>NC_141693.1:972932007-974357007 GCF_964263255.1 Lissotriton vulgaris | reverse complement strand
TTCTGTAACCGCACACACACATACATACAACCACGCACACACACACATACAACACACATACAACCACACACACACACACACATCTATCACCCTCACTCTATCTATCACCCTCACTCTATCTATCTATTGCCCTCAATCTATCTATCGCCCTCACTCCATCTATCGCCCTCACTCTATCTATCGCCCTCACTCTATCTATCGCCCTCACTCTATCGCCCTCACTCTATCGCCCTCACTCTATCTATCGCCCTCACTCTATCTATCGCCCTCACTCTATCTATCGCCCTCACTCTATCGCCCTCACTCTATCTATTGCCCTCACTCTATCTATTGCCCTCACTCTATCTATTGCCCTCACTCTATCTATTGCCCTCACTCTATCTATCGCCCTCACTCTATCTATCGCCCTCACTCTATCTATCGCCCTCACTCTATCTATCGCCCTCACTCTATCTATCGCCCTCACTCTATCTATCGCCCTCACTCTATCTATCGCCCTCACTCTATCTATCGCCCTCACTCTATCTATCGCCCTCACTCTATCTATCGCCCTCACTCTATTGCCCTCACTCTATCTATCTTTCCCCCTCCTTCTAGCTATCTATTGCCTCCCTCTAGCTTTCTATGGCCCTCCCTCTAGCTATCTATGGCCCTCACTCTATCTATTGCACAACAGCAGCATCACTCAGGGGCACCACAGCATCACTAGGCGCTACCACAGCATCACTGAATGCCACATCATCACTTGTCGCCACCACAGCATCACTCAGCGCCACCACAGCATCAATCAGTGCAACCATTCAACAACTGGTTCAAATATGTTCTCTCAATGTTTCAAGCTTTATTACAAATGTCTCAAAAAGATGTTAATATTTCCCTTCTGTTCTTGGATTTTCGTCACAATAAAATACACTGAACATAATCTTCACACAAGTTATTTACAAAAGTTTAAGCTATTGCCAATATAAATTACAATAACTTTTATTTAAGTATTAATTATTAAAAAAAAAATCCATTGTTATTTGTAATATCAATACATCTACGTCACGTAAATACAACACATTGCATTACAAATGCTACAGGTGTCACATTTGCGAAAGTTAAAACTATTGGCATTGTAAATGACAAAGCTATTAATTTCGCTATTTTCAAAACCAACACATAAACACAAAATGTGTCATTTACAATACTAATAGCTCAAACTTTCCTAATGCGAGACCTATTGCATTGCAAATGCTTGTTATTAATGCAAATAGTAACACAATGATGCATTATTATTGCTTGTGTGAGATGTTTTAATAAAGCAATTAATTAACAACAATTTGTTTACCTCTTTTTTTCAAAAGTGGCATATGTTCTTTACTGATAACTAAATCTTTCTCTCCAGTTCTTGCAGGATACACTAGATGCACTTTTTAACATCATGATGGAAAATTCAGAGTGTGAAACATTTGACACACTAGTATTTGATGCTTTGGTAAGCAATCTAATTTATTTTCCTTAACAGCATTAATTGAATTTTCATGTGATTTATATAAATCCATTATATCTTTATATTTAACAGCAGGGTCTTCTAATTAGCAACTCACATTAGCCTCCGTGTTTTTTTATTTATGCAGTACCAATTTCTGTTACCGTTTATTTTCACATTTGCTTAGCTTCAGGTTGATGACAAAAGTACTGTATGAATGCATTGAGCCTGAGTTGAGGAGAGAGATTTTATGGATGGAAACTGTTCTAAATGACTTGGCAACTCGCACCCTACTAAATCTATGAAGGATAGCATAAACGTGTTTTTGAGGTGCTTATATTTCAAACTTTTCTGATTTCAGATTTGAAGATTCCATCATTATCGTTGTTTTAAGTAAATCACCCTTTACTTCCCTCCGATTCTGCCTAGTGAAAGAAATTGATTTTTATATGAGAATTGAGTTTCTTTTTTTTTTAATTTCAAATCATTTTTATTGAAGTAGAAGAAAGCAAAAGAAACACAGTACAATAATTCTTCCGTTACAGAGATGACTGATACATTTAGCGATGTACAATTACACAAAAGCAAAGAATATGAAAATAAAGTAAGACATTGCTTGCTAAGTTGAGGTACAAGTACATATATAACGCTCAGTGCATGGATACAGAGGCAAGGGCCCTTAGGAGAACAAATAGAGCATTTCTCAAATACTGCAGGGGGAACGTGACAGTACAACAGCGACTGCCTCAGGGAGGCTTATAGTGAAAAGAGGAGGCGTCCAATGATTTCCACAGCTTCTTATTTGATGGCCTCCATGTAGATGCCTGAAGTGCCGGATTGCTAGCACCCCTCAGGAATGATAACCACTCCTGCCAGATTTTGAAGTGCACCTCATGCGCACTTTTCCACTTGCACAGAACCACCTTACAGGCCAATGTAAGCATTAAGTCCAGGAGCAGGCGGTCTTGATCATTTGACAGCTGCGGGTCAAGGGCTCCTAAGATCACATATACGAAGGACCGTGCAGGTTTGATCTTGAAAACGAAAGAGATGCAGTCGAATATTCTATCCCAATAAGCTCCTAGAGCAGGACAGTAAAACAACATGTGAGCAAGATCCCCTGGACCTGACTGGCAGTTCCAGCATGTTGATGAGTCTCTTAATTTACATTTAAAGAGTCTATCCGGAGTCCAGAACGCCCGGTTTATAAGCATATATTTTGTCTGGAATAGGATGGGAGATACTTTATGGGTAAGAGCAGCCTTATGGATTATTTCCCAATCAAAACATATTCCCGTTGGGTTCGGTTCAGCCTCCCATTTCAATTCCACCTTTTTATGAGCTTTCGTGGGTAGAGGTAATAACAATTTATAAACCCTAGAGACAAAGTGACCCGCATACATAAATCGAGGGAGATGGAGTATTAACCAAGGGGTGTAGGGAGAGAAGTTACGAGCGGTCAGAGCAGCTTTGATTTTCAAGAATTCATAAAATTCCATCGGAGTAAGGTCATATTTCTGTTGCAAGGTCGAGAACGGGATTGGACCTTTATCATCATACAAATCCTTTGCTAAGTTAATGCCCTTCCCGGACCATGATTCCCAGCCCAGTCTATCTACGTTATGCTTAAGATAGGGGTTTCCCCACAAGGACAAGAAAGACGACCTAGTGAATGTTAACCTTGTTTTGTGTGTGAGGTCTAGTCTAAGTAACGCCCGTCTAGTATTCAGGATTATATATTTGGAGTGTGGTAAATGTTTTAGGTCCATAGTGAGGAAGGATGCAAGAGGGGCATGATTTACTAAGGATTCCTCAATATTGATCCATATCGGAGTATAGAGAGGGGAATTTGTCAACCATTGGGCACCTTGTTTGCAGAGGAATGCTGTCTGGTAATTCCTGAAAGAGGGTAGGCCCAGGCCGCCTTTATCTTTCGCTAATTGCAGCTTTTTTAGTGCAATCCTGGCTTTCTTGCCACGCCACAGGAAGTTACCAAACAGTTTGTCTACTCTAGTAATAAAATTGTCCGAAAACGACATAGGGAGCATGCTAGCTAGATAGTTGACCAACGGAGTAGTCATCATCTTGAGCGTCTCCGCTCTGCCCCACCAGGAGATGAACTTCGGAGACCACCCTTCCAATAGTGTAGCTATCTTCTTTAAAGTTAGTTCCTCATTTATCTTCAGAGTGGAAACCAGATCTTTGTCGAAGTCCAACCCCAGATATTTAAAACAGTGAGGCTGCCAGGTAAGACCAGAGTCAATGTTGAGTTACATGAAATGGCAAAATTACGTAATCTTTTTATGATGATGGTTTTAAAGTGTGTTAACTGTTAATTAAGAGTGCACAAAATCGTAACTGTGTTGCTGTTAAGTGATCTCTTTAAATGTGTAGAAAACTCATTGGACCACATTCACAATAATTTTAAATTCCATGAGCAAAATAAATGTACAGGTTGAGAAAAATGTGATGTTTGTGAATGTGCAATTGTTTAAATCACTTTTGTGCTCGAGCAAATTGTGGTGCATGTGTATAATTAATGCTGCATGCAGGCAGGCCATCCACAAATAAATCTTCCTTACGAGGCATATCCTGGGTTGTGAGTGACACGTGCAAAAACACAGTGCAGTGTAAAACTGGTACACTGTTTCTATTCAAAATAGATATCATGTATTTGTAATTTAGAGCACTCAATTTCTTGCTCACCTGAGAGTAAATTAGTTATAAATCTTTTTAGGTGTCTCACCATCCAATTTGTCATTGATTCACAATTTTTTGCAAAATAAAAAACTGTATATAACAGCCAAGCACAACCTTTCATTAAGCGAACATTCAATAGATTGTCATTCCCGTATTCTAAATGACAACTTCTGGTTGTCACTTTTTCTCAGTATACATGTTTTACATTGTAGAATGTTAATAACTTTATCTAAAAAAAAAAAACATTTATGGGCACTGTGCCTCAAGTGGGCCTTAAAAAGCAAATGATTACTAATGTGTATCAGTGGAAACCTGTGTTATTTTAAACAAATATGTATTTTTGTGCCAAGGTGGCATAGATTTCACTCTAGTAAATAGCCTAACGTTATATAATGCACACTTAGATTGACAATATCTCTTCTGTGCATTAACACAGTAGGTTTATTCTAAAGCTACAAGTATCATTGGAAGGAAATGGATGTCCTGGTAAAACACATTCTTGAGGTCTGTAGGAAGAGGGGTGAGGAACTAGTTGCAGAGGGAAAAACTATTACCAAGGTGAATATCATGAGTGCCTCCTGTAACACCAGCGTTCTCCTCAGATGACAATCATGCTTCATGTTTAGGGTGCCACAGAGGTGCAACAGCACCTTTTTAACATCCCGTTCAATGAGGGGCATCTCTTTGGTCCTCAACTGCAGGAAATGTTAGAGAAGATGAAGAAAGGCACAGAGATTCCCAAGTCAATTGGAGCACTACAGTCAACAACACCAAGGGTTTCCTTTCTTTGACATCGGGAAAGAGGTGAGAGTAAGACAACGCCTCCAGGTCAGGGGCAGTCCTACCAGTGCCAGCAGTAAGCTTTTCATAAGTCCCAGACATGAAGGGGTTATTCACATGAAGGCAGTAGAGGGAACTGTGGTAAGGGTAGGGGAAGATGCAGCTTAGGAAAAGGAGTGCCCACTTCCAAGCAGTTACTATCCATCCATTCCACCCCAATCATAAAACACCTGTCTGATTGAGAACAGATTTCCACCTTTGCTGTTTGGAAATCCCCTCAGATCAGTATGTGTTAGCTGCTGTGCTTTAAGGCTACTGATTAGTAATTCATACCACTACACCCAGCATACCACAACTCCATCACAACCTCAGTCAAGATCACCTCATTCTCTTACAAGAAGAGGTTGTAGCGCTTCGCCAAATATTGTGCAATACAACCAGTGCCCCTGCACCAAGACAGAGAGAGAGTCTACTCACTAATCTTTGTCATTCAAAAGAAAGATGGTTCCTTCCACCCTATACTAGATCTGAGGCTGCTTCATTGTTAAATCGTATTGGAACATTTCCATTAGATGACTATGCAGGCTGTTATCCTAATCCTCCATCATGGGGAGTTAATGACTACGTTACACTCCAAGGACACACATTTTCAACATCCCTGTCCACCCTGTTCATCACAATTTCTGACTGTTTGTGGTAATGGACAGCATTGCCAATTCAGGTTATTATCCTTTGGGGTTACCCCAGCCATATATTTCTTTAAACAGTGTTTGGCAGTGATGACCACTTATCTAAGCAGAGCAGCCACTCATTTATTCACATAACTTGATCAATCAATCAATCAAACATTTGTAGATAATCACCCATGAGGGTCTCGAGACGCTGAGAGGAGGACGGGATGACTGTTTGATTAAGAGAAGAAATAGGCAGCAATGTCTAGCACAGAGTCCGGTAGCTATAAACCTACTCCACAGCCTAGGCTTCAAAGTAAATGCCAAAAAGTCACATCTCCTACCACAACAAATCCAACCCTTCCTAGGATCAATTCTAAATGTTGTCAAGGGACCCCAAACAGCAGAAGGTCATGGCATTCTGTCACTTCACTCCTCTATTTTTACACTATTGTAATGAACCAAAGTGAACTATACTTGATTCTTTTCTCCTTTATCTCTTTAAGCGTTGCCCTACAAATAGTTTATTTCCCGCAGCCTATTTCTCATTCTTGGCTATCTTTCTCTTTCTGTCTTCAATTCTGCTTTGTGTGCATTGTCCTTAAGTGTGTCCACAGTCCGGCCCCTCCTATGCTCACTTGCTTTGAGATTTTACACTACAGTGCACTGACATAAGCACAGGACCTTGGAGAATGGGCCTAGACTGTGACATTTCCAGAACGGGATACCTTGAGCCATCATGCCAGATTGTGAGCTCATGAATGCACTGAGTAAGGGAATTGTGAGAGAAGCAATCGTTCTGACAGGAGAGCCAACAGCAGAGATAGAAGAGAATGTCTGAAATCTTAGCCAACTGAAGAAGCCAAGTGATCCAACTAAGATGAGTAAAGTCTGATCAGACTCTGAAGAAGCCATTTCTAAATTACTGTTCTGAGGTTTCAGTGAACTCTGAAGTCAAGTCAAGTCAAAGGATTTATATAGCGCACTACATACCCGTAGGGTTTCAAGGCGCTTAGGAAGGGGAGGAGAATTACTTGTCAAAAATCCACGTTTTAAGTTGCTTTCTGAATGCTAGGTGGTTCTGGGTAAGGCGAAGGTAAGCGGGGAGAGAGTTCCAAGTTTTAGCAGCCAGGTATGAAAAAGATCTGCCTCCCATGGTGGTCTTGTTGATGCGAGGTACAGTGGCGAGGGCTTGGCTGGAGGAACGTAGTTGGCGGGAGGGGGTGTAGAAGGACAGTCGTGAGTTGAGGCATTCTGGGCCGATGTCGTAGAGTGATTTGTGTGCGTGGGTAAGCAGTCGGAAAGTGATCCTCTTATTGACGGGTAGCCAGTGGAGGTCTTTAAGGTGACCAGAGATGTGATCGTTGCGTGGGATGTCTAATATGAGTCTGGCTGAGGCGTTTTGGATTCGTTGGAGTTTCTTCTGGAGTTTTGCGGTAGTACCTGCGTAGAGGGTGTTTCCGTAGTCCAGTCGGCTCGTGACCAGAGCGTGGGTGACTATTTTCCTTGTTTCGGAGGGGATCCAGCGAAATGTTTTTCTGAGCATGCGAAGAATGTTGAAGCAGGAAGAGGATACGGCGCTGACTTGTCTGTTCATTGAGAGTGAAGAATCCAGGATGACGCCTAGGTTCCGTGCGTGGTCTGTCGGGATGGGTGCTTTTCCGAGGGCTTCCGCCCACCAGGAGTCGTCCCATGCAGAGGGGGATGTACCTAAGATGAGGACTTCTGTTTTGTCTGAGTTCAGTTTCAGACGGCTTTGTTTCATCCATTCGGCAACTTCTTTCATTCCTTCGTGTAGGTTGGTTTTGGCGGTGCTGGGGTCATTGGTGAGGGAAAGGATCAGTTGAGTGTCATCCGCGTACAAGATGATGTTGAGGTTGTGATGGCGTGCGATGGCCGCGAGGGGGCTCATGTATACGTTGAAGAGGGTGGGACTGAGTGAGGATCCTTGTGGTACGCCGCAGATGACTTCAGAGGCCTTGGATTTGAATGGTGGAAGGCGGACTCTCTGGGTTCTTCCGGTGAGGAACGAGGTGATCCATTCAAGTGCTTTTCCTTGGATTCCGATGTTTCTGAGGCGCTGTAGAAGGGTGCTGTGGCAGACTGTGTCGAAGGCTGCGGAGAGGTCGAGGAGGATGAGGGCGACTGTGTCTCCATTGTCCAGTAGAGTTCGAATGTCGTCTGTTGCTGCGATGAGGGCGGTCTCAGTGCTGTGTTTTGCTCGGAAGCCAGATTGTGAGGGGTCGAGGGATTTGTTGGTTTCGAGGAAGGCGGCGAGCTGGTTGTTGACAGCTTTCTCGATGACTTTGGCCGGGAATGGGAGAAGCGAGATGGGGCGGTAATTTTTGAGTTCGGTGGGGTCCGCTGTGGGTTTTTTCAGAAGGGCGGTGAGTTCAGCGTGTTTCCAGTCTTCCGGGAAGGTGGCGGAGTTGAAGGAGCAGTTGATGACGTCTCGGAGGTGTGGTGCTATGACGGAGTCAGCTTTGTTGAAGATGTGGTGAGGACATGGGTCTGTGGGGGATCCTGAGTGGATGGAATTCATCAGGCGGATGGTGTCCTCAGTGGAGATTGGGTTCCAGTCGTTAAGGGTGTTCACGGGGGGAAGATGATCAGCAAATGGTAGGGTGGGTTGGTTTCCGGGTTGGTTGTCAAAGCTGTTGTGGATGTCTGCAATCTTGTTGTGGAAAAATGAGGCTAGGGAGTCGCAGAGGGTTTGAGAGGGGGTGATGTCGTTGGAGTTGGCCGAGGGATTGGAAAATTCCTTGACGATGTTGAAAAGTTCCTTGCTGTTGTGGGCGTTGTTGTCAAGTCGATCCTTGAATGCTGTTTTCTTGGCTTTTCGGATTAGTTGGTGGTGAGTGCGGGTGGCGTTTTTGAAGGCGTCCTTGGTGCTGGTGGTTGGGTCTTTTTTCCAGGCCTTTTCAAGGGAGCGGCAGAGTTTCTTGGACTTCTTGAGATCATCGTTGAACCATGAGGCCTTCTTGCTGCCAGGTTTGTTTTGACGTTTTTTCAGTGGTGCTAAGGTGTCAGCGGTGTTGGATAACCAAAGGGTGAGGTTGGCGGCGGCTTCGTTAGCGTTAGAAGAGACCTATGCCATTACCTGTTAGCAACAACCATGTTGTGATTTCCTGGGCTCCGGAGCATAAAGTCAAACGAAGAAAAGCCTTTCAGTTCATAGAAGGCTGAGATAAGGTTTTATATTCATACTTCATATTGAACTCTTGAATTTTAGAGTCCAGAGCAAGAGCATTATCGGCCCAACTCTGACCAAGGACAGCAAAGATATGCCATCCCACACAACGCATATATAAAAATGTTTGTTCCGGCTGACCAAATTCAGACAGCACAATCTTTGCAAATGGGCACATGTTGAGATTAACATGCCCTTCGCCACGCTGTAGCACCAATACACCTTTATGTATAGCCCTACAACTACACATTGATCAAAGCCTGGTTGCACATTTAGTCACAGATAATGCGCCACTTATTATGTAGAGTACATTGTCTGTGGGCAACCACTACAGTGGGGTGATGTGGTTTCCATTTTTCTGCAATAAAAGCATTTAAATTCTGTGGTACATGCACCACACTTCGAGTGGAATGCACCAATTTTTATAAAGATCTCCACCTGAAAGTAAATCAAACATAATGCCATAAAACAGAATCCCTGAACTGAGGAGGTTTTACATAAAACTAGTAAATGTATACATTGCCTTGGGAGCGCTAGGTGGCACGCGACCAAGATTGCCGCACACCAGTGAGGCTCTTGCCAGTAGGGCGCTCCTACAAACATCAGTCCCATCCTGAGACACTTTTTGTATTAAATGATTAGCGGAATCGATATCCCTGTATCCGGAGCATCCCTCCCAGCTACTGCTCACCTGCCGGAGTTGCTGCTGTGCGGAGGTACATCTGTCCAGATCAGTGTTGGTGTCCCGCTTCTGAGTGCCTGGAGCGGCTGCTCGGCGCCATTTTCCAACCTTCACATCGACCTCATTTCTGCCTGGCACAGCGCTGGACCCTCACTCCAACTGCAATGTGAGCGATCTGCCCATCCTCACTACTGGGATCTCATTGTGGCAGAGAGGATTGACTCACGGTGATAGCTGCCTACATATGCGTGCCGAGGCTCCGCTCTCTGAGTGAATACACAGCGAATTTCCAGTGCGGCATGCGTGCTTGGTAATGCGCTCCCTGAAAGACTCCCTTCTGCCCCGTGTGGGCTGCCCTGCTTTCGCGGCTGCTGCTGCTGTGCGCGGGGCTGGGCACCTCTGCAATCTTCTGGGCGCCCTTTTCTGCTTGGACTCGTGGCAGTCCCTGGTGACCACAGCGGGGGCAGCGCTCCTTGAAATAACGGTTGGGCGTCGCATGAATAGCATAAACCCACATACTGTCTGTGCTATCTTGCTTGAGGATGAAACTGACTGGGGCCCCTCTGCTTACCAACGCCCCAAATTAATATTGCTCTGCATGGCTGTTCTGCCTGCCTGGTAGAGGTGGATATTCCTGTCTGAACTTATCTACGTACACTCCAACCTGCCCCACTGACGTTGAGGACACAAGTGTGGCGTAGCAAGTTCTGTAGTAACTGGGCAAATCCCTCTTCCCCGAAAGTTGCGGCCTTTTATGTGGGGTGCACGTACTGGCCCATATCTGTGTCAGCAAGTGAACTGAGTGGATGACACTTTTCTCCTGACCTGCGATGGTGGCCCTTCTCACAACAGCGGAACCATTCCTCGCCTCGCCCCTCGATCATCTGAGCAGGCGCCACTGACCGTTCAAGCCACTTACCAGTCAACACACCCCTGAACTGCACGGTCTGCTCCACGTGTACACTCATAGGGCAGTCTGGTCACCACACACCTTTGGCATAGCTACAAGCCTACCCTACAGATTCAGACATAGGCAAAGACAGATGTGAAACAAACTAAGATACCCGTCGAAGCCTGCAAAACATCTCGGTCACAGTCTTGTGACCAGCCTGCGTCTGAACATGGGGAGGGGCAGGAGGAAGACCTGAAAGCACTCCTACTTACGATGCAAAGCAGCCTCACACAAATAGACGCTAAAGTAGATGCAATGAATTCCCGCATGGACTCTGTAGTGCACAAACTGGAACAACATGGAGACCTGTTGGATTAAGCCAAAAGCAAAATCTCCGAACTAGAGGGTGGAGCCACAAGCCGCAGACATCACTTCTCACAAATGGACAGACTCCTCAAAATTATTGCTGAGAAAAACGAAGACCTGGAGGCCTCCTCGAGGAGAAACAACGTCCGCATCCTAGGCCTGGCGGTGTGTTCAATTACTGGCCGCATGGAAGACTTCATAGAAACTCTCATCATTAAACTGTCCGGGGCTGAGGCATTCTCTGCTCACCTCACCGTGGAGAGAGCACATACGTCCCTGACTGCAAGTGAAGTAGTGTGGCTCACTGGTTAGAGGCGGCAGACCCGAGAGCAGAGGACGGCCCGGGACCAGGGTTCGATTCCCGGCGCGGCAGGTTTCTGGACCAGGGTCAGCGGACTCGATAATTCTCTCGCCTCGGTGCCCACTCTGATCAGCGATCACACTCGGCAACTCTGGGCATTAGCTTGCCTCATCTTCACTAACGGCCCCACCAGACCGCCGGGGATGCCTGGTCTCACCCTGGAGATACCCATTAAGGGACCATCTCTCAGGGAAGCCAGGAAGGGTTTCGCAGCGGTCGAAGCGCCTTGGGACCCTACGGGTAAGTAGTGCGCTATATAAATGCCTATACACACATACAAACCCAGCGCCGGGGCTGCCTCCACGCCCGGTCATAGTCAGATTTCTAAACTACCGAGACTATGACACAGTGCTCCGCCTGGCGCAAGAGCAGAAGAAAGTGGAGTACGAAAACACAACCCTGTCTTTCTATCCAGATCTTTCACTGAATGTACAAGCCGCCATGAAGAAATTTACCCAGGTCAAAAAAAAAAACCAAGCTCAAAACATTCAATGCGCTATGTTATATCTGGCACGCCTCTGCATATCGCACCTGGGGAAACAGCAGAAGTTCCAAAACCCACCACAAGTAGAGGACTACCTTAAAAACCACCCGGGGTCGTTGCCAGTCAGGTCATCAACTGATGTGCGTTCCAGATCACAGTTCCATTGTTGATGCAAGAATAAGCCTAACCATCCAGATGTGCCAGAACCCTACATGGTCTGTATGGCTCGTCAAGGAACTTTATTCATGCTTCCGCTACTATTGACTTCTTTGTTGTGACTTATGAACATGGTTCGCCCGGTACTTTGCCCTCCTCCCGTCACTGTTTACTGCCTTACTGACGTAAGGCGACAGACGGGTGCAACACCCTGAGGGCAATGGCAGGTCGTGTGCCCCTAGCCTCACCCACAAGAGAATACCCCCTATACCCTACTTTTGCTTGGTTTATTCTTCATTCCTTTGTAGTAATTGGGAGGGCCTATATGCCTGAAAAGTTAGGGAAGTCGGTGTGGGAGGGGGAGGTATTGTATGCCCTTGTTTTATGTATAATTCAAATTGCGAACAAGCCAGTCACTTAGACTTTTGGACTATTTGTATCCGTCCTGCACATTTTGCTACTCTTTATATTCGCTGCCACTCAATTGGAACCTAAAATAAACTATATGACATGGAAAATTCAAGGGTTAAGTAATCCTTGCAAAAAGAGACAGATCTTGGGGTACCTGGAAATTCATAATGTTGGGTTTGCCTTGCTTCAGGAGACCCAACTGGACCCGTCTGTAGCCCCCACCTTCGCCACTAAGTGGGCCTCACACCTCTGTTTCTCCTCTTATTCTACCATTTTCTAAGTCGCCATCCTTATCAAAACGCACCGTACCCTTTATCTTCAGTGGGACAATCACAGACACACAGGGCCGTTAGTGCCTTATGTGGGGACGATTGGCTTCTCACGATGTAACTATTGCCAACTATTATGGGCCCAATGTTGACGACCCTACTTTTCTCGCTACTTAATGGGGGTGAATCTTATCTGTGGGCTCCACACATCTACTCTGGGGGGGGGTGCGACTTCAACACAGTTATGTATCCCAAAATGGACAGATCCCATCCCACTGCCCTACACTATTCTCACATGCAGAAAAAGCGATCTGATATTATCTTAGACAACTACCTCCTGGACACTAGGAGACACACACACCCTATGACCAGGGAGGGCACACATCTCTCGGCTGTACACTCCACTTGTTCCCACTTAGTCTACTGGCTCGTATCAGTTTGCATGGCCCGTTGGATAGACAAGACTACCCACATAGTGAGGACCTTTTCCGATCACTCCCCAGTGCTGCTTGTACTCTAACCCCCTACAGTACATTCCCCCCTACATCAATTGATGGCTCAATCCATTACACCTTGTACATGCAGTTTTAAAAAAAACTGAGATCGAACAAGAAATTAAGGATTATTTCGAAAGTAATGTTGACTCTGTACCTAGCCTGACCACTGTTTGGGAGGCCTTCAAAGTAACACTCAGAGGCTCCTGTATAGCAGGAGGGGGGTACGGAAAGACGTCTGCCGCACCTTGAACCGGTTAGAACAGGATATTAAACAACTGGAGCAGAGACTGGGTGCTGGGGGGGGGGGGGGGGACGAAGCTGCCAAAGCTCATATGCGCAATAAACTGACGGAGTACGCAGATGCAGCTGACCGTGAATGTAAATTCCATGGCAAATATCATATTGCTCATCAATACGGCGAGGGTGATCGCTTGGGTAAGTTTCTGGCGGGCTTGGTGAGACAGCCAGTTTTCCAGCCATTTGGCTGAAATATATGACTCAGGGGTCGAGATGCATAGGAATCTCCCTGAGCAACTCCACACATTTACGCAATATTATAAGTCTCTGTATACAACTCATAGAGTTGACCTCCTTGCTTCTTTTGAGGACACAGCCTTAGCCTGGCTGGGTGACACTTAGCGGGAGTTCTTCAGCTCCGACCTGGAACTAGATGAAATTATCACCGCGATCATGCAGATGAGATCAGGGCGCGCACCTGGTTCATAAGGGATACCAATTGAATTTTATAAAACCTACCTGACACAGCTAGCCCCCATACTTAAGGCGGCCTTCTACGAGGCCAGAGAGGAAGGACGTCTCCCGGCCACTATGAGAGAGGTCCTGATCACCTCCCTATTAAAACCTAACAAACCCTCAAATCAATGCGAATACTACCGCCCCCTATCTCTAATTAATTGCGACACAAAAATATTGGCTAAAGTCCTCTCCAACAGGTTAAATTTAATTATGGAGCGACTGGTACTCCCAGACCAGTCATGATTTATTCCTAACTGGGCAACATCCCACATCCTCCGTACCCTTCTTACAGTACTACATGACATCGACCCTGACAGTAACACTGTCGCTGTATTCCTCAATGCTACTAAGGCATTCGACTCTGTCGAATGGGATTACCTTATTGGCACCTTGCGTTATATGGGAATGCCGCTGGCCTTTCTAGGGTGGATAGAATTACTATATCAACAACCCACGGCTACCGTCCTCCTGAACGGTGCAAGGTCGACCAGCTTCTCTATTACCAGAGTCACGTGCCAGGGGTGCCCCCTCTCCCCCATACTGTTCGTGCTTGCTATAGAACCCCTGGCTGCGAAGATTAGCCATCATCATAAAGGACGTGCCCTGATCAACCCCTCTAGACTGTTTACCTCTCTATATGCAGACAACTTCACTCTCTACATAGCCGCCCCCAAGATAAACTTAATCCAGTATTGCGTGAATTTGGTAAATTTGGAGTCATTTCGGGCATAAACGTCAACTGGTCCAAATGAGCGGTTTTCCCGCTTACTGACGCAAAGCCTCAATTCCCTATGGACTTTCCTTTGACATGCCGGGCGGAGGAGATCAAATATTTAGGCATCAAAGTCACTAGACACAGAGAGGAGCTTATAAAATTATGGGACTACCCTGGACAAGTCACTGACTCCGTCACGAAACGGATGTTACGGCCCCTCTCCATGGCAGGTAGGATATCCCTGGTGAAAATGATCTATTGCCTAAACTACTCTATTTGTTTACTAATATACCTTGCAACCCTGGTACAGACTTCTTTACCGCACTCAGGACGCAAATAAATTGCCTGGTATGGAGAGGCAAACAAGTGCGGCTGGGTCTGAGTACTATGTCTCTCCCTTTCTCTCACGGCGGTTTTGAACTCCCTGACTTTGAATTATACTACCACAGTGTGCATGCTCACTTCGCTGTATATTGGCTGCACCCTCCACCCTTCATGCCTCATCTGGTGGTCGAGGAGGTTTACATGGTCCCCACCCCTCTTTCTGGGTTCTTGTACGCAGGGGGTAGAGAAAGGGATCGGGATCTGTGAGCATTTGCGGAGTGTGGGCTGGAAACACAGACGGGAGGCTGGATTTAGTGTGCAATTTTTTGTGTTTTTATTGGGAAGAATAGGTAGGATTAAAAGTAACCCAAAACTCCAGGTCTTCTCTTCCTTTAGATGGTTCTTTCTACTTTGTGGGGGTCTCCTCTGGTTGTTGCTGATTGTTCAGCTTTTCTCCTGGCTTGAATCTTGGCACGGTGGTGGGCTTCATGGAGGTTCATACATGAGAGAAGAAACAAGAAGGAGCCGTTAGCTATTGTCTCTATGTGGTCTCCATCACCACACCCGGTTGGTGTTATAGGGATGTGCACACATGGGGAAGTAGGGAATGTGTAAATGTCAAGGAAAGGGAGTCATACGGAGGGATTCGCAAATTTTACCGAGATGGTAGAGGGAAGAAGAGGGGGCATCTATGGTGCTTATGTGGGCATGTGAGGATTCAGGGGAGTGCGTACGTAGTGCTGTACAACCCGAACCTGCCTATCCCACCCATAACAAGCATTCACCACCCGCCTCCCTGGTTCCTGATCTCTCTAATTACCCTATTTGAGGAATCACCGGCTCCGCCGCAACTCTCCATATTTGCGGCCCGCTCCCCTGCGTCCTCCGGTGGGCACCACCAGTCCTCGCTCCACTCCTTGTCTTCTTCGGCGCCGACAGCTTCCTCCGCTTGTCTCAGGGTCTTCTCGTCTTCTTCGTCATTCGTGCTCTCCTGCTCGTCCTCCTTGTTCCATCCGGATGTGCGCGCTTCCTTCTGATCCTTGTTTTTTGTTACTGGTCCCGTGGTTTTGGTTCCGGGGTCAGTCCGTCCCCTTCCGCCGGCTCCAAGCTCAGGATTGGCTCCTCTTCCTGCAAGGACACAGGACAAGGGGGCGTGTTTACCCTCAACGACGTCGGAAGTTAGTCCATCGGCGATTTGCAGGGATAGTGGAGTGTTTGTGGCGGGTCGCTCGTGGAAAAGAGGTACGATCTTACCCCTCATAGTACTTGCCTCACAGGATTCCACTACAGTTGCAAACACTATCAAGTACTGGAGAAAGATAGCTGACAGATTAGGCGTGACAATGCTGTACTCCCCCAGAGCGCATCTGCTCCATCATCCCACCCTCCAAGTAACTAATGAACTACAATGCAAGTCAATGTTAGAAAATGTGCACTTCTCCACCTGGGGCGACTTATACCTGGGACGCACACACCCTCCACTATGGAGCTCTTTATGTATATCAGACTTGGGCAAACTGCGAAAGCAGCTACCCGGCCTTCCATGCAGAGCCGCCCACGCTACTCGCACTCCAGGTTCTTCTACAAGCCGAACCCCCAGACAAGTCACTTTGCTACTCTATCGCAAGGCCCAGCTCTCGCCACTTTCCGACTCCCCAAGAGTTCGTCTAGAATGGGATCGAGACCTGGGTTGTCCGCTAACAGACGACCAGTGGGAATTTAGTTGCAAACAGACACAAAATATCACAGCAAGCAGTCGCTTGAGGATTATCCACTATAAGTTTTTACACAGATTATATTACACCCCAGCCAAGCTACACAAATTCAAACTTCGAGATGACGACAGATGTGCTAGATGTTAGTGTGAGGGTGCGGACTTTATTCACCTTGCCTGTGAAGGACTGGGCTATTCTAAGGCCCAGCGGTGCCAGGGGACAACACCTGAAACCTTCGTGGGTTACCTGTTCCGGCGTACAAATCACAGAGACACGGGACACTTCCTTCGGCGTCAAAGATCAAGGTTTATTTACTGCAGGGAATACAGAAGTCGCAAGAAACACAGCATGTGTAGGTTCTAGGAGACTGCTTCGAATTGCAACAGTGGGTCGCTCGTTTTATACATATTTTAGTCATAGCACAACATGGCGAACAAAAGGTTACAACTCAGTTCCCACAGTAAACTTCAGAAGGGTCGCTTTCATGTATTCAGGAGCCCGGAACATAATTACAGTAGCATCGCCGGTTCCCAACTGTAAAAGTACATTATCCCATCATTAAGTACATTCCATTCTGGCTGTAAACGAGTTAAGAAAAGAGACAGAAACCGGTGCAAGAAAACAGGGATAGACAACAGATTGAAAAAGAGTGTAGGGGGCAATATCGGAAGCACGATTGCAGGATCAAAGGATTCGTGCCTAATGCATGCACGGCTGAAACAATAGACCGGCACGGCAAAATGAGCCTCGAGCGGAGGCATCTGCCTTTGCAGTGTCATCCCCCTCGTCATAAAGACACCCTAAAAGGAACACGTGTCTTCCGCAAGAGCTTGGGAATCCCAGGGTCACGAAGCGGACAGTGTCCGTTCGTTGGCTACTTGAGGGCAAAAGACAAAATGGATGCCGTATCTAAAATGGAACCCGTGGGTTCAGATGGAGAAACCCATGAATAAGACGAACGGTTCAGGCCAGCGTAGCGAAAACGCGTACACCCACTAAACTCGTCATTTTCGGTTCATAGATACCAAACTCGTCCATATTCGAACGAGTCAAAAACAATCATTATGATTGTCACGGAACCTCAGACGCTCCTTTTGCCCTCATGTAGGCAAGCACTAGTCGATATCAGAATCGATCTCGATATTCATCAGATCATTCAGATGTTGCTGCAACATTATTCTATCCATCAATGCTTCCTTGGTAACAGATGGCCGTCTTATACACGTCGTAGCACAGAGGCCACATAAGGCTGGACCACACTGCACACAAAGACAACACGTGAATAGAAACGCTACAACAACCCCAATGATCATCAGAATCTTCCAACCCCACGTCGACATTAGACCCCAAAACCATCCTAGTAGCGTCCAATCACCTACGTCCACGTGTATGGACTCGGAGATCTTATGCAACTTCGAGATAGCTTGATAGACAGTTGGAGCGTTATCAGGGATGAAAATGCAGCAACTCGAATGGATCACCTTGCACACACCACCTCTATCTGCAAGAACAACGTCTAAAACCATACGGTTCTGCAACGTCATAAGCCTATCTGCCTGAAGCTCTGCTGTCAGATTACCAAGAGCACTTGCAGCTATATTAGCAGTCGATTCTACCACACGAGTCAACTGTCTCAGGTTCCTACTATTAACCATAGGTCCCCAAAACGGCAGGAAACCCTTAAAGAAGTCTCCTGATTATTGACCGGCAGTGTCTTCTTCGCTAATAACGCCTCTCACAACTCTAGTCTTGTGATAGTCCGAGGCAACTGTGAAAGTCGGTGGCAACAGATTCGCAATATAACAGGTGCCTGAGAAGTCACGGGGCAACCATGTATATGCGCGATCGTAACATACAAAGTAAGTACCCTTGGCAGTCAGAAAAACAGGGGAAGAGAGTATTGGTAAAACATACGTTTCAGTGCAAGCACTCCTCCCGAGCTGAGCTCGCGGACTTCGGCCAATGCCTTTCAAGCAGAAATTACCGAGATGGGGTACGATCCAGATTGGAGACGAGCTTTTAAGCTGTCTATCACCCACTGATATACTGTACTCAACCTCACTCAGATCCTTGTATGCTCGCACCTCTTCCTCTGGGATAAGCGATGCATCAAAAATATCTCTATCGAAGTCAGCAATCGCTCTTGCCAAAGGCTTGTGGTACGGGCCGGGACCAGAATCTGGAGAGCGTGGCTCTTGATGGGGGTAGGAATCTAGTGCGCTACGAAACATAGTTTGGAATGCTCAAGCTGACCCCTGGGAGCTGTAAGGAAGAACCAAATACGGAATACCCCTATCCATGGTATGTGGCATTAACCCACACACCCAACAGTTAGTAGTATTCATCACCAACTGATGCTGATGAAGAAGCTGAACAAAGGAGTTGTTCATGAATTCCGCACGTCTAACCTGTTCGTGTTGGGGCAGAGGATGAAAGAAATGTGGAGAAACAGTGGGAATAGATTTCGGTTCAGAAGAAGAAGTAGGTGAAGCGGAAGGCAATAATGACTGTATTCCAATATACACTCCACCCACCAGTAACATGGAAACAGTCAGAAACAGCAGGGATACCTGAAACAGAAAGCATTTTGTTCGTACAACCCTAAGCAATTTTGATCTTTGAGCTGACATCCTCTCTACTTCCGACAACTTAGAGAATTCCATCCTCTAAAAACCGTCCGCAACGTTCTTGACGCACTTCGTTCTGAGTAGCGATTACCAATTCCCAGGAGTTCCCAGGAATCGACAAAAGTAACCGACCTAGTGTCAGGAACCTGCTAAACAGAAGGAAGTACCCGCACGGCCCTACGGTCAACCCGGATGTAAGGTTTTTCTTTAATCAAACATTCAATTTTAATGCGAATCTCCTAGCTGTGGAAAAACATACATAGAAAAGAACTCAAGAATTAATAGAGGATGCAACTATTCATAATGTTCAAGGCAACAATAAGGGGGTAATATGGATTGAAAAAGGGGGAAAACAAAAGGGGATTCCCTTTATTAGTCTTTGTTATGAGAACGAAGAAAATATCTGCTTCTTCCAGGACGAGTCTGTTTTTCAAATAATTGTTCAGATTGCGAAACAGCGTCCAATCGATCAGATGACAGTTCAAACCTCGAATTCTCCAATGCTGATGGTTCAACAGATGTATCTGGCTGCAATGAAGTGTCTCCTACAGGTTGAGCATCACTAAACGGCACAAATTTTGTTGGGGTCTCCGTTTCCGTTGCGGCAATCCCGGTCCTCACCCAAGAATCTGCTGGCAAAGGGATAGGAACTTTTTTGGTGTGGGTGGCATGCACCCAATTTTTTCTACCTTCCAAACGAACTGCAGTCCTTGTAGCCAGCAGGACTTGGAACGGACCCACAAATCTCGGCTCCAAATTGCGCTTTCTGCCAAAGTTGCGGGTGACGACCCAGTCACCCGGTTGGAGCCGATGTCCAGGACCCTCAGTTTGTGCCGGTAGAGCTTCAAAGACCTGTTGATGAATTAACCTCAGTTTAGCAGTCAGATCATGAAGATAATCAATTAACATTGGATACTCAAGACTATCGAAGGCCTTAGGCCTCGGGACTCCCCAAATGTTCGCAGGACGGCCGAACACAATCTCATATGGGCTAAGCCCTACTCGAGAGTGTACAGTCGCCCTGGTCGACAAGAGAGCCAGAGGCAAGGCATCAGGCCATGACAGACCAGTCGTAGCTTGAATCTTAGCAAGTTTCAGTTTCAGAGTACCATTGTACCCTTCAACTAAACCCGCTGACTGGGGATGATTGGCGCTATGGAATTTTTGTCTAATTCCAAGGCCCTTACACACACTCTTCATCACACTCCCAACAAACTCACTTCCGTTATCTGACCATACAATCCGTGGCATTCCATACCGAGGAAAGTATTCCTTCAGTAGGACTTTCGCTGTTGACAGTGCAGTATTATCTTTAAGAGGATAGGCCTCAATCCATCTGGAGAACGCGCAAACCACAACTAAAACGTACTTCAGGTTATTGCACTTATCCATATGGATGAAGTCCAGTTGGATAACCTCAAAAGGACATGTGGGAGGAGCAAAATGGCCAGGTGGAGTGGGGGTGCCCTTGCCGGGATTGTACATCATACATACCATACAATTCTTAACCACTCTCTCAGCACACTTAGCAATACCATCATTTTTCCATACAGGGGACAGCAACTTACATATACCTTTCGCGCTAATATGTGACAAGCCGTGAGCCATAGTCACAACGGCTAGCACATATGCATCCGGTAACATCCACCTCTGACATTCTGACAAATCAATCCAACATCCATGCGTATCTAACTTTCCCGTGCTTTCTTTCCACTTAGTCTTTTCAGTTTCAGTGGCCTCATTCTGAATAGCTTTCACTCTCTCAACAGTGTCCTCACACATACCAGTCTCTGCCGGCCACCTTACTGAACTTGTAACGTACATTCGGGTTGCAAGGTTCTTAGCTGTCTCTTTAGCAACCTCATCCGCAAACGCGTTACCACGACCAACATCATCCGTAACCTTTCGGTGCGCGCTGCATTTAATAATTGCCACCTGCTTAGGCAATGTAAGTGCGTCCAAAAGATCGTTCACGAGCTGTCCGTGTTGGATCTTCGTACCATGCGATGTCATAAATCCTCTTTCTTTCCACAGACGACCAAAGCTATGTGCAACGCCAAAAGCATTCTGACTATCCGTAAACACATTCACTCGCTTTCCCTTAGACAAAACACACGCTCTCGTTAACGCAATCAACTCTGCCGCCTGCGCGGAATTCTGACTCAATCTCGCAGTTTCCACAACCGTACTCAATGTCACCACAGCATACGCAGTCGTCACATCACCATTCGGCAACTTGAAACACGAACCATCAACATACAAAGTACCATCGGGATCTTCCAATGGAGTGTTTTTTAGGTCAACACGACCCTTCGTTTCTTCCTCAGTTCGTAAATAGCAATCATGTGGTGGTACATCGTCTGATTCCATATTAGTTGGCAACAACGCGCCGGGTTCAGTACATTACAACGCTTTATTTGTATATGACTTGCCAAAAGCGTCAACTCATAACCGGACAACCTTGCGCTCGTCAAGTGTTGAGTTTTCGTTCGATTTAAGAGAGTGTCAACTGCATGCGGAACCATCACCGTAAGCATATTATCCATGACCAATCCTGCAGATTGCCCGATGGACACCGCAGCTGCCGCTGTCGCTCTTAGACAACTCGGCAATGCTCTAGCTACTGGGTCCAAGGTCGAGGAAAAATATGCACATGGACGCTGCTTACCACCAAATTGTTGCGTCAAGACACTCAACGCGCAACCCTCTCTTTCGTGAACGTATAGTGTAAACGGCTTACTGTAGTCAGGAGTACCTAACACAGGGGCCGAACACAACGCATCACGCAATTCTGAAAAACTGTTCTGACACTCTTCAGTCCATGGCAAAGGAGTTGGAACATCTTTGCACATGAGGGCTTCCAATGGCTTCGCTAGCAATGAAAAATTTGGAATCCATTGCCTGCAGTATGACGTGATACCTAGAAAGGCACGTACATCTCTCTGAGTTGTTGGCACAGTCATTCGAGCGATCGCTGCAATTCTCTCTGGGGTCAACCTTCTTCCCTCCTTTGACAATAAGTGACCTAGATAGGTTACTTCTTGACAACAATATTGCAGTTTAGAAGGTGACACCTTGTGATGTAAGTCACAGAGATGCTATAACAGCGATACTGTAGCAGTTCCGCAGATCTCTTTAGTGTCAGCAGCCACTAACAAGTCATCAACGTACTGAATCAAGGCCGCACCAGCCGGTAATACAAGCGCAGCAAGTTGACTCTTCAGGGCTTGGCTGTAGATCGATGGACTCTCGCAGTAGCCCTGGGGAGCGCGTTTAAACCTAAAGCTGCGACCACCTAATGAGAAACCGAATAGATCTCTGCTTTCCTCAGCAATCGGAATGCTAAAGAAAGCATTCTTCAGATCGATCACTGAGAACCATGAGGCAGAGGCTGGAATCAGAGTCAGTAAAGCCGTAATGTCAGGCACCACAGGAAATTGTGGAATCACAATTTTATTTACCTCCCTTAACCCCTTCCATGCTCATGACGAGCTCAGCTTGTCATGAGGTAGCCTGGAGCTGTGCTCATGACGAGCTGAGCTCGTCATGACACCAGCAAAATGGCAATTCCCAGCACAGGAGGGGAATTGCCTTAGCAGCCATAGTGTTAAGTCAATGACAAAACGGTACACAGGAGGCTTGGATGGATCAGTTTGTTTCAAAATAGGTAACACAGGACTATTACACACATTTCCCCGAGTCTCCTCAATGACATCCTTCTTGATCAAGTCATAGATGATCGCTAACAGCGCTCGTTCACCATCAAGAGAGATACGATACTGGGGAATGCGTGGCAATCGCACATTCGATTTCAATGGACAACATAAGGTGATATGTCCAGCAGGCCCACATCATTGGGACCTGTTGCCCACAAAGACTTAGGAAGAGAACTCAATTCCGGTGGGAGCTTATCAGTCGACAAGTACATAGCAGAGATCACTCTCTGACCCAATGTAAGCTCCACTCCCGCAGGAGAACAGTACAGGGTCGCATATAACCGCTTCAGCAAATCCAGGCCCAAAAGATTCTCACCACAACCAGTAGTCAAAATCAAAGGAGCTTCTAGCTCACGAGGCCCAATTGTGAGGGGCAAAGGGCTAGAAACCGGATTACTAACGGGGGCGCCAGAGAATCCAACGGAAACATTTGTTAAGCCAGACAAAGGTGCGCCAGGGAGTTTCGAATGCATGATGGAACTTTTCGCTGCACCAGTGTCCAACAGAAAAGGCTCAACTACGCCCAATGTGGCAACCGCGACGTAAGGCCCTCTCTGATCAACCGGAACTGATACTACTCCCTCTCTTTGTCTGTGGCTGTCCCAGTAATTACCGTCATCAATATCATGCTCGACGTAACAGTCATCCACATGATACTGTGCAGATCTACCGAACGATGAACCGCGCTGATCAAAGCAATTATTCGAATCTGACGAAGTGGTAGAACGCTCATTCTGATTTTGAGAAACACCACGACCTCTACCACGTGAAGCCTGTTGAGGACCACTACGACCTCCTTGAGCCGAAACACCATTGTTTCGATCACGCAAAACCGGACAATTAAACTTCAAATGGCCCTCACCCCTACAGTATGCGCATTGATTATAGCCAAGCATAGATCTCGGTGTAGAGGAGTCATTACGCGACTGAGTCCTAGAAGACTGTGATTGTGATCTATTTTGCTGCTGTGAGTCATTTTGATTCGAGCGCGGAGGATACGCTTGCTGCAACAGAACTTTAGTTTTAAGATCCTTTGTTTTCTTATCCGCATGATCATTTTCCTCCTTCTCCCTATTTTCGTAATATTGAGCCGTGGCCAATATTTGAGCAGAAGTAGAAACAGCCCATGAACTTTCGGAATTTTTCAATTTGTTGCTGAGATCAGGCAACAAATTCGATACAAATTTATCTACAAATAACCGCTGACCTCCCTCAGTGCTCATATCCTGACCACTGTGATCGATGAATGCCTCTTCAAATCTCGTAAAGAAATCGGAGACACTCTCGTCCTTCTTTTGCTTGCACGCAGACAGTTTGTCCCAATTAACTCTCATTGCTGGCATAAGCGTCTTCATAAGTGTAATTATCCTCTGGGGCAGATTCTCAATGATCTGTTCAGGCTTAGCCCCACCAACTTGTCGGCCGCCGCAAGAGCAGCCCAATCACCGCCTAGCTCGGCTATGTGGTTCTCTTGACGGATTTTTGCCCAAATTGGTTGAGGTACTACGTTACCGAACAACATGTCGATATCGGCAAGGTTCATAATAGTAGCATCCACTAATTGGGATAACTCCTTATATTAACCTGACGGATTTTTGCGGGGGTCAGGCAAAGTTTGCTTCACCTGCAAAACTTCCGACCGCTTCCATGGGAGGTGTATCCAAACTCTCTGGAAGTGTGGCAAAATAGCAGGGTTAGCAGCAGGATTACCAGGCATCCACACAGGGGGGACTTCTCGCATGGGATACTGACCAGGTGTTGCCATCCACTCCTCAGATTCATCCTTAAACAATGCTCGAGGTAGTACTGTAGATCGAAAGGATAGGAGACACTCTAAAGCACGTCGAACATTACTACCCACAATCATACCACTCGAAAACTGATGCTGGAGTTCAGTCACTTCGGGTGGCACATTGTCTACCTCATCAGTATCCCATACTTCTCGTAAGCATTTACACATTTCCTCAAACACAAATCTTTGCATAGGCTCATTAAATTGAGAGAACGTCTCAAAAACCATGCGCGGGGTGTTTTTAATGGGATACCTAATCCAATTACGCGACATTTTTATTAACGTATCACTCTCCATACCACCAGGAATTTGACTTCGTCTTTGAGGGACATCAGAAACATCGGACCCAAGAATCGGTCCAAGTGGAGAGTAAAGATTAGCAACAGCATTAGGTATGCGACTTCGGACAGAAGGAGAAGAGGAGAGAAGTACAGGGGCAACAACATGAGGGCTAAACGTAGGAGCAGTAGGAGTAGCAGACTGAGAAGGTATAGGCAGTGGAGCAGTAGGAAGAAGGGCAGGTAAAGGAACAGGAACAACTTGAGGAACAAGAGGATTCGGGAGGACAGGAATAACGGCAGGCTGACCAGCAGCTGCCGGAACAACAGGTTGAGGTACAGGAGGAATCACAGGGGCTGTAGTATCCTGTGCGTATGGAGGTGGTGATTTCAGTAGATAGGACAACAAAGGGTCCTCTACCGCTTCTTCTCCTTTCTTATCAGAACTTGACGGTAAAACGGGATAACATTTATCCACCGCCATATGTTGCAGTCTAGCAAAAACTTCCTTTTCCTTCTCTTCTCTGTCTCGCTGAAACTGCTCTGCATTTCTCATCGTAATGATACCTTCTCTCTTATTTTTCTTAATCTGTTTGATTTCTTTCTGCTTGGCCTCTTTGCGCCATAACCGAAAGGAATCAAACATGGCCGGCCTAGATTTCTTTTTAAACAATTTTGCCTCGAGATTATCCAAAATTGCAGTTTCGAAACTACCATGAGGTGGCCAACTAAGGACACCATCGTCTTTAGTGTAGCGGATCCAATAATCATTATATACGATAGGACCTACTCCATGGCGACTATAGAGCTCATAGATCGGAGTTCCAACTGGAGGTATCGGACATGAGTCCTCCAATCGGGAATCCGTACCACAACATTTAAAGCAACCAAACAAAGTACTACGGCCAGGCATCGTGCACACTAACCGAGTTTACAAACTTCAAGGGTTATCGAATTACGATGTCCTCGCAAAAATGCAAGACCCTCGGTTTTTGGCAATTGCAATCGTCAAATAAAACCCAACAACTAAGAACCAATAACTAAGAACCACAAATGCAATGTAACCATGCAAACAACCAAGTTTCAACAACAACCAAGGACTCTGGGAGCAACCCACAACTACTTAACTGAAAGAGCAATGGCGTCACCAGGAAGGCCCGTCTATCGTCTCGCTGTACAAAGGACTACGCCAGGCGCCAAAACAGGTCGACAGTCAGGGCATCAGTCCGTCGCAGCCGTCAGGAGGCGGGGATCTTCGCGGGAAAAGTCTTCGGGCCACTTATTTCGACAACAGGATCAATGAAGCGGGGTGCACCTTCCCTCGGAGATTTCACTCGAAGTTCCTCGCGATC
Source organism: Lissotriton vulgaris (assembly GCF_964263255.1). NCBI lineage: Eukaryota > Metazoa > Chordata > Amphibia > Caudata > Salamandridae > Lissotriton > Lissotriton vulgaris. Next base: position 974,330,802 of record NC_141693.1, on the reverse strand, counting down.
GTCGGGCTTTGGACCGGTACCGCTGATGTCGCCCCACGTGGGGCGCCAACTGAAGGACTGGGCTATTCTAAGGCCCAGCGGTGCCAGGGGACAACACCTGAAACCTTCGTGGGTTACCTGTTCCGGCGTACAAATCACAGAGACACGGGACACTTCCTTCGGCGTCAAAGATCAAGGTTTATTTACTGCAGGGAATACAGAAGTCGCAAGAAGTACAGCATGTGTAGGTTCTAGGAGACTGCTTCGAATTGCAACAGTGGATCGCTCCTTTTATACATATTTTAGTCATAGCACAACATGGCGAACAAAAGGTTACAACTCCGTTCCCACAGTAAACTTCAGAAGGGTCGCTTTCATGTATTCAGGAGCCCGGAACATAATTACAGTAGCATCGCCGGTTCCCAACTGTAAAAGTACATTATCCCATCATTAAGTACATTCCATTCTGGCTGTAAACGAGTTAAGAAAAGAGACAGAAACAGGTGCAAGAAAACAGGGATAGACAACAGATTGAAAAAGAGTGTAGGGGGGCAATATCGGAAGCACGATTGCAGGATCAAAGGATTCGTGCCTAATGCATGCACGGCTGAAACAATAGACCGGCACGGCAAAATGAGCCTCGAGCGGAGGCATCTGCCTTTGCAGTGTCATCCCCCTCGTCATAAAGACACCCTAAAAGGAACACGTGTCTTCCGCAAGAGCTTGGGAATCCCAGGGTCACGAAGCGGACAGTGTCCGTTCGTTGGCTACTTGAGGGCAAGAGACAAAATGGATGCCGTATCTAAAATGGAACCCGTGGGTTCAGATGGAGAAACCCACGAATAAGACGAACGGTTCAGGCCAGCGTAGCGAAAACGCGTACACCCACTAAACTAGTCATTTTCGGTTCATAGATACCAAACTTGTCCATATTCGAACGAGTCAAAAACAATCATTATGATTGTCACGGACCTCACCTGGCTGTGCCGGCCCATCCAACATTATTGGCAACAGGTGTTTTCAGGAATGTCTAAAATGATCCAATCACCGCTGCAGGTATCACTGGAGGTGTCCCTCCTAGGCTGCACACATGACCTTGCCCCTGCGCACAAGAATGTTGTCGCCTTGGGCTTTCTAATAGCGATACGCAGGGAGGCGTGCCAATGGGGTAGGGGTCGTGCCCCCAAATTTAAAGATTGGATACAAGACCTAACTGCATGGCAGGAACAATCACTCCGTTACGCTGAACTCCTCCCCACTACTTCCAAGCCCAGGGATATCTGGAGCCCCTAACTACATACTTGCTGGCTGTGGCAGCAGCCTCTCCCGATGACGGAGGCGCTCCTGATATTGATGCTGACCATGCTGTTACTCCCCCCTAACCCCCTGAGTATTTTGAGACCTACTTGTCCCATAACCTCTCTGTACACAAAATGGGACGGTATTGCCGAACGGTGGTGTGGCGGGCTGAGGCGAGTGGGCCCCTTCCTGGATATAGCACTACAGATGTCCTAGATCGCTCAATAGTTCTAATGTACCCCAGACCAGTGTCTATTTGTCGCCAATATGTGCAATATGTGATACAGATTGATATTTTATCTTGTACCAACATGACTGTGCTCTTTGTAATTTCTTTTTCCCTTCTTCATCCGATCTTATATGTAAAGCGAGGGCGGGAGGGTTATGTTTCCCCCCCGTTAGGGTGTTTTGATGTAGAATACTGATGTACTCATACTTATTTCTGATGACCAGTCCTTTTGTATCGCTAAAAATTCAATAAATAAATAAAAATAAATAAAAATGTATACATTGCCTTTTATCTAACATTTAGTGTCCATCTGCAAGTGTTTCACCAATATTTGGTCTTGAATTCAGCAGATCATAGTTTTTTTAATTTCTTCTTTACATTGCCTTTTGAAATTGGAGTTTGGTCCTGATGTTTTGTTGTCTGACTTATTTTTCTTTGTAGGATATATTGCTGCCTGGTTTGCACAATATTTATTTTGTATTGCAACATTTTTTTTGTCATTTTTTTCCATGTTCAAAACGTCCTCAATTTAGACTGAGTTCACAATGTGTAAAACTCAAAAAATTGCTTCCTCTAAAATAATAAAGAGCCTTCAATTAAATAAGGAACCTTACATCAATGGAGAAAGGTTGACAAATTTTACTTAAGTATTCGATTAGCAGTTTTGCATTTCAAGTGTACTATTTTCATAGAAACTAGTTGAAATAGTTTGTAAACAGAGGAAAAATGACTTTCTTGTGCTTATTTACCAAGATATAAAGAATTATTGTTTTCCTTGCTCATCTGTGCTTTTGACTTACATTTTTGTATTTCTGGTGTCTTTTTTAATATTTTGAATTTCTTTGAAGAGAAATATATTGCTTCCCGGTTTACGGTTAGTTCCAAATCGGTGTTAATTATATAAAATATATCACCCTAATGTGCTTTATATTTTTCTCAAATTTGACAGTGAATGTTGATTCTACAATTGATATGGTGAGAGAATCTTGATTTCAATAAAGACAACGAAGGCTAACATTATGGAAAGGCTTTTATTGCCACTTTCAACTACAGCCCCTTTAAAGAACATTAAAACATCACAAAGATAAGAATGTTCATGAGAGAGTATAAGTATCTGGTGCACAATGTCATCTTCCTCTTATAGCTGCTACACAAGAAGAGGACGATCCATCTTGAAAGATTTGGTACCATCTTAGAAGGTGTTCTCTTAGAAAAGGAAAGAGAGATTGCCAAAGTAAATGTGAACAACATAATTTGAAATAACCTGAAATCTTAAATGTTTTGTTAAGATAATTTATTCTACTCAGGATAAATCTCAACATATACGTATAGCAATCAAGATTCTCTCTGCATATCAATCGGAGAATTGGCATTTCATTACAAGACCGGAGGATACCATTATGCAGGTTCAAAGCCCCTCAAGGCTACATCACTAACATGTTCTATAGGTTTCAGATCTAATTTAACAAAGGTGATTGTGTTTGACCAATCAGCTCTCTTGAGGATTTCTAGCAGAGAACCACCTGACTCACTAGGAAAATTGGCTATAAATTGCACAGGGGCTTCCACTGGATCCAAGTTCCATTCCTTGCACCAACTGCACCATCTACACCATACCCTTTATACCTTGTCCTTGTTTCTGGTGCCCAAGATTCTTTCAAAAGGTTTTTAGCTTCTGATGAAAGACTTGGGTATCTATTTGAACTCCTGAAATCTTCCAAACAAGAAGGTCCATCTTCCCATCTAGTACCAAAGGATGTTCCTCTACACCTGGGCCTTGTAAAAGGCCTGATGACACCGGGACCAGGCGTTGGATATCCAGGACTAGTTCCATCAACCCTGGAAACCAGACTTTTGACTTCCAGAAGGGGGTCACTAAAATGATACTGCTTCATTCTTGGCTCACTTTCCACAGGACCCTCTGAATTATGGAGAAAAAGCATAACCTTTGTTCTTGCCCTATGATTGGAGAAAGGCATCTACGGCTGTTGCTTTTGGATCTGGTCTCCAACTGAAGTATGTTGTGCTCTTATCACTATCTCAAACCCCCAAGTCCATTTATACATGATACAGCTGAGAAGCTGTCTAGTCGAATCAGTGTGTTGGAATTTTGCAGTAATGATTTGAAGCTCATTAGGGCATTCAGGCCAGCTAACATTTCCAAAGAGTTTATGTGGAATGATTGTTCCTCTACGGACCATCTCCCTCCTGTTTCCTGATTGTCTGTCCGGGCTCCCCAACCCCGGTTGCTCGCGTCTGATTCAGGATGCGAGCAAGGGTACTTAAAATGTCCAGGAGTTTATCCTGGCATTGTTTCAGACATTTCTCAATACCCTTCCAACGGTCCTTTCCATATTTAAACAGAAAAGTTATCAATTCTGGATCTAAATCAGGTGTGTTGCAAACCTTGTCCAGTGTTGAGGGTCTAGGACATTCATTCCTAAGGAGGTTGCAGGTTTTCCTGTCCAGGGTTTTTTTAACCCAATCGGAGAAATACTAGGAGACGTGGTCCATTGGCCACCCCTCCGCAGATGTCTTATGTTAGTAGGATTAAACATCTTGCCTCCAAAGGGGTTTCTTATCCCTCTTCCTATTAGACAATGCTGCGTTCACCCCCTCTCTAATAAAGAATCTAAGCTCCTCTTTTAGGAATTTCTTAGTGCTATCCCCCATTAGGTCCGGAGGATCTTGAGTTGTGGAGTTCTATTCTCTCATTCGCTTATTTTTATTGTGTAAATATATATCTAAAAGCAGTAAGTATCTATAACAGTTTGAGTAGTTTACTCACAATTTGCTTATTTGCTGTTTTAAATGTCAGAAATATGGTTCTCTATGATGAACAAGTCACCTAGACCTCTGCTTGTTATAATTTTAAATTTTCAAGGAGGAAATTGTATCATTAATGTATTTGTGCTAAACGGCCACCGGGTGGCAACTGCACACTTAATTAATCTTATTTTACTGTTTCCCTCTAACCAAGTTTGCAGAGCGTCTCTTACGATCTGGCTGTTACAGCTTGTCGGGAGCAGTCATCATGGCAACAATGTTGCTAGGCCTGAGACGTCAAACAGAGAGGAAGGACTACCGTCATTCCTCCCGCCGTAACTTCCAAGGCGGGGCAAGCGTCTGGTCGCGAGGTGAGGAGACGCGCTGCTCTCTGCCTCGGGTCTGGAAAGAATATGGGCGATTCAAAGGACGCATTAGGGAGAAGTCACTCCTCTGCGCTCCTTCGTGGCTCTACGGGGACAAGCTTACGGGTAATCGGCAGTGTCGGGTACGCTCTTTTTTTTTTTTTTTTTTAAGATTACTAAACGGAAATTAAGGTATTGCCAAAACTGAAAGGCATTACAGATTAACAAACTACCTAAACTAGCAGTAAATTGGCTGGACTGTGGCCTCAAAGTGGTAAAAACTATAAAGAAGATAAAAGCTAGTTAGACAAGAAGTAAATCACATAAATAGCATAAACGAAAAGGGTTGTAAAGTCCCCCTTCCCGAGAATTAAGATCATTGAAAAAACATATATGAGTATCTAAAAAAATATATAAATGACACATTCTTGAAACCCAATACTGTACAAGTAAAAGACAGTATACTTATCCTGCTGGAAGCAGCTAATAAAAGAGGAAGATGACATTGTGCACCAGATACTTATAATCTCTCATGAACATTCTTATCTTTGTGATGTGTTAACGTTCTTTAAAGGGGCTACAGTTGGGAGCGGCAATAAAAGCCTTTGCATAATGGTACCCTCCTGTCTTGTAATGAAAATAGAATATCTTTAAACTAATTATTTAGTCAACTTACATGTAAAACTAGGTCACAACCTTTGATTGCTCAGTTTGTAATATATCGGGTTTTTTCAGCCTGTATCAAACTTACACTCAGATGACTGCCCAAAGGATTACATTTTCAGCATCTTCCTGAAGGGTGAGGCTCTAATTTACCTGTTTGCTTTAGGTCTCGCCTAGACAGCTCATGCGCTGACGCAAAACCAATAGTAAACACAAATATGAGGGTAATTTCTCCTGTCGCTTGCCATTGGTTGACTCTGGCATTGGTCTTCTTATCTGGCTTATGGTTGGCTTTTGATCCGATACGTCACTTACGTGTTGCCTCCGTTTTGCAGGAAGCAGCACCGACCAACTACAGTTTAGTTCTGCTGCTGGCTGTTATCTATTTATTTAGGCACTACTTGTTTTATAGCTTACCTCCTCATTATCAGCAGGTCTGTTACCCTTCTTGCCCTATTTCCTGCCTTCTCCTGCCCTGCGCCCTTGCCCCTAGCTCTCGCGCCAGCAGCCGTAGAGCCACCCCTTCCACGCCCTTTTCTATCACCCGCTGTTCCTCCGGGCCCGGAAGGGGCTCTGAGAGGGAGACTGGGTCTTACGCAATGCTGCCCCTCGCAAGGATTAAGGAGAGGTATTTGTCATGAAGCCCCAGCAGCAGCGGGAGCTGCATTCTGCCCCTGCGGTCACCCTTGCATCTCCACAGCAACACAACGACTCCCCTTCTGCTTGACCTATCTGCGGCCGCACCGCAGGCCAATGGAAGATAACCTTAGCTGTCCGTCAAAACCGGCTTTGTACCCTTACTCACAATGTCACAGGCAGCACGGCCTGTACCCTCATATCTCCTACGAACACTCTGTGCTCAAACTGACTCTCTCCCTCAGTACTACGTCGTCAGTGCCTTCCATGGCGACCCCCTCTTCCAATAGACCATACACCCAGACCAGAAGCCCTCCTCCCCCCTTCACCCCACAGAAACCGTACTGCTCTCTCATAACTTACATGCCGTCCTTTCTTACCCACAACCCTGCATTCACACATGCCCCACATCTTCTGCATCCCACAGTGACAGTCTCTCCTATCCCAGGTGTCCCACGCTGAGTCTATTGCAACTCCTGCATCCCACAAGGACAGTCTCTCCCGCCTCATACATCCTATATTGACAGTCTCTCTCGTCTCCTGCGTGCCATACTCAGTGTCTCTCATCCCCTGCATCCCACACTGACAGTCTCTCTCATTTGCTGCATCCTACATGACAGTCTCCCATGCCTTGTACACCCCGCAATTACAATCTCTCCACTCTGATGGTCTGTCTCATCTCCTGAGTCCTGCACGCCACACTGACAGTCTCTCTCATGATCATCTCCTGCACTCCACACTGATGGTCTCTCTCATCTCCTGCCCTCCACACTGACATTCTCTCTCGTCTCTTGGATCTTAGGCTGGCAGTCTCTCTCCTCTCCAGCACTCTACAGTGTCACTCCTGTTTCATCCTGCATGTCTCAGCCACCTTTTAAATCCTCTATGTGCTCCACCATACAAAGGCCCAACAAAGCTTTGCTGAGCTGCTGTAACTGTCAATGCCTAGAGCGTGAGCGTAAAAACAAATGTCTAGAGCTCGTGAAACAAGTAACCTACAGTTGTAACTAACATGTCACAGCCTCGGACAAGCGGTTACTTCAATTCACATGCATCTCATATCATCGTAATGCATGTCTCGTGCTTCAGGTGTCACCCTCCGGTTCAGACACCAGTGACACACATTCTCCAACCCCATGCCTTAAATGGAGATTCTACTGGTGTTGGACATAACTCTGCACTGGATATGGTGTGACCTCTGCCAGTGGGCAACAAAGCCTCAATGTCCACTCGCACACCCTAGGGGATAGTGCAGAGCTGTGTTTTTCGTTGAGGGATCCCTGGGGTGCATGAGTCGCCACTGAGGCCTGGTAGCCCATCAGCATGGGGCTCCTAAGACGTATTATCTTTAGACAGATGGAGTGTTGACATCACAAGGAGATTCACCTATAGGCAGCACCAAGACGTACAGTCCACGTGCGCGCTCAACACATGATCTCAGTCACTCATCTAAAACAAGCATTGGCAATGCAATAGGTCTCGCATTTACGCAAGTTTGAGCTATTGATATTGCAGATAACAATGCCTTTTATTTTAGTTTTCATAACCTAAATAAAAGGCATTTTCATTTACAATGCTAATAGCTTAAACTTGCGTAAATGCGAGGCCCATTGCATTGCAAATGCTTGTTCTCGAAGGTCTAGTTATTTGGAATGTTTAACAGCTAGCTTTGTATACCCGACTCTTTTGACTCATTGCTTGAGAAAGCAGAATAAAACAGAGTCAAAGTTCAGCTTTTTAGTCATTACCATTGCCAATAGTATGTAAATATTTGTGCAGCTAAGCTGAGTTTTTTCCTAAGCTGAGTTTCTTCCGTGCTTTTTTTCCTGGTCAACTAAAATTGAAACAATTAGCCATCGTCTCAAACTTGTTGAGTATCATAGAGGTAGGTTATCCCACTTCCTTATTAAACATTTATCCTCAATTTATGGTTATACAAGGATGGTGTATGTAACATAGGTATAAGGAAACATTTTGCTCGCCAGATTCCTCAGCAAGCGTATCTTTGATTTAAACATTAGAAATGTATATTTTCAGAGGCGTTTTTCCCTAGACAATATGGTATTAAAATATTTCTTACTCTTCAGGTCCAACCTGTCGATATACACTTAATGTGACCTTTCTGTTTTTGACGCTTAAATGCACCATTTCAGTAGCTTCAAAACAAATGCATGATGCGCCCTAATGCAGGGAAAGTCTAGATTGCACCTGGAGCTTCTAATGTGCAATTTATTAAAAGTTTGTGAATTTGGGAGGAACACATTTATAGACACTTCACTGGAAATAAAAAACAAATATTGATAGTTATTTTTTTTTTTATATATGTTCTTATATAGCGCTCGACTACCCGGAGGCATCGCGGCGCTTGCCTTGGGAACCCGTCCTGGCTTTTCCCTGTGAGATAGCCCCTAACAGGCATCCCCAAGGTGAAAGCCAGGCATCCCGCCGCGGGGGGCCGTTGTGGAGATTAAGCAAGCTTAATGCCCAGAGTTGCAGAGTGTGAACCCATGATTAGGTCAGGCACCGAAGCGAGAATTATCGAGTCCGTGGACATTTGAGCTCAAGACCCTGCCGCGTCGGGAATTGAACCCTGGTCCCGGGTCTGACCTCTGCTTCAGGGTCTGCCTGCTCTAACCGGTGAGCCACACTTCTCCACATAGTAACTTAGATTTAAGGATTCAATTTTACCCCATTTTCTTGCATTCCTTTTTCAAAGTTGTTTAACTCCTGCTTTGTTTTTACAATGAAATTGTACTTGCCCTTTCTATGTGCCTGTATTCTCCAATGCCCTGCCCTGTTCGGATTGTTGTAGGGTCTTTTCCGTGCTACTATGCGTGGTACACTGGAAAGTGTTAATTATGTTGCCATACATTTAAGTGGTGTTATCCATTTTACATGTCTAGTTTGTTAGATAAATGTTAGACGACAATCTCTCATTCTTTTTAATTTGTATGCTGCTTCTTTATTCCTATTGCATAAAAGCTTTCAAACCAGGATTTATTTCAATACTGATAAGATGTAGGTTTACATAAATCCAACTAAACAAGTTAATTCTTTCAAACCTCTGGAATGGACAGCATTAAAACCAACATGGAACAGCGTAGCTGCAGCTAAACTCCAGAACAAAAACTGTTTTTATTTAGCACTTCTTAGCATGTACCTTAATGCTTGCGGGAGTCTATACTAGCATTGCTTGTCTGTCTTAAGCACAACCTATTTCCGGTGTCTGAAATATGGGATATTAAAGTATTTTCTTCCACAGAAACACATAGGTGTGGTGTGTGTAGTAGTCAGTTTTCAAATTGATTAATGCAATATATTCTGTACAACCTGGTGACCGCACCTGAGAATTTTAGAAATCTGTCAAAAGCGTAAGTTCTTAATCACTGACAGTTCTTACTTTATTAAGAAATAATTTTCTATTCACAATCTTACTTCTGTCATGGACAGGTTTTATCTTTTTTTAAGCACATAGTTTGACAGTAGAATGTATGGTGAGCTCAAAATGTAAAGTTTCTATTTTATGGCATATGTTATTTGTAGCATATAACAATACATGGGAAGAGGTGCATTGTCTACATCATTGGAAAATGTTTGGCTGAAGAGTGAAACGGTGCCATGTATTTGTATCACCTAGTGAACTTTCGTGTGTACAATAAATAATCTGTGCAAATCTACAATAGACCTTTCAATAGCAGAATTGAGAGTGTGAAATACATTCCATGTGTTTGCTGCAAAACTAGTTTTAGCTTGGACAAGAAGGGGTTTTTAAGACCTATCTCAATGTATAAAGGCCATGCATCTCTCACCGCTTGCCTATGCACCCAGTGTATTGATTGAAGATAAGCTGAGGGCCCTTAGGACAGACCCTCCTTGTATTATGAATACAACTAGTTCTGTGGTTGGTAGAAAGCATTGCGCCAAAGTTAATAGCAATCATCTTAATATTATTCATGGATCCCCCAAAGGCCTAGCATATTGTTGCCATAAATCTCATTGAGGCGTAGGGTTATGATCAAAGCAGTATTTCCAGTGCAATTATTGCTTCTATACCTGATTGGTGATCCTCATCCTAAAAAAAAACCTTTTATGCTGAAATGTGTGTCCGTTAATTCAAGCTCAGACACAATTTATTATGAAAAACTGTTCCTAGTTTCTTGCCCTTCATATTTTTAAGAAATATTAGATAATACATCTGCATCCAGACTTGTACATTACTAGTAGGAAGGGTGCTCATAACCTCTGTGAATGCACCTACAATGTTAACATACATTTTTTTACTGTCCCTTATAATTGTCACATGTGGAAATTGCGCAAAAACCTTTCATCTTGGTTTTAGCATGCAATTTCTATTTGTCTGAAGAGTGTGTTTTATATATTGGTAGTTCGTGAATTTTCTTTCCTGAAATGCTTCATGTAGAGTACTGTTGACTTTGTGGTTTCTAATGATTAACCTTTTCTCATGCCTTGCTGAATAATTATAAAACAATGTAAATTTCTATAACTTATGTTCAGAACAATGACAGCGATTTTTCTTTATCCTACATTTTTTTGCTTTAGTAATTTTTTTAATTTAACTTTATCACTGTTTGAGCTTAATAGCACAAATGCGTTACTAAATCATCTATAACCCCTTAGTTACAGACTCGTGCCTCTTTTTAGGTCTCGCTTAGGCAGCACTTGCGCTGCCTCTACGAGACATGCTGTATTTAGGATATGTGTATAAAGCTTCGCCTACTTCCTGCCCATCTTTTTAGGTCTCCCCTACGCAGCGCGCATGCGCTGCATAGGAGGGGACCTTTTGGAATCAATCAGCGTTTTTGGGCAAAAACGTATACGTTTTGCATTGCTCTGTATTGCAACGTGTGCACGTTTGGCGTTTCTCTTGTGGGAGCGAGCTTTGGCGACATCTGTTTGTAATTATCTTGGAAACAGATGGTGCCGCTGCTCACTCCTGCAAGGGAAACGCCATGTGTCCCTGCTCTTGGCGGGACTCTCCCCACTTCTGGGCTAGTTAGCGAGACACCACGCGAGCGAGAGAAGCAAAGATCGCGTAAATATTTAATATATTTCTGAAGGATATATATAATGAGTTCGCTTAGCCTCGGTTAGTAATTTTCTCCCTCTGCAGATGTGAAAAGAGGATTGTTTTTTTTTTTTTTAGCAAACCCTGTGTAGATGTCTACAAAGCTGAAGTGAGAGGTTACTGTTCCCAAGTTTTAAGATCCGGTCCGAGACCGACACGGGGGAGGGGCCTGCCCTCAGCAGTGAGTGCCCAGCCTTCTGTTATGCTCCAGAGCACACCGCTCCCAGCCCCCCTGCACCCCAGCGCTTCTTTGCAACTGCCTTTTCATCTCCGCAGCTCGCGCTCAAAGCCTTGAACGTGACATTTAACTGCACTATTCATACCACCAGCCCGTGAAGTTTGCTTTTTGAATTCAATTACCGTAATTCACTTCAGCCTAATTCGTTTCAATTCAGATCTATTGGCGGGACATGGAGATTTCAAAGTGTTGCCAAATCTTTACCCATTGGCCGTTGGAAGCCTGATCGTGTCAGGTGCTGACAAATCATTTTATGTCTCATTGAAAGCTCTTTTCTACCTGTCCCTTGCAGTCTCCCTAAAAAACTGGGCAGTAATTCTGCTCATACAAACATAAGTACCAGAGGTGTTCACCCCCTAGAGCACTAGAGAAAAAAAAATCAATGGTTAAAAGGTCCCCCTCTGCTTGATTGCACTTGGCACCGCCCAGGGGGTCATTCCTTTCACTTTAAAGCACAGATCTGGCAGATAGATTGAAAGTGAAGGTTACTGAACGTGACTGCGGAATAACAAAGCTTCTAAATAGGAAGTGAGACCTCCGCGCCTGTCTGTCCACAATGGACGTCTGTCGGGCTCTAGCAGTGTACACCAAGGTGAAGGCAGTGCCACCAGCTCTGCTCAGGACTTCGCCGCCTGCCTCTGATGACAGCCACGATTGGGGGGAACCGGAAGCCGAGACCCTGTTCATCCCATTCTCCAGTACTTAATTCTGAACATTTGAATTTCTACGAGCAGTTTTCGGATGCGTCATCATCAGTGTGTCAGACTCACATTTATTGCATGGTGCTGACATGCCAGGGAGGTAGAGATAGAGTTTGAGGGCTGAAGGTACCCTACCGGTCATGCAGGTTTATGAATTAGTTGTATGCCAATACACGAGTGCTTAATTTGTGCAGGTGGTGGTCTTCATAAGCCCTGAAAGCAGGCAAGAGGGAGATTTTGAGAAACAAACTGGAAGAATATATCCTCCCACATTAAGTTGTGTTGCAGTGGAATCATTTTAGGTGAGAAAGGTAAATAAATACTTTTTAGGCTTGGATAAATTATGAGTCGTCAACCTGAGCTGGGTGTGTTGGCACTAATTTTATTCAACCGGGGCTTATGTTCGTAAGCAGATTTTGAGCCAGAGAGAGAGACACTTGGGGTATGCAGGTACGAAAAACAACCTCCAGAGGGTTATACAGAGCCATTAGGATTAGGTGTGGAATAGAGAGGCACAAGCCTTTTATTTCTGCAACCTTTCATGTGTCACCTCTCCAAACAGCTCCTGAAGGCCCCTGCTCTTGATAAAAGCTAGTTTATAACTCTGAAGGTAATGGTCTTCTGAGGGAACCGGAAGTCTGCACAGCCATCCAACCACCTAAAGTTTTAAAAACACAGGCCCAAATCTGTGGATTAAAGAATGTGCAGAATTTACCATATGACTTTGTGTCATTAGTGGAAAAACAACACTGGGTGTGGGCTTCCCACAGTAAGGCCAAGCCTCTCAATCATAAAACAACAGAATAAATGCCAGTACCGTGAACGCTACTAAACAGAACTAAATTGTCTCACACAGAAAATTAAATTTAGAGCGGAGAAAGCTATTTTTTGGAATTGATCACTGTTTATTTATCTTATAATTTTTTGGAATATTTTGTTGGTTATTATTCACCAAGAATACACAGAGGAAATTACAAAGCAAACATTACATACAACAGTTTTTGTAAAAATGACATTAGCCTAAAAATTGTGCATCAATGACAAAACAATCAGTCAAACGTGGTTGATCAACATCAGCATTCCATTCTCGCACTCACACACAACAAAAACATACAATTCAATATTTACAATTCAAATGTCACAAATTAGAAATTTAAATGTTCACCAAAGAAATGTGTTTGTTTCACTCAGAAATTATTCAAAATTATCATAAACAATTTAGTGGATAGAGATCTTATGGTGTAAACACATGGTCTACGCGTTTTGAACCCCTGACGGGTTGGGGGGTTCTCATCAGGACCTCATAACTTTGCAACAAGCAATGTGCGATAATTATTCAGTAACCAGACGTTGGCAATTTACAGTTGCACAACAAAACTGTTTGTTATTTGATAATGCCCTCCGTGGGGTGAATTGCCAAGATAGGATCATGGACTTGAGAGTTGTTGCCACTCCGCCGTATTGTATTTGGAGGTCCAGGGGCAAGTCGGGGACCTTAAGGGAGGTGGCAGTCTCCAAAACCTTGTCCGCGTGTCACTCACAAACAAGCTGCTTCGTGTCATTAGGGCACCATATTCCAGCCTTGGACTTTCTTTTACAAATTATTGTTCTCAGGTTGTTTTTCCAGTTTCTTCAGAACAAACGAACCAAGACAGCATGTCCTAAAATACACATTGTGGTTAAAGAAAAATCCAGGAGTGCAATTTTGTGCCAATAATAATATGGAATCAGCTGGTAAACTTAGTTATGTATGTGGCAGTCCTTGAATTACGCCCTAAATCCTGTTGAGGGGTAAGCGAGTAGCCTCAGTGTTGGCTAATGAACTTTGACAGAAGGAGGCCTAAACACCGACTCAAAAAAGGAACTTTTAGGAAATCCCATGAGAGTACGCACACTTTCATCCTTTTTATCTCCCCTTGACACTCTTGCCTTTTGTGATACCCTGCAATTTTACTTTTCACTCCTGCTTTCCTCTCATCAGCTAGCCCCCTGAAGCACATCATAGGCGTTAGAAGATGGTATGAAAACCACAGCGCTCTGCCTCTTCTGCTCCTTACCCCGCCTCCTTTCATCACACACTGCCCTTCTTCTCCCCAGCCCCCATAGGCAGCGTTCTCTTTCACGCAGTGTCATTTTATTCATACTCACGCCGTACTGTTTTCATGCACAAACACTATACACCACCCAGTGTCTAGTTATTGTATAGCTCTTCAGGCAGGCCGGACAGCACCTAGAATAATGCACTGCATGGCTAAACACTTATTGGGTCCAAAAGGCGAGACCTATTGGCTATGCTAATGCTTGTTTAATTGGCTTCTGTCCCTGTCCTTTGTAAATGGTGGCTTTTCATTGGTTGTTAGGCTTTGTAGTCCCTCCCTAGTACCTCCCCGTCTCTTTTTGTAACCTCTCATGAGAGCTTCCCCTATTACATGTGTTGTTACGCCCTAGGTTATAATTACAACCTCAAAGCACTATTTTCTTAAAGGCCTTCATACAGGACACTCACTTGGTCCTAAACAAGGTTGGCAGTGGTTATTTTACTCACTAGCACATCTCACATTTATATTAGAGCTTCTATAAATTTCCCTTCATCAGCTCCACATAGAGTACAGCCTAATCTGGAATTAATATAATAATTATTTTGTCACATTTCAAAGCTACTAATTGAATATATTGAATGTACTGTGGTACTGTCTTTAATGCAATGCATTATGGGTAGGGGGGAATTTTCATATCTTCAAAGTTTATGATGCTCACTATGGACATCTAGGCGCAGCTTGCGGCACTGCACCTACACATCTCACATTCATATTAGAGCTTCTATAAATTTCCCTTTATCAGCTCCGCATAGAGTACAACCTAATCGGAATTAATATAATTGTTTTGTCACATTTCAAAGCTATTAATTGTATGTATGGACAGCTATTTGAATGTACTTGTGGTACTGTCTTGCATGTAATGCATTAGAGGAGTACCATATGTGACCAAAAGTTTGATGCTCACTAGGGACCTATAGGCGCTGCAATTGTACTGCACCTACACTCTATATTAGACCTTTTATAAATTTCCCTTCAGCAGCTCCACATAGAGTACAACCTAATGCGGAATTAATATAATAATTGTTTTGGCACATTTCAAAGCTATTAATTGTATATATGGACATATTGGGGGTCATTATGATTGCGGTTTTTCTGCATCCTCGGGGCCGGCGGAAGGCACAGCCGGCCCAGAGGATGCGGAAAAACCGCAGCGGACTGACCAAAGACCCACCGCCACATTAGGATGGCTGGTGGGTCCTGGTTTCCGTCCGCAGCTTTTCCGCCGCGGTCGGCTTACAACCACGGCGGAAAAGCTCTAATATGGTGACGGGTGTCTTCCAGACACCGTCCACCATATTAGGATGGCCTGTAAATTATGCTTTTCCGCGGCGGGTTTTCCGCCGTGGAAAAGCATACGGAACTTCACTGCGGGGGCCCTTTGCGGCCCCCTAGGTGAAGGGGGGTGGGGGGTGCACATGGGGGGTACCTATGGTACCCCCCTGCATTTGCATGCAGAAAGCGGCAGGCACCACGCGGTGCCTGCCTCTTACTGCATGCAAATGCAATGCGTGCATTTTTAACATTGCCGCGGGTGCAGCTTGAAGCCGCACCCGCCGCAATGTTAAAAATAGAGGATGTGACCGCCAGGGTGGCGGTCACATCCTAATTGCACAGGAGGGAACTCCGCATGCCATGCGGAGGTTCCCTCCTGCTCTGGGGTCGCGGGCGGACGCAAGTCCGCCCGCGATCCTAATGAGGCCCTAAATTTGAATGTACTCATGGTACTGTCTTGCATGCAAAGAATTATGGGAGTACCATATGTGACCAAAGGTTTGTGATGCTCCCTAGGGAACTCTAGGATCAGCTTGCGGTACTGGCAGTGCTGGTGCCTTGCTTACTAGGGACCTCTAGGAGCAGCTTTGCGGCACTGCACCCAACACATCTCACATTTATATTAGACCTTCTATAAATGTCCCTTCTTTAGCTCCACATAGAGTACAACCTAACCTAATCCGGAATTAATATATTTCTTTTGTCACATTTCAAAGCTACTAATTGTATATATGGATATAGCTTTTTGAATGTACTCGTGGTACTGTCTTGCATGCAATGCATTATGGGTAGAATGGATTTACCATATCTTCAAAGTTTAGGATGCTCACTAGGGACCTCTAGGATCAGCTTGCAGTGCTGCACCTAGACAAGCAGTGCTGGTGCTTTGCTCACTAGGGACCTCTAGGAACAGCTTGCCGTACTGCATTGAGACATATAATGCTGGTCCTGGCTCACTATGAAGCCATTTGCCATGCACTAGGTCTCGCATTACTGAAAGTATGAGCTATTGGCGTTGCATTATTATTTGCAACACCAATACCTCAAACTATCAGTAATGCGAGACCTATTGCATTGCAAATGCTTGTTTTATGTTTGCAGCACTTCATAATTAAGCCTACATAACTTTTTTCCTACAAATATTATCCAGGCCAAAGTTTTTCCCACATTTTGGGGACTCTAAGGGTAACACATGTTTGTGAATTGCATTGGAGGCTACTGAGAAAAGAGCTAAAATACAGCAAAATGTTTTGTTTTCTAAAATGGCATCAATAGAAGGTTGCTGTGATAACATCACAATCTTCCCAGTTTGTTTCTGGAACAGGCACAGTTGTTAAATCTTAATATGTTTTTACCACAATTTTTGTATTTTTCCAAGAAGTAAGCATTTTTTCATATTTGTTATGGTTTCTGTCTACTTGCAGTTTGCGGTAGAAACAGGTTGTCAAACCTGTGAGTGAACCCAGCACACTACACATTTATGAAAATAAAAATAAAAATAGAGCAAAGAGTAAATTTCTTAGCTTGCTTATGGTTTTCCCAAACAAATTGTTGAACAAAAAATAAAATAAACAAAATAGGAACAGATAGAAAAGGGTGACAAGAGGAATTTTTTACCCTGACGGCTTATTTTCTAAATTAATATACCATTAGATCTATCAAACCCTTGTACTTGCAAGGATGTGTAATGTTTGTTGGTTGTCCAAAAACATGCGATACCCAGGGTGTCTACAGTCTATACATTTTATTTAATTGAAAGCCATACATGTATCAATTCATTTGGTACAATCTAATTAACGAAAATTTGTCTAAAGGAAACCTGTGCATTTTTTAAATGTTCCAAAAATACAGATTTTAGAAAGAGTGGTAATTTGTACAAATCTGGATTTAGTGGTTGCCATTGTATTGTGATTCAGTAGGCATTGTGTTCTTTCTTTCACACTGGCTTACAAATGGAAGCCAAAAATGGAGCGACAAATTCAGTTCATAATAACAAATGTGCTAGGATTATGTAATGCCACACTTCTACCGATAAAAACAGTATCCGACTTACGGTAGGCCTAGCACCCATGATAGTGAACTGTTTCCCTCCCTGCACAGCTCCGCCTCCTGGTAGCTACTGCCCCTTCTCCAACTGCAGGCTCCCGCCTGTGCGTCATTCCTGGTGGCTAGTGGGGAACAACTTTGCTCTGTTTCTGGTCTACCTCCTGTTCTTGTGTATTGTGGCTCTTTTTCCATCTGCCTTCTTTGCACTCTCCATTACCTTTTTTCTCTTTTTCCCGCTCTTTGCTTTCTTTTTTTAACTTTTTCATCCTCTTTTGCGCTGTGCGTCTGCTGCGGCTCAACACCCGTGGCCAGACCCCTTCCAGCACTGTGTGTTACCGCCTCCTACCTGTCCAGCCCTCCCCTCACACTACTTAATGGCAGCAGCGCCGCCAGAGCGCCCCTCTCTGCACCCATCTGTGCCTGAACCGTGCCGTGCCACGGACCCTGTTTCTTGGAACTTCCACCAGTACCATGACAGAACCATTCTCGCCCTCAACACCGGACGTCATGCCGCCTACCACCTCCCATCACTGAAAGACACCCAATGAACTTTCCCCTACCGAAACTGCAGGTGCACACTCTAGCTCCTCCCGCCACCTGGCCGACCCAAAGCGCACTCCACCGGCTCAGCTGCATCCTCCTTCACATGTTCTCCATCCACAAACACAACACGGAAATGTGGGGCCTCCTCGACTCAGTCTCCTCCAACAACGCCTTCCTTATGGAAACCTGGACGAACACCAGCTCGGTCCCAGACATCGCCACCACCATCCCCATCCCAGATGGCTGTCAGATCACCCGCAAGAACCTTACTGACAAAGCAGGAGGAGGCATCACCATCTTCCAAAAGAAATCCCTCCACCTGACCACCCACTCTGGAAACCCAATGACAACCATGGAACAGCTCCACTTTCAGGTCCAGACCAACCCCAACACCACTGTTCATGGCACCCTTGTCTACAGACCGCTTGGTCTCTTCCCGCCCTTCTCTATCACCATCATCGACTTTGTCGCACCTGAGGCTCTCACGTCTACAGATTACATCGTACTCGTCGACCTCAACTTCCACCTAGACAACCCCAATGACCAGAACACTGCATACCTTCTGGAGAACATTCGCCAACATCAGACTTAAGCAGCTAGTCACCTCTCTGACCCACGCAGTGGGACACGCTTAACCCCAAGTTCACAGCCAGCGAAAACATCACCTACAGCCACACCTCTGAACTCCTCTGGATCGACCACCATTGCATTCATTTTACCTTCAACAAAACCAGCATACATCAGCGTACCCCTCCCTGTTGTAACTTGAACATGGTCACTGAAGAACAGCTCAGCACCTACCTCAGCACAACCACACCGCCAACATCCACAGATGCCAACATCGCAGCACGAAACCTCCACTGATGGATCTCCAATTGCTTTGACGTGCTGGTGCCTCTGAAGAAGCAAACACAACAGGTGATGGACCGAATGTGGATCAATGTCACACACTCACCCCAGTCCAAAGATCTGGGCCCAAATCCATCGTTATTTTGCACTCCACACCACCCTGGGTTAGACAATGGCGATATGCAAATTAGCTCTGACCCTGTGCCCCATGGGAACAGTCCAGTCCGAACTACAAAAGCCATGTCCTTCCCAGAACGGAATCAAGCATCCGAGGACCGGACCAGTTTCGAGGTAACACCTCTCATCAGCCCGGCTAGCTTGACTCCAGTGGTGTGGAGTGCCTGGGACCCACGTCTGGGCATCCCCAGCGCACTTAGGGCGGAATATGCAAACACAACAGGTGATGGACCGAATGTGGATCAATGTCACACACTCACCCCAGTCCAAAGATCTGGGCCCAAATCCATCGTTATTTTGCACTCCACACCACCCTGGGTTAGACAATGGCGATATGCAAATCAGCTCTGACCCTGTGCCCCATGGGAACAGTCCAGTCCGAACTACAAAAGCCATGTCCTTCCCAGAACGGAATCAAGCATCCGAGGACCGGACCGGTTTCCAGGTAACACCTCTCATCAGCCCGGCTAGCTTGACTCCAGTGGTGTGGAGTGCCTGGGACCCACGTCTGGGCATCCCCAGCGCACTTGTTTGGGGAGAAACAGCAGCCCTCATCGTCCTTGGCCTCCTGGCTTCCTTCACCACCGTCTCCCACTGCACCCTAAGCATGAGACACCATGATGCCGACATCCACGACAAAGCACTGGACTGGATCCGATCCTTCCTGCCTGGTAGAAAACAAGGAGTCAGACTACCCCTGTTCCTCGAACCCATGAACCCATGAAAATCAGCTGCAGAGTCCTCCACAGCTTGTCCCTGAGCCCCATCCTCTTCAATGTCTACCTGGCCCCGCTCGTAGCCATAGTCCGGAACCATGGGCTCCACATAGTCTCCTACGCCGACGACACCCAGCTGATCCTCTCCCTCACCATGAGCCCACAATCACCAGTAACAACTTCCACAATGGGATGAAGACCTTCAGATGGATCCCCACTGATGCCAGAAAGATGGTCACCCATGCACTCATCAGCAGCAGACTCACATACGGCAACACACTCTATGCAGGCATCACCCAGAAACTCCTCCGGAAACTACAAAGCGTTCAGAACAATGCAGCCAGACTGGTCCTCAACATCCCCCATTGCAGCCACATCTCTGAACACCTGCGAGAACTCCACTGGCTCCCAGTCAACAAAAGAGTCCCATTCAAGCTCCTCACACATTCCTACAAAGCCCTCTGTGACATGGGACAACATACTTGAACCACTGCCGCTCTTTCCTCTTATCCACCAGACACCGCAGCCCTTGCCACCGTCCCTCAGATCCACAAGACCAGGACAGGAGGAAGGTCCTTCCTATCTCGCCGCCAAAACCTGAACACCCTGCTTCTCCACCTCTGGCTTTCCCCGTCGCTTACCCAATTCAAGAATTATCTCAAGACCTGACTCTTTGACTGACCCTCAGCATCCATCAGGACTAGCAGCCCCCCATACCTTGAGACCCTGACATGTAAGTAATCACGGTTAACAAACAGTGATTGATTGATTGACAGGAAAGGCCCCAAAAACACATGGAGACCTCAAGATGTTGCCTTTAAAATTTACCCATATTGGGGATGTGGGCAGCTGTAGTATTTTGGCCCGGTCTCAGCCACCACCCAGGGAAACCTACCAATTTCAGATATTTCTGTAACCAAGTGGTGTCTAGGGTGAGGGTAGGGTGCCTTGCATGTATCCTACTGTTTTCCTACCCCCACATGCTCTGCAAACATCATACTTTTGCTAAAATCACACATTTGTAACCTATTGCATCCTATTTCTGTGAAGGAAAGTTCCAGAATTTGTGGGGATACAATTTCTACCACCTAATGTTTTCTTATTTCTCTCAGATGAAAACGGTATCCCACTTGTGCAGCTCTACTTATTGACCACAACAGGAGCTGGTCCAAACTTGAACCATGCAAAGTCAATGAGGACAGGAGAAGTGTGGGAACAGAGAGTAGTCAGACTTTGGGCATTGGCTGAAAGTGCCCGAATTTCTAGTCACTTAAACGTGTGACACTTTTTTTGAGCCTATACTTGAAGATAGCAGGGAATTCTGGGTCAGAAACACCCATAGTTGGAAGGCTTTCATGATTGCGAAGATACCCAGTGCTCAAATAGGGCTGCCATTGACCATGGAATGTGATAGAAAATTAGGATTTATCCCCTCTCTACTGGCACATATGACAAAACTGTGTGCAAACAAATACACATTTCCTGTGCTTTCCATGTTGATGGGGATGCTGTAGGTTCCCGGGGAGACGGGGGCGGCAAGACAGATTTTTGTCCCTTAGGCATACCGGGGTTGGCCTCCCCAACCCATTTTTATTAAATCACGAAATTATCCGTGGACTTTTTTGGGCTGGTTGTTTTTCCAGATAATCCCCAAATCTGCCTCCAGGGAAGGAGAGAAGATTGAGGGTTGTGCCCATTATACCTGGTGCCTTCACGGGCTGCCCCCCCACTCCATATTATTTTAAAATCCCTGGTGTCTAATAGGCTTGTATATTGCTCTACGTCCAACTTAGGATACCGGTTAGGCCCTTGTTAAGTGTGTAGATAAAAGGGCTTGTACTTTCAGGTGTGAAGAGTTTTGTGCCATCCAAAGAAAGTTGCTAATATTTTAAACAGTGCAAGGATGGAAACATGACTCCTGGCATGCAAAAGCAAGTACAACGCTGCTTGAACTTTATTGCTCACATTCAAATTTCAGAGGTTTGAAGACCACTGCATGGTTCAATGAATCTTTAGGCCTTGAGGAAAGGAGCTAAGTAAACCTGTACATCATATAGACGAATAGGAACACTAGTGAAAATTATTATGGTCAGCATCTTGGGTTTGAATTTTCGGTAGCACTTGTTGTTGCTATTAAATTTGAAATGTTTTACTGTGTGCACAATACTGAACAAATAGGAACCAACCAAAAATTAAGTTCAATTTGCTATAGACGTTTCATACAATAATTGTTCTCTGTAATCTTTCATTTGTAGGTATTTATCATTGGACTGATTGCTGATAGGAAGTTTCAACATTTTAATCCTGTTTTGGAGACCTACATTAAAAAACACTTCAGTGCTACTTTAGCCTACACGTAAGTGTATTTTAGAGTTACTTTTTCTAGTTCTTTGCTTCCTTTGCCATTGTATTGTTTATACCTTGAAAACATTTGATTTGCTAAACAAATATTTAAAATCTGCTAGTTCAGTCATGAACAGCTATATGAAAATCTGCTCTCCTAAATCTAAGACACTGCAACACATGAAATTTAGTGCAGATGACTGCTGCAGAGGTCGTCATTACTGTTGTCGAGGTGTATAAGCTGCTCTGATATTGCTTTCCTCCAGGGTTGGTCAATATGCAGTCTGCAACACCTTCCCGATGCTAAGGCTAAAAAAACAACAATGTTTTGTCACTGCTTAATTTATGAAAGAAAGAGTGTTGGTGCCTGAAGCTCTGCACAGAAACCCACGGCAAGTGCAATTAAATATTAGGGTGCTGAATACCAAGACTTGGAAGTCTTAAATCCACATCATGCCTCTTTATGTCACTGCTAGACACTCCCTGCCCATTTATCATTTATTTTCTGGCTTCTCCCTTTGTGACGGTTTTGCCATCTATCACTTCCTCCGTCTTTCTAATCTATGTTTTTCCATGCCCTGCACTCAGTAAATAGCTGATGTGCCAAAATAAGTGCTGGTCCCTATAAATGAGTGCCGGTGGTCCCCACCAGCAACCACTGACTCAAATTAAACACTTAGTTTTGTGGCTCATCAGTGGATTAGATTCTTACTTCGTTACCAGAGTCAACAAATATAGATAGTATTGTTTGTCTCATTGTCTTGTAAAGTGTACTTCGGAGCCTTGTAAGGCTCTTCCATTTCATGTTTACTATTTAAATGATTTCCTTGATTGAACCACTAGATGACCAAGACCCCTGGTATATGCAGGTGAAATCCAGCTACACTTTAATTTAGTGAACATATCGGAGAACCATACTAACATTGTAAAGTGCCTAGACCATCTCTTCATTTGGATGATTGTAAGCGACTTTTGCTTGAATCGATAATAGGTGAAAGGCCTAATCATTGGAGGTGAAGGCTCAGCGTCCTCTCCTCTCAACCTCTAACATGGGCCCCCTACTTGCCTCATGCCTGCAAGTCAGGAACCTAAAGATCGTTTTCACCTGGTACCTTAATTTCATTCCACAAATTAAGGCAATTGTCAAAGTAACTAATTTCCCTCTCCTACGAAAAATCATCCCTCTCCATAGAGGCTTTAAAGACTTGCATTCTCACACACACACGTACATGCATGCACACACAAATATGCATATAAACACTCATACACACACACACACACACACACATACATGTATAAACACACATTGGTACAAACTGTCAGGAGAGCCGGTTCTGATCTTGGCGAACTACAAGAATGGCCGCTGGTCCCTCAGACGCGTGCGCAGGGAGGTCAGGTGTGTAAAGCCTAGCCTCCCTCGATCAGTGATGCTTCACGTTCACTGGATTCTCATGTCCCGAAACTCCAGATTCAACTTACCTGATTCCCCTGGATGCTTCTTCTCTTCGGTTGTTTCGGCACTTGGGGTGCGTCTTTCTCGCGGTCTTCCTTCGCAGCGGTGTCGCTCCTGCAGGACTTCCTCAGTGGTGTTCCTCCAGCGCTTCTCTCAGCGACGCTGTTTCTGGGAGGCGTTCTCGGCGACATCTTCGCTCCTGCAGCTCTTCCTCAGTGGCGTTCCTCCAGCGACTTCTCTTGGCGACACTGTTTCTGGGTGCCGTTCTCCGCGGCGTCTTCCTAGTGGAGATTTTCTGTGAACCTGCAATATAATGAAAAGAAACACATTCTAAACTTTAATGGTAACAGCGCTCTCGCGCTGTTTTTTCATCAATTTTATTTATTTATTTTGTTTTGTGATTACTTACCTAATCCTGCTCCTGGCACAGTGGGAATCCGTCCCTTTCATGAACCTATGATAAAGAAAGAAGACATACCTGAAGACAAGGTTATTTTTTGTTTGTTGCGCAGTGGTTTCAGACTTCTATTTATCACAAGCAAGACTTGATATAAGGTAGGCCTTACCTTTTACACTGAAGATTACATTTCATTTGTTTCACAAGGTTTACATTTCTTAGTATTGTTTCTTGTTTATTCTAGAATTTGATAGAAGTCTTACATATTATCAAGAGTAAGGGATTTCAATCTCATTAGTGCAAGGTAGGAAACATTACCACAAGGAGACTAAAAGGGAGATACAATCTGAAGATTCTCTGTACTTATTCCCTTCCCATAGCCTCATGCCTTATCCTGACGGGTCCTGTGCCACTGGGAGTATCGACGAGGGATCTCTACCGCTATTCCTTGTTTTGTTACCCTTCTTCCCCAGGTTACTGTTGTCACTTTGACTTGGTTGGGTGCAATTGGTGGCTTAGGCAAGTCGTGGAATTTGCTTCATGTCCCAGACGTTCCTGCGAAAATACATTGAAACTTGACACAAACCTATCTGGGCTACTGTAATATAATTTGCACTCATCCCCTTAAATCACTCATTCCATACTGCAATTAATGCAAAATTTGGCAACCAGAATTAATCTGCACTTACTGGAAGTGCACCAAATTAAACCAGCCCAGACTTCTCTCCATCAGGTCACAGATGAGTTCAGGACCAATTTCAAAACATTGTGCATTATACAAAAAAAATTTTGGGGTAAACACCCTCTACCCTTTCATTTCTACTCATCTCATTTGATCCAACAAAGTTCCTTCAAGAGACTAAAGTTTAGGGGAAGATTGATGGGTCCTGCATCCCACACTTTGCTTTTGAAAAGCCTGAGCCACCCAAATGGAAGACCTTCAGTTGAGAAACCTCCTGAAAACCAAGTTTTTCAAACTGATTTTCAATTAAGCCTATCTGATAGAGACTACTAACCGCAGATTCCTTAATGCAGAATCATCCCCAGGCGTGAGACTGGATCCAGATTTTTTTTGCCACAGCATCCCTGTGCGCTGGGGTACGGCATCACGTGACTCCGCCCTGGCGTGGTCCTCATACGTGACATCAGCGAGGTATCATAAGTCCCACCCCGACGTGCCTACGTCAGTTTTTTCCATTTCCACGTGCAACGCGGCTCCGGATCGTGCTCCAGGCCTGGGCCTTTCCCTTTCGCTTGTTGTGTGTGTGTGGGAATAGTATATGAATGCCTTGAGGCTTTAAGACTTGCTCGTCTTGTGTGCGCCAGATGTTGGCGACGGATTTTCACCCCATCTGCATGTGGTGTTTGGGAGAACACCACGACTCCACTGATTGTGAGGCGTGCCAGCAGATGAAAGCGAAGTCCCGGCTGGAGCACCAGATGAAACTTATTTCAGCCCGCATGTCCAGGTCGGCGTTGTCACCACGTCTGGCCCCTGCGGGGGGTTTCAGGAATCGCCACCTCCATCTTCGACATCGTCCTTCTCCCATGCCGCAAGAGAGTCACTCACCTGTCGGTAAGTGTCGCAGTTTGTCCCAGAGGGCTGGTTCCCACAGCATCTCCGGTGGCTCCGGCGCTGACTGGCTCGGATACAGGTTTGGAGGATGTGGTGCCGCCCTTCGGGGTTCCCTCCTTCGGACCACGTCGCCTCTGCTTTCCCGCAAACTCCTGCGGGAGTCCCTGTGGTGTCGCGGAAGGTCGCCGGGGCTCGGGTCGCATCCCAGAGTCCCCCTCCGCCCTCAGTACAGGCGATGGCCTCATCTGAGATGACGCCGCTTAGGCGCCGGGGGCTGCTGACCCTGGCGGCGCCACAGGGGCTGGCGGAGGGCCCTTCTCGTCCTGTCTTGGACCGAGGCTGGCGGGCGACCCATCGTACCTTCCCGGGTTCCTCTCACCCCTCCATGCAGGCGGCTGCCTCGTCAGAGGTTGGCTGGATGCCTTTCCGGCGCCGTTCCTTTGGCGGAGGTTGTTCCGGCCTCAGATTGCGGACTCTACGGTGCCAGGCCGACGTCAGGTCGTTGCCTCGTCTTCGGGTGCCTCCTCTTCTCCAGTGGTTTGGCGCTTGCTGGTTTCATCCTCGCCGGAGACGGGCCGCTGTGTTGTGGCTTTTTCCCCGACGAAGTCTAAGGACAGCTCCTCGCTGTCACCGTGGCCGCGGTCTTCGCCGGAGGTGCCCCACTCCTCGTCCCTCTTCCTCCTTTCCGGACCTGGCCCTTCCTTCCTCCGGTTGGCTTGGGGGATGGCCGCATTAGCTTGCAGCCGTCACCTACTGAGGAGCTGCTTTCTCCACCGCTGGGCCCTACGGAGGCGGGTGCTGCCTTTGCTCGCTCTGTTTCCACGGCTGTGGGAATCTTGTGCATGGGTGATCCAGCTGCCCATTAACCCGTGGATCATCTTCTGGAGGTCCTCCATCATGGTTATGGTGGTAGGGAGCTGCTGCTTCCCTTTGAGGGTTCGCTCCATTCTTCTCTTCTGGGGGCTTAGGGCCGCCCCGCCACGGGGGACCCGGTGCCCTAACACCTTCTGCACCGCCACCATCCGGCGCCGCGTGATCCTGTGTGTCTTTCCATCCACTGTTCTACCAGGGACCCTCTTTTGCAGAATGCCTTCCCCTCTCTGCCACCACTGTTGTCTTCCCCCGGCACAGGAGGCCCGTTGGCTTGACTTGTGGAGGCGTAATGTGTTGGAGTCCACCAGTGCAGCATTGTGGGCTCTTAACACTCTGTGTGTTGTGGCTAGGGCCACGTCTTGCTTGTGGGACTCGGTGGAGTCCCTTATGTCTGCCGCTTCTCAGGAGGGTGCCTCTGTTGAGCTACGGCACCATGTGTTGGATGGCCGGGAGCTGGCGGCGTTTATTCTTCGCTCCGCTCTGGACATCTCGGAGGTGCTTGGTCGTGCCATGGCTTCTTCAGTCATACTTCGTCGACGTTCCTGGCTTCGGGACAGTGTGTTCCCAGAAAACGTTCGCGAACGGCTGGTGGACCTTCCTTTCGATCTCGCTCTTTTGTTCCACGCCCTGCGGACTCGGCCATTCAGAGGTTGTGGGCGGGGCTTCAGCCTCCTCCTCCTTCTCCCCCTCAGGGACCTGTGAGTTGATCTAGTTTTCGGGAGGTGTTCTTCCGTTGGGGCGGGTTGCCCAAATTGTGTGATCTGTGTGATTACTGTGCATTAAAGCCCTTCTTCTTCGGACTATGGTGCTGTTGGCCTCTGGCCGGCCCTTATATGAATGTATTTTTTGGCTTTTGCTAAGCCGTGCTGGCCGAGGGACTAGGCCTTCTGTTATTCTTATTGGCTGATTGGCAAGCCGTCTGCGGGTTCTCCTCAGGTCTTTCTGTTGTCCTCTGCTGCGGAATGTTTTTTCCTAAGAGGGTTCCCATGTCTTGGGACGTGACATTCCCTATGTGGAGTAATGGTAGCTATTATATAGCTCTGTCATGTGCTGGGGAGGTGTGGTCGCCTTCGGGCCTCTGCTCTCCATGGTGTTACGGTTTGTTGCAGGTGCGATCCTCTTGCTGGTGGTTTTGGATTGGATTGAGTTGCGCCCGGGCTGTCTTTCTCTGGGGTTGCTGCATTGTTGGCCTGGTCTGGCCTGCTGTCTGTAGCCTTGCGTCATGGCTCTGCCTAGTTCCACTTTTTTTTTGGGCCATTTGTGTGGACTCCTCACTTGGGGACGTGTCCGGGCCCTTCTTGGCCTTCCTGGTCTCTATCTTTGTCTGGCGTCTGGCTGCCCTGAGTGCACCGTACCCTCGTGTTGTCTGCGTCTGGCCATGCATGCCGGTGCCGACCTACTGTTTTTAAGCACCATTGTGCCTACTGGCACTTTAGGGGGACGGTGTCCTCCCTGCCTTG
The DNA here is from genome assembly GCF_964263255.1 of Lissotriton vulgaris. Lineage (NCBI taxonomy): Eukaryota > Metazoa > Chordata > Amphibia > Caudata > Salamandridae > Lissotriton > Lissotriton vulgaris. The sequence continues at coordinate 974,303,036 of NC_141693.1, read as the reverse complement.
TGCGCTTCTTCCAGTGGGCCCTGTCTTCAGTTCTGCCTCTCCTACCTAGGGGTTGAGCTGGTTCTTAGGTTCCTCGTCCCTCTTCGGGCGCAGTCTGTCCCTGCAGTATATTGGGCGGTTCTCCCTGGGTGACCTTGGGCTACCCTTTCTGCTTCCGCCTGCCTTATTGTTGAAGGCTGTTGCCTTCTGGCTATGTTAGGCTCGGCTGCCCTCTACACTGGCCGTGTTCCCGGTGGAAGGGCTTGCCTTTGCTCTACCTCTTCTTCTTAGAGTCTCTAGGTTGCTCTTCTTCCTAGGTGGTCCTCTTCCTTGTTGGGCCTTGATGCTTCTGGGGGAGGTTCTTAATACCTTGAATGGGTGTAAGGCGCTCTGGCCTCCTTTTGCCTTGCACTCGTTTCTCCTGCTGATGGACGGCAGGCTGCCTCTTGTCTTGTCTTCCCGCATCCCCTCTGGGGTTGGTGGTCTTCTAGATGCAGGGGTTCCCCTTGCCTGGGGGACAGGGTTATTTTACCTGTCCGTTGACCTCATCCCCTGAGGGACCCTCTATTATGTCCAGGCTGGTGGGGTCCTCTCGCAGACCCTCCTTTTCCTTGGGTATGGCTAGGGTATCTATTCTACGTTAAGGAATCTGCGGCTAGTAGTCTCTATCAGATGTAAGAGTTACTTACCTTTATTAACGATGTACCTGGTAGAGATGATTCTAGCTTCAGATTCCTTCACGGCCCGCCCTTCCCTCCCCGTTCTGTGAGGACCTTTGGCTTGGACTTCTGCATTCGCCTCCCTGTGTGTGGCTATGTCTTCAATGAGTGCATTATGTCGCTCTTTCTGACAGGATTTTCGTCCTGTTTATTTGTTCCTTTCCTACCTTTATGGCACATTGGAGGATGGGTTTATAGGTACTTCTGTGCCCTTGTGCTCTAGTTGCCCCAGGTTGGGGCCTACCTTCTACCCCCCCCCCCCCAATTCCCCTTCCACATTACTAGGGGTTCTGGCCCCTTTGCTACCTTCTAGGTTGGGGTATTTTGGCCGGGCCTCTGCCCCTGTTCCTCATGGAGGTTGTCACATTCTGTGATGGGGCTGTCTTGTTGTGCCTTGTTTGTCTCAGACTGGTTCCCCTTCATTGTTATTGGTTGGGGTTGTAGCCCTGCTGCATGTTATCATGACATTTTTTCATATATTCTTTGTCTCCAGGGGGGCTATCTCCGTACTGGCAGGGTTGCTGTTCAGGGCTGTGCTCTGTTCTTTCTTCTTTCCCTGCCTTTGGGTGCTGCAGTGTCTAGCACTGTTCCTCATGGTGTTGTTCCTCACCATTCCTTGTTCCAATTTTTCTGCTCTTTCGCACACTGTTCCTATACTCTCTCAGTTTTGCCTGATGGCTCCACGTTGTGGGGCGGAAAATTTCTCCCTAGAAAACTGACGTATGCGCGCCGGGGTGGGACTTATGTGACCTTGCTGACGTCACGTATGCGGACAACGCCAGGGCGGAGTCGCATGATGCTGTCCCCCTGGCGCGCAGGGATGCTGTGGCAAAAGATTTTCTGGATCCAGTCTCACGCCTGGGGATGATTCTACGTTAAGGAATCTGCGGCTAGAATCGTCTCTACCAGATACATCGTTACCGAAGGTAAGTAACTTGTACTTTATTTTCATGAGAGCGACTGAAGAATGTCAGATATATGTGCATCTTACGCATTCTGTTAGACTCAGTTATGCTTTGGCAAAACAGTCATTGTTTTGTATTTCTGTTCTACTGCTCTGAAGTGGCTTAAGTCATCTGGAGTCCTTTATAAAGCTCTGAAACAAATGTATTCATAATTAATAAGCAGAGATCTATGACAGGTATAGACTCTTTCTTTAAATATAAATAAAACCATACTAAGAGCACCCTTGTTGGAGGTGTGTCGCTAAGATGACGGATGGGACGGATGCGTGTAAAGAGCCCCATGCGACCCGCCCGCCCAACATCATCCTGGAGACTAGTGACCCTCCATTTTATTGCTGTAGGGTCACCCTGGAGGTCTAGACGACAACATGGATCGGCACCAGTTGTGATCGTGAGCAGTCCCCTGCAGAGGCCCTCTTGACCAGTCTGCAGCCGGTGAATGGAAGGTGGAAGGTGAGGAGTCTCCCCCCTCCTTGACCCACCCCCCTGGATGCACCAGGGGCTACAATTGCTGATGGGTCAGCTGGTGGGCCATCTTCTGCGAACAGGTTTGATGAGCTTCTGGGGAGCAATAGAGATGTCAGTGCTACGTTGGACCCGAAGCTGGATGCCTTGACAATTAAAATGAGTTTGCTTAGGGCCTACCAGGCAAAATTGGGATAGAGGTTTAAATTTAAGAAGTCTGCATTGGCTGGCCTGCTCACCTCAGTGGTGAACATGCAATCTCAACTGAGGCACTCCAGACAGACTTAACTCTATTGCACAGCCGGGTGAATGATGCTGTGTCCCTGGAGGTGCGACAATATCCACATAATGGGGCTCCCTGAGGGAGAAGAGGGCCCGATATGGCAATTTTTCTTGAGGACTGGCTGCTTAATACAGCGCTTGATGGGTGGAGATGCACTTTCATCTCTATAAAGTGGACCCACAGGGTCCCTGGTAGGCCGCCTCTCCCGGGTGCCTGATTATGGCTGATGGTGGCGCGACTCTTCAGTTATCGGGATGACAACCATATCCTGCAGGTTACATGCACAAAGGGCCCCTAGCAGGTAGAGAACAGCCCAGTGAATATCTACCTGGACTATATGGCCAATGAGCAGTCCCAGCAAGGATCCTTCATGCCCGTCAAGAGAAAGCTTTGACAGATGGGCCTGCGTTACTTCCTGATGTTCCTGACCAAGCTGCGAGGCATGGATTCTGGAACTACTAATTTCTTTGTGTCCCCAGCTGAGGCCTGTGAGTGGTTGGAGTCTAAGGGATTTCCCCCACCACCACGAAACTCGATGAGTTTTGGTGGTGATGCCAGTGGTGGCCTTGTCAAAAGCAAAATGGCTCACCCAGGGGCAGACCAATGGAGTAGCAGGCTTCAATTCAGTGGACTCTGGAGATTGCTGAACTGGAATCTCTCCATAGCCATACCATGGACTCACCTGCTCGATCTGTGTCCTCACTGAAGGGGAAGCAAACGCACACCTTGGTTGACATTCCACCTGCACTGTGGGCTGCCCCAGCCCTCACCCCAATGATTGAGGTCCTATTGATTTTATTTGAGGGCCTATATCCTTTGTTGTGTCTTTTTTTATATTGGTCTCCTGTGCCTCTCTGTGAATGGGGTCTCACATGAGTCTGGCATAGGGGGCCAGGCCCTCACAATCTTGTTACTGCTGGATATTCCGTCCCCTACTGGTGGACTTTGTTGGTTTTGCTTTGTTTTATAGCTTGTTTTTGGTCTTGCTCTTGTAGCGCTTTAAGCTGGTCAGTCCCACTTTCTGAATACCCTCTCACCATCGATGATCTTCATGCACTGAGCATTTGGGGTGGGGAGTTTCAATTGTGTGCACAACACTTACATGCATACGGACAATCTTCCGCTCTGGGTAACCCAGACACCTGGGACCGTGCACTTCTTTGTAGATTGATTGACACATAGTCAGCTCTGAGACGTTCGGCACTCCCTGAGGAATATACCTTGTTTTTCTGCATTTTGTTTCCCCGCAGGGAATTACAACGCAGTCATTACAACAATTGCATTGTAACAATGCATACCATTACCCCCTTGCAGAGGGGGGCGCTGGATGTTGGAATTTTTATAATTTAGTATCCCAACTCCAGTCTGTGCAACAGTAGGGAAGGTTTTGGATTTTAAATCCAACACCTTCTGCCCCCTCCGCAAGTCATTGTTCCGACTTGCACAGTAATGGCATGTGTTGTTACGACACAGTCCTTGTAATGACTGCGTTGTAATTCACTGCAGGTGAAAGTATTCGTGGTAAAAGATGTTTACCCTCCCTGAATCATCTCACATAGGAATATTCCCGCTTCTCCCAGGTCCACTAGCTCCATACGAGAATTGATTCTCTGTAATGCCACAATGGACCCCCTTTGTTCAGTCTGCTGAATACTCGTTCTGCATGTTGTTGGACCACAATAGGCTCTTGGTGGCATTGCACTGGGTTAAACAACGGACCCCTATCCCCACTTGAAGACTACCAACTCAGGCACTCCGGGATAATATGTTTCGTGAGGACATGGGACACAAGTTCTCAAAGTACTTTGAGTTTAATGAGGGTACCGCAACCTGGGGCTCTCTGTATTAATATGGTGTGAAAGTGACTTTGCACCAGAAGTTATCTAGGAGCCAGAGATTCGGGCAGGGGATGGGGTCGTTCGGCTGGACAAACTTACTTCCCTTACAGCAGCATATAGGGCTTTAGTAGACAGACTGAGGAGGCTGCACTATGCAGACTGTTGCCAAACAGCAAGCAGAAGGTGACAAAGTAGGGCCTGTCCTGGCGTGGCTGTTGCGCTTCGGGGTTACAGTACCCAACTGACCACCACTAAGTTTCCAGCAAGTGACATTCTCACTGCACAATCAGACATCAAAGAAGCTTTTTAAATTACCATAGCTCCCTCCCTTTATCAGGATGATGTTGGAAAGCACCTTTTTACCAGCCTAGCTTGACAGTTTGCCAATCCCCTTCCTGGACGCCTCCACGGCCGTGCCCTAGATGAGCTGTTAAGGCTTGCTGAGGTTCGCCTGGCATTGGACCAGCTGGCGGATAATCAGATTCTGGGGACAGATTGGCTCCCAGTAGAGTTGTATTTGGCGTATCAGTCTACGCTCACTCTGTAGCTCCAGCTGCTGTTCTGTCGGCTAAGGGATAGGAGGTTCTTCCTCAGCTTTTGAGAGAGCCGTTGATTGTGGTCCTTCTCAAGCCAGATAGACAGACAATAACATCCCCCAGGCCCTGGTGCTCCTGGATCTCTCGGTGGCCTTTGACTCAGTCGATCATGAACCTCTGATCGACCGAGTCAGTAACGCAGGTATCCGGGGTATGGCACTAAAGTGGATCAACTCCTTCCTCGATGGACGCTCTCAGCAGTCCGCCTAAACAATTTTTTTTTTGGCGAGCAAAACCAATCTGACCTTTGGAGTCCCCCAGGGCTCGGCCCTCTAGCCCCTTTTCATTAACCTCTATATGCAACCTTTGATTGTATTCTTACGAAATAGCCCTGCCATTATTTTTAACTATGCTGATGACCTTCAATTGGTCTTCAACATAGATTCCTCCAATGCATCCATCAGCAACTTTAAATCTACCATGACTTTTATCAGCGTATAGATGTATTTTAGTCAACTCAAACTCAACCCCGATAAAACCGAGTTGGTCCTAAACCGGAGGCTCCACCAATCCCTGGAACTCTAGCTTCTGGCCGTCATATTTAGGCACTGCTCCTCACCCAGTAAAGTCTGTAAAAAGCCTTGGAGTTATCATCTGCAGCGATCTGTCCCTTAAGCCCCAAATCAATGCAGTTGTCTCCTCCTGCTTATTTCACCTTCGTAGAATCTGTAAAATCTGTAGATTCCTTACCAAGGAAGCACTCACCCTTGTCATCATGGCCCTTGTCACCTCCTGTATCGACTACGCGAATGCGCTATATGTGGGAATCCCGGCTTACCAACTCCATCATCTGCAACTTGTCCAGAATCAGGCAGCCAGGCTTATTTTCCGCCAACTGAAACATCTGCATATCAGTCCTTTGCTGAAGAGCTTGCATTGGCTCCCGGTAACCAAACGGTGCTTTTTTAAACTTGGCTGCACCATCTTCAAAGCGTTAGCCGATCAAGCCCCTGCCTTTATCTCCTCCCGGATCCAACGCTACGTCCCATCCCGTGAGCTCTGCTCTTCCTATCCCCTCACTAGCCCTACCTTCAGACGGAAAAAACATGGAGGTCTGAGATTCTCTTTCCTAGCCCCCATCTTCTGGAACTCCCTTCTGAACGAGTTGAGATTGGCAACATGCTACACCAAATTTAGAACCCTACTGAAGACACGCTTATTCTCACAAGCCTATGATTAAATCTCCATGACTCTCACTGCCACAGTTTTTCTCCCCTCAGCGCCATGAAACCGCTTGGTGTAAGCGCGCTTAAGAAATAATTTTAACATAACATAACATAACCTGTTGGAGGTGCGCTCCTATCTGTTGCTCTCCATGCACAATATGGATTGTAAGGTCCTTGGGAAGGTATTCGGCTGTTGCTATATGTTGTTACATTGGTCGATCCAGGCCAGAATGGCTTAATTCCCGCGAGGAATAAGTTCCTCAATCTCTGTTGTCTGTTTCGCCTCATGGATGAACATCCTTCTGAGTCACCCCCAGGTGAGGCACTTTTGTTAGATATTGAGAAAGCCTTTGACACTCTGGGCTGACCGTATCTGCATGGAGTGCTCCAACGCATGGGTTTGGATCCGGGGATATTGCGGTGGGTCAACCACCTGTACACAGAGCCAATCGCTAGGATTGCATTGGCAGGGATATCTTGGTGCCTTTTTCAGGTGTGCAGGGGAAACAAGCAGGGATGTTCATTCTCACCTCTCATATGCACTTTGAGCTGCTCTTAAATGGGTCTGTTTCATGATTGGTGCCCGCACTGGGGCATACAGAGCGGTGTCTCCTGGAAAGTGATCTTGCTTTATACAGTTGATGCATTAATATATTTTAGGTATTTCCGTAAGGACTCACCTAGGTGGTGAGGGCGTAGATGCTTTTGGTGGGGCTGTGGCTTGAGGTTAAACTGGACTAAGTCCTGTCTTTTCCCCTTACACAGACTCCCTGTATCGTAGAAGGAGGGTCCATGCCATTTAGGTCGGCTCTGGCAGTCTGACACCTTCGGTTACCTCGGAGTGAATGTTTACCACATGGAGCGGGATCTGATTGATGGCCATCTGGGCAGGGCTTTGTCAAGTGTGTGCCATTCCCTGACATTCTGGAACTCCTTGCCGCTCTTCCCAATGAGCAGGTTCTCAATTATAAAAATGTTAGTATTACCCTGGTTGCTTTGTCATTTCTCAGCCTTACATGTCCTTCTACGCCAGCACTTTTTCTGGGAACTGAATATACTGTAGGAAGGTGGATACCTGACTATGGTTACCCCAGATTTTTTGCCTAGTGTTTAGCTGGTTTTCGACTTAGTTGGCCTGAGATTCTGCTAATCAGGGCCCCAGGCTATCTGCTCTCACTGTAAAATGGACTCCATGTACTTTAGGTACATCTCCAATTGGACATTGGGTCACCTTATGAGCCCCTGTACAGTGTACTATATGTATCCAGGGCATAGGTGCATACAAGGCCTACCAAGGGCTGCAGCATGTATTATGTCACCCCTGGCTGGCCACTCGCATTGACACAACTGGCTGATCACTCAGCTGGGGCAAGGTCGTGTAAACACCCCTTGCTTAGATATAGTATTCCTATATCTAACCTTATATCTAGACACATATACACCTATAAGTCACTCCTATGGCAGGCCTTAACAATCCTGGAGGCAGAGTGCTTAGTTTTATGTGAGATGAGGCTCTAGCATGAGCTGAGCCTGTCTGCAGCTTTCGGAACCATGTCCTTATAGCTGTTCCAGGATATAGCCATACCATATACTCTTAAGTGCATTATGAACCTCGCGGTTAAATGCTAACTCTGGTTTGGCTTTATCAAAACATGTCGTGTAAGGTGTCATACACTTTGGAATACTACCCCTTCGCCAGTTCTGGCGACGGGGGTAGCATTCCACCCTTCTAGAGGGAGAAGACATGTTGTTCCTACTAATCCCGGTCAAAGTTAACCAGAGCCTCAGCATCACAAAATGGTTGCTGCTGCCACAGACACAAGTCTGACCTCCTGCTACTGGGAGTCCTTCAAGCAAGGGAGGCTTGGACAATAGGTTTCCTGTCTTGGGAGGTGCTAGCACAACCCCAGACAGGCTATAGTGTATTGGGGCAGGGAGGGCTGAAAGAAATGAGACACTGCCTGGGGCACACAAGGTGTCCCATGCATAGTCAAGTTCAAACCGGTGCTGGGGAACTCCAGCCCCAGCTCTGGCGTGAAACTGGACAAAGGGAAAGGGGTGTAACCACCCCCTTTCCTGGTCCCACCCATAGGAGGGACCTAGCAGGTAATCCAGCCCCCAAATTTGGTATGTAGGTAGGAGCTGAGTCCCAAGACTTTAGATTAATCCTGACTGAAACTTGAAACGAAACTCTGGACCTTCAACGTTCTACTTGAAGATAGAAGACTGAAGAATCTCCCTTGTGGTCAAGGAGTGACCACCCTGCACAAGCAGGCACCATCAAGCGATCAACGGTTTGCTTTGTTGAACGCTCCCACCCGAGCCCGAGCCCGAGCACAGAGCCTGACAAGACCCAGACTTCCTTCAGCCTGATCCACAGCCACAGCAAAGCTGAGACCCGTGGAGGCGACGCGAGACGTGGGACCGGCCATCTTGGAAAGCCAGCAAATTGCTTTCCGTGCAACTTCTGAGGCACCCTCGAAGTTGTGCATTGGGGATTGAGAAGCCCCAGCCCCCAGCATAATCTGCACCAAAGATTATCCCTCCACACTCCTCGAGTGCTGCGTTGGGGCCCTTTTGCATTTTCCTGCTCGACACTTCTGTCCGGTCACTTGTCCGCTGGCTAGTGGCCTCTGTGACGACGAAATATTGAATCTACACCGCTGGTCTGGTTGCTCCAGACTGGCCCTTGCTTCCCTGAAAAGGAGAAGCCCATCAGACCTTGCTGGTCTGATTAAGAAGCCATCTTTGATTCCTGCATGGGTTGCCTTAGTCAAGGCTTGTTGACTCCAATCCGGAAGCTGACACCGCCGACATCGAAATCCTTCGTGGGACAGTCCATGCCCAGCTCCTGGTAGTCGTTGACATCTCCTGGTCTACGTGGCTGCAGAGACAAGCTTCACAACATCACCTGATTGCTTTGCGACATCGCCTGGTTCCTTCCTGGTTCTTGGCTAGTGACCCAGACTCTGTCCCCTCTGCTTTCAGGTACTCTTCATCCTCGATCCGCCCTTGGATCCAATCGGACACTTCTCTCCTGGTCGCCTGCAGCATCTTTCATCAAGGCTCCATAGGATTCAGCGACGAAACCCGACACGCTTTGACACCTATGCACCCGCTTCCTGTGGGTGAGGTAACACGAGTACTCCGGTGCTCCTGTGGGTATTAACTATCCTAGTGTCTAAGTTTCAAGTAGCTTTCTCCTAGTCCATCCGGAAGTGACCTAAAAGAACTAGTTTCCAATTCTTTCGTTCCCATTCTAACTCTATGGTAACTTGCATGTGTGTAAAGACACTGCACACGCCTCCCGTGGGCCTCCTACTTCCTATCCTTTGGTAGTACAGTGTAGCCCCAGCGATGCCCTAGGCCTATCCTTTGTTCGTGACGCGGTTCTTATACTACTATTTCAGTATATGGTTTGACGTGCCCCTAGGGTGCTACTGTATATTGCGCAACTTATTGTATGATAATTAAGTATCTTGTTATGTGCTTGTGCCTCTGACCTCATAAAGAGTTCAGAGGGGTTGTGTTAGAAATAAATACATATATATTTTATATATAACCTGTGTGGTGTCCTTTTATTTGGTATTATAGGGGTTACATATGGTAAAACAGCTGGCTTCACATGCCCTCTTGAGTTTAGCCTAAGACTGCTTTGTCCATGCTACCACTAGGATAGCTGGTCTATAAGGTTGACTTTACAACCATCACCATAATGGTTGTTTGGCCTGATACAGGGTGCCCACTAGAATAGTGGACATCACATATCAGGCCAACTTCTCCCATATACTTTTCTCTGACTTGAGTTGGGGTACTGGGAGAAAAAGAGTGGCGTTACACAAGTTGTGCATCCCATTGGAGAATGGTGGCTTGGGAGCACAGCATTATGCGCTGTAATATCCTGTTGCACAGCTACCATGGCTAATGTGGTGGCTGGCGACCAGTGGGCTTTCATTGCATAGGACTTACACGGATGGGGCATCCTGGACTGGCTCCTAAGCCTTGCCAGAGTGGTTATTCATTGTTGGAACGAAATTGGGAACCTGAGGTGTGACCCGGTGCCATATCCACCCATTCTGCCGCTATGGGTACTCCCAGTGTTTCTTGAGATTGAGAACACTTACAACGTTGGCACTTGGATGGAGGTAGGTGTTCTTACATTGGGGGCTTTCTAAGAACATCAACTCTTGCGGTCCTTCGGGACCTCAGGGAGTGCAACGACAATCATGAGGGCCAGTTTTTGGCATATAATGCGCAGGGGATGCCGTCAGGGTTGTGTGGGAGCAGAGTATACTGAACCTGTCACATCTCGGGCGTTGCAGATATTGTTGGAGCATGTTATGGGTAGGCGCGTAGTAACACTGCTATACAGTGGGTTGTTGGAACCCCGCAACCTGACCCTCCATGCTTTGAGGGATAAGTGGGCTCGATCTCTTGGTCCGGACCTTGTAGACTGACAATGGGAGAAGTGTGGCTCAATGGTTAGAGCGGCAGACCCTGATGCAGAGGTCTAGCCTGGGACCAGGGTTCAATTCCCTGCCTCGGCGGGTCTTGGGCTCAAACTTCCACGACCTGATATTTCTCGCCTTGGTGCCTATTCCAATCATGGGTCCCACTCTGCAACTCTGGGCAATAGCTTGCTTAATCTCCACAACGGCCCCCACAACGCTAAGGATGCCTGGCCTCCACCTTGGGGGTGCCCAGGAGTGGACACCTCACAGGGAAAGCCAGGATGGGTTCCACAGCGGTATTCGTACAAGCGCCTTGAGACCCTTGCGGGTGAGTAGTGCGCTATACAAGTATCAATTTACATTACATTACATTACATTACATATGGTCCTGTGTGTTAGAGCTGGTATGGGGTGTTTCCAGAAATTCCCATCTGAAATATGTCCAGTTAAAGTATGTCCAACAGACATATCTGACCCCTTTGTGACTTCAATGCATCTTCCTGGGTATAAGTCTAAAATGCACCTGGTGCCCTGCTTAGAGGCCAACTGTTATCCTTGTGGTTTGGGTTTGCCCGTAGATTGATCACTATTGGAGGGAGGCCATCCATGTTCTCTCTGACATCATGGGCTGTCCTTTACAGTTCGATCCTCTCCATTGATCGTTCATACGTGTAGGAACAAATATGCTGTCAGGTTTGTTGACTAAGCATTCATCCTCCTGAAGATCCGTTTATCCATGGCCTGGAAGTCTGCAGTGGCACCTTGACTAACACTCTAGTTGAAGGACGACAGAATGGTGTTCGCTTCCCCGCAGAGTGAAGTGGCGCCTATGCTGGCCTCTTGAGAAAAGTATCTTGACAGTTGACGGTTCAGTTTGGACAAGAGACCCCCTTGAGACTTAGTGGTAACTATCTGGTGCTCTTTGGCTTGCTGAGGGTCCCCTGGTTGTAAGTTCTCTTCATACAGCTACTTCCACTGCCTTGGACGTTATGGTTGACTCCTAATCCCTGATGCTTTTTACCCTCGCTCGCTGTTGGGACACTTAGACGAATTATGTTTTTTTAACCCCCCCCCCAGACCCCTCCCCCTTGGGTTGGTTCTCGATTCCCTGCACCCGTCCTGTGACACACAATGCCATGGCGCTGTCTTGCAGAACGGCACTTGGCGATCTCCATTTCACAGACATTAACAGTTTTTTCCCGCATTTGACCTGTTGTCATGTTTATGCTTCTCGCTCTGTTCATTTGAACCACTATAGGGGCCCTACTCCGTCATTGTACATTACATGGATGCTTCACCCTTTGACCTGTTTGGGGACTTTGTTGGTTCTGGTCCATGGGTAATCTCCTTCGGTAACTTTTCTGCATGTGAGACGTGTATCATGTTATTGTTTTTTTTCTATTTTCTTTCTTCTCCTTTATCTCCAGGGGATTGGTATCCTGGGGTCCCAGGGCATGTTATTTGAACTGATTGTTAACTCCTGGTGTCCTTGAAGGTCCATATTATGCTCATTGTGTTTGGGGGGGGGGAAAATAAGAAAAATGATAAAGAGATTCTTGTAGAAAAAAAAGCACATTTACTAGTGAGTTTTGAAGACATTATAACCCACAACTAATACACATTAAAGGTAGTTAAGGGACCCTAGGAGCATCATGTCACCAGACACAACTAGTTGGCCCATTCTTATGCCTCCTTTCGTACCCTAGGGCCTAGACGCAGTGGGTGCTCCTTGAAGATGGGTAATGCTTCCTTTGGTCTTTCTGTCTTGATATACAAAGCATCCTATTAGTCATCTTGCAACCATTAACACTATCTCCACTTTCACTGTTATGCTTAATTGCACATACACTAAAACAGGAATTTGTGCACATACCCGCAATTTCAATTCAAATCAGGATCATTATTTATGCTGTAAACATGTAGATAAGTTGATTGGAGACATTTTCGCATTTCTGCATTTAACTTTTGGAAATTGTAAAGCTCTGATTGCTAAGCAGAATGACAATACCATGTACCGACCATGCAATGCTAAGTTGCATTTTGAACAATATAAGCATGGCAACTATGTGTGCAAGACTTTTGACAAATGACTTGTTAATAGCAGAATGCAAGAAAAAAAATGAATAAATTGCATTATTATTATTTTATTATTATTATTAAAGGGGTTTGTAAAGCGCCTGGTGACGCCTCCCGGCGTGTCCCCGCGCTGTGGAGAAAGAGTCATAGGAGGACGGAGAGAAAGGCTGCTAGAGAGTGAAAAGATAGGTTTTCAGCAATTTCCTAAAAGAGGACTCATTCTTATTTAATCTGATGTTGGTGGGGAGGGTGTTCCATTTGTTGGCTGCTAGAGAGCGGAAAGACCGAAGCTTTTTTTGTGAGCGAGGTTTTCAGAAAACCCATTCCCTTGGAACGGAGGGATCTGTTGGGCTCGTAAGGCATAGCTAGATCGGACAGATAGGAAGGAGCTTTCTGATGGATAATCCTATGGCACCAGAGAAGTGCTTTGAATAGTATTCTCTTGCCGATTGGCAACCAGTGGAGGGTAGCCAGGGAAGGTCGGGAGGGAGCTCTTCGGGGGAGTCTTAACACTAAGTGCGCGGCTGAGTTTTGTAAGACCTGCAGCCTTCTGATGTTCATTGTTGCTAGTTTTGCAGACATGGCAAATATTAATGGGATATCGTTGCATGTGAACTTATTTTCTTTCACTAGGAAACTGACCAAAGTGTTGAGAAACTATGTGGATAGTTCGGAGAAACCTGGAATGACGGACCAAATTTTCAAAGCTATGAAAGCTTTGGAGTATATCTTCAAGTTCATTGTGAGGTCTAGGATCCTTTTCATACAGTAAGTAGCTGAAGATTGTCAAGTTCTGTGTTTGAAAATATTTATCTGATTTTGTTTTCCTCAAACCTTTAAGAATGGTTAAATTATTTTGCTGTAATAGAAAATATAATTTGTGATTTATGAAACAGCCTTAATGGTTTTGCCTCGACAATGCAACTGTATTCATGCATTTTACTAATATTTATAGTGTAGTTTGCTCTCAATAAAGGTCAATTTCTGTATGGATGTGTGTGTAGAATAAAACATTGTTCATTGTATTAAAGTTACAAAGAGCAGTATTTATAACAAGCATTTGCAATGCAATAGGTCTCGCATTAGGAAGCTTTGAGCTATTGATTTTGTAAATGAATTTTTTTTATTTATGTGTTGGTTTTGAAAATAGCTAAATTAATAGCTTTGTCATTTACAATGCCAATATTTATAACTTTCGCAAATGTGACACCTATAGCATTTGTAATGCAACATGTTTTGTATTTACGTGACTCAGATGTATTGATATTACAAATAACAATGGATTTAAATTTTTTTAAATAATACTTAAATAAAAGTGATTGTAATTTATAATGGCAATAGCTTAAACTTTTGTAAATAACTTTTGTGAAGATTATGTTCAGTGTATTTTAATGTGACGAAAATCCAAGAACATAAGTGAAATATTAACATCTTTTTGTGACATTTGTAATAAAGCTTGAAACATTGAGAGAACATATTTGAACCAGTTGTTGTTGAATGGTTGCACAGATTGATGCTGTGGTGGCGCGGAGTGATGTTGTGGTGGCGACGAGTGATGCTGTGGCGTTCAGTGAAGCTGTGGTAGCGCATAGAGATGTTGTGGTGCCCCTGAGTGATGCTGCTGAGTGGTGCTGTGGTGGTGCTGAGTGATGCTGTGGTGGTGCTGAGTGGTGCTGTGGTGGTGCTGAGTGGTGCTGTGGTGGTGCTGAGTGATGCTGTGGTGGTGCTGAGTGGTGCTGTGGTGGTGCTGAGTGGTGCAGTGGTAGTGCTGTGGTGCTGCTGTGGTGGTGCTGAGTGATGTTGTGGTGGTGCTGAGTGGTGCTGTGGTGGTGCTGAATGATGCTGTGGTGGTGCTGAGTGGTACTGTGGGGGTGCTGAGTGATGCTGAATTACACTTTAAAACGAGGCATCAAATGCGTGCCAGAAGCCGACATCTGCTGGTCACAAGTTTAAATCTTCCTAGCCTTTTGGACAACAAGCGGAGGGCCATTAAACTGAATAATAAACATGCTTAAGACCGGTATGAAACACTATATAACAGAAAGTCATTTAGATGGGACGCTGAAAGTGCCGAACCATACACTCCGACTTGTGGCAGAAAGAACAGTAAATGCTAAAATGACTGCCTTTTAGGTCTCAGAAAAATAGGCCGATTTCCGTTTCTCCTGACTTGGCAATGAATTTTGAGAGCATGGATAATAAATAAAGGCTGGAAGAGGATTCGAAACAAGCCATGTATCACGACTTTAGCACACCCGTTTACCGTACCCCATGGCATGGGTAAAGCTAGGGCCGTTCAGTCCCCGTTCACAGAGCAGGCGCCGGACCTGAATGAAATAACTGAGAAGCATTAGCGGGCTCGAAGAAGTGTCATGTGTTTGGAGTCACTCGGCCATTAAACCTCATGACTCACCAGCACAGGCATGCTGTAATGCTCCATGCATCCAGTCTGCAGTGCCACTGCTATATTTTTAGGTCACTCCCTCGTGGCAGGATAGTAAAGACAGTTTCCATTCACAGATTGGTTTAGATCTCGACTGTAGCTTCCCTGTAAAGCTGCGGAACACAAGAGGCAGACAGGCTTGATACGAAACGAGAAATCCGACATTCAAATTGAGCAGACGGGTGGTTGCACCCATCAAGGTAGATTATTGCTGACTCAGTTAACGCTTTTGTTGCAGAACAGCACTATGAATAAACACAAATCATGTTAGCTTTGTGGATGTGGTGTGGTTCTGATATATCGGGAGAGAGGGGAGGCGAGCAGAAAACCACGAGGGGAGAAGAAAAGCGCGAGAGGAAGAGATTCACAGATTGGTTTAGATCTCGACTGTAGCTTCCCTGTAAAGCTGCGGAACACAAGAGGCAGACAGGCCTGATACAAAACGAGAAACCCGACATTCAAATTGAGCAGACGGGTCCTTTGAAGTGTGAAGCAGTTTCCGGGGGAGCGGATCCCTTTAAAGCACGGCCTCGCGGCCATGAAAGTGAAACAGCAGGGATGTAATTAGGGGGGAGGAGAAGTGAGGCTGAGCGCGCGCTGGGGTGAATGCCTGAGGCCGAGCGCACGCTGGGGAAGCTTCAGAAGCCTGTGGGAGGGAGGCTGATGGGTTTGATGTGGACGCGCCTTCCGAACGAGTGCACCGCATGAACTGGACGAAATCCGCTATGGTTTCAGAGCTTGGTCTGTCCTCTATACTCTCGTCTATTTATCCTTTATGGGATAGAATAGTCAAGACCTAAAAACCTTTGATTGGCTTCAAACAACATGTGACCATCCATATTCTTAATTAGTTTGTGTGAAATCCACCATTTATGGTACTGATCCATAGTCAAATATGATATGGTTAATATTAGTATATTTAATCTTATGTTTATTAAAGACCTGGGGAGTATTGCTATAGACAAGATCATGCACAAACCTTTGTTGTTTGCTGTGAAGAAAGTGTAGTCCAACATGATTTTTTTAAATTTAATATGGATTTTAATTGAAGTATTCCGGATTGCCTTCGGCCACTTTCCTTTATATGGTTACCAGACTCCTCAGTGACTTGCAGTGTCCTCATAGTGTATGGTGGGGGTACTTTATCCCATATATATTAGAAAACTGGAATTTTAGAAAGCTCATTTGAGGATGGTGGTATGTAATGGATTCTGTAATCCCTAAAATATGCCTACTGCTATCAACATTTCAATGCTCTGATCTAAATCCTATAACTCGCCTTCTTTTCGGTCTCCACAAAATGTGAGGAAATAAGCAAAGAAGTGTCTGAGGTTGAGGTAAAACAGCAAGGCTTCAAACTTTCCTCCTCTGGTGGTTTGCAATTTTGGGGTGCCGCTTCGCGAGTTGGGGCAAGCTGCTGTTTCCTTTGTGCCACCAGTGACCCTGGAGCCCTGAGCTTTCTTGTTTGACGTCGGAGTGTGCAGCCTGAGCGGAGAGGACACATCGCGGCCCGCGTGCAGGATTCAAAGTCCCAGGAGCACTTGGGCCGCTCTAACACCTGGCCATCCCGCAGAGACCCGCCCCCTAATTAAGGATGCTATTTAATCATCCTGCCGTGCCACTACGCGAGAGCGTGCAGGAGCGTGCCCGGGAGAAGCTCGGGACAAGGGCGGGACCATATCTGGCCGTCCGGGGCTGACAGAGGCCGGGCTGGGCCACCCCTCTAAACTTTCCAGCAAAAGACATCTTGGTTGAACTCTATAGTGGTACCTCATTTTAATGTTCATTCATAATATGCAGTCGAAGCGATTAACAACACTTCTTGTTGTTTAAACATTTTTACTGGGCCACTTTTGTTTTGTTATATTGCTATAGTTCACTGTGTTCCTGCTCTCGGTGCAATTTTGTATTTTAGGTATTTTATTTCACACCCTAACTAGCCGTAATTGCTTGAGAGCAGCACCATGGGCAAGGGAGATAAGCCGACTACCCACCGCCCCACAACCAGGTTATTAGCGGCTTCTACGCAACCCCTACCTAGCCTTACGGCTATTGACAAAATGCTACAAAATACAATAGGGGTTGTGGCAAACGCTATAGAAAATACGGAAAGACGTCTTTCAATTACCCCTGCCATGCCCTCTTCAACTCTTCTTGAGGACTGCTCCGCAGCCACAGATCTTCCCACAGACTTTATGACCTCCCTTATGCCCTCATTCTCAGATCTACCCGGTGCCCAGATTGTGTCTGACTCAGATTTTGCAATTGAGAGCGCGCAATCCAACCTTCCTCTTCCCCCACCCGGGTCTCACCCCAGGAGCACGTGCACGGTGCTAGACCCAAAACATCTAAGAAAAAGGGGAAACCTACTAAGGCACCAGTACCAGACCCCAATCCCGGTCCTCGGATATTCTCCGGCCCCCCTCTCTGGGCTACTGACCTTTTGTTCGATCTCCAGGCCCACCTGAAACTGCTCATTAATACCCATTTTAAATCCTTGTTTTCTAAGATAGACAGATTGGTCTCTTTGATAAATAGTAAAGGCCCAGGGAAAGCACAGATAGCTACTGCATCGGGGAATACTATTTCGGCATCGGCCAAAGGACCCACCATCGTGGCTGCGAAGGACCAGCCTCCGGCCATTAGCCTTTGCCTTAATCCCCCTACCTCTGCACTGATCCCTCCTAAGATCACGACTACCACATTAACTATTAATGGCTCAGGTCCCATAGGTCGCCCCGCTGCGCCTCCACCTGTCCCCGGATGAAAAGCACAGGAACCACCAGGGCTGCCAAAACCAACCGGGCTCTTAGAGTGCCCGCTAGGAAATAACAACATGCTGGGCTCTCCCAGATATACTCCCCTACCCCAGCTTCCGCCGGAAGCCTCGCCCTATGTGGTGGTGCTCACAGGAGTCCCTGTCCTCCCAGGCGATACAAGGGAATCTTTTCCGTAACTGAAGAACAAAGTTATTTTCTGGTTAAGCAGGTACAGACCTCTAATGGGTGCGGGGCAGGGGGAAATCATGTTTGCACGTAGAGTAAGTTGGTTGGAGACGAGACCTAAGGACATTGGTGGTGACTGTGTGATTGTGAATTTTCGGGACCCAAGGGCTGTTGAACATGTTTTACACAATGGAGGGTTTTCCCACACGAACTCTATTAACACCTTCCATTTGAGGTATTTTTATTCACAACCTCTAGCTTTAGGAGGGTATGATTCATTCCGCCCCTTTCTTGCTCGTCATGATCATGAATTTAACATCGCTATGGGTAATAGATACTCTGCCCTAAGCAACATAGACTGACCGCTATTAATCTGTTCCCCCACAGGATCTGTTTTGCCTCAGATGGGGTGTGATGGTGGGGGAATATTAGCAGATTGAAGGGTGCTGCAGGTAAGTGAGTCGGTTTGCAAGGGATAAACATTATTATTCCTCCGCCCTCTTCTAATCTTGGGGTTAGTTAGTTCTGTAGAGGAAGTGGGTAATCATTCGCATTCTAATCCCTCCTGCTCCATTGAGCCTCTAACACTGGTGGACTACCCGGGGCCTGCCTCAACCCACTTTCCACTTATTGGCTCTTGGAGTGTAGCAGGACTCAGGAGAAAGCGGCTAAACCCGGAGTGGGGAGAGCTGATGGAGTGCTATGATTTATGTCTTTTTCAAGAGACCTGGATGCTGTCCCCTCTGGTCAAGGAGGGATATGTGTCCTTCCATATCCCAGCAGTCCAGGGCTTGAGGGGCAAACCTTCGGGGGGGTTATGTATTTGAGTTGCTGTCCATTTGGGGTTCCCGGTTATGGTAGTAGATTCCCACTGCCCGGACATTCTCTGTGTTATACTGAATTTCAACAAGAGGCCTGTGTTGGCAGTGTTTAATATATACCTGCGCCCTCACCCGCTCCAGCTGGGCCTGTCCACCTTGGAAGCATTGGAGACTCAGTAGTAAGTTTTATTGTTTGATTAATTAAAATCATTACAACCCCCCCCCCCCCCATGTCCTTAAAACGTATAAAAATGTCATTACTTTTATAAATACACCTAATTTTGACATGGTTCAACAATTATATAAAGGATATTGTACTTTTCATTAAAAACCTGGAAAGGGAACACTGGAGACTCTTTTACAATCTCTTCCCCCGGGTGCTCATAAAATTATTGGTGAAGACCTCAATTGTTAAAAAAATTTTTTTTTAAAAATCACAACTTCTGAAAAAGGGAAGGCTAAATCTCCCAGCATTATATCTTTCTCTCTGCTTGGCCAAACCACATGAAATAATTTTTATACAGCAAAGGGACAGTCAAGGACTACAGACAATTTGTCTTCTCTTCTTTCACATCTTCTGTTGGCTTTTTACTTCAATTGGTGTTGGGCACGCACAGCTGTGTCACTAACTGAACAATGAACAATAGGAGGTGTGATAGCAGACAGAGATAAAGGCTTCTGAGAGGAGGACGTTTTTGATACTTTCAGAATATTTTTTTAAAAAAATCAAAGAAATAGTGTTTCATTACATTTATGGTCAGGCCATTAAAGTCCCACTCCAATGTTATAGGCCCTCAGCACACACCATTAACGTTCGAACGAGTCTTTAATGGCTAGTAGTGGCTGCTACAGCAGCCGATTGTGCTATACTAAAATAAATATGTAGCGCTATCCCACAAAATGAGTTTAAATGTATGGAACCTCTTTTTTTTGTATAGCAGGTTGTACCAGAAAAGTTGAAAAGAGAGTAAATTTGATAGTTCCTTCAATCTCCACAATGTATTTCCACAAGGATGATGCCTGCTGATGGAAACTGTGCTGAAATTGGTGGTGTGGCACCCAGGCAGGCGTAGACCCGCTGGCTCAGTAAAGGCAAAACAGACTTTGCAAAGGCACCATATAGGTAACCCTTACTTACAAGTTGAGAAAAAGCTGAAGGCTGCTCCCCAGGTTTGCAGCCCCGCATCTTAAAGGAAAAATGCGCTGTGCATAATTAAGATTCATTGGTTTCTTGACATGTTCTGCCATATACTGCGAATGCCCTGGGGTATGTTAATTTCTTTAGAGAAAAAAGTGATTTATATTGAAAGAATATGAACGTGATAATTGGTAAACAGCTGTTCCTTCTCAGCTTATACAACGTGTGTAATGGATTTCTCCTAGAAACTGAAGTTTGCAAGAGCTTGACGGCGAGATTTAAGACGGTGATATTCTTTTCATAGTTCAGTATTTCTGACAGAACTCATTAAAGCTCACATTATTATCCCTGTTAGCTGTAATGCATATGTTAAGATTGTTACCGTAAAACCGTACATTTACCTGTTGTAAAACATAATGTAGAAATGCAGTCATGCGCCCAGACACACGTCTTGTGATAAAGGGGAATGATACACTCTCTAGCGAGTGCCTGCCTCTTTCATTTGCAGCCTGCCAAGGATCCGAAATGTGTTTTATCCATAAATGCTCTGTTTTGTGTAACTGTATCGGTTTCTCTTTTTCGCTCGATGTCTGTATTTTCATCGTTTTAGTCTTATGGTAATTCAAGGTTTGTACTTAAGGATGTGCTTGATTTATGCTCTGGTCAAAGTATAACCGAGTCCTAGTGACCTATATTGTTCGAACATTTAGTTCTGTAGAGACTTGGAAATCGTGGGAGCCGCGTCACGCAAACATTTGCAGTATTTCTCTGTTTTTTCTTATGGGCAACAGAAAAATAATAGCATGTTGACTTTGACACAATATTGATGTATGAAAAAGGTTGAAGGTGATGAGTGAATTGCCAGATTGAAATAAAATGATTTTCTCCCCACCTGAAATGCTTGCACATCTTTGTGAGGCTTGTAACCTATGGTCTCATGTCTCAAAGGGTTTCAGGGTGATGGAGTTGAGTTAAAACTCAATCTTTTGTAGCATTAATTGCATTGGAGCCAGTCACTAATGGTAATTATTTAGTTAGTTACTGCCCATCACTTGACGTGTGGGCCAGGGGCTGCTGGTGAGGTTGCATAAGGAAGGTAGGTGACAAATAGGTACTCCTCTTTTTGATTTCAAAGTATTTTATTGAACACATTTTTTTTTTAAGTATATTACAATACAGTACAGTAGTGACATTGATTGTCGATCGCTTGGCTGGGTAGTTGGCCCTCAAGAGAGAGGGAGAGAAGGAGAAGAAGAGAAGGAGAAGAAAAGAAGAAGGGGGGGTGCTTCCTGTGGAGATGTTGGAGGTCTACAGGGGCTGTTCGTGGGTTCCAAGGTGCAAATCTAGGGCGGCCCACATTCCTACTTTGGCTGTATGGCTCGCTGAGTGTTTTGCGGTGATGTTATCTGCGCCTCTCAGGAAGGTTACCCAGTTGAACCACCTCTTAAAAGTTGCTTTTCTAGTGTCCTTCCAGTTCGCTAGTATTGTCTTGACAGCTGCTGTGAGGAGGAGGTTCACTAGATCCCTATCTTCTTTGGACTTCAGGTCAGGGGCTAGAAAGTCTGTGGCTATTCCTTCTAGGCCTAGTTGTATGTTCCCTCCCACTATTGTGTTAATGAAGTTATACACTTTGTTCCAAAAGCCCTTGACCTTGGGGCATTCGTATATTATGTGTGTCAGATCCCCTTTCCCTCTATGGCAATTCCAGCACTTGTCGGATTCGGTGGCACCCGCTTTAGCTAGTGGGCAGGCGTCCAAAACAATCTATGCAGTAGCCAGAACTTTGTTTGTGCTAGTTGGGGGGCTACTTTATTCTTGGACGCTGAGATCCAGAGCTTGGATTTATCCTCTTCGCTGAAGATTCTGTTGTGTTTTGTTTCCCAAAATGACATTGTTTTTGTGTTTATTGTTGACGTGCGTGGGCAAATGAGCCTGTATTGGTGGGCTGTTTGGTGGCCTATCTTGTTTAGGTTTTGCTTGTATTTTATGGTGGAGGGGGTGTCATTGGAGAGGTTTGCCTTGGCTATAGCTGCTTTGATTTTAAGAAATTCGTAGAATTCGATATTTGGAAGGCTGTGCGTGTTTTTGATCGTCTCAAATGTGAGCTGAGCATTGTCTTTTTCTAGCTAAAGTTCAGTAGCACATGACTATAAAAACTGGTTTGGGCACATCGCCTGTAGTCTGTGCATTCTAAGCATAAGCATCGGTTTTACAATATTCCATTCAAGGTGCTAATGCAAAGTTCATAGCCTGAATGACAAATTATATTCTGTGAGTGTGGATTACTTCTGAAGTGGCACTGACAAACGAAATAACTCTTTTTGAACTGGGTCGTTTGAGTGCACGGACTCTGTGAGATGATGGATGTGGCACAAGTACAGGGGAAGCAGCATAAAAAATTGTTTTGCTCTTTAACTAGTTCAATTTCTCAAAAACACAATTTTTATTTGCCTGTTAACTTAAACCGAGAGTCTATTTTTTAAAACTTAGTTGTTGAACTTTCTCTCCAGTTAACATCTACGAGACTGTGGTGCACTTAACATATCGTTTCTATCAGAAGTTTCTTTACACTCCTGTACATTTTAATACACCCGGCGTTACTGCAGTTTTAAGACCTCCCTGGAAAATCTTTTGGACTCACATTTTCTTGTTTCATCCTCATTTCGTTCTCCTACCACAGTAAGCATGCTGAAAACAAGTCTTCAAACTAGGACCGTGAACATTTTCCTAAACATTACAGATCAGAGCCTTGCCATAGTCTAAAGGTAAATCTGAAACACCGTTCAGCTGCATGTCCACACTTGAAGTGTTAGGACAGTGGAGACCTGCTTCTGCATTAGTTGCTCATAACCACACTGTCAGAGGGCTTTACACGGGAGCTTTGCAATACTGCTTTAACTGAGGACTTGCTCAGACTTTGCTCTATGGATTCTGCAGATCCCTGGCATCACTGTTGCTATCAGCAGTGGTCCGTGCAGGTAAGCGTGGTGGGGCGGGGCGGGGCAGGGGGAGGTCAACAGATGACGGAATAGGAATAATTTATTTCTTTAATTTTCCCCATTCTGTTGTGTGTCGACTTTCCGCCCAGCTACACTGCCCCACCTCGCTTACCTGCATGGACCACCGCTGGTTGCTATGCTTTGGTTGCAAATTACAAAAAACAATTTGATGGACAGAATGTAGATCCATGTCTTACATCACCCCAGTACAAAGATCTGGGCCTAAATCCATCGTTTTTTGCACTCCACACCACCCTGGGTCAGATAATGGCTTTATGCAAATCAGCTCTGACCCTGTGCCCCATGGGAACAGTCCAGTCCGAACTACAACAGCCATATCTTTCCCAGACCGGAATCAAGCATCCGAGGACCAGACCGGTTTCGAGGTAACACCTCTCATCAGCCCGGCTAGCTTGACTCCAGTGGTGTGGAGGCTCTGGGACTTGTTGACTTGGAATGCCAATGGGTTGGGCCATAAAATTAAACGTAGGTTGTTGGCAAAGGCGCTCACATGATACTTCACTAATGTGAGATTACTGCAAGAGACGCATATGAGTAGGAATCAGGCATGCTTCACCAAGGGGTACAGAGGGGTGGCAACATTGGTCAGAAAATGCCTTTCCCTTAGGATGATTAAGTGTGGACAGACACTGTGGACTGCTATGTAGTAATTCTGAGGAAGTGGGAGGTTTAAACACTAGCGATGATTAGTGTTTATGTACGGGGCTCCCAACAGAAAAACTTCAAGTACTGATCTGCATTATAGCGGAGGTTATACAAGCCATAAGCTTCCTGGGGGTCATTTTCAAATGATCATGGACCCACAATTAGACCCTACATACATGGTACAGCAAACCCACAGGGGAAATTGAAAGGATTTGTCAAGGCAGTGGTCCTTGAGGATGTTCGGAGATCCCTAAATTACCAAGATAGGGGGTGCATAATACACATTTCCGAATAGATAATTTTTTCTCACCGACCTTAACTATCCCTTGACTAACAAAGGCAGCCTTTAACATGAGAGGAATATCAGACCACTTCCCACTAGAAATGACATTGAGCACCCGGTGATCGAGAGGGCGGGGAGTGATGGATGGCGGCCTGGTGGCTGTCTTCCCCATGGAGGTGTTACGATTTACTAGTGCCACAGATTCATACTTTATAGAAAACTGGGAGGAAGCTAGCAGTGCAGCCACCCTGTGGTAGGCCTATTAGGTTATAGTAAGGGGGAAATAGTTTCAGGAGAGGTGGGGCACAAATGAAAAAGGGAGTATGAATATTTGGAACTGGAGAGAGATATCTAACTCTTGGAGAATATGCATGCCCGTTCCCCAATGCATGAACTGAGTCTACTGTTGGTATGGAAACTGGAAGAATACCAAGCCTTGGTGAACAATGGGGTTAGACAGATGTGCTTAGCTCAACAAAGGCGGGTATATGAAGTAGGCAAAAAGGCGGGCAAGCTCTTGCCATGGCTAGCAGCAAGAGAAAGGGAGAGACCGCACATTACAGAATTAGTGGGCCCATAGGGGTACAGGGTGCGTGTTAGTGATGACATAAATGGGGTCATGGCAGTGTACTTACAGGAAGTTCGCTTCGGGAATCCAATAAGCCAGTAATTGTAGAGTAGGGAATTTGTCAAGGATTGCCCCTATAGAAAACTAGAGAGAGGGAAGGTATTGGGGCTAGAAGAGGATTTGATGGAAGTCGAGATTTGAGCAGCACATCATGCAGTTGTCGGCCAGGAAAAGCCACAGGTTGAATGGACTCCTGGTAGAGCTCCTGAGATGATTATCCATAAAAATAATACCCTCACTACACCAAATGTATGTAGACGTCCATGAGAAAGGGGAACTACAAAAAGTTTTGAAGATGGTAACACTGGTTCCTATCCTAGATAGGAAACCTCTGGACAGATGGAATTCCTACATGCCCATCTCCCTCCTAAACAATGACACACAAATCCTACCTAAGGACTTAGCAAATAGATTGAGGGTAGTGATCCTGGACTTGGTTCACCCGGACCAGAATGGGTCTATGCCCTAGAGATCTAAAGAGATCTTCCAGACTCAATCTTAGGAGACTTCAGAACAATATTGTGGCAGCTAAGAGGGTTGAGGTGCCGCTGGCAGTGTCCTTCCTCGACACCCATTAAGCCTTTGACTTGATGGAGTAGACCTAACCATTTGTAGTCCTGGAGAAGATGGGGTTCAGGCCAAAACTTCTGGCCTGGGTCTGTCTGCTTTACACAAAGCCTAGTGCGTGACTTAAGTTCTAGGGGGTCCTCTTTTCGGATTTCTCGATTGGGAGGAGAAAGCAGCAGGGCTGCCTACTGTTGCCAATGCTATTTGAGTTGGGGATGAAACCACTAGCTAAGTGGGTGTGAATTGATGCGCAGATTGAAGGTTGGAGGTGGGACCGCCCCATGGGAGGATCGGATATTACTCTATGTAGATGGCATTTTACTGTACCTGGCCAACCCTGATGAGACTTGCGATTTACGGGAAATGTTTTATGTTGCAAATTAACTGGGGGAAATCCTTGATCTTCCCAATGGCTAAGTGCAGATAGGGACATAACCTCCCCATGCGCCTCAGGATTGAAATGGGGAATTTAAAATATTTATGGAATATGGATATCCAGAGACAACGACTCTCACTATAAGGATAATTTTGCACCACTTCTCTGGAGACTGAAGGTAGATGTTGGACACTGGAGAGCACTGCCTCTGTCCTTCATGGGTAGTGCAACGTAATTAAAATGGAGTTCCTGCCCTGCTTCTACAGAATAACCAGTTCCACATGCTCAAGTTTTTTTTTTTCACGGCAGTTGATGCACTGCTTACAAATTTGTTGTGAAAATTGCAAAAACACAGTTGATGGACAGAATGTAGAACAATGTCATACATTCACACCAGTACAAGGATCTGGGCCTAAATCCATCGTTTTTCTGCACTCCACACCACCCTGGGTTAGACACTGGCTATATGCAAATCAGCTCTGACCCTGTGCCTCATGGGAACAGTCCAGTCCGAACTACCAAGCCATGTCTTTCCCAGACTGGAATCAAGCATCCAAGGACCGGTTTCTGGCTATCAGCCTTCATCAGCCTGGATAGCTTGACTCCAGTGGTGTGGAGAGCCTGGGACGTCTGAGTATACCCAGCACATTCAGGGTGAAAATTGCAATAATCTTGTTGTGGTGGGGGGGGTGGGGAACCCCAAGGCTAGCGCCCCCCACTCTTCAGCGCTCCACGTATGCGGGAGGCATAGCAATCTATTGTTAGGTGCTACTACGAAGTAGCACAGGCAAGTGTGGTTAATGGCTGGGCATATGCCCAATTAGAGCATCCAGCTTTCCATTTGGACAGAGAGATGACGGGGAGGAAGGGTACTTGTATGTTATTATAGGTGGGGAAGTGGCGGAGGCTGCCTCCACCCCTCCCCCCAGCGACTAAGGCGGTTGTGGCAATTTGGCATGGCCTCAACAAAAATATGGTATGCACGCCTAACCCAAGGACCCCACTGTGGTTGGGCACACTATTGATGGAGGTGTCTAATCGGCGTGGCTTCCGAAAATTGGATGAGATGGGGATCAGCACACTAGCAGATGTGTGGGATGCAAATGGGGTGGTACCATTGACCATCTCAGGGTGGAATATGAGATGTCGCCCACCTAAGTGTTTAAGTACCTCCAATTAAGACATGCGCAAAGGGCCGATATCACACCAGATGAGGAAGTTATGGAGACCTCACCTCTGGAGTATACATTACTGGATGGGCCAAAGTTTACCAAAGCCATCTCTTTCACTTATCAGACCCCGATGACAAATACACAGGAGGATTTAGAACCTCTGAGGATGAGATGGCTTGAGATACACTGTATTTCCCAAAGAAAGGTGACGATTAAGGTCCGCTATAGATTGATTCAGCTCAAGATCTTACATAGGGTATACTATACTAGGGTCATCTTACAATAACTGGGTAGAGTACCCTATGAAAACTGTTTGCCAGGATTCCGGCAGAGGGGTACGCTCCTTCATACACTATGAGATTATCTTACTCTCTGTGAACAGTGGGCGGGGTGGGCCATATGTTGGAGGGCGCAACTGATATTCAGGTGGACCCAGGGGCCCAACTAGTATTGTTGGGTCTATGGAGCGGATCTGAGGCATCTTCCTATCCGCTGCTGCTATTTAATCTAGGCTTCCTTCTGGCTAAGAGAGAATGGTACGCAAATGACGCTCCTCAGTGAAACTAGTGGTGGGAGACTGTGAAAGGGAAATGAATATTTGCTGCAATGCAGGAAATGGTAATTTATATGAGGTTAGTATGGCCTAAAAAAATTGAAAAGATTTGAAATGGCTGGAAGAGTGATGATTAGAGTAGACTTAGCCAGTGACCTCAATAGGTGGTGGTGGTGGGGGGTTGTTTGGGAACTGTTTTTTAGGTTGCAGAATCATGCTGTGATGTTGGAAAACCAATTTAAAACGTTATAAAGAAAAACACTGCCTGTTGGGTATTTTAAGGCAGATCAGGGGTCAAGTTTGGGTAACCCCTTTAAAGAGATTATATGTTTAAACCACTGCCTTCGCCAAGGCATTGTCTCTGCATGATAATGCAGAATCCTATTTTCCCACAATAATATGACCAATTGGTTTGCACACGTATCGGACATGAATTTCAATAACTGTACAGACAAAATTAATTGCTATTACTTTTTCCTTTGCTGCAAGCTATATGTGATACCATTCCCAAACAGCAACATTTATCTACGGTTTTTCCTCAAGGTTTAATTCCCAAACTGTAGTTTAGTGCAATTCAAGTATTGGCACTATGTCATTACAAACCATAATTTTACGAAGTGGATGGAACTTTTTGTGTTTCTTTCCCGCCCCAAAAAAAGAACACAATTTTAAACACAACTTCTGCACTTGCTACTGCCGTGGATACAACAAAACTGCATTGTCTCCATGAAAACTTAAAGCCCGCGATAAGACTTCTATCTACTGCATTTCTTCCTGTAATTAAATGTGCATTGCCTTCTGCTTCTATTTGATAAAAAAACCAAACCGCTGCAGTTTACTGTTTTTTTAGGTCTCGTAGAGAGACCTATAGTGGTGAAACCACAAAGTTAAACCATCCGGATTGCAAAGCGGTTTTTTAACAGTTCACGTGAAATCACGTGACCACAAGCACGAGCATTTCCCCACCTCAAAGCCATCAGCCTCCCTCCCACAGCTTCCCCCAGCTCCCTTCTCCTCCCCCTAATTGCTTTTTTTTTTTCACGGCCGCCAGGCCGTGAGCTGCTTCAAAGCGATCCGCTCCGCCCCCTGCTGCACCCAGCGCTGGCCTCACTTCTCCTCCCTAATTGCTTACAAGCCATGTCACACACCACCATTTGCTGTGCCTCGCATCGGAGCATCAGACCTTCTCTTTCCCCTCATTAACAGGCTTATCTCGCCTGCTTTCCTGCTGTGATTTCCGAAAACGCTATTGGGATTCCAAGAGGGCAGAAAGCATTTACAGACGGATAGTTGGTTAAAATCTCCTGACTAAAACACCATGTTCAGATGTTACTCCTTTTTCCTCGTCTGTTTATATCACTTTTAAGCAGCCAGTATCGGCAAAATATTGACGGAGAAACGCTGAAAGATTATCACTTCAGGCTTTGGATTCTAACCGCCAGTAGGGAGCTGAATTATTTCCGCATTTTGAAAAATCTTCCCTGCATTCGTGCTTATCCACAGTGCGAACCACATTTCCCCTCGTATTAACTTGTAATCAGACTAACACGCCTCAGTGACACGTCTCAGCAGAGGCTGCATTTGGGAAGCGGCTAGCCAATCAGAATGCCTACTTCGCAGTAAAGAAAGGATACTTGTGCTGCCGGATTTCGTTTGAGACTTGAATTTCTACTATGTGTTTTCGAAAGACATGGGGTGTTTCCCCCCTGCACCATTCGTGTAGTTTCCTTTCTTTCATCATCACTTCTAAACAGTGCAGAACATGATCGAGCGAAGGAAGGTTACGGAAATGCTTTTTTTTTTTCTTTCTCACATCGCCTGCACTCAATTGTATGTGCCTTCTCACCCCTCCTCCCCCCACTCTCACTCCGTTGTCCGCGTCTTTTCACTCCCCCTACCCGCACTCCTGTTGTCCGTGCCGTCTCACCCCCTCCCCAAGCCTGCACTCCAGTTGTCCGAGACATTACTACCATAATTCTGGTTGCAATGTGACACACATTTTGCCTGTTATTTACAGACCACTGATGCGGTCATAACGCCATGCCACCTTCTATTATAGGCAAAATTCCAGTCTCCCAAAACGGGCCGAGCCGTCACTTCCACAAGTGCACTGTGTGAAGATGTTAGCACTCCAGTGCACTTAGCACTCTCCTGTGCACATTTGTCTTTAACTAATCCGCTGATTCCTTTTAACTTCGCCTCCTGGAATGGTGCTAGAGCAGGCGCCATCGAGTCGAAATGCAGAATGGTCCACTACTGCAATTTATAGTAGGAGTACACGTCACTAGCTTAAAATGAGTAATTGCACCCATTTTTACACAAACCTCACAACATCGGAAGTGCAAACCACATAACCAGTGTAATCAAGCATTTGCAATGCCATAGTTCTCTCATTTCCAGTAGTTTGATCTAATGGCATTGTAAATGATAATGCCTTTTATTTATATTTTAAAAACCAAAACATAAATAAAAGGAAAGGTCATTTACAATGCCAATAGCTCCAACTTGTTTTTTCCGGTGTCTTATAGCTCACTTTCAAACCCGCTTGTTTTGGCTGGTGCTGTCCCTGGCAGGGCAGGGGAGCTCCCCGAAGCGATCGAAACTTGTGCAGGGAGGGTGGTCGGGTTGCGGTGTGGGAGGGGCAGTTTCGGTTTGTTGGGTATCTGCTCTCCCCCACACATCTTTGTTCCCTAGACCCCTCCCCGCTGAGCGTGCACCCACGGCCCCCCAGCTCCTCCCACAAGCCTCTTTGTGTAAGCAGGGGGAGCTTCTCACCTTGTTCGTAAAACCTGTTCTATTGATATGTGTAAATCAATACCCCTTCTCTCGCCCCCACTTCCCCTTCCCGCCTGGAGGGCTGGGAGCCTTCCTTCATTCATTAACTCAAAAGTGCCCTCTTCCAGTGCCCCTTGCGTAACAAAAGAAACCCACTCCCTCCGCTTCGGGCATTCTTGAGGACTAGGAAGAGGCTGGCGACGCTGTACTTTTATTAAAACCATCGCTCTGAACAATAGCCTCGTAATTGATTTCTGGACTCTGTCATTGATCTTTCCAGCCCTCCGAGAGCTGCTGCGCAGTGAGTCAACTCCTTTGCAATCTGCTGCTACTGGGAACAAATGCAGAGGTTACCAGCAGTTTAACAACAATCGGCCCACCTGACATCCGGCCCGTGTTTATTTACTGGGCACTGACATCACCTTAATGAGATCTCATTCATCAAGGTCTGCTGCTCTGCAAGACTGTTGTCGTGGAAGGGGATGGTGTGTGTGCCTCTGAGTCTGTGTGTGTGTCTCTCGGACTTGTGATTGTGTGTCAGTGTCAGATTCTGCCCGCACGCCAAAGCTGGTCGGTCTTGCTTTAATATACTAATGCAGCCAAGATTTTTTTTGTTTTAACATACAGTGGGCTTCTGGCCCAGCCCCTTGAGCTCCCTACTTACGGTCAGCCCCCTTCAGCCATTGCTTTGTGATCATGTTATAATGCGCCACAAGTGCCAACACCTAAAACGGGGCACCGTGCATGCCCCTGCTTTTGCCTTTCAGATCTCTGGACGTGGTGCAAAAAGCAGGATACAGTAGCCATTTCACCCACTATCCAGCACTTTAAGTTCAGTTTTGTCGTTGATGTATTGTTCCACAGACCTGCACTTTATACTGTCCTACACGTAGCTTGCCACAATCCAAACACTTAATTGCACCATGGCCCCTGACCGATTGCTCTAGCGACCTGGCACTTCAAAGTTCTCAAGTGCCAAGAAGGGAGTGTGACATCCCTGCGTACTTTCGGGTGTAGATTACCCAACAATGGTGCATTTTCGAACGACTATTAAACGGGCCATCTTGCTATGATCAGGACAGGCTGCTAGTCCTTTCACACTTGGGTCCACGTGCGGTGGGGGCACTTTGGGTTATACACGTATGTCGGCACACTGCGCAGCAGCTTTTTGTGGATTTTGCTCTGAGAGGTGCATAATAATTGGTCGCATTTAAGGGTAGGATTGGGTCGTTATCTATGTTGAAACTTGATTTTATAAATATAGCAAAGGCTTCCCAGGGATCCGGCCCTGTGTCGTTGGCAGTACGAATCAAAGACGATTTATTACCCTGGCAACGTTATACCCCCACGTCTGTTTTTTTGCTTTCTTTTTATTCAATTACTTTGCCATTCTGGACACAAGCAGCTCTTATTTCATAGGCTAATTTTCGTTTGGCGAGGCCATGAGCTTAACTTCAAAGGCATCCGCTCCCCCCACCCCCTGCTTCAGTACAAAGGAATGCGCATTTCCCGGCCGCTTGCATTTCCCGGCCGCTTTTAATTTCATTTCCCGGCCGCGTTTATTTAATTTTATTTTGCGGCTGCGTTTTTCTGCCCTCTGTTAGACTCGTTTTTTGTGCTCTTCTGCCCTCTGTTAGACTCGTTTTTCCCTTGTTTTTCTGCCCTTCTGCCCTCTGTTAGACTCGTTTTGCCCTTGCAACCCCAGCATCACTCAGCGCAACCCCAGCATCACTCAGCGCAACCCCTGCATCACTCAGCGCAGCCCCTGCATCACTCAGCACAACCCCTGCATCACTCAGCGCAACCCCTGCATCACTCAGCGCAACCCCTGCATCACTCAGCGCAACCCCTGCATCACTCAGCGCAACCCCTGCATCACTCAGCGCAACCCCTGCATCACTCAGCGCAGCATCACTGAGCGCTGGGGATGCCCAGACGTGGGTCCCAGGCACTCCACACCACTGGAGTCAAGCTAGCTGGGCTGATGAGAGGTGTTAGCTCGAAACCGGTCCGGTCCTCGGATGCTTGATTCCGTTCTGGGAAGGACATGGCTTTTGTAGTTCGGACTGGACTGTTCCCATGGGGCACAGGGTCAGAGCTGATTTGCATATCGCCATTGTCTAACCCAGGGTGGTGTGGAGTGCAAAAAAACGATGAAATTGGACCCAGATCTTTGGACTGGGGTGAGTGTGTGACATTGATCCACATTCGGTCCATCACCTGTTGTGTTTGCATGAGCGCAACCCCAGCATCACTGAGCGCAACCCCAGCATCACTCAGCGCAACCTCAGCATCACTCAGCGCAACCTCAGCATCACTCAGCGCAACCCCTGCATCACTCAGCGCAACCCCTGCATCACTCAGCGCAACCCCTGCATCACTCAGCGCAACCCCTGCATCACTCAGCGCAACCCCTGCCTCACTCAGCGCAACCCCTGCATCGCTCAGCGCAACCCCTGCATCACTTAGCGCAACCCCTGCATCACTCAGCACAACCCCTGCATCGCTCAGCGAAACCCCTGCATCGCTCAGCGCAACCCCTGCATCGCTCAGCGCAACCCATGCATCGCTCAGCGCAACCCCTGCATCACTCAGCACAACCCCTGCATCACTCAGCGCAACCCCTGCATCACTCAGCGCAACCCCTGCATCACTCAGCGCAACCCCTGCATCACTCAGCGCAACCCCTGCATCACTCAGCGCAACCCCTGCATCAATCTCTGCAACCATTCAACATTAACTGGTTCAAATATGTTCTCTCAATGTTTCAAGCTTTATTACAAATGTCACAAAAAGATGTTAATATTTCATTTCTGTTCTTGGATTTGCATCACAATAAAATACACTGAACATAATCTTCACAAAAGTTATTTACAAAAGTTTAAGCTATTGCCATTATAAAGTACAATCACTTTTATTTAAGTATTAATTATTTAAAAAAATTAAAAGCCATTGTAATTTGTAATATCAATACATCCAAGTCACGTAAATACAAAACATGTTGCATTACAAATGCTATAGGTGTCCCATTTGCGAACGTTATAACTATTGGCATTGAAAATGACAAAGCTATTAATTTAGCTATTTTCAAAACCAACACATAAATAAAAAATTTGTCATTTACAAGACCAATAGCTCAAACTTTCATAATGTGAGACCTATTGCATTGTGTCCCAGCATAAGCCTAAACATATGTAAGCCACACAAACAACATCATCCTACCAATTCGCTGCTCTTTAAAACAAAATGTATATGTTAAAAAAGCTTCCTTTGCTTTTCACCTTTTGTAACATTACTTGTTCTATTTTGCCACTATTATCTACTTCGGACCATTGCCATTATAAATTACAATCACTTTTATTTAAGTATTAATTATTTAAAAAAATTAAAAGCCATTGTTATTTGTAATATCAATACATCTAAGTCACGTCAATACAAAACATGTGGCATTACAAATGCTAAAAGTGTCACATTTGCTAAAGTTAAAAGTATTGGCATTGTAAATCACAAAACATAAATATAAAATGTCATTTACAAAACCAATAGCTCCAACTTTCCTACTGCGAGACCTATTGGCAACGCCAGTGCTTGTTCTGCGTTTTTACCATCGTGGCTACTCTTGTGACAGTTTTTTTCTTGTGTTCGGCGAACCGTTCAGTTTTTGGGCTCTATTCTTGGTTTCTGTTTCGTTAATTATTCAATATCTGAACATACAATCCTAATTTAAACACCCCCGTTAATTTTGAATATTTGAACCAGTCTTCCTAACAGGTCTAGCTAACATCCTCTAACTTAGTCAATCGAAATAGGCGTCACTCGGTTATTTATTGTTAAGTGAAAATTACGCTGAGGTCAGGTCTTTTCCAATAGAATTCATCTATCCTTTTCACTTAAGGGCATATAGCATTCAACTCATTGCTGATTATTTATCATCCCTGTTTATATTGGCTTACATAAATTTAATATATTGCAGCTGGATTTAAAGTCTTATTTTTAGCCACAGCATTCTAACCGGTTCTGTTTTTTTTCTACTTGCTCTTTCCAATGCCCTTTCCCCCCATTATCACCTTCTGCCAGACTCTGCCAGAACTCAACCATCTCGTTCTCTTCCCTACGACACTGGCTTGGAACTATATTCAAACCGCTGTCTATTAATCTTTTGTGCATTTCATTTACCTCCCTAAGTGGCATGGGTATTCTCAGATGTGAGTCCCGTGCTCACTGCAACTAAGCTATACCCAGCTGGTGATCCCGAGCAAAGTTGGTCCTGGGTTGCTTGTGTTCTGGTTCAAGCAGGACCTTGCTTGGCAGTTCAGGCTGGACTGTTCCCATGGAGAAAGGGGTAGAGATTGATTTGTATGTGGCTGGGTCCAAACTGAGGTGGCATGGTGTGCAAAAGATCGGTTGGAGTGTCGTCCCAAGCGATTGCCAGTGGTTAGACTTATTGCATGCAGCTTCCCATCATCTTTTGTGTGTTTCATGTATGTATGCCCAGGCGTGGCCCCCATGCTCACTGTGGCACTGGAACAAAGCTATACCCACCGATGAGCCCATATCTAAGGTGAAATCGGTCCTGGGTTGCTTGTGTTTCGGTTCAAGGAGGATCTGGCTTGACCGTTCAGGCTGAACTGTTCCAATGAGGTACAGGGCCAAGACTGATTTGATGTGGGCCGGTGCAAACTGAAGTGGCATGATGCGCAAAAGAACGATGGGTTTGAGTGCTATCTGCAGGGATTGCCAGTAGTTACACTTATTGCAAGCAGCCTCTCATCATCTTTTGTGTGCTTCATGTACAGCCTTAAGTGGTATGTGTATGCCCAGACGTGGGTCCCTTGCTCACTGTGTCACTGGAACCAAGCTGTACTCTGCTGATGAGCCCATTTCTAGGGCAAAACCAGTCCTGGGTTGCTTATTTTGCAGTACAGGGAGGACCAGACTTGTCAGATCGGGCTGGACTGTCATCATGAGGAACAGGGTCAAGACTGATTTGCTTGTGGCTGGGTCCAAACTGAGGTGGCATGGTGAGCAAAAGAGCAATGGCTTTGAGTGCTAGCCCGTGCGATTGCCAGTGGATAGACTTATCGCAAGCTGCCTCCCATCATCTTTTGTGTGTTTTATTGTGACATGAAATGTCCCCATTTGTCAGGCAAGATATACAGCAGAATGTTTAACAGGGTTATCATCTATTCTGTTTTCATTGCGTGAATAATTAAATGGAGAACTGAAGCCTGTGCATTTGTTCGGAATTAATAGCCCTGTCAGATAAAATAATTATAGGTATGTTTTCCAGTGTTACTGTGCTATTGTGTAGCTGTGCAGTAACAATAATATTTACATAATATGAAAAGATTAAATTATAGTCACACACTTAAGTAAAGAAATCCATTATGACTCGTCTAACCTAATTCATGGTTACTAGTAATAACATTTAAGCATACATACAATGGATGAAAAAACGCTGTTTTAAACGTGTCTGGAAATTACAGTGTACATAATACCCTGTAATTTGAAACATTTTATGTATTAGTTTTCTTGGCATCTTGACTTACTTATTGAAACTGACAAATGCATGAAATTGCACTTTAAGCCTTCTCTCTGCTTATTTTAATCATGAGCTATCAGACCAGTGCATCCTGTAAGAATACATCTCGTCACAAGTTGTCCTCTCCATGGCTCCATCATATTGGAATTCTATTTTACAGTGTTAAGCCATGTTCAAGCTAGAATGATGGGTAACTCAAAAGAGCAAGTAGCAGCCTCCAGGAGGTTAAATGCCTAGTGGTTTTGGAGCACAGATTCTCTCAGGGCTCTTCCTAGGAAAACCAAAACGCAGAAGAAAGAAATAACATATAGCAACACAAACATGCACAAAGAATACAAGAACCCATACTTAAATTACCTGTGATATACTTGGAAGCAGCATGGCAGCTGTGCTGCATCCATAATACTTGGCGTGCAAGATATATAGCCAGCAGTTCCTTCAAAGTTTACCTAACTTGAAAGGTTACATTTAAAAATCTGTTAATCAGTAACATGTCCTCCTCTTGCAAAGGTTCCTTCTATTTCAGCTGCACAGTGGCAGCATGACACTACAGTTATGACAGCCATTCGGTACAATGATTAGTTTAGTTGACCAGAGTCCACCGAAGTAGAACAGAACCAGCACCCTTGATCGTCTTCCTACTTAATCAAGCACCAGACTACAGTGGGTAGCACAATGAGCAACTTGGTCAGAGCCTGACAGGCACCAAAAAGCAGTTTTTTTAAAATCTAGCAACAAATTACGGTGTGCTATAGTAGAGATCGAGGCCAACCCCTCAGGGGCTTTTGATGAGATTCTCTCAAGAGACAACGCAGGGCCAAATGGTGAATTTAAATGGAAACCTCTTTATTCTAAAAAGAGTATGCCATTCACTCAGTGCACCTCAACTTACATATGTTGTCTGTCTCTTCCCCTGGAAAGTATTAGCATGAATACTAGCTTTGAAATACGGTTACTCACAGTGCCTATGTAACAGTGATGATGACACACAGTTATTTTCATGATGTTAAATTACGTTGGAAAGCACATACTTATTCTCTCCCCTAACTTGCCCACATCCCCAGAGACCTGATCAAAGCCTCCTAAGGACAGTGTGGGGAGTACTGGTGGTCCACTTGTGC
The DNA here is from genome assembly GCF_964263255.1 of Lissotriton vulgaris. Lineage (NCBI taxonomy): Eukaryota > Metazoa > Chordata > Amphibia > Caudata > Salamandridae > Lissotriton > Lissotriton vulgaris. The sequence continues at coordinate 974,266,469 of NC_141693.1, read as the reverse complement.
TGCAACTACTGCCTCCCCTGTTAGCCACTGGTCTGTGCCTGCCCTTGTTGCATGGAATTACAGACCATGCTTGCAGTGGCTCTCGGAGAACTCCGACTCGCCACTGTCACTTTGAAATAGGAGAATGTGGCTTCATGTGGGAGGGGAAGGGGGATGCTATGAGGGTGACGCGGGAAGGCGAGAGGACAGCACGTATGGTTCTTTCATATTGTAGGGATAGAAAAATACTTCTGACTGTGATGGGAGGGGCTAACAAAACAATAGATGTTTCTTTTTCAAATTTGGCTCGAGGAAAGGAGGGTGTTGCTTAAGTGGTAAAGCAGTTTGGCAAGTTCCAAGTATTTTGGTTTTTGGATTCAAGTTAAGTGTTTTTGGGTGACTGCAGATAGGTGGATGATGGGAAATGACAGTTTTTTTTATACATTAGAGATAAAGGGAATTAGAAGGGATGGCCAGAGAGTGGTAGTAACTAATGGCTAAAATCCAGACCTATTTGATTTTTAATGATCAGCACGAAGAAGGGGGGTGTTAAGGTACTGTGAGTGTTGTATAACTAAGCAAACACAAGGAGATGATATACGGAGCGCTGAAACTTTTCAGACACTCACCCCCAGTCACAGATCTGTGTTGATTCCATTGTCGTTCTTTAGCTCACTTTTCCACTTCAGTTCAGACCCAGCTATATGCAAATCAGTCTTGACCCTGTGCCTCATGGGAACAGTCCAGCCCGCTCTGCCAAACCAGGTCTTCCCTGAACCAGAAACAAAGATCCTGGGACCGGTTTCAGGGTAACACCCCTCATCCGCCAGGCTAGCCAGAAACCGGTCCTTGGATGCTTGAGTCCGGTCTAGGAAAGACATGGCTTGGTAGTTCGGGCTGGACTGTTCCCATGAGGCACAGGGTCAAGGCTGATTTGCATATTGCCAGCTAGGGTGGTGTGGAGTGCAAATAAACGATGGATTTAGGCCCAGATCTTTGTACTGGGGTGAATGTAAGACATTGTTCTGCATTCTGTCCATCAACTGTGTTTTTTGCAATTTTCACCCCGAGTGTACTGGGTATGCTCAGACGTGAGCCCCAGGCTCTCCACATCACTGGAGTCAAGCTATGCAGGCTGAAGAAGGCTGATAGCCAGAAACCGGTCCTTGGATGCTTGATTCCGGTCTAGGAAAGACATGGCTTGGTAGTTCGGGCTGGACTGTTTCCATGAGGCACAGGGTCAAGGCTGATTTGCATATAAGCCAGTGTCTGACCTAGGGTGGTGTGGAGTGCAAAAAACGATGGATTTAGGCCCAGATCTTTGTACTGGGGTGAATGCAAGACATTGTTATGCATTCTGTCCATCAAGTGTGTTTTTTGCAATTTTCGCCCTGAGTGTACTGGGTATGCTCAGACGTGAGCCCCAGGCTCCCCACATCACTGGAGTCAAGCTATCCAGACTGAAGAAGGCTGATAGCCAGAAACCGGTCCTTGGATGCTTGATTCCGGTCTAGGAAAGACATGGCTTGGTAGTTTGGGCTGGACTGTTCCCATGAGGCACAGGGTCAAGGCTGATTTGCATATAGCCAGCGTCTGACCTAGGGTGGTGTGGAGTGTAAAAAAACGATGGATTTAGGCCCAGATCTTTGTACTGGGGTGAATGTAAGACATTGTTCTGCATTCTGTCCATCAACTGTGTTTTTTACCTTTTTAAATGTAGCATAAGTCGATATCAAATTTTAACACCACTTATTATGTTCAGTCACTAATGAGTTTAGATGAATTTAAAAATCTTTATTATTTTAAGTTTAGTAATTTTGTTTGTAATCTCTTTAATCAGATTCGAAAATTAGATAAATCTGTTTACAGAAATATCAAGTAAAATAATGGTTAGCATTAATCAGAAAATATTACAGCGTGTTCCATAAAGGAACGTTAATAATAGTTCCTACCGACAATCCCCCCACACCCCCGAGACACTGGGACATCGACCAGATGGCTGCCTGATTTCCTGGAGGCTCTGGGCCTCGCAGATACATGGAGGGCATACCACCCAGATACTATCCAGCACACATTTTATTCTGGAGCGCGCAACAGCCTTTCTTGAATTGACTACCTAATTGTCTCAGCCTCCCAGGTCGCACACATCCAGGAGGTTTGGCACCTGGCGAGAGGCATCTATGATTATTCCCCACTCTGGGCTCATTTGACAATGGGACGGGGTGGGGCGGGCAGGCTGGCCCCCAATAATCCATGGCATCTTTGCGACCCGAAAATACGTAAGGCCCTGCTTCAAGCTATAGACCACTACTTTCAGGACAATGAGGGCACAGTGGACTTCTCCCGGACATTTTGGGAGGCATTCAAAGTTGTCATACGGGGACGGGCACTATCTCTGATAGCTGGCGCCTGAAAGGAGAAAATGAAGGACTTGGTTGAAATTGAAGAGGCAGTCCTCAAATTGGAAGAGGAACTGGGAGAGGAAGTCACACAAGGAAAGCTCCACACATTACAACTCAAAAGGGATGAATACAAGGCCATAGCAACAGACAGGGCCAAATCCATGGGAGAGAAATGGCGGGTAGGGTGTACAACCTAGGAGATAAGGCAGGGAAACTCATAGCGTGGCTGAACAGGAAGGAGCTGGCGTCCCGACTGGTGCCAGAGCTGATAAACGGAGGCAGGCAATCCATAACAGATCCTCAAGCTATTGTTGACACATTTGCACACTACTTTAGTGACATCTACTGCATGCACACTTCCTATACTGAAGCAAACTTGCCGTCCCTACTTAATGCCATCGCTCTCCTGGTCCTGTCTGATCCGGACAGGGACTTCCTAGACAGCGACTTTACAAATGATGAAATTGCGTTGGCAGTTAGATGCCTCAGGTCGGGTAAGGCGCTCGCCAATCGAGCTTTATAAACTAACCCCAGACAAACTAGCCCTGTACCTGCGAACCATGTACGCAGACAATAAAAATCAGGGAAGACTTCCGCTGGACCAGAGGATAGCCACACTTGTCACCATTCATAAGGAGGGTAAACCCAAGACAAATTACACCTCGTATAGGCCTATCTTCCCTCCTTCCTGAAGAACCAAAAATTCTTGCCAAGCTTCTGGCTAACCGTCTGGTCAAAGTGATTAGTGGCATTGTCCACCCAGACCAGTCGGGCTTCATGCCGCAGCGTAACACAGCACTGAATCTCCAGTGAGTACATTGGGTAATCGGGAAATTGGCAACAATACAAGAACCGGCGGTCATAGTCTCCCTAGATGCATCAATGGCATTTGATACTATTGAATGGCCATACCTTTTCGCGCTACTGGTAAAGCTGGGTTTCGGACCCGAGTTCATTGGCTGGGTCAGGCTTTTATACTCGTAGTGAACAACAAGAAATTGGAGTTGTTTGAACTAGGTCGGGGGACTCGCCAGGGTTGCCCGCTGTCCCCCCTCCTGTTCGCTCATGCATTGGAGCCGCTTGCGGCTTGGATTCGGAAGGGCCCAGTTATACGCGGACTGCGCTGGTCGGAATCATGGGAGGACCAAATTTTGCTATATGCGGATGATATCCTCCTATTCCTTGCCTCCCCCCGAAAATCATTGCTAGCGGTTTTTGACATATTTGCAAGTTTTGGTAGATTCTCAAGGTACTACATAAACTGGAGTAATCCCCTTCTGTATACTCTCCACGGTGACCACCCGATAGTGCCCAAGGGATGCCCTATACAAATTACATTGACTGGCTTTAAGGAACCTAGGGGTATTTGTGACATCGAACCTACACTTTCGCTATGCCCATAAACTGCGGCCGCCTCTGCAAAAACTGAAACGAGACATCTTGCCCTGGAAGGCGCTTCCGCTCTCCCTGCTGGGTAGAGCAGCGTTATTTAAAATGATGTCCTTACCCCGCTTCCTCTACTCATTGCAGAACTACCCCAATCCAATACCTTTCAGCTACTTTACAGAGATGAAAACTGCATAGTGATTTGTTGTGGGAAGGAAAGCCCTGAATCACGCTGGCCAAACTCACCCTTACCTGGTATGATGGAGGTATCGGTCTTCCGGACCTCAAAAAATATTTCTGGGCTTCCCACCTTGCAGCCATTAACCACGGCACCTACCGCCCCTTGGATGATCCAGGATATGCCATGGATCGCTGGCTCCTCCCAGGAGGAAACTATAATAGAACCCTTTACTCTAGGCCGTAACGTTTCCCGCTTACCGGACCCACTAAACATTCTGTGCAGGTTTGGCACATAGCAACAAATAGCCTGGGGTGGGAGCAAAAACTGATGCTGGCGACACCACTCTGGGACTCGGAGACACTTGGGTTCTTTGGAGAACGCAGGGGTTCGACAAGTGGGAGCTAATCGGGATCTCGACTGTCGGAGACCTATGGGCTAAGGGAGATGTAATACCATTTACCACCCTGCAACAGAAACACGAGATCGCGCAGACAGAGTATTTTCGATATCTCCAATTCTGACATGCCTTACAGTCTTGTTTTCCCAAAGGGTCCACTCCCCCACAATATACACCCCTTGAGGATAGAGTAATCGATGGATATCTGCCAAAGAAATGGTCTCACTCACATATAAGAAACTGATAAACAACACTGAGACCTCCCTTCACAAAATAAGAGAACTGGGAGGGAGATGGCCTTGCACTGGATGATGAGGAATGGCAGGAGGCACTCGCCTCCACGCGAGAGGTAGCAAGATTGAGACTTGTTCAGTTGAAAATATTGCATAGGATATATGTCACTGGGCAGTGCCTGGTTCACATGGGAAGAGTACAGGGAGGAGAATGCAGGTGACAGTGTGGTGGGGAAGGCACGTTTATGCACATCATATGGGAGTGTGAGTTCATTCAGACATATTGGCAAAGTGTACATACTGTTATCAGTGAGGTGCTTGAACTAGATATCCGACTCGAGGCAAAGAGGTGCCTCCTGAATGTGTTGCAGCCCACAGATCTGAGTAGGTTGGGCAAGATCTGGGTCACTTTAGGCCTTATGGTGGCGAAACGAAGCATAGCTCAACTGTGGGGAGCCACAACCCCACCAACACTAGCTGACTGGGAAAATCACATGGACTGGTGCATGTTCTGTGAAAAGACAGTATACCTCGCTAAGGGCTGCCCGAAGAAATGGTCATTGATATGGGGGGCTTGGAGTACTTACCGAGGGGAGATCTGTAACCCACCGGGAGACTCTTCTATTGAAGACCTGCCATCGCCTTAATTGAAACATTCCAGATATTGTTACAACCCGGCTCAACCCTCACCATGATCAATATTGTAACTGATTGTCATTTCCTCCCATGTGTATAATGTCAATTTGATACATGCTATATTGCTGAAATGTGTTGATTAATAAAAAGAATTATAAAAAAAATAGATCCTAACCTACCAGAACCCATAAGGTGTCCTTTTTCAGAAAAGAGCAATAATTTTAAGGAGCATTTAGAATAGAATTGATATTTTTGTTAAACTCCTTATAAAGAGCAGTTCTGGAAAACTCGTTCGAGTCGCCTATCTCTCCCACTTTGACATATGAAGACGACCAAACATTATCTGCAAGCAGCCTTCTAAGTTGCAAATGTTCATGTACGTTAGTTTCACATTGAGTTGCCATGAGAACCCTGCAGCTTACTCTATTACCTATTAAAAACTCAACTTTGTGACAATGAACTAGTCCAGAGCAGAAACATTCTATTTATAACATCCGAGGAATTATATCATTTGCTTCAAATTATCCCTCGTACACTATTGATTTAAGTACACTTTTGGTATTTATTCTTGTGAATAAGTGATAGCTAAAATCTAACCAATTGGAATGAGAACATGTAGTTTAGGAAGGAAAGAAAACATTTATTGAAATTAGCTCATTCAATGAAGTTGACATGTCTAATGAAGTTAACGTGAATTATTTATTTAATACTGCACATTTCTACATCTTGCTAAAACGTATATTTATTAAATATACTTATTTATTATTTAGTTACATTTAAAATTAAGGCAATGCAGAAAAGGAGAAAATAAATGAGGCCTGGCTTAACTTGACAATGTAAATACAATAGAGATGGATGCTTACTACAAAAAAATAATCAGTCTACACATAATTTGCATGTTTAATGAAAGACACATTTTTCCATTTCTTTGGGCATTGCTCATGGTAATATTTTTACAGGCTGATCGCATATTTTAAGCTAATTTTACTTGCTTTATCAGTACACACTATTGATCCTGTAGAGGAGTGTTTAATATAAGGGGGCACGCCATGGCCAGCCTGCACTTGGCTCAACCTAAATGGCTCTGTATCAGTCACTTGTCCCATTTGAGTAATGTGCTAGCACCAAGCCGGTGCAACAAGTCCTCTCTGCCTCATTTAGTGTTCTAAATGACAGCTTTTGTACCACACTATAGTCCTTCATGAAATCTTAAACCTATGTTTTTCTCCATCCATTGAATTTGAGGTTCGAATAAATGCATAACGAGAAAGTGCAAACATGCCTCGAGACCTGAGGGGACTGATTTTAATGGATCTGTACCATTGATAACCTATAACCAATAATCCTGGATCCTGACCTAATTGATTGGTTAATCCATGTCTTTTTCTCTACTGGGTGTAGGGCTGCTTCCGAAATCATTTGTGAGGTCAAGGAAGGTCAATGATGGAAAATATAAGTAGCGCTCTTCCTTTCTGCCTTTTGATATTCCACTAAGACGAACCATGCATATGCTATTTTTCTCCATATAATTTTATGACTCCTAAATACGAATTTTGTAGACCATCTTTCTCTTTTTGTGCCCTTAGCAATTTTATGATTCATTCTCACTCAGTTTACCTCTGTTGTTTCTAGAAAAATTTCTTGTATGTTAGATTTGTCATGTGCTTATTATATTCTTACATGTCAGCTTCGTTGTACACATTGTGAAGACTGTGACGGTATAACCTGCACTTAAATCCACCATTTTTATTATTTTGTGGATCTGTGTAAACCATTTTACCATGTTGGGCCTTGTTTCCTTAAACTACCTGATTCGTGTGCACTTAGAATTTAGCATATAAAATCCTTCATATGTTGTGATTATTACAGACCATTACGTTAAAAAGAACTTGGTTCATGCAAGCCACCATCATTAGGGCATGTTTTTTTAAATGATTTTTTATTGGTTTACACAACATAGGTCACATTAATGCATGACATCGTACAATTTGTTACAGCAATACTGAGCAGGAGAGACAGTGCACTTGCACATAGACATGGAAATGTAGTAATGCGAGTCCATGCAGGTAGTGCAGAAGTTTAATGGTCTGTGCTACTCTTGGTGCCCAACATGGATAGCTTGCAGACCGTCGTCACCATGGCATAACTGGGATGAAACGACGGAGTCCGAGTGAGGGGCTGGCGGATGACTGTGATGTCTGGTTGTAGTGGACAATGTGTATAAAGTGGTGAGGTGGGTGTGCAGGTGCGTTGGAGTGCACGGAGTATGTGAGGATAAATAACGGAGCGCAGTGAAAAGACGTCTGAATGAGTGACTACGATAGCAGTGCTGTGTACAGCGTATTTGGGAGATGCATGTTCGTGGGAGGTGGTCATCATTTTGCACCTCCCCCTGGAAGTGTATAAGCATGAGTGACCACTGGGGTGATATACGCTGCTTGCACAGTTGTAGACCCTCCTCATGGTAGAGGTCGTCTTCTTCCACTGTGCCCCATTTGAGCATTGCTCCTGGCCAAGCTTCCACTGGGGGAGTCTGTGGGGGGAACACCAGTGAAGCGTGAGTGTGTGTTTGGCTAATAGAAGTGCCAGGCTGCGAAGGATGTCCTCGCCATCACCACTTGTAAGGGACGGGGGAAGTAGGCAAGGCCTTTGGTAATAGTAAGCCCTGAATCATAGAGATAGATAAGAGACTAGGCACCGTCCAGGTGGCGCCCAGCCGTCAACGGGGATCATCGGGGCAATCATGCCCATGAGGTTTAGTATCTCTTAGCGCCGGGAAACCCTTTTTGGGTAGCTGTCGCGCTTTAAAAGCCCAATAAATAAACAAATAAATAAATAATCTAAAATTGAGATTCATCCTTCAGATGTGGTTAGCTCTTTGAAAATTCTCTAACAAAAAAAATGCTGCACTGCTAGGAAGGCCGTTGTCATGCATCCTTTCGCTATGTATCCCCTCATCCACTCACTCTGCATATCCTCTTCCCTTCACGTGCTTCTGGATGGTTTTTGAAGATGAAATAAATGGGGCACAAATCTTCAGTAGCAACAATTTATAGATATTTCTTTCTGATTTTCTGTTGAGTAGGTCAATGGGTCAAGCAAGATATTGATGTCTACTACTATATTGGGGCCAGCCTGGGTACAGGTCAAAAACGTAGTACTTACACGTTTAGCGTTCAATACAAAGGAGAGGAAACTACATTATTTAAACAATACTTATTTTAAATGTTAATCCTGCATCCGCGCTTATCCATAAACAACCTGTTAACCTGTTTCTTCTGTGATGAAGCGGGAAGAAGTCTTAATAGGCAAATTCTTATTCATGTGCTAAATCAGATTATGGACTTCTTGTCAATTGTTAGGAGCTGCCCAGTAGTAAGAGATCTCCGTTTTTTCTCTCTACACCTAACTTGATAGTTTGATTTCGAACTTTTACCTTCACACAGGTTTGAGTATCCACATTCATTGAATAACCATTGACTGTTGAAGAGATGAAAGGGCTCAGCAACCTTTATAAGCAGAGAACCAGTTTTCTGACGTGATTAATACTTTCCCTTGTGGCAAAACAAGATTCCTGAGTGGCATCAACAAATATCTTGTTTTACATATAGGTTTAATTTTTAGGTCGAGCTGGTGTAAGCAGTGTGAAGCACTGCATCCAGTGAAACATCTTTTGTTACTCACTTCCTGGGAATGTGAGACAGGGGATGTGCACGCACAGGAGAATCCCCCATGTGAGCGCGCACGTTCACCCACACGCCGTGCACATCTCCCGTCCTACATTGGCAGTAAGTGGATAACACACAGACACACATGCATGCATGCACGCACACACACGCAGGCAAACACACACACACACACACACACACACATGCAGGCACACACGCGCACACACACAGGCACACACGCGCACACATACATACACACACACACCCTACAACTAAGCCCCACCCGCCCCACTCCCCGGGCTAAAGGCTTCGTCACCGAGGGCTTCCCTCACTTGCATCGGCAGCATCTGCTCCTCCTACGTGCCTACAGCGTTTCACAGCCTCCCCTGGGGCGGGACTTCCGCCTTCTGCCCTTCTCGTCCAGTCACTTAGTGGGCGCGGGCTTCCAGCAGAAGGCGGAAGTCCCGCCCCAGGGGAGGCTGTGAAACGCTGTAGTGCCCTCACTGATGCATGCTGTCGCTAGCTGCCATGATTCGCTGGAGTGCTGCTGAGTTTTAGCAATGTGCGTGAGAAATGGGCCATCTTAACATCCCCTTGTTCCTGGTTGAAAGACGTCTCATGAGACATGTTCCACGGTTACAGATACAGACCAGCCTGGTTTCAGATGATCACTTGATGCTCAGTCAGTCATAGTTCCAGTCGAGCTGCAAGAGATATCTTTATGGTTTTGGATGATATTCTTTGCCGGTGATCCAGGGTGCAATGTGTGATCTGTGGCACAGGGCAGGATCCCATCGGGTTGCAGATCAAAGCTGCTGTGACAATCTCGCTTTCAGCAGGATGCCAGCTGTCATCATGTTCAGGTTATAGTTGTGTATTGAGGGTAATCTGTCGGATATCACCACGTGAGATGTAATCGAACACTGATCACAAAGGTCACTATAACAAATACTGTGCACACTGCAGGGTGAGATGTGCATCATGTCCTGATTACGAGTGCTATGTGCATACTTTAACTCTCAGTCACAGTTGATCCTTACACTGCTTAGGACTGACTCCCTAGACCCTTTTTCAGTGAGTAAATTATTATAGGTACCATTACTACTAATTAATTAGCCCCTCCCCTTTGCTTATTTTATTACTTACCCTATGACGATCAAGCGACCCAAGATTGTTACAATGTGAGACGCCATCATGACGCGGTGATGGCCAGTGCCGTGTGTTACTTTTCACGTTGCACAGCATGAAATGTCATCATGCACTGTTAATGAAGAGTGGCCTGAGCACAATCGTATTTGACATTATGTGAGACGTCATTGTGTGTTGCTAATAACCTGTGCCATGGGCAAGTATTGCCATGGCCTGGAGTGAGATGTCAACATGCTCCTGGCAATGCACTAGCCCCCAAGGATGTCACTGTAGCCATCACAAGAAGCAATGCAACAGTCTCATCTTAACCCTCCCTTCTACTTCCAGGCAATGCAGCACCAATCAAAGCCAAGCTCATCTCAGCTAAACCCATCATGGAAGAAGGCTGTATTTGCTCCACCTGCGGCAACTGCCCAAACTGGAACAATCGCCATCTACCATTAGGGCAGTCTGGATGGATGGCCAAACTTTACCTGTTGCACAATGACTTAGCGTGTTTCCTTCTGAGACCGCCTATTTAATTCTTATCTAGCTGTATTAAATTGTAGTCAACCCTTTGTTGTCACTGAGCAGGAAGTGCAGCCCAGTTGAAACAGGCCCTAATTTGCCTTGATAAGTAGCTGCACCACTCAACGCCACAGCATCACTCAACGCCACAGCACCACTCAACGCCACAGCACCACTCAACGCCACAGCACCACTGAATGCCACAGCACAACTCAAAACCACATTCCACTCAACACGACATTCCACTCCAAGCCACAGCACCACTCAACGCAACAGCATCACTCAACACCACAGGATCACTCAACGCAACAGCATTACTCAACTCCACAGCATTACTCAATGCCACAGCACCACTGAACGCCAGAGCACCACTGAATGCCACAGCACCACTGAATGCCACAGCACCACTGAATGCCACAGCACCACTCAACGCCACAGCACCACTCAACGCCACAGCACCACTCAACGTCACAGCACCACTCAACGTCACAGCACCACTCAACGCCACAGCATCACTCAACACCACATTCCACTCAACGCCACAACACCACTCAACGCCACAGCACCACTCAACGCCACAGCACCACTCAACTCCACAGCACCACTCAACGTCACAGCACCACTCAACGCCACAGCACCACTCAATGCCACAGCACCACTCAACGCCACAGCACCACTCAACGCCACAGCACCACTCAACGCCACAGCACCACTCAACGCCACAGCACCACTCAACGCCACAGCACCACTCAACGCCACAGCACCACTCAACGCCACAGCACCACTCAACGCCACAGCACCACTGAATGTTACAGCACCACTGAATGCCACAGCACCACTCAAAACCACATTCCACTCAACGCCACATTCCACTCAACGCCACATTCCACTCAACGCAACAGCACCACTCAACGCCACAGCACCACTCAACGCCACAGCACCACTCAACGTCACAGCACCACTCAACGTCACAGCACCACTCAACTTCACAGCACCACTCAACGCCACAGCATCACTCAACACCACATTCCACTCAACGCCACAACACCACTCAACGCCACACCACCACTCAACGCCACAGCACCACTCAACGCCACAGCACCACTTATCGCCACAGCACCACTGAATGTTACAGCACCACTGAATGCCACAGCACCACTCAAACCACATTCCACTCAACACCACATTCCACTCAAAGCCACAGCACCACTCAACGCCACAGCACCACTCAACGCCACAGCATCACTCAACGCAACAGCACCACTCAACGTCACAGCACCACTCAACGCCACAGCATCACTCAACACCACATTCCACTCAACGCCACAACACCACTCAACGCCACAGCACCACTCAACGCCACAGCACCACTCAACGCCACAGCACCACTCAACGCCACAGCACCACTCACCGCCAGAGCATCACTCAACGCCACAGCATCACTCAACGCCACAGCATCACTCAACGCCACAGCATCACTCAAATCCACAGCATCACTCAAATCCACAGCATCACTCAGCACCACTGAACACCACAGCACCACTGAACGCCACAGCATCACTCAGCACCTCTGAACGCAACAGCATCACTCAGCACCACTGAACGCACAGTATCACTCTGTGCAACCATTCAACAACAACTGGTTCAAATATGTTCTCTCCATGTTTCAAGCTTTATTACAAATGTCACTAACAGATGTTAATATTTCACTTCTGTTCTTGGATTTTCGTCACAATAAAATACACTGAACATAATCTTCACAAAAGTTATTTACAAAAGTTTAAGCTATTGTCATTATAAATTACAAAAACTTTTATTTAAGTATGAATTATTTAAAAAAATTAAAACCCATTGTTATTTGTCATATCAATACATCTAAGTCACGTAAATACAACACATATTGCATTACAAATGCTATAGGTATCACACTTGCGAAAGTTAAAACTATTGGCATTGTAAATGACAAAGCTATTCATTTTGCTATTTTCAAAACCAACACATAAATTAAAAAAATTCATTCACAATACCAATAGCTCAAACTTTCATAATGTGAAACCTATTGCATTGCAAATGCTTGTTTTCTTCTATTTTTTTATTTTTATGTACAGAAGCAATAGTCTACCACACCATTAATTTATGCATTTTAACAATATATGTACTGCTCCAGCCCTATAATCCATGGCTAACCTACAAAGAATATTCATAAGTTTGAAGTGTGGGTGAAGCCAAGGACTCAAATTGAAATAGCACGTTGGACCTGGTAGTACAAACTCAGGCTCTTATTGTGCCTCTTTCTCAAGATTCTGGTGAGAAGCTGCTATAAAAAGCCATGTTTGTTGCCAGTCTTGACTAGTACGTTGATTAATGTCATCCATAACCATTATGTCAAAATGATCCCCAGCCAAAGACCTTTTAAAATAATACACCTCCGATAAATAGTACATCAAGTTTCCAAAGACTTGGGGTACCTAATGTTTTCATCAGGGTGTGACTGGCGATTGTGGATCAGCTTGGCTATTAGTAGCCACAGACAAATACCATTCATATTGGTCATAAGTCTTAAAATAATTGGAACCGAATCTGGATTTACCTTAAACAAAGGCGACTGTGCATAAGGAAGGCATTATGCACACATTATTCAAACCCACAAAGGTTGAATCATTGGTATGTTGCAGAGATATGTCTAGGGTATGTTGCCTTGGTGATGTATCATGAGCAGCAGTTTGTGGGACCAGCATCCCTATGCCATTTTTTAATTCTGGCTAGAGTACTATAGGAGTCCAATATGGAGCAATAGAGTTGAATCTTTTGCATGTATAAGTAATGGTCCTTTTTTTCTTTTATTTAATAAATGGCTCTGTAAAAGATCAAAAGAAACCAAGCCAAATTAATGGCCATCTCCACCAGGTAACCCGACATGCCAAAAAAAGTTGCAGAAATGTGCAATGAAAAGAGAAATCTGGTCGAAGATGAGTTGATAGAGGGCATGGGGTAGCACCAACCAAGAGGCCCATGGCGGCTTAGAAAATAAACATTTGTATTATCAATACGTGAAGAAGAGTGGGCAAGCCAGTTGTTGCCGCAGATCAGCGAAGGGCTTGATTTCTTCATGATGAAACAGATGGTGCAATAACAGTAAAGAAGTATTTATCCATTGATTTGTCATAGTTCTTCTGTAATAGTAATAGCCCTTGACTTCACTGCGGACCGATATTATCTGAAATAATTGAAATAAATGCAGTACTGAGTTTGATGGAGGACTGTGGTATGGAGAATGATAAGAATGGAAAAGGTACAGTGTTTTAGGAATTAACAACTATTTGATGAGAGCTGTCTGACTGAGCTTGAGAGCTATGCTTTGTTTTGAATGCTATATTTCTCAGAATGCTGTCTAAACGTAGACTGCAGGTCACTGAGTATTCAGCCTACTTGGAGAGCTCTCATAAATGTATTTCTGCATATGCTGATAGAGTGTGCGGGCAAAGGTCTTCTTAGTCACCCTTATATTCCTTATTTAAGTAGTTTGTATGCAGTGTTAATCCTTGCTGGGCTTTGTGTTGTCAATGCATTAGTTTACGTTCATGGATATGATCTGGAGCTACAATGAAGGAGCTACCAAATAAGGCACACCCACATTCGTATTACAAACTCTTGTTTGTGACTTAGCAGGTACCTTAAAGAGAACTGGCTCATCCAAAAGTACCTGAAAGATCAAATGGTTTGAAAGCACAGTAAAAAGCCCCAAGGAACCCTGGATCAACTTGGGTCAAGTTTCAAAAGTCATGTATATTATCCCAACTCCTGGGTGGATCAAATCTCCTGAATCATTGATCCGACCCTCTCAATCTTTTGTCAATAATTTGTCTCAAAATATGCATTACCTAACTCTTAAGCTATGATACCTCGCTCTTATCTACTTTACTTACAGTTTTATTAGTCTAACCCTTAAGCTTCTTGGCCTAATGTTATTATTAGGATAATATATGCATGTGCTCTTTCCACTGCATGAGCTCCGTGTTTATCACCCCTGTAAGCTTTCTGTGTTTATCTTCTTGTCACCATAATGCATGTTGTAATGCTTCTCTGCCAGCTGACATCCATGTACCTAACTTCACACTGTATAATTCTTTGATACCCTGCTCCCTCCCACTGTCATTTGCTAAAGCTAATACCCTGTATGCCATTTTGTAAACATAATTTCTGAATTGCACTGACTCACTTACATCGGGAGCTTTTAAACATTTTACCTTTCTCTATGGAAATAGAGTAGGATGAAAAGTCATCTACTTATTTTACCTCACTGTACTCACAATGATGCAGCCAATACAGAGTCAGAAAAGGGCCATTAATTGTGTATATATGGGTTGCTTTTCTTATTTGTTAACTTGTGGAATACCATGTTGTTGAGAACACATTATGATTAAAAAGGGATCCACAGACTTTTACACTGACTTTAATTTCTGGAGTTCAGAACTTATACTGCTGCATAGTCATTGCCTCCCCACCCAACTATTAAGTATTTTGATGGGGAAGTCCTAAGTTTAGCAAACATGCTCAATCAAAAAAGGGGCTTACCTAGATAGCTCCAAGTGAATTTGTCATTATCCAAACAGACTACATAGCAACAAGGCAACAACTCAATTGACAGCTCAATGTGACTAATCAACCTCTCAGCTCCCATTTACCACTTGATCAAATAATAAAAGTGGAACATCATTACATACATACCGTACACTGAAGGCTGTAGCACACAAAAAAACAACTTGCTGCAAAATGGGTTCTTCGCATGTAATGCACCCAGATTTATTTGCTTTTTTTGATCACCTAGTTTTGGACTTTTTACTGTGGGCGAGTCTCACTACATGTGTCTCAACAACGGTAATTACATGGCAAATGGACTCCATATGTTTACCTCCAGTGTCTGCGTTTTAATATAAGGCTACTGCGACGTAGCTAGGGTAAGAGGCTCTTGGCTAGTTACCCGTGAACACATGGGCGCACGCATGTGGTCTGTGCACGTGAGGCTACTGTTGAGCTCAACCCAGTAACTGTGCACAGGTAGCCAAGCCCGGGGGGACTATGCAGGGTTAGATATTGACATGTGCTAGGCCTTATAATATTAGTGGATACTTATTGGTAAAGTCAGTGTGATTTACTGTTTTGTCTTCAGTGACACTTTATTATTTCCATAGGGTGAATTCTGCCTTAGCGTGCAGTTTCTCTTTCCTTAGAT
The DNA here is from genome assembly GCF_964263255.1 of Lissotriton vulgaris. NCBI lineage: Eukaryota > Metazoa > Chordata > Amphibia > Caudata > Salamandridae > Lissotriton > Lissotriton vulgaris. Next base: position 974,250,698 of record NC_141693.1, on the reverse strand, counting down.
CTACAAAGACCCAAGAGGTATGAAACTCGGTGGAAATGGTGTGCCCAGTTCATATTTGTAGGCCCCATGACCATACATGTGCATCTAATTGGTTATCCAGAATTGTCATATTTCTCTGGCTCAGCTCAAGATCAGAGCACAGGCCTTTTCTCACCCTTCTGGGCCAAGGTAATTACATTTACCCTCAGCAGGGTGAACAAAGGCTACCCCACACAAAAGGAGTATTTAATAGTCCTTTCCCCATCTCCTGAGGAGGAAAGGGTTGGGATAAAAATAGCCATCTGTTAATTGCCTGACACAATGTACGTGGGCGGGGGACAGCCCATGCCGTCTGAACAAAGGAGGGAACCCAGACAACTGGAACCAACACAGAAGGCAGCTCTTATTTGATGTTTTGGGCGGTAAGACCCTTGCTGTGATGTCAGCTAGGGGTGGAGCTTAGACCCCAAATGTGATGTGACCAGTGACTCCTGGATGGCACCATCATGAACTGTCTCAGCATGCTGTGCAGGAGGGTTGTGGTATGGGTGGTGATTTGGCACCCTAGTATTGGTCAGGGTTGCTTGGCTTCTAGAACCATCCTCTCTGATACTCAAGGGGGAGAAAGGACTATTGGTGCTGTTTGTGCTTTTTGCTGCTGGACCCTGGGACTGCGACAGCCATGGACAACTGGAAGAAGAAGAAGAAACTCCCTGATGGTCAAGTCAAGTCAAAAACCACTTTATTCGATTTAGTTAAAAATCATAAAAGCATTCTACAAGCAATTTAAAAAGGGACAATACAAATTCATGAGAAGTTACATACATCAATAACAATTTATATATACACAGTTTAAAAACAGCTAAAAGAAGAATAAATATTTAGCTAAAAATTACAGGTACAAAAAATGCATTTCATCCTTCAGTGCAAAACCCCTAAATTACATTTTAAGTCGTCTCCTCCTGATCCTAACAGCAGCAACAAGATAATTGGCCACGCTAAACATAACCAAAGCTGAATCCAACAATTGGAGATACAGGAGGGCTGGTTTTGCCTGATGGAAGGCTTTGTCCTTCATAAAGGTACCAGGTATTTCTGTCTGGGCACAATATAGAAATGACAGAACAGCATAAGGTGCATATTATCTTGCGGTGAAAAGTTGTCGCAGTTACACACAGGTGCATCCTCCTGCTTATACCAACCTTGACTATCGCAAAGGACCGTATAAATCTGGTTAAACCGAAATTTAACCAGAAGCCACCTATGAAAAGGGATGTTAACAATGGCAAGGTACGGTTGTATAGCAATGCAGGTAATGGTCAAAAAATGTGCTCTAACCGTGGGTTTTGTAAGTTGGCGTTCCTCCCTCTCCACGATTTTCAATTTAGAAAAATTGAGCTTGACCCAATCTAAATCAGATTTCTTTAGACCTTTAGGGGCAGAAAAAATCTCAGGACGACCAAGGTCCAAAGAACACTTATGGATGTATGATAGCCTGATGATCAGAAGGAGCAAGGGCTTTGCCCCAGTTGACCCTAGGAACAGTGAGTCTCTCCAAGGGCCAGTGAAGACCTGTTGGGGGAAAGATCTGGACTTCTGCTCGTAGAGAGAAATACCAGGAAGAAAGCTGGTGAATGGAGCCAGTGGAAGGGGTACAGCTCTTGGTGGCTTGAACCCACCATTAGAAGTAAACGAAGCCCAAAGGGGTCAGCGTTATGACGTTTTAAGGTTGGTGACATTTGACCCCCAGCGAGGTTCGTGCTCGTGGAGCTCTGCTGTCATGAAGAATTACCCCCAGGGGGACTCGATGGTCACCACAAGGAGCATTCTTTCCTCCTGCTCAGGAAGGGGCGTGGGTGGGGCCCACTCCATAGGCTCATTCCTGCCCCCAGAGCCCCCATATCCCTGGGCGCTGATGTAGGAATGATGGAGTAGTGCTGTTGCGCCCTTTCCATGAAACAAGAAATGAGGCAGGCACTCGATCGCTGGGCCTCCACTATGATGGCCTCACACCTGCTCTCCATGTCAGTGTCTGTGGGGAGCGGGTCGGCCGCCACCGCTCAAGGAAGAAAACCCAGCCTACATTGGCGTGGTCAAGGAGAAGCTGGTTGCCGGTGCTGGCCAATGGGGACACAAGCCACGCAGGAATGAGCTCCCCATACAGCCCCAACCAAGGAGGGCAGATTGGATTCGCCAGTGAGTAAGGGTACGCACCAAAAAAAAAAAACAACAACAAAGGAAAAGCTAGCGACACTCCCTGGTACAGCAGGAGAGCCGCTAATAAAATATTCACTGCTACTGGCTGGAGCACCCTATATGCCCTGCAGGGTTTCCTTATTTGCACACTTTTCATGCCTTATGGTCGCCTCAGGATGGTTGGGGCATCAGCAACATTGAAAATAAAGGGGGGCAGAGACTGCAGGAAGACATTCTTGGATTCCCCATCGATTTATAAAGGTACTGACCTTACGTTTGTGGGGTCAAGGAAATTATGACTCCTCCAGAATTGTCATTAAAATCATTGCTAAGGTTGGAGCCTTTGCTCTAATGCGAGGAGTTCAGTGTCACCAAGATCCCTTAGTCCCAAGCATACTAGTGCTAAAAACGTATATTCCAATCAATGACCCTGGAACAACATCTCCTGAATAAAGCTCCCAACAATCAGCCTCCTCAAACCACTCATGATATGAATTGTACATGCAGACAACATACCGTTTTTTTCGTTTGGACCCTTGCCTGTCCCAACTCTTCAAAAAACTCCTTCTTTCTACATCTCCCTCATCCTTGCAAGACTAATACACAACAATTCTGTAACTTCAAACACTTTACCACCGTTCCTTCCGCAAGGTCACATACATTGAAAAAATATTAAATATAAATAACCTAGCCTTAGCAGACCCAGCCAGCTGCCAAATTTCAATTGCGTGTTGCGGAACAAGTTATTGAAGACAGGCAGCGCGCTAGTCTTTGACCGATGAATGTGCTTCTGAAAGGGCAGAGACACTTAAGAAAAAGATTTTAGAATGAACAAGAAAACAAAACTGGTTAAGATAAAATGTGCAGAATTAACGTGCACTTTGTGACAAAACTAATGTGTTTAGAATGCCTGAAATTGTAAACTATCCGATTTACTAGTCCCCCAATGACTGAAGCAATAAAAATAAAGTTTGATTCTTGACCTCGCCAGGACCATGTTTTTCTTAATAATTACTAAGTTACTTATATAGTTTCAAGTATTTCCGCAAAATGTTTCTGTAGTATACAAAGTCAAACACGCATACATATTTTTTTTAGCTTAATGTGGTAATGAAGAGTTCATACGTTGAAATGCAGAATTTAGAACATGGACTTGACTTTCTTACCCACTTGTTTTTTCCCAATCAATCGTGGTTCTGCAAAATTTTTACTTTTTCATTAATGCAGATGTTTTGACTTCTACATAGACTATTGTGTAGAAACTTGCAATTAGAAGATTAAAGATGAAGAAAATGTGGGAAATAGGCCTTAATGAGGCAAACTCCATTTGGGCGCATAATTTCAATAATTTAGATGCAAATGTTACATTGCTGTCTGTAGTAGACTATTGTATTCATGTGAGAAAATGAGGAGTGATCCTGTTCCCATAAGAACATCGGACGCTGATTAGCTGATGGGAAATCAGAAGAGTAACATGTTGCAAAAGCTATGTGAAATGTGATGTCTATAAAAGTGTGTGTTCTTAGAGTAGGTTACTGGTCTTTTCCATTTACCCAGACTTTGTCACATTACTTTGAGACTCTACTGAGTTTCTTGAACATTTTTTTCATGGAAAGTTCTGCTTTGATATAACTGATTTATATGCTAAAGCTTCAAGCTTTTCTCACTCTCTCTGGCTAGTATTCTTTATGGGTTCTGACTAACTCCATTTTCCCCCAATTCTTAAAATAGGGATTCCTTCCTTTATGGAACGAATGCACTGTAATGCATTTTTTATATAATTTGATTAGCCAATATTGATTTTCTATTTCTGTCATATGTTGACTATTGAGATGAATCTAAATTTCACGTGTAATTCAAATAAAGATGATCTAATAAAAAAATGTGTTAATACATTTTTTTAACTCGCACCTAAACTCATTATTGACTGAAAATAGATTAGGTATTGTGAAGGGTTCAACAACACAGGTGGTAGTTTTCTATGGCTCCTGAGGCCCAAGCTGCCCTCTCACCAAGTCTGAGGTCAGAATCCCTTGTCAGGCCTGCATTAACAGAACCCTTGTTCACCGAGTACTTTTGCAAGTGGATGTGTTTGTTGGCAACTCTACGACAAGAGCTTTGGGCTCCAAGTAGCCCCAACTCGGCAACGTCTTCCACCAAAATCTTCAGCTACACCGCCTTGAGGGGCACTATGGCCTGCTCCTTTTGGTGAGCTGCTTGAGGTCCTCTCGCGAACCCTGTGCCTCCGGCCTGGGGGTCCAATTGAGAGCCATCTTTGCTTTCCTTGGGCTCCTCCAATTGCTCGGGCCAGCCCTGACTCCCCTGCTAGTGGTGAGTCTCCTGGACCTTGCTGGTCCTACCCGTGCACGTTCTTGATTACCTGCATGGGTTGCATTTGCCAAGGCTTGTTGGTGCTCCCACCAGACACCGACGCCTCAGCACTCGACGTCCTTTGCGGGACAGCTCATATCCAGGTCTTGGTCGTCCTCCGCATTGTCTGGTTGTCACAATGTGCCTGTCTGGGACCGGGAGGGAGAGGAGAACGGGGATACTTTGCCTCCTTATGTGTCTCCTATATTTTTTTTTGCTATCTCCCCTGGGGCAGTTTGCAGAGGACTGTGCCAGCCCCTTTAATTGTCCTTACTTCCCGGAGCTGGGAGCCACCCAAGTGACTCCGGCACATGGACCAATGGAAGCCCTCGATGACAGGGGGGAGGGCCTCATAACAGGAAGCCAGGGGAATGCAAGGAAAGAAGAGCGAAGCCCCATGAGACAGCGGGACGAGGAGAGGCGAAAGGAGCTACAGCCCCACACACATCGATGAGGAGATCCTTGCTGGCGCAGGACGGAGGATGTCTTATCAAACTAGAGGACTGCGATGCCAGGAAGTCAAAAATCGGGAGCCAGACCCTATCATGTACTACGGACTAGCCAGCCACACTCCTGGAGGAGCGTGGCTGCCAGAGGTACGCAAGCACATCCGGGGGTGGTTTGGGAAAGGGTCCCCAGCCACAGGGACACCCATAGCCAAGGCAGGGGAGGGTTAAAAAGGGTACCCAAGATCTCACATGCCTAAAGGTTGCATATGCGCATTCGTGCTACCGGCGACACATGGTGGTGGAACAGGGTGTTGGTGTGCATCCCTCACTCCCTCCCCATAAATCAGGCCATAAGTAAGGCCACCTGTCTTACCCATACCTGATATGATAAAATGATATGATAAAAGAATTTATTTAGCGCATGTACACCAACGGCTTCTTGGCGCTTTGGACAAACCGAGGAAAGAACTGCCAGTTGACAACCTAAACAGAACGATGACTAATCGAAGGCTTGAGAAAATAACCAGCTTTTCAGTGCCTTCCTAAAGGTGAGATAGGAAGGAATAAGACGGAGGCCTGGGGGCAGAGAGTTCCAAAAGAGGGGAGCTTATTTTTGCTTTGTTCCATGCCCTATTGAACTCGGATGGCTGGATGACGCCGAGCTCCCGTGAACAACCCCTCCCCTGAAGGAAAAACAGGTTCAAGTTCGAAAATTTGTATAGCGCACTATTCACCCAGGGGGTCTCAAGGCGCTTGAGGGAGGGAGGTGTATTACTTATCGAATATCCAAGTTTTTAGTTGCTTTCTGAAGGAGAGGTGGTTCTGTGTAAGGCGGAGGTGGGCGGGGAGAGAATTCTAGGTTTTGGCCGCTAAGTAGGAGAATAATCTTCCCCCCATTGTGGATCTGTGGATGCGCAGAATTGCAGCGAGGGCTTGATTGGACGATCGTAGTTGTCGGGAGGGGGTGTAGAAGGATAGACGCGTGTTGAGGCATTCGGGTCCTAGGTCATAGAGGGATTTGTGTGCGTGAGTGAGGAGACGGAACGTTATTCTCTTTGTGACAGGGAGCCAATGGAGGTCTTTCAGGTGGCCGGAAATGTGGTCTTGCCGAGGGATGTCCAATATGAGTCTGGCTGAGGCATTTTGGCTGCGCTGGAGTTTTTTCTGTAGTTTGGCTGTGGTTCCGGCGTAAAGGGTGTTTCCGTAATCCAGTCGGCTTGTGACCAGTGCGTGGGTGACCGTCTTTCTTGTTTCGGTGGGGATCCAACGGAAGATTTTTTTGAGCATTCGTAGGATGTTGAAGCAAGATGATGAGACGGCGTTGACTTATCTGGTCATCGAGAGGGAGGAGTCCAGGATGAAACCCAGGTTACGTGCGTGGTCCGTAGGTATGGGTGCGGTTCCGAGGGCCGGTGGCCACCATGAGTCGTCCCAGGCAGAGGGGGATGGCCCTAAGATGAGGACTTCTGTTTTGTCCGAGTTTAGTTTTAGACGGCTGTTCTTCATCCACTCGGCTACTTCTTTCATTCCTTCGTGTAAGTTGGTTTTGGCAGTGTTGGGGTCTTTGGTGAGGGAGAGGATCAGTTAGGTGTCGTCTGCTTAGGAGATGATGTTGAGGTTGTGTTGGCGTGCGATGGAAGCGAGGGGACTCATGTATACGTTGAAGAGGGTGGGACTGAGTGATGATCCTTGTGGTACGCCGCAGATGACTTCGGTGGCTTCTGATTTGAAAGGGGGGAGGCGGACTCTTTGGGTTCTTCCGGTGAGGAACGAGATGATCCAGTGCTTTTCCTTGTATTCCGACGTTGCTGCACATTGCCGGTTAGGGATAAAACCTGCTTGGTCCGGTTCGATGATGCTGGGAAGGCAGCGGCCTAGTCTCGCGGCCAGAATGCCAGTAAACAGCTTTAGGTCTAGTTTGAGCAATGATATGGGCCTGTAGGCCCCGCAGCCAGCGGGGTCCTTTCCCGGTTTCGGCAGAACAATGATATCGGCCTCAAGCATGTCGCGTGGGATAGAGCCCGGGCCCTCAAATGAATTAAACAGTGTGGCCAGGATCGGGGCTAGCAGAGGGCAAAATGTTTTATAGAAACCCGCCGAGAAGCCATCCGGTCCCGGAGATTTGAGCGGCTTGAGGCGTGCTATCGCGGAGATTACTTCATCCGTCCTTATCGGTGTCTCAAGGAAGCGCGCGTTTGCTTCATTGAGGGCCGTGACGGCAGCTGTGGCGACAGAAGAGTCTGCGTTCCCTCCCTCACGGGTGGGCTCCGCGGCATATAACGACGCGTAAAACGTCCGAAGCGTTGCAGCTATCTGCTCGTCGTCTTTTTGTTCCTGCCCTGTGTTATCCCGGAGGGATGTGATTTTCGAGCGCAGGACCCTGGCCTTAACCTTGCTAGCCAGTAGGCGGCCTGTCCTGTCGCCGCCCACGTAATAAGTGTGTCGTAAGCGCAGTGCCGCGTATTCAGCCCGATCCAAGTCGAGGTTCGCTAGTTGGGCCCTGGCCACTTTGAGCTTGCGCCATATTCTCGGGGCCCGGTCCTGCTGTGGACCCATTTGAGTTCGAGTACCTGATCGGAGAGCACCTGCCTCTTTTCCCGACTCTCCCTAGATTCCGCTGCTGCGATCGCTATCAGCTACCCGCGCACCACCGACTTCAATGCCCCCCCACAGCGCCGCCAGGGATACTTCTGTCCTGTCGTTCGTGGGGAGATACTCGGCAATGCGCGTGTTGATGTGTTATGTCACCCCTTTGCGGTGGAGGAGAGCCTCCTTGAGGCGCCATTTGCCCTTCTGTATCTTTGGTTTGGGAATCCGAACGTGTACTGTTAGCGCTTCGTGGTCAGATAGTGCTGCAGGGACGATCTCAGTGTCCGTGATCAAGGCAGCCACCTCTATGGAGCCCAGAAAGTGATCTATTCGGGCGTATGTGTGATGTTCATGGGAATAGAATGTGTAGCCCGGGGTGTTTGTGTGCTTTGATCTCCACATATCGACAAACCCCCTTCTCTCTAGCAATTGCTCCCCCTCCTTGGAGATTGCCCCTGTGAACCCAAATCTCTGTCCCGACCTGTCTTTGTGGGTGTCCATTACTAAATTAAGGTCGCCCCCGACGAGCGTGGAGTTGATGTTGTGATCGAGCGTGTCTGCCAAGGCCCTGGTGAGAAAGGATTCCTGTTTGGTGTTGGGTGCATATATTGAACCTATCACAGCTGACCATCCCCCTATCTGTATTTTGTATGCAAGGAGCCTCCCTTTAATATTTGCTACTTTGTCCCCAACTTTACCTCGAAAGTGGCGCGCAAATAGAATGGCCACCCCCGCCTTTTTCTCAATGGTGGAAGAGTAGTATTGTGTCGGAAATGCCCTAGACCGCATGCGGTGCCAATCCTTAGGCAGTAAGTGTGTTTCCTGGAGGAGGCAGATCTCTACCCCGGAGTTTTCTAAAAAGGAAAGGACGGCCCTGCGCTTAATGGGATTGTTAAGCCCCTTAAAATTGAGGGAGAGAACCTGCATAGTGGGGTCTGTAGCCTGGGAGTTGCTCATGGTTGTCTCGTCTCGCCTAGCCATCCTGAGCTGTGTCACCTCTTCTGTGCTTCCTGCAGTGCGTCACACCGGAGCCCACCCCCCCTATCCCAACCCCAACTGAGGACCTTCCCCCCGCCCCCTTCCCCAAACCCGAACTCTCACAACCCACCAACCCCCTCTGGTCCCCCCTCCCGCCCCTCCCAAGCCCCAAATACCGCGACCCGCCCCCCCGTCCCGGACCCCCAAACCTCCCTCACCCCAACTGAGCAACCCCTTGAGCAAACAATAGTCCCAGGGCGATTAGCACGTAGTCCAGACCTGCGGAGTTCCAACGTGGAGGAGTGTAGCAACAACGGCCTCCCCCGCCCATCCCCCCTACCATGCAAATTCAATGCAATTAAAGCAAACCCCCAAACCTTAATGTCTCAGTGCGGACTAGATGTGTCTTTGACCACCTCCTGGACGACTGCCGCCTGTTCTTGGGCCACAGTCTCTGGGTCGGGTTTAAAGTTCACTTTGGGAGGCGGCGTCTTCGTACTCATTGCCACCCGTCTGGTGATGGCTGTGAGGGCCCCTCTTGCGATCATCGCGACGAAGTTCCTCTGGGCAAGTCATCTTTCGCCAGGTCAATGCCCAACAAGGCGCAGGTGTCACGGAGTGGGCGCAGGTGTCACGGAGTGAGCGCATCTGGTGTAGAACCCCATGCCATTTAAAGATTAGTCAGAATGGATGACCTCAGGAATATGGCACCTCTTTATCTCAGAGAAATGAAGTGACCACTCGTAAAGCCCTCCTTTACTGAAGAGTAATGGCCAAGAGGTCCTGGAACAAGGCCACCGGGTGACCCTGAAAGTGAAGAGGTTGGTTATGGCGGGCCTCTTTCAGGATTCGCTCTTTTAAGGGGAAGTCTGGGAGATAGGCCAGGATGTCCGGCGGGGGAGCAGGAGCGCGCCGTGCCAGGCCCACTCTATGCGCGCGATCAAAGTCAGCCGGTTCGCCGAGAATCTCCCTGAACATATCTTGCAAGTAGCATGTAACGCTGTTTCCCTCAGCCTTCAAAGGCACTCACCGTACGCGTATATTGTCCCTCCGGGAGCGGTTTTCGAGGTCCTCCGCGTGTGCTTGAAGGTCCACCTGCTGCTCCCGAAGATGGAGTACCTCCTGCCGTAGAATTTTGACTTCCTCGCCGTGAGCGTGGTCCGCTTCCTCCACAGCAGCCACCCTTTGGCCTAAGTCATCCACGTCACAGCGCAATTCTCGTTGTTCCCCGGCCAGGTCTTGTTTCAAGGCCAGGAAGCCGTCGCGCAAGGTGTTGAATAGCGACTCTATGAACGCGTTTGTGATAGGGGTCCCACCATCATCTTGCACAGAGGCACCAGCCGGCGTTGTGGGCGAGGGAGACATTTGGGTCTTTTCCCCTTTCGCGGCGCCCTTAGCCAGCATATTGGGTATGGTGCGGCCCGCTCTTCGCCCCACGTTGGCCATGTCTCTTCTACCACTCAACCCCGATGGGCTAGGTAGAGCAACGTTCTCCGTCGGGTGGGGTGAGATGGCTGGGCGCTCCCTAGGGGTTCAGGCAGGCAGGTGGGGACCAGGTAGACCCAGCTGGGTGTACTCCACCAGAGGGGATCCCACGCTATAGGGCAGCTCCCTCGTGGTCTCGCGGCAAGTGGCTTCTCTGGGTCGTCGCGGTGTGGGCTAAGGGTCGGGCCTTTCCATCCTTGGCGTGCCCCTTCTCACCTGGTATGCAGTGGTGTGGTCTGCGGGCGACAGAGGTTGGTTGGCGAGCTATGGTGTCTGCCGCTAAAGGGGTTCCCACGTACTAGGGCAGCTTCCTCGTGGTCACTCAGCGAATGGCGTCTCTTGGACGTCACGTTGTGGGGTAGGTAGGGGGGCCTTTCCACCCCGGACGTGCCCCTTCTCACCTGGCATACAGTGACGTGGTTTCCGTGCGACAGGGGCCGATGGGCAAGCAATGATGTCCGCTCCAGGCTTCATGTCTCAGTACTGCCGCATGCGGGCCGGCCAGGCCACTCTAGGCCCAAGGCTGAGACTCTATTCCCACAGTGGCCCGCGCTGTCTGCTCGGGCCTTGGCTCTCTGGTGGCAGGCTTCCTGTAGCTGGCAGGGTGTGAAGGTAGGCGCCTGCCCGTGTCAGGAGATGCACCCCATGGGGTTCCCTACGGCAAATCCCCGCTGGTGCAGGACATTTAGTTCGGGCCGACCGCCCTACATAAGGCAGGCCCGACGCCGGGCCTCGATTTTGTGTCGGCCGCCGGCCGTGCTCTGTCCGTGCGGGTCTCCGCCCCCCGGTGGCAGGCTCCTCCGCGTTGGCGAGGCGTGGAGAACCGTGGCTGCCCACGTCAGGAGACGTCCGCTGTTGGGTCCGTGGTAGCAGACCTTCGCAAGTTGCAGTGTCTGGGCCCTCCACTCCGCGCGGACCAGGCCCGAAGCCGGGGTCTCAATTTTCATGGCAGCCCGCCGGCGCACCAGGGCGCTGTCACTCCAGGGCCGCTACGCTGTCCAGAAGTTCGCCGGGACCCACCGAGCTTTTGCGGGTCCCAGCCTCGTCGGGCGCCAGTCCACAGCGCTGTTCGGGACTCGCGCAGGACGCCGGTCCCGGCACCCCCAGTGTAGCCGCTCACAGCTCGCAGCCGCGGCTATGCCGCGCTGCTTGGCAAGGTCTCGTGGTTTGGCTGGCGGGCTTCGGCAGGCCCTCCGTTTGTCGCAAGCGGGCCAGGGGGGCAGCGCTAGGTAGCACCGGCCAGGGGGTCAGGAAGCTTGCAGTCTAGGGGGTTTGCGGGCTGTAGGAAGGGGCGAAATGGGGTTCAGGGCCGGGGAGCCACGAGAGTTACGTCCTGTCAGGCCGACATCTTGGGCACGCCCCCAGCCCTTCCCTTTTTAATATTTATGTTGCCCCCTTAGCCAACATCATTAGAAATTGTGGGTTCATCCCACTTTTCTACGCTGATGACACCCAAATAGGGATGGCAATTTCCAACAACACTACTGAGACTGCTGAAAGATTTAGGCATTGCATGGACCAGGTCAGTCATTGGATGCAGGCTAATTGCTTAAAACCTAATGGCGACAAATCAGAGGTCATGCTTCTGGGGGCTGAACCTAACATCTGGTCTAGCAAATGGTGGCCCGACAGTCTCGCCAGATGTCCATCGCCAGTGGCCAACGTAAGGAACTTGGGGGTTATATTCGACTCCAAACTTACTTTTAAGGTGCAAATAAACAAACTCGCCTCCCCTGTATGGTACATGCTAAAACTAATTAGGAAGCTGTTGCCATATATTCCACCGTACACATGCAAAACCCTGGTCACTTTGCTGACCCTCTCAAAATTAGATTATGGCAATGCACTTTATGCAGGGTTGCAAAAACAGCTATTATTAAAACTCCAGCGGCTACAGAACGCTGCAGCCAGGCTGGTACTGAATATTTCAAGGTTCGAACCAGTGGCCCAAAAAATGAGGTCTCCACTGGCTCCCTGTAGGAAAAAGAATCTAGTTCAAGTCAGCTTGTCTGGCTTACAAAACACTGCATGGATCAGGCTCTCACTTCCTAAAGAGAAATCTAAAACATTACGAACCATCCAGGGCACTAAGATCTAGTAGTGCTAAGCTTCTCATAACCCCCAGATTTAAACAACTAAGATGGGGGGGGAGAAGTTTCCTACTAAACACAGCAAAAACTTGGAACAAGTAACCCGTTGAATTAAAAAACAGTCCCTCACTGGTGGCCTTTCGGAAGAACCTGAAAACTTGGCTTTTCTCAGCTTAGTCCAGTTATGTGGGCCGCAAGGCTCTTTCACTTCTGCAGCTCAGTTCATCAGCACTAAGACGCCCTTGGGCATTCGTGCGCTCTATAAATCCACCAATCAAATCAAAATCTATTGCCTCCTTTGAGGGGCCCTTATTGCCAACACAAAATGTACCTCTCCAGTTTAGCATCGAGGACACTGAACTAGTTGTAGCCGCCATAAAGCCAGCAAAGGCGCCCTGTCCAGATAAAATACCAGGGGATCTTCTGAAACATGCCCCAGAAGTATGGGTGCCATACGTTAATCTTTTGAGTAATGCAATAGCAGGGGGAGAGCCCATTCCAGAATCCTGGAAAGGGGCAGAGATAGTCCCCATTTACAACAAGCATTTGCAATGCAACAGGTCTCGCATTTACCCGAGCTTGAGCTATTGGCATTGTAAATAACCAGGCCTTTTATTTATGTTTTGGTTTTTGAAATATAAATAAAACGCATTGTCATTTACAATGCCAATAGCTTAAACTCGCGTAAATGTGAGACTTATTGCATTGCAAATGCTTGTTGTTACCAGTCATTGGCACATGCATTTGCATCCTTGCCTTATCTGTCAACGTTCCATTTATAACCAAAAAATATTCCACCAGTTTATCTGCTCATGTTCTGTATTTTCTGTTAACTGAGCAATCCGACACATGCGGGTGATCCAACATCCCTAAAATTATTAGCCGATTTTGCTTCAACCACAACCATAAATGTTTTCTAATTGAGCATTACTAACCCTAATGCTGCCTAAGTGAGACCTAAAAAAATGTTTTGTGGCGCTAAGAAAGCAATTTATATTCACTGTATACTGTGTGAAAAGCATATTTGAGGAAGGTTCTTAGCAATGTATGGTTTACCACATTTTGGAAATCAAACATTGGTTGTAGCCATAAATACAAATTAGAGACTGAATATTTTTTACATTTTGCATTTTTTCTATCAGGGAGCAATGCCACCTATCGCACCACCTTAATTTTAAGATGTGGTTGCAAATATATGGATCTGGGGCAAAAGTGTGTGTGAGAGAGAGAGAAAGAGCGAAAGAAAGAGAGAGGGAGCGAGCGATAGAGAGGGACAGAAAAAGAGGGAGAGAGCGAGAGGGGAGAGAAAAAGAAAGATGGGGGAGAGAGAGTAGAGAGAAAGAGAAAGAAATGGAGAGGGAAAGAAAGAGCAGAGAGCGAGGGAAAGAAAGAGGAAAGAGCGAGGATAAGAAAGAGGGAGGGAGAGAAAGAGGGGGAGAGAGAGAAAGAAACAGAAAGAGGGAAAGAAAGAGTCAGAGAAAGACAAAGAGAGCGAGAGAGACAAAGAGAGAGAGCGCGCAGTGAGACGGCAAGAAAGAAGGAGAAAAGTTGTCATGGAAGAAGAGGCTGAGGTAGGCAAAGAGAATGAAAGATAATAAAAGTGGAGAGAGAGAACGGTGGGAAAAAAAGATTTGCCTTTTAGCTGAAAATATAGAGTAGCATGCCAATGATATGAGACAAAAAAAAGTACTAACAAAAAAAGACAACAGTAATAATAACAAGTAAAATACTAACGCCAATATAATAATTATAGGACTGCAATAATTATTATTGATATTAATAATGTTAATAAGTATAAGAAGGATTTAATGTTGATACCACTATAAGTAAAGCTATTTTATCTTTCTATTTATTATTTTACTGTTTTTGTGAAATGTTCTAATTCTTAGATATGAATGGGCTCAGGTGTGATCAAATTATTGAACACGAGGGGCGCCTTAAAAATTGTGAAATTAGGCCGGTTATCAAAACAAGTGTTCTTTTCTGTTTGTCTTCATCAGTGTCACAGTAGGGTCAATATTCTATTTATCACGGAGCCGGTGTGCCAATGTTTACCACTGGCACTGCCCACTTTGTAAGCAGTAGTGCCATATGTAGTATCCATGGCTTTAAGGCGCCGCGTCAATGTGAAATTCATATATAAAAGCAAGTAAGAGGCTGGCACACACATCACTGCACACGCATAATCCTTCCCAGAAGCCGTGTCCCCTGCTCGGTGGGTGCGACCACCGTACACAAAGGCCCTGGATGTCCCTCGGGCTGGGGGATGCCACGCAGGGTTGGCATAGCGCACTCTGGGCGTTTTCATCGTGTGCCCGCCAGCCCCTTCACATGCCAGGCCTCCCCTGCGGGGGTGAGCCAGCTGCACAGGTCCTGGGGAGTGGGCAAACATATGCTCCATTTGGAAAGGCGAGGTCCCGGACCGGGGTAGCTGGCTCTGCAAAGGGGGCTGGACTCGGATTACATGCAAATATGTTTACATTTATTTCTCGCAGACAGGAACGTACACTCGTCCATCTTTGATGTCCACTGCCAGTGACAGCACTGTGCTATGTCCTGTTTTACTAGGAATATTTGCAGTTTACACCTCGAGGAGGGGCATCTAAGGATACTTGAGTGGTTCCGGAGCGAAGATAACAAGCATTGGCAAGCTCCAGTTCAGATTGCCGATGTCCGACATTTGTGTCTGCCAATGTGCAGTACGCCTCGGCGGGCTCCTCCCGACCTGAGCAGGGAGATGGTGGAGGCTTGCTCGGAGAATGGGCGGACCAATGGAGGACTGCTTCTGCTGTGTTTGGGTTTGGAGGGTGGAGGGCGGCGAATAATGGAACGGAAAGCAATTGACTAAAACAGCGCTTGTGCACTTGAAGTCAAACAGTGCACTTCATAAATATATAAAACAGCATTAGACATGCTGCATTTGGTGGGGGATGGACAGAGACAGGCGCCGAAAAGCAATTTAAAGCAATGCGTCGGGTGAGGGCAGGAAGCTGCCAGATGTGGAAATGCGAGCAGCAAAGAAAACAAGGAAAACGAGAGGCTCATGTGGCGTCGCAAAAGTGAAAGCAGGAGCGCGAGAACCGACGCTGCTGACGCCGCCGTACACGCTCACAGCTCATTCCAGCAGCAAACGCGCGCTCACAAGGCCAAATCCGAGACGGAAAATGCGCGCGTCCGACTCGTGTCCACATATTAATAAGCATATAGGTATACTAAAGTATACAAGAGGTCCATCGCTACGCTCGACCTAAAAAGGGCAGATGGGAGGACCCTGCAGATTACAGGCCAATAAGCCTGATAGACACCCTGCAGAAACTCTATGACAAACAAATCTTGGGCAAATTAAATGACTTGAAAGCGGAGAATGACATACTTTCACATTGCCAGGCTGGCTTCAGAGTTAAAACAAGTACTATCAACCAAGTTTTCAGACTCTTAAACCTAGCATGGAAGTTCACAAGGTTAAAATCCGAACACTTTTATGATGCTTTCATAGATTTGAAAGCAGCATTTGACTCAATTCCAAGAGATCTTTTATGGGGAGCTTTACGCCAGCAGGTAGTGCCAGAGGCGATTTTAAAACAGATTGTAAAGCTTCACAATGGTAACTTTGCTAAGGTACGCTGCGGCATAGGTGGTGAGCTCACAGAGGAGATCCCTGTCAGGAGGGGCGTGCAGCAGAGCTGTGTCCTGGCGCCTGCGTTATTTCTATTATAAGTAAATGACTTGGTCCAACATCTGCAAAAAATCAGCCCACAATTCACCGAAGCTTGGAGGAACTTATATTTGCACCATTACATTTCTGGATTGCACAATTATACTATCCCAAACACCAAAGCAATTTTAAAACCTACTTGATAGTTTTAGCCACTATTGTAGACTAAAGGGCCTTGAGATAAATCCCACTCAGACCAAATATATGGCCATTAGACCATATAAAAGCTTTGGGACTCACCAGCTTGCTACTGTGGCTCCTGGCAGCTCCTAGCGCCACGTACTTTGCCCCTGACACTCGTGTCCCCCCGCCGCCGCAGCCTTTTGGAACCCTGGTGCGGCCGCAGTGAGGGGGGACTACATCACCCAGTGTCCCTAGCGGCAGGAAGCCGCACACGCCTGTTCTGCGCCCGGAGGCGCATACAAATCAAGGCGAGCCCCTTCAAATCTTTGGGACTCACCAGCTTGCTACTGTGGCTCCTGGCAGCTCCTAGCGCCATGTACTTTGCCCCTGACACTAGTCTCCCCCCACCGCCGCAGACTTTTGGAACCCTGGCGCAGCCGCAGTGATGGGGGGACTACATCACCCAGTGTCCCTGCCGGCAGGAAGCCGCACACGCCTGTTCCGTGCCTGGAAGTGCATAAAAATCAAGGCGAGCCCCCGTGTCGCTGAACTCGCACGGGTGGCGCCGGGCTAAGACCGGGCAAAGGGCGACTTATTAAGGACTGACTTGGAACACTTGAGTATTGCGGACAATAGACTTTGGTATTGTAATATAATTACCCACCTTTCGGTGTTTTAAATGTATTTACAAAGTCAATGATTCTTGATTTGTAAGCTCCATTTAATTGTATTTTAACATTTAATTATTGCACTAGGATTCTAACTTAACGTACATATCTCTCTTAAAATTTATTTTGATCTCTCTAATAATATTACGGCAATTGGTGTAACTCCTAACCATGACCAAATGTAAATTAAACAAGGGAATTCCTAGTATCTCTGAGACACCCAGAACCACGATAGACTGCTAACTGGTTAAGGCGGTTAGTGCTATTAACCAGGAGATTGATAAGGCTCTTGTTAGGACTAGGTAACCTACCTGACCCCTTAATTACGATTTCCACCCAACATGAGTCTGGTCCCAGGATTACTACACTCATTGTAGCTACCCAAGATACTATCCTACCTATCCCTGATGCCACCAGTAACTCTGAGCTAAATGGATCTCCCTGTATTCTTATAAATAATGGTTTCCCATCCCCCAAAAGAAAGCAGAATTGTAGGAGGGCCCAGCCCAAAGTGCTGAAGCAGGGACCTGTTAAAAAAAACATTAATGTACCTACACACGCACCTTTAGTGGAAGTACAAACGATAACAGGAACCCTTACTATAGAGCAGGTTAGTATGGTCATAGCACTAGTAACAAGCTCATTGGTAACACAAATTAAGCCTCTAGAGGATAGAATAGAGGAACTTAAAGGAGAAGTGTGTAGATTAAACGACGTAATTACAACGCTGGGAAAAAGCCAGATAGGAGGTACTATTGGGAATTCAGACTGCACCCAAGGACATGTAGCTGCCCAAGGGAATGAAGGTATTTGTGTATTGACAGGAGGGGAAGGGCCACTTAATAGCCCGACTCTAGGTTCGCAAAATTCCAGAAGCACCGAAACTATTTCGGGACAGCGTAAGGAAGCATTAGGGAGCAGTCTCCCCGGGAGAAGTAAAGAGGCGACACAGGCTGACACAATTAGCCTAGGAAAGGATCGACAGGAAGGAAAAAGATCCAGGACAATTGATCTGCCCCCAGCATGCTGTCCGTGCGTAGTTGTACTGGCAAATGTCCCCCCACTTACACTAAGTGCCATAGAATTGCATGACTCACTTAAAAACAAGGTTGTCGACTGGGCCCACCATAACTATGGCTTCCCATAGCCTGTGTAGATCAAATCCTTACAAACAGGAGAGTCAATTGGATTGGTCCATCAAATAAAACCTTCAGGGGGGATTGTGTAATTGTTAATTTTAAAAATCCTCATTCCGCCCGGATAGTTTTAGAAAAAGGTCCCACACAGCCCCCGAATGGTGGAAGTATCTCGCTGCTACCGTTAGGGTTCTTTTACAGACACTCAAAAGCTGATAGTCCCATGGCGCAAGACTGGAACCGGAAGAGACCTAACTCTCATACTCCAGTACTCAAATACTCCATTGTCCCGACGTCTAATAGATTTGCCCCTTTAACATCACTAGTGGAGATAGACTGACATAACCCCTACCGCCATAGCACAGGTATGGTGGAACAAGAAAGTGCGACTCTCTTAGGGGTTGCAAAACAGTCAGAAATCCAACCCTTGTCCAGGTTGAGAGTAGTACAGGGGATACAGGGGATATTAGGATAATAAAAGAGTTTAATTATGGTAATCTACTAGATGTACATTTGGAAAGTCCTGTGAATTGTTTACCTAAGGAAGTAGTAGCCACGCCAAAGGAAACCGGCTCTGCGCCACTCCTGTTGTGCGAAGTAGTTGACCCCAGGGCAGAAGCCTATGGTAAGAGGTATAGCCTAATTACTTGGAATATTGCCGGGTGGTATAGTAAGAAAGATTCACTCGGCTGGAAGGATTTTGTTAATAGCCACGATATTCTATGTCTCCAGGAGACATGGTGTACGGAGCATATTAACTTTGATGGGTATGTCTCATTTAATCTACCTGCCCTGGGATTTGCCACTGGAAGAGCTAAAGGAGGACTTTTAATACTCCTGTCTGTCAAACTGCCAGTGGAAGTCAAAATGTATAAAATAATTGGATGCCATTCCCAAATTCTGAGGCTACAACACAAAAATGGCCGTAATGTCCTGTTAGTTAATTACTACAATAACTTGTTTGATTCCACACGTCATAAAGTGGTTACCGAATTAGAGAATGTACTAGATAAATTGTGTTCTGACAATTGTGTTAATTTAGATTTTATTTGGGGCGGTGATTTTAACATACCCATGTGTCCCCTCTCTCTAACCAAGGCCTGTGGGTTTAATGATGATTCAGGTGATGAATGTGTTCACTTTTTGCATAGCATCTACGGAGAGGCGTTGAATTCCGTTATGGTCAAATTTGATATGGAAGTGTTGCAGTGTGCTAAAGATGGGGAGGGTAATCCTCTACCAACATGCACTATTATCGATCACCTGTTGGTCTCTGCGCATATTAGTGCATACTGTACCACCCCAGTGATATTGGATCTATCCGTTAGTGACCATAACTGTATTGCTTTAACACTATGTATTTGGGGCTTTAGAGGCCAGATTACCCAAATCACTGTAGATGATATTATTCCATAAGTGGAAAGGGGAAAACTCAGACAAGTTTTTAAAAAGGATTGTTACCGCTTGTCAATCCGAGTTAAATGACTGTCTGGATAACAATGCCGATTTTTTGCGTACTATATTGTGTTTTAGCAAGATTAATGGTATAATCAATAATATCCTGACTGCATCCAAGGTGAATAGACCAGAGCAGAGGAAAGGGTGGTTTGATCATGCCTGCACTCAGTCTTTGTTGCAGTTAAAGCAAGCCCTGTCATGTAGACCTAGGGACAGGTCAATTGTTATTAACCTGAGATTAGCCTACAAAGAACAGTTAAAGAGAGGGAAGAGGGAGCTTCAGGAAGATGCCTGGGGCAAACTGACTATGGCAGTAGAGATATCCAATAGCAAGCTCTTCTGGGACACAGTTAACTCCCCTTTTTTAAGAAATGAGGACGCCCCCGACCTAACAACTCACGTTAGTGAGGAAGCTTGCGTCGCACATTTTACCAGTATCTTTGACCCAGGGGATGCGCCCTCAGAAACTAGTGGGGATGTAGACTCTTGGCCAATTCTCGCTCTTAACATCACACTCTCAGAGGTAGAATTTGGCATTAGGAGTAGTAAGGGAGGGAAAGCACCTGGGCCAGATGGCGTGCCAGTTGACCTGTATAAAGCCGAACCGGCACTCTGGGGACCCGTATTGACCAGAGTTTTCAATGCGGCTGCAATGGATAGCGCACCATCTACTTGGGGCGAGTCCACAATTATCCCCATATTTAAGAAGGGAAATAGATCCGAAGCTAAAAATGACGACCTATTTCCCTTTTAGATTCATCTATGAAGATCATGAGCAGGGTCCTGTTAGTCAGGCTAGAAGAGTGGGCAGAGGATAATAGGATTCTGGCTCAGTCACAATATGGGTTTAGGAAACGGCTGGGAACCCTGGAACAATGCATTAACTTGGACCTTTTAATAGGAAAATATACGTGTGCAAAGCAAGGATCACTCTTTCTTTGCTTCGCAGATCTAAGTAGTGCATGTGACCTAGTAGACCATGCCCTATTATGGCCGATTTTACTGGGTCTTGGTGCACCAGAGGCAATTATTTACTTTCTGGCTAGGCTTTACACTAAATTATCTGCTTGCGTTATGGACAAACCGGAGAATGCACTCCTAAAATTAAGGTTAATCTAGGTATTAGGCAAGGCTGTGTCCTTGCGCCCCTTCTTTTTACCCTTTTTATTAACGCTATTGATGCTGAACTTAAAATGGTTAAACGTGATGCACCACAGGTGGAGGGCCACGATGTACCAGTGCTGTTATACGCAGACGATGCAGTACTCCTCTCAAGGACACCACTAGGCCTCCAGAGATTAATGGATAAATTCACATATTTTATTAAGGGCAGAAAGCTGCAGATTAATAAAACTAAAACATACACTTTGATCTGCGGCCATAGAGCAGGAAAAACGAAACCCTTTTATATAGATGATCAAAAAATGTTAACAGTTGAAAGGTTCTGCTACTTGGTTATAATCTTCACCAGTAATAGAATGTGGACACAGGAGGTATCGAATGTCAGGGCTAAACTGGCCAAAAGTGCTTATGGAGTTTTTAAATTTGCTGCTAAACTTGGGACCGTCGATTCATATCTTGCATATCTACCGAACCAGATGCGTATTGATAGCACTCTACGGAGCTGGGGTCTGGGGCTACCTTCGCCATGTAGACCTATAAACAGAGGAAAATAGGTTTCTAAAAAAGTTACTCTGCTTACCTATGTCAGCCTCCTCCGAGCTTATACATAATGAAGTGGGGATGGAATACTTGACGGATTTAATAGGGCTAAGACCATTTATGGTGTGGAGATCTATATGGCTGAAGGAAGAAACTACTTTCAATAGAAGTATTATTAATGCCTGCCTTCGCCTGGACAAATGTCTGTAGATCCGTTGGCTCAAATATGTAGTGTCAACATTTAATGATATATTTAATATAAATATCATGGAAAACCCCAGCAGTGCAACTGATATTCCCAAGGGAGAAATTAAAAATACTTATCTGAGGAAGAAAGTCCTTGACCGTCAAAGTACTAGTGGGCAGTTATTAACCTTTAAGTTTTATTTTTCTTACGCGGCTACTGATGGCTTCCAACAATACCTAACCACGGTTACTAGAACATCGCACCAGTTTGTACTCACTAGAATGAGATTAGGTATTATACATCACCTGGTGGCATTTCCATGTATTAAAAAGTATCCTACTGTCCCATGCCCATGTGACAGAGTCACAAAACAGAGCATTATGCACTTTCTCCTCATTTTTTATTTATACCTGCATCTTCGTATTGCTTTTCTTAAACCTCTTTTTAAAAAATACAGCACCTTATCTGTGAAAACTGCTATGAGTTTGCTGTTCTTATTACATGAGCCAGATATCTTTTTTTTTACTGCAACATATATTCTAAAATCAATTGCTCTTAGAAAAAGTATGTTATTTTGATATTTGCTGCCCTGACTGCTGCTATACCATATCAATGTACTAAACATGTTTTACATGTTCTCTGTGCTCTTATGATTTTTTTTAATTATCGAATGAAGCTTACTGAATCTGAATCTGAAAAAAATATCCCTGAACAAAGTGCCATTGGAGTGTGTTTCTAATTTTGTTTATCTGGGGTCATGCTTGACTCCACATTGTCCTGGAAGCCACAATTAAATAAGTTCAAGACAATTTTATTGTAACACTCTATTCCTATTGTAAAAAAAAAACATCACTCTACTTTGGCCAAGGCCAGCTCTCTGGCCCTGGAAGTCTACAAATCTAGGGCTGAAACCTGCTGCCCTTTATGGATCAGAGCTATGGGGTGGTGACAATTTGCAGTCCTTAATTATTGGGGAAAACAACACTTTGAAAATGTTTACCTCCCTTCCCCAAAACACTCCAGTGATTCCGCTAACATATGACATTGGTATAAAAAGATTGGAACATTTAGCCATATGGAGATCCCTGCCCTATTGGGTCAGAATTTGGACCACTGAAGAATTGGAAATATATAGGCAGAGCCTATGTGAGTTACTGGAACTCGCTGCCCATCACCCTTTCCCATGGTTCACCCACATAGGAAAATGGCATCTGGACCTGGGCTTGAGCAGGTTTTGGGAAAATCCCAGCCTATTGATGCCAGAATCAAAGAGAGAGATTAAGCACATCTATTGAAATTTGTTTTTGCACAAAGTCACTTTAGATTGTGCGTCTGGGAGACTTACCACACAATTTCTGTCTTACAAAGTGATCCCAAGTTTTGAACCGTTTCTGGATGAGATTGAACCTCAATTAGCAAAGACACTTTACCCGAAGTTCAGATATGAGATGCTGCAGATCAACTCTTTTACATCTAAGTGGTCCATGCGTCCGGTTTTGGGAAGGGACTCCAGGTGTACACTGCCCCTGATTACTAAGGAATTACTGGCTAGCCTAATGGGGTGAGTAAAGTCTGGGTCGCAGGTGGATCCGTGCCCCCCTAGGATATTCAAGCTAGCACTACCAGGAATAGAGGACGATGTTGTTGCCCACCTTAATAGCTCTTTGGAAACAGGACTGGTCCCCACTAATTTCAAGGAGGCATGCCTGATTCCTCTCCTGAAGAAGCCAGGTACGGATTCTAAGAACCTGAAAAATTTCAGGCCCATTTCCCAGCTGCCGTTTCTAGCAAAAATTCTGGAACAACATGTTCTCATACATCTTTCCAGCCACCTTGAAAATAACGAGCTGCTAGAACGGAATCAGGCGGCTTTTAGGGCACATCATAGTACGGAGCTGGTGATGCTGTCCATTCTCGACGATCTGAGATGTAGAGCGGATAAAAAGACCCCGGGCGCCCTGGTGCTGTTAGACCTCTCCGCAGCATTTGAAACAGTGAATCATAGTCAACTGCTGTCGCGGTTGGGAGATTTCGGCATCCAGGGAACTGCGCACGCCTGGTTAACCTCTTTTCTACAAAATCGATCGCAGAGAGTACAACTGGCAGACCTGGTTTCAGCATCAGCCGGCATTTCGTGTGGAGTGCCGCAAGGATCGGCACTCTCACCTCTCCTTTTCAATGTGTATCTGCAGCCATTGATCTCGGCATTAAAATAGATGGAATGCCAAATTTATAATTATGCAGATGACACTCAGATTGTCATTCAAAATGAGGACTCACCCTGTGCACATGCGAGACTGCAAAACATCTTGAAATACACGGTCAGCTGGATGTCCGCTAATTCTCTTAAGATAAACCCAGATAAAACAGAGGTGCTGCCAATTACCATCTCCGGTAGCCCTTGGAATGATTTATCCTGGCCGAAGGAATTAGGGCCGTTTCCAGAACCGGCAGTAGCTGGGAAAAGTTTGGGTATCCGCATAGATGACAAACTGACTATGATGAAACTAGTATCTTCAGTCGTCGGAACATGTCTAGGCCTTTTGAGACAACTCCGGAAAATCTCTCAACTTCTGTCCCCGGCAACTCTGAGACACGCTGTATCAGCCATGATTTTGTCGTGCTTAGATTATGGCAACTCGCTGTATGCTGGACTTCCCCAGAACCAGATGACTAGGCTACAAACAGTCATGAATGATGCAGCCAGATTGGTCTTCAAAAAACCGAGGAGGACACGTGTGACACCTTTGTTGCGCAAGCTACACTGGCTGCAAATCAGACAAAGAGCAATGTTTAAGGGACTCTGTATCATCCATAAAGCCCTATATGGAAACGCGCCAAGCTATATCAAAGGGCGCCTGGTCCCATATGTCCCCAGTAGGGCTCTTCGTTCAACAGATGCCACTCATCTGGTCCGCCCCTCTTTAGACTATCTGCCATGGGCGGGCGTGCCTTCTCAAATGCAATCCCAGTGGCCTGGAACAACTTGCCAATACATCTGCGCAAAGAACCTAGCCTCCTGCCTTTCAGGAAGATGCTCAAAACTGTGCTCTTCCGGGAGGCATGGGGCTCATCCTAAGGTTGCTCTGGCCCTGTGAATATTCTGTGTGTACCTCTGGACAAGCGCTTAGAGACCCCTGGGTGATAAGGCGCTATACAAATCTAAATAAATAAATAAATAAAAATACTCTGTTTGTTAGGCGCAAATTAAAATATTGCCCTTGTATTATTTTTCTGTACAGCATAAGACCAGGAGAAAATGGATTAGGTTGTGATGTAAGAATTAAAAATATAGGCATCACCTAGAGACACTGCGAATACTGATAACAGTCACCTCACAACTTATTGTATTTGGCGTAAGCAGATTTTTTCTGGCTACCAGTATTTTAAGGAAAAAGATTGGACAAAAATTGTAATACTTTTATTTTATAATTAAGTTTTATTCTTTTTTATATATAAATGAATATGCTGGTCTAGCATAACTCAAGTGAATGTATATTAGCAAGAATACATCTCACTGGCATAATGTGCATGTTTTACCCTTTCTAGTGCAATCTTTAAATATTATTTGGCCAGTCGGGGTTAATATGCACTTGCACTTTACTTTATTCCCGCAACAAATTAAGCTGACCATTGCGTCATAATATCTCGACATAATGGGAATTTTAAACTGTACAATTTTTCTGCACCTTTATTTATTAATGAATATTGTAACCAACATTTAGCAAAACGTTTTTAATAAGTCATTCGTAAATGTTCTTTTATGATTCTTAGAATCGAAATAAAGAGAATTGAATTGACATTGTTTTCTTAAAGGTGTTAGTCACCTTTTCCTTCCTTCACCATTCATTATGCCTCAGTGGCACTTTAATTTAGCTTTCACTTTTTTTGATGTGTACTCCTTTAAAGCCTCTACACAATTATCCCCTCAGGCTTCTCTCCTTGAAAACAGTCCTTTATGTGACAATTATATTTCCCCACAGAGTAAGTGAGCTGCAGGCCTTATCATCTAAGCTGCCTTACCTGTCAGACAAAGACGAGCTTTGTACAAGAGGCTCCTTTCTAACGAAAATAGTCACCCCTTTCCTTGTAGCCCAATTTATCACCTTGCCTACCTTTTATGCTCCTCCGCATCTCTCTAAGAAAGAGGAGCGACTCCACCGCCTGGACCCAAAAAGAGCCTTGTCGTTCTACTGTGACGCACATGAGTGGGATCCGGGTGGACAACCAACTCTTCATGGGGTATGTTGGTGCAAAGAAAGGTCGGGCTATTCAGAAGCAGACCATCTCCAGATGGGTCGTCCCTTGCATCAAAATCTGCTGTGCACTAGCCAAAAAGCAACCTTCTGAACGTTTGTGGGCTCGTTCCACCAGAGCTAAAATGGGCACCAATGCATAAGCTTACAGAGTTCTGATCCTGGATAACTGCCAGACAGCAACATGGGCTTCCCTGCACACGTTGACAAAACATTACTGTCTGGATAATCAGGTCTGCAGTGATGGATACTTTCCCATTTCGGTACTGCAGGACTTTCACGTCTGAAATTGGTTCGCAGACCCTCCTCCAAGGATGGTATTGCTTGGGTATGTATTCTAAGGTAAAGAATCTGCATCTAGAAGTCTCTATCAGACTAACAAGTTACTTACCTTTGATAACGCCTTATCTGGTAAAGACTATATCTAGCTGCTTATTCCTTACCGACTCACCCATCCTCCTTGCTCTGGAAACTGATTTCTAGGGACAGGGATGACCCCTTACAGGGCCCTTTTTTTGACACACCAGTCTTCCATGTTCTTCCTGGCTCCGAGCTTCTGGTGTGGAAAGTCGTGAAAAGTAACTGATGTCATTTCCAGTGCAGACAATACCAACGATAGACACGAAACCAATCAACGACACCTACGGGTGCGCTGGGGTACTTCTCACAAAACATCTTCTGGATCCAGTCTGATGCATTCGTGGCCTGCAATACTTGTGGGTGGAGGATTGCGCGGGGCTTACCGTGGGTGGGAATTGGGTTAAAATAAAAATAAAAGAGGAAAACTTACCTTACGGGTCCCGCGCCCCCTCTGCTCCTGGGACGGGTCCTGCGTTTTCCTGAACAGAAATAGGAACATGCATGATCCCTCCCCTCCTGTAATTCAATCACAACGCTGCAATGGCAGCATTGTGATTGGTGCAGAGTTGCGGACAGCGCCCAGCCGGGCACCTGTAGGGAGGCAATTTTCTCTATGTAGGCTGCAGGCAGCCTACATAGAGAAAATTTAGACTGCGCATGACTGCTTAGGTCAGCCCCAGGGCAGACCAAACAGTCAGGGTACTCAAGAGTGGTACAAGCCACTCCTCCCCGACCTGCCTGTCCCCAACCAGTCATACCCTCCCACCCACCCCCAACTAGGCATTCCCTCCCGCCCACTCCCATCCTGGCATACCCCCCCACCCACCCCCATCCAGGCATACCCCCCCACCCACCCCCATCCAGGCATACCCCCCCACCCACCCCCATCCAGGCATACCCCTGCGAGTGCGAGAAGCAGAAACATAAAATGGTATTAAAAATACCATTTTATGTTTCTGCTTCTAACCCTGCGAGAAAGCAGTGAGGCGGCGCTTCTCCTCCCTAATGGAGAAGCCGCCCTTGGTCCTACACCTGGGGAAATTCTAAGGTAAGGAATTTAGTGTCTACTAGATAAGGCGTTACCAAAGGTAAGTAACTTGTTCTTTAATCCCTGTTTCTATTTGAGCACACTGGATCCGCAGTGATCTACATATGTGATGATTTGAAGATGAATGTCAGCAATAATTTAGAGGATACAACACAACTACTGGATTTCTTCACCACCTTTGAAACAAGTTGCCACACACGTTCCTGATTATAGAGAAACTAGGCATCTAAGGACGCTCCTATCGCACTGATAGGGCATCACACACAGTTGATTTTTTCATTCGAGGGCTCAGAGACTATTTCAAGGGATGTCTTTCACCGCTGTATGGCAGCCACAGCAGCATGGCTGCGAGCCAATGCGTTGCAATTCAACGGATCGAAAACGGAGGTACTCCACTGCTCTTTGGACCGAACTCCCCGTACATTACCGGACGACTTCTGGCCAATGTCCATCCCGGGATCGGTGGAGGCGGCAGAGTCAGCTCGTAACCTGGGAGTTCTATTCGAACCCAACTTGCAGCTTGATGCCTCCGTAAATAAAACGGCGGCAACATGCATGGGTCTGCTCCGTGCTTTACGGAAAATCCTGCCACTTCTTCCACGGGGCTCCAGAGCTGAGGTAGTGCGTAGTTCCATTCTCAGTAGGATCGACTACTGTAACGCACTACTTTTGGGTGCCCCGAAGACTCTGATCCTAAAGCTCCAAAGGATACAGAACATGGCCGCTAAACTGGCCTTGTCTCGACCACGGTCCGCCTCTTCATCGGTAGCTTTGGCCGATCTACATTGGCTTCCAGTCCAGCAGAGAATCGCGTTTAAGGCCCTCTGCCTTGTCTTTAGGGCCCTGCATGGACTGGGACCAATACCTCTTCAGACCCTCTTCCTCTGGTATCAGGCAGCCAGACCTCTAAGATCATCTTCGGCGTTCTTGGTAAAAGTCCCTAAAATTAACAGAACGAGAATGGGTGGTCGTGCTTTCAGTTTTGCGGCTGCCACGATGTGGAACACCCTCCCCCTAGCATTAAGGAGCTGCCCTGATCTGCTCACCTTCAAAAAGAGCCTCAAAACTTATCTGTTCCCCAGAGTAATGTAGCTGTTTTAATAGATGCACGGTTCGGTCTCAGCGCCAGGATACCCTTGGGGGTGACAGCTGCGCTTAATAAGCAATAAATACATACATACATACATACATACTCTCTTTCCCCTTTCACTTCAGCGCCTGTCCGCACTGGATTTAGTATTCCCCAGGGCTTGTTCATCTGATTTCACTCCTTCACAAATTTCTCTCCTTCACAATGCCTGCCTCCGACTGCTGCTGGCCCTTATGAAGACCGTTAACCTATCTCACATCAATCACATTAGTGACATTCAGAATATCATAAATATGGAGAATCTGCTGGAATGACATACATCAAAGCTAGTCCACCACCTCTGAGCTGTCAACCCAACCAGTGGATGCTGAGTATCCATGTGAAGCTGAACTCCTCACAAACTGAGACTCTAGTCTACAGTGAATGGGAGAACTATCAGCCTTCAACCATCTGGCCCACACAAAGATGGCAATCTCTCAGTAAGAAATCTTGGAGAAAAATCACTCATCCCAAGTAAATTAAGCTATACGATCCACTGTCAACAGCAAGCAAATTCTTTGATGCATCTTCCTATGCTTATGCTTGCCTCCTAAGGTGTAGCCTACTATTTCCTTTATCATATCCCACCTAGAGTGCACAAACATATGTAAGGTTACCGCTCTTCCTACTCCAAAGACTTCAGCAGAAGTAGAAAAATTCCGACACCTTGGCCTATGTGACGCCATCTGAACAACCCTCCAAGTGCTCAACTACCCAGGCTCCTTCTTTATGGCATTTTATTTTATCAAAAGTGCCAGTTCGAAACAAGCCCAATCTTGTTTCTTGAAAAATTTCAAAGGTACCCTCAAATAAGGCAGTTTTTTTCAAAGTGGCAGACTATCCAATTCTGCAAGAAAATGTACATCAGTGGAACTTTCTTCCTTGTACAACAAGGAAAATTGTGGAGTGCAACCTCAGCATAAGCATCATTGAGATTGACCTGGCTAAAGACCCAGTCAGAGTAGTGTATTTTATGAAAGTCACTACAGCCCCATATTGAGTCTATTTCTCACTCCTCACAGGCAGTCTGTGGGCTACACACACTTTAAAAACATAAGTGCCTTTGTCATAAAGTGTGTGAATCCTTCCTAATGAACGGAGTTGGTGTGAATCCAAGTCTCGAACAAATGTAACATTCTCCCATCAATCCACTATCAACGAAAAAGGGGCAGATAGAGGAGCCCCACTCTGGAAACACAGTGAAGGATATTTTAAATAACAATTGGAAGCAAGCCTCGGTATGTGTCCGTGGTGTACTTTTGCCCTGTAGTTTATCCTTTGAATCTACAATAACCAGTACAGAAATATGAAGTGAAGGAGAGGAGTACTATGAAATATGGTCACAATTTATGGACTCGGAACTATAGAAAAATGTAGACGTAATTATGCGGTGCGGTATTTACTTCACGGACTGGAAGCAATATATTTCACCTTGATTTATGGTCTTGCAAAACCTTATCTGCAATGTTCTAAATGCCTTGTACACTCGATCAGGTGGCAAATATATTTCATTTATTTATTCATAGAGGAGGAAGATAAAAGGTGGAACTATTTTGTTGTATTTCGGTCTGCTTTTCAGTGTGATCTTTGATGTGTGAACTTTTTGTTAGAGAGTTTTAAAGATGTAAAGTTGTATTTAATAAAAAAAAATTAAAACGTGTCGTTCTTAGTTTGATACGAAGTTCAGAGCATAGGATAACGAGTGCAGAAAGTTGACTTAAAAGAAAAAACGTTGTTTACCTTTAGCACTGGAATGTTTTATAGGAAGACATTAAACATCTCATAAAAATATGTACTGTTAATTGCAAACACACAGCATGCTACTTTGGTCTGAGGTAACTGCTTTGAAAGAAATGTAGTATTTAGCACTAAAAGCAGTGAAATATCACGATATATTTCAGTTGATGGGTTTTGCAGCTTTTGGCTCATAACGTTTATGAGATTGTTGAAATTTTAAATGAATTGCATTCGATGTTTCGTTGGCCAACCTCATTCAGTGCTATTACAAATGCTTTAAATGTTTTAATTAAACCGGTCTAAAGCACAGTAGTGCAAGAAAACCACAATTTTTCATCCTTTTCTAGTGCTTTAAGTTGTCAGGTGATTGCGCGTAATGAGGTAAAAAATGTTCTATTAAATTGTTTTTGCCTCAGAATTGGATTGTGACAGGTTTAAAGTTTCTTCATGAGATAATTACCATTCCTGGACATGAAAATATTTGTGCATTTTTTTATGTGGTCTACATCATGCAGCCGAAAAGTTAATTGTAAGCAACCAGAAGACAAGGCAAATTTATTATAATTATTATCTTACAATTATTATCTTACTTAACCTTCTGCAGTTGAAATATGTTGTACCATTAGTTAGTCACACTACAGCATTGCATGAGCTTTGATCGTGACCTGTTCTTAGCATATACGGGCACTACTGTATACTGCAAAAGTCAGTGGCATAGGCTAACTACATGTACCAATTAGTATGGCGGAGAATCAGAAAATATGAATACCAGACCACTGATTTTTGGGTTCGTGAATAATGTGACCAAATGTTGGCTTTTCCTAGCCCTTCCCCTCAAAGAGGGGTATGGTCAGCTTGTCCCTAATGGGCAGAGCCAATATGTTTTTGGAGTGGGGTCTGCAAACCCATATAATGCTGGTGGAGGTGAGAAATGTTCATCTTCTAGCAAACAATTGGAAGACATTCTCAGTGTCATGTTGGCGGTCCACGAACCTAACTGCCATAAATGTAACAAATGTGTACAACACAATGACCAAAGTCATGATGTTGAGTTTGGGATGTTCATACAATAAATACGAAAGCTTCCATACCCGATCTACCTGATCGTTGTGAAATATTCCTTGATTGACCTTGAATGGACACGTTTGTTTTGACAATTTTATGTATGCAGATTCAGTGTAGGTGATGCAACTACATCTGTATAAAATGCGAGGTCAAAGATGCCAACTCTGTAATCATCATTTATTATCACTTTGGGGTATATTTTTAAGTGCCTCCTGCCAGACAGGTGTTAGCTCAAGATGAAAGACTCTTCTGGACGAATCCAAAAATGTGGTCCGCTGAGAGCCTGCCCACTGCTTACTGTTAATTTAGTATCACTCATTTTCTTGCTTCTTTTTTCAGGGGCTTTCTTTCTTCTTCTTGTGTTTACCCCTCCCTTTGAGCATAGCTATTTTACAATAATTTTGATTGGCTAACTAGTATTCTTCCACTGGTCACATTGGGCAACAATCTTTTACTACTTTTTATACACTTGAAGAGGTTAGGTGTGTTTTCTGGAACTTTCCTTCATGCACAGCTTTCTACCCACCAAGTCCCTGCACCACCCTTATTAAGCGCTCCTTGTTACGCCTACCACTACTTATTCTCCCATTTGCAGTCTGTGTTGCTCCCTTTTGACTGTATCCCGTCCATTGATTCTTCCACCTTTGCTCCCTGTTATAATAAATATTTTTGCCCTCATCTATTGGGCCTGATTATTGCTCTTCTCGCCCGCTCTATGTTGCTTCGTCCCCACCCGTTCCTTTGTTGTTACCTCACCTTTTGCGGTAATTACAAAAAATAAAATTAGAGAGCCTGGCTGCTACCATTTGCTGCAGCACTGCTCACTTTTAACAAAATGTGGTGTCTTACATCTGGGATCAGTATTTTTTTTTTTTTTAATAACCCTCAGTTCGATCAGTAGCCATTGTGGAACATGCATGTGCACACTTCATCACACGTGTGTGCATACGCTACAATACTGCACCAATAGTGTCATGACACTCACGCACTATGTACGTTTCAGGTCATGACAATTTTTTTACCAATGCTGTACAGCATGGCCAAAAAGCATAAGCAAATGTACAAAGGCAATAGTTTTTAGCTTTCCCAATGCTTGGTTATTTTGTTATGGTCTTTGGTCTTGTTTACTTAAAATAAATGAGACTTTCCCAAACAAATTGTTTTATTTTGGTTGATCCTTTAAAAATGTTCACGCTTTGCTGAAGGGCTAAAAATGTCAAGAGTGCAACCCTAGCAGTTTCTTTTCTTATCAAACTTAAAGGCAGAGTCTGCTATTTTCTATCCAGTTATTTTATTTTGATTTAATTCCATTAAACAGTCTACATCAACTCAAGGAAATAAGTGCATGCATATATCAATGGTTGTATCCTTGCACCTCTGCTACCTCAAACTACTTCAAATTTAAACTTCGATTAAGATTGACTGTAAGGAGCTGATGATGTTTCTGCTGCTAAGCATTATTGAAGTGATTCTGTATGCTAAGACCTTTGAACCTCATTGCAAGAAAAAACCTCCAGATGCTAAGGGAAGTTGAGGGGGGAGCCTGGAGTCCAAGAAAGATGACTGAGTTCCCTTGAGTTCCACCAGGACCAGCCTAGCACAAGCTGATCCAGACTAAGGAGGAGCATGGAGGCCATCAGATGTGGAAGTTAGCCTGCGATGTGACTGAATGCCACTCATTTAGTTTACCAACTGTAAACTCATGGAAAGTGATCAGAATCAATGTTCCTTACTGGATACAGAGAGTTGAGAGAGAGAGACTGAGTAATCATAGAACATGGACAGTTTGGCTTTGGTGGCCATCTTGGCACTACATTATAGAGGCCAAACTACCTGATTCCCCTGAGCTCTCACATATAAGCAGCTGCCATGTACGGAATCCTATGATTATTGCATGCTAATCTAATATAAGGCCTCAGGGATATGCAATTAAAATGTTTATTACCCTTCAAGCATGTTTTACATAAAAAAATATAGCGGCTTTAATAACATATAACAAAGACACTGGAAGGAGAGATTTAACACTAATGCTCCTTGCATAACTAAATTCCGAGTATCATTAATGATAAACGTACAACAGCGTTCTGCATGTCATTTCCATACGATTGGATACTGAAAGATATGATGAGATTGGACCCACTTTATGATCGGAAGAGACCCACAAAGATGTTTATAGGCTGCAGGTAGTGAGAAATTGACTGGTTATGATGCCAGAATTCCATGAAATAGCCTCATTGACACATAATTCTTGCTTGAAAACAATGCATATTTTATTTAGCTGCACAAGCAAAAATTACTGGTGCTTCTAAGGCAAAAAGTCAGTTCATTTTTGGTAACCATGCATTTTTGCCATTTCAGTTGTTCAGTGATGCTTCTCTGGTTAATTTTATTTATTCTGCAGTGTTATTTGTTGATGTTGATGTTTGGTCCTCAAATTTTGTTTTTACAGACTTTATGAAAATAAAGGTGAAGCTGAATTCATGGACTCCTTATTGCAACTTTTTAAGTCCGTCAATACCATGGCGAGTAGTGTTTCTGATCAAACGCTGTCAGTGAAGGTATGTTCAATACTGAAGCAAGTCTGATTATACTAGATCATGGGTTGCCAACCTTTTCTATAATGATAGCTTAGTCTGCTCAAGGACAATCATCACAAGCTATTAACAAATGTTGCTACTAACAAATGTTACCACTGTACAGTAGTGACCATACCCATCAACAATAGACCTAGTGATCGTCCAAACATTTCAGGCAGAGCTACCAGCGAAAGTGTAGGGAGATGCATTATCAATATAAATGTCTCCACATGACTGATAAGATAACAGCCAAAGCAGCATGTGAGCTCTGGGAAAATGTTCTTAACCAAACTAATGAGTCTTCCCAGTTCAGCATTAATTACCATTCCCCTATCAGCTGTAAATATATTTTGGAAATGCACACTTGATTTCTTAATCGGCATATCAGTTTAAGAAAATTAATATATTTTTCTATCAAATACTTCTCACATTCAGGGCAAACAAACTCTATTATCCAAATGTATTTTCTGGAAGAAATACAATTATTTCCTTCAAAGTTTCATTTTTAGTAAATTTGTTGTCCCTAAACATCATTGTCTTTTTCATCAATTTCTCACATGTACAAATGCTTCACATAGGTAGAATCTCCTTCAACTATCCAGGTATTATGATCACCTGTCAAGGATGCTCACCGTAATGGCAAGGATGTCTATTATGGCAATAATACTCGCCATATTATCAGAGGCACAACTCTGCCAAGGGTGGACACCATAATGGCCAGGATGCTTCCAATATATCAGTCATAACCATTGCTGTGCCAAAGGCAGCTACCTTTATGTCACAGGTGTGCGAAATTAAACTAGTCAAGCAATATGTCAATGATGGCTGTCAATATGTACAACTAGACCAAGAATGCAGAAAATATAACATGAATGTTGGGAATCAACATAGACGTTTGGTGATTCTTTACCTCTGGTATAGCATCTAGGGAGTAACATTGTTTATCATGGAGAAACACAGTGACACACACACACACACACAAATACACACGGGAAGATGCTTGTACAGTGATGTCTCTTCCTCAACTTGGGAGTGTGAATGAGTGTTTCCATGCACTCCCTAACCGTTCATTATGAATTGGTGGGCTTGAGTGGTCATAATAGGAGCTGGGAGTAGGCACAAATGCTTCCAGCGCCTGTCCTATCACTGTTCACATCTGGAACATCAAAGCTGTGTCTAATGTTGGAGCAGAGGACAGGGACTATCTATTCCCATCGACTTAGAGCAGAGCGCAATATCCCGACACATAGTCAGGTAGTCGCCACTCCTATATATTTTTAATCAGGTTGGAAGCCATCCTCGAGAAAAGTTCCCCTTTGGGCTCTCTTACCTGTTTTAATCTAGCACCTTCCCTTCACTTCATCTACACTTGGTAGGCCCCTCACACCCACAGTACCATACGCCCAGGAATAAAAGAACTCTGCCAAAGAGCTCCTCATAGGGTGCCCGTAGAGTATTGCAGCGCCGACCCGACGAGGAGCAAGCCCTATGATGAAGCATGGGTGTGTGAGTGCCCTAATTCCGAAAGGAGGGATTCTGCTATCCCTTCCTTCACATAGGACTACTTACCATCCCTGTTCTGCACTCTCTCCTATTCTTTTACTGACCCACTTAGGAACCGCATACCCCTTCTTGCTAATGTGACTATCTATTCCCACCCACTCTTACTTCTGCCACCCATCACTCAAAGGTGGTGGGAGACTTAAATTCAACAGACTGGCCTTCCATTCACTCTGTCTCATACAATCTGATTCCCGGATTTCTTGTTACCATGAAAGGATAAATGAAATACAGCTGTAGGGGTTAGGAAGCTCCTTAACCACACAATCTCATTTCCCTTTCCACTCTCCAACTCCTGCTAACCAAGCACAGCAATAAATATGACGGAATGCAGCTGAACAACTGAGGGCAGTGCTCATAAATCCTAGTACTTGGAGTACTTGGACGGTGCTGAGTGTTACACTTCCTTAGTTTCCAAAAGTGGTTGATGTAAAAAATAATGTCAGACAAATAATATTGATTAAAGCTAGAAGTAAACTTTTTAGCCCATGTCAAGATTCCGCAATGTACCTGACTGGGCTAAAGGCAATTCCCAACTCTAGAATGCAAGCAAACGATAAGGCACCGGAAATGATGTCATCTTAATGCAAACGTGAGATCATTTTTACCAACAGAACTATCAGTGACCAAGGTGTTTTATCCTAATTTGGGATCCATCCTCGCTGAAAGTGTCATTTATGTTTGTTAACATCAGTTTACAAGAATCAAATTTAAACTTTAAATAAGCTTGCTTTTTGATTCATTCTTCTACCAAATGACAAATTTAAAAGCAGAGGTTAAATAGGATCTTACAAACATTTCTCTTGAAGAGCCAGATGAATTGGCCCCATGACCTAGATCTTTCACCAGCTACATACTACGTAACTCACAACTTGGAAATTACCAAGGTGATTTGGGCCAAAGGGATCACATCCAGAACTCTCTCAATGCAAGTAATCTTCAACCAGGAACAACATATTAACATCATATCAGGTCAAATGCTCATTGGATACATTATACTTCCCTAGTTAATGCCAGACAATCTCAAACTCTATGGGGACTGAAGCCCACTGCCAGCTTGTATTCATGGTCTATCCTACATTGCTGCATCTCTCCCATCTCTTTACAATGTAGACATATCCTTTTGAGGTGCAAACTTCTAAGAAACGTCCACATAAAGGCATTTTGCACAATCAAACACACCCTGGGGATCTATGACTTGACAGGAACTGAGGAATGCCCTATCATTGTGACTACATATGCCATTTGTTGCTTCAAATCTTTTTGAACTTTTGTCATTGTTGGACAGGCCTTGTGGAAGGCCCGCTTCCTCCCCGCATGACGGGGCCCGGACCCCTTCTCACCCTGTATCCCTGGCAAGAACCCTCCCAACAACCCACCGGGGCAACCCACGACCCGTCCACAACGGAACTCCAGCTCCCGAACACCCCAGTATCGGCTGGCCCGGGCCCCCGTCAGCTCCACTGCCCCGGCCCAGCCGCCATCTTTGAACACTACATAACAAGGCCGCGTGGCCTCGGCTCGACCCCAACCCTGGGCCTGGCCAGGCCCCGACATCGAGTCACCACCATCCACCCAGGAGGTGAAGAGACCACTTGGCAGGTCAATGGGAGAAGGAGTGTCAATGGCTCCTCTCCGCCAGGTGTCGATCGCCCCCGGCCCCCCCCGGGCGCTGGCTCCACCCCCCTGCTGGGTGTCTGGACTCCCTCATCCCGGGCCTCCCGACCTCCAAGTGCGAGGTTCCGGACATCAAAGGAGACCAGACCTATAACTGGGGCAGCTCCAGAGCAGGAAGGCAGTTGTATCCTGGAGTCGAGAGACACCGAGACAAACTCATCCTTGGAGGCCTGCTGGCGCTGCCGCGGCCCTTTCTTGTGAACCATCTTCGAAGCCTGCTGGCGCTGCCGCGGCCCTCTTCAACATGAACCATCGTCTTGGCCTGCTGGCGCTGCCGCGGCCTTCCTCGTCGTGAACCATCTTCGTAGCCTGCTGGCGCTGCCGCGGCCCATCTGTGTGGACCCCCAAGCTCGAGGATTGTGAGCTTCCCTCTTGCTGCTCCCGTACCAGACCGGTACTAAGACTGTCCCGCTACCCCCGTTCCCTACAGAGACTAGAATTGGCAGGATCCTCGTGTCCTGACCCCGCTGTATCGTTTATCACTTTGCTTTAAGATCCTTATATAAAGTGTGCAGAACTCATCCTTGTGTGGTGTCCATCTGTGGGGGGGAAGTTACTTGTCTGTAAGATCGCCGGAGACGGCCCTCACCGGAGGCCTCTCCCCCTGTACTCGGCCGACCCTCCGGGTCCCCGTCTAACAGTCATCAAACTACAAAATTCCAGTGGGGGTCAGAATAAACAGTTGAGAAAGTGGTCTACTGCTCAAATTCCAACAGTCCATAATAGGCTTGGAGCTCTCGGATACAAGCTAAACCTTTTTCAGGCAGATTGCAGTATGACTTTCTTCATGCTTGACTTTTTTAATTATTACAATGATATATCTTAAAATTATATGCAGTCAATCCTTTATCAAGAACTTGTGAGCCTGGCTACCTAGCTCTCAGATACAAGCTAAACCTTTTTCAGGCAGATTACAGTATGACTTTATTCATGCTTGACTTTTTTAATTATCACAATGATATATCTTAAAATGATATGCAGTCAATCCTTCATCAAGAACTTGTGAGCCTGACTACCTCTACCAAAACCGTATCACACAGATTGTGGCTCGTCTGCACTGTGTGGGCACACTGAGCAGTTAGCAGACAAATAAGTCATTGAAAATCTAAAATCCCTTCTGTTTATCCAGTTGACATTGTTACAGGGATTCTGAAGAGTCGCAGAACTATGCTTAGGATCATGGAACCATAGTAGGCAGGGACTGAGTCATCCTACCACCAGCACTTGCCCTCCTACTCTCTCACAAAGGAACAAGTGATTAGACACCCCAGAACACAACACTCCCGACCCTCTCAGGAATCGCGGGTGCAGGACATACCCTTTCGCTCACACTCTCGTACCGGTCCACAATAAGATCTGACAGAGACACGAGGAAAGTTTAAAATGTTTATTTTAACTATTGTGCCCTAGTATGCAGCATACGTGCCACAACAAGTGGAAAAATGCCTAATACAACTACGGTTAGCATAGCAAGTAGTTTGTAAAACATAAAGGGCACTGTCCTTGTATACGACCGCATAACCTAACCTCCCTCCCTTTATATAGAAACAAATGTTTATATATCAGAAGTTCTCTTGGTGTTTGCAGCAGACCCCATACCTCAGTCTATAGTTGAAAGATCTACATTCCAGGTGCTGTCATGCTTCCTTCCCTGGAAAGACCCCTCTCCAAATGTGTGTTACCCACCCGTGTATACCTATATGACCAAAGTACGTGATCCCAAACAACAGCTGCATCTGCGTGTTTTGTCTAGGTGCTAGGGCCTTACCAGATCAGAATAAGAAGGGGCATTGTTGTTTGCAGTGTTCAGACTAAATCCAGGAAAGAACAAAACAAAAACAACAGCATGTTCTGTGTGAAAGTTGCAGTGTGGCACAAAGCAAAATATGTTTGTATAGTAACGTGAACAAAGCAGAAGACAGTCTGCCAAGGGCTCATGCTAACTTAGGGAAAATGATTATGGCCACATGGACCATGTGACAACCTTGGACCCCAATTAAATAGCAGAAATCATCTTAAATGCCTTATTCTTGGTTATATCATTCACTGATCACTGGAGTCTCTGAAACCAGTCATGAACATCAAAGTCCTGATGGCTGGTCTGTAAAACGAATTCCTTGGAAATATTGCAGAAAATATCTTCAACCAAATTCCTAATATCCTTCACCAGTGTTTCATTCCATCCACCTACTAAGATGAGCAATTCTACAATTCTACTTCTTCTTTCATAATTAGTTTGAATCCTGAAGAGTAGTCCCAATACTAAAGAGAAGCTGTAGACATCAATATTTCTTAGTTGAACTGCCCATCATCCTTTCACAACCTTTACAACAACCTGTGCAAGTCTACAGAGAAGTGAGTAGACCTAATTACGCCAACATCCAAGTTGATCTTTGTCTGGCACACCAACAACTTAAGATCGTATGGCTACACTTGGTCAAGATGCCACAACATTTGTACCCTGCAGCATGGCATTGTCCCCAGTACCCTCAAGCATGAAATAATTATTTTCTGCTAAATATAGTAACTGACAATTTATTAGTGCTGGCAAATTTATAGATCTATCTCGAATCACCCCAACATGAAGAAAATAATGTTAAGTGGGAAAATTTCACAAATTTGGAACATTACTCGACAAGTCTGCAGCCTCAGATGTATTGGATTGTAACTTTCTACTGTAGCGCTTGGAAAGGTGGCTGGGTCACTGATGTGGCTTGTGGATGGTGTCTGTGATCATTCATGAACCTTAGACAGCCTTCAGAATTAGCCTATTTTATCCATGCAACTTGTCACTAGTAGTGTGCTTTCTACCTAAGAACAGTGTTTCATATAACTTCTAAGTGCAATTTTCGGTTAAAAATGAACAGGTATGAAACCGAACACTGTGGCTTTTGTAACCACACAGATCAATAGGTTAACTAGCATGATAGCATCAGTTCCTGTTTTTCCATAACTCATTGGTGGCAGTGTGAAGCTATTCTCAGTTATTCACCATTGTAATTTCTCTGCTTTTCAACAGTGGCTTGTTCAACTTTTTCCTCCTAAGATTTAAGATTTAAACTCTATTGTAGGTGACCCCAAAGGCTCTATTTTCTACACCATCCACTCAATAGGAGTCTTCCAGGACACAGTTTCCGGATACTGATAACTTGGTGCTACATAAACACTAACACATACCATTATCACACCCCCTTTCAGTGCCGTCCTTTAAACTGGCAGAAATTATCTCGGTGGTGAAAGAAAATGTTAAGGACTATTTTGATGATGAAGCCTTAGCGTAACCTTGTCATACTGCCTAATGATTTCCCTAGATGGAAGGTACATTTCGGTTTAACTCTGATGCCCTTGCCATGCCTGATAAAGATTATTGTCCTACAGAAGATGATGTCTCGGAGGGTGAGAACCTTCTACCCTTCATCAACATTTACACTGGCCTATACCTTGATTTACAAAATGCAACCTCTTCAGAAGGGGATATCCTTTTTTCAGAAGTGGTTCCATCACACTGTATGGTAGTACAAAGAGCAGCAGAAGCATTAGAGTTTACTTTTGCCCGTTGCTGAGGCAAAATCTAGTATTTTGAAGTCTTCCATTGCAGTGTTGATGCCTCTGCCATCTTTCAATGAGGCACTGTAACACCTGGTCATGAGCACTTAGGAAAAGCCTTCTCAAGCCTGGTATACAACAGACAAATAGCTAGGTGAGACAGATCTGATGACGCAGACATGCACCGTGTGATTGAAAGTTCTTACCACACCTTGACTGGAAAGTATGGTGGTCCAGGCCTACTTCAAAAAGTTCAACTGAAACATCTAGAGCCTAAATAGCTGGGCTGTATGGGACAAAACCTTGCCCTTCACATGGTGAACACCTAGTCTTCCAGTCCATAACACCAATGCCCTCAAGGAGCTGGAAAAATTGACTTATCAGTCACGTAGAACACATGAAAAACAAATCCTGATGTGTGACTTAGATTCTGATGCCATCATGGAGCAGTTCATGTGCACATTTGCCTCAGTGTGTCATTACACTTGAATGTGTACAAAAGTAATCTCCAGAGATATCTAAGAAACAGCCATGAAGATGCTCTTTGATGGCAAATGGCAATTCAGCAAGCAGTCTTTCAGGTAATACTTCAGGAATTGTAGAGCTAAGGCTCACTCCGATGTGTAAAGTCTGAACCTTACCCTTTCTGTCCCAGAAGGAGTGACTGAAAAGTTCCCACCAGAATGTAATCTCCGGCACACAACTTGATTTTAGCAATGGACGTTCCTGCCCTGCTGAACAAAATGGCATTAGGCTGATGTCTCTAGTAAAAAGGGGAAGAGTAATTTACTCCCTTCTTTTTTGGCGCTCAAGGATAAGGTTGGTCTGTAACCCATCCTTGACTTCTGCCCCTTAAACTACTTAATGTTTTGCAGGAAAGTTCAAGATGTTACTGAGCCAAGTTTAGCTGGCCCACAATGCAGAAATTAACAGAAATCCCTAGAACTCCAATGCACCTACTTTCATCTGTCAATATTCCCACAAACCCTTAAGACTAC
The DNA here is from genome assembly GCF_964263255.1 of Lissotriton vulgaris. NCBI lineage: Eukaryota > Metazoa > Chordata > Amphibia > Caudata > Salamandridae > Lissotriton > Lissotriton vulgaris. The sequence continues at coordinate 974,209,661 of NC_141693.1, read as the reverse complement.
CTGCGGTTTATTGTGGGGTTCCAGTACTATCAATTCATGGTACTGCCATTTGGCCTGAAGTCTGCACCATATGTGTTTTAGTGAACGTGCAGGCTGTCATGACAACTTCAGTGTGGAGGTCAGGACTCCCTATATTTCCATAGTTGGATGACTGGCTTGTGAAAGCGGCGTCTCGAGCTCTGGTCAGGAAACATGTTCAATGCACTATGGCCCTCCACTGCAACTTGTACTTTGTGACCAGTGTCCAGAAATCTCATTTGCCCACACAAACTGAGGTTGGACTCAACCTGCATGATGGCCTTTCCTCCTTCTCAGAGAGTTGTGAATATTCAGGTGGGCATTCAGGAGAGTAGTCTAATTGCCCTGATTCAGGCATATATCCTTGTTCTGCATGACTTTGTGTAACTGTTGGTGCCACACACCAGAACACAGATGAGAGCCCTTCAGTGGTTCCTGAGAACAAAGCTGTTCAAAGGCCAGGGAAAATTCTGAGCTCAGGTGCAGATCTTTGAGTCAGTCCATCCAGCTCTGCACTGGTGGATGTGCCCCTCCAGCCTACTGATTCAGAAAAGGGGGTGGTGATGGACAGAGTATCTAAATTAAACAGAACACTCCTACCCAGTCAACAGATCAGGGCTTGATCCATCACCGTTTTTTAGCTCACTGCACCATCCCAGCTCAGAACCTGGCTACATGCAAATTAGTCTGTCCCTGGCCCAGTGCATCATGGGAACAGGGCAGACCAAACTCTCAAGCCAATTCTTTAACTGGAAAGGAAACAAGCTTCCGGGGACCGGTTTCTGGCATTACAGCCGTCTTCGGCCCGGCTTGCTTGAATCCTGATGGTACAGTGAGCAAGGGTCTCATGTCCTGAGTATACCCTTCCACGCTTATGGTGGCCAAAACGATTCAGAAAAGGGGGTGGTGATGCACAGAGTATCTGAATTAAACAGAACACTCCTACCCAGTCAACAGATCAGGGCTTGATCCATCACCGTTTTTTAGTTCACTGCACCATCCCAGCTCAGAACCTGGCTACATGCAAATTAGTCTGTCCCTGGCCCAGTGCATCATGGGAACAGGGCAGACCAAACTACCAAGCCAATTCTTTAACTGGAAAGGAAACAAGCTTCCGGGGACCGGTTTCTGGCATTACAGCCGGCTTGCTTGAATCCTGATGGTACAGTGAGCATGGGACTCATGTCTGAGTATACCCTTCCACGCTTATGGTGGAAAAAACGATTCAGAAAAGGGGGTGGTGATGGACAGAGTCAGAGAGCCCTTCAGTAGTTCCTGAGAACAAAGCTGGTCAAAGGCCAGGGAAAATTCTGAGCTCAGGTGCAGATCTTTGAATCAGTCCATCCAGCTCTGCACTGGTGGATGTGCCCCTCCAGCCTACTGATTCAGAAAAGGGGGTGGTGATGGACAGAGTATCTGAATTAAACAGAACACTCCTACCCAGTCAACAGATCAGGGCTTGATCCATCACCGTTTTTAAGCTCACTGCACCATCCCAGCTCAGAACCTGGCTACATGCAAATTAGTCTGTCCCTGGCCCAGTGCATCATGGGAACAGGACAGACCAAACTACCAAGCCAATTCTTTAACTGGAAAGGAAACAAGCTTCCGGGGACCGGTTTCTGGCATTACAGCCGTCTTCGGCCCGGCTTGCTTGAATCCTGATGGTACAGTGAGCAAGGGACTCATGTCTGAGTATACCCTTCCACGCTTATGGTGGACAAAACGATTCAGAAAAGGTGGTGGTGATGGACAGAGTATCTGAATTAAACAGAACACTCCTACCCAGTCAACAGATCCGGGCTTGATCCATCACGTTTTTTAGCTCACTGCACCATCTCAGCTCAAAACCTAGCTACACGCAAATTAGTCTGTCCCTGGCCCAGTGCATCATGGGAACAGGGCAGACCAAACTACCAAGCCAATTCTTTAACTGGAAAGGAAACAAGCTTCCGGGGACCAGTTTCTGGCATTACAGCCTGGTTTATGAGTGTAGTGTAGTTCCTATTTTCCCAATAGGCCCTGCACATTGGAATAACATAAACAGTAGTATCGACGTAGAAGTGCGGATCTTCCAGGCCTCTACTGACTATGCTAAACTTAATTGGGTTTGTTACCAATTAGTTCAGAGGTCACTGGAAACTTTCTTGACTGAATAGGAAGTGATCAGCTTCCCTGGCACAGACCAGAAGGGATTCAGTTTTCCAACAACCATGCAACATGACAACTTTGCTCCTCAGATAAGAGTCAATCTCTAGAGTCGTGTGAAACAATAGACCGTTATTTTACTCAGTCAGTTGTTGTGCAGATTACTTTCACAATATGTAGAGAATAGAGAGACGGGCGTTTTCAATAAATGGTAACATTTATTGAACAGTCTTTCTTCTCGTACAAGAGAAATGAATTGCCACAATTGCAAGACTTGTTATTATAAAAGGTATGTACAGTAAGATGAGTATTGCGAAATAATACTGTAAAAGCATTGATATGGTTTCTTAGCCATACAATGGTTTAAAATGAATAAAACATATATACATTCATATATACATTTGGCTAAAATACTCAACTGGTGCTTCTAACTACGCCTACCCCAGTGTACCTGACCTAAGCCTAATGCTTGGGAGGGGAGTAAGTAAGTAGCTTTAAGTTAAGTTGGTTTTGTCAAGGTTTGCTTCAAGAATTCTCTCTAAGGGTTTAGTCAACACCATACCTCTGAAATAGATTGCTGGAGGTCTGGTATCTCCTTCAGGGAACTCGATATCCCAGTCACTCGCAAGAGTAGGCTGGAAACGCCGGAGCTGGATTTCTCTGCAGGAGAAAAGACAGCGTCTCTCTCAGCGCGTCGAGGAAGATGAGGGGCAGCGTCCGCGGGCAGCTTGCATCTGCTGGGCTCTTGCAGGGGACGGCTGTTCAGCTCCTGTGTTCACCACACCATCGTTCGCTTGTTAGCAGCGATAGCAGTAGCGATAGTGTCAGCATTAGCTTGACAGCGATAGCTTCAGCATAACAGCAGCATCGATGGTATCATCAGCATTTGCTTAAGGCAACGTTGGTAATATTTATACCTGAAAGGTGCCTTGTTTGACGTAAGTTTTTGGACATAAGACGTCAATAAAGATGTCACTAGGAAGTGATCGTCTATCAGTGCTCATTAGAGTTCTATTACTAATCAAAACATAGCAAGCGGGGCTTTCCCAGGTTGCTGAGTTTTTATCTTGTTGAAGAACTCGGAGTGTTAATCTAGGAATCTTAGATAGTAACTTCTGCTATGTCATTGCACTAATGAGCTCCAAAGGAAGTTGCAGAGAAAGCGATTCTGAAATGTGGCTCTGTTCGTGTGAGGCCAGAGACGAGTTTCTGAATATTGCAATTGATCGGTTATGCCAATATAGGGAATAAATGGATTTATAGCCGTATAGGGGTATAAGGTCACAGTATCGATCAGGGTCCTAGATTAGAACGCGACACCCACTCCACGAATTTATGTCCATCAAATTACTAAAACTAGAGCAATAAGATGCATGTGTAACATTGCCCACCCCAAAATACATATATGCATTTGAAATAGGCGTATTTGTAATACGTGAAAATATAGGTACTGTACGTCTTTGAAGCATAGAAACCATTCAAAATTATAGCATATGCAATCAATGAACGATTTTGCAAAAAGAATTACACATGAAATATCTCTGAATACAGAAAAGAAGGGCGGGATAATTTCATCACATATAGATGCATTTCAGTAAAATGTGCTAGAGGCTGGTTGAAAGTTATTATGTCTCTAGATTTACCTAAAAATAGAAGTCGGAGCTTCTGTTCTCTGTGAATAGGTCTACTTTAAGCAAAGAATTTTTCGTGCCAGAAAAAGGGGAAAATATTATGAAAAATAGTCCAATCCCAAAAATATTTTCTTGTGAACGGGGGAACAGAGTTCCAACGCTTTTTGCAGTTTTTGTTGATCCAAACTGAAGGCCGAATTCAGAGTTCATGGGAACGCTGTGTGTCGGAATGCTTCTCTAAAGTTATTGTATCTGTTCAGGTGAGAACATGATATCAGCAGGCTCTCAAAGAATTGGTCTACAAAATCAGGTGACAGTTCGACCAAATTCGATAGTGCTGTAACTTGGCAGGTGTGAGAATGATTGCTGTCATCAAAGGCTGGATCAGCAATGTTTACAGAAGGTCGTACCTTGGTGATGTTGCTTTTGTCACTCGCTCCACTGTTACCACCTAGTCGTAGTACAGGAGTCTCAACGAATGCCGTCATCGGGATTGGTAGCCGCTGGGGACAACACAATGAGTGAGCCGTTATCGGACTGAGCAAAGTATCGACGTCCATTGATACTGCTGATGGAAGTGCAAGACAGGTGTCCAACACGCACTCATCTCCGCATAGCATACATCGTAGCACAGGTAAGATGCAGGATTGCTATATAAGTCTGAATGAAAGGAACCAGGTCATGTTTAGATCTCTCAGCCTGGCCAATCCAAGGACTCTAGTTATTCTGTCCCGGTAGCGGATTGCTAGGATCGTTTCTTCCATCCTTGTAGGAGTCATGTCTGAGCTGTGGCTTGCCATATCGGAGCAGGAGGGTCAAAAATAAAATCCCTGCTACAAGTCCCAAAAATAGGGGTATGCCGCCAAAGACTGAATGGACAAAATTGGGAACGATTCCCAGAATTGCTTGAAATGGTGTTAGCAGTCCCGTAAAAATCGTCTTAAATATGCCTGGGATGCCTGTGGCACTAGACATGTTAAGAAGTTGGCTCAGCATTTCTACGAAATGCACGGGGCAATTTGTTGATAAAAGGTCATGTATCTCCGTAGCTGTCCTTGCAACTAGGAGATCATACGTCTCTTTTGATGACTTGATGGGCACTGTTGTCTGCAAAAGCACAGACTTCATTTTGCTCAAAGTATCAATTCGTATAGAAGAGAAATTCAGACGAGGCCAGATGGGAGTCTCTATATCTCCAGGGCCGCTCGGAAACAATGCTTGCATACAGCATTTGACCATGGAAGTTACGCTTACGAGATACGCTTTTCCTGGCAAATGGCCACAACATCTGTGATCCGTTCTTAGAATGTAACTCCCATTTGCGAGTTGCATAAAGAAAGGCTCTATCTGCGTTGCAGGTGTGACAAGCTGGTGGCATGAAAGGTTGTTAGAATTACCTTCACAGGCTCCATGTAAATTAATACCCTGGCACAAAAGTATACCACTTAGTGAACGTTTACAGTTTTCGCCACTAAGAAATACACTTTTGTTGCTGTCACTATAGCATGTATGTGTGTATGGTAATTTCAATGCTGACTTTACATATCCTTTACCTAATCGTTCATACTGGCCAGTAGGTATGTATTCAAGGCAATTTTTAAATCGGAAAGTTGTTATCGGAATTGTTATAATCCCGTGTATTATTCATTCAATGACAGGACTTTCTGACATTGTCAAAGGTAATCTCTCAAGTTTTTCGATGCTCAGGATTGTATAGTCTGCTCCTTTCTGTGCCAAGCTGATTTGTTTATCAGTAAGGTTAAAGATGGAAAACAATGACGTTGTGTTGATTAAATGCCAAGGCACATAGCCTGAACGAAGATTTTGCAGCGTCCAGCCTAATTGTACAATAGAACAAAATTGCGACTGGCCATGCTGTAACATTAGCAAGTCTCTGTCTATTATATCAAAGGCAGAGGATACAATATTGTCCAACGAATATATTCTGGAGGACAGAGTCATTAACCCATTGTCCACTACAGAAAGTGATTTTTCCAAATTAATACGATCAATTTCTCGTATTTTCTCTGCTGTTTCAATTTGTGTGACTTTCCAAGCCTCATTGTATGCAGCATAGATACTGGTCGCTATGAAACGCTTTTGACGCTGTTTGCGTGGTCCCATAATAAAATCGCGCAAATCAGCACCCTCTTTAAGTAAAGACAAGTGTTGCTTAATTTCAGCAAGTGTGGAAGATCCTAGCCATTCAAGGCAGAGTTTCCCTACTCTGTATGTTGTTACTATCCCTGGATGTTGTCTCTGGGAGTATCTAGGGTCTTGTCTGGTCATTGTTAACCCCTGTGTTTTATTCAGGAATCTATCTTGACAGTTGTTTGTGTCAGTAGGCCAGATTAACCACTTTTTCCAATCAGGATATGTTCTGTTTAAATGTAAAATTTTAGATACGTCTATCTCAATATCTGTTGTTGTATTTTCAGGTATTGGCTTTGGAATAGACGGTTTGTTAAGGTCTTTGATCTTAGCTAGGCCAAGACAGGTTGTTTGATGAATTGTGTCATTTAAAAACATCATTTGTTCTGGGATCATGCAGGCTCGAAACAGTGCTTCTAGGCCTTGTACCTGCCACTCTTTTGTACCCTAGATGGTTTTTGTTTCAATGTTATTTTTCCAATAATCAAAACCAAATGTCATCATTTTTTCATAAAATGCTTCTGAATATATCAATTTAGTATTTGTCAGCATTGTTTTCAATCCTGTTTTATCTAACAGTTTATAATAAAACGTTTCTGCGTCACTGGTGTTAAACCCTGAGAAGTACTTGAATTTCTCATAGAATGTCGTAGAACTGCTTTTAGGTGGTGTAGCACAATGTTCCCATTGATTATACTTAAAAACATTTCTAGGCTGTGCAGACTTATGCAAGTAATGATCGCCATAATGTGTGAAGAGGAACATCTGTTCATAACTAGACAAACCTTGTAAATAATCATGATCTGTGAATCTAGCTGACATTACTAAATCAGACATCATATTGTTAATACTTTCAAAGTCCCAATCATCAGAGAATGTACTAGGTTTTACAAAGTCACTTAAGGAAACCTTGAATTGATGAGGATACTTCAGGATCTCGACCGGACCATAGATTTCATAGTCAGTTTTCTCCCATACTACCCCACGAGGTATTGGAATGGCTGTGACATTTACTGTTGACAGTTCTCTTTTCTTCACGTGGGATGATCTGTGTGGTTTGAGGACTAAGTTGATGTTCTGACTTGCTGTGTCCATTGTATTGTAATAAACTTTCCTAAAATTAAAACTAAAATTAGGCATAGTAGGAGTATAAATACCCCTGCAATAATAAAATGCTCAATCAACGGTGCATTCAGATAAACTTCTTTGATTTGTTGAAAGAGTTCTGTTGCTTTTTCTTTAAAAGTCTTTTTTATTTCTGGCATCACTTCGGTGTTGCTTTGATCCTCGAAAAAGTTATCGAAGTTGATGAAATAACCAGAGGCAGTTCTGTCAATTGTTGGAATTGTTCTTTCAATTTGTCTTTCGGTAGCACATTCAGATGCCACATCATTGTAGACTGGTGTTTCTTGATGAACTGTTTCAATCTGTGTTTCAAGAGGCACGAGTTCCATGGCATTATTACATAGTCCCTCTCTGTGCACTGCAGGCTGATCGAATGTGATTAGTCTTTCAGTTTGAACCTCTTGGATTGTTGCAAGTTTGGGTATTCTGTTGTTTCTTGGGAGTCCACTGGGCCTACTGTTGATTATAGGCCACATGCTTGTGATTTTACCAGGTCGATTGATACAATTCTGTTCTCCTTTTTACCAGCAAGGGGCGGTAATACTACTGATCTTGTTCCGTTGATTGCTAAGACAGGTACTGCTTTTCTGTAAGAAGGCCCAAATTCCTTCTTCACCGCAAATTTTTCTCTGACTAGATCCCCAATCTTTGGAATCCAGACAGGCCTTGCTGGGGCTGTTGCTGGTGGTGCCTCGTCAGTGGTAGCTGGCTGTTGCTTTAACTTTATGTTGCTTAAGGATTTTCTTGTTTCGTTCAAGTCCTGTAAAACAGCCAAATGATCTTTGATGTCAAAGTCTGTTTTCTTATCTTGTACCACTGATACCTGACTATCTTAAGTCTTGAACTCGCATTCTAGTTCCGAACAATAGTTCGTATGGGCTGAAACCTTTTAGAGAATTTCTTGGCAAATTACTAAGACTGATCTGGACACTTATTAAATGTTTGACCCACCCAGCGCCTGAACCTAATACCTTCGCTGTTATTGATTGCTTTATGTCCCGGTTTTTTCTTTCTACCACACTGTTCCCTTCAGGGTGTGACAGACAAGAATACCGCAACCCAACTCCCATGCTGGCCATGGCCTCCTTATAAGCTCGAGAGCTGAAAGCAGGACCCTGGTCAGAATGGAAAATGGCAATTGCGTATGTGCCGATAAAGACTCGCAGATCTTTTATAACCGTTCTGGCGTCAGCCGAGCACTGGAGGCCACATTTTTTAAGTGGATTTAGCCTTCATGATGTACAATGGGACGCGTTTCTCTTTTTTGATAGCGCGGATAGATTGCCTAATGCTTTCTATTAGGGCTTCTGACACTACACTGGCCGGTTCTCCACTGCAATCTCTATTGCAGTCTTCACAGTTTTTTGTAAACTCATGAATACCTTCACTCATTTCCGGCCACCAGTACTCTGATTGCAAGTCTCTCAGAGAGTCCCTGATTGTTTGGTGTCTCAGACCCAACCCCATATGTGCCTCCTGTAAGAGGAAGCCCCTCCGGTTCCTGTTTGGAATTACCCTATCCCCCACTCCAAGGATTCGAGCAAAAGGAACGGAGTTTGCATCGATTACGTATGCATAATTGAGTGGATAGTTCACGGGTAGTGCTGCACAGTCGCCTTTTACGGACGTTTTTACTGCCAGCATGGTTTCCCCGTCTATGTATTTTTCTGCACGCTTTTTTGTGGCTACGGAAGCCGGTTTAGTTGCTTCCGCTGTGGCTGTGTTAGCCAATGAATTCCCTGCAACGTGAACGCCATCACGTTGAAGATTCTGTGCGTGTATCACGTGAGTCTTTTGTAGTTCTTTCTGTAAAAGAGCTACCTGGTTCCAGAGCAATTTATGCTCGATTGTGGCACCTGTGGCATCTTTGTAATCGTTTTCAATCCAGCTCTGCAACTTATTGTTTTAAGAGTTGACGCATAAATGAGAATCGCACACGATAAGTGTCGGGAATTCACGTTCTGCATTTTCCAGCGCCATCTTTAAACATCTGATTTCAGCTCTCTGAGCCGAACAGTACTTTACTGATTCAGTTTTTGTTATTTTCGGTCTGAATTTACTGCACAGCCAACGACCTTTAACAATCGCGTAAGCTGCATCGTAGGATTTGCTCTCTACGTTGAAATGCTGTACAAATCTATCTGTATAGATTATACAAACGTACTGTGGGAGAGGCAGAAGTTCGATTGGCAGAGGATATTCTTCTTCATATTCTAAATCATTCCGTTTTTTGAATTGCGGGGCGAAATAGTATTTCACATCTTCCGCTCCAAGAGAATCTATACACTGTATCCATTTCGGATCCAGTGACACTGTAGGCAGGTTTACTGGGCTGAATAGCGCCTCGAAGGCAGATTCCGCTGTGAGAATATTAATCCTTTTGCCATGCGCTAGTTCTCGTTCATTCGCTAATGCAATTTCTACTGCTTTTACAGTATTTTCTGTGGGACTGAATGTTTTTTCTGCATGTGTGTACAAGTGAGATTTAATTGAAATTGGTACCTTTTCTCCCTCATTAGAGGTCAGGTACGTGAATCCGCATCTTCCTGGGATGACTCGGATTACAAGATTGCGTGTGTTGTCACGTGTATCTAATTTTGTTTTTGCTAACATGTCTGTTTGCAGTGATCTCAAAATTTGTGTGTTTTTGAGTCCAGGTGATTTGTTTAAAATCAGGTTTAATTAGTTCGTAGAGAGGTTTAACCCTCTCCGCGTAATTTAGAATGTAAGTTCTTCCGAAATTCAGAAAACCTAGAATCGATTGTAAATTCTTCAGCGTTTTTGGAGCTTGGAGTACAGCGCACTTCTCTAAGAAGTTGTCCGCTAGGCTTTTTCCTTCACTTGATAATTCGTATCCTAAAAATAATACTGTCAGATGGGCAAGTCAAGACTTTTTAAAGTTGAATTTGTAACCCTCTGCAGCGAACCCAAGTATAATGGTGTTCACTCTTTTCAAGTGAGTCTCCAAGTCGTCGTCTGTGAGATAGATATCATCTACGTAGGATAATGCCTCATCATCATATATTTGTAGTAACTCTGTTACTCTAGCTGAGAATAGTCCTGGGCTGTTCTTGAACCCCTGTGGGAGCCTACAGAAACTTTCTGAGACCCCATTATTGAGAAAGCGGTCAAGTGTCTGCTTTCTGGTGCAATGTTTTGACAAAAGAAACCATTAGATATGTCTAATGCCGTTTTATTTTTTCCTAACTATGTTATTCATTAGTGCAGCACTATGCGAATTTTGTACTGCAAAAGTTTTGCAACATGCATTAAGGTGTCTGTAGTCCAAAACTAGACGATATGAATTGTCTGGCTTGGAGACAGGAAACAAAGGATTGTTCATTTGAGAGGTGCATGTTTCAATCACCCCCTGGTATTCAAGTTGATCTAAGATCTCCCTGACTTGTTTTTTAGCTTCTTGCTTAATGGGATACTGCCTTTGTGCAGTTGGTTCACTTTTTAATTGGATTTTGTGAGGAGGAGAGTCTTCATCCCATCCTACATGATTTTTATATAATGCTGGTGCCTGGGCTACTGCCCATTTCCTTGCATAAGTATATTTTGTGTGAATCGGAATGTGATTCGAGAAGGCAGGCATAATCATTTCTTCGCCACGAGGGCACTCCCTGACAAACTCTGGGGGCCAATCCTTTTCAGCTAACAGAATATCATAGCCTTTTGAGAGTTTATCCCAAAATAGACCCCTTATTTTCCTAGTCTTATCACCCTCTATACGAAGTGTTATTTCGTATATCTTATGGGGCTCGCTAAGTCTGGTGTCGGCAGTTTCAACCTGAATGTGTTCATTCGTGTCCACTGTCTCCAGATGACTCATCAAGATCTTGCGGGCTATAGTGATTTCTGCTGCACTGTCTAGCATTGTCTGTGCCCACTCCCCGTTTTTCAACTGTGTCCTCAGTATTCTCGGCATGTTCGATTACTCTAATACTGGCTACCTTCTTTTTTGGAAATTGAGATTTTTTACTCTGAGCAGGTTCCTTGTCTTTGGACTTGGTGTGCTCTCCTGGGTCTGACCGTCCTCTTCTTTCCGATTTCTGCGAAAAAGATCGAGAGGGACGTGTATCAATACTTTGATATCTATCAGGCTTCTTCAAATGATCCCTTTTTCTAAGGTTATATCTTTTCTCAGAGGGCTCCCTCTGGGGAGACTGGTGTTCTTGAGTCGGAGTTCTTTCCCTCCGTCGAGGAGACCTTCCTCTGGACTGGAAAACTTTTTCCTTGGGAGTGGATTGTTTATTTCCATCCCAGCTCTTTTTAGGAGTGTTTGAATTATTTTTAATTATTTTTAATAAATAATTTTTCAGGATTTTCGAGCAGTTGGGCCTTAACTGGTTTTCCACCCAAGCTGTCTCTCCCTAATTCTTCATAGCATTTCTCTATGATTCTGGCAAGCTCAATTGGTTGATCTGTTATATCTGTTTCCTTCAACTTCTGGCGGATTGCCACAGATGCTGCTTCTCCCTTTATATTGGCTAGTAATATAGCCGAGACCTGCTTGAAGTCTTTTCAGTAATTTCATACCAAGAGTTAAAGCTGGTTCTGGACCGTATTCATTCTGAATCTGTTTTAGCACTTCTGGTATTCCCGCCATAGACGGAACACCATGTGTTTTTGTGTAAATGGAAGCAAAGACTGTACCCCAAGTGTCACAGTCCTCCACGTGTGGTGCGACCCCCATTGGAAGGCAGATGGTCAAGATTCTGTGTTTCTCAATAGGGGTAGTATTCGGAAATACTGCCTCTATTTGAGTGATTTTCTGCACTAACCAGAAAGGAATTTGTTCACGTTTTACGGGTGTTTTACCAAGACATGATTGTATGTTCCGTGGTGTAATTTTATTAGTGTTCCCCTGATGAGGGGTCAGCTGTGGTACATTAACAGCTGGTTGGACTGTTGCAGTCCGCATTACATATTGGACTAATTGCCTATGTATTTTAATTAATGTTTCTAGCTGTGCTAACAGCTCTTCTTTAGACATTTTTGCAATGTCCGGATGTGGTGTGTAGCTGGCTAGATCCGGCCACGTTGCTCCTGGTCTTCCTAGTGGACCGAGCCTGGTATTATGATCATTATGTTTTAGGGCGCCTTTAAACCAAAGTAAATGTTCTTGGTATTTTAATGGGATTTCAATCTCCTCGAAAGGAGCGTATTCATCCGCTGGAACTCCTACTACATAGTAGTGGAACTCGTGTGTTTGCCGCTGGAAATATTATCCATGAATAGAATACCTCTGTCTGCCGATATTCGTGTGCCTCTATCACGAAGACGACTGTGCCACCTTGTGTGGTCAGTCCATTTTCCATAAGTTTTAACGTTATAGATTTTCTTAAATGTGCCGGTATGATTATTGCACCCGGTTCAGTAGTCCCGTCGGGACCCTGCTAAGTCGCATCTGCTGCGGCATCAGTTCCGTTGTTTAACACTGACATTTTATAAATGCAGGTTTTGCAGAGCAGGTCTCCAAGGAGACAAAGATTAGGTGCACAATATTATGGAACACTGTATCCTTCAACGTTGAATAAACCAGAGCTTTACATAGGAATCTCTTCCTACTAAGGTCGGGCGGATTTTAACCTTTCACCCACTCCAGACGTCTATTGGAGTATTTACGGGAGAAAGGGGTCTGTGTGAAAAATGCACGACTAAGTTACTCTAACGTCTTGCGTTAGTTTATCGCCTTACCAAACGTTTGGGCGCCATGTAGTGTAGTTCCTATTTTCCCAATAGGCCCTGCGTATTGGAATAACATAAACAGTAGTATCGACGTAGAAGTGCTGATCTTCCAGGCCTCTACTGACTATGCTAAACTTAATTGGGTTTGTTATCAACTAGCTCAGAGGTCACTGGAAACTTTCTTGACTGAATAGGAAGTGATCAGCTTCCCTGGCACGGACAAGAAGGGATTCAGTTTTCCAACAACCGTGCAACATGACAACTTTGCTTCTCAGATAAGAGTCAATCTCTAGAGTCGTGTGAAACAATAGACAGTTATTTTACTCAGTCAGTTGTTGTGCAGATTACTTTCACAATATGTAGAGAATAGAGAGACGGGCGTTTTCAATAAAAGGTAACTTTTATTGAACAGTCTTTCTTCTCGTACAAGAGAAATGAATTGCCACAATTGCAAGACTTGTTATTATAAAAAGTACGTACAGTAAGATGAGTTTTGCGAAATAATACTGTAAAAGCATTGATATGGTTTCTTAGCCATACAATGGTTTAAAATGAATAAAACATATATACATTCATATATACATTTGGCTAAAATACTCAACTGGTGCTTCTAACTACGCCTACCCCAGTGTACCTGACCTAAGCCTAATACTTGGGAGGGGAGTAAGTAAGTAGCTTTAAGTTAAGTTGGTTTTGCCAAGGTTTGTTTCAAGAATTCTCTCTAAGGGTTTATTCAACACCATACCTCTGGAATAGAATGCTGGAGGTCTGGTATCTCCTTCAGGGAACTCGATATCCCAGTCACTCGCAAGAGTAGGCTGGAAACGCCAGAGCTGGATTTCTCTGCAGGAGAAAAGACAGCGTCTCTCTCAGCGCGCCGAGGAAGAGGAGGGGCAGCGTCCGCAGGCAGCTTGCATCTGCTGGGCTCTTGCAGGGGACGGCTGTTCAGCTCCTGTGTTCACCACACCATCGTTCGCTTGTTAGCAGCGATAGCAGTAGCGATAGTGTCAGCATTAGCTTGACAGCGATAGCTTCAGCATAACAGCAGCATCGATGGTATCATCAGCATTTGCTTAAGGCAACGTTGGTAATATTTATACCTGAAAGGTGCCTTGTTTGGCGTAAGTTTTTGGACATAAGACGTCAATAAAGATGTCACTAGGAAGTGATCGTCTATTAGTGCTCATTAGAGTTCAATTACTAATCAAAACATAGCAAGCGGGGCTTTCCCAGGTTGCTGAGTTTTTATCTTGTTGAAGAACTCGGAGTGTTAATCTAGGAATCTTAGATAGTAACTTCTGCTATGTCATTGCACTAATGAGCTGCAAAGGAAGTTGCAGAGAAAGCGATTCTGAAATGTGGCTTTGTTCGTGTGAGGCCAGAGACGAGTTTCTGAATATTGCATTTGATCGGTTATGCCAATATAGGGAATAAATGGATTTATAGCCGTATAGGGGCATAAAGTCACAGTATCGATCAGGGTCCTAGATTAGAACACGACATGAGTGTTCTGTTTAATTCAGATACTCTGTCCATCACCACCCCCTTTTCTGAATCGTTTTGTCCACCATAAGTGTGGAAGGGTATACTCAGATGTGAGTCCCTTGCTCATTGCACCATCAGGATTCAAGCAAGCCGGGCCGAAGACGGCTGTAATGCCAGAAACCGGTCCCCGGAAGCCTGTTTCCTTCGCAGTATAAGAATTGGCTTAATAGTTTGGTCTGCCCTGTTCCCATGATGCACTGGGCCAGGGACAGACTAATTTGCATGTAGTCAGGTTCTGAGCTGGGATGGTGCAGTGAGCTAAAAAAACAGTGATGGATCAAGCCCTGATCTGTTCACTGGGTATGAGTGTTCTGTTTAATTCAGATACTCTGTCCATCACCACCCCCTTTTCTGAATCGTTTTGTCCACCATAAGCGTGGAAGGGTATACTCAGATGTGAGTCCCTTGCTCATTGCACCATCAGGATTCAAGCAAGCCGGGCCGAAGACGGCTGTAATGCCAGAAACCGGTCTCCGGAAGCTTGTTTCCTTCCCAGTATAAGAATTGGCTTGGTAGTTTGGTCTGCCCTGTTCCCATGATGCACTGGGCCAGGGACAGACTAATTTGCATGTAGCCAGGTTCTGAGCTGGGATGGTGCAGTGAGCTAAAAAACGGTGATGGATCAAGCCCTGATCTGTTGACTGGGTATGAGTGTTCTGTTTAATTCAGATACTCTGTCCATCACCACCCCCTTTTCTGAATCCTCCAGCCTACTGGTCGGTCATTCCTTCAGCCCTCTGCATGATCAAGGCTAAAGTGGTCATATACTGGGCTGGGGTGACCATCTGGGTGACACGAACTTTCAGGACCTTTAGTCCACAGTGAAGCAGCTCCTGGACATATACACACACCCATGGGCCTGCAACAGGAAATTTCCACCTAGGGGCAGCACACTGTGCAGGTTCTCTCAAAGTGAATATGACTGCTCTTAGTCACATCTCCTTGGAGGAGAACAAGTGGGAACTGCAACCAAAAGTAATGGACATGATCTACTCAAGTTGGGGTTGTCCATATGTGGATCTTTCACACTACAGCATAAAGAAGGAAGCATGCTTAATGTTGTGCCATATACAGTACCCTTTGAATATTTTCCTGGGTGATGCCTTCACTGTTAATTGGTCTTGAGACCATTAATTCAGCTTCTGTTTAAAGGCTTGCTAAATGTGCAGGAAGATCATGCACAGATGATTCCGATCATCTCGAACTGTGCAAGGTGGATCTGGTATGGCAATCTGATGGTATGGCAGTCTATTGGCAGTCGGTATTTGTCCTCCTGTCCCTCTCTCCCAGTGGTAGGCTTGTTCCTGCAGCAGGTTATCCATCCTAAATCCCCAGACACTGTGGTTGCATGGGTGGAGTTTGAGCAGAATCATTTATGATGCTTTTGCCTTTCATTTGAAATCATAAGCTTTTAACATGTTGGCCAGGACACCTGCTATAAATGTTATTTTTATATAGTGCTGGAACATATTCTTTTAGTGAGGGGAGTTTGAAGGCCTGAACCCTTTGCATTTGTGCCTCTTCAATATTCTTTCATCCTCAGTATCTCTTGCCCAGCATTGCCTAACTGTGGCTGTTGTAACAAGCTCTCTGGCTGCTTTGTGCCTTAATGTGCCTCCCTGCTCTTGTTTAAGTCCCCAATAGTGACATGTTTTCTGAAATGGTTTACCTTTGTTTTCTTGCACCTGGTTGCCTTTTCTCTTGACATTCCTATTTGAGCTGATGCACAGATTCGGGTTCACACTCTCAAGATTGTTGGCACTGTGTTTGGCCCATGGTATCTGTAAACTGTAGACCCTTTTGGTTTGTCCACCATTCATAATATACTCTGATAGTTAAGTTCTTCTCACTGCCTATCTTTTCTACCAAAAGCAGTATCTGCCTTTCACATGGGCCAGTCCATCTCTCTTTCCTACCTCCTCCTCACCCCCCCCCCCCAAAAGAGGAGGAGTGACTGCATAAAGTGGACACTAGGCATGTGGTATGTAGTTATACAAATGGCACCAAACAGGACAGTGGAGGATCAAATATCTTTGTGAGCTTCGCTGGAGTCAAGAATGGGAAAATGGTGACCAAATGCACAATTTTGCATTGCATTATCCTTTGGATCAATATCTGCTATGCCCTGGACAAGAAAGACCTTCTGGAGGTTATTTGTACGGACTCTACAAGGGCCTGTCTTTCACCAGATGTGCTCCAGTGGCTGACGCCTGCAGAGCATCCGTATGGTAATCCCTTCATACGTCTGGTAGCCTAAGCAAGATGTGATGTATACTTTGGCAAGATTGGGCTTTATTTGTTCCTTGGGTAACTGCCAATGCTCAATCCAGTATCTCAAAGGATATTACTTTGGGACTCATTTGTAAAGTGAGGCATCTGAGAGAAGATATATCCTGCAGCAGATTTCTTACAATCTTCTCTTATCCTTGGTGAGTTAATGCCATGAATAAAATCATCCAAGGCTATTCACAGAAATCATATGCAGTATTGTTGCTGTGATTGATTTTTTTTTAGGTTACACTCAGCTTGCCTCTATACGGTGCGTCATTAAGTTTAAGGAGCTGGTACCAGCGCACCAGTTTGCACTTTACATACTGTAACATCATCAGATCTGGCGGATGGAGTTTGGGCTGAAGCCACATGGTGCCATCTGGAGAGGCTGGAGAGCTATTGCTGGGAAAAGAATTTCTGGAACCAGTCTAGCACCTGGAGAATAGTCGTAAGATTGAGGAATCTGAGGGGAGGTTGTCTATCTAAAATAAATATGGTTACTAAAGGTAAGCAACTTTCTTCTTAATAAAGGGAAATCAATCTTGGTCTTAAAGGCATGGAGATTGGCATTTTTGTATTCAAATTCATCCAAAGAGGTGGTTTTGTATTAAAATGTCCAGATGCACTAAACCTATTCCTTTCCAAATCGGTTAGAAAAAAATCTCGGACTGTGATTCAATATGGCTCTCATGTCTCAACTTTGAACTTTGATCTTATGATATTTGGAATGATCCGTCCCCTACTTCAGCAAAGACAATCTATTGTGCTTTGGTGAATATGGTGTTTAGCCAACTTTTTGTCACATACTCTGGGAGAGCCTGCAAGTAAGATATTAGAAGTCTATCCATGAATCCACGACTTATGCCTGGATGCTGTCTGAAAAATAATTTTTAGAAGAGAAACCGGAGCAGCCCGTCTTATTAATGCTTTATGTACCTAATGCTGACGATTGTTTTAGAAGAGTTTTCTAGCATTAAGATACTTATGAGGCATTAGGTATTTTTTCATGAAGGTCATTGTAATAGGCACCAATTGGTACCTTATATTAGGTTGCCCCGCAGCCAATGGAGCAATTAGGTGTCAGCATTGTTTTTTTTTAATTTAAATAATGAGAGAAAAAACTCATGTGAGAAATGACCTTAAGCAGAACTGCATGTTGGCCCTTTCTGTTGGCTGGGTCACACTCCAAAGACAAATCAGTATACTACAGAATAATTGAGCCCTGATTAAATTACAAGTACATTTTGATAAAACTAAAATCTTGAATCTCGGTAAAAAAGAAGTTACACTTTCGTTGTGACACTTAGTACTTTCTTATGAGTCTAATGGTCTATGGACCGCCAGATCTGCTGTGGTGGCGGTCTTCTGACCGCCCCATTGTGACCAGGGTGGTTGAAATGTCCTGGGACCACCGCAACCGCCAGGGATCAGAGATCCCTGGTAGTGGTGCAGCGGTATTGAGCTTGCAGTATGCTTCCGAGCATATTATGAGTTTACTCACAGCCACACTTTTCATGGCGTTGCAACTGCCATGAAAAGTGTGGCGATGAGGAAACAGAGGGGCCCCTACAGGGCCTCCTTGTGCCTCCCAACGATGTGGATGCACACTGGGGGGCACAACGTGTGCCCCCCCCCCCCCGTGTGCATGCACACCAGTACCTGCACAGCATGGAATGTAGCAGTCCATGCTGTGCAGGTACTGATTTTGACATTCCAATTGAAATGCTTATTTCATAGGCACCGCCCTGGGAACGCCAAAGAACGGCCCACCAGACAAGAGAAAACGAATCTGGTAGGCGATGCAAACATGTGTTTGGTGGTGCAGGAGTGGGGCGAAACTCATAATAAGGCCCTTAAACAACAAACTTGAGTGTTAAATGCTATGAATATCTTGAAATGTTATTGATTACATCTCTTACATTGAATATTTGCTTGCAAGTTGTGCATGCCAGAATTTTAAGAGCTCTGTAAGGGATTCTTTGATGTGATGCTGTCCCCGTAGCTTCATATGGAGATGAACTTTTAACTTTGTTTGCACTACTGATACATTAATGTGGAAATGCTTGAAACATCAGTTATATCCCCCCCCCGACCCCCCCCCCCAAGCATACTATTTTTCAGGATATAGGAAAGGAGATGCTGTTGTGTTTCTGGAAAGCTGTCCTTAGTGTTAAGAGATTTAAATATTACAAATGTTGAGCAAGATCTGGAGAAAGAACACAAAAGACTACGGTTTTGTGGGAGTGCTAGAGATATTTTGCTGTTCAACTGAGAAGTTTTTTCACCAAAGAAAGAGGTAAATGAAACACCACCATTGGCCCAAAGATAATGCCTAATAGTAAATAATGCAAAAGACACACAATTGATGGACAGAATACAGAGCAAATCAAAACATTTGCCCCCCAGAGATCTGGGTTAAATCCATCATTCTTTTGCTCACCATTTGTCACCCCAGTTTAGACCTGGCCATATGCAAATCAGTCTTGACCCTGTGCCTCACGGGAACAGTCCAGCCTGTACTGCCAAGCCAGGTCCTCCCTGGACAGGAAACAAGCATCCTAGGACCTGTTTGGGAGTTTCACCCCTCATCAGCCAGGATAGCTTGAATCCAGTTGAACAGTCAGCTCGTGACCCACGAACGCATAAAACACAGAATTGATGGACGGAATGCAGAACAAAGCAAAACATTCACCCCCAGTCAAGCAATCTGGGTTAAATCCCATCAAGAAAATTTAAGAGAAAGTGTGGTGTTTGTAACTACAAATATAAACTGCTAGATCTAAAGTTTGGAACTAGAAAGCGAGATACCCCTTTTGGAGGAAAATAAGATGTATGCATGGAATCCAAGCAAATGAGAAATGAACTTGTTATTTGAATATGAAGTTTTCTGTGATATATATCTGCTCAGCTGTCCAATTATTTCTCCTGAGGAGGTGTGTTATAAGGAATGTCCTTAAAAGCAATTCTTTAAATTGGACATATAACGAAAGAGAATGGAACATCTGCAAGATGAACGTTAGGTAAATGTGATGAAACCGGATCACATTGCACTGGCCCAGAAAGAGCTTTAGTAACTGTCTGGGCACATAGAATTAATTCCCATTATGTTGTTCTATTTTCAATTGGTGGTGGGAACTTTGTACTAATCCTTAACATAATTGAGCAAGAAGTTGGCACTGCTGTAAATGCGCATGCTAAGATAATCAATGGAAATCTAAAAGTATAAGGCAGATTCAAGAAAACGTTTGATGGAGGTTGGGTGATCTCTGATCTCTCCAAATTGCTAAGCAAATACCTGAGGAACCAAGCAAGTCTAGCATTGGTTTAATTTTCAAAACATTCTGAAGATTAACATTTTCAAAGAGACGTTCACCTCCCATACTGGAACCACTGAACCTACTGCTCGGCAACCCCCCCCGACCCAGGCCCAGCAGCTAACTGATTGATTTTGTTCCCCACCCCACATCTGAGGGTGCGGTCAGTCAAGAACAAGCATTTGCAATGCAATAGGTCTCGCATTTACGCGAATTTAAGCTATTGGCATTGTAAATGACAATACCTTTATTTACATTTTAAATATAAAAACATAAATACAAGTAATTGTCATTTACAATGCCAAAAGCTAAAACTTGCATAAATGCGAGACCTATTGCATTGCAAATGCTTGTTATATATGGGTATTCAAGTCCTGAGGAGCGTTGGCAACACAGTCTGTTGGCCTGCCGGCAGAAAGCAACATAACCCATCACCCACTGAATGATTCTGTAGTTGGCAAATTTAGAATGCATATCATTTGTCATCTTTGCCTATGGTTTAGTGGCAAGAGCAATGCTTGCATAGTTTCATGAGCATTATTTGGTAGAGAAACATTGTTTGGAGACAGTGGCCCAAACCACCTCTTTCTAGCTTCTGTACCCACACCCCAGAAACTCGAAGGTACATATATATAGGTTCATCTGTACCGTACAAAGTGGAGTAGGCGGGAGAGGAATATATTCAATAGGGAACATTTATGAAAATTCACAAATGCCCATATAACCTTCCCAATCTTCATGCCAGCTAATCAAGACGAGGGAGGTCTTTAATCCACCAAATCAGGAAATGCTTGTATTATAGACTTCCCAAGGAAAATAAATATGGCAACCGCCTACAAACTATTGACTATAATATTAGGGGTTGCATTTATTATGTGCAAGCGTAAGCCAGGAACCAGTAAATACTTGTTGGGAATCCCGCACTGCTTAGGCTCACAGAAAAGCATATGTCCTGCTGCTACTGCCCAATGGAGGCTGAAGAATAATACAACTTTTGGGATATTTGAGGCATGGTCCCCAGGGTAGCCAAACAAAGTTAGAGAGCTCAGTTACCCAGCAATATATTCTTGGGGTATTGTGTATCTAGAAATGTTTTTGAACAATACAAATGTATTATTGTGATTGAGGGGGTTGATATCCGTCAAGAAATGTAAAGCATGGAAAACTGCATTTCTGCTATAAACAGTCTCCAGGGCCGAATGCAGTTGAGCACCTTAGAGATATTCCAGATCTATATAAACCCTATCCATATCTGATATCCCCCAAATTCTGAGGTCCCCAGTAAATCAATATGTTGACCAATATTTCCTACTAAAGGATCCCTGCGTGAGATAGCATTGAGAATTTCAGGGCGAGACCGTGTGCTCTTTTTGCATTATTAATTCCAAGCTATTTAGCTCTTTTGAATTCTGCTGAAGTTGCAATACGTCATTTTCTCTCACCAACAGAGTGTTCAATTGGTGCAATGCATTTTTGTATATCTCACTTTACAAATGCTTTATTATTTTTCTCAGAAATGGACAACTAAGATATCTCATATAAGTGAAATCTCTCATACAGACGTAGCTTTTTACTGCTGCCTCCCTCTTTTATTCATCTAATGCAACTCTTGTACTGTGCTGAACATTAACATCTTAAGGATTTTGGGGCCCCTGGGCCAAACGTATTTTGGGGTCCCCTGTTCAGAACCACTTTGAATTTGTGGTTCAATTTCAGCTTTTTCGTGCCCTCTTTGGCCAGGTCGCTGAAAGTGCACATGCACATTCGTCCAAATTATAAATGTGCTTAAATCTAATATTCAGCGATAGTGACATGTGTTTTAAATACTGAAACACAGTAGCAGCTCTCTGATATTACTGTAAATAATATCTGTGACACCCTTCCATTTCTCGTATGTGAGGTCCTGGTTTAATCTAAAAGAAACTTTTTTATGGATGTTGCAGTAAACATAAACACAACATATTCTCTGCAAAATGTCTGTCATTGACTCTCACACATCACTGACATTAAAATTAAAGGAAAACGGTATTTCAAATAATCTCTTTAAGAATTTTTCAAGGCAATCATGGCAAGGCTCAGCATAACAGAGCTCGGGCCCAGTGCCAGAGCCCACTTTGCCCAGGCCTTGAAGCGTCTCTGGTACTGAAACAGCACAAGAATGCTTTCTGGTTTCCCATAAAGACAGGCCTATCTTTAGATTCGCTAGACAGGAACCTCCCCCAGCATGGTCCTCTTGATGTGGGCCAATATAACTTTAGCAAATGTACTTTCTGTTGAAGCCCCCTTAAGACGTGTCAGTCTAGTTATTGGTCTTGCTCTGTTTTGGCTCGTGTCTCCTCACTGTAGGGAGAGGCATCAAGTAGGTTGTTTGAAAAGTCTGGGGGGTGGGGTTCTCTACGCAACACATAGGCATTTTTAAAAAAAATACACTGAAGGCTAACCTGGAGGTATAATTCTGATTTAGGATATAAAATACCTCAGACCCCCAATATAGTAATTTTAATTATTTTTCGAATTCTCTACATTCTAAGAATTAATTAAGGTTGCGAGACCATTCCCCCACAAACTTACAAATTGGACTGCTTCAGTACACCACACTGTGCAGATCTTGATATTGCATTCAGTGGCAGCTGCTACCTAACTGGGGTTGCGGGGTGAAAAAAAAATCACTTTCCTGCAGGTCAGCCGCCGCTTCTATGTCTTCTTCGGTTGATCCAGAAGCAGGAAGCACACAGGCTCCCAGACTTCCCTTGCCAATTACAATGCTTCTGTCACCAATATGATAGCTACATCGTGATTGGTCTGAGCACTGTGGTTCGGTGCTCAGACAGGGACTAGGAGCCTGTGCATGTTCTCCACCCAGACTGTGCAATATAGCTGCGTGGAGAACATTCTAAGTGAGCATGACTGTAGCATGATTGGCCGTCCAAATCATCATTTAAACTTAAGAGAGTGCCCATCACTCCTCCCCCTGCCTAGCCCAACCCGCATCAATAATGTAAACCAGCTGAGCCAGAGCGGAAAATAAAACTGCGTTATTTTATTTTTCCTTTATGAACTGGTCACAGAGCAGTGGGGCGACACTCCTCCACCTTAGCGGAGGAGCTGCCGCTGAATGCTTTGTGTCCTCCCTGAAATGGGACCTGTCCATAGGTCATGTGAAGCACTACAAGCACCCTTCAATCCCCTGCAGATGGCAATCATAGATAGGTTTGCCCAGGGGTTAAAAATGGTGTGTACGCAATTTAATGTTCTTTCTACATTTTCTTTTGCATGCCTTTCTGAATGCTTAAATATATCATTAAGACATTAAAATCGAATTATGACATTTTGCCAGAAAGATGCCTTTCTGCGCAGTATGTATCTAAAGGGCTTTAGTTTCCAAGTGCATTGCTCAGTGGTGCATTTGGAATGAATGTTTAAGTATGAGATCGTGTCATAATGTTAGCTGCTACTGAAAGGTTTCAGAAATGTAACTTCTCTTATTCATATTGCTGTGATAGTGATGTACTTCCCTGAGGCATGTTCAAAAAGCCAGCTAGATAGTTGCATCTACATTTCGAAACATAGCTTTCATATCTCACTGGGTTAGCAACTGTATTAAAATAAAGTGGTATCCTGGTTTAGAAACTGATGTGTAGGGTAAGTATAAACAAAGGAAAACATTGGCTATCGTGCTTTTCACACCCTAAAATCCTGTTTACTGCAAAGGAAGGATATAGGCAGAGTTGCATTTTAAATATGCATTTCTTTATTATTGGTGTTAATGTAACCCCATTGTGTCTAAGACAAAATATTGTATGCTGTTAAAGGCATATTAGTCTTTGATTTTCAAATCGAACACAACTGCTTGTGAAAATATATTGCTTTATCCTTAAATGAAATTGTACTGATACTCAATGTAATCCATTAGCAAATCACTCAAAAAAAGCAGCTAATAGGAGCTGTGCAACTTTCAAACTCCTTTTTAGCGAAAGGTAGTAAGACCTATAAATACATTGTTTCATCTTCCCCCTTCTTCGTCCTTACCTTGCAACAGGTTCCTTCCACACATTGATATAGCAGTATGGAGAGGGAGTGGCTAGAATGTCTTCTTGTTTTAGCACTGCTTAATAAATGAGTCTGTCATGAGGGTTGGAGCACCCCTAGAGGTAAGGACAAGGACCAGGAATATTAGGAGTAAGCACGATGAAGATTTCCACTTTCTCATCTGACCAGTGCCAGTCTTCTGTTTCTCTCCACCCAGCAACGTTGCTGGGCGGAGACACGTTTGTTGTGGTGAAGACTGTACCAGTAATAGTGCATTTTACTTGCTTTCTTTCTTTCTGAGCGTGGATTATTCTTCGAGTGATAAAAAGTGTAAGTTCAGGCTCTCGAGGGATCCCTGTCTGCCTACAGCATTAACATTCCTGGCACTCACTGAGAGAAATTGAGAATGTCTTGGTCAGACAGTTAAGTATCCCTCCATCTTTGAAACAAGCATTGTTGTGGAACCTCCAAAGTGAGGTTTGGTGGAATCATAATTAAGGGCCTGATTTAGAAGTCGGCAGAGGGAATACAACATTACAAACATGACTGAAATCTGGTCCACCATATTACGATCCCCATAGGATAGAATGTGATTGTAATACGGCGGATGGGATATCTGTCTTGATTGTGATGGAATGTCTCCTCTGCCGACTTCTAAATCAGGCCCTAAGTCTATTCACGTGCCAGCTGTATATGGCTAAAGTGTTGAAAGGGATTAGTGTCCCTCGAGCACGGACCTTCCTCAAATGTATTAGCATTGTCGATGTGATCTTAGTATGCCTTTTTGAAAAAAAAAATGTATTAATCAGAACACTCCTTGATTGCTCAAAGCAAGATTTGGACACCAGTTGTATCGGAGAAGAGGTGCTCCTTGATGCATGGACTCTGATGGACATTGCTGACAAAGGCTCTAGCACAATGGAATCTTTTACAACTCATATTTTATGGATTGCGAGCAAGCTGTTATTCAAATATTTTTCTATATGTGCTTACTCCCTTTTTTTTGCAAAGTAATCCACTCACTTGATGTCCTTTTCTGCATACACACTGATGAAGCCAATCTATTGCTGAAATTAAAAGCCTACACAACTCTAAAAACCATCTCTTCGCTATCAAGGCCAAAGGGAACTCCGTCACTAATATCTGATTGGTACCCTCCCACGTGGTTGACTGACCCACATTTTTGGCAACATTAGATGAATTTGGGCACAATATTCATGCTGATTTTAGCACATGACAGTTGAGTACAACGACTATGACTTCCTTTTTACTGAAGGCTTTTTGAATGCTTTTTTAGGTCTGCTTTATCTCTCCCACTCTTTTTTTAACATGGACTTTTAGCCTGCTTTCCTCTTCATCCATTGCTCTTTGTTGTGTCATTCAGATTTCTCTTTTACCAACTTTAGCATGGAGCAAAGAGTGAGCCATTAACCAACTTTAATGTGAGTGAAAACTTTCTACTCTTTTACAAGAAGCACCTCTATACACCAAGTAGTTCTCATCAGTACCAGGGAGTACTATCGCAGTGTGTACAGTTGAGACCAAAAACATACTTTTTCTTTTAGGCAACCTGTCTTTTTTATTTCTTTAATATTGATAATGTCTCAGCAGGTCCCCCAACATTAAAGTTTTAGAAAAAAAGATTTCACATCAAAACCAGCATTACAGAGCCAAAAGGTTAGCAGCTTGTTGTAATCTCCTTTCTCTTTTTCCTCTTCTTTTTCCTTCTTCCCTCTCCACTTGGAACCTTCCCCCTCCCCCCATTATCCTGCCTGTTGGAATGTTCCATGGGAGTTCACATTAGAATGTTGGCTTTGTCATGATCTGCGGAGAGTGGGTGACAGATTAAAGACGCTTGTACTTACTTCTGCTTCAGAGTACTTCTTTTCAACACTGGCGACGAGGATGGGATTGTGGTGTTTTGTCTGGGAATGATGTTGACACCTGAAAAGGTTACGTAACTAGTACTAGTAGTGCTATGGCCTTCTACAGAGCACAACTCCTCACAATTGTTTAAGTCCTTGCTGCTTTCCTCCATCTCTGTGCCCTCGGCCTGGTTGCCCCCACGCTCCCCGCCTGCTGCTGCCTCCTACCTGCTGCCTGCCTGATGCCTGCTGACGCCATTCCAGCCCAGCGCCCCAGCCGCCGCAGGGCCGCCCGACTCGATTTTCGCGCCGGTTTTTGCCGCGACCCCGCCCCCCGCCTGCTGATAGGACAACGCGCTCCCCGCCTCACAGCTGACCCGCCCTCACGGATCCCTTCTTAAGGGGACCCCGACCTCCGTTCTGCAGCGACCACTGTGCCCTCGGCCTGGTTGCCCCCACGCTCCCCGCCTGCTGCTGCCTCCTACCTGCTGCCTGCCTGCCTGCTGCCTGCTGACGCCATTCCAGCCCGGCGCCCCAGCCGCCGCAGGGCCGCCCCACTCGATTTTCGCGCCGGTTTTTGCCGCGACCCCGCCCCCCGCCTGCTGATAGGACAACGCGCTCCCCGCCTCACAGCTGACCCGCCCTCACGGATCCCTTCTTAAGGGGACCCCGACCTCTGTTCTGCAGCGACCACTGTGCCCTCGGCCTGGTTGCCCCCACGCTCCCCGCCTGCTGCTGCCTCCTACCTGCTGCCTGCCTGCTGCCTGCTGACGCCATTCCAGCCCGGCGCCCCAGCCGCCGCAGGGCCGCCCGACTCGATTTTCGCGCCGGTTTTTGCCGCGACCCCGCCCCCTGCCTGCTGATAGGACAACGCGCTCCCCGCCTCACAGCTGACCCGCCCTCACGGATCCCTTCTTAAGGGGACCCCGACCTCCGTTCTGCAGCGACCACTGTGCCCTCGGCCTGGTTGCCCCCACGCTCCCCGCCTGCTGCTGCCTGCCTGCTGCCTGCTGACGCCATTCCAGCCCGGCGCCCCAGCCGCCGCAGGGCCGCCCGACTCGATTTTCGCGCCGGTTTTTGCCGCGACCCCGCCTGCTGATAGGACAACGCGCTCCCCGCCTCACAGCTGACCCGCCCTCACGGATCCCTTCTTATGACGCCCCCTCAGCGACCGCGCAGCGGACGCGCGCAGCGGGAGCGCCGATTGAGCGCCGAAGGTGCGCCAAAGGTAAGCCCGTCTGCGCCCGTCCGTGCCTGGACCGCGCCCAGTGCCAGGACCCCTGGCCCCGCAGTTCCCAGCCCACCCGCCGGACGTACGACGCCGCCACCCTCATCGCACTCAACGACGGACGAGTCCCGGGATGCTACCGTGCCACCCCGAGACGCTCCCACGGACCCTTCTGCTGTACCGCCTGCAAGTTCACCTGCATCCGGACCTGCCTCGCACCAGCACCCGCCAAGACGAACACCTGCAGCAACCACCTCAAGTGCATCCTGCTCAACACCCGCTCAGTCCACAGACACGCCATCGAACTCTGGAACCTCATCGACACCACTGCTCCTGACGTTGCCTTCCTCACGGAGACCTGGATGAACGCCTCCTCAGCGCCCGACATCGCCATCGCCATCCCAGAGGGCTACAAGATCACCCGGAGGGACCGCACCGCCAACCAGATAGGAGGAGGCATCGCCATCATCCACAGGGACACCATCCGCATCACGACCTACACCGACGACATCCTGACTACCGCCGAACACCTACACTTCCAGATCCACACCGACCCGAAGACCACCCTCAGAGGCACCCTGATCTACCGACCCCCGGGGCCACGCACCCAATTCAGCGAGGACATCGCCGACTTCGTCAGCCCGCATGCCCTCCCCTCCGCTGACTACATCCTCCTGGGGGACCTCAACTTCCACCTGGAGAACAACAACGACTGCAACACCACCACCCTGCTCGACAACCTCGCCAACCTCGGACTCAAGCAACTGGTGACCACCCCCACCCACCTCGCCGGACACACACTCGACGCCGTCTTCTCATCCAGCAAAGACATCGCCTTCAGCCACGCCACAGGACTCCACTGGACGGACCACAGCTGCGCCCACTTCACCTTCAGCAGAACGACGACCCACCACCACCAGCAACAGGTCGCCCGCAGAAGCTGGAGCAAGATCACAGCCGACCAGCTCGCCGCTTCCCTGAGCCAGCACCCTCCCGCCAGCTCAGCGAACCCCAGCCAGGCCGCCGACAACCTCACGAAGTGGATCAGCAACTGCGCGGACGAACCGGCCCCACTGAGGACCCCGCCCAGCAGACCCGGCAGCAAGAAGGCCCCGTGGTTCACCGACGAACTCAAGAGCTCCAAGAAGAACTGCCGAGCCCTCGAGAAAGCCTGGAGAAGGGAGCCAACACCGGACAACATGACCACCCTCAAGCTTGCCACCCGGAAGCATCACCAACTGATCCGCGACACCAAGAAAACTGCATTCAAGGACTGGTTGGATAACAACGCACACAACAGCAAGGAACTCTTCAACATCGTGAAAGAGCTCTCCAACCCCAACGCCGGAAACAACGACATCACCCCATCGCAAGAACTCTGCAACTCCCTCGCCTCCTACTTCCACAAAAAGATCGCGGACATACACAACAGCTTCAACACCCAACCGACGAACGCCACGTCCAACCCGACCGAACCACCGCCCCCCACCACCACCCTCCGCGCCTGGACTCCGATCTGCACCGAAGAAACCGTCCGCATGATGAACTTCATCCACTCCGGATCTCCGACCGACCCCTGCCCTCACCACGTCTTCAACAAGGCCGACGCCATCATCGCACCCCACCTGCGGGACATCATCAACACCTCCTTCACCACCGCCACCTTCCCTGAGAGCTGGAAGCATGCCGAACTCAGCGCTCTACTCAAGAAACCAACAGCGGACCCCACCGAACTCAAGAATTACCGCCCCATCTCGCTGCTCCCGTTCCCAGCCAAAGTCATCGAGAAGACCGTCAACAAGCAGCTGGCTGCCTTCCTCGAGACGAACGGATCCCTCGACCCCTCACAGTCTGGCTTCCGAGCCAACCACAGCACCGAGACCGCCCTCATCGCTGCCACCGATGACATCCGAACCCTGATGGACAACGGAGAAACAGCGGCCCTCATCCTACTAGACCTCTCCGCGGCCTTCGACACCGTCTGCCACCGCACCCTAGTGCAACGCCTCAGCAACGTTGGAATCCAGGAGAAGGCGCTGGAATGGATCATCTCCTTCCTCGACGGAAGAACACAGAGAGTCAGTCTACCACCGTACAAGTCAGAGGCCACCGAAGTCATCTGCGGCGTCCCTCAAGGATCCTCGCTGAGCCCAACCCTCTTCAACGTCTACATGAGCCCCCTCGCGGCCATCGCACGCCAACACAACCTCAACATCATCTCCTACGCCGACGATACCCAGCTGATCCTCTCCCTGACCAACAACCCCGCCGCCGCCAGAGCCAACCTTCACGAAGGAATGAAAGAGGTAGCCGAGTGGATGTCGACCAGCCGCCTGAAGCTGAACTCGGACAAGACGGAAGTCCTCATCCTGGGATCCTCGCCCTCTGCCTGGGACGACTCCTGGTGGCCCCCCGCCCTGGGCACCGCACCCAAACCGACAGACCACGCACGCAACCTGGGCTTCATCCTGGACTCCTCCCTCTCCATGACCAAGCAAGTCAACGCCGTCTCCTCGTCATGCTTCAACACCCTGCACATGCTACGGAAGATCTTCCGGTGGATCCCCACCGAGACCAGGAAGACTGTCACCCAGGCTCTCGTCACCAGCCGACTGGACTACGGCAACGCCCTCTACGCCGGAACCACCGCCAAGCTCCAGAAGAGACTCCAACGGATCCAGAACGCCTCAGCCAGACTCATCCTCGACATCCCACATCACAGCCACATCTCCGGACACCTAAGAGACCTGCACTGGCTCCCGGTCAACAAGAGAATCACCTTCTGTCTCCTTACCCACGCACACAAAGCTCTTCACGACCAAGGCCCGAGCTACCTCAACAACCGCATCAACTTCTACGCTCCCAAACGACACCTCTGATCAGCCAGTCACGCCCTCGCCGCCGTCCCCCGCATCCGAAGAACGACAACAGGAGGAAGGTCCTTCTCCTACCTGGCCGCCAAGACCTGGAACTCCCTCCCTCCCTCCCGACCTGCGCCTGACCCAAGACCACCTCGCCTTCAGGAAGAAGCTCAAGACCTGGCTGTTCGGGTAGCAGCAGCACCCCCCCCCCCCCTAGCGCCTTGAGACCCTCCGGGTAAGTAGAGCGCTCTATAAGTGCCTATGATTGATTGATTGATCTCTTCAACTCCGAGAACTTGATTTTTATTGTTGGGATCAAGTTCAATTCCCAGTTCTTTTTTATGCTGCCAGCCTAACAGATTAGAACCTTTGCTTACCATGTACACTTTGCCCCATGTAGATCTACTTTTGCATTTAATGGGAATTGTACTTGATCCCAATAATAAAAATCAAGTTCTCTGAGTTGAAGAGACGGAGGAAAGCAGCAAGGACTTGAACAATTGTGAGGAGTTGTGCTCTGTAGAAGGCCATAGCACTACTAGTACTAGTGACGTAACCTTTTCAGGTGTCAACATCATTCCCATACAAAACACCACAATCCCAGTTAAAAAGGGGGTGCCTGAAAGTGTTTGTGCTACATCAGGAACTGATTTAAGAGTCGTGCGGTGAAGTTGGGAAACTTATCTGATAACCCCACAGTAGTACCAACTACTCCATGGTCTAAGGTGGCGTTGGAGATCATATGTCTCAATAATCCCTCAGGAATCCTGAATGCATTTTTGATTGTTCTCATGGACTACACATCTCATTGGATTAAATACAAGTGTGTCTCGTGTTTATATACAAAAATCCTCATTGACTTCTTAAGAGACGCGTTCGCATGTGAAGGAATACCAGCTTACATGGTCACTAACAAGGACATCAAATTCTCATCCAAGGAAATGAAGTCTTTCCTGGGTGAGCAGGGCATCAAGCATGTGGAATCTACGGTATCTAGTCAAGGTGACAATGACCCCATGCGGATGGCAATGCTCTGGATCAAAAATTTCACTCAACTAGCTTGTACCAACAACATGGATGTAGAAAAAAGGTTAAGAGAAAATACTTGGGCATATCACACCTCTCCCGGCTTGATAACGGGAGTTTCCCCTTTTGCTTCCATCAGGGGAAGAGATCCAATTGCCAAATCTTTACCCCCTGATTTGCCATCCATTCAGCCTTGGTGCTAAGTGTTATTCTTCATAATGGTTCATGTATCTATTCCTTCTTTACAATTTATGCACGTGCTCCGCCTCCACTCAATGGGTTTTCTTTTCCTCGTTCGGTTTCATTTTCCCTCTCTGTATTCTTGTGCTCTCACTTCCTTCTCCTTTCCTTACTTCTTTCCTCGGTTTGCCTTGTTTTTCTTCACCCCAGTTCTCTCCCTTCTTGGTCCCTAGCCTTGTCTTTTCTTTTTCTTTCCCTCCGTAGGGAGATGTGTTGTAATCTCCTTTCTCTTTTTCCTCTTCTTTTTCCTTCTTCCCTCTCCACTTGGTACCTTCCCCCCTCCCCGCATTATCCTGCCTGTTGGAATGTTCCATGGGAGTTCACATTAGAATGTTGGCTTTGTCATGATCTGCGGAGAGTGGGTGACAGATTAAAGATGCTTGTACTTACTTATGCTTCAGAGTACTTCTTTTCAACACAGCTAATGTCATACCAGTTGTCTTTGCCAATGTCTTTCCCCTTAGATGAGCTACAGTGTTATTTACTTACTATTTATCTAAAGGATTGACTACGTAGTTTTTAGTACAGCCTCGCTGATTAAATGCTAGCTCTGGGTTGCAGATTGCTGCCAATGGTATGATTATTTAGCTGGGCCTCCCAACCATGTCACATCAATTCTCCCAAGCATGCTGCGAGTCCTTGTGACGAATGGTATTACTTTCAAGGCTCTTTACATCTATTACAGTAGTGTGGGGTCTTTTCTTAAACTGAAATTCATGCCGCAAGTCGCTACCACAAGTGTGCAAAATTTGTGTAATGAAAAATGTGTGGAAAATTAAATTAAAATGTAATGAAATTACATATAAGTATGCGAAATGACATGCTGGCATGACTGCATCCGTTTTGGAAGCAAAGACGCATTTTGTGCTAAACAATAGTAGCAAAAGCACAAGTATTCCGAACGACAGCCACCTACGTTTTGGTTGTTCATGTGATTCCCGCCCTATATTTGAGCTGTGAATACAGGTACGGAAAGGAAAATATCATTGGATTGTAGGAGGGCTGAAGACGCAAAATGGGTTAGACTTCGAGAGGTGGCTCTATCTGGGGACACTAGGAAGTATTGGGCACTGATAGCAAAACTTTGTGTTGGGAGAGAGAAGTCAAAACCTATATTAATCGCAGAAGTAGAATGGTCCATGTATATTTCCCAGCTTTATGCTCCAAATCTCGCTGTGGGACAGAACCAAGAGGTTAGCATTTCCCTGACTGCGGGGAGTTACTACGGTGCACCATCATGTATGGAGATCGAGGGCTACATTAAAGGGGCAAGATATTCCAGCGCAATGGGCCCAGATGATGTACCAGTAGTCATAATTAAACAGGATTGTGTAGAGTGGTTGAAATTTCTGCAGCCATTGTTCATCCATTGTTATAACCATGGTGATATTCCACAATCCTGGAAGGGAAGCATACTAGTTCCGCTATATAAAAAGGGTCCTAAAAATTCTCCTGCCAGATTTAGACAGATTTCTCTCTTGGATGCAACCGGTAAATTCTTTGCAAAGAGTATTCTCACTCACCTTCAAGAGTGGGAAATAATTTTATCCCTTTGGAACAAACAGGATTTCGTAAGAATAGTGGCACACTGGATAATATCTCAATTTTGCAAACTTTAATTGAAAAATGTCTAATAAGTCTGGGTGTGCCGCTGTATTCAGCTTTTATAGATTTCTCCACAGCATTTGATAGGGTAGATCGGGGGAAGCTGTGGAGGAAATTGGTTACTATGGGGATACCAGGGAATCTTTTACGGCTAATAATTGCTCTCCACTCCTCCACTTGGACGCAGGTTTTATTGGGGGGGGTGGGACACAAGGCCTCTCGAGGAAAATAGTAACTAATAATGGGTTGAAGCAGGGGTGCCTTTTGGCCCCTTTAGTTTTTTCCATATACATTAATGACTTGCCAAGAAGAGTGGGGCTCAGTAAAGGGGACTCCTATTTTAGGAAACATAGAGCTGAGCTGTCTGCTATATGCAGACAATGCCATAATAATGGATTTAACCCCAATTGGAATACAAAGACGACTTGCTGAGCTAATTGGGTATATAGAAGAGTATTACTTAAAAATAAATATTTTAAAGAGTAAAGTCATGATTTTTAGCAATCAAGAATGTTAGGTCAGAAAACAATTGAATTGGTTCTTGGGAAATGAGAAATTGGAAGTAGTAACATTTTATCCATATTTAGGAAAAATATTTACATACAGGTGCTCAGCTAACAGTCACGTGGACCATTGCAAAGGCAAAGCTATTTCACAAGCCTTGGCAAATAACCGTCTGTACACACACTGTGGGAAAAGACATTTTTGTCACATTATATCGGTCTATAAAATAAAGATCCCACCAACCCTGTATTCCGTTAGTGAAAGAATAGATGCAAAAGAGTGGGACAAATTCGAGAAAGTGGAAGGGCAAATCTGGCGCCAAATATACAATTTGAATCGCGCAGCACCAATTGCAGCGCTTAGGCTCGAATTTGGTCTACTTTCCTATTATGTGCTATCAATGGCCACGTGTTTAAGATGGTGTAATGCATTGTCAAATAGCTCTGAGAACCTGCTACGGGTAGCACTGTACAGAGAAATATTTGTAAATATGAAAGAAAAAAGTGCTATTTTTAGGACTAATTTAAAAGCATCAGCAATGTTTGTTTTAGATAAAGATGGGGCTGCGGTTCTTTGCAAAGGGGCTTTGAAAGCTATAATTAAGAAGACTATCTACGGGGTTTCTCGTGAAAGAGACATTAAATGTGCTTAGAGAATAGAAATATGGATTGTATTGTGGGGAGCAGTACGGTCAAAAAACCTCAACCTTATGTTTTATGGAATCTTAAACATGGAGTACGTAGAGTGATTCTGTTACTGAGATTGAATTTATTACCTCTAAGAATTGTAACAGGAGCCTCAGAGGGTATTCCTATACTTGAAAGGTATTGTCATTTATGTAATTTTTGTATACAAGACCTGAATCATGTTTTGTTTGTTTGTCCCACATTACAATCAACAGGTTGTAGATATCTAAGGAATTGTTTTTTAAAGTATAATATTACCACAGCAGAAGAGGCCCGAAATTGTCTGCTGTCCCCCCCATCTGAATTCATGTGCTTTACATTTTTTAAACAATTTTTAATTATATACTAATGTCTTACGATTCGTTTGAATATGTATGTATTGAGCACTAGCACTTCCTTGACCCTTCGGTCTTTAAGGCCAATTTATTTTGTTTACAATTAAACATTTGCACTTTTAATTTTTTTTTGCTGCTGCCACTTACTTACTCTCTAGGATCTCAAGCACTTTACTAAATTTGATTTGCTGCTAAATTATCAGGTACTTTATGAGCTTTTTAATACGTTTGCACTAAGCATTTGCACTTTTTTTACTCTTTGGTCATAGGCCGATTTCCCGTGTTTGAAATTAAGCATGTGCACTTTTGTAAACTTTCTCTGCTGCTAGTTACTCATCCATTAGGATCTCCAGCACCTTAAACCCTTGTCTTGCTGCTAAGCTATTGTAGACTTCTGTACTTTACAAAAAGTTTTAATTTTGAATGTTTTAGGATAGAAGTAGATTATAAGTGTGTGTAAGGGTGTAAGAAATTCATGTATGGCAATCTGACTAGTCAAGGCTCACCCCTTCTGGCACTGAAAAACCTCTAGAAAGGCTGTTACTGATTTGCTTATCTGTGTTTTTAGACAAAATGATAAGCCGAAATTAGATTGGCAATTCTTTTGTTTTTGGAATGTAATGTGTTTTTAAGATGTATTTTTATGTGGAATTCTGTGGAATTTGAAATCCTAATGAATACAATTGAATTGAATTAGTGCTGTAAATATAGTGTAATTAGATGAGGTGACGTGATAGCATAATTTTGGGCATTTCAAATAAAAAGTGTAAAGGTAAATTGCCGAAAATATAAACATTAGGCTGATTTGTTCTTACTCTCCCTACTGACTCCACTCGCACAGTGAAGAAGGAAAAACAACCATATGCTCATTGTTATTAATTTAAATCTCAGCTCTCTGGTAACAGTCTGCTGATGGAGCTTGGACTACAGAAAATCTCTTCAGTAAGTAATACACTGTACAAAGAATTCTTATATCACCACTTTCAGGAAGCTCCTAAAAACTATACCTTTTCCTGTTCACTCTAACTGCAGGTTCACATGTGCTTTGCGTTAACGTGCTTAATCTGTAAAACTACCAATTGGGGCACACCAGTAGGTGAGGGGGGGGGGAAGCACTGACACGGAGAACCAAATTGTGTGAAAAAGGCCGCTTTATTGGAATCAGGTGCACCTATAACAATGTCCCACCTGGCCTGTGCCGAACAAAACTACTGCTCACTAAATAACTGCCTGACAACCCCGCACCCCCACCCCTAAAGGTTAACCCCAACATTGCAACTGTAATACAACACATCCGCTCCGCAACCTACCCCTCTACTGAATGCCACAGTGACCTCCATGACCTCACCCGGTCTACCATACAGTCCCAGGCCTCCCGCAAAACCACCCTATCTCCTTAGGAAAGCGCCACTCGAAAGTCGCTTACGAGTTTCGACCCCCCCAGGACTCCTGCCTCCTGGGATACCTGAGCACCCTCAAAGCCCCATCCAACGCCTCCTTCAGCTGGATTATGTACAGCTCCATGCCATACCTGGACAGGTGAACCCCATCCTCCCGGAAAAAATATATTGCGCCATAGCGCAACTCCGGGTGCTCCATCCTCCCCACCCCCTCCTTGGCACAGAATTCCCGCATCTCCCGATTGATCTTCCTCCGTGCCCTGTCTATGGCTCCTGGGCGCTCCGCCCCCCTCCACACCCGCCTGGGAATAAACTCCGACCAGATAATATGGCAGCCCGCCCATTGCTTCTTAATTTCCCTCAGGTCCCTCTTCATCTGCTTGAGCAGCGCCAACCCCTTGCACTGCACCAAATCGTTCTCGCCCAGATGAATCACCACCACATCCGGGCACACTCCCCCTCTCACCACCGTGTTCAACAAGGGCAATAACTCATGCCAACGCCTACCCCCCTTTCCCCTCCAATGACAACGGTACAACCCCGCCCAATCCCAAATTGAGTGTCCGATGCCTGTCCCACTCCACCTGTTCTGCCTTCTTGATGAACGAATGTCCCACAATATATACATTCAGAACAGCCACTTCCGGCCCCGCCACAGCACCTGTAAAGACACACATATCAGAATCGGGCAACACAGTTACAACAACAACCCCTCCGCCTCCCTCAACCGCACATACGTCCGGTAACAATCCAACTTCCACCTACCCAGCCTCTGTATCTCTTCCTTACCCCAACCCCTCCATGCTGCCTCCGTCGCCGCCCGATCCAAAATGAATGTGTCCCGAAAGCCATAGGGTTCTCACCCATATACCGCAGGGCGCGCCTCAGAACCCACAAAGCCTGAGACGCCGTCACCCTCACCCCGTCCAAAAACCTCCCCCTCGCCACTGCCTGCCATCAACCTCCTACCCCACTCCGCCGGGCACACCCCCTCCCGTCCGCCCGGTCTCAGTACCACCCAGGTCCCGACCCCCCGCTGGTCTGTCTTTGAGCGCCGCAAACGCACCGCCACCTCCTGAGCTCGCACCTCCACATCCCCCCACAACACCCCCCGCCTCCCCTTTGTGCCCAGCAACTCCGACACTCGAAAAGCCCCAAAGAAAAGCCAGGACATCAAGGTAGAAAACCGCACCACCTCGCCTTCATCCCTGCACACCCCCGGGAGCGCGCCAATTACTCCTTCCAGCAATTCCACCGTGATGGGACGGGGCAGCCGCACCTTCGCACCCTTTTCTCTCGCCCACTCCTCCAGCAAACGGGTCCCCAGTTCTTCCGCCGACAGGGGGTACCCCCACCACATCTTGCCCATGAACGCCACCGCCGACAACTTGCCCGCAATCGACACCCGCAACAGACCTCTATCCATGAGCGCCAGCATGAACCTTACCACCTGATCCTCGCGCCGCCACCGGTCCCCTTGCCTCACCGCACCTGACTGCAGGAATTCCTCCCAAGCTAGCTCGTAAGCCTTCCACGTAGACACCGCCACCGACGCCTTCACCAACTGAAAGACCCGGCCTCGCCCACCGACCACAGGTCCTCCGGCACTGGCGTCCTGACTTCCTCCGCTGTCGTGGCTAGCCCATGGAACCTCTCCCACTGTGAACGAGACAAAGCATCGGCAATGTCATTGTCCACACCCGGGACGTGGCACGCCTGAAACAGTATGTCATTCTCCAAGCAGCGCAACACAAACACCCTCATCAATTTCAGCACCTGCGGGTCCCGGGCCGACTGCCTGTTCACCACCTGCACGACAGCCATGTTGTCCACTCGAAACAACACGCGCTTGTGCGCCAACGCCCCTGCCCACACTGAGACTGCCACCACCAACGGGAACAACTCCAAGAACGCAATGCTCCTCCCTCCCGCCTGCCAATGCTCCGGCCACTGCTCTGCGCACCATTTTCCTTCCCAATACAGACCGAATCCGCCACCGCCCACCGCATCCGTGTACATGGTGACGTCCCACTCCCAGGCCGGCGCCATAGGTACACCATTGAACCGTTCCAAGAACGCCCGCCACATGCGCAGATCCTCCTTCATTCCCGCGGAAAGGCGCACATGGTGATGAGGCAAAGACAACCCGGACAATGCCAAACCCAAACGCCGGCAGAACGTTCGGCCCACCCGCACCACGCGGCAGGCAAAATTCAAATGGCCCAACAAAACCTGCACCTCCCGGACCATCACTTTCCTCCTTGATAACATTCCATCCACCAAAACCAGCATTGCAGACCTCTTGTCTTCCGGTAGGCGTGCTTCCATGGCGACCGAGTCGAGCTCGATACCGAGAAAGGACAACACTGTACTGGGACCGCACGTCTTCTCTGGTGCCAGGGGAACCCCAAAGTCCCCCATCAACCCGACCAAACCATCCAGCTGGCGCTGACAGTCCTCCGCACCGGGCCGCCCCACCAGGAAAAAGTCATCCAGATAGTGCGTCACTGACTCCGAGCCTGTGTGCCTGGAAAAAACCCACTGTAGGAATGAGCTGAAACGCTCAAACAGCGCGCATGAAATGGAGCACCCCATAGGCAGCGCCTTATCCACAAAGATGAGACCTTGCAACTGGTGATCCGCCGGGTGCACCGGAAGGAGTCGGAAAGCCGACTTGATATCACATTTTGCCATCAGTGCGCCCCGACCCGCCGCCGCGCCGAGCCTCCGCGCCACGTCCACGAGTAGGTCACCGACGCCAAATCCGCCGCAATGTAGGCATTGACCGACTCCCCCTCCGGCCAAGACAAGTGCTGTATCAGTCGGAACTGCCCCTCCTCCTTCTTGGGCACCACCCCGATGGGGGAAATGATTAAGCCCGGCAACGGTGGTGCCGTGAAAGGGCCCGCCATTCTACCTTCACTGACCTCTTTGAAAAGCTTCTCGCGCACAATGCCCTTGTGCGCGTTCACTGACTTCAGATTATCCGCCCAGTGAGCAATCCGGGGGCCCTCGTACCCCAACCTGAATCCCTCCCGGAAACCCCGACGCAACACTGCAGCATCCTCCGCCCGCGGATACGCCGCCAACCAGGGCTCCATCCGCTCGATCCTAACCGGCGTACGAGCCTTTGCCCAGGGCCCTGGCTCCCCCCCCTATGACCCCTCCCGTCCCCCGCGCGGTCCCCCTCTGGCTGCGGTCCCTCCCTGCGCGGGCTGCTGCCCCGGCGGGCCCCCGGGCCCCCAGCAACGCAGCACTGGATGCCTCCGTCCGCATGACGAGCACTCGTGCCGGAATCGGCATGCCGCCCTCCCGCAGGCTCCTCTATTGAAGTCCCAGCAGGCCCAGACTGCGGCCTGGCTGCCAGAGTCTCCCTGACCCACCCCCCCACGGGTGCGGCGGCCCGCAAAGGGGGGGCGACACCAGCGGCAAACCGCTCGCTGTGTAAATGGTGCGGCCAAACTTGGCCCCTCCCATCGTTTGCTGGTACAAATCTGAATCCATCTCCTCCCATTGCGCTTCTGGGTCCGCCGCCATACGCGCCCGGAATTCCTCGTCGTAGTGGGACTACGCGTACCCGCCGTAGGTCACCTGTGCCCTCCGTACTACATCCATGTATTTGAACAGCGCGACGCACCGGTCCGGGAACTTCTCGCAATACACGCTCGCATAAATGAGGAAAGCCGCTGACCAGTTGTCTAGCGTCAGGGGAACCTTTGGGCGCCTAGCTAACTCTTGCTCTTCCTCCTTTGACCCTTCCTTGGACGTCAACTCCCTGTGCAGAAGCTTCAGGATGTCAACGTATTCACCTTTCCAGATCTTTTCCTTCGTCGCCGCCGAAAGGTGGGCCCCCAGCAGCTTGGTCAGCCCCATGTACGGTAACTTCCGCACTGGAACCACACAACTCTCCTTTCCCCCCCCCGCCGTCTCTTTCTCACCTGCCGCCGGTGACCCGCCGCCCGCGCTCGGCCCCTCCCCGCCCTGCGCCGCTCCGTCCATGCCAACGCCCGCGTCCTGCACGTACCGTCTCCACACCAGCCGCCACCCATCCTCCCCGTCCCCCCCCGTCCCCACTGAAACCTGCACACAACGCCGCTTGCCACCCCCGCGCCATCATCTGTCTTACCTGGCGTCAAGGTCGGCGTCCTTGCTGGATCCCGCCGCCTAACCAGTGGAGCTGGAGGGGGCCGTCACCCTGGGCGCTTCTTGCCTTGCTGGCACCTGTAATACACTGTCAACAACATTACAAGCCCCCCCGTCCTCCCGAAGCTCTCCTTCTTCCTCCGACTCTCCAACAGCCGGTTCCACACCACCCCGGCCCCCCACTTGGGGTTCCAGCCGGCTCAAACCCGCTCTTTCCCGACACACCCGCATCAAGTCCATCAAGTCCACACTCGCCCTCCCATCCTCCGCACTCGCAGTCAGATCAGAAATATTCACATCCATCCTCGCTCCCCTACCCCCGGCGGCCGTAAAGACCCTTCGGGGAGGGGCCCGCGGAGAC
The DNA here is from genome assembly GCF_964263255.1 of Lissotriton vulgaris. Classification (NCBI taxonomy): domain Eukaryota; kingdom Metazoa; phylum Chordata; class Amphibia; order Caudata; family Salamandridae; genus Lissotriton; species Lissotriton vulgaris. The sequence goes on along the minus strand of NC_141693.1, from coordinate 974,169,481 downwards.
GCATCCCGCCTCCATTTGCCGTGGTCATGATGTAGGTCCCTCGCTGGAGCTCGGCCGCCCGCACCAAACAGAGCCGGCCCATCCACTCGGTGGGTGGGAGCCGCATGCTGCTCCCCCGAGCGCCTCGCAAACAGCTCCTGCCAAGGAAAAAAGGTGGAGTCCAGCATGCCAGGGTGAAAACCACTCCCGTTACCCCCCCCACGCGCCGCCTCCTCCCCCACTCCCCTCCCCCCACCCCATAGCCGCTCCCCTCCCCCAACCTGCCGAATGACCTCCACGCCGCGACCGGATCCCTCCGCCCCCCAGGTCTCAACCCCCCTCCCCGTTCCAACCCCCCGGCCCACCCCACCCCCCCGTAACCCCAACTCGGCCCGCACCTCCCCTACGCCCACAACCCCATACCCCCCCATGCCGCACCCCGCTCCCCTCCCCCTCACCGAAAATCACCCAATGCCCGCCACTTCCCCCCGCCCCCTCACTTTCCCCCGCCACCACTCCACTACCCCCACCGACCCACCCCCCCATCCCCGACTCACCCCTCCCGCCCGTCGCACCGCCACCTCCGTGCACCCCCCCAGCGCCTCAGGTCTGCCACGGCCCTCTGCCTCGCCCCTCCCCCCACCCCTCCCCCACCGCCCCGGCGACGCCAACCCGCCCTGGCCCCCCACGCCCCACCCCTCCTCCGCTGAAGACGAACTCCAGTCCAGTTCCGTGTCCACCCTCCCTCCCCTCCCCCCCACCTCTTCCTCCACATCAGTTTCCTCAATCAGTAGAGGGGAAACCGCCCCCCAGCCCCCCCTCCAACTGCCCCCGAGCTCCACGCGCCTCGGACCCCCTCCACCCCCTGCACCGCCTCCCCCCACCACCTAGGGCCCCTCTCCACCCTCTGCCCCCGCCCTCCCTCTCCACTGCCCCCACCCTCCCCCTGCAACTCTGCTTGGGCCCTTCCATCATCCCCCCCTCTCCCTGCCCCCCCTGCTCCGCCACTGCCTCGCGGGCCGCCCCCGACTCTGTGTGTGCAGTGACACAAAATGGCCGGTTAAATACCTAGCCAGCCCAAAAGAAGCCCAAAAAACCTAACCAGCCCAAAAACGCCAGCTACGGCGAGCCCCGGGTGTCAAGCTTCCTACCCCCCCCCTCCCCTGGTGCCCCAAACTTCCCGGGGGGGCGAGCCTCCCGCTGGTCGGCCACCCCCCAAATCCCCATTTGACCCCAAGAGGAGAAATCTAATATAGCTTTCATTGCATCGTGACTGAGGAACCACCCCAAGTTCCTATCCTCGAACCAGTGCATAATTTTCCAATACCGTCCTGAACGAAATAAATGTATCACCGTTTGACAGTGGGCAGCAAATACCGGAAGTGACATACAAACGATTGTCGTCCCGCTGTTCATGATGTTTAGCTACATAAATAGGCGCAGCAGACAGTTAAAAGCACGTTCTAGAAGTCAGTAGGGTCTGCGCTATTGTCATGTGACATTTTAATTTTATTAATAACAGCATGCCATGGTTACATTTTCTAAACACGACTCCCACACATGCACTATTAATATTTTACGGCCGCGCTTCAGCTCATTAATAAAAGTGACAGTCTTTGAACCACTGAGTGCACTGTGTGAGTTCCTCGCGTGGTCGTTCCGACCCAGATTGAGCACCTTTCATTCACCCCGTCATTAACCTGTGAACCCTCCAGCAGCCTCTTAGCTCTATCGCCGCATTCGCCAGTTATTCAATTTTAATGGGCATAAATACATTTAGTTCAATCTGTAATAAGGTTGAGTGCATTTGCATTTCAGCTTCAGAGATTGTTTCAATTGATTTCAGAGAGTGAAAAATTAGTTTCTGCCACATTTCTGTAACCCTTTCTGTAAGTCCTTGGCTGCTAAGATTTAGCATAGTGACTTGGTGTAGTTGTGTCGCCAGATCTCCCCGTGTCTTACCATGTTTTGCCGTCTCAATGAATTCCAGATTTTACAAACTGAAAGATTACAGCAATCTCTCCCAGCCTCACTGTTTTATTTTTTTATTTTTATTTAAGCGCTGTTGCTTGTTTAATTTCTTTATTTTAACCTACAACCAACATCATATATATGGATATGCACGTAAAAACATAAAGTACAGTTACACTTACAAATTAAAACCAAAAACCCAGTGCAGTTCTCGCTCTCTCAATACAGCCACACAAACCATATCTTGCACACCAAATGCAATGCTCATGACCTCACCCTAGATAAAACAGATGTAATCACAAATGCATTGACTTATCAAACAACCATTAACACTATCAGTGAGCTATCTATGAATACAATACTACATCCTGTCACAACTGTTGCAACAGAAAATGTTATACTGCAGCTAGCAAACCAGAGCCCTCTGGTCAACGAACCCAACTCTGGGACCGTAGACTCAGAATACACAACTTGAGCAGAAACTCGTCTTGTCCAGTGGTAAGCTTTTAATCCCCATGGTTTTACATGAAACTCAAAATATCAATATTAAGCTAAACATTTTTGGAGCCTGCCAGGTGTTGTGCATAGAACATTCACTCAAATAGTAACTTAGGTATGACATGGTTTCTTAAAATCACATTTATGCATCCAAACGTAAAGTCATATGGCAGAAGCTGTAAGACAGAAATTAATACTAGCTACATGGTCGCTTGAGTTTTTAGGTCTCACCTACAGATGCCTTGAACTGTCTGTCATCAACAGACTTATTTTATCTGATATATAATTAACATATACTCATTACAGGCCATTGGATTTTGTGTTGTTCTTCTTCATGCCACTGGCTTGAAACATTGTCAAGAATATCTTAGATAAGCCCACATGTGATTGACTCACCCCTCTTTCTGTTTACTGTTTCCTTGTCCTTCAGCCTCCTATGCAGTTTATTTCAGTTCATAAATGACTTCTTCCCAAATCTCTCTCTCTCTCTCTTCTCAGTGTCACTGGTACTCTGGATTCAACCCACTACCCTTTGTGGTGCTCTTTATTTATGTTCTTCCCTTGTCGCCACCCCCCAAAGCCCCCAGCAATGTAGCTGCCATGTGCTAATAGTGAAGTGGGCAATAATATTTTTAGTCGGGATAAAGTAGAACAAAAAAACAATCCAACACTGCCACCCTTGTCAGAACACACATGCGGCTAGTTTTCCTTTTTGTTATGTTTTGTTACGCAGAAAACGCTCCTCTGCTGTGGTATTTTGCTTTTGCATTTTGGATCATGGACCCCCTTCATTTCCAAGAAACAACATAATTCTTCCAAGCTCTCAAGAAAACAAAAATTAGGGAACCCTGGAAGAAGTATATAAGCGGCATTAAGAAGAGTTACCTAGCCAAAAAGCACACAAAAGTCTGACGACAGCCTACTTTTATGTTGACTGACAGCTGTGATAATAAATATGAGAGCTGTATTCAGCGCAGTCAGATTTAATGTGAAATACTTACCAGCTGTAAACATACCCTAGGCCTGTCTTGTAAACTGATACAAGCAATAATAGTTTAGAATATTTTGGCCTAAAAGTTGTTTACTATTTGTTGTGATGCTTGAGGGCTCAAACAAAATACAGAGACTAAGATAGCTCAACTGCAAACCTCTGTGCTACAAACACTTAATCAACATTAGGCAGACTGTGAGAAAGTGGCTCTATATATACTGGACTAGAATGAAGTACAGAGTGTATAGAGTCCTCCATATCAGAGATATAACAGAGGCTAAAGTCAGAACTGACCTTACTCTCCAATGTGGTAGCTTGGTCGAGCAGTAAGGCAGTACCAGAGGACAGTGTAAAGCATTTGTTGTACACACTCAATTAGCAAAAGGTTTCACACACTCAAGGACTGAACTCCAGGTCAATTGTTTTTATATCCACAGATATAGTTGTTTTATTTTTAGAAACTACAGTCATTATGAGTACTCTCATGTCATTACTTTGTAAAGGAGCAAATAAAGTTTGTGCACACAGTGAATACAGTATTGGTAGTAAGCAACACAATCCTAAAACACACTATAGAATTGAGCTTAATGGGGTTTCTACATTTAAGTACAGTTGATTACTATGCAGATTACTTTGGGAGTTCCAGAACTAGATCATAGATTCAGTTCTGGGGTCTAAGCTGAAACCAGATTAGCAAAAACGTTTTAGTTACTGTAGTGAAATTTCATGAATATAAAGCTGTTTTAAAAGTTCACACTTAGAAACTTTTCAATGAAAATCTGACAATGTTATTCAATGGGAGAAAATTCAGAATGCAGGTAAAGTACGATCACGTTACTTTTGTAATCCAGCACTGGTCTCCTAGGGCCAGCACTGAGGTCTTAACTTAGAACACATTGGTAATTGTGTTTCAGTATTTCATAGGATTTTTAAAGAATATCTCAAGTTTTCAAAAGTAGACACTTAAAAGAAATTTCATAGAAAAGCAGACAATGGGTATCTATGGAGAAAATACAGATTAACAATAAACCCGGTTGGGATTACTTTTGCGGTTCAGTACTGGGCTGAAAGGTACAGTACTGGCTTCTCCCCTGATCCCAGGTGAGTACTTCGGGATTCGACTTTGGCTGATTTTATATGAATATTTTCAGTTTTCGAAACTTCACACTTGAAAAATTTTCGAGTCAAAATTGGTCAATGTTATCCAATGGCAAGTAAGTGAGTTACCGGTTTCCAGGTGAGCACTTGGTTGGTGAAGTTAAGGTTCTGGGCATAGACTTGGGGATCCCCCAGGGTCGGGTAAGTACAGTTAGCTCAATCCCAGCGGCACAGGGGCAGCCGGTGCAGAGGTAGGTAGGCCCAATGATATCCAATGAGGGGAAGGGGGCCTTCGGTTGGTGGCTGCTGGCTAGCAGGCCACGCGGCTGTGGGAGTTGTGCTCTTGGTCACTTGCTCAGGGCAAGAGGGGAAGTAGGATAGGACAAAGGTGGCACAGCCAGCAGCACTCGGGCAGGTGGGTGCAGGGTGCTCTTGAGCCGTCGGGCGCTCAATGTTATCCAATAAGACAGGTCAAAAAGGAACAAAGGCTGCAGGCTCGGGGACGGAGACTCTCCAGGAGCGACCAGAACTTCGATAGGTAAGTTGGGATATTGGAGCACAGGTAGGTACCCGAAAGGAAGGCACAGGGGGCTGTAGGGCGCTGGGTGCAGGGGTGTCTTTGGGTGTCGGAAAAACGTACTCTCGGCTGGTCGCTGTTGGGGTAGCCCCTGGTTCGGAGTCTGCAGGCGTCGGCTGGTTCGTCGAGGAGGGACTTTCGGGTCCCAGTCGCCGGGGGGACGTCCTCGTGGTCTTGGTTTGGTTGGGCCCGGCCCGGGCTCGGTGGGTGCAGAGTGGGCTGGTCCGGAGCTTCCTGGTTGGCACCAGGTGGGGTATTGCAGCATAGCCTCTTCTGATGGGAGTCCCAGTCTTCAAGAGGGTCAAGGCAGGCAGGTCCTCCGGGTGTCCCAAGGTTGCTGCAGCAGGAGTCGCCGGGATTAAGCAGGAGCAGGTTCCAGGATCGACAGGCCGGTAGGGCTGGGGCCAAGTCAGTTGTTGTCGTCCTGTTGTTAGCAGCTGCACGGCGGGTCTTCTTCTTCTTGATCTTCTTTCTTCTTTTCGTATTGGGATCTGAGGAAGGCAGGTTCAGGAAACCCCTAAATACTGAATTTAAGGCATTACAGGTAGGACAAAGACAGGGACCAATGGGTACCTGTCCTGGGGTGAGTACACCCCCTAGTCTGCTCCTCTTCTGTGGGAGGGGGGCAGGAGCCTAGCTGGGATTGGCCAGGGCTCCCCATCTACCAGATGGCCGGAGCCCGGGGTCGTGCTTGACCTCGTCTCCCCCAACTGAGGGGTGGGGTTGGCACAGGCTGGCACCCCCCCCCCCTTCCTGACGTAGTTTTTCCCACCACTCTTCCCGCCAGAGTGGTGGTTCGAACTGGTGGGGGCCATTTGCGGGTAGAGCAAATTGTCTGGAGGTGGCATGCCTTTGAAGCTTCCACATGCCCTTCCTGGGGGAGGAGACCTAGCGCCTCGCCCAGGATGTGTATTGTTGCAGGCCCAGGAGAGCGGGGGGCTCTCCACCCAGGGGACCAGCAACATGTCTGCTGTGTGGGAGCCTCTGCAGCCACTCAGCCCAAAAGTGGATTGTAGGTTAGGATTTCAAAGGGCATCTCTAATATGCCCTCTGGTTCATTTTACATTAAATACCACACTGGCATCAGGGCGGGTTTAATGTGCTGAGAAGTTTGGTACCAAACTTGTCAGTGTTTAGTGTAGCCATTATGGTGCTGTAGAGTTCGTAATGACAACCTCCCAGCACCATATACTTTTAATGGCATCACTGCACTTATAGTGCACAGGAGTGGCCCTGGGTACTGTAGGGGCACAGGGCTCATGCACCTGTGCCCACAACTCTGGCATAGGGCACCCAGCTAGAGGGGTGACTGAAGTATGCCGGGGCATTGGGTTCTGTGGGCATGGCACACAGGGATGTGTGCCATGTCGAATCTTGGTTTAGGTCTGTACTTAGGCACTCAGCCTGCAAAGGCAGCGTGTGGGTGCCAGGGTACAGGGCCACTGAGGGTGGCACAATAAGTGCTGCAGCCCTCAGGGGTCTTCTCTGGTCTCCATGCCCTGGGTTTCTAGGGTACCATTTACTAGGGGCTGACAGGTGACCAGAGAGGCCAATTGGGTTTTTAGTTTCAGCACAGTTTTAGGGAAGGAACACGGGCCCCCTGGGTACCTGGTTGGCAGGAACCCAGGGCACACTCAGTCAAAGCACATCAGAAGTTCAGAAAAAAGTGGGGGCATACCAAGGCAAGAACGATGGCACTTTCTCACACAGACTGTCCAGGAAAACCCTTTCATTAATGAGTTAATTATGGGACTCTTCATGTATTAAGACTTTTCATAGGAAACCAATAAAACAAAAAGAAATCATCATCACACATCTGTGTGGTAATATTTTTACCTTATAGGTCACCATTGCAGATTATACTGGCCATTAAATAGCATGGTAACTTTTTTCAGGCCCGAGCCAAAGGCAAAGCAAGGAGGGGTGGTAGAAGGCTTGCTGTATGCTCTTCTCTACACACATTGACTCTCTCATTCCTCCCAACAATCCAAACAGCTTATGGAGAAGAAGAGGGTCTGGACTAGGAAGCTGGCAAGTTGACAGAAGCTGCTCTATACCAGTCTTTATAGTTTACTGCTCCTTTCACTGTGATCAAGCTCTCAACATTCAAGTGTTGTAATATAGCCTACATGCCCTGTAGCCATGCAGTTCCTGCTGGAAATATGAACCAAGTTACTCAGTTTACCTGCTGGCTTTGTTAGGTTTCTCAACAGTTATTCACCTACAAGAATTTATCTCCCAATATGGGAATTATATGAACCTCTAACCTCAATTTTTCTTATGTATTATTAAAGTATTTTACTAAACTTCACTTTCATTGACTAATCCCATGTACACCTATTCATGTAGTTCACATGTTGAACAAGTTAAAAACATTTTTTGTTAATATCCAGTACAGTTGATATACTATTAATCCATTTTGAATTATCCCTTATGCCCAACTAAAAATAGATGGCATGCTAATTGCAAGTGCCTCTATGCCCTCTTCTGCGTTTCCAACAATTTCCTGTATAGATCGTATGTAGGTTCTGAACATTTGAGTTCTTGTTTCAAGTCTCATCTCCCAAGTAACATTTATTTTCAATCTCAGGTGAACCAGTACCAATTTCCTCTTTACATTATTCATTCCATTTCGAACATCAGATTGGCACAATGCACAGCTAATGTTTACACACATTGTGGTGAGTCAATTAAGGGACCGTTAGGCAAAGAAATGGAAAATCGTGGCTGCTATCAGGAGAGATGCAGTCCTAATGGCCCTTTTTCAATAAACTCACATGGCAGAAAAATCTTGGTTGATAGCGAGAAAAAGTGAGCCAAGTTTTATTGAGATTGTTTCTTCCCATTGAAACATCAATAATACTTATTCTCCTTTATTTCATAAAACCTAATGTTAATCCTAAGTATAACTACATTGTTTGTTCAAAACTCCTAATTTTAACCCCTAAGTGGGCCCACTGACTCTAAGATTGTTAGACTTTAAACTTACCCTACCTTAAGGGATTTCCTTTAGGTTTTTTCAGACTTTGACTACCACAACAACAAACTTAACTCTTACCCATGCCTTTGCAATCCCCATATGCCCTAACCCTCACCCTACCCTTACTACTAATCATAACTCTTACCACAGCATAATGTCCCTAGGTTTATTGCTTAATGCCTTTCCCTTGATCTAGCACAACTCTGCTATCCTTATCCTCTTCCTATCTATTGACCTAATACTAGTCCTTTCAAATAATTTAGAACATAAATTAAAAAAAATACTTTTTTCTCAATCTGACTTTTGAGTTTTTATTTTAGCACCTTTTATTTCTCACTTTTGACCGCAAAATATCGCGGAGAGTCCACAATGCCATACCAAAGATATGATGTTCTAATGTACACTTTAGGACAAAAATAACATTATTTTAATTTTGTTTCATACAGGTCTTAGAAACAAATTTCTTGGGTATAGGACTTACCCAAAGTGGCAGAAAAAAAGTACTGGGATCCCCTTTAATCAACTTAAAATGTCTTCTTTAAATATTTATCATTCAATAAATCATCCATAAATTGATCCTAGAGGCAGAGATTCCATACCCCAGTATGCTAACTCTTACTTTGGATGTGACTTCAACCTAATTATAGATTTACTTAAAGAAATTCCTCCTTCATAAAGAGTTTACCAATGTTTATTCATTTTGTGCAACTGAATTGCTGACCTCTACTGTGTCCATTGAGGCAATGCTGTAGAAGGTACAGGCATCATGTGCTCTGTCAAGGGACCAAGACTTATACATGAGAGTGATCTAATGTTGATAACTCACCAACTTTTAAGAAAACAGTCAAAGTGCATCCTGCTTGCGCTTCATTTATGGACCTAGGAAATATAATATTACAATATATTCCTTAAACTTTAAAATTAATGGCATACAGCATACAAAGTTACACTGATTTCGGACAATTTTGCCACATGACCTAGTCTCATAAGTATGAGCACACACCAATTCCTAATTTGAGACAAAGGAATGATCGAAGCACCTGTTTTCTTATTTATATCTTACTACAGTGGATCCTGAGTAGATAAATTCCAGTGGGACTTTCAATAATCAGCGTTAGTGGGGAGGCAGGTTCGGGGGCTACAGGATATGTGGGAAAGGCAGCCCGCAACATGGAATGAATACAACTCAACACAAAGCAATCTTGGAACCGAGCCTCCTCCGCAACCAAGAATACATGGTATTCGGGGAAGAGGTTACCTATCGTACAAATTTGAAATTTCGCCAATATTAGTTGTACTAATGTTTCTCCCGTGATGGGGAGCCATGAGGGGTTCAGGAGTGGCAATGCTGGGGAATATAATAGGTCCAACCCCAATAATCGCCGTAGCTTCTCCCATGCCCAGCTGGTGGTGGATACCGGTTGAATATCCAGCGGATCCCTCGGGATCCCTTTCGGTAAAACTGTGAACAGTTTCTGCGGAAGCACCAGATCATTCTCCGGTTTTAAGTATGGAATACGGGCGTCTGGGTGGTACCATGCATACGAATAGCAGCACTACGCCATCAAATAATATAAATACATATCCAGGACCCCAAACCCACCCCTTTCATACGGGGGAGTAAGAGTCTGCCAGTTCACCCGTGGTCTCTTGCCCCCCATACCAGTCTCAAAAGGAGATGCCGCAGTTTCAAAAAGAATGCCTGAGTGAGGGGAATGGGAATGTTATTAAAAAGGTATAAAAATTTCGGAAGGAGTACCATTTTAATAATGGCAACTCTTCCTGCCATCGACAAAGGCAGGCGCAGCCACCTTTCAATTTTCAATTCCAAAGAGTTAATCGCCCGGCCATAGTTTAACCTGATGATGGTAGCCACATCCAAATGTATGTAAATACCAAGATATTTGACCGCGCCATGGCACCATTCCAATGGATATTCGCATTCCCATGAAACCGCACTGCTAGTAAATGGGAAATTCACTAATTTGTGCCAATTAACACTAAGCTCATGGAACCGGCCATATCGCAGGATTTCCCTGATAATTGGTTCAAGGTTGAGTTGGGGGTGTCGCACGTATACAATGGTATCATCTGCATACGACGACACCAGTAGAGGGCCCGTTTGAAACTGCAGGCCGCAATGTAAGTGCTTCTCTTGAAAATGCCGGACCAAAGGGTCCATCGCTAAAATGAAAAGTAATGGGGACAGGGGACAACCTTGATGTGTACCGCGGGACAGGCAAAAAGGTTGGGATATTGTACCATTGAGGTGTAGTCTGGCAGAGGGTTCCATGTATAGAAGGGCAGCAGTAGAAACAAAACACTCCGGCATTTCCATTCGGCGCATCACCGAAAGAAAAAAGGACCATTCAAGGGAATCAAAGGCCTTTTCGGCGTCCAGAAGCACCGCAGCAGCCGGGACATTGGGTCTATCCTATGGATCACTGTGAACAGGATCCATAAATTTAGCGAAGTGGACCTGTGTGGGACAAATCCAGATTGAGCTGGAGAAATAATACATTCAGGAACTAAGGAAAGCCTGATAGCAATCACTTTAGCTAATATTTTATAATCCAGATTAAGCAGTGATAGGTTCCGGTATGAGCCACAGAGTGAAGGGTCTTTGCCAGGTTTAGGGAGAAGGATAATGACAGCCTCTCTAATAGTGGGTGGGAGGATTCCAACTTCAAGTGCCTCCGCGTAAACCTCTATCTACCGCGGGACCAATATATCCTTATATGCTTTGTAAAAATCTGCGGATAACCCATCAAAGCCAGGAGCTGAGGAACTCCTGAGCGCATCTATTGCCTCTACCACACTTTCTTGGGACATGGGAATGGCATGGAATTGTTACATATGCCTCTCAAGGTAGACCAGGGCAATTTCTGCTAGATACTCCCCTTGCTCCCGGAGGTCCCCAGTTATTCTAGAGGTGTACAGAGATTTCAAGTGAGACAGAAAAGCGTCGCATATTTCTGGAGTGGAATGCAGCCTCTGGTCGTCCGGGCCTCTGATATCGGTAATATAGGCTTTATTGTGCGGAGGGGGAGCGTGTGTGCCAGAATCTTACCGGGACGCTCACCCTCTCCATACCTCCTGGCCACATGCTGTTTACTGAGGCATAAAAGTTCCTGCACCACAGCAGCACGGAACTCCATCATCAAAGCCAACCACTGAGCCTGGCCATCGCCTGTCTCATGTTCTGGCAATTCCAAATCTAGGGCTGTCCTTTCTTTCTCAATACGGACAAGAGTGGATCTAAGATCTCTCAGGACCCCTGCATTCTTAGCTATACAAACCCCCCTGATATACGTTTTAAAACCCTCCCATAGTACCGCCCATGTAACCACCGACCCTGTATTAATCTCGAAATAGATTTCAATGGCCACCCTCACCTCTTCAAGAAACACCTGGTCTTGGAGTGCTCTCCCAGGAAATCGCCATTGTCTCTCATATCCCCCAGGTCTAGGGATGTTAAGCCGAAGCACAACAGGAGAGTGATCCGAAAACGACCGTGGCATCGTATCATAACCACTGAACCAACCAGCAACTCCTGGAGAGACCAACTAGTAGTCCATTCTAGTCCAGGTGTTATGGAACCCCGAATAGTGAGTGTAGGAAATGGAGGACAGGTGATGTGTACGTTCAACATCAACCAGTGAGAATTGTCTACAGATATCCTGCAAAGCAAGGTGTGAGCAGTGTGTAGAATCAGGAGATTGCTGTCTCTAGCGGAGTCTAACAATAAATTAAAATCACCCCCATTATTATCAGGCAGGGATCCAGAGCCAATAGGTGCACTTGTAACACGTGAAAGAATTCTGGCGAATCTACTTTGGGACCATATAGGCCCACCCGAGCCACAGTGTGACCCATCAGAGAGCCAGTGACCAATTAATAAGCGGCCTTCCCCATCATCTATAACCCTGCTCAGATACAAAAGGAACCCTTTTGTGAATAAGTATGGCCACCCCTCTTGCATAACTGCTATAATTTGAGAAACACCTATAGGACCTCCAACACTCGGCCATAGGTGGAGCACCGGATTTGGACAATTGTCACCTGCAGGCAGGCTATGTCGATGTTATGTCTAGTAATGTAATTGAGTACCTGGCATCTTTTCCGAGTATTGTTTAATCCCCTGACATTCCAGGATAGCAAAGATAGCCCGGAAGGACCGGGCTGCCAACCTAACTGTGCCATTCAAGGAGTACAACAGTAAGCACGTGACGTTGTGCAAGCTGACCCAACGTCATGTAACATAGACCTGTGTACCAGTTCCTGAAAAACCATGAACAAACAGCAAATGTCCCCCCCTCCACGACTAATCAACTAAGGTTGGATTTTAATGAACCGAATCAATCTGTAGAAAGAAGGGATTGTAACATTTCATTGTTACATCAGGTTTTTATGCAGCAAAAGTTAGGTTCTGTAGTAATGAATACTCATTGCTCAAATCTAACATTATTTCTTCCATAATAGCCATCCTGAGGGCATGTGGTTCATCATTATATATTTATTATCCACCAATTCATAATGACAGCACATTCAATGTCAATTAGTCCAAGTTCTAATATGGTGGATTGTATCGGGAGACTTTTCCTCATAGTCCGTATATACGTCTCTCTCTTCTCTTCAAACAAACTAAAAAATGAATGCCAAAAAAACAGTCACACCTTACATGCCAAGCAGAACAAGTGGGGAGGACACCTTTTATATTATAAAAACGTTTCAGATAACTAAATATATTCTCTCTCCAGTTTTAAAAATCCATGTGAGGCTTTTGGCAAGAGATGGATCTTTCACTATTAACTGATTAATATTTAAACTAGAATTCATATTCTGCAATACCATATCTCTCAAAGATTTATAATGTCTTAAAATGCTCTTTTCCGTTTAACTGCCAAATATAATTAGGGTTCTTTGTCAGTATTGATCAATACCTAATAAGACACATACAAATAGGGTTTGTCAGGGGAATGCTGGAAGTTGATACGTGTTAAAACAATAATAATAAAATGATCTGCACATAGCAGGGAGCTGATATTCTTACCCCCAAGGACAAGAGGAAATATTTGACAGGAATCTATTGATGTAGGTAAATGTATCTATGAACTATAGAAGGAAAATAGACATCCCTGTTATAAACCATTTTTCTCAAATTTTGTCTCAATTGATTCCCCCTGCATTACCCATGAACATTCATGTCCATATGTCTGTATGGAGGACAACTAAAGCCATCAGCAGTCCTGAAGGAATTTTGATGGCTGCCAGCTTGCATCATAAGACAACCCTATCCACCTTATCAAAAGATGTAGAAAAAACTTGCGATTTGTCAACAAAATAAAATTTGTTCTGAAAAAAAATGTAGAGAAGTCCATAAACATGGTATAAAGTGGCTTTCCACTACCCTTCACATATTTGTCTAAGATTATTTCCAGAGCTATGATATTATCAAGCACCAAACTACTTCAGTGGAAGCCTACTTGCTCAAAACAGATAACACTATGCCCATGGTGGAGATAGTCCAATACTGATGTTATCATTTTACATTAACATCAAGTGATTCTATATGTCTACAATTTTGTTCCAGCATTTCTGAGCCTCTTTCCTGAATATGAAGTATTTCACTACCTTCCCCAAAACTATACATTTTTCCTTCCCTTTTGTAGAGCAGGATACAAAAGGGGGTATAAAATGTGCCACTAGGTCTACGAGGAATTTAAAAATACAATAATGGGAAGACCATCTGGACCCAATGCCCTTGTTTTCCTTAGCCTTCCAATGCTCATAACAACCATTTTGGAGGAGGGAGGATCACAGCATTCCTTAGTTAACTCCTTAATAACAGGTTTCAGTAGATTTCCTGCATATAGGCTTTATGTAATTACCCAATCTCCTTCAGGGATAGATACAATTGACATATTACTTTTCCGTACCAGTCAACATTGCTGTTATAATCCATTATTCCCTATGATCATTTGTGAACCTGCCCTACTCAATGACCAATTTGATTGAGCTTATTTTATTTCTCTAGCAGTACACCTTATTATTTTGGATTCACCTCCTTGGAAGCCTAATTTCTTTCATGCAATAGTGAGTGGGATGAAAGAACTGGGTACTTAATTGAGCTCCATGAGCAACTTCTTTCATTCCTATCAATATCCTCTCTCAAATATTGCTTTGTATCTCTTGGCACCTTCCTATAGGAGGATTCCATAAGGTCCTGAAGTAAGCATTCATACGGATTAAAATACCCCCATCTGAATACATAAAATCACCATCAGTAAATTGGAAAAGCTATACATGTAATTTAGATTCATCAAATTGTGACCAATAAACTTGGTCATTACTTTTAGCAATTACCAGCTCTCTGTTTATACATAAGAAGTGTTCTACTGCAGATGTGGCCTAATCAAATATGCACTACATATCAATGATATAAATATCAAAATCTTTTCCATGTAGTGCATTAGCGTTAGCCATTATCCGAGCAATAACCATGTTATTCGATTATGAGACCCTAGTTATTGGTACCTTGACCTCCTGGTGATTACATTTCAAGAATTGTACTTTCAGAGTATCTTTGGAGCTTAGTTGAAAGCAATTCTAATAATCATGATCTATTGAATTAACTTCCCGGCAAATAAACCTACAAAGCCAACAGATGGCAATTTTCTGATTGTCAACAAGAAACTATGAGTATTTTCTTTAAAAGTAAGGGTTAAAGACTGACTTTGACATATTACTTTGTAGATTTCTCTGAGAGACTAATTGTGCACTGGAGTACCAACTGAGTAATAAACTCTTTAGATCTTGGCTCTAGAATGCTGGACTGTTCATACATAATTGAACACCTGAAAAGTTTTTCTTCTTTCTTATTTACATTACCAATTGGACCTATTTCTGTCCATGGCTTAACTTCCTGATAATTTCACTTTCCACAGATGTTGAGGAATTTGATTGTGAAGCCTCTGCATACACACTTGAGTATGTTTGTTTGTGATTTGCCTCCTTAGCACCCTTTTATTTTTATTTTTGTACTGTTTGCAAATTAGATCTCAACTTCTGTATCCCTTCAGGCAATTTCCAATGAGGTGGATTCAACTCCCTTCGATTTTTTTTTTTAAACCTTTACATTTTGGCCATTATCTTCGACTTTGTTGGGTTCTGAGAAGAGCTCATGGAATGACTAAACTCCTTCATTTTTATATACATAGATTTTACTTTGCTGTCAAAGAGGTCTAAGTGCATCTTGGTGTCATGTGTTTTGCACTCAACATTGGCCTTCTTAATGCCTTTGAACTTTGCTTCCATATACAGCTGAAGCAAGTGTAAAATCAAAGAAGACTGTTCAGATGGAAAGGACGTTAGAAAGCTTGACCACTTTGTCACCCCGACAAGTCAGTTTTTCTTAAAGACCTCCTCTCATCCGACAATATTGAATTAGTTAGTTGTATCATGGTATTAATTCCAAACCTGCAAGTGATTTTTGTAGCCCTTCACAAAGAGAATGTGGAATTGTATCTCATGGGTGTTTGTATGCAGAAACAAGTTTGATTAACTTGGCTATAATCCAAATATGTGGGCTATTGGTAGGGGTCCTCGCACTTCTACCATAATCATTTTTCAAACTTTCCCCCATATCGTGGCACAAGTCAGGTGTATCTACTTTTGTCTTTGTTCTTTTTATTTGCATCCCGCCCCATACCTATATTTAAAAAAAGCATCTGATTGAAGGCGAAAGATTATATTCCTGTCAATGTGTGAGATGGGGTAGTGCCGTTCATCCACTTTTTATTCACAAGTCAGTCATCCAAGTTAAGGGAAGTCACCAGGATGCTCAATTAAGCAGTCTGGGACCACAGGTTTTTTTCCCTCTGGAATGCATTGCATTTGTTGCTGAATGGATCATGTTCTTCTTGAACCAGCACAATGTGTCCAAGTTTCTGCACATATCCAGTGTGTATCCACTGTTCAAAAAGCTAGACAGACGTACCTTCTCCGTTCATGCTGGTAGGATAGAGGTCATTCAGCATACAACATTTATTAATATTTTGTTAAATGTTTGACTTCGTCCAGCTCGAATTACTACACAATCTACTTAATGTGATGAAGCCATCTCTCCAGTATACATATCAGATTGTTTTTTCTTTGGAATTATTATAGGCTTTTAATAGGACTTTAATTTTAGTGGGGTGGTTTGTTGTATCAGTGGAAATCATTTAGTGATAGTGAAAAAAGGTTTTATAGCGCACAATTGCCACGGTGTCTTAGTGCTAAAGGTTCCTGCTAAAAGAACAGCCACTAAGATGAGTAACAGATTATGGATAGGAGATAGAGAAAACACGTTTTCAGTAGTTTTCTAAAATAAGATAAGTTGGGCTGAGATCTCAAACAAAGAGAAAAGAGTTCCACAACTTGCAAACCAGATAAGAAAGACTTCTCCCTCCCCATAGTGGCTCTTCTAATTTTGGGGACTACTACAAGTTTAGCATTTCCCGATCTTAAGTTCCGAGCAGGCCCATGGCAAGAAAAGTTTTTTCATAAAGATTCAGGACCTCCTTAGTGCAAGGTTTTGAGGATAATGCAGAGGGCCTTAAATTTGATTATGTTAGACACCAGCAACCAATGTAAATCACAGATGCCTTTAGATATGGATTCAAACTTGAGAATCTTCAAAAGAAGGTGATCCGCCGCATTTTCAAGTTACTAAAGTTTTCGCAAAAGTTTTTTCTGTATACCAAAAAAAGGGCATTACAGTAATCGATATGTGATAAAACGTACGCACCAACACACTTATGCATGCCCACAGGGATGAAAGGAAAGATCTTCCTCCAAGTCCTAAGAAGGTAAAAACAGGAGAATGTCACTTTGTTTATTTGGTCCGAAAAACAAAGCTGTTCACCAAACCATACTCCTAGATTTTTTACTTTTCCATCAAGCCTCGTTTCAAAAAGAATTCTTGGAGCCAAAGAGCATCATTTCCTTTTTTTTGGAATTCAGTTTAAGCAATTATCCAGGCCACATATTCGAAAGACAATCCTTAAATTTAGAGGCTACGGCATCAACCTCAGAGGAGATGGATATCAAAATTTGTGGGTCATCAGTGTAAGACAGTGCTGAACCAGTAGGATCTAATACGTTTAGCCAAAAGGATGGCATAAATGAGTGTGGGCGAAAGTGAAGAGCCCTGAGATACACCACAAGGCAAGGTAAAAAGATCAGAGGTAAATTCACCAAAGTTCACACTGTGTTTCCTACCCATGAGAAAAGAACTTAGAATGTCTAGGGCTGCGCCTCTAACACAGATCTTCTCTAGTGATCTGATTAACAGTGAAAGATTCACTGTATCAAATGCGGCAGAGAGGTCGAGTAGAATCAGCACAGCCCTACCATCCGAATCACTTTGGTAGCAACCTGTAGTGCCGATTCTGTACAATGAGAGGACATAAACCCATGCTGAGAAGCATCCAAGATGTTAGGAGTGTCAATAAAAGCCATGACATCAGCATTGAGTGTTTTTTCCAGAATTTTGGCTGGTGAAGATAATCTGGAAATAGGTCTATACTTTTCTTGTCTCACTCATGTCCAAAGTAGTTTTTTTTTTTTACAACAGACTAATTGAAACCCATTTACATTCCACAAGAAAGTGACCAGATGTTAACACTCAGCAAGAAAGTGAGATGTTTATCCACCGTACTGTTTATCGTACAGAACTGCGGGTGGACAGGGGTACTATGAAGATCCTGATTTAGTGGTCTCTAGGAGATTCAATGTCCTGACTCTGAAAGGGGAGTAAAACGGTCCCAAAAAAGTCTGGCTTGATGGAGCATCAACTAGAGCCTCTTGGAAGGGAAGACCGACCCAGAAACTGAGTGTAGGCAGAGTTCATTAGATGACAATTAGTCATAAATCACTGACACCTTGGCCTGAATATATTCTGCTAACCTTATTGCTGAACACCTGGGTAGGAGGAAAGGATTGGGAATGTCTTCAGTTTGTAAGAGAGGTGAAAGGAGATTGGTTTTCTGTTGAATTCTAACATCCGGGCGAGATGAGAATTGTCATGTGTCCACTGGTCCTACTACGTACATTGTAGCCATGCCATGTTTAGAGTTCTCCGGTGGTGATTAATTCTAGCTCTGAACCCTTTATGTGTATAACTCTGTACAGTATCTGGAGCTAGTATAATAGTATTTTAACTTTATTTCTGTAGATACTGTACAATAGACAATAAGGCTGCAATTGTCTACCCTTAATATATGTAATACACACCACACAACCCGACCTATGCTTCCTAACGGAAACTTGGTTGAAACCCCATACGGTCCCTGCTATCGCCGTGGGGGTTCCTCTTGGTTATAAGTTTGTCCATTTTGACCGCCCAGAGAAAATAGGAAGTGGCTTAGCCATCATGCATAAAGAACATCTGAAGATCACAATATTAGAACAGAAGCACAACACTCTCCTTGAGATAATAATCTTCAAAATGCATTATGCTACAAATAGATTCTGGAAAGGAGCCTTAGTCTATCGCCCCCCAGGGCCCTCTACAGGCTTCTCCCTTGCACTACTGGAACTCTTGGCCCCACATTTTAAAGCAAAGGAAGATTTTCTCCTTCTTGGCGATTTTAATGTTCACGTCGATAATCCCACACTTCCGGAAACAATCTCCCTTGTTTCTGAATTATCCTCCCTCGGCCTGACTCTGCAAAACCATGAACCCACTCATATAGGAGGTCATCTTCTTGACCTGTTATTCACCAATTTCCCCGAAGTACAATGTCTCTCCCCGGTGCAAATAATTTGGTCCGACCACTTCATCATGGAATTTTCAATATGGAAGGCGGACAAGCCCTCTCATAAAAATTCCCTTCCACCTGTCTGGCGTTGACAGTGGCATAAAGTCACCGTAGAGGAATTGCAAAAGGAATGGAAACAGCCCATTCCCACAGAGACAGATAGTATAGAGACCGCTCTGACCAAACTTAACAACTCTCTTAAAGAAGCAATTGACAAAATAGCACCTCTAAAGCTACATAAACAATACCTTGCCACCAAACAGGAAATATGGTATACTGAGGAGCTTAGAATAGAAAAACAATAATGTAGGAGGATAGAGAAGAAGTGGAGAAGAAGTGGAGAAAAACGCGAACCGAAGAGAACAAGAAAGCACATCACTAAATGTTATAAAAACATCAAACATGCTCGGAAGAACAGCCTCTCTCATCAACTTGTAGAAGCGGGTAATCGATCTAAGGAATTATTTAAAATTCTCCAGGAGTTTGTAAAACCTACCGCATGTGAAAGCCCTGATGATTTTTCCCAACAATTATGCGACAAAATCTCCTTGTTCTTCGACAATAAAATCAACTTGATCTACGACAAAATTTTACAGGCTCCCAACCAAAACAGTAATAACTCTCTCTCTCCTCCCATCCTGTCTACTTGGAGTAAAGCTACACTTGCGACATTCCCAGCAGTTAATGACTCAGACCTCGCTTCCCTTATGAGCCATATAAAATCTGGATCCCCAGATGATTTTCTATCAGCTAAAATAACTGCTTCCCTGGAAAATCTGCTTAGGCCCCATATTCAAACACTGATCAACCATTCTCTTAGGGAAGGATCTGTGCCCACAGAATGGAAAAAAGCAGTGGTGAACCCAATCCGAAAGAACGCAGCAATTCCATGGACCGATCTTTCCAACCTTCGACCTATCTCCCTCCTACCCTTCCTCAGTAAGTTGACCGAGAGACACATTAACATTCACCTGTCCAAATATATTGAGGCAGCGGAGGGCCTAGATTTTTCTTAATCCGGATTTAGGCCCAATCACAGCACAAAAACTGCCCTCCTTTCAGTGACAGATAACATCAAGATGTCACTGGATGGAGGAGACTCAATGATTCCTGTGCTGTTAGATTTATCCGCTGCCTTCGACACTGTGTCTCATGAGATACTTCTCGGTCGCCTGAGGGAGAGGGGAATAGAAGGTGTGGCTCTCTCCTGGTTGGAAAGCTTTCTTTCGGATCGTCAACAAGAGGTCAGATTGGGCTGCCATCACTCTATCTCAAGGGAGCTCACAAAGGGAGTGCCACAGGGCTCATGCCTAAGTCCCACACTCTTCAACGTGTATGTGGCCCCCTTGGCAGATATAGTAAGATCTCATGGGTTCACCCCTGTGTCGTACGCTGACGACACTCAGCTTTTGTTCCCTTTAAAACCCTAACGCCCGCAATACAAAAATCTTTTGCGGACGGAATGAGGGCAATATCTAGCTGGATGGCCACTAATCGCCTCCAGTGTAATGTAGGCAAGACTGAAGTAATGCTGTTTGGGGAGCCAACACTTTTATGGTCCCCGGATTGGTGGCCCCCGGATCTAGGACCAACACCAAACCCCAAACAGACTGTCAAAAATCTTGGTGTGCGTCTAGACAAAACACTTCTGTTCAAAGAGCACACAAATCAAGTAGCAGGTTCTTGCTTCCGGGTCATTGGACTGCTGCGACGTGTCTTCCCATTCCTATCAGATTCTTATAGGAAGACCCTCGTCCAGGCCTTGGTTATAAGCAGACTGGACTACTGTAATGGCCTGCTGATCTCGGCAAACGAAGAACAACTGCAGAGATTACAGGTGGTCCAGAACACTGCTGCGAGACTAGTTGTCAATGCCCAGCCAAGGTCTGCCTCACTCCCCCTCTTGACAAAACTCCACTGGCTGCCAATTAGACAGCGTGTAAAATTCAAAATCTGTTGCACTATTCACAGATGTCTGTTTAGCAATGGACCTAAATATTTAAAAGAAATATTTAAGCCCTACAAACCCAGTCGGACCCTGCGCTCCAGCAGTCTGCAACAACTTCAGGTTCCAAGGATAAAAAAAGCTAGGCAGGGAGGGAGAGCCCTGTCCTACAAAGGCCCCATCCTATGGAACTCATTGCCCCCTGTTCTCAAAAATACTACCAATTTTCTATCCTTCAAGAAGTCCCTGAAAACATTTCTATTTTCGCCTGTTAGGATCTTCCCCCCTTCACTCTACCGTCTAGCACTAGGTCTTGTTTCTTTGGTAAAGCGTAAGCGCGGAGATACCCTTTCGAGGTTTGACTTCCAGCGCTATACAAGAACATAAATAAATAAATAAATAAATAAATAAATAAATATGTTGCGATTTCTACATATGCAGATATG
Source organism: Lissotriton vulgaris (assembly GCF_964263255.1). Classification (NCBI taxonomy): domain Eukaryota; kingdom Metazoa; phylum Chordata; class Amphibia; order Caudata; family Salamandridae; genus Lissotriton; species Lissotriton vulgaris. Next base: position 974,148,191 of record NC_141693.1, on the reverse strand, counting down.
CAATACCTCTGATGAGCTTAATAATCTTTGGGATCCTTTTTAAAGTTCTTCTTTGGCTTACAAAGCATTTGTTCTTCCCTTGCCTGCATACCTACAGGACCATTTAGGCCTCCAGTAGTCTGCAAAGTGAATTTTCTGATCATTAAGATCAACTTTCAAAGCTGAAGTTTTACATTCAGCCTGACTGGGCAGGCTATACCTTTTTGGGAGTGTCACCCTTTGATTTGAAGCTGGCTAAATGTGGTGCACGGAATGGAAAGTATAAGTTGCACATATTAAAGCTTGTGAAAGATACTAGGCTCTTTTTGGTTAATATATCAATCAAAAGGCAGGGGTCCTCATTACAGAACATTTACTGGCTGCCTATGTAGGTACTTAGGACCGGATTCACAAATTTCACTTTTTTAGTAACGTACACCTTTGAACATGTTTACTACTTTTTGGTGTTCACAACCTGGGCTTTTGCAGTAAGTCCCTAACTCCATCATTTTCCATTGAAGGGTGTTGCAGTACATGTGGTTGTCTGTGTGTAGTGCTGGACTTACTATAAAAATGTACTTTACTACAAAAGTGTAAGTTACTACAAAAGGACAGTTAGTGGATCTGAAAATGAGTAAACGTAATCAAAAGTGTAAATTATCTTTGGGAATCAAGCTCTAAATGTTCCTGCCAGTCAGTAATTCGCGTGCAGAGTACGATCCGATATAGAAATAATTTTTCCTTTGGCATTTTACCATCTGCCTGCTGTAATTCTTTCCACCATTCAGTGGTCAGCCTGGCGGTGGAACAGCAAGGTGTGCCCCCTATTAGGTCCCATTACTTTGCAAAGGGTATATCTCCTAGGGATCTATCCCCTTCAAATATTGTAGCCAAGTAACACTGTTCGGAATAGGGTCACCAAATAGCTAGTTTTGTTCTAGACAGTTTGTGCACTTCCAGCATTGTTATTCCAAGAAGTGTACACCACTTTACAAGGATGGAACACCTGCATAAGACTTTAACACCAACAGAGCGTTTTGTTGTATACCACTGTCCTTGACGTAATGTAGCTACAGCTGCTATGTAACTGTCAAAATTACCCAGGGATATGCTACTTCGTTTAATATAATGAGGGTCACAGTTTGAGTGTTTGAGCATGTTAATTATTAGCACCTTTGCTATTTGTGTCAAGGTTCACTGTACTTTAAGTAATAAATAATGAATCAATTAATCACCATTTCCATTGGTTTTTAAAACTCCATTGCAGTCTGCATGTATGGTTCCCTGTTACTTTGATTACCATTTTATAATGAAAAGGGGGCTGTTACCTTTCAAATTATGTATGTTTCTACTTACATGCATATTCTGACGTCATAATTTTCTTGTCACTGGAAAACATTCCAAGCTGTCAACAGTATTTTATCACATGACATATTTCCCCATACTGCATGTTGGTTAAGAGCAGGTGTGATGCCTGCACTTCCTGAGTAAACATCGATATTTTCCCATTCCATCTGAGGGTTTTATTGCACATCACAAGTGGTCTTTTCCTTCCATTGCACCCACTGTGTGGTCAGATCACCTTGCTACACATTTCTTCACAATCTGAGAGAAAACGAGGATCTACCCATTTGGGAGCATCACAAGTTTACACAAGCATGCACTGCAAATGAATAAGCCAGCACGAAATGGTTAAACACATAAAATATCTCTGACAATGGCAGATGAAAGGAGGGTATACAAATAGGGGTACATGAAGGGCAGTAAAATATTTGTGTTAAAGGAAAAACTATGAGGAATAGGAAAAAAATATTTGCCCTATAGCTGTTTGAGTAGTAAACATATATTTAGGAAAGGGGCGGAAAGTGACAAAGCACAACACAAAAGGCATTTTGGAGAAGGAAGTTGTGCAACTGAATATTTAAAGCAGCTGTTCAACTGAAAAGTGAGCGTTGCACCCACGTAGCTTCATGTCGTGGCACGGCCAACCATAAGTTTTTAATTAGTAGAAAGTTACATTATGGAACTTGTATTTTGCTTTTACCACTATAAATAGCAATTCAAATCCCAATTTGCAATGTGCTGTTAGTTATAAATCCCTGACTGACTAAAATTGTCAAACCTGGCAGCTGTCCCCCTGGAATCAAATGTGTAAATTGCTGGCCCAATGACGTGGGAATTAAATGCCCCAGACTGGTGGGGGTGAAAACAAACAGAGGGTACATTTGGAGCCTTTAGTGTTATTCTATCTCACATCATCAAACCCTCTTCCACCTGCTAAAAATCTGTTATTATAAGGAATACAGTGCCTTCACCTCAACTTTACAGGGGTGTAGCAAATGGAATTCCATGAACTTATAAACTTGGTCTGTGATAAAATTGATGGTACTTTATGCTATATGTTATTGATCACTAGTTAATTGAAAATGTCAGATTCATTTTTATGTTTTACAATACAACCTGAAATGCAGAACCCTTTTAGACTTAACATGTATTGTACTCTTATATTTTAGGGAGCAGCTCTTAAATATTTACCAACTATTGTAAATGATGTGAAGCTGGTGTTTGATCCTAAAGAGCTTAGGTGAGTAACAGAAGTTGTAAATTTCCATTTCTTAACACAATTTTGCATACTTGTTCTCGTTTTTTGTCTCTACAAAAAACCACAAAGTTCACACCTTTGACGAACATTTATTATGGTTTACCATGAATAATGTGCACATTTAGGTTGACTTTTCTTACTTGTGGGATCTAAATGAATGGGATAAATCTTCAGTTATTGGGTTACCGCACATTTTTACTATTCTTATGAATTACTTTTTTGCTGGTAATACCTTAAAACCATTTGGTAACTAACATCAATGTTTCACTTAAAGACTGCTGGTTATCAAACCAAATAGCATTACTCCTGAACAAGACTTCATTATTTACTGGCAATTTAAGTGATATCAAGTGGATCGTAATTGCGTGCTGTAGCAACAATGACACCTATCAGACATTTGGATATTTTGGCCCCAAGAAATGTTTTTACCTTCTTCATTATGGCTGAAATAAAAATAATGATGTTTTATTTCTGCTGTGTAACTTGACATGTGTTGAACACAGATCTATTCTGAGGTGCTAATATTCGGATGTAAAGCATTCAGCGATGTGCCAGCGAGACATATGTCTGCTTAAATAAAGGTTTTTGTCAGTTCTGACAAAGAGATTACATTCATTTGAAGTAGACTTATGCTTAGTTTGTTTTAGAGAGATGAATATTTTAAAGAGGGAGTTAAACAAATCCAGGTACATTTTAAATATTTCAACAAGGGCATTGAAGAATTCTAGGTACTTGTAGGTGCAATAAGCATGCTGTGTTGTTGTAGATCTATATTTTATATGTTAAACAATATGCATGTTTTATTTCAAGTGTATTTCAAGTGTTTTGTACAATCTCAAAGGAAGTTCACTAAAATAAACTCATGCAAATTACTCTGATGCACAAATCTATAAAAGTGTTACGTATTTGAAGACCCATATCACATCACGGTTCCTTAATTGGCCCTTTTTTTGTCCGATTTCTTTCCATTTCTGCTCTAAAACTAGAGAAATATGAGCCATTTACCAAGCTGCCAAAATCAATTGCCAGCCTAACTGGATGAATCCTCACTATCTCGTCAGGGCACGATTATCCACGTTCTTCAAACTGCTTAGCTCCTCTGCAGAAAAAAATAAAAATAAAATACTCTTTTTGTCCTTTTGTTTTTTTACCCCCTCCACCCACTTAGATTTTCTTTTTATTAACTCTACTGAGTCTGAGGTCTGCTGTCCATGTCTCATCCACATGTCCTTTTTTAAAAGAGTGGACTCTCCTATCTCAGACTGCAGCCCTCGGACTGTGCCTGGAGTGTCAGTTTGGTATGTCTATAATTTCACTGAGATCTATCAAATATACATAAAATCACATTGTAATTTAACTGCTATGGGCCCCTTGCCTAGGTAAACATATGTTTAGTTATATGGTTAGGGGGTAGGATAGTTTTTTTCTTAACAACCCGCCATCTAATATGGCATATGAACCTTTTGCTGTAGCTGCATATCTGTCTAAAACAAAATATGAAATATGCCCTAAATTTTTTTCCCAATCATCATTTAATATGCACTATGCTGATGTAGATCTGCCTGTAATGTTTAAACGTGAAAAAAGAATTCAGTTACCACTCACAGATATGACAGTATGAGTGATCTGTAATGTTGTGCTTTTTTGGCCATATTGAGTTTTTTGATAATGACAATTTCCGGGCTATAAATGAATCAATTAGGCTAATAAAAAACACCTGTCCATTTGTCCTAGAACAACTCTGAAAGGAATTTTACACAAGTGCATGTGAGATTGACAGGTGATGGTGATTACGATAATGATATTTGTATAACATGAATTAGGCAGGACCCTGTTAAATGAGTATAATTTTCCGTCAAAATTATATTGATGAACAATGGATGTCTATGAGCAAGAAACTACTGGATAATGTCATGATTTGATAATGGTTACCAAAATAAGTCTGTATTTAGCAAGGATGTGAATCTTGCATTAAAGAGAATGAGTCTAGTGTCAGGATATTCCAGCAGTGTCCCTTAAGTCCAAGACTCCAGGCATCTCCAGATAATAAGGACGATACCTGAAATCCCCTTTTTTAAGGAATCTTCATTTTCTTAATTATTGGGCAGTGCATTAAAACCCTCAGATAATATGCAGCACAAACCTTTGAATCTGCCCCTTCTTTAAACATTAATTTAATGGTGTTTCTCCATGCAGCTGATACATAGGTATGCTTCCTTAGACACACCATGTTGAATCCTTGTGTTCCAAGTTGCCTGCAACCTCCCAAACAGTTACTATGTGTTGCACAAAGAAAGCGGCATTACCATAGCCTAATATCACATTCACTTTTGCTCTCACCATTAATGCTCTCCGATATCCACTCCAGGAACAAAATGTGAAATTTAAGAAGGTAGTTTTGTTTCACATGTACACATTATAATTTGCAAATTAATTTGATAGTCCTAGAATAAAGATAACACTCTAATTGAGTGACAGTGGATGTAATTTGTGGTATCATCATTTATGTTAATTTATTTTGAACGTTTTATATAGCGCAAACATAGGCACCAGCAAACTCCTGACTGAGGCATCCTAGTGCTCATTTGTGTGCTGCCTTATTATTAAGCATGTGACATCGCTAAGGACATCACACATACATGGGTTGAATATGAGAGAGAATCCCCAGCCACTTAAAGGTCAAAGCAAGGATTGAACTGGCGGATGCAGTTGGGGAAATTTATTACAACTCTCACCTCCCACATAGTCATGCCACCAGCTCAAGCCACTTTTTTTCTGTTGGAAGGGACAAGACAAAAAACGAAGGTGGAGCAACTCATCTCCTACTATCCATCCACCAACCTACAATTACACCATCAAAAGAAATAAACCAGGGTGGCTCTGATTTTTTTCTAGTCCCTTCCATTTCATTCCACTCCCACTTCTAGTGCATTTTTGGCAGCTCCTCTGTCTCCCAGAGCTTCTCCATCCAAGAGAAGCGTTGGAAGGGGAAGGAGCTGTGTGTCGGTGGGCCAGCAAAAAGCAGAAGGCTGCTTTTATTTTCTTAAAGACTAAGGGAAAACATCCAGTGCCAGACTCCATTCGGGGTCGCTGACACAGTTTCACACCCCCTGCAAGAAGCAATATGCTTTTTGTTGTTTTTTTCTTATCCTCAGGAAAAAATCCAAACAGTACCTGGCCCCTTGCTGAGGTGCAGACGCACATGTGTGTATGTCCCATAGGGGAGCCCAGATGCAGTTTTCTTTTGAACCCCAGAAAAAACCCAAATGAACCCGGCTCCTGGCTGGGGTGCAGACACGTCCTTTTTTTACTCCAGCGAAGAGCCTGGACACTTTAGATTTTTTTCTTAATCAAAAATCCAGACAGGGTCTCCCTCCTCTCTAGGGCACAGAAAATACTGTTTAGCCCTGTGGTAATCCAGCACCTCAGGAAAGCTACAAACCCTAATCATATCCAAACACTGACACCTGAATGAGCTCTGCATTGTATATCGTTAGAGGATGCCACTGCTTTTTATTAAGCAAAATTTCCTGCACAGGTGAAACATTGATTAGAATAAGGATTTCCTCAAAATTCTGTGATGGAAGTTTCCAGAATGTATGGGTAGCTGCAAAGCTCTAACCACCTAGTATACCCACATCAATAAAAAAAAAAGTTCAGCTCATTTGTTCAATCATAACTGACAGGAACTGGTCAAATATGTGACTGTATGAAGTCACCATAGTGTCAATATGGTCTTCACATTGTCACAAATTTGGCGTATTCCTGTCCCAGGAAATAGGATCACCCGCATATAATAAGACTTTTGAAATGTGTCTGCAGTTCTCCTGCTTTCCATCACAGAACAAAAATGTATTGTGTTTTTTTTAACCGATTTTGACATTTGCAGAGGATTCTGGGTAATACAATTTGTTGGGATTCATGCAAGCCACATCAAAGTGTTTTCCCTTTTGTCTCTAGTTTTCAGAAATATTTGGGGTTAGTAAACTTCCTTGTGTGCCGGATGACACTGTCCAAAAACTTCTCCCATCGAATCTCCCCCATCACAATTATTGCCTGGTGACTAGAGTGCAGATCCCTGCTCAAATCCTTGAAAAACCAATCCATGTGCGATAACCCCATACTCAGTAGACTTAACCGAATACAAATTACTATATTTTGAGTGAAAAAAATCGAAATCTGTAGAATGTCTTGTTCAGCATGTTGTTCTGGCCAGCCAATCAGAGTGAGGGCAGTCTGGCACCCAACGATAGAAATCTAATGATGGGTTAGTATTCAAAATATATGATTGTGATTTGCTTCTATATGATGCAGGGTTATATATGTCACCAAAACAGGTACTCTAAAAAAAGATTAAGGAAATCTTGCCTTATTTGTTAGATTAAGAGTCTAACCTCCATCCTAAATCTCCTTTCAAACACTTACTCCAAAACTGGAAACCAGCTTTCTGAACATATTAATGGGGATAGATCTTGGTTTGCTGTGGACATTCTGCTTTTGTGAGGAGCATGCTCCAAGAAAACTCTGTCCTTGGAGGCTTGGAAGTCCCATACAAGAGAAAGTGCCTGTCTATTTACAGACATTACAACAAGCTAGTGTCCTCTTGAGTAGACTGCTTCAAAATGTATGGTCTGTTTGGAACCCACCGTAACTGCTTTTAAGAAAGCCAGAGGTCCCCAAGAACGATGCAGCCACACCAGCTCCGATTGTGAAGCTTTTTGTCTTTTTGTGGGTCAAATGATTCGACTTTATGGTTTGCAGGAGGGCCAGTGTCATCCTTCTGACTGACTCAAGTAAAACCTGTGATATATTTTGATTGCTCAATTCTGTAAAAGTCACCCACCTAGAAATATGAATTATCTGACCTGAGCTTGCCTTAATGTATGCAGCTTTCAAGTTCCACCAATGTACTAACGCTCAGGAACTCATAAGAAACGTAATAAACAAATGAAAGGTTTATCTTTTGTCCAATGCCCTCTCTTTGGGTGACAAAGATCTTAAGTCCTGCCCTGAATGTTCTTCCCCGGAGGTGTGTTTTTCACTTTGGTATCCCACATCATGTATGCGAAGTTCTCAATATAAATTCTGATACAGACTTTAGCTACACGACAGTGCAAGAATCTCCTTAACATTTTTTTTTAATTGCTGCTGTTCATAATATACAATCTCTGCCCCAGTGCAGGTGGCTCCCAGCCTGAAAGTCTGTGTCAGTGTGCCCCTGGTCAGTGCCCACCTAACCTACATTCAGTCTCCATGTCACCCGATAGGTAGAGTTGTTGTTTCATGCAGGACCTAGAACTGTAAATTGATAAAAAATTATACATAGCAGGGGCTCTCTAGTACTTAGTTACTTAGTTATATTACTTAGCCCTTCACGTAGTAATGTTTTAAATCTGTGATACAAACATTTCTCCGAGATTTTCTGATTGTAATCATGTTGGCTATGCCCATGCATTCATTTATGTAGGTCTTTTTTTTATAACTTGTTTGCTGTACAGTTGTAATAGTCAATGTTACACTAAAACTTAGCACAACCTTGAGTAGTCAAAATATACAATTCATTCTCTGCCTTTTCTTGCATCTGTCACTAATTATTTCGCCAAGAAACAACATCTTGAAATACTTAGTTTTAAATCTTGAAGACCCAATTGTATTTCTTTTGTAAATCTCTATTAATCTCACTCCTCAACTCCGAACTTATCCAGCAGATCCACTTCCCGACAATGATCCCAACTGGTTAAATGCAGAAACGTATATGAAAAAGTGCCCACAAAAAAATCAGTACTAGTCCCCCGCCAAGAGGAACTGTTCAGCCTGGACTACCCGTCTATACGGGTTAAATAGGCCTTTATTCCACTGGGCATTTACCTGGTGTGCTGTGGAGTCCTGTTTTGTAAGCCTGGGGCCACTCCTGGTGTCTGTCACTTTCCTAAGCTCCCCGAAGTTAAACATAGCCGGCTCGTGGAGGCTTCAAGGGAGCGGGGGAAGGAGGAGGATGGTGGAGAGAAAGTGTTCAGAGAGAGGGAAGAAAGGGAGATTGAATGGAATGAGATATTGCGCAAGAAAATGAAAGGAGCGGGCTGATTTCAGTATTTTACTATTGCACCCTTTGGTTATCCCTGCAGGCTCTGCCCCTCTAATTAGGCAAACAATGAAACTCAGATTTATTCCAAGCTATTTTGGATGACTTCAGCGAGGTGCAGCTTGATTTCTATGCTCCAGAGAGAATGATAACTACATCTGGACATACCTGTGTAGTTATAATAGATTTCCTGTCAGAGTGGTAGGTTTTGGAACTTAAAAAAGGACAACTGATTGAGAGGATGTTTGTTTTAGCTGATTGTTCAAGAAAAAAGTGCTGATTTAACCACTTGGCTGCTAGGCGTTTTCCCGTCCTGCGCTAAAAAAACATAAATCCTATACACCATGACGAGCTGGCCTTGTCATCCGCGCACGGCAGGTAAGCGCCATGACGAGCCCAGCTCGTCATTAGCCTCGAAGGGGTTAAAGAAGGATATTCATTATATTGAATAGTATGTTTGCTTATTGATGAGGCTTTAATAGAGAGCAAACATTACTACACCAAACAAGGGAACTCCTTTTCTGGAGCTTTCGTGTTTTTCTTAAACCCAGGGGCTATGCTTCAGACCCACTCCCAGAGCTCTCATGCAGGGAACTCATTTTTCCTGCAGTCCTGGTGTGCATATGCAAGTATTTTTAGGCAGGGAATGGCCAGACTTGACAAAACAAAGAAGACACTATGTCCCACTTCAACTACCTTTTTGAGTGTTTCCTGGAAGGGTACTTTTATTTATTAGTTTGGAGTGAGCTAAAATGGCCGCCGAAGTAGGAGCTGCTTCTCAGAAACATAGACAGAGCACAGCACCAAGTAAGTAGACAGCTGATTTAGCCCAACCAGCAAAATTATTTTAATACAAAATTCATGGAATAGATTCTGTTCAGCAAGCGATCTTCATAACAGTTGTTCTGTGGTTACAACATTGATACAGCTACAGCCGACACGTGTTTCGTCGCCACTCGCGACTTTGTCAAGGCTTTTAATGAAGTGTAGTCCGAGTTCAAAATATCACATCCAATCGGACGGATCAAAGCACAAGGGGTCCAGATGCAGTAGTCCAGAATGAGAAAATTAATGGCTTGATAGCGTAAGTCAAGTGCACACGTCAGTTTTTTCGTAATTAAGAATCAAAAAAGGCGTAGTAGAAACGTTTCTTGTCGTAATGGCCTCAAAACCAAGTAATTTATACATACATTACATACATTTGCCGATTACACGCTCTCATGAGCAGATTGAATCATACTCTGCATCCAACCAGTAAAATCTCGGGTCTAACAGCAGGGCACCATAACAATCAAATAACCAATCCGTTCTGAAGTGTCCCGACTTCTATGTACGGAAAATTCGGTCCCCTCCGGCAGCAACCGTATGTGTGCTTCTTGCAAGCTCCGGGGTTCGGGATCCCATTTTTGGAATATCCCTGCATCAGCCCGTCTTCCCATGCCCGCAACTCATCTACTCTTGGAGGTGGTTGCGGGGCTTCTGCAGTGACTTACCTCTTCATCTGCCCGATCCTCAGATGCTTCTTTGGCGAGCTGTACCTGATTTCGCCTGGGACCCCCCACTTGTTTCCCGAGCCAGTTTCAGGTAGGAGCGTCTGGGGCTCTGTTATCGATCTGCTGTCACTCCAGGTCAGAGGCTGCAGCTGGACTCTTTGCGACTGGGCCGCCTCTCACCTCAGGCTTCCCTTGTTCATCAGGAGCTGCCGGAGGATGCCGCTGTGCCGTGTGCATCTCGACATGCCCTGATGCCGGAGGAGTACGGGAGACGGCAAGTGTGTTAACCGGGGCCAGCCGGAAGAGAATTGAACACGGAGCAAACCTCTCCTGGGGACCCAGAGAAGCAAGTGGCGCTCAACGGCACGGTGAGTGCAATCAGCACGAAGCAGGAGACGCAACGGCTGCTATTTCCCTCTGGCAGACCACAGCATGGGGAGATGCGCCGACTCCCCAGGAGAGTCCTGTTAAGGCTGCCTCGTGGCAGATGTAGCTGCAGCAATGCCCGAAACCTGCCAGATAAATATTTTTAAAGTGCAGCACCTGACGAGATTGAGGAATCCGGCGGTGCCTGACCTTAAAATGGCGCCTGCAGAGGACACACTTCCTCATGGTAACTCTGGCCTTCACCCCAGGTAGCTCTTCCACATTAGCGACAAGACAATTCCCCTTTCTCTAGACCATCATTGTACCACTGACCCTAATGTGGTGGCTGCATAGGCTTTAAGGAGTAATCTCTGACTGAGGCAATCCAGGAGACACCTCATGAAGTGACGCAAATACCCTAGGGGTCCCTTAGAATACAAAGGGAAAAGATCAAAATGGGGATTGGCCGAATGGAACCCTCTGGGCAGAATCTCTTCCCTGACCCCACTGTGCTCCTTTTCCTCGATGAGCTACTACTCTTGGACAAAAATTGGACCTCGAGCATATCCCCATCCAGCTCTTTAGCTTCTACAGTGTAGATCAAAATTGCACCCAACACATATTGATTTACTGATCGTCACCTACTACCGTCAACATTGGCTGCATAGGGGCAGCAGTCTCCCAGGCTACGGAACCAATGACCCAACTAGCATTTCCCTTCTACAGTGAGGGTCTTTCTCTACCAGCCCGACTGTCTCTAAAATAGTCTCCATAAGTGTGCCCATTTACAAAGCACTCCTACTCCCCTTGATGGGGATTGATCCAGCATTTATGCCCTGGAGTCTCAGAGACCCCTCTGCGAGAGTTCACAGCGACAAGGGTGTCACACATAGCGGAGAAGTGGAAAAGATCCCCTTACCGCTGGGAGCCATTTCCTACCCAACCAGACGTCGGACACTGCGTTTCTGCTGGGTTTCCTACCCCATCCCCCACCTCTTCCCTCCTTCATTCTTCAGAGTGTGCCCATGGCCAAAGCACTCCTCTCCCATTGTTGGGGAGGGAGCCAGCATTTATGGCCTTGAGTCTGAGACCCCATTGAGAGGGTCCACTGCGATAAGGGACTCACACATAACCGAGGACTGGAAATTATCCCTTTACCACTGGGAGCCATCGCCTACCCAGCTGGACATCAGACACTTTTACTTCCTCGTCTCCTACGCCCTCCCCACCTCTTCCCTCCTTCATTCTTTGTCTACTTCCCCTTTTCCTTTTCTCTCTCCCCTGAATTTCTCTCCCCCTGCCTGCTTTGTTTATCCTTATGCCTATGCTATGCTTTTGTAACTCATGTAACTACACTCCAGCAACTGATGTAACTGTGTAACTATGTTCTGAAACAATGTTCTTGCTCATGTAAAGCGCTCTGATACCTCTGGGTCTAGCTAGCGCTATATAAAACTTTTCAAATAAATAAATAAATAAATAACTAGTGAGAAAAAAGTCAAATTGGAAAGATCTACATTGGTAGAAATCTAAAGTGATCATGATTTATGAGTTCGAGTTACAATTGAACTGGTCTGCCTATGTGCTAAGTGGCACTGGTGTAACAATGCATGTTGGAGTTATGTATTTTTATAACACATGTATAGGTTGGTTTAAATGATATGGAATGTTTTTTCAAACCATTTGCTCACCATACTGTACTGTTTAGTATTTAGTCTTTCAAAGCAGAAGATGTTATTCTGGAATGTTAGTCAACTAGGCTGGGTGCTTAATAGGCAAAATTGAGCAGCTGGTTGATCCAGATATTGTGTGTTTACTTTTCAGTGTTTTCTTAAAAGGTGTACTGTTTGTGTGAAATAATCCATTTTCGTTAATTGGTGATTACAATCCTTAATGGAAAAAAGGAAGTTCATTTATAAATATGAAATCAGAGCCAAATGGACAACTATAATTATTAGCAATAATCTATTTCCTATCAATTATGGAACTATTTGATTGAAATCACATAAATCATCTCAATACGAGAGTTTAAGCCCCTGTTATAGGCGGAACAATAAATATTAAAACAGTTGCGATGCTGTCATATATATATGAATAGATTCAACCAAAGCCAAACGCCTTCTTTTTTATAATTAGTCATGTGAAGTGTTATAGTTTCTAAACATTTTTCAGAGATGCTGTGTTTTGGCTATTTTTCGATACTAGGTTTTTTTGTCCCTTGACAATTCTGAGAACATCTTTATATCGCTCTATGATTGAAATAGTGAATATGAACATACTTGGGTGTTACCTTACAGAAGGATATGCGATGGAACTGCCAACTTGATCAGGCCGTTTTGTCACATAAACGGCAAGCAGGCATCCTTCTAACTAAGTTTAAAACCTCCTTGACAAAACCTATTAGCCCAGTCTTAGATATCAACGGGATGAAGGTCCTAAGCTCATCCCTATATGGAGCAGAGCTATGGGGGTTTGAAAACCTGAAGTGCTTGACTATATTGTAGAACGTGTTTTTACGCAAAGTAACAAGCCTCCCTCAAAGCACCCCCTTAAGACCTCTATTACTGGATCTTGGCAAGAAGCCCGTGGAACACCTAGCGAAGCTTCGCCCTTTACTCTATTGGCAGATGCTTTGGTGCACGGAGGAACTTGTACACTATACTAGAGGTCTCATGGATGTCATAAGAACTGACCCGTTTCACAAGATAAGATGGCTTAAGGAAATTAGACACCTCCTAGGGAAGCTAGGTTTGCTGGAGCTTTTGAAAGACCCTTCGAATGCTGTGTTCCCTTCGTAGGGAAAATTGAAAGAAATGTATTGGGAAATGGTATTTACATCAGAAATCTCACAAGGCCTCTCAACCCACCTAACAGGTCGCTTCCTTGAATTAAAGTCCCGTCCAGCTTTTGAAAGGTATTGGAACTTGATTGAGGAAGCTCATGACCGCAAACTGTATTTTCAGTTAAGTGTGGGTGCTCTTCCAACCTGTGAATTTACCTGTAGATGGGAAGGATCGAGTAATGACAAATGTTGCAAGTGCAAAGAACAATGTGAAACTGTGGGACACATATTATTCTACTGCCCCATGTAAACTGTGCCCCGTAAAGTCTGGATAAAGCCCATTTGTAGGGCAATGGGCATCAGGAGGCACGCAGTCGCCCTGCGAATATTGTGTTCAGATCCCGCACCCCCTATCTCTATAGCTGTTGCAAAGTTTTTAGGGTGGGCTTGGCGAATCCGTTTGAATGCATTGCGTTTGAATGAGTGACCGCCTACCATATTTAAGGCCTATCAGGACTTGTTGCTGCAAGATGTTCTGTTTACTAAAATTATGCTATGTGTCCGCTCATGACCATAAACTCAGTATTATTATATCTGTGAAATGAATTAATGGTCGACTCTTTTTTAGATAAAAGTTTTAAGATAATCTTATGGAATATTTATATTCGATGGTTACAGAATCATTTAATTGTATTTTTAAATTCTTAGATAATTTTAAAAAAATGTTTTTTAAATGTATTGTGTAATGTGCTTTTATGACTTAACTGTCGAATAAAGTTTTGTGAATTGAATTGAAAATGTGTGCTGGAAACACACAAACACTGATGGTACATTGTGCCATCTAGAATGCTCCAATTGCTTCTGGTGTCGTCGCCCCCAGTAAGAGGCACAACCTCTTGTTTCCTCTGCCTCACCCGGACCCCAATCCTTAAAATGTATGTTCTGTTACTGGTGTTTGAAAGTGTAGTGCTACAATAATACTCTTGTCTGAACAGCTCAACAAAGACTTGGTTTAATATTCTGTGTGTAACAAGACCTATATAGGAAACATTGTACACATATTACTTTAGTTTCCCCATCAAATTTCTCAATACAGTGCAACAAAACTTACATTTTAACTGCTCTGCAAAAAGTGAAACTTTGGGAGGGATTTAAAGTATCATAGTTGCGATGATGCCGATATTTTATTATTTTTTATTTCGGCTATTGTTTCATGCTCCGCTGGTAGAACTGATCAATTCCATTCCTGTGATTTGATTCTCACAGCAAACTCTTCACGGATTTCATCCTACATGTTCCAGTGGGCCAACTGATGCGACAGAAGCTCCACTGCTTAATCGAAATAGTACACAGCGACCTCTTCACACAGCATGGTAAGCAAAACCCTCCGAGTCATTAAATTGTCACATTATTCATTGTCTGCTAACGTCTGTGCACTGCACCCACCGCACACATACTGAAGGTTGTAACCAATTAAAGCTGTTCTATTACAAGGACAAGAAGATTTAGCTTGTGCAAGGGACCTTTAATTGAGGTTTGGTGTAGGTAATAGATCATTGAAAAAATGAGGCCAGCATCGACTGTAGTAGTGTAATTTAAAAAACATCCAAAAGAAGAGAGTTTGTGCTGTCATGTGAGCTAGGAGGCAGGCATAACAAAGCTGTCTGTTTGGAAGAATACAACTAAACACTATTAAACAATATTAGGACGTTGCATTACATTTACTAAAGTCATCTCTTGTGTAAACTATGAATGTACAAAATCAGGCAATCTGGCTAATAAAGGAATTCGAAGAAAATGATTCAATTTCAGAAACCAGACAATGTTTTCACAGGTTTTCAGTGGAGATAGGGGTCCAGTCAGGTCTGATAAAAATAAGGTCGGGGGCCCAACGTTTTCTTAGTAGCTTGCGTCTGGTATTGCTAAATGTCGTGGTTGCATATACTAAGGCTTTCTACTTTTGATGCCACTTCATGCATCTTTCTTGCATCAGGTATGCATCCTTTCTCTTCTCACTCTTTCAGATTTTATCATCCTCACATCCTCTTTTTGTCATTGTTTTCCTATTTTTCTCTTCCATCTGTATCACTCAAAATCTGATGAAGAAATGTAATTGGATCTTGGTTTGCTGTAGATGGCCTTTTTTCATTTGACCTAGTAAAGAGCAAGCCTTCTGGTTAGCTCTCTTCTTAGAGGTTAAGAATATCATGTTCAAGCGAGAGTTTTTGAACATTGAATGAATGAATGAAAGAGCTTTTATATAGTGCAACGTTCACTCGAAGGAGTATCTTGGCGCTGTATGCAGAGAAAAATGGCACCTGATATGAGAAGAGCTCGCACAAACTAAGATGTCAGACTTTAGATAAGAGACCAAACAGTGTTATCTGGGATAACAAAGATCCAGGTTTTTAAGGACTTCCTAAAATTGAGTTCAGTTTGTGTGTGTATAAGTTGAGTTGGCAAGTAGTTCCAGGCTTTGGTCCCTAGGACCGCCACGGTCTTTCCAGCCCTGGTTTTAAGTTTAAAGTTGGGTACTGTTAAAAAATTCTCTGAAAATGACCGTAGAGTACGTTGGGTGGGGTATGGCTTAGTTCTGACATTTAGATATTCTGGTCCCTTTTTTTTGTCATTTTATCAATGAAATGAATTTGGACTTGTAAAGCGCACTTATACCCCAATCGGGGTTTCCTGGCGCTGTACACATACCGCTGTGGAACCCTTCCTGGCTTTTCCCTGTGAAATGTCCACTCCTGGGCACACCCAAGGTGAAGCCAGGCATCCCAGTGTTGTTGGGGCCGTTGTGGAGATTAAGCAAGCTTTTGCCCAGAGTTGCATAGTGGGACCCTTGATAAGAATAGGCAACGAAGCGAGAATGATCAGGTCCGAGGAAATTGAGCCCAAGACCCACCGAGGCGGGAATTGAACCCTGGTCCTGGGCCAGAACTCTGCATCAGGGTCTGCCCCTCTAACCATTGAGCCACACTTCTCCACATCAATGATGGTCAGGACCTTAAAAAAACTCCTCTTATGGACAGGATGGATCAAATTTTATTCCCATATTTCTCACAGTGTCTACTGTATTAGGAGGTGGAGCCGAATTTTAAGGCCGCTATGGATCCAGTCTGAACACTTTGGTCTTGCCAAACAGCATAATCTCTGTTTTAGAGCTTCTACATTTCAGATGGTTTAGTTTCATCCAATCCTTCACTGCTGTTAGACAGTGGTGACATTTTTCTTCTGCCACTGTATAATTTTTATCAAGGGTAAGAATCAGTTGAGTGTCATCTGCATAAGCGATGCATTCAACATCATGAGTGTCCATCAGAAAAAGCAGTGGCGCCATATAGAGATTAAAAAGGGTTGGGCTCAAGGCCGAACCCTGAGGAATCCCTGAATCCAGCCATTTTTCTTGCATTTTGTAACATCCCAGTGTTACAATCTGACAATTTTTTTGACCATTTTGATACTTTCCAGCCAACTAGTGAGCTCCTGAATAGACTGTGTGGAGCTGGAGTAGTTGTGTGGAGCACACATAACTGTTGCCATAAAAAGTTTCCTGGGACCAGTTTGGAAAAACATATTTGGGGTACTACAAAATACTTTACTTAATCCATTCCAGCTATGTTTGTGAGGTGTTTTGCCTTTTTCTAGGTAAAAAATTACTTTTTGTGGGTTGCAGAAGAACAAGAGGTGCACATAGGGATGTCCCATCGGCGTACCTTGTCACAAATTGATGTTGGTCACGGACCCACACCTCTTGTGCCTCTGATGTCTGGAGCGCGACAACAACTCGAAATCATGCTCCAACAGTTGGGCCGTGAACTTGAAGTCTTTGCGGGAGCGGTCCCGAAAGCTTCTGGAGGCCCAGACGCTCGAGATCCCCATCAAGAGGGAGATGGCAGGACCAGTCGTGGAGTCACCACCACCATTCATCGTCAAAGTCCTCGAGTAAGTCGAAGCACACGAAGAAGCACCATCACTCTTCGCCTTCTCCCCGTCCGTCTGCTGATGTGATTTGGCACACAGAAGGTCGTCGGCCTTCGGCTCTGCCCGCGGAGCCAGCTGGGATGGCTCCGAACTTCCCCAACTTTTTGAATTTTACGAAACACTCCACTCCCTCTTTGGGCAGACCGACTCCGCCGGCACGCCTTCGGGCCCACGGACTCTGCTGGGGGCTCTCGGCCTTTGATGCCAGCGGCTCCGGCGCCGCAGGGCCCCCAGGCATCCAAGCCTGAATCTAGATAGGTGCCTTATGACACCTCCCCTGGCGTTGATTCCTTTGACGACACCTCCGCCGCTGGTTGTGTTCCTGGCCGGGGTCAACCCCGGTCTCACCCACGACATGGACACGGAGCCAGACTGTTGTTCATCCCTGGCGTTCCGCTTTGCCCTGAGTGGCAGCCGGTAGAGTATGAGGAGGACTGGGAGGGGTCTGTTGATGCTTTGACAGACCAGCTAGAGGAGCTGGACTAGAGAGAGGAGTTGGGTGAAGCCAGTGGTCTTGATACATCCCCAGACCCTGGTATGCTTTCTCCCCTTACCGTGGCCATGAAGGAGGGAGCCTCCTATGCTGTGGTGTTGCGTATGGCAACTGAAGACTTAGGCTTTGAGCTTCCTACAGTGGCAGTCAGGACTAACCTCCTGACTGAGGTGCTTCAGCCAGCGGCAGCCTCTTCGGATCCCCTCCTGCCTTTCAATGAAGCCCTCACAGACATCCTACTCGGCACTTGGTCCAAGCCCAGCACAGTGGCTCCTGTGGACAGAATGATTGCCCGATGCCACCGTCCAGCTCCGGGCAACATGCTTTTCCTCTCCCAACACCCTACCCCTGAGAGCTTCGTGGTCTCAACCTCAAAAGACGTGTTCCCTACTGCTCCCCCTGATAGGGAATCCAAGAAGCTGGGCCATCTTGGGAAGAAGATGTTTTCTTCTGCCAGCTTAGGACTGCGGTCAGTGAACACGGCATGTCTCTTGGGCAGTTATTTCCACTCCATGTGAGACACGGTCGGGCAAGTGCTGCCACAGTGCCCGGAGGAGGCCCGGACTGTATTCTCCTGTGTGCTTGTCGAGGGTAGAGACGCTGTGGGCTGGACACCACCGACTCGCTGGGAGGACGATTTCTACGTCTGCAGCCCTAAGACGCTATGCCTGGCTGTGGTCCACTGGATTCTCCGGGGATGTCCTGCAACTCTTTTGGACATGCCCTTTGATGGCCGTCGCCTGTTTGGCAACAAGGCAGACAATGCGCTCAAGCACTTCAAGGACTCTAGGTCTACAGCCAGATTCTTGGGCTTCGCTACCATCTCGCGCCCTGTGCAGTCTGCCTGTCACCCCTTTTGTGGCTACGGAAGGGGTGCCCCACCACGTTCCACCCAGGGCCACAGGCCAGCACAAGCTGCTCAGCCTCTGTGCGGTGGGAATGTGGGACCCAGTGCCGTAGGTCTGGGGGCCACCAGGCAAGTCAGTCCACCAGTGCCCCCTCTGCAGCAGCCTCCAAACCTTCCTAGTCCGACCTTTTAGGGCCACCAGTTTCCACTGGGCGGCAGGGTCCGCAATCACCTCCACCACTGGCACAACATTATGTTAGACAGGTAGATTTTGCAGATAGTCCGAAGGGGCTACTCCCTCCCCTTCGAGACTACCCCTCCATCCATGCCACCTACATTCCATCGCATGTCAGAGGATCACTTGGACCTTCTCCATCTAGAAGTTGCGGTTCTCCAGGCCATGGAGCTATCAAGCGCCTCCCTGTCCCAGAGTAGGTTGTGGTTGCTACTCCCACTACTTTCTGGTACCCAAGAAGGACAAAGGCCTCCATCCTATCTTAGACCTCAGGGACATCAACAGCTTCCTCCGGAAGGAGAAATTCAAAATGTTGACATTGGCTCAGGTCCTGTCAGCCCTCGACCCTGGAAACTGGATGGTAGCGTTGGACTTGCAGGACGCGTATTTCCACATCTCCGTCTTGCCTTCCCACCAGCGTTACCTAAGATTCATGGTAGGCCACAAGTATTTTTAGTTTACAATGTTACGTTATATTATGTTAACTTTTCTTATAAAGCACATGGCTGCCCCAGCAATGGGTCGTCCCAGCGCTAGGGCTATCAAGCGCAGACAGGTAAGATAATTAAACTATAGAGTGGAGAAATGCCACGTCTTCGTCAATTTACTGAAGGCTCAATGATTCTCCGTGCCGCGAGCAACAAGAGGAATAGAATTCCAGAGGGCAGGTGCCATAGCTTTTAACGAGCATCCACCAGCTCTTGCCCTGCGCACTCTTGGGACACAGGCCAGATGGAGGTCCGCAGAGCGCATGGCTTGAGCCGAAACATACATCGAGCACAATTTGTTCAGGATTTGCAGGTCTATGCCATGCAGGATCTTATGAGTGAGACATAGTGTCTTGAAGTAGACCCTCTGTTCTATCTGCAACCAGTGGAGTTGGCGGAGAAGGTCTGAGGTATGGCAGTACATAAGTAGTGCATTCTGGGCCCATTGATGTCTTTTATTCACAGCTTTATTTACACAGTAAGTAGCCCATTACAGTAATCTAGGCGAGACTGCACAGTGGATTGAATGATCATCTGCTGGGTGGGTGCGTCAAAGAATCCCAGAATGGGTTTCAGGCCACGTAGAAGGCGAAAACTGGTGCCAGCCACTGACTTGGCATGGCCTTCAAATGAGAGGATGCTGTCCACCAGAACTCCTAGATTCTTAACCACAGTTTTTGGTTGGGGGGACCCCAGAGCCGACGGCCACCATTGGTTGCTCCATGAGTGGGTGTCTCTGCCCACAAAGAGCACCACGGACTTGGAGGAATTTAATTGCAGGCAGTTGTCCACCATCCAATCTGAGATGGCCAAAAGATTGTCTTGAAATTTCACCTGGTCCTGCTTGAAGTTGTTGGAGAATGTGAACACCACTTGGGTATCATCGGCATATGATACGATGGCAATGGTATGGGAGCATGGATATTGGGTTGAAATACTCTGGTCGAGATGCATCCAATGTTGGATTTTTGAGTAGAGGAATAACTTTGGCATATTTCC
Organism: Lissotriton vulgaris; assembly: GCF_964263255.1. Lineage (NCBI taxonomy): Eukaryota > Metazoa > Chordata > Amphibia > Caudata > Salamandridae > Lissotriton > Lissotriton vulgaris. Next base: position 974,127,838 of record NC_141693.1, on the reverse strand, counting down.
ACAACTTAGGAATCACCGCGGCTGATAAGGACCTATTGTCAGCTCTAGACCCTCACCCTCCAACAGGAGGCAATCACGGCATTTCCTGAATAGGTCTGGTTTAATAGGGTCATCAGGAGAGCCTGATTTTAGCTTGGCCGAAAAAGGCCCCATGTGTTTTAGGGACATGGGTGGAAGGTCCCGGAGGAAATGAGGCGTAGCGACCCAAGAAGAGTTTTTCCGGAGTCCGGGGGCAACCTTCCATGCACAGAATGTATTATAAATACGTTCCACCTTACTGACATTTTTTGCCAATGTCTAGCATTGAAGGTTAGAAGATATGGTGATGTTGGCAGCAGACAGGGGTTTTACCATTTCTTTCATGAGACAAACAATGGTTTTAGTTGGGTTGCTACTCGTGGTAATCATATTAGCGTAGAACATTGCCCTGGTCTTCCCGACCAATTTATGGTATACTTTGACTGCGTTGCTGCACATAGTTTTTACTGTGGGATCATATGAGCTTCTCCAAGCCCATTACAAGATTTAAAATTTTTCCTTTTCTGCAGTCAAAGACTCATCATACCATGCATGGGTTAAAGTGCATTTGGCAGTGCTCATTTTTGCTGGAATGGAACAGTCTAATGCTTTATTACTAACCCATCCCCTGAAAGCAGTGTTAGCTACTTCAAAATCTGTAATCCATTCTGGGCTATGTGAGTTTAGGATATCTATGAAGGTGGTTGGGTCTAGCTTGTGCAGCGGCTGCTTCATTATTGGTGGATGGGGAGATATCAAAGGAGGACCATCTATGCACAGCCACAGTGAGATGAGATAATGATCCGTTCAAGACATAGGAAGGGGGTGGAGGGGGTTGGCTTTCATCGCATGTAGATTAGCAAATACTAGGTCAAGAAGGTGGCCTACTGCATATGTCAGTCCCGCCACCAGCTGCGTTAGCTGGCAGGCAGCCATATCACCCAGGAAGTTGTTAATCTCCTGCTACTCTTGGCATTCCAGGTGTAGATTAAATTCCCAATGATCCGAAAATTTGCTGTTTCTAGTATCAGTGTCGATGCAGTATTAGCTAGCACCTCTTGAAAGGCTTTTGAGGGGCCCGGTGGGTGGTAAATAAGCAACCCAAAGAAAGTAAAATTGCAAGTTAGTGTAATTTTAAAAAGAACACTTTTGCAGTTGGGGATATCCTGCGGAGTGAGGTTGCATGAATATGTTGATTTAAATATAATCTCTAGACCACCTGCCGCCCCCCCCCCCTCCCAACTGTACTATTCGGGGTGAACAACATGTAGCCAAAGACAGAATGGTACCGAATCAGTGGTAAGCCATGTTTCTGTGAGAAATAGAATATCCGGTGTGGTATCTTGCAAGGGGTCTAATATATCTGCATGGTGTTTGACAAGGGACCTACAATTGAGGCTACATATGGTAAAATTTACCCGCCCAAGATCAGATATGGCAGCCTGGAGCATGTACCCACCCCAAACCCACATGTGTTACCCTGCAAGGAGAGGGAATCAGGGCGCCAGTTATGTTGTGCGCAGGGGGCTTTGGATTGTAGAGCAAACAAGAATTCCCTTGAATAGACTTGCCTGCAAAATGGACCAGGACGAGGGGTCCTGGCGTCTGGCGACATCCAGGCGAGGACAGGTGCGGATGGGCTTGCTTTTGGCGCGCCCACTGTGCGTCAGCGCCATCCCTGTTTTAAATACCGGCAGGGTGGTGCACAAGGAAGAGACTAGACCATCTTCTTCCTAAGATGGCGACTCTAGGTGGCCACCCAGAAGTTGGGGAACAAAGATGGTAGTCTTCCCTCCACTCAATCAGCAAAAAAATGCTGTGGTGGACCGAGGAGGGCAGCAGGAAGTAAAAGTTACGAGGTAATATTCTCCATGCAACTACTCAAGTAATGTTTTCAGCCAGATACATCAAATAAAAACGGAAGTTAAAACCCCTATACAATAGCAGTGCAGCTAGCAATTTCCCAAATATATGAGCAGTATACGTGCTCCCCTGGTCTTACCAGTCCCCCTCGGGTTTTCACGAAAGTGATGGCAATGGTTGCAGCTCATCTGCGCGGATCAGGAGTTCCTGTCTTCCCCTATTTTGACGACTGTTTGTTGAAGGCGAGCTCGCCCCATGCTGTCGTCGCCCACCACCAGACTATGGCTGACCTCCTGCATTCGCTGAGGTTCACAGTTAAACGTGGCGAAGTCGCACCAGGATCCTTCTCAGAAGCTCCTTTTCTTCTGAGCTGTTCTGGGAGCAGCGTAGTTTCGGGCCTATCCATCCATGCAGCAAGCCCGGGGTTTTCGGGCTATGATACCGATGTTCTAGCCTCTATCCTATATTTCTGTGAGAATGACCCTGAGGCTGCTGGCCCTCATGGCCTCCTACATCCTGTAGATGGAACATGGCGGGTGGGATATGCTGGCTCTGCAGCAGGGCCTGAAGTTCCAGTGAGCGCAGCATCCGGGTAATCTGCCCGATGTTGTCCAGATCTCGGAAAGGACTGCACATCAGTTGCAGTGGTGGCTCACGAACCAGGAAGAGTCTCCCTTCCCCAACCAGAGTTCACAGTGGTGACAGATACAGCACTCATGGGATGGGGCGGCCACATGGGAGAGGCGGAGAAAAGAGGCCTCTAGTTTCCAGTGGAGTCCAGGCTTCTCATCAACCTTCTGGAGCTCTGGGAAATTTGTCTAGCACTGATGGGGTTTCTTCCTTCTGTCAAAGGAAGAGTAGTGTAGGTGTTCACAGACAACACTTCCGCTATTTGGTATTGCAACAAACAGGGCGGAGTGGGGTCGTGGACCCTCTGTCAGGAGGCCCTTGGTCTCTGGCAGTGGCTGGAACATCAGGGCATTTCCCTGGTGGTTCCACACCTGGCAGGTTCCATGAACGCCAGTGCGGACAAACTCAGCCGCTGGTGTTTGATGGATCATAAATGGCTTCTTTACTTGGAAGTGGTGCAAGGTCTCTTTTAGCAGTGGGGAGAGCCTTGCTTAGATCTATTCGCCACTAGAGAGAATGTGCAATGTCAGCAGTTCCGCGCTGTAGAATTTCCAAGAAGGCACTCTCTAGGCGACGCTTTTTATTGTGAGTGGAGTTGCTATTGCCTTTCCGCCTACACCACTTCTGCCTGGAGTGCTGAAGAAGATCAAGCGCGAACGGGCCCAAGTCATTCTTGCGGCTCCGTACTGGGCACCAAGAGTGTGGTATCTCGAGCTCTTGAACATGGCCATTGATACTATGATCAGACTGTCCCTTCAAGGGGATCTTCTGTCGCACCAGCAAGGATGGTCCTCCACCCAAACCTGTCCAGCATCCACCTCCTTGCATGGAGATTGAGCAGTGACAGTTGACAGCCTTCGACCTTACTCTTGAAGTCTTTAATGTTATCTTGGCAGCCAGGCGTCTAACTACTAAATCAGTATACACCTGTAGATGAAACAAATTTATGGCATGGTTTGCAGCAAAGACTGTGGATCCCTTTTCTGGCCCCCTTTCTGAGGTTCTCCTCTTTCTGCTTTCTTTAGTCCCGCAGGGCTCTGCTCTGGGCACCCTTAAGGGCTATCTTTCAGCCATTTAGGCCTTTCTTTGCCTTCCTGATCAGCCTTCTCCTTTCAAGTTCCCTATTGTAAATCGTTTTCTTAAGGGCATTACTCACCTGTTTCCTCCTATTACTTTCGTAATGCCCCAGTGGGACTTGAACCTTGTTCTGACTTACCTTATGTGTGCTCCTTTCGAGCAGCTATATAATTGTCCTCTCAGACTTCTGACGCTAAAGACTGCTTTTCTGGTGCCATCACCTCTACTCACAGAGTGAGTGAGCTTCAGGCTCTTTCTTCGAAACCTCCTTTCTTTGCTGTTCATCTGGACAAGGTTGTCCTTCGAGCTCAACCTTCTTTTCTTCCCAAAGTGGTAACCTCTTGCCACACAGGACAGTCTATCACTTTGCCCACCTTCTTCCCGCACCCGAATCCTTCCAAGGAGGAGTAGGGACTCTACCATCGGATCTAAAATGTGCGTGATCTTTCTATCTGGATCGCACTAAACAATTCCGGGTGGACGATCAACTCTTTGTTGGCTATGTGGAAACCAACAAAGGTTGGGCCGTGTAAAAACAGACCATCTCTCGATGGGTCATTCTTTGCATTAAAATCTGTTATTCCTTGGCAAAAAAGGAGCGCCCATTCCACCAGGCTGACCGATGCCACTTCTGCTTTGGGACTCGGAGTCATCCTCAATGACATCTGTCAGGAAGTTACATAGGCGTCACTGCACACGTTCACTAAACATTATTGCCTGGACAGTCCGGTCCGGAGAGACCGCTTCTTTGGCCATTCACTTCTCCAGGACTTTTTGGTGTGAACTTAGTTTGCAGACCCACCTCCGGGGTTGGTATTGCTGGGGTATGTAATCTAAGGGAAGGAATCCATACCTAATAGTATCTTTCAGATGAACAAGTTACTTAGCTTCGGTAATGATATATCTGTAATAGACATATATTAGTTATAGATTCATTACTGCCCCACCCAACCCGCAAACTGACTTCTAGAGTAAGGGACTCCCTTTCAGGGACCTAGTTTTGTGCTCTAGTAGGCAGTGTTTTGCATGGCTCTGCGCTTCTGGTGTGGAATGTCGTGTAAAGAACTGATGTCAGCACGCAGGGGCGGCATCTAAGTAGATACTACGACGACATTCTGGTGATCATGACGCCAACGAAGAACCCGGAGTCGAATTACCCCACCTACCGACACACAGGGACACTGCTGAAGAAAAATTCTTTGGATCCATTCTGAGGCCTGGGGGTAATTCTAAGGTAAGGAATCTCTAACTAATATATGTCTCTTACAGATATATCATTACCGAAGGTAAGTAACTTGTTCTACTGCACTGTTCAGTTATATTTAGTCTCAGAGAGAAAGGAATATTAGAGCGCTCTGAGTTAAGGGATTGTGTAAATTAGTGCACAAAATTGAGTAAAGTTAGTTTTGCCCTACAGATATTTCTAAAAATATGATTAGACATTTCCGTAGCATAATATAGACTTGCCAAATGGCTCATGAAAGCATGTTGTAATTCAGGAACTCATGTACAAAGTTAGTTTCCAGTCAGACATAGGTAACTTGGAAAAACTTAAGATCTCTTAATTCCTTCACACTTATCTATCTTTTGGCATTAAACTACACTTAAGAGAGGATTCTTACAACTTTATTCCAATAAATAAATGTTTTACTGTACACAAGCAACTGAAAAAATTGTAATAAACCTCTATCTCCCTTTTGATATATAACGTTAGTAATTAACCCTTTCTAGAAGGAAGGAAATAGCCTTTTGGGCAAAATACTGTAATTGTGATAAAACATGCCTGCCCTGATTTCAGGAGATTTGTTTGTTGACTATATTCAGTCCACCATAATGTAATAGCTAATTCCTCTGCTGACTTTAAGAGCTTTCATGATATAAATGTAATTGGATTCAGTAACCTTAGGGTTGCATCATTTATCCTGCTTGAAATTATTGATCATTGAAATCACCTGGGTTTAGTAAAGTTGATTGAAGAAGACAAACTATGATGAATTGGCATTGTTCTATTCAGATTTATCTTGGGGATGAGCCAACTCTGACTATCCACCAAAATAGCTGAGAGTCCCTTGTATTTATAATGTGCCTTAGTCATGCTTGCGAAATGTTGTGGAAACATGCAGAAAACCTTCCAGAAATGCTTTAAAAACAGTAAAGCTGTGGCTCGATCATTAGGCCTTGCCTCTCCAGTAAGACTGGTCCATCAACATTAGCAAAGTTATTTAAGGGCAATGTGGTCCTTTAGAGACAATGTTCCCAGTCAATCCAGATACCCCAACAAATGTAACATGCCTTTTGGAGCATGGGTGCTTCTAGGAGTCTCCATCATCAGCATAAAAAGATCTAGTCTCTGCTGTCCTAAGCCAGTTTTGCTGAAACTGAATCTCTCTGACCTCCAACCTCCTACACCAATATTTCATAATGAGGGGAGGTGCTTTCATGTTCCCACCAGGTAGGAGAAAACCATTATGGATTGCTAGTCGTGGCTACTCTACAAGTATTATGCCCTGCTCTTTCGTTGGACTTCACTCATTCGTCAAGGATGTGCTCTCTAGCCCGTGCCTCAATTTTACATTCAGAAGCTGGCACCTCTGGATGAAAGGGCAAAGCAATGGCACTTCTTTTATTTGTTGGTCCCAAGGAAGTACAGAAGGCAGATCATTATCTTAGATTTCTGCCTTCTGTCTTTTGAACTTGTTCATTCAGCAGGACAAGTTCAAGATGCTGTTCATGAGCCAAGTGTTGTTAACCTTGCTGCTGGAGTCGGTTGGTGTACCTGAATCTGTAGGATGCCTTCTTTCATCTTCAATCATACCGGTCCATGGGCATTATCCACTATCACAGTAGGTTCCCAGCATGATCAATTCATGATTCTGCTGTTTAGACTGACAACTGCACCACACTTTTTCACAACAGTACTCGCAGCTGTGGAAGCTTCTCTGTGATAATCAGGAGTCCATGTATTTTCACACTACCTGTGAAAACAGGATTCTTGGTACTGATTGAGGAACTCCTTGAGTACATAATGACGCTCCACCATGACTTGGGGTTTACTGTTAACGTCCAGAAAAATCTCCTCACTCCAATAGAGATGTTGACATTCAGAGGAGTGGTTCTGGACACATCCCTCATAAAGGCATTTTTGCCTTCTTATAAGATTGTGTATACATGGAAGATGATTCTTTTACTTTGATAAAACTCCTGGTTCTGTAGGTTGTAATACTACTTTCCCGCATCCATTCAGCAGAAAATGATCTGTCTGCTAGAAATGTGATTACTAAATCCATGCATGAGAACGTTGTGCATATGAGGATGTTGTACTTGCTTGAATGATCACACTTGATTTAAAATGTGTTTTTTATCCCAAAATGCTAAAAGCATATCCTTTTATTTTTTACAGAATTAGATGAAGCATTTTTGTTTTAAAAATACAATCTCCTTTGAATTGTGCTGAAATGTACAGAAAGAAAATCTGCAAATGAGCCATGACAGGGTTTCAATCTTGTTTTATTATGTTTTTTATTATACTTCTAGAAGTGACATTTTTCTGCATCTTTTATTATATTGAGTCTGGCATTGTAAAATAATATCATCCAAATCTAATAATCGGAACACATGAAGCCTTAATGAATAATCATTGTGGGTTAAGGTCACATCATTGGAGTAATAAACCATTTGTGTATTGAGTCAACTGGTGGTTGGAGAAATAAAAAATAATCTAAAATTAAGACTTTCTGTAGTGGTGTATGATTGTGACAGGATTTATTGATATAACATGTACTTGCTTGTCAGTAAAAGGCAACAAACTTTGAAAAGTCTACATTGAAAAATGTAAACGATGGTACATACACCATCAAATTTTTTAATGGGATTTTCCTTTACCCATGTCCTAGCCTAAGACATCGATTTATTTATGTTTTTTATATAAAGCAGAGTCCTGGTTGGTTTCTCAAACTACATTTGATAAACAGTTTTAGCTATAATTGTTGAATTTTGTATAATCCAATTCAAAAGTGACATCATACATAGATATGCAGAAATCATTAATATGAAATGATTGACATAATTTTAAATTTAGTTGATTATTCATGTGTTTTCAGTGAATAGAGTTGATAATCAGGGTAAGCTTGCAATGGAGCAGATCAGACAAAGATGTAGTAAAAAGGCGATGGCATAGGATCTGTGGACTCCTTTATTGATTGCAAACAGCGCAGTCCATGCAGGTAACAGCGGTGGAGCCCAGTAAAGGGGGATTTCGAGGGACGATGCAGAGGGAAAATTAAATAATTAATTTTCCCTCCGCATCGTCCCTCGAAATCCTCCCTTACACGGCCCCACCGCCCACCGCTGTTACCTGCACAGACCGCAGCTGATTGCAAATGTCTTTCAAAAACAATACTAATAGTCTACGGGAAACAAACATTACAACGCAGCTGTTACCACACATAGCCCCTCATGCTTCCTTGCACTAAGTGTTATACTAGGAGGGAGCTCTACGTCTTCTAACAGAATGACAAACCTCTAAAAAAAGTATTGTCTCAGTTCCTGAAACATTTGGGTGTGGATTTTGATAAAGTTAGTCAGGTCCTCCCCATTCTCCAAAGGTAAATTTAAAAGCAGCAACAACTCCCCTATCCAATCAGCGACCACTCTATAAACTTTGGCGACCAATTCCCCTGTGAGCAATAACGCCCTCCATTTGACCCTGCGTCTATTAAGAGACATGGCTAGTCTTCTATTGAAGGGCTCAACACAATGTATTTGTGCAACAGAGAAAAGGTTACTCATTTCTAAAATAAGCACATTGTGATCATTTCAATGATGGGGTAGGACCTACATATCTATTATTATGGGCTGTATCCGGATATCGAGCAGAAAATGATCAAGACTTTTGCATCATGGTCGAATAAACATATTGTCTGATTTTGACCTGCCATTGCAGGCTCTTAGGCCCCGGTTCAACGTGATAGAATGGAGTAGTAGGGCCATAGGGGACCATTTTTTTATGGGAGAAAGAATTCAAGAATATTCCATAGTTGGTCTTCCTCAGCTGATTGTAAATTAATTTGAGCATCAAGAGTTTCGAACTGGCAATTAAAATCGCCCCCCAGAATCTTAACAACCTCTACAGTGAGTTCGACCAGGTAATCCTGACTCTGATGTTTTTGCTGAGGATCTATTGTAAATGTTATAAATATAACAAGCAGCAGTGGCCAGCGAAGTCAGGCTGATACACATCAGATCAGGGGAACCAAGCTTGATTTCCGTAATACATCACATTACTGTGGTTTTACCCAAATTGTAATGCACCCACTGGTCTGCCTCTCCCCGATGAGGTGGCCTTCTTGCTTAACAACATGAACTCTGAATGATGTATGAGGCTTGGCGACCAGCTTTCTTGAAATAAGCATCAATAAAGGTACACCACTCAGGGCAGGTTAACTTTGATGGAAACCCTGCCACATTCCAGGATATCAATTTAGTTATCGTTGTGGAACACGATAACTAAAGCACACACACTCACTGCTGGCGGTGCTAGCCCCATCCATGCACACACTACTGTTAACATCATAGGATGGAATAAACCCAACTCCAGTCTTGCACACACTATCACTATCAACATCACAGGGTTGGGTTAGCCCAACCCCTTTATCACATGCACTCACACATCCAGCTGCTAGTGTGAGCCAGGCCCTACCCCACTTAACTATCAAGTTTTGAAGGACTTACTGTGTTTTTCCTGGTCATAATTTAGAATGAATTGTGAACTTTTTTGTTGGGATGGAAGGGGTTGGTTAATTACACATCCAATTAAATTGGTTTATGTGATTGAATGTTATGGCTCATGAAATAAGAAGGTGGATGAGGAGGCAAAGGGAAGGGATAGACGTGAACAGAATGGTTATATTTGTTTTGAAGGGAAAGATAAGGTGGAAGTGACGATGGAGATGTAGAGTGCAGAGATGAAGAAGTGTGAGATAGAACAGGCCGATGTGCTATGACGTGAAGGATGAGAAATGGAGAAACCGTAATTTAGAGAGTGGATGATATCGGAGGAAAGGGGAAGGTAATCTCATTGGTGTGTGATGGAGTAATACCTGTTGTGCAGATTTGATTTTTAGTTTTTAGGAGCGTATTTAATCAGTTTTGGTGCTCGTAGTCTGTCACAATCTTTGCTGGTTTCGTTTGCACCTATTTTGCTCTTACTTCGATGCCTCATGATGGAAATCTTACTCTCCTAGTTTACTGCAAATTATATTTTGGTATTCTTTATGACAGAGTTAATTATAGACGGCGAAATAATGTGTCTGATAGAGAATTCTAGCTGCAGATTCCTTACCTTAGAATTATCCCCAGGCCTCGGACTGTCCCGGATTGTTTTTATCTGAGCAGTACCCCTATGCACCACTAGGTGGCATCTTCTGTGTCATCCGCGCTTGGCAGTTATGTGCGCAGTGCTTATATAGGAGCCACCCCAGCAAGCTGATGTCATTTCTTTTCTTTCTGTGCTAGTCAGCGCAGATCCAAATAGAGCTACCCCATCAGTCACTTTTTTAATGTGCTTTTTTGAAGATTTGCTGAAGTTTTTTAAGTGTTCTTCTCCTGGTGGGGCAGGAATATCCACTAGGAAGGCTATCTTCAAGCCCTGTGGCGTCTGTCATCAACAGATGTTTCTGATGGACCTGCATCTTGTTTGCCTTGGTGCCTGGGGCTCAACAAATGTTGGTGACGGACCTGCATTTTACTTGCCTCTGGTGCCTTTGGCGCGACCACGGTGTGAAGACCTGTGCCAATTGATGCGCCATGCACCCCAAGGCCTTGAAGGAGCAGTCCCTCAAGCTCCTTGCCGTGATGGTCTCTATCACGGATGAAAGGAAGGTCCCAAATTCGGTTGCGGAGTCCAAGATCCTCCTTGCATTCGAAGTCATTGGGCTACTCCAGTAAGAGGAGCGTTATCATTCAAGGCCAGGATCCAAGTTTCTGGAAGACAGAGCAACCCCTGCTCATCTTCAGAAGTTTTATGACACCATGAGCCTCATATCTGAGCAGACCACTCAGCGCTTTTGGGCCCCGCAGGATTAGGAGTGGCTCCTACTAGTTGCACACCAACGGCTCCGTCTTTGGCGCCAGTTGGTTCCCTTGGATCCATGAATGCAACCGGATCAGCGCCAGTCATACCATCTTGACCTTCCCCTTCAGCGGTCACGATACAGACGCTCCCAGTGCTGCCATCTCATTTCTGATCCCCAAATCCAAGACAGTACCGGAGGGGTTGCACATGTGCTGCCAATAGTTCTGGAGGAAAGCAGCTCAGTTCATTATCAGATGTGGATTTTATAGCACGATTTGCTGGGAGAGCGGTTTCCTCTATGGTGGCCTTACTGCGCCATGCTTGGCAGAGAACAACTGACTTGTCAGGGGATGGCCAAGTATCACTTATGGACATGCCCTTTTGAAGGCTCCCGCCTCTTCGGAGACAATGCAGATTCAGAGCTTGAGTGGTTGAAGGACAGCAGAGCTAGGGCCAGGTCCTTTGGCTTTTGTGTGGCCCCTCGCCATCCCCAAACCACCTTTTGTGGCCATAGAAGCGGCTTTCAGCTGGGTCTATACCCTCCCAACCCCCACCACGCGCAAGCTTCCTAGACTCTGCGTGGCCGAGGACCCCAAGGGTCGGGCAGCCAGAGGGTAGGCCAGTCCCCCACCCCTGGCAGCTGCAGTCTCCAAACCCTTATAGTTTGCGCTCTTAGAATTATGGGCACCCAGTGGTAGGCAAGATACGCCATCACCTGCCCCACTGGAGGTCTATAACATCAAACTGATGGGTTCTTCAAAGTGTTTGAAGGGGCTTTTCCCTCCCCTTCATGACTACCCTTCCACCCATGACACCTGCTTGTAACTGGTTGATGGAGGACAAGCTTACCTTGTTCCACCAGGAGGTGATGTCTCCCTTGGCTAAGGGATCCATAGAGAGGATGCTGACTCCAGAAGCAGGTCGTGGTTGTTATTTCTGCTACTTTCTGTTGCCCAAGTAGGACGGAGGCATTTGTCCTACCCTAGATCTGTGCCCTCTCAATTTCTTTCTTGAGAAGGAGAAATTCAAAATGCTCACGATCGCTCAAGACCTGTCTGCCCTGGACCCGGTAGACCAGATGATAGCGTTCCACTTGCAGGACGCACCCCTCTCCCTTCCCCAACAAGATCTCACAGTGATGACAGATCTGTCCCTCCTGGGATGGGGTGGCCATCTGGGAGAGGTGTAGATCAGAGGCCTCTGGTCTCCAGCAGAATCCAGACCCCACATCAACCTTCTGGAGCTCTGGGGAATCTGACTGGCATTGATCGTCTTTCTACCCTCCATCAAGGGAAGGCTAGCTCAGGTGTTCACGAACAGCACTACCATGGCGATACTGCAACAAACATCCAGATGTGGTGCAAGATCTCTTTCAGCAGCAGGGAGAGCCTTGGTTAGACTTGTTCACCACTGCTGAGAACGTGCAATGTCAGCAGTTCTGCACACTGGTGTTTCCGAGGCAGCTCTCGCTCGGAGACACTTTTCATCTCGAGTGGAGCTCACGCCTCCTGTATTACTGTCTGCCCATATCACTCCCGTGTAGAGCTCTCAACAAGGTCAGGAACGACTGGGCCTCAAGTCATCCCTGTGGCTCCGAACTGGTATCCAGATGTGGTACCTCGAGCTGTTAAGCATGGCCATCGGTCTTCCAATCAGGCTGTCACTTCAGAAGAATCTTCTGTCGCAGGGGCGGGTTCTCCATCCGAACCTGTCAAAGCTCCGCCTTCTTCTGTGGAGATTGAGCAGCGACGGTTGACAGCCTTTGACCTTCCGTCCGAAGTCTACAATATTTTCTTGGCAGCCAGGCTTCCCTCCACCAAAAAGGGCATATGCCTGCAGTTGGAGCAAGTTTGTGGTATTGTGCCCTGAGAAACAGGTTTATCCTATTTCTGCCCCCCTCTCACAGGTCCTTCTCTTTATCCTTTCCCTTGCTAGCATGGCTCTGCTCTAGACACCTTCAAGGGCTACCATTCTGCTATATTAGCCTTTCTGCCGTTGCCTGGCCAACCATCTCTCTTCAAATCCCCTAGTGTATATTGGTTCTTGAAAGGTTTGTGACATATGTTTCCTCCTTCACCATGCCTCAGTGGGACCGGACATTCCTGATCAGTGCTCCAATTGATGCTTGCACAAACTGTCCTCTCAGGCTGCTTACCATCAAGACTGCCTTCTTGGTGGCAATAACATCTGCCCAGAGGGTCAATGAGCTTCAGGCGTGGTCATCCAAGTCTCCCTATTTAAACATCTGACAAGCTAGTTCTACGAACTAGAGCTTCCTTTTTGCCAAAAGTAATCACTCCCTGTTTTGTAGGCCAGTCCATCTCCCTGCCTACTTTTCACGCTCTGCCACATTACTCTAAAAAAGAAGAAGAGTAACTTCATGGCTGGACTCAAAAAGAGCATTGTTTTTCTACCTTGACCATACAAGAGAGTTTGGGGTGGGTGACCAACTCTTCGGGGGTACGCCGGAGCGAAGAAGGGAAAGGCTGTGTAGAAGCAGACCATCTCCTGATGGATTGTGCTTTGTATTAAAGATCTGCTACACAGTCCTCCAGAAGCAATCCCCTGAGGTATTGCGGGCTCGTTCCACCAGAGCTTAGGCTGAGACTACTGTGCTAGCATGCTGAGTTCTTGTCCTGGATATCTGCCAGGCGTCAACGTGGACTTCAACTTACAATAATGAAGCACTACTGCCTGGACAGGCAGGTCTCTCAGGATGGGCATTTTGCTTGTTTGGTCCTGCAGGACTTTCCATTGTAAATCAGTTTCAGAGACCACCTCTAGGGAAGTATTGCTTGGGCATCTATTGTAAGGTAAGGAATATGTGGCTAGAAGTCTCTATCAGATGAACAAATAACTTGCCTTTGGTAACGCCCTATCTGGTAGAGACTCTATCTAGCTGAAAATTCCTTACCGACTTATCCATTCTCCCTATTTTGCAAATGGATTTAGGGACAGGGCTGTTCCCCTTACAGGGCCCTAGTTTTCCACATCCGTGATCAACCTTCTTCGCGGTGCTGTGCTCCTCGCAAAATGAAACTGCCGTCAACTCGCTGGGGTGGCATCTATATAGGCACCGTACATGTCACTTCCAGCACGGGCGACCCTATGTACTGGCACGCAGGGGTACTGATCATTAAAAAATTTTCCAGATCCAGACTGACGCCTGGGGATAATTCTAAGGTAAGGAGTCTGCAACTAGATAGATTCTCTACCGGATGAGGCATTACGGAAGGTAATTAACTCTTTCATTGTTATATTATTTTAACACAGAATGTGTTTCTTTGTGGAGCTGAGCTAAACCTTGAATGCAGATAAGAAAATTGCATTCCAGCTATTGAATGTGAACGTTCATGGTCTGAAAGTCTTATATAGCATGACGTATCCATAATCCTCTCTATAAGAAAGCTGTGGGGTTATATGTTTCTCAGACTTCAGAAAGAACGCTTGTTCACAAGATGAGAGCTCCAAGGCCAAGGTTACAAGATGTGACCTTTTCAGCCCATATTCTGTCAAAGTATGATTTGTGTTTCTTGTTTCTTCATGTCATGTTTTTCAACTATTCCGAGTTCATATATCACCACTGTATACATTAAATACATTTTTTCAACAGATATTGACAATATCCCTTAGCGTTTCATGACTGGGATAATTTACGAGCCTTTCATGTCTTGTTAATGATACTGTGTATATTCTAAAAAAAAGGTTGAAAATGTAGGAACTCCTCAAAGTTACACATTTCCTGAAAAGACACACATCCTAATGCAGTCTCGCTGCTTCTGAAAATAGCATCCATCACTTCTGCCATGTCACAAGAACATTTTGACGCTCAAGGGAAAATGGACTAGCATATTTAACTTATACTCCCGCATCATTATATTGACTTTCAGATCAACATCCTTATATTCTAGTCAGACGTTTCGTTCAGTATCATAGTTTACTAAACAGATTAAAAAGGCGAACAATATGTTAATGGGAAAACAATAATGCTGAATATTAAACAGCCTCACAGATGACCCCAAAAAAGCAGCGTTGCCGTGATGGTTGTTATTTTGAGCTGTGAGACGTTTTGAAGCTATTCTGTTTAGGATGCAGTCTAACATGGTCTTTTGTATTCAGACTGCAGAGAGATTTTGCTGCCAATGATGACAGAACAGCTAAAGTATCATCTGGAAAGGCAGGAAGAACTAGAAGCCTGCTGCCAATTGCTAAGTGACGTCCTGGAAGTGCTTTATCGGAAAGATGTGGTTAGTAATTTATTTGTGTTCTTTCGAATTGGTTCATATTCAAATTGCAAGACGAATTTATGATAATTAGTCTCATTGTACATGTTTCCTTTGGAAATACACAGCTTGGACCTCCTAACGCGAACGTTGAAAATGGCATACTTGTTTGTACGAGTGTCCTCTATGCATTATGATGATTTTAGATGATTTATTTGAGAAGATTAAAAACAAATCAGCAAGGATACGCATTACAAAGACAGCAATAACAATTGTTAATGCATTTATATAGCGCTTGCGACCCCTCACTGACTTGTATTCTGTAATAAGGGGTCTGCAATCTTATTTTTATTTGTTGCTCTACTTCAAAGCTCATATGCCTGTTTAATGTATATCCTTGAGTTGTTAGCAAGGTTTCGCAAAGATAATTGTAATTACCGCTGGTATAAAGTACACTACAAACGTTATTCTTTTTTACACCTAATAACACCTATTACGGTTAATTAACCCAGTTGTACTTATTTTTCTCTGTCAACTCTGGATGAAAACCCAATATCAACCTGTCAGAAATCTGACTTGTGATACGAGGGCTCTAGTTACAAATATAAGAGAGGTATCAACAAACGGAGCTATCATATCTCATCACAGCGCCGAGACGCCCAAGGGCATGTGTTGCGCTTTACAAGTTTAAAAAATAAATAAATAAATAAATATGAGTTTAATATGATTCGATAGGTGTGTTGATATAATATTGTATGGAAGGTCAGAGCAGGTGAACCCCTGTATGCAAATGATATTTAGCGTTCGTGATAGCATCTCAGGATAACACTAGGTGTTCTTTCTTTTCCAGTTTCTAGCGAAGGTTGATGACTCAAATATAAATTTTAATCTTTTCAAATGTTGGGGACATTGATCTGCTGCAGGGTCCTAGCTGATGCTAATCAAAAATGTTGTGAAGGGAAATAAATACCAGATTATAGCACCTTCATTAGTTTTAACAACTAATATAACTGAAGGCTAAATCTGTGAAATTAGGAGTCTCCGAGACCCCTCAGCGAGAGTTCACAACGACAAGGGAGTCACACATAGCGGAGAACTGGGAAAGATCCCCTTACCGCTGGGAGCCATTTCCTACCCAACCGGACGTTTGGTTTCCTACCCCATCCCCCACCTCTTCCCTCCTTCATTCTTCAGAGTGTGCCCATGGCCAAAGCACTCCTCTCCCCTTGTTGGGGAGGGAGCCAGCATTTATGCCCTTGAGTCTCAGAGACCACGCTGAGAGAGTCCACTGCGACACAGGAATCACACATAACCGAGGACTGAGAATGATCTCTTTACCACTGGGAGCCGTCGCCTACCCAGCTGGACATCAGACGCTGTTACTTCCTCGTCTCCACGTTGTGTCTCCTACTCCCTCCCCACCTCTTGTCTCCTTCATTCTTTGTCTACTTCCCCATTTCCTTTCCTCTCTCCCATGAATTTCTCTCCCCCTGCTTGCTTTGTTTATCCTTATGCCTATGCTATGCTTTTGTAAATCATGTAACTACACTCCAGCAACTGATGTAACTGTGTAACTATGTTCTGAAACAATGTTCTTCCTCATGTAAAGCGCTCTGATACCTCCGGGTCTAGCCAGCGCTATATAAAACCTTTCAAATAAATAAATAAAATAAATGAGAAAAAAATGTACGAAGAGTTACCTTTTGGGTAAGGCATCTTTTTTAAAAGGGCAGATTAGCCAGGCTCAAAAACTATTTGATTTGGTCAAGCAAGCAATCCTCCACCCAAGTCCTACAGCTCCATGCCAGTAGTGTCCCAGATGTAAACTGTAGTAACCTTGCACTATTCATCACAGTGAAAATGGGGCAAGATTGAAAACACCTGGACCATCTGACCATACATGTAACCTTGAAACCAAAACAGAAAAGGGAAGTCACATGGTCAGAAGTTGGAGAAATCTCAGAGTCAAAAGTGAAAACAACTATAGCAAAATTGGGACAATCTACCCATTTCATTGACTTCATTCAAGCCTTGATCATATGTCACTAATGTCTTTCTGGGTCTCCCTGATGAATGCCTCAGTAACCCAAGGATCTGTGTTGAAATGTGTGGCGTTCATCAAAGCCACCCTCCTTGTGAAACAATCAGGAGCTGGTTGAAAATGTTTTAGCAACCACAGATTATACTGCACCTAAAGTTTCTAACCAGTGTCCTGAAAAATTGCACTGAAAATGAGCTAAAATGATACACTTTGGAGAGCCATAGTCTCAATGACGTCTAACCGTGCTTCAAACCAACCTGCAGCAATGAGACTACAATTATTCTAATTGTTAGTGTTGCACTCCTTCTAGTGGACAGAGGTGACTTTTGCCTACGAGGCCTTTGGGATCTCGCAGTGTTATGTGACATGGTCATTCACATCATGGTTCCCAGGATCGTAGAGGAAAGAATGGAATTCAGAGGGGTAGCTCTAAACCAGTTCTGTATATACTTTGACCACATATGCCAATTTGTAAACATCTCCAACTGCACACCTCACCACTTGCCAGGCTCATACTCTTGCCCACTTTGTTCACTCTATACAGGGAACTCCTGGGTTCACAAATTTCAGAATCTTCTAATGCTTTTGGGTGAATAACATGTACCATTTTGTGAAAGGAGGCAGTCCAGAGAAAATCCCCTTCCTCTCACAAATTCTGGACAAAAACAATATTACGTGGGCCATCATTATTTTAAACGTGCCTTACAAATAAACTACATTTCTACTTAGTTCTACCAAGTTCTACCAACAACTCCACTGTGAGATAAGCACACATCTATAAATGTACATTATGTATAGAGCAAATTGGTACTAGTAAATGTATATTTTGCTCTTCCCCCGATCATTGCACATCTTTATAATTTGACAGTACCTCATGTAGTACTGTTACATGACGTTTCTCCTAAGTAAATTGAATTAATATCTGTGGTTGGTTAATGCTCATCCACTCATGCCAGAGTAGACTGTGTAGGCTCAGTACATTCCTTAAATTGCTCGGCTTTCCCCTAGGGCTTTACTCATGTGCTCCAAAATCTGAAATATATAAAATGTTTCTGTTAACATTTGGTAGTAATGTCAGTGTTTAGCCAGGCATTGACTTGTCTAAATATACCAGTATTTTGAGTGGTTGAAAATAGTCTTGCTCCATGTTATTCATAATTTAGAAAAATTGTTGTAAATTACATCTTTTGTACTAGTCTGTGATGGTTGTTTATCTGACATATTTATTGTCAGCAATTGTCTTTTTACTTGTATGTTTTCAAGTAGTATAATTAGATTTCCTTTAAATACTCGATGGCATTAGTTAGAACTATTTTAATTATAAAACATACAGTGTACATATATTCGAAGCTTTAACCAAGTAGTGGTTCAATTTATTTCCTCAGAGAATGGCGAGGGAAGAGGGCACAGGAACAAATATTAGCAGAACATTTTGAAAGGGGAAACACTTGTTCTACCGAAAGAGAATATTATGATATTTTTGAACATGCAGTCCTAAGTGGCAAAAACGGTGATGGCGTACAGAACTTAAGAAATATGGTGGGAATGAGGAGAGGTGTGACAATGGCAGACTTGAAGAGGCTCCATAATCTCTGATTGGAAATTTTGGCAGATAAATAATAGTTCAAATTGTATTTTGTTTTCATGTAGACCTGATGAGTAAGGTAAAGCCGAATGTTGGCACAGATAGTTGAAAAAACATGTTGAGGAGATGAACAATTGTTACTTACCTGTAAACAGGTGGTTCTCCAGTATTGGTGTCTTTCATAGATTCACATGCTTGAATATTCCCCGTCGTCGAAGTGGGAGTCCCACGGTAAATAAAATAGCAATAATGCTAAATATATATAAAAATATATATAATAAATATATGTATAATACATGGAAAAATAGTAAAACATAATGGAATCTCAAAAAAAACATTCTTACATAGGAATGTATGGCAAAGAGAAAAAAACTACTGTAACACATTAGTGTCATTATGCTAGTCCAAATTACAGCCAATCAGGCGTCAGCACCCTCTAGAACCTTCTCCTCAGAAGCTCAAGCCCTCAGATTTTCGTAGCACAAGTAATAAAGAGCGCATGAGGAGAAAAGAGCCTTTAAGGGGAGGAGGGTGGGTCGCATGTGAATCTATGAAAGACACCAATACTGGAGAACCACCTGTTTACAGGTAAGTAACAATTGTTCTTCTCCAGTATTAGGGGTGTCTTTCATAGATTCACATGCTTGAATAGAATAGAAAGCAGTAACCTCCGAGAACTGAGATTGCAAAGCAAATAAAAGGAAGAACCAAGACAGTATCATAATAATAAAGTCACGTAATATCATAGCAATCACAGTAACACATAAAGGAGGGGGGAACAGAGGCTCACCTTATTGAAACAGATGGCGAAGCACTGCCTGTCCCACAGCGGTATCCGCATCATTGATGGCATCCAAACAATAATGCTTGGTGAAAGTGTGCCTGCTGGACCATGTCGCTGCCCAGCAAATCTGAGGAAGAGGCACACCAGCAAACAAGGCGGTGTATGAAGACATCGCCCTCGTAGAATGAGCCCTCACTGAAGACTGCAGTGGTTTACCAGCTCGTTGATGGCAGAAGGCAATGGCTGAGGATAGCCATCGAGCAATAGTGGGTTTAGAAACAGGATGTCCCTTACGGAAACGTCCGTAGGCGATGAACAGCTGGTCAGACTTGCGGAAAGAGGCAGTTCTGGCAATATAAAATTTAAGGCATCGTTTGATGTCCAAAGAATGCAAGCGCTGCTCTGCCGGAGACTTTGGGTCCGGAAAGAAAGTTTTAAGGAACACGGGCTCATTCAAATGAAAGTCTGTCGGTACTTTAGGTAGGAAAGAGGGGTTGGTGCGGAGCGCCACTCCGTTAGGCCTGAACTGAAGGTAGGGCGGCTTGATAGTGAAAGCGTGCAGGTCGCTCACGCGGCGAGATGAGGTCAAGGCCAAAAAAACGCAATCTTCCAAGTGAGGAATTTGATATCCAATTTATGGATAGGCTCAAATGGTGACTTCATAAGTTGGGATAGCACAACATTGAGGTGCCACGATGGAGGAGGGCGCCGACCAGGTGGGAACTTGCGGAAAAGTCCTTTGAAGAATTATCGGATGATTCTGGACGAGCAGAGGGAAGAAGAGCCATCATGCCTGAAGCAAGCTATAGCAGCTAAGAAAACTCTCAGGGTGCATGAGAGAGTCCTGACTGAGCAAGGCTTAAGAAGAAAGGAAGAAGCTGCTCTGGAGTGGAATGAATGGGATGGACATTTGCTTAGACACACCAATGGCAGAATCTCTTCCACTTGAGTTTATAAGTCTTGATGGTAGACGGAGCCCTAGCTTGAGCCAGAATGTCTCTGCATTCCTGAGATAAGTTCGAATCTGCGAATTCAAGGTACTCATGTTCCATGCCCACAATTGCAGTGTGGAGGGGTCCGGATGGCACACTAGACCCCTGTCCATCGATAGAAGGTCTGGACGAGGACGCAGAGGAATGGGCTCGCATTGGGACAACAGAAGTAGTTCTGAGAACCATGCCTGTCTCGGCCAACGAGGTGCAATCAGCAGGATGTGGCAAGGTTGTCTCCGCATTTTCCACAGCACTCGCGGTATTAGCGGAATCGGCGGAAAAGCGTATGCAAATAGATCGCACCAATCGATCAAAAGGGCATTCCCGCACGACCCGGGATGGGGATGCCAACTTGCATAAGACAGGCATTTCCGATTCTCCGGTGTTGCAAAGAGATCTAGATCTGGGTGACCCCACTGGAGAAAAACATGATCCAGAGTCGGCTGGTGTAGTTCCCATTCGTGCATCGAGGAGGTGGACCTGCTCAGAGAGTCCGCCAAAATGTTGGAGACACCTGGAAGGTGGACGGCTGTCAGGGTGATCTGGTGGCGGAGAGCCCAATCCCAGATTGACTGAGCCAAGTGAGACAGATGAGGTGACTTGGTTCCCCCTTGTTTGTTCACGTAGTGCATACTGGTGGTATTGTCCGTTTGGATTAGCACTGACTCCCCGTGAACTATCAGGAGGAATGATTTGAGCGCAAGGAAGATTGCTATTAGCTCCAGCCTGTTGATATGCCACTTGTGCTGGGGCGGAGTCCACTTGCCCTTGATGGATAGGCCCTGGAGATGAGCGCCCCACCCCTCCAGGGAGGCGTCTGTCGTTAGCATGAGATCTGGTGCGTGAACGAGAAAGGACGTTCCCATTTCCAGATTTGAAAGTTGCGCCCACCAAAGCAAGATCTTTTGCATGCGGGGTGTCACTGCGACAAGGTCGTTGAAGGAGCCTGAGACCTGACGCCATTGTAAGTCCAGTTCTTCCTGAATGGGACGGGTGCGCAACCTGCAATTTGGGATCAGTGCGATGCACAATGAAGCCATTCCCAAGAATGATTTTAACGTCCGAACAGAAATGGACTGTTTTCTTCGAATGAGGGTGACCAGACGAAGGATTTTGAGACGTCGTTCGTGGGAGATGAACGCTTTGGAGAGCTTTGTATCGAGGATCGCTCCCAGGAAGGATCTGGTTTGCAGAGGTGTAAACTGCGACTTTTTGACGTTGATGGTTAACCCCAGGGACTGAAACACCTGCTGGCAAAGGCGAGTGTCCTGATGAAGCTGATGGTGGGATTGAGACTTCAGGAGGCAATCGTCCCGATATGGAAAGATTTGCACGCCTTGGAGAAGCAGGTGAGCTACCACAGGAGCCAGTACCTTCGTGAACACCCGAGGAGCTGAACGGAGCCCGAAGGGTAGTACCTTGAATTGAAAGTGCATTGGTCCCACCTTGAAACGCAGGTACTGGCGATGTTGTTGAATAATAGGGACATGAAAGTATGCGTCCCGAAGGTCTATGGTGGTCATGTAATCTTCGTTGGATAGTAGACGAAGGACTTCCGGCAACGTCAGCATGCGGAACGATTGGGACTTTAGGAACTGGTTGAGAGCCCTCAGATCCAGAATGGGTCGCCAATCTCCGGTCTTCTTGAGTGTGAGGAAGAAACGAGAGTAAAACCCCTCTCCTCTCTGATGTTTCGGAACCACTTCGACAGCCCCTTTTAACACAAGAAGACGGACCTGATGGTAAAGCTCCTCGAGGTGCGGAGGAGGCGGGCCACGAGGGGGTGTGCATGGAGGAATCTCTACGAACTCTAGTGTATGCCCTCATCGTACAATGTCCAACACCCAGCGGTCCGAGGTGATCGAGGACCACTGAGAGTAAAACCGAGAGATTCGACCTCCAACATTCTGATGGAAAGAGTCATTGGCGTTTAGAGTTGGATCCTCGGTAAGAGGATTTTCCTCTGTAAGGTCTGGAGGATTGCTGGCGAGACTGCTGAGTGGGCGTGTAGCGTTGGCCGCTTTGATTGTAAGAGCGGTATTGCTGCCCACCTCGAACGTTGGAAGGAGTGCCGCGTCCGCGGGCACCTCGAAAGGACTGCTTCCGAAATTGCAAAGTACCCAAAGACTTTGCCGTGTCAGTGTCCTTTTTAATGGACTCCAGGGCTTCATCAATATGAGAACCAAATAGTGACTCTCCATCATAGGGCATGTCCAGTATTCTGGATTGGACCTCCTGCCTGAAGGACGTGGATTTCAGCCAACCTTGTCTTCGGAGTGCAGCCACACTTGCAAGCAGACGGAATCCTGTACTAGCTACATCGACGGCACAGTCGATCATCTCTTCTGACATCCTCTGTCCATCTCGAAGGATCTGTAAAGCGTCAGCCTTGGAAGCATCAGCTATGAGTTCTATGAGATCTGAAATGTCTGACCACATTTGTCTGTCATAGCGTCCCAAGATGGCTAAGGCATTGGCTGCTCGGACAGTCGTAGAAGCCATCGTGGAGAACTTGCGGCCAATAGCATCCAGACGTTGACCCTCTCTATCTGGAGGGGCTGTGATAGGAGCCCCTGGGTTTCGGGCCCGACGCTGTGTGGCCTGAGTCACTACCGAGTCTGGTTTGGGGTGAGAAAGCAGGCAAGCCGGAGACCCAATCGGGCCTTCTACATTTTCTCAAGGCGCGGAATTTGTGCAGGCAAGGAGTTTGGAGCAGTCATGAGCTTAATTCCCTCCTTCCAGACAAAATCGATGATGGGAATCGTGTGGGTCTGTTTATAAGGTTTGTCTTTAAAATCATAAAGAAAACAATCCTCCTCACGTTGTGATCTTGGTAGTTTAAAGCGTAGAGCTGCTTTGTCCATTAAAAGATGGAAACTGGCGATATTCACAGGAGGTGAATCTCCAGAATTCCCTGGCTGAGGGGAGGGCGTCTGTGCCCGATAATCATCCCAGTCCGCCATATCCGGGTCACCTGCCTCATCCGAATTGTCGGGGACTTCTCCGTCCTCACGTTGCGGGATCGCCTCATCATCCACTTCCTGTGGATAGACTGTGGTATGGATCCTAACAGAAGTTTGGACCTGTGACGAAGTTGCAGGAGGTAACACAGGTGGTCGAGAAGGTGGAGGCAGCGCCACTTGAGCCGGTAATGGTGCCGGTGTAGACTGCGGTGTAGCTGGGAAACGACGGTTATAATCATCCAGCATGTGTTGGAGATTAGAGATCAAAGTTAAAGTAATGGTGGCCATAGGAACTTGAACCAGCTGTTCCTCAGACTGAGAATGCTGATCACCGTCAGCCTCATCTGAATCTGTGTCTTGACACTTAATAATCAAATCAGATTGACTTTGAGCCGCTCCAAAGGTATCCCCTTCTTGTTCTGAGTCAGAGTCAGGCTCCGATGTGGTGGCAAACATTGGAGAAGGAGGTTTCGTCTCAGGATCAGAGAGCTGGTGACACGGAATCTTGTCGCGACGATTAGAAGATTCTGAAGCCTTCAATGGTACTAACGGCAACGAGGCAAAAGAAGTCGGTGCCGCCGTTGACGGTGCCATCGTCGATAACGCCGACGATACTGGCTTGGCCATCGCTGAAGTCGGTTTTGAGGAAATCATCGTCGACGGTACGGTCGTCGACTGAGTCGTCATCAGGGCCACTGTCGACGGTCGAGCAGCTGTAGACGAGGCCGTCGACGAAGCCATCGTAGACGGAACGGTCGTCGACACCCGTGTAGCTTCAGTAGACGGCGTCTTCGTCGACGAGGCTTTGCTCGGCGTTGTCTTCGTCGACGAGTCCTTGGTCGACGGTATCTTCGTCGACGAGTTCTTAGTCGACGGAGTCGTCGTCGACGACGAGGACTTCTTGAAAACTTTCGTCGACGAGGATTCTTTCTTCTTCGTCGACGAGGTAATGGGAATTGTCGACGGAACTGGTATGGAAGGCAAGGCAACCCTCGTCGACGTGGAAGCTGTCGGCGAGATCGTCGTCGATGAAGAAAAAGCTGATGTGGTAGTCCGCGTCGTCGTTGAGGATGTAGCCAAAGCTGTTCTCGTCGTCGGAGCGCTCGTCGACGCTCCCGTCGACGGCGGAACTTTCAGAGGCGTGAAAACACCTCGAGAGGCAGCAGAAGACGCCTGAGAGCCAGGTCTCGTGGGCGTAACAGTGGTAGGAGTGGTTGACGACGCCACAGAAGCTAGAGGCAAGTCTAACTTCATCTTTTTAAGGAAAGGAGATGGAACATCCTGTAAACTACCACGTTTAGAAGCTGCTGAAGAAATTCCAGAATGAAAACTTTCTGCGTCTGACAAGGCTGAATCCTTGTCTTTCAGACGTTGAAGCCAAAGGAGAAGGCGGCCTTCCCTGTCCTTCAGAGTCTTAGTAGAAAAAGTTCTACAGAACTTGCAGCTGCTGGCCTCATGATCAGGGTATAAACAATATATACACTTCTGATGGGGGGTCCTTTTCAAAAATGCGCAGCTTCCCACAAGAGGAACAAGGTGTAAATAAAGACTTCTTACTTGACATGTTGTGAAAAACACTGGAAATAGATGAGTAGAGTTGAAAAACTGAGCAGAGCTCTGGGAGACTCCCTTCACACGAAGTGCGGTAGAAAATCTGAGGGCTTGAGCTTCTGAAGAGAAGGTTCTAGAGGGTGCTGACGCCTGATTGGCTGTAATTTGGATTAACATAATGACACTAATGTGTTACAGTAGTTTTTTCTCTTTACCATGCATTCCTATGTAAGAATGTTTTTTTTGAGATTCCCATTATGTTTTACTATTTTTCCATGTATTATACATATATTTTTATATATATTTAGCATTATTGCTATTTTATTTACCGTGGGACTCCCACTTCAACGACGGGGAATATTCAAGCATGTGAATCTATGAAAGACACCCCTAATACTGGAGAACATAACCGAGGACTGGGAATGATCCCTTTACCACTGGGAGCCCTCACCTACCCAGCTGAACATCAGACACTGTTACTTCCTCGTCTTCACGCTGTGTCTCCTACCCCCTCCCCACCTCTTCCTTCCTTCATTCTTTGTCTACTTCCCCTATTTCTTTCCTCTCGCCCCTGAATTTCTCTCCCCCTGCCTGCTTTGTTTATCCTTATGCCTATGCTATGCTTTTGTAACTCCTATAACTACACTCCAGCAACTGATGTAACTGTGTAACTATGTTCTGAAACAATGTTCTTCCTCATGTAAAGCGCTCTGATACCTCCGGGTCTAGCTAGCGCTATATAAAACTTTTCAAATAAATAAATAATGAGCTTTATATAGGTTTAGAGTTGCTTTACCAAAGTGCCTTTGAGGAATGTAGCTGAGGTTTGAGCTCATTTTTTATCACCCATTGCCTCTTAGTATTACCTAAAGGGCTGCAGATGTGTGCAGCTGTTGCTGTAAGAACTATTGCCGTTGCACAGAGTTAGTGCTCATGTATCATTAAGTCCCCTCAACTAAGGGGGCACCTTTGCCTGTGCCCAGATGATCGATGCAGATGGGTGGTTAAACCATCTTGAAATTATTATTTTCTTTTTTTTACCATCTTGGAAATTAGACCAGCCATGCACTAGCCTGCAGGTGATACACAGTTAGTGTTCACTATAGGATGCTCTTTGGAGGAGGACACTGAGTTAGGCCACGATGGACCTCATTTGGGGTACAACCTTGGCAACGGTGTGGATGAAGCTCTTGAAATAATGTAAATCAGTGGAATCAGTATCCCTTTGATGTCCAACAAGTATCAGTGTCGCCAAGGGTCAATATTATACTCACATTATTTCAATGTTGTGACCAACAAAAAACTGAATGGACAAGTTAACCTACATCAGGAGGGACCAGAAATATTACAGAACTGACACAAGACTAAGAGGCTTAGCTCCCAGCAGATCATGCTCTGTAAAATATGGCCACATCATTTTGACCTCTCTACTCCTGTGTCAAGCTTACCTTGACGGCTACATTAGTGAATAAGTCCAGCTATTTACAAAGTAATAAAATATGTCATAATGTATGATACCTAACGTGTCAAAACTAGCTTTTCAAAATCTATTTTCCCATATTTACCAGGAAGCACAGTGAAAAAATAAAATAATCCATATTAGCCCAACATTTCGTATTGAATTTAAAGCTACCATTGTTTTGAGTGAGACTTTAGAAAAAAAATTCTAAAACTTTACTTGCAAGTCACTTGAAATTTTAAGGCAATCACAATTGGAAATAATTATGAGCCAATGAAAACAATATTGCGGACACCATGTCTGTTCGAGACTCTGCTGCGTGCGATTCTAATGCAATCAATAGGATTTGAATGCCAGATTGATTGAGGCTTTAATTATTGAAAAGCAGAAGGCATACTATTACAAAGAGCAGTTTTCATCCTTATGTGTATGAAACAGAAGTATTGCTTACAAAGTAAATGCATTTGATCACAGCCAACAAGCGTCATACTCATTTTTATTTCTCCTTCTCTTTATCTCTAGGGACCAACACAGCGACATGTCCAAGTAATTATGGAGAAGCTGTTGAGGACAGTGAATAGAACTGTAATTTCTATGGGACGAGATTCGGAGCTCATTGTAAGTAGCACTGCCTCAAACTATAAAGACAATCTTTGTATAAACTGAGTGTTTATCCCGGGCCATAGGAATGTCAATCCCAGGCCACACAAACATTGGCAATGCCAATAGGTTGGGCTTTAAAGGAATGTTGTATGATAATGTGAAGCATTACATGTAAATAGCGTAGGAATAGATATGTGTTTGTGTGGAAGCAAAAAACATTAGGATAATAACGGTGCAGGTTAACAGAAAGTTGACGGAGGTCTGTCATGTCAGACATACAAATCCATGTAGGTTCATGAATGCCATCTTCCCATATGTGCTGCTGCCAGAGATAACCAGCATACATTGTCTTGTTATCTAAGACACGTTAATAGCATTCTAATATCATGTGTGCGTGCCCCTGAAAGGTCAAGCTTAGGCAGCTGGATAAATAAACAATATGATCACAGCTGCGCTGGGCTTAAGCACTTTTTTTGTGGAAGCACACAACCTCTGCCCAATCAAATCATGTACTACTGGCTCCCGACATGTGGGTGGAGCCAAAGCCCCTCTAAGGTAATGTTCACATAATTGTCTGACAAGAGCAGCACTCTCAAACCTGACCAGAAAAAGCTGTGAAAAATATCTTTAAATGTCTTGGGCAATAGCAGCTGGTGCCGGGGAAAAGTGCTAGGGCAGCACTGGGAAGGGGCAGTAACAAAACAAACAAACAAAAAAACTGACCCGCCGTTCTTCTGCTCGACATTCTGCTTGCTGCTCTTCTTCTCCTCTGGTCACAGGCTGAGGCTCCCAGGCTCCCCTAAGGTCAATGCGGACACTGCTCTCATGGTCAAAATGCCCTTACAGCCCTTTCAGCAGCACAGCAGTCCTTTTTCCTGGCAGAGTCTACCTGTCCAGACATGTACTGATGAGTTTGGGGTCTGAGGTCTAACATTTAAATCTGGAGCCCTCTTTGAAGTGGAGAAAGTTTTCTAGAGGTTTCCACCACCCTAAGGTTTCCGGCATTACCTTCCGCCCTGTCCTGGCCCCAGCTTGTATCGGGTCATAATAGACCAGTGTCAAACCCCTTGCAAGAGATTCAGGCAGAGCTTTTGTGATGTACATGTGTGGTAGGTGACAGCTCTTCCTCCTCATTAACTCAGAGTGACCCATCCTGCCAACAATTAATTTCCCTTTGTCTCACTGTTTGGGAGCTATACACAAAGACCAACTGCCAGCTACACCTAGTTATGTGACACAGGATTAGGCTGCAGGAACATATGGTTAGGACAAGAACATGGTAACTTCCAAAATGTTGCAAAAGAACAATTGAAGGACAGAATGCTGTACAATGTCAAACATTCACCCGAGTACAGAGATCTGGGCATAAACTCAGTTTGTTTGCCCCCGTACAATACCAGGTTAAACCCAGCCATCTGCAAATCAGTCTTGACCATGCTCCCCATGGTAACAGTCTAGCCCGAACTGCCAGGCCAGGTTCTCCCGGGACTCTGTCACAAGCTTCCTAGGACCGATTTTGTGGTTTTACTCCTCGTCAGCCAGGCTAGCTTGACTCCAGTGGTATGAAGAGCACGGGACGCCCATCTGGACATGCCTGTCCCACTTGGAGTGACACATGCAAAAAGAACAATTGATGGACATAATGTTGAACAATGTCAACAATTCACCCCAGTACAGAGATTTGGCCCTAAAGCCATTGTTGTTTTGCTTCCCATGCCATTCCTGTTTAAACTCAGTCATATGCAAATCAGTCTTGACCATGCTCCCTATGGGAACAGTCCGAACTGCCAAGCCAGGTCCTCCCTGCACCGTAAAAAAGCATCCTGGGACCGGTTTCTGGGTTTTACCTCCTCATCAGCCAGGCTAGCTTGACTCTGCAGATTGGCTGGTAGAGCTCCTTCAGGCCCACTTCTAAGGGTCCAGGACTGGGGTGGCACCACTTGGGAGAGCAGGACTCACAAATGGCTCCAGGTTCTGGATTCAAGGTCCTTGGAAGCCTGTTCTGTACTTGAGGCTTCTGATTAGGAGGCCAGCCAACTAGTCGTTTTAGTCACTATGGGGTACACAAAGACCAACTGCCAGCTACACCTAATTATGTGACACAGGATTAGGCTGCAGGAAACAACAGGTTTCAACTAGAAAGTCCCTCCGTCTTACAGTGGCATTTTAGAATTGTGATTAGAAATCTGACTTTAACATTAAAAAGGGCTTTTACTTTCAGTCATCAAACTCGACGTGTCCACTTGCTCCCAGTTCGCATTTACAGCTTATTAAGTGTAATAAGGTAACTCCAATGTTATTCTATGGCAGAGGTGGGCCTTGCTGTAGTGAAAAATGACTTTAGGAGCTTCTTCAGTACCAAGACATGTAAAACTTAAAAGTACATGCCCTACTTTTTAAATAGACTGCGCTCTGCCCTCTGGGTTGTTCAGGGCGTACCTTAGGGGTTACTTATATGTATTAAAAAGGAACGTTTAGGCATAAGGTTTATTTTGCCAGGTCAAAATGGGCGCTTAAAACTGCTCTCACACAGGCTGCAGTGGCAGACCTGAGATATGTATAAAGGGCTATTTAAGTGAGTGGCACACTTAGTGCTGCAGACACACTTGTAACGTTTCATTTACAGGCCCTGGGTACATGCAGTACCACTTCATTAAAGACTTAAAAGTAAATTAAATAGGCCAATTGGGTGTAAGTCAATTCTTCCATGTTTAAAGGAGCGAGCACAAGCACTTTAGCACTGGTTAACAGAGGTAAAATCCTCAGAGTCCTGAAAACCATCACCCTGCTGAAAGGGCCAGATGGAAAAACTACCCTTTCTAAGCTCACTAATGCTGCAAAGTATCTTCTAACCACAAGCCTGTGCAATGCCAAACAATTTAATATGGGCATAAAGAGCCTTGTGTGGGGTGTCTGTATGATCTGTATAAACGGCAATATCTTCCCGTGATGTCATAATAGCTTGAGGGAAAGATCTGTTAGGCTTTATGAAAGGATGAATGATTACATACTGAAAAGCACAGCACTGTTTAATGAGTATATATGGGCACATGATTGCGGAAATATTTGTAAACCTTTATTACTATAAAGAATATGAAGCATTGTAAAAGAAGTCCAGAGTAGACAGTAAATGGGATATTCATTCTTACATTGAATTATTGTACAGTATTGGCTGTTGATATCTACACACGTGGAACAGACTTCACCTCATTTGTTAATGAGGTCTTGTGTTGAGTGCATTATCAGGCACTAGTCTCGTATATTGAAAATGTTGACAGTATTAGTACAGTAGATTTTGAAGCACGATAACCATGGCCAACATGCCCAGTGAATTTATATGTGATGACAAACTGCCAAATTTCTATGCATCATTTTCTGCTGTTGCAGGTCGCAGTTTTGAACACATTGCATTATCACATCGCCATTATAACGTGCGCGCATGTGTGTAGCATACATCATGTGCTGGTGTAACATGCAATCCTGTGAGATGCACTCGCAGGGGAACCCCCGCACAAGTACCTCGACGCCACATAGTAAGGTCGGAATGCGACCTGCGTGGTACTTGGTATGCAGAACGCTGATGTTCACTGAACAGCATTGGATTTATGCATGAACTTGTTTTTTTGCTGTCAGCAGTTTTGCTCTGAGAATTCAGATTAGAGCATGGATGAGAGTACGTAAGGTAAAAATAAGAAACATATGATCACGCACCTTTCAGCCTTTATAACGTGAATAAAATATTAACTGTGGCATTTAGCACTTTCCAGTAAGCGTTATTTGTTGCCAGCAGTATTTTGGAAACTATGAATATTAATACTGTCGCTGCCATTCATGGAGATTATATGAGTTATTTAATCATCCGTTTTTATAATGAATAACCTGCTTTTAAATTCTGGGTGTGTCGCAGAAAAACTGAAATAGTCGGTCAAGGAGGGAGTAAAGAAAGCCGTTATCACTGGTATAATATCTCAGTTGACTAATGCTCTACTGCAGAAACAAGTTTGTAGCCTGGAGGTCACAGGCTCTCATGCTTTTATGGTTGACAAAATGATCACAGTGGAGCTCGGTTTTTGTGAAGCATGTTGTCAACGGCTAAAAAAAAATCATTTTGTAGTGTATTCTATACTAGTTTATTTTGACTCTAGGTGTAATGCGTGTAACAATGACAAAAATAACACTTTTCAGAAGGCCAAGTGTGTTTTTCAAACACCATCTCCTGCATTGCCTCCCACACCGTCAATCAGTGAAATGTATTTTTGCCATAGCAGTTTCTCAAACACAAATCTCTGCATCCTTTTGGCAGAGTACAGAATCTAAGTCCCAAAGAACATCCATGAGTGCGAATGACTTGAATCCTTAACTTTTTTTGCAGCTAATGCCACACCTTGTTTTCTTTGATGGGTCAAGGACACATTACATTCATGTCTAGCATTGATGGTGCTAATATTAAAGCCGCCAGCACATCTCCTGACTCTCCAAGATTTTTTCATTGTTTTATAAGCAGCTTGCAATACTGAGGGCAGTGGCTCAATGCAAAATGATGAGGTCCCCCTGCAGAATGGGATGAGGGGCCCCTGAGTTCCGCATATCGGACAGATATTGATTGGCCTTGGATTGAATTTGGCCCCCTAGGGTATCTTTTTCCATCCAGTGGTGTCATGTTCTCTGCTAGAAAATATATGCGTTTAGTAATTTAATTTAATTTAATAGTGTATGACTGATGAACGACGTTCTTCAGGATTCTCTGAAGTTGTTGATCCAGGTCATGTCTCTCTCAGCTCACCAATGAATCAAGTTGAAAAGCTCAAGATGGTCACTTTGCCTCATATTCATTTATTCCACTCTAAGGAAAACTGTCTGGTCCTATTTCACAGTTCATCCATTCGGCATTCCACGTATTCTATCAATGTTCTTCAAGCCTCTACAAAGTCAGAATAAAATCAAACCTGATGATGCGCTTTTGCCTCAGGGCCACAGTTGCTTTTTGAGTCTTCAAGAAAGTCTTGCTGTTGGTAATTGTCAGACGTTGAGCTGGCTTCTTGCCTTACTGCAGTGTCTGATGTATTCTTGGCTTACTAATGAAGAGTCCGCAGATCATTAAATAATCTGACGACATAGGAATCCATGCACACCATTCAGGATTCAGCATCTTTTCCTTGGTTGAGGCAGTCCTCTCTTCATAAGCATGTTTCTTACAGATATGATCTTAAATGAAAAGGATTCAACAACTGACTAGCTGTTACCTTTTCTTATGGTGTATACATCTTGCAGTGTAAACAATGTGCAAAGCTAGGTGACTTGCAACTTAACTACTTTTTTTTCATTTTCTAACTTTGTAAAGTTGAAATGTTGAAGAAAAGGAGGGTCAGTTTCAGTGACCCATCCTGTGCTTGCTGGAGGCTGTGCACGGTAGATTTTGGGCTGGTCAGTGCTCCCAGGTTAAGTTATTATTAATCATCACCTCTTTCATCACAAACTGGCATATTGCCTTCATCAGCACACGATGCATGTTTACTTGTGCATGAAATCATGGATTCGTATTTTTTGTGCACCAGCAAAAATCTTGGTTTCTATGCATGAGAGAAGGAGAAAGCATTTCGGCTTTAGTAAAAGTATTGGTATAAAAAAATGCAGTCTCCCTTTCTGTCTCCACATCGCTCATCCTCTGAAGCTATAATGGGGTAATCTAGGCATGCAGGTAGTCAGAGCCATATATATCCTCGAACTAGTTACTCTGTTATTTCGTTTTCATCCTTTTGAAACCTGGAAGCCATAGCCACAGATGCTTCCTTGATGAGTTGAAGGTCAAATAGATAGGTTTTTAGTTAGTGTGTTATGAGTGCATAGAAAAATTATTTCCCTATCAATTGGTTGACATTGACAGTGGCCTGTGCTGTGCTCCAGTTCTTTGCGTTTATGATCTCAAATACTTACCACCCTAATGCCCTAATAAAACAATTAATACTCTGAAGAAAGAATGGGCATATTAGATCGTTTAGACTTTGTAAAGATGCCATGGCCTTTTTATCACTGAATCGCACATTGTTCCCTCTTCTATCCCTCCGCTACCCTTCTAATCTAAATAACTGACTATCATATCCGCCTCTCAAATTACTTTTATATTTCACTACACTAATTCAACACTAATCCTTTATGGGTTCCGGAGTAGGGCCCTACTCGCCAAAAAAGCACTTCAACACCTCATCAAGGGTAACAAGCGCTATATAAAAATGCAAACCTTCTTCCCTCTTCTATCCCTCCGCTATCCTTCTCAATCCAAATAACTGGCTAATATCCACCATTCAAATTACTTTCATATTTCACTATACTAATTCACCACTAATCCTTTATGGGTTCTGGAGTAGCGTGCAACTCTCCGAAAAAGTGCTTTGACGCATCATCAAGCGTAGTAAGCGCTATATAAATGCAATTACAATACAATACATAGCCATGTTTCACCATTGCGCTGCAAAAGTTTGTAGTCACGAGGGGCTTGGCTTAGATGCGGACAGGAATGGCTGCACGTATCTGAGCTCTGACTTCTTCGGAGCATAACCCCAGCATCTGTCCCAATATCTGTGTGAGAGGTTGGGTGTGAGACACTGTACACCACCCCGAGGCGTCAGACCTGTTTGAGGGGCGATTGGAGGCTCCATTCAAGGGAACGGCTGCTGAGCCCGTGGTTGGACTGATAAACGCCATTTTCAGAAGCCGAGAAGGGGCTTCGGCTCCGATCTGGCTGAGACCTGCTTCATGGAGTGTAAGGTGGCAAGCCGTAAACCGGGGGCGGACTGGTCTCCCCCCGGGTATACAACAACCTACCCTAGGCGGACGCCAGGGCGGGGGAAGGGCCCTCCGGAGGGGTCAGAGGAGGAGCCCTGAGACGGACCGACTGATATCCGGGCCGGAGCAGCATGAGAGACGGGCTGACGAGGCCTTGAATGGCGACGCAGCTAGAGCAGGCCTCCCTCTGAGAGGAAGGTGAGAGAAGTGCGGTGGTCCTGCTGGGGAGCTGTTAGATCGAGGACAGATTCTGCCAAATTACTGTGTGGAAGGCCTTGAATCGTGCATAGAGGAAGTAAAGGGGCGAACTTTGAGATGCCGAGGGCGACGGGGAGCCATTGGAGGTTACATAGGTGCTAAGTGATGTGTTTGTGTCTGGGGATGCCAAGGACGAGTTTGGCTGCGGTGTTCTGTATGGTCTGGAATTTGCGGAGCAGAGACTTGTTGATCCCAGCGTAGAGGGTGTTTCCGTAGTCCAGTTTGCTGGTTATGAGTGTGTGGGTGATGGTTTTCCTTCATTCGGGAGGATCCATTTGAAGGCCTTTCAGAGAATGCCGAGGGGATGAGCTGAGTGTCATCAGCGTAGGATACTATGCTGAGTCTGTGCTGTCTGACAATGGCGGCGAGGGGGGGTCTATGTAGATGTTGAAGAGTGTGGGGCTGAGCGACGATCCTTGGGGTAATCCGCAGTTGATTTCCATGGGTTCGGAGAGGAAGGGTGGAAGCCTGATTCCTTGGGTTCTGCCGGCAAGGAAGGAGCGGAGCCAGTCGAGGGCGCTTCCCTGTATGCCGGCGTCGTGGAGTCTGATGCGGTGAGTGTGCGATGGGAGACGGTGTTGAAGGCTGCAGAGAGGTTGAGTAGGATCTGGGCTGTGGTGTGTCCTTAGTCGAGGAAGGTGTAGATGTCGTCTGTGGCAGCGAGAAGAGCAGTCTCAGTGCTATGGTTACTGCGGAATCCAGATTGGGAGGGGTCGAGGATGGAGTTTTCTTCAATGAATTTGGTTAGTTGGATGTTGACGGTCTTCTCAGGACCATGGCGGCGGCGACTCTGGAAGATGTGGGGGGTAGGGATCCATGGGAACTCCTGAGTGGGTGCCTTTCATTGTCGATGCGGTCTTCGGTGGTGCTTGGGGTCCAGGAGGAGGCTGAGTGGTGTTGCTGGAGGAAGGAGTGGTTTCGGAGTCAGGTGTCTAGTCGTTGAAGTTGTCGTAGAGGCCCTTGATCGTCTTATGGAAGTAGGAACAAGCTTGTTGCTGAGGTCCCAGGAGGGGGTGATTTTCATGGTTTTGCTAGGGGGTTTGGTGAATTCACTGGATGAAGCATGAGGTGTTCCTTGGAGCTGCTGGAGTTGGCAAGGATCTTGTTCTGGATGAAGGTCTTTTTGGTGGATCTGATACGTTGGTGGTATTCTATCATTGTATTTTTGTAGGTGATGCGGTTTTCCCACATATTTGCTGTTTCTCCGGTTCTTCTGGAGACGTCTGCAGATGCGCCTGGATTCTTGGAGGTTGGTGATGAACCAGGTGGCTACTCAGTAGAAAGTTTTGTTTTTCTTACAGGTTGCCACATTGAACTGGTGACTGACCACATGTCTCTGCTTAATGATGTAAATCATTGCAAGAAAATTTGTCCTCACATTATAGCGCTACTCCTTCACTCTTACTTGAAGTGATCTGACCAGGCTACTGATGATTGCCACACACATTTGTCACTCCTTTTCGCCTCGCAAATAGAGGAAGGCCTGGGCTAGGAACTTGTGAGGGACGGACTGACCGCTGCAGATTGTGAAAGGTGCAGTGGACAGACTGTATGCAGAGACTCATCCATGATTCTCATTACTTTTATGGCTTGCCTTGGTGCAGAGGCTTAAAGAACATCAAATTGTGGAAGAAGTAGTAGAACTTTGCAATTGTGTGGAAGTGTTCTGACACAGAGCTCTTCATTCATTCTTCCGTGAAGAAGAATGCCATTCTAGATTTCCCAAAGTTGGTAGCCACATCTTCATCTTGCTGCCCCCTTGCATTACCTCAGGGCACACCTGCTGGAAAGGAGAATGGGTGGATCCAAATGGCATTGATATGATTAAAAAAGGAAAGAGAATGAATGAAAGGGCTCAAACTTTGTAATATAAAGAAGAATCCCTCAAGTGATTGTTGGGTCTTCTCTCTGCAAAGAGAGATCACAGAGCCCTGACAGAAAAATAGAAAATGGGCATGATGGGATTCCGGTCTGTATCACCACCATCACCATAGAGTTTTCCTGACGAGTGGATCCGCTTATTTGAAACTGTTTAAGTTTGCTATATATATAGACTATCTCAACTGCCCTTATGGCCAGATATCATGTTGTTCTGCTCTTCCTGGCGTCTGCCCAGAAAACCGAGGTCATGCATGTAAGACTGTTCTGTTAACAAGAGTACTATATCTAAACTTTTCAGTGTGGTAATTGTGGTCTTCTCTGCACCTATTTCCCAATCCTTGCTCTCAGGACTATAATACATGTATTCAAGCCTAAAAGGGCGTTTTAATCTTGACTAACTGCTAAAAAAATGGTTATTCAATTCCATGATTTGCATGAACCACATTAACGAGGTGCAATTACTGAAACTCTTCCAAAATGAATCTGCATTTGTGTTGGTATGGTATGGTAGTCAGTAATCTTTAAATATGTACCCAATTGACAGCAATTTTTCCTGATCGATAAACTTCATTTAATATGCCTAATGTCTGTTAATCATCTTACATTATTCTCTATACTTCCATTTTTTGTACTTCTTTGTGAATATTCATGATCACTCCAGTAATAAGAATATGCTGAAGAATTTGAGTTAAGGTGACTCTTTAGCTTGCAAATATGGCAACAAACTGAAATGGACAGAAGAATCAGAAGCTGTTCTCATATTATCCACCTGAATCTGAGCCGAAATCCACTTTTGTTCAGCCCAAATAACTCTCCTTTATCTTGAAAAATCACTTAAAATGGTAAGATAATTTCTATGTATTCTTGGCGCCCATAATTGCAAATTGTGAGGTGATATTGATAGAATCATTTGAAAATGGAATCCCGAACCGTGTTGGTATGGATTGTTTATGTTAACCTTTAAAATAAGTAGTGACAACAGCACTTTTCCCTAGTGAGTTCTCTTCAATGAGTAAAGGTTAATCACTACCAATTGTCCCAATTACTGCCAACCTTTGTACATTTTATAAATGTTTATGGTCACTCCGGCCTTAGGAGTTTTCTAAAGATCATTTGGTTGCAATGTTACCTCGCATGCAATGCTAGTTATAAGTTATCATTATTTGTAGGAGACAGCAACATAATGATCATTAAGAGGCAAATACAGCTTATAGCCCTTGCACTATGTAAATTGTTGTGTTTTAGTTTCAGTTCATGCACGGTTGAATTTACCTAGCACGCCATCAAAACCTGGGACCTACTAGAGTCAGCCTCTCCGGACGTCGCCTTCCTAACGGAAACCTGGATGAACCCCTCCTTGGCACCCAACATTGCCATAGCCACCCCAGACGGCTACAAGATCACCCGGAGGGACCGCACCAATGGACTAGGAGGAGGAATCGCCATCGTCCACAGGAATACCCTCAGAATTTCAACCAGCACCAAAGACTCCGCCAGCGCCGCCGAACACCTGCACTTCCAGATCCACATCGACCCCAACACCACCCTCAGAGGAACCCTCGTCTACAGAGCCCCCGGACCCCGGCCACAGTTCAGCAACTCCATCACCGACATCGTCGGCACGCACACTCTTGCTTCCACAGACTACATCATCCTCGGAGACCTGAACTTCCACCTCGAGAACGCCGACGACAGCAACTCCATCACCCTGCTCGAAAACCTCGCCAACCTTGGACTCAAACAGCTCGTCACGACCCCCACCCACTCAGCCGGACACACGCTCGACCCCATCTTTTCCGCCAGCTGCCACGTCACCTTCAGCCACACCACTGGACCGACCACCGCTGCGTCCACTTCACCTTCAAGAAACCAACCACCTACCACCACCCGCAACAGACCCCCTACCGCAGCTCGAACAAGGTCACTGAAGACCAGCTCATCGACACCCTCGCTCTAGACCCACCAACCAACGCCGAGACAGCTGCCCGCAACCTCAGACAATGGATCGATGACTGCGCTAACACTCTCGCCCGATCAAAAAACCATCCAACAGACGCACCAACAGAAAGGCCAGCTGGTTCACCACCGACCTCCAGGAATCCAAGCGGGCTTGCCGAAGATTCGAGAAAGCCATCAAGAATGCCAGCCGCAAGCACCACCAACTCATTCGAGCCACCAAGAGGACCTCCTTCAAGGAACGCATCAACAACAACGCACACGGCTTCGCGCGCATTCAAGATGGCCGCGTGAGCAAGGGGCTCCCGAGACCCTCGTACCCTCCAGCATATATCCGGTCATTGATCCTGTCTGCTATCGACATCTCTGAGTAGATGAACCACAGGAGAGCTGAAAGCTGAAAATTGCGTCCCGATCGGACCCCGGAGGCCGGAGTTGTGATGTGGTGAAGTTTGCGGCCCACGTCTCCTGGAGGCCCGGCGCTTGGGTTGGCATGGTGCCCGGGGTGTAATTGAACAACATCGGCACGGTTCAGCGAGGGCGGCCGGTCCGACCTCACTTTCACTTTCGGTTTTGGCACTTGGACCGTTCTTTGATTCGGAAGACGTATCATTGTTGCGACGGCTCTTGCCTCTGTGCAGTGTCTGAGCGTCCTGGACAATATACGACGTGTCGCGCTTTGGCCTTGGGGACACGCCATCCCTCCCCTTTCATTGGGCTGACTTGAGTGCATGGCTCGGAGGCCATTTTACATTCTCCGTCTTTTACATCTGGGCGAATAAGAGACGTTGGGAGCATATCCTGGAACAAAGTCCCTATCTATTGCCTGCCGGATCGGAGACTTGCTCTCCTGACTTGGACACCGGCTTGAGATCGCTCTGAAATGGCGAGCAAATCGGAGGGGGAAAAGCAGAGGTTGAAAACCACCAGGAGGGGTGGATATACCTAGTCCAATGTCATGGATCGGTATGCCCAGGTTAAGGGGTCGCCTGGCGGACTTGGTAAGTCGCAGGAGGAGTTGATGGATTCCTCGGCTCTGGCAACTGAACTAACGTTGCAGGATGTTATGGCCGCCATTGACTGTATCAGGTTGTCCCTTGGTAAGCAGATGGAGACCCTGGCACATAAGTTGGACACAGTAGCTATTGATGTGAATCTGATTCGCACGGACCTCACAAAGACAAATGAGAAGGTCAAATTGTTAGATATTAAGACATAGAGTCTAACTGACGATGTCGTCGAATTGCAGACAGAGGTTCGGAATTTGAGGGCCTCGAATGACACTGTTGTCCGTTGCCTTGAGGACTTTGAAGGGAGGGCCCGAAGGAACAATGTCCGTATAATTGGAGTTCCGGAAAAGGCGGAGGATCAAGCGGCCGATCTTTTTATTGAAGACCTTATCATCAACCATCTAAGGCCCAAGGGACTGAGTAAGTTCTTTACTGTGGAAAGAGCACACAGAGTTCCTGGTGGAAGACCGAAAGTGGATGCCCCGCCGAGGCCTATTATAGCACAGATCTTTAATTTCCGAGATGGGACGCTATCCTCCAGGCATCTCGAGCGGGTGGGCCCCTGAAGTTCGAGAACTCATCTATCAGCTTTTATCCGAACTTCACACAGGCGGTCCAAAAAACAAAGACTGTTTTCTGGGGGTGAAGAGGAGACTTCGTGACATGGGTCTCAAATATGCCATGCTTTTTCCGGCCAAGCTAAGGATTGAACACAATGAAAGGACCTATTTCTTCGATAAGCCCGAAGTGGTGGCCGATTGGTTGGACACTTTGCCGGCCCAGCAAGATTTGGGGGGAGAATCTGGTGGGGCTGAAGGCGAACAAATGGATCAGGAATGAATATCGAATGCCCAGTCCCTGGGGTTGCTAGGGTATTTCCGATTGTATGGGTTCTAAACTAGGGTGTAGTTTCATGCAGATGGAAAGGGGGGGTTGTTGGGCTACCGGAGGGTCTCTCTCCTCCACAGCTTGTCTTTTTCTAGATGTGGGGGCGACAGGCACACTGCGAGTTGGGGTGGCTCTATGGTCATAAGCAGGGGTGCAGGGTCGGGGGTATTGTAACGAGTTGTTTGGGAAGGGGAGGTATTGATTTTCAGTTTAGTTTTTCAGCAAGGCACTATATTGCAAGACATTTTCATTGATGTGAGGGACTTGGAGGGGGATGGGTTTTCATTCTGTTTTTCGATGGGGGTAGGGGGTTGAGGTTGATGAGCTGGAATGTGAATGGGCTGGGGGACAAGATCAAACGCGGGGTAGTGTTGCAACTCCTGAAGTGACACTCTCCGGATGCGGTTTTACTTCAAGAAACCCATTTAGTGGGTAATATGTGTCATGCCATGAATAGAAATGGATATTGTTTGGTGGCTCATGCGGGGTTCTCATCTGGGTCCCGGGGGGTTGGAATTCTCCTTAAGAACTCTTTTCCATTTGAAGTGGAGTCCTCGGTCCTTGATGAGAGAGGGCGCTACGTTGCAGTTTCTGGAAGGTGGGAGGGCCGGGTGCTTTTTCTTGTGTCTGTTTATGTTCCTCCTGGCCTGCAGTCTATGACTTTTGCTGATTTGGGCCGGGTTCTACTTGATCTCCCTAGGGGGTTTCTGATTCTGGGGGGGTGACTTTAATGCAGTGGTATCTGGAGAATGGGACAGGCACCCACCTCGGGCTCTCAAGGGGGCCCAGGGTTGGTTGCCTGACTTCATTGACACAGTGGGCCTAGTGGACAGCTGGAGGTTGCTACACGTTACTCAACGACAATACACTTTTCATTCTGGTGCCCATGGTAGTTTCTCCAGGATAGACTATGTGTTAGTACCAGCTGCACAGGTGTCCTATATTTCTGAGATCAGACATATGGCTCGGGGTATTTCCGATCACTCCCCACTTTGGTTTCGGGCTCTGGAGGGAGGGTAGCTCCCATTAACCCTTGGTATCTCCGTAATCCCAAGACTCGCAGTTTACTAATTAAGGCATTGGACCATTATTTCCAAGAGAATGAGGGGTCGGTCTCTTCCTCGGTATCGTTATGGGAGGCTTTTAAGACAGTGATTAGAGGTCAAGCTCTCTTTAATTGTTGGCATTAAAAAACAGAAGGAAGAGGATGTGGTTAGGATGGAAACAGAGATAGCTGCTTTGGAATTGGAATTGGAGCGAGAAGTTACCCCCTCTAGATTGCATGTCCTGCACTTAAAGCAGTCGGATTACAGAACGTTGGTAATGGATGGCGCGAAGGCTCTTAGTCGGGAACAACAGGGGCGCATCTATGATGTTGGGGATAAAGCTGGCAAATTAATTGCATGGTTAGATAGGAAGGACAGAGCTAGTCGTGTGGTACCCGAAATTGAGATGAAAGATGGGGCTCTGGTCACTGACTCGCAAGAGATAGTAGCATACTTTGCCTAACATTTTCGCTCTGTGTACTCTTCCGTGTCGGATAGGCCGGAGGAAGATTCATGCTTGTTGTTGCGAGATATCGCGCTCCCGTGTCTGTCCAAGTCGGACCGGGTCCTCCTGGATAGTTAGATCTCTGCTGATGAAGTAGCATTGGCAATGCGCTCCCTGAATTCAGGTAAAGTGATGGGTCCCGATGGTCTACCGATTGAACTATATAAGCTTCGCCCGGATAGGATTGCTCCGTACTTGAGAGACATGTTCCTGTAGTCCCGAGATCGTGGTCTACTCCTCCGTGATCAGAGATTGGCTTCGATAGTCGTAATCCATAATGAGGGAAAACCGAAGAATAGGTGTGCCTCGTATCGGCCGATCTCACTGTTGAACTCTGAACCTAAGATTCTTGCTAAGTTGTTGGCTAATAGGCTGATAAAAGTTATTAGCGATCTGGTTCACCCAGACCAGTCTGGCTTTATTCCACACAGAAATACGGCACATAACCTTAGGCGTCTTCATGGGGTCCTTGCGAGGTCCTCAACGCTACGTGAGCCGGGCATTTTGGCGTCATTGGACGCCACAATGGCGTTGTTATTGTTGTTATTGTTATTTTCGATTTATATTGCGCCCAATCACATGCAGGTCTCTAGGCGCTCTGAAATCGATGGTTAAGACAATAACTTAGCAGTCACAAAAGAAGACATCCACTAGCCTATACAGCACTCATGGATCTTCTGAACAGCAGTGTGTTTAGCATCCTTCTAAACCGTAGGAGATTCCCTTCCCTGCGCAGCGTCTCAGGTAGTGTGTTCCATAACTGAGGAACTAACACAGAGAAGGCTCTCCCTCCCTTGGTTACAAGTTTGTAACGGGGACAGACCAATAGCTGAGAATCTGAAGATCTAAGAGTTCTCACTGGACTGTACATCACCAAGCGATCTTTAATGTAGGCGGGTGCCAGGCCGTAAATTGCCTTATGAGCTGTACACAGATTCTTAAATTCCACTCGCTCCTTGATAGGGAGCCAGTGCAGGCTCTGTAGCAGGATAGAGGCTTTAGTTCGTCTTGGGAGCCTGAAGATGAGACGTGCAGCATCGTTCATGACGACCTGTAGCCTATTTGTCAGGGTTTTCGGCAGGCCGAGATAGAGGGCATTCCCGTAATCTATCCTCGAGATCACAGTGGCTGCTACGATTGAGCGCATCATGGATTGAGAGAGAACGGGGGCTAGCTTCCGTAGCTGTCTGATGATGTTGGTACAGCTTCCCACTACAGAAGAGATCTGACTGACCATTGATAGATCGCAGTCCAGTTTGATCCCCCGGCTCTTTACATTCAGGCTAGGTTTTGGAGCCGGGCCTAACTCCGCAGGCCAATAGAGGTCACACCATGGTGAGGTGGCAGATGGAATCACCAATACCTCGGTCTTATCTGGGTTAATTTTCAAAAGATTTTCCGTCATCCATTGAACAGTGTACCTCAAGAGCCCTGAGGCACCCCACATTCTAACGTCCCCACCTCGGAGATTTCGTCCCCAAGTTGTATCCTTTGGGTCCTTCCCGAGAGGAAGGATTGCAAACATCTGAGGGCCAGGCCTTTGATCCCGAAATCACTCAGTCTCTCCAGAAGCAGGGCATGGCTGACGGTATCGAACGCCGCTGAAAGATCTAGCAAAATCAGGGCGCTCGGTTTCTTACCGTCAACCAAGCCTCTCAATTCATCCAGCACCGAGAGCATCACCAACTCGGTGCTGTGATGGGCTTGAAACCCTGCCTTTCGTTCATGAAGTAGGTTGTGGGACTCGAGGTACATGGACAAGGATTTTAATACATGCTGTTCCAGTATTTTTGAGAGGAATGGCAACTGAGAGATAGGCCTGTAGTTCTTTAGCACTGCGGGGTCTGCTCCTGGTTTCTTCAATAGGGGTCTTACACGTGCTTCCTTGAGATCAGCTGGTATATACCCTGTCTCCAAGGATCTATTAAGGAGGGGGATGATACATTCCTCCAATAAGGGGCGAGCTACCTGAAAGACCCTGGGTGGACACGGGTCTGCTGAAGATCCGGATTTGATTCTGCCCATCAACTGCTCCAGACTCAGTGTATCAATCTCTGGGAACAGTGCGATAGTGCAGTCAACCGGTTTATAAGGGGCTTTGGGCATAGCTATCCCATTTGCCATGCCACTTTTTATTTCTTGGATGATGGTTCTCACTTTTTCCAAGAAGTATCCCTGAAAGGCATTGCAGTTTATGGGAGACTTAGAGCTTTCGGATTTCTTACTCAGCTCCGACAAGATCTTAAAGGTCTCTTTCTGGACGTTAACTGCCTTACTTAGGCGGGACTCATAATATTCAGCTTTAGCTAGAGTGATAGATTTTTTGTATAAGTTAAGAGAGTTTCGGTAGAGGTTCCTAGCTGTGTCCTGTTTGGTTTTCCTCCATCCTCTTTCCAACGCTCTAAGCTTCCTTTTATGGTCCCTCAATGATGGCGTAAACCATGGAGCCCCTTTACCAGGTCCTTTTATTAGTTTCGATCTCATAGGTGCTATCTGATCAATAGCCTGAATCAGGCTCCGCGTTAAAACCGCGTATACCCGGTCCAAATTACGACCTGGACTCAGAGACTGATCCATTGGCGAGAACACCTTGGTCAGGGTTATCAAATCAACCTCTGCCCATTTACGGGTTCTCCTAACTTCCGGTGGCAAGTTATTTATGTGGCCATTAACCCCTTCGACGCTCATGACGAGCTGGGCTCGTCATGGCGTAGCCCGCTCGCACGCTCATGACGAGCCCAGCTCGTCACGTAAAGTGCGTTTTTGAAAAACCCAGCGCGCTAGCGGAATTCCGCTAGCGCGCATGGTGTTAATGCATACCTCGCAGGATACTAAATGATGGTCAGACCATATA
Source organism: Lissotriton vulgaris (assembly GCF_964263255.1). Classification (NCBI taxonomy): domain Eukaryota; kingdom Metazoa; phylum Chordata; class Amphibia; order Caudata; family Salamandridae; genus Lissotriton; species Lissotriton vulgaris. The sequence continues at coordinate 974,083,796 of NC_141693.1, read as the reverse complement.
CATGGGGCAACATCTTTAAGGGCCACATTTGGATCAGAGGTCCACACAAGGTCAAGGTTCAATACTGTTGAATGGCCGTATCTGCGGGCGGTGCTGACTAAATTTGGTTTTGGTTCAGATTTCATTAGCTGGGTGCCCCATCTCTATGCAGACCCTCTCGCCCAGATCGTAGTTAATGGTCGCGTATCGGAGCCGTTTTGTCTCGGGCGAGGTACTCGTCAGGGTTGCCCATTGTCTCCTCTTTTATTCGCGTTGGCTCTCGAGCCTCTCGCGGCGTGGATCCGCTGGGAGCCCTCGATGAGGGGCATTAATTGGTCGCCGCAATTTGAGGATCGTATTTCCTTATATGCGGACGATATTCTGCTGTATTTGACCTCCCCCAAGAAATCTTTAATGGTACTCTGTGATGTTCTGGCCTCCTTCGGAAGAAACTCTGGTTTGGTCATTAATTGGGCGAAATCCTACGTGTACGTTCTCAGTGGCGAGATGCCGATCCTGCCTCGTAACTGTCCTATCCAAATAGCACAAGAGGGATTCAAATATCTCGGAATTTATATTACCATAGTCCCTACGGTTCGATACGAGAGGAACCTTCTCCCTCCTTTGACTCGGTTAAAGTGATATGTTGCGGGCTGGCAAAAGCTCCCATTGTCTATGCTTGGGTGGGCGGCCCTTTTTAAAATGATGTCGCTCCATCGTTTTCTGTACGCCCTTCAGAACACACTGGATATTGTTCCGCCTAGTTACTTTCGTTTGGTGGAGGATTTACAGAGGAAGTTATTATGGGACGGCAGACCTCGTATTGCGCTAGCTAAATTAACGCTCCCATGGTATGATGGGGGCATCGCTCTCCCTGATATTAAGAGATATTATTGGGCGTCGCAGTTGGCAGCCATTAATCTCTGTATGTATGGCCCTGTGTCGAATCCCGGTTTCGTCATGGATAGGTGGTTACTACCTGGTGGTAATTATTATAGAGCGCTGTATTCTAAATCGGTGATGAAGGCTTTGACTGGGCCGACCAGGACAGCTGTGCGGGTCTGGCGTGATGCTACCAGTTCATTAGGGTGGAAGGACCGTTTAACTTTGGCTACCCCACTTTTCGGCTCTGACAAGTTAGGCAAACTGTGGAACACTAAAGGGTTCGACAAGTGGGATCTTATTGGTATCTCCAAGGTCGGAGACAGATGGGTGAAGGGACAGGTGAAATCATTTGCGGCCTTGCAGACCGAGTTTTAATTGGGAGGGATGGAATACTTTTGTTATGTTCAGATTAGACATGTACTGACTTCCGTTTTCCCGGAGGGGGAAGAGATTCCGGAATCTACCCATTAGAGGATCGTATCTTGGTTGGCCATATGCCTGATAGCACCATATCCCTAGTTTACAAGAAATTGATTAATCATAGGGCGGACCTTTTGTTGCAGCTGTGTGATCTGTGGACCCGTGACGGCCTTGAGCTTGATGACGAAGACTGGCAGTCGGCGATCTCCTCTCCGAAGGAGGTCGCTTTTCCAGCGCGATTGAGATTGGTTCAACTAAAAATATTTCATAGGGTATACGTCACGGATCCCCGTTTGGTCCAGATGGGGCTATCTGAGGAGGGTCTGTGTCGGAGGGGTTGCGGTCAACTGGGGTCGTTCCTCCATATCATCTGTAAATGTCGGGAAGTGTTTGACTATTGGAGTAGAGTCCACGTGGTAATGCAGGAGGTCACGGGTGTGGCTCTCTTGCCGGAGGCCAGACACTGTTCACTAAATGTCTGGGAGCCTACTGATCATAATGTGGCCAAAACCCAGTGGGTGACTTTAGGGGCCATGATTGCCAAACGGAACATTGTGCAGTTGTGGTGGTCCCAGAAGCCTCCTACCGTGTGGGTAAAAAACATGGACTGGTGTACGTTCCAAGAGAAAACAGTGTACTTGGCTCGGGGGCGCCCCCGGAAATGGAGCAAGATTTGGGGACCTTGGAATAGATATAGAGGGGATATATGTGTACCACCAGTTACTGCGGTCCTTGATGTTCCACTTTCCCCCTGACCCCTTATTTTTATTGATCACTTTCGCTGTTCTTCTGTATCCTCCCCCCCCCCCCCCATCAATATATTGTTTATTGTAACATTTGAAGATATGATGCTAGACCCTCGTAAAGTCTTTGCATTCCTATGTTTTGTATATGCCTTGCTTGTTTTTTCAATAAAAAGAAACATTTTTTTTTTTAAAACAACAACGCTCACAACAGCAAAGAGCTCTTCAACATGGTGAAGGAACTCTCCAACCCCAGCTCCAATGACATCCCACCATCGCAAGACTTCTGCGACTCCCTAGCCACCTTCTTTCACCGCAAGATCGCAGACATACATGACAGCCACCGCAGAACCCCCCCAACCTCGCCAACCTCCTGGTCTCCTGGACCCATGACAACGATACCATCAAAACCATGAACACCATCCACTCCGGCTCACCTTCTAACCCTTGCCCTCATCACATCTTCAACAAAGCAAATCGCATCATCGCACCCCAACTTCGGAAGATCATCAACAGCTCCTTCAAGACCGCCACCTTCCCAGAAAGCTGGAAGCACACAGAGATCCACGCCCTTATCAAGAAACCCACAGCGGACCCAAAGGACCTCAAGAACTTCCGACCCATCTCCCTGTTCCCGTTCCCGGCGAAAGTCATTGAGAAGATCGTCAACAGGCAACTGACCCTCTATCTTGAGGGAAACAACATCCTGGACCCGTCTCAATCCGGATTCAGCAACATTCATAGCACAGAAACCGCCCTCATCACTGCCACCAATGACCTCGGGACTCTGTTGAACAACGGCGAAACCGCGGTCCTCATCCACCTGGGACTCTCGGCTGCTTTGACACAGTCTGCCACCACACCCTACGCACACGCCTCCATGATGCAGGGATCCACGACAGAGCCCTGGACTGGATCACCTCCTTCCTCACCGACAGAACTCAGAGGGTCTGCCTCCCTCATTCCAATCTGAAGCCACCAAGATCACCTGCGGCGTACCCCAAGGATCATTCCTCAGCCCAACCCTTTTCAACGTCTACATGGAACCGCTCGCCAACATCGTCTGCTCATTCACCCTCAACATCATCTCCTACGCCAACGACACCTAGCTGATCCTCTTACGCACCAAGGACCCCGCCACCGCCAAAACCAACTTCCACGAAGGAATGAAGGCCGTCGCAGACTAGATGAAGAACAGTCACCCGAAACTTAACTCAGACCTCCTCGGCTGCACCCCCTCCGCCTGTTATGACTCTAGGTGGCCGGCTGCTCTGGGAGCCGCACCACAACCCACCGTCCATGCACTCAACCTGGGGTTCATCCTGCACTCATCGCTCTGTGACCCAGCAAGTCAACGCCATCTCCTCCTACTTGCTTCAACACCCTCTGCCTGCCTCGCAAGATCTACAGATGGATCCCCACCGAAACCAGAAGGACGGTCACCAAGGCCCTCATCAGCAGCAGACTGGACTATGACAACGCCCTCTATGCAAGAACCCCGGCCAAACTCCAGAAAAGACTACAACACATATAGAACGCCTCCGCACGCCTCATCCTCGGCATCCCCCGCCACTCCCACATCGCTGCCCTCGCCACCGTTCCACAAATCCACAGGACAACCACCGGCGGCAGATCTTTTTCCTACTTCGCCGCCAAGACCTGGAACACCCTCCCCACCCATCTGCGACAGACACAGGACCTGCTGGCCTTCAGGAGACTTTTCAAGACCTGGCTGTTCGAGCAGTAGTGCACCTCCCCCCCCCCCCCCCCCCCCTTCAGCGCCTTGAGACCCTCGCGGGTCATTAGTGCGCTATACAAATGATTGACCTAGTAGGAGTAGGTTGAATCCATGGTATAATTTCCTATCAATTTTTAACATTATTGTTCTATTTCTAAGTACTGTGTAATACTATTAAATGTTCTTCTTCGCACTAATGGGATCATGTTTCTTTTTCAGTGTCTAAGTTGTTATTTTTCATTCTTTTGCCTTAGAATAACAAGTTACATTTTGGTGCTAGTCTGATTTGTACTTCATTTGTCTTGCCTGGAAGTTGTTTTAGATGTTGTAATGTACTTGTACTTGTATAGCGCACGAATCACCATGAGGCATCTCGGCGCTTGTACGAATACCGCTGAGGAACCCTTCCTGGCCATTTCCTGTGAAGTGCCCACTCCTGGGCACCCCCAAGGTGAAGCCAGACATCCTAGCGTTGTTGGGGCCGTTGTGGAGATTAAGCAAGCTATTGCCCAGAGTTGCAGAGTGGGACCCATGATTAGAATAGGCACCGAGGCGAGAATTATCAGGTCTGGGGAAATTGAGCCCAAGAGCCGCCGAGGCAGGAATTGAACCCTGGTCCTGGGCCAGACCTCTGCATCAGGGTCTGCCGCTCTAACCATTGAATGAATGAAGAAGGGTGCTGCACTCGTGGTTTTTACTGCGGTTTGAGTCTTTTGTAGCGATATGTGTGCTGTACCAGATTAGTGCCTGCCAACTGAATATAGAAACAATGTATATGGCCTAGTGTCAAAAGTCACTAGGACTCTAGTACGCACTACTAGTACTAGTGCGTACTAGAGTCCTAGTGACTTTTGACACTAGGCCATATACATTGCTCTAACCATTGAGCCACACTTCTCCACATGTTGTTTCAAGTCTGTAAGTACTGTAACACTGGGACTGTTTTTAAGAAAATAAATGCAATTTAATTTCATGCAATAACCTCAGTGTTTCTAAACATCATGTATCGTAACCCATTTTGATCAGTTTAAAAATGTTTTATTAAAAATGACATAAGATGACATAACACAATATTTATCTTTAGTAAGCATGTGCATTTTCTTAACCTAAGTTTTATATAAAAAAATAAAAAAATAAATCCATCTGAAACTTGTACAACATAACAAAAGTGTTAAACACTAAGAACGCGCAGTGGTAACGTAGCTTTTAGTAACATAACAATGAAAAGACGGGCTGCACATTCTGCTGGATGACTTGATTGTGGTCTATTCTTTAGAGATTTAGAAAATCAAATTTTCATTGCTACGCATGTTAAATATTTTTTTTAGCAACCCCTGTTTGTAAAGATGGCTGCTATTGAAATGTATGAATTTTGAAAAAAAAACTGCTTATATGTCATAGGTGTGAGCTTGCATTCAATATGTGAGATACTGTCACATTATAGGTACCTTAAGTTTTCTAAAGTTTTGTATTGGAAATATTTACCGTTTTCATTTTGTGGAGCATCAGATACATTTGCATGCTTGAAATATTTGGGATTCTTGATACACAGAAGACTGGATAAATTATTGTAAACATTTTCTAGCTTTACTCATTAATAGTATAAAATACACAACACACTTCTCTAGATTAAACAATTGCACTTCCTTCATGGTCCTTCTTAACCTTTACTCTTTTGTGGCAAAAATATTTTTGTTTTGAATTTATTATTTACAAACATGTGTAGCCCTCTTGGATATTTCTTAGTAATGTCTCGGGTCTCACGATCACACCCATTTGGTTACCAGTTTTTAAGTGACATGACCTCTCTACATATGTCCTCTACACTCTTGAAGCACATACTAAAGTTCATAACGAAAAATGATTATTATAGTGCCCAGATGTGTGTTGCTCTGTGTTTTTCTTTAAAGTATTGTTTTGGTAATAAATTAGAGGTTATATGATATTGTGCTCATGCTTACATTCACTTTCCATAAAGAGGTTGTTGAGCCTTACATTTAATAAATAAGTGCAAAGATGTTAAGGGATATGTCGATTATAATGGTCCATAGGTGTCTGTATACAGTTAATCTATTTCTTTAGAAAAAGGTGCAAATTCTAGTTTCATCATAACGAAACTGTGGAGCTCTTCTACATTTTCATCTGTTATCCAGTCCCATGTTGGTATAATTTGCCAATTGACAAGGACTCATTGGATGGCAATCAACTGTTGTCATTGGATAATTAGGGCTATGCAAAACACTGCTATAAAACATATGTGTTTTCCTCGTTTGAAGTTTAATTTGAAAACGGATGTTAAGCCTTTCGTTTTAGTTGCACTCTTAAGATGTTTGCACCTTAGACACATTGCCTCTGGAAATGCATGGGATGCAGATGACTTTTATATACAAAGAGCAAAAGTCTCATTAAAAATATAGGATTTATAAGTTCCTGTAATTTAACTTGGATGAAAGAAAAATAAATACCATTGTCTGAAAACACAAGTATTGAAATATAGATTTCCAGTTGTTCGTTCTTTTGATAATGTATAGGCACACTTTATGGAACGATTTTATACTGACTAGTAATATACATTTCATAATTATTTAATTTGCTGCCACTTTCCTCTTAAACAAGCATTCTTTAACACGTTCTTTGACATTCCAGTCGTATAAAAAAATAATAATAATAATGTATATTTCCACAATATTGTTTTCAAAATAACCCTAGTGCGGGATCACTTAGATGACATTTGTATTTCAGTAGTTTGTGCCTTGCATCTCTTAATAAATGTGTTACATAGAATAAATTAATTGTCCCCGGCTAGCTATATTGATTTCTAGTATGCCAAGTTGAATATGACATTTAGTGAGCTAGACTTTGTTACCGTCTGGAAAAACACTTGTCAGTAAATGGATAATTTACATTTTTATATATTTTCTCTCACATTTGAATGCTCAATCTACATCCCTTCAAATTAGAGCATCCTGTAATAATGTATATGGATGTGATGTTTAAGAGCCATTTTCCTTTAATGTCCTAGTTTTCATAATGAGTCTGGGCACTAGCCAGCAAAACTATATGGTTTGTGCCTGAACAGCTATCCTTAGTATCTTTTGCAGGCAAATGAACAGATAAAGTATTGCTGAATAAGCCCTTTAATAATATACCATGGCATAAACAAGATGACAGGAACCCTTTATTGGTATGAAAGCTCTTCACATAAAATAAGTATATTTTAGAGTGTCCTCTGAAACAGTGCTATGTAAATAATTTACATGTACACGAACCTAAAACCTGCATTTTACTTCAGTTATCAACAAACAAAAAAATATAATTTTTTGAAGCGTCATTGTTTGCTATTTTAAAAAAGATCTAGAAACCTAAGATTCACAATTCCCTTATGCAATTAAATGTGTTAATATAACATATTTCACTAAATGTAAATTACATTTTCTTGGTTTGTAAATCCATTGTTGGAGCTAAAGTAGACACATTTCATTGAAAGGTTTTCTAAGCTTTCTTGCAGGTTTGTAGCAAAGTGAAACGCTCGATACAAAATTCCTGACTCCTCAGTGAATGCTATGGCATTTTAGACTTAGAAAAGCTGCGAAGACGAGGCGACGTTGTGCCAGCGATCTGGCAAACCATGTTCTTCATTTATTTTCATACAAATGTGCATGAGCTTTTTCTTGGATGATTTTGGCCTGGTGTAACCAAAGAATTACAGAAAAGGTCTTAACAGCTTTTTGTTCCATAGCTTTGACCCTGTCACCTTGCAGCGATTAAAGGCATGTCTCGACTTTTGGTGGTTTCTGTCTGCTTGCCCTTTAGAAACTCACAATAAACATGTCATACATCAGACTACGAAGATGGCATTAAACGAAAGGTGTCAATGTGACACTGCAGCTACACAGTACATAAAGGCAAATGCACCTGCAGTCACATCTTAGAGAGTATTCGTGGTCTCTGACCATCTGAAAAATTGTGCTTTCTCCAGAAGCTGATGTGCTGAAAAATGCATTCATACCCTGCGCATAGGTGTTGGTAAATGGGAAATGAATGGTGGCCATTGCAAACATACATTTTACTTCGCTCATATACATAATCATGAATATATGTTCCCTAAAAACGGAATTGCAGATTGCCATTAGTGAGCTGAACTATGATGATGCAAAACAGGTAATTATTTTCCATTTTGGAAAGCACAGATTTAATGTCTTATTTTACATCCCACATTTGTGAACTACAAATAAAAGTTGGCAAGGTCCTGCTTCGTGCCTTCCCTTTGCAAATTCGTTGCAAGGACAAAGGCCTTTTTGGTACGCATAGTGCGGACTGAACGCTGCCCATCATAACCAGTTACACTTGAAAATAGGAATTTACCAAGTTTCCCTCCACAAATGATGAGTAGAATTCCTACTGTGTGTCAAAGAAGACTTTATGCTCCAATTACAATGGAATTAGTTAAAGAAACCAGAGTTTCCATCGTCCATGTTTTTTTGATTCAGTTTTTGATTTTCGCTTGGGAGTTGACGAATAACTCTCCTGAGGGTAAGGCAAAGGTGCAACCTGAGTTTCCTCGATAGGGTGAAGCTTTTTCAGAACTGGCTGTAGTTTGTCTTCCTGCTGTTTAAAATCCAGCTCAACACTGAAAAGCGAAAAAAAAATTGTGAGTACTTTATTATGTATGCCACAATATGTTCACAATGGAATATCCACATTTATTTTCTTTGATAACATTTCATGTCAATATACCATAGCCCTTATATCAATAATTAGAGCAAACGCTCTATAGGCAGAGCTCCTAAACATACATTACTGTTGTGCTTAGAAAGCGAAACGCCTTTGATTAATATCAGTTAGGTCAAATGAGTTTGGACAGATATCAACACTGTTTCGTATAATCATTTCTTCTTGAATGTCCGTACATATTTTGATACATTTTTTTTCTACCGTAAATTTTTATTCTCTGTTTCCATTAAAGATAATCTCATTTTCTTCCTGATTTTATTACTGTTTTAAATCGGGCTTCCAGTTCATTTATCTCCTTTTCCAGCTTTCCAAGTCTCTAGTTGAGTATCTTTATTAAGACTATAATATATATATATATATATATATATATATATATATATATATATATATATATATATATATATATATATATATATATATATATATATATTACGGTATTTAGAGAAACTGTAGCTTTACCCATTCACACATTTATCGCTTGCATCACGTCAAAGGTCAAGTTTCATGTTATTACCACAGTACATCAGATTGAATTGAAAAAATTCAGTTACTGTATCATAGCTTTCATGTCACAAGAACTTTACACAAGGAAATATTTATCCTAATGCCTAGGTAGGCCTCTTAATGTGATTTTAGCTCTAGCCTGAAAAACCTTGGCTTCCGGTTTTGGTTTTTAAGACATCATAAAATGCCATGGCATAAACCATATATGCAGATGTTCCAGAGAGCTATGGTGATGATTATTACCACTGTTAAGGGATAATAGTAAAAAATAATGTATTACAATTTGTGCATCTGCACATATAAATACTCGCACACCAAATGGAATGGTTATGACCTTATAGTATGTATGCCTATAAAATCCTCCACTTCCGCTTGGCCTTACAACAGGGGCACCGACGGACAGAGCGGGGCCTCCTACTCCCGAGCGGTCGCCGGGTGAGGTGAGGCTTTCACCCACACAAAGCTGGGAAGAAGCCAAATCTTTCTTCCTCCAGTGGGCAAGGCTCCTATCAGATATGTAACTTCTCAAGTACATTTATTGATTGATCTTTTGACTAAAATGAATTGTTTTTCACTGTACTAATTAAGTGTATTTGCAGTAGCCAGTTTAGGTCCTGAAGAAAGCTGGGGCAATGCCCTTATGGCTGAAACATGTCGACCGTTTTGTGTTGCGCTACAGGGTAGTCTTACTACCCAGCGTGTTTTTAACTTTAGACACCTGGATTCCCTCTTCAATGCCGCATGGATCCACGTAGCCTATTTTATTTTCACTAGTATTTGAGCACTGCACTTTCTTCACATTAGTCTAGGTTCAACACTAGAGCTAGACTACTGACATCCACTCGCGCCCCGGCACTACTTGGCCGGTCGCATGGTGGACTGTCTAGTAATTCCCACATGACGCTACTTCCACCACAACGGTGGTCTGATGGGAATCATTCTAGCCTCTGTGCTTTTAACAACATTATGTGTTCCACTTTTTTTCAACAGTACTTCCTTCTACACAGTCATCCAACTGGATCACAGTCCGGTTTAGGCACACACTATTTTCAGACCTGGTCTGCTTTATTGTGTATTGTATTGTTTCTTGCCTATAAATACCAACACTGAAAAGCAAAACATAATTAAACCAATGAATTAGGGGATTCAAAGTCGTCTCTCTCAAAGTGGCAAGAGAAATGTGATATGTAATCTCATCTGTAAAATGATTTACAACATTTGCAATTGCATCTGTGTTAAGTAAGGTTATGAGCACTGCAGTTGGTATGCGAGTTATGGTTTCATTGTTCTTGTGGGAGTTACGGATTGTGGTCCTAAACATAACTCACACATTTTTGTGTTGGTTTTTGGGGGGTTTATTAATCAATATTGCAGTTCTTTAACTTTCTAACTTAATTTCTGAGGTTTTGATTTAAATATGTGTAAATTCAACTATAACTTCACTTTAACCTTTGCATATTTAAGTGAAATCGTTTTTTTTAACGTACTACACCGATAAGTTCCCTGCGCCTATACTCCACTGTTCAATAACTTAGACCTAGCGCAGCAGTAGTGTCATGCACAGCACAGCACTGCAGGGCCTGGCGGACATGCCTCCTACCAGACTTTGCTCCCAAGTCTCTGCAACCATCATGCCTGACCACCCACATTGTGTGCAGAGGAGATTAGAGGGAAATGTCTGCCTCTGGACACTTTGATTGGTGACATTTTGCATTTTTAAAGATGTTCTGGTTTTTATTTTTTTTGTTTTGAAACGTTTTTTAAACAAATTCAAACTTTAACAATGTTTAACTACTGTATTTTTCAACCTTGTTATTTTTTAATTATGTTGTTTGCATAACTGTTTGTGTGCTTTTATTAGATGGTCTTCAATGGCTTTTTTAAAATGACCTTAAAGGTCTCCCCAGAAGCCACAACATTCGTCCAGTGTTTAAAATATATAGCAACATGCTTCATATTGTTACCCACTTCCACTTGCTGTTGCCGTTGTACTTCTGGGGTTCCATTTCTTCTGCCTTTGCTCCCTGTAGTATTTAGGTTGAGCCTAGCGCAGCGCTCATGCGTTGCTTTAGGAGCAGACCTCTTGGAATCACTCCGGACTTTTCACCAGCTCGTGCGTGTGGCTTTTTTTACAGCATTATTTCTATTGGGCTTTGCGTGCATGTAAAAAAAAAGACAGCACGCAATTGGGTAAAGCTGGGTGCAAGTCCCCCCTTTCCCAGTAAATGTATCCGCCTATGGCCTACATCTTGCTGGAGCAAGCAGCAGCGCCTTCTGTTTGTGTTTATATTTCCAATTAGCGCGTTCGGGGTCGCCGTGCTGCCCCACTTGTTTGGTATGTTTTACCTCTCGTCTCTCTCTTGTTCTAAACTGCCTTGCTTCCTGCGGCACCTAAAATCTGGGCTCGTCTTTTCTCATGTAAATGTGACTGTTGTTCTTTTACAACCACCTTTCTTGATTTGTTTCCACAGGGGAGTATTTGTTCTTCCTCTCAGCGAGCTGTCTTTTAGGGGAAAGAAAAAGCCTTTTATCCCTGTGAGTTGCCTGATAGACACACTCCTCATCAAACAGTTATGTTCCTCAGTAAACCTTGGCAGTGCACTCCAATCCGTTTGTTTAGTCGTTGGAACGACGACAACTTTTCAGACGTGTGCATTTTCACACAGAGGATTAAGGATGGGCCCCCTACATCTGCGTTTGGTGACATGCACTGGTCATTCGGTGTCCAGATAGCGACATGCCACCACGACAACACTAGCCCTTGCTTTTACATATGGTTCTCAGACATGTTCATCAATTAGCTCATTTAAATAAAGCAAGAGTACAAATCCAGAATGCACTGATATGCTAAGGCGTAGTCAATGTATGGAAGAGTTTTGTCCTGGTGACGTGGAGTCACGTAAGGGAACATTGACTGTGCACGTCTGTATACTTGACAGTCTTTTTTTTTTTTTTACAACTGTTTTCTCTGTAGGACATAACAGTCCTCATCCATGTCCTCTTCAAAGTCTCACCTTTAGTTCATGGCAGAGGTGTCAAAGTGTTTCTCAAGTGTCCAAGATCTGATAAAAAGCGTTCTGAGGAAAAAATGAAAACACACAACCGGTGTGCAGAATGCGCTTTGTGTCAAAACAAATCCAGTGGGCGTCGATGGACCGAATTCACAAGATCTGCAATGGAATTGTGTGACAAGATGGTTGTTTTTACGCTACTTATTTTCGCTTTGTTCTCCATGGATGACTCCGGACTGGTTGCCATAGAGTTTAGGCCGGCAGAGAGACAGAACCCAGTCTCTAAAACACTACATTTTATGTGCTAGTCTGAGCTGTGGTTTAAATCTCTGTTTAGCTTTTGGGAGCAAATGTAGTTAAAGACGATAAATCTTTTTGTATGTGTAACTCAGGCTGGGCCTCTCGGCATTAGTTACCGTTTGTGTTTTAATCCCCGTTGTTAACGACCTCTTTACCAGCCTAGTTTAATTTGTCTCACAAGTTATTTTAGTACTGTCCCTGTAGAATTGTCCGCCCTGTGGAGGTGTAGGAAGAGTTGAAGTAACATCTGTTTTCACCAGCAGATTTATAATCTGGACACTTTCTTATTGAGAAATCAATCAAAGTTTATTGTCTCTATAATGTGCTGCACAGCTAAACACTTATGCGGTCCCAAAGGCGAGAGCTATTGGCTATGCCAATGCTTGTTTCACATTGTGCTTTTGCTATGTGTTTGGGCTGTGTAGCCCACAGGTGCTTCCACATCCTGCTTGTACAGATGGAGTACTGGCCAGCTTTACCCCTAAGGAGCACCTGTTTGCACAGTGTGCATGTCACTTGCTGTGCATATATATATATATTTGTTTGGCCGGATGGTAATAAACATAACTACCACACCACCAACTCTTTTTTGGGCCTACTTGACTATGCTGCAACAGATAATAAAGGCAGACAGTTAGATTTTCACCCTTCAATGACTAGCTAAAGGTGTGGAAGGGCCGGTGGATGGTGGTGTTGGTATCTGCTGCTGTGGAGTTCTCCCTGAGGTCATGATGGACTCAGATGTATGCACAGCAATGTGGATCTGTTAAACACTGATGTGCTAATTATGTTGAAGAAATTCATCTGCACATTTTTCTGCAGGCAGTGGTCTTATTTTTTTAAATAGGTTTTCTTGAGTAGCCAATCAGATGGCTGCTTTTATTGTTATCTTGTTCTTTTCATATCCCCTTGGGTAACGGTACTCCTGCGGTACCCACAGAGCCTATGCTTAATAGCCATGTCACTCCTGCAAAGCGTTCACTTCCTCTTCCTTCTCCCACAGAAATATTGCAGGACCCAGATGTTTTGAAAAACAGTTTTGGTTAAAATGAACAAGTCATTTATTTTAAGTTTGAGACTAGGGGTGTGCTGAGAGGTAGCTAAAAATATTACCAGTGACTCGTACCTTTTTGTGATTGGTTCCTATGATGGATTTAATTCATTTTTAACTATTTCCTGTGCCATTGCCTTCATTAGGGTTCTGCACTTGAATGAGTACGCATCTTGTCCTTTCTCTTGTGTTTTTTTGGTTCTTCTAGTTTTCTCATATTGGCAGGGGTATGGCATTCCTAAAGCCCGACACCCAGGACATATTGTTTGGGTGTCAAAGACAACAGGTTTTTAGGTTTATTTGGGCTTAGGACAAGTAGGCCCAATCCCCTGCAGTACAAATCCTTTGGCTGCCAATTCCCATTATGGAGCAGGAAAGTGAATTGTCTGTAGTTGAGGTAATATTTATGGCCATATGTTAATTCTGTACAAACTTGTATTTATGGTTCTTTAGTGCAAAGCCTTTAATATTCGGTTGAGCACTCTAAGTAAATGTTGCAAGCTTGGACTGACTTACTGACCGTGGTGTGGTTCCAGTAAAAAATGTGTACACACGTTTGCAAAGTTTAACAACATGACACTAAGTATAATTCTCCCAGAATGCTCTCTGATTAGATGCAAATATTTACAGAAGCTTGAAAGCAAGATTAATTACATTTTGCTTTCAAAATACAATGTTCACAAAAAATTGCAACTAGGAGAATAAACATTTTGCTAAACTACTGTGAAATTGTACCATTTCTTTGAAGCATCATTTAGTAAATTATGTTAATGTATGCTAGCATTACCAAAAAATATTCAGAATGGAAAATCAGTGTAACCAGCTTCAGCAAGATTATGGAAACCATAAAAATAAACAAGCACTGGCATAGCCAATAGGTTCGATATAGGTGGTCAATCTTTTGGTTTGTCAGTGCGAGCCGAGCCTTGTTTTGACATGGCTTTTGTTAAATGTTATTGTTGTGGGAGCTGCTCGGCCCTCACTATTGTAACAAACATTGGCAAAAATATGTGTGGATGCTGACAAGTGAAAGAGACAGGAGTATAACCCATAGACCAAAATGGGACTGGGTACGTTAATTGTAATAAGAAACAATGTCCCACTAGGTATCATTGACGAAGGCAGTTCAAAATTGTGCATACAGTACGTATTGCAAGAAAAGGAACACCAGGGAGTCTCAGTACATTTTGTGAGAGGGTTATTAATCACCAATTGCATGAAACATGGGAAGCACAGTTAAAGGCAGCACTGTACATGAAGACACATCATGAAGCAACCCAAAGAACACTTGGTGAAAATGTGATGACGCAGTGATAGTGACGACGCAAGTGAAAGTGAAAAACAGCGTGGTCGGCGCAAAGTGGTAAAAACAATCAATTAAAGGCTTTCACATTAGATATATACAATTAGACAAGTTGAATTTGAGATAGTGATAAGCCTATTTGTAGTGCGCCGTGAAATTGCGCTGTTGTAGTCGACGGCGTTTCGATCCTCTATGAATCGGGATCCTCTTCAGGACAGGGTTGGCGTTGAATTAAGGTGCTGCATGGGAAAATAATTAAGATTAGGAGACAGGGCAAGGACCGGAGGCTAAAAAGGAACGTGGAAGTGTGCCGAGTGATCTGGCGTTTATCAGTTATCCTGAAGTTTAAACAAGTAAGGGGGGAGGGGGGGGGAAAAAGGGGTTCCAAAGGATCAATTGGTGTGGCCAGTGGGGGATGGCATGCCATTACTGGTGCTTAAGGAGGGTGACACTAGAGAGAGGGTGGGGCAGGGGGCGGAAGGGGAAGGGGGGGGGGGGGGAAAAGGGGTTGAAAAATAATGGGAGCAAGGGTTGAGTGAAACCAACCTGGTAAATAGGTACATTAACTGGATCCAGAGGAGTTTAGTGGGTCCAGGGCCTCTTACACAATTGAGTTGTATAATTGACTTGTACGATAGACTTGTAACGATTGCAGCGTCTGAAATTTAAACAGGGGGGGTACATCGATCAGTCTCCGGGTTTTTTAACTATCGATTGGGTCAGAGTACAAATTGTGCCTGTGTTTACGGTCGGTGTAGCCAGTACCTGAATTGCTGGAAGTAGAGTGTTGCCGGTTATGAATCAGGCGACAACGCTGAGCGATTACACACTCTTTTCCGTCTGGGTGAAGTGCCTGGATGGGGGAAGGGGAACAGCGGTTAGGCGCTGAGTTGTATGGTGCGGATCGGCAGAAACACTCATAGCGCGTGTTCCACAATACAGGGAGTAATTAATTACCTGGGTGAGTCAGGCATCGGTTGCCGATTTAATCAAGGCAGTCTCCTCCCGTGCAGGGTGGCGGGTAGACTGCCGGTCGGGAGCCGAACCAGGAAGTAACCGGTCCGGAGGGGGCGGGGCTGCAGGGAGGGGAGGGCGGGAAGGGGTGGGAGCAGGAGAGGTAGTAACGCCCATCGGCTGGGAAAGGTCGTGGGCGCTGGAAAACGTGGTGAAAGTGTTACATGTATCACACTATTACATTTGTAATAAGATGAATATTTGCAACTTACATCAGAATGATTACATGGCCAAATTCAAAATGCAAGATAACAGTAAAATCATTTAACGAGTCACAATCGCAGTCTAAACGTTAAGTGTGTACTCGGAGAGCACCATACAACTCAGCGCCTAACCGCTGTTCCCCTTCCCCCATCCAGGCACTTCACCCAGACGGAAAAGAGTGTGTAATCGCTCAGCGTTGTCGCCTGATTCATAACCGGCAACACTCTACTTCCAGCAATTCAGGTACTGGCTACACCGACCGTAAACACAGGCACAATTTGTACTCTGACCCAATCGATAGTTAAAAAACCCGGAGACTGATCGATGTACCCCCCCTGTTTAAATTTCAGACGCTGCAATCGTTACAAGTCTATCGTACAAGTCAATTATACAACTCAATTGTGTAAGAGGCCCTGGACCCACTAAACTCCTCTGGATCCAGTTAATGTACCTATTTACCAGGTTGGTTTCACTCAACCCTTGCTCCCATTATTTTTCAACCCCTTTTTCCCCCCCCCCCCCTTCCCCTTCCGCCCCTGCCCCACCCTCTCTCTAGTGTCACCCTCCTTAAGCACCAGTAATGGCATGCCATCCCCCACTGGCCACACCAATTGATCCTTTGGAACCCCTTTTCCCCCCCCCCCTCCCCCCTTACTTGTTTAAACTTCAGGATAACTGATAAACGCCAGATCACTCGGCACACTTCCACGTTCCTTTTTAGCCTCCGGTCCTTGCCCTGTCTCCTAATCTTAATTATTTTCCCATGCAGCACCTTAATTCAACGCCAACCCTGTCCTGAAGAGGATCCCGATTCATAGAGGATCGAAACGCCGTCGACTACAACAGCGCAATTTCACGGCGCACTACAAATAGGCTTATCACTATCTCAAATTCAACTTGTCTAATTGTATATATCTAATGTGAAAGCCTTTAATTGATTGTTTTTACCACTTTGCGCCGACCACGCTGTTTTTCACTTTCACTTGCGTCGTCACTATCACTGCGTCATCACATTTTCACCAAGTGTTCTTTGGGTTGCTTCATGATGTGTCTTCATGTACAGTGCTGCCTTTAACTGTGCTTCCCATGTTTCATGCAATTGGTGATTAATAACCCTCTCACAAAATGTACTGAGACTCCCTGGTGTTCCTTTTCTTGCAATACGTACTGTATGCACAATTTTGAACTGCCTTCGTCAATGATACCTAGTGGGACATTGTTTCTTATTACAATGGATGCTGACAAGCACACATTGCCATAGTAGTTCCTGGCACCGGACAAAACTACTTTGTGTGCCAACATGCTCCTTGTGAAAAATCAGATTACGATCATTCAGTGTAGCCAGCCAATAGATGGATAGAGAGAGAGAAATAGAATTTTTAGAAAAACAAAACATCTTGGTTAAGGCCAGATGAAATTAGGGGTTCAATTCTTAAAGTCAGTCACAAAGTGAATCTATGGTATATGTCTTTGCATTAGTGAAGATTTGCTTATTTCATGAATTCACAGAAGTAGACCAGGAAATCATACTCCTAGAAAACATTTGTGACCTGTATTTTAGGACAAACAAATATGCATGTGTAGATTTCTTCATGAAGTTCTGTTGAGCGTTTACAAGTTAACTTTCCCTCCAACCACTTTTATCACAACTCTGGAAGAAGTTTTACAATTGACTCTTTTCAGGAGTACATTTCCAGCCATTATCAGTATGGGAAAAGATTAGAACAGAAGTGGCGAAAACCCTTAAAACATGCCAGACAGTAGGTTTGCACAGGCTCAAAAGAGCATTCCAACCCTGGAACTCTTGCTTACCGCTACCTCTAGCCCCCGTATGTAGATCTGCACAAAAGTGGCAAAATAAGGACATTTCTAGTATTCAAGCTCTACAACAGTATTAGCCCTGGCATAATCAGAGAGGCTGTTATCAGAGCTCTTGTATAATGAGATTGCTGCAATAATGTGTCACAGAACTTCATGGCACCAACGGGACAAGTTGATTTTTTTTTTACAGGACAAGTCGATTTATAAAGCAACCTGTCCCATCAACAAGTAGAAATTGTATTAAATTCCACACCCCTGGTGGAATTAACTGCATTCTTAAAGTTTTTCACCATGGCATTTGAAGGACAGCAAGCAGAACATCAAGAGTCCCAGGAGGAGGAAGAAAAGGAGAGGACCACTCCCAGTCTATTATGTGGGGGTTCTTTTCTAATCCAGCAGGGAGGAGTAGGTCTCAGCCAAATTGATGACTTGCTGTTTATGCAAGAAATAGTTTAGCCATGTGAGGTTGGCATAAAACATTCTTTCAGCACTTTTAGAATGCATAAGCATCTGAAAGCATGGCACTCCATTTTCTTTAACAATGCGAAATGCAGACAAGAGGCATTATCCACATCTTCTGCTGTCATCATTCACCAAGCTGGACATACTTCTTCAACAGATGTTCTTGCTGCCCAACAGAAGGACTTGATAATTTCCAACTATAGGATTGAACTATTATGTATGAACTGTGGCAAATTATTATCTGTGGGCGAACAGAGTGCCACGGCTTGTGACTAGTAAGTAGCTGCAGATGAGGCTACATGCAAGAAATATTGTTTTTTCACCCAAGTTGTGAAGCTCTTTTTTCTTGTTATTTTTAGTACACCCCATCCCCCCACCCCTTAAAAAAGAAAAATCCCAGGAAAAAATTAGTTAGGGGGTCCTGTAATGGTGGCCATAACATTGTACTCGAAATTGCCGCCAGACAATCGGATTTCTTTTTCACAACAGGATCTGTACCTGTTCAGTGATACAGAAATTGCAAAAGGAAGAAAAAGTTCCCTCAACTAATCAAGTCCAATTTCTGTACCAAGGGAACAAATAACCCCAGATATCAATAACAAAACACTTTTTTCCCATGGATGTCCAAGTTTTTTGTTTCACTAGCAACTTTGGCAATATTGTAAAATGGGGTTGAGAAAAGGGCAGATCCCAAAACGTCTTTGTCCCATGCAGTTTCATATAGGAATTTTGAGAAGCAAAACAGAAAAACAACTGAAGAGAATTACACCAAATTTAGCAGAAAGATAGAACTTTAGTCTAAAAGAGTGCTTTTGTGATGTGTAATAAATCTTCAAAATATAGTGATACCTGGACAGTTGCCCATGCGGAGGTACTGAAGTACTCGTGCAGTACTGCAAATTCAAAAATGGAACAAACTAATTAGCCAAAAGGTCTTTTTCCCCTTTTATCTACTCCTTACAAGACAGAGTGACTCTGTTTCTCTGTCTACAATTTAAAGTAAAAATCGCCCTTAAGAGGGCAGAGTAAGTGTATCCTGACCCCCTGGCACTCCTGAAACAGGATCCATAGAGAATCCCTCCCGAAGGACTAAAATGTTAAGAAATATTTTTGTGTCACAGGAACTGCAATACTTCCTGGAACGCAGTGCAGCCCCTATAAAGTACTGCAGAACTACTACAGGAGAACGGTTCGGCAAGAGCAAAGCAAGCTTCACAAGCTGAAGAATGCAAAGTCTTGCAGTACTCTGTGCATGGCTGTCAGCTAAAGAGTATGCCCAAATGGGATTGGGCACAGGACATTCCTCTGTATACATGGCACGAATCACATTTCCCAATGAGATGCTGTTTCTCCATCACAGGTACAGTGGTACTGATTTTAGGTACCGTAACAACAACTCTGAGAGACACCTTTATTTGGCTCTGGGTGGGTTTCAGTTTTCTATAAACGTTTCATACTGGAAGGAATTCAATAAAGTATGTGTAGACCAGTGTTCACCATGCCACTGGATTCTGGCTAGCCTGGGTTATATGGGGTGATGCCCCGAAATCCGTCCCAGGGTGCTTGTTTCCGGTCCAGGGAGGACCTGGCTTGGTAGTTCGGGCTGGACTGTTCCCATGAGGGACAGGGTCAATACTGTAGGTAGTTATTATACTTGTTTTTGTGCTGTCATTGACTTGTAAAGGAAACCAAATGAGTCACTCTGTATACATCAATGAGATCAACACATTATTAAACCTTGAATAGCATTCAAAACACTATTGTCATTATCTATCTTAATGAACTGTATTTGTTGAATACCTCACCTGCCAGAGTTTTAATTCAACGGCTTCACTTTTGTACATGTAGCCAATTGCAAGCCATTCAACACTAGGCCCTAAGGTTAGCCCTCCGAAGTATGTAAAAATACCTTATACATATTCCCAAAATGAACAGAACAGTGCACACCATTTTAAGAACAATTACAATCATACTGTGATTTGAACTATCTGTAAAGGAGTCAGCCATACATTATACATTCTACAGAAATATAGGTCTTAAACTTTTTTGTGAACTTTCTCAAATAAATCTCCACTTTATACATAAGCAGTTTTTCAAAAAATTGTAGCACTAAATGACAACTCTTTCGCAGGGATGAGCTTCATTTTTTCACAAGTATTTATAGTAAAAGACCTTTGACCTATTTAAAACACCTATCTCATTCTACCTACCCTCAGTCTGTAGCTTGTTAATTAAGTAGTGCTTGTACCAAAAACTTCACAGGTAGGTAAAGTGTGTACTATATAACCGTTAGCATACTAAATGAGACTTGTCTCCAGTATTGCACTGTTTCTATTTGAGGAGCAGTAGCTTTGATAATGTCATTAGTGATGTGATCAGTGAAGTCATCATTGATGTCATTTAGCATGTTATGAGTGATGTAATATGTGAGGTCATAAGGATAGGATTGCGGGGCTTAAGTAATAGTAAGCTCAGTAAATTATAACTAACTGAATTTAATATTTTTTGTTTTTAAATGGTATTTTGTTACAGAATCTAACTTTCATTTTAATGTCCCTTAAACCTTTGGGTTTTTCAGTGAATTTCTAGTTTTTTTTTATTGTAAACCAAAACCTTATGTCCTTACTTTACTATAATTTCACTTTAACCTTGAGTTTTTTTCATTGAATCTGTATGTATAGATAATAATTGAAGTTGAGATATCCTGCTAATGTGGAACTCTCCTTCATGTTGTCTGATAAGTTACTAAATGCAGAATGAATTTACCAGAAGATTTGCTTGACCAAGCACAGAAAAAATGAAAGTATTTCACAGTTCATAAAACTGAGAGTATAATGAATTAACACTGGGGGCAATTCAATAATTTTGTTCCAGGTGTTTGTAAACTATTGGCATTCCTGTCATTTTAACCTTTTGGATAGTTTTTGATATTGCCAATATGTCAAAACACATAAACAGGGCAGAAATTATAACATCAATGCTGCACTTCATTTGACAACATATTTTTCATGCAGTATTTTACCATTATGTGCAGTATAATCTATATTGTATGGTGGATGATAGAGATCAAATTAAGCAATGTTCACACATTTTAGAGCTAATTTCGGTAATTTAGAATTCTCGTTTCGTGTACATAATAAGATGTTGTAGATCATATTAATGTTGAGCATTTTTATATGGAATCGTAGCACGTTAATAACATGCATATTTATTACAATTTTATTGTTTCGAATTTCAAATGTCTGGTCCTCGAATCGTTTGCCTTCTTTGTTACACAGCCATTGTTAATGGATGTTTGAAGATCTAGACATCTCGCAACACCTTTGTAAAGTGGATCATTTACACACAGAGGATGAGGCAGTAAATCATTGCACCCACCATTTCAGTGAGTTGAAATCACAATAGATCATAATTGTGCGCTGACCGACAATGCCAGCTTCTTTTGCCTATGGCCCAGCAGGATATTTTTAATGTAGCTTTTATTAAGAGCACAACCTGGCGTCCGTCCTCCTCAGGCGTCAGCAGCAACTGGCCCCTTTAGAATTTCTTCCGCCTTAAAATCTATCTCAGAACATTACATCAGAACATATGCAAATGTGAGAACTAGACCTTTCAAAACAAATCCCCCTCCGTTTCCTGGAGGCATACCCAAAGTAAGAAAAGAAAAGAAAACCAAGGGAACTAAAAACTACAACTATCACATGAACTCCCATGATTACCTAACTTACTCTTTAAGGTAAGAAGATGTCCTGCAAACTCTGGAACGGCTACTGGCCATAGTACCAGCCACACACACTCCCATGGAAGTTCTTTCACCATGACCTCTGTATCCACTACTAACCTATACATCTTTCATAAAAATGGCCGCTGAACATCCTTCATTCCCGTCTTGAGCATTTTCCTCCCCTTTGATATAGCACAATGTTTCTAAAATTCCCCCTATCACCATCCTCCAATGTGACAATGTACTTCCCTACACCAACAATGTGAAAAGGACCCTTGAATTTTGAAATGCCTCTTTCAATTCTCCTAGATCTCACTTTGACCCAGTCACCTATGTTAAACCTGGCTTTGTGCTTTCTTGTACCAGATGATAGGTCCTCCTTGCTTTCGCTATTCTCAACTCAGTCTCTTAGCCAAGTGGGAAGCAACTTTGTATCTGATATGTCAGCGCGCATCACCTGAAAGGGAATTTTGTGGTTGGCACTGTGCATGGTGGTGCAATAAGCCCACACCATGTCATATTTCATTCTCTCCACATTACCCTGATTTGTCAAAGCAAGTTCAATAGTGCCTTTCACCAAACAGTTGACTCTTTCCGCCAAAACATTGCCTCTTGGATTGTATAGTGAGGTGCATATGTGCCTTATACCATTCTTAAGAAAGAAGTCTACTATCAATAAATAAATAAATCTGTGAAGTTAGCTGTGTACCATTGTCGGTGATCAACACTACGGGAACCCCTCCTCCCTGAAAATGTCTTCCATAACCGCGATGGTAGTTTTTGTAGTCACATTCTTCATGAACTTCACAATAAATCATTTTGAATCTATGTCCACCACAACAACAGCTAACCTTAGATCAGTAGACCACTCCATCATGGGTCCAATAAAATCTAGATTGACGGTATGCCACGGCCTCCCTGGATCCTCAGTTTCCTCCATCGTCTTTGCATCCTACCTTCAACCTCTTTTCACTCTCCTTACAAATAAAGCAACTTTCCACCCACCTTTTCATTTTGATCATCTAACCTTGGCAACATAACTCTCCTTTGAGTCTTTAGCTTGTTAATCCCTGCCCTAAATGACCTTTGTGAGCCAGGTCAAATAACTTCCGTCTTAAAACTGCAGGTGGAACGAAGCGATCACCTCTCATGACAAGATTGGGGCCACACATGGATAACTCCTCCGCCACTTTAAAATACGGCTGTACAGAGTGTGGCAAAGTACTCTATTTTAACGCCCCACACTGAATCAACTTGCAAACTTCTTTGAGCACTCCATCATTTTCCATTTCTGCCTCCCACTGGTCTACAGTAAATGAACCCAGACCACATTGAACTACATCATGTATGGATGCCACTGCATCCTCAGAGTAAAAATTATTTACAGCTGTGGCATCCTCTGTTTCCCACTTCAACTGTAGCTTAGATAGGCAGTCTGCCTGCACATTCTTCCAACCCTTTACAAACTCTACAGTGTAGGAATATGCTTGAAGTGTGGCTGCCAGCCTAGCTAACCTCGCAGATCCTTTTCCACCCCACCTGATGACAATATTTTCATAAGGGGCTTGTGATCCATGTGCAACACAAAGGAGGCACCCCACAAGTACACACAAAAATACTCAGCACCGCACGCAGCTGCTAAAGCCTCTCGTTCTATTACAGAATAGTTCCTTTCAGCAGTGGTGAGGGTGCATGATGCAAAAGCCACCGTCTTCTCTTTTTTTCCATGCATTTGGGAGAAAACCACACCTAGCCCTGTGGCACTTGCAGCCACCATCAAAATAGATTTCAATCTATTGTAAAAAAGGGCTAACACTCCCGCATTACAAATTTCACATTTTATGTCCTCAAATCACCTATTCTGTTCATCACTCCACACAAATATTTCACCTTTCCGTAGTGACCTCAGAGTCTGTTTTATCTGCAAAGCTGTCAATAAATTTAGCGTAGTATTCAATGAGTCTAAGAAAGGATCGCAATTGATACTTCTCTGTGGGAGCAGGTGCCTTCTGATAGCATCAAGTAATGACTGTTTAGAACTAATATTACCCCTGGATATCAAATAACCAAGGTAATGTATTTGCTCAGTCAAAAACACAAATTTCTCTTTATTAAAGGTTAAGCCAAATTTCTCAAACTTCTTTAGGACCTTCATCAATGTGGCATTGTTCTACTGTTTCACCCATGACCAGAATGTCATTCTGAAAATATATGACATCACTAATACCGCCCACCACCTTCGTCATAACACGTTGGAAGACACTCGCGGCCAAGGCTAAGCCGAACGGCGTATGAAACGTCCTTTCAATGGTGACAAAGGGTGTGTTTCTTTGATTTTCCGTGAAGTCTAACCTGGTGGTAGGCACTCTTGAGATCTAGTTTCGAGAAGAATTTGCCCCTCTTTACCAGTACCAGCATCTCACTTATGTTTGGAAGGGGAAATATGTCCAACACAATCTCTTGGTTGAGGGATCCTAAGTCAACACATAATCTCAGGTGGCCATCGGATTTTTGTGTGTTGACCCAGGAGAAACCCACTGTAAAGATTCCACAGATGCAATCACACCCTCCTTGAGCATGTCGCCCAACAAGTCTTTGACATTATCTCTCACTGAAAGAGGTACTCTCCACAGTGTATATGCATAGGCACAGCATCTGCCTTTAATGTAATTTTATGTACATGTCCTTTCAGACAACCTAAAGATTTACAAAATATTTTCTCAGCCCCATTCAAAACATTGTCCAGTTGCACTTCGCGTACCACCATTATTTGATCTCCACCTCTAGGATTAAAGCTTATATTAAGAACAAACTGATGCATCCATCTCAAAATAGGTGGGCCATCCTCCGAGACATACACGTTTCCAATCGTGCTTCGTGCTCCAAACTGAATTTCACCCTCCATGTACCCCAATATGTTGATAGGCTCCCCTTGAGACCCTGCAGGATTGATGTCCTTTGCCAACAATGTAAGCACATCTTAAACCCCTCTAAACACCTTTTTAGGAAAGATAGTGTACATGGACCCCAAATCTACCAGGTGAGATCCGCTTGCTTTCGGCCTGTGCTCATGACGGAAACGTTCCGTCATGAGCCCGTTGGCTCATTAGAACGTTCAGCACAGCGCAGGAATCTGTGCCGCGCTGAAGGTGTTAAGTCTAACATATTCAGTAGAGACCTAGTCGACTTCAGTCCTACGTCTAAACTATCGTTTATGCTATTCCAATGCCAGAGCCTATTGGGAATATAGGAGCTACACTGCAAACTGCTGCCTGTATTATTGGATTATTCTACTAGGATGTTAGATTCCGTCTCTGAGATAGATGATACATTTGTGTTTGTGCTCTAGACAGAAGTACGGTGCTTTAGACAGAAGTACGGAATCTGCAGCAACATCTTTCTCTTAGCCTGTATATGCATATGGTGCATTATGGGGACTATGTATGCAATCCTATATGCTGTATTTGAAAACAGAGAGGTTAAAAGTGAAGCAAAATTAGTCTTCTCTAGTGTGCTATAACACCATTGCCCATTTCTTTATTTAAAATATTTCTTAATTGATTTTATATGCCAGTACAAAAGAAATGCAATAAATTAAATTACAAATGGAGCACCACTTATCATAACAGTATAGAACTAAAACTAGCGTGGACATATTATACTAATTGTTGCATAAAAATGCAGAGGAAAAACAAAAAAAGGGAGATAAGGCATCTGATTACGTTTCAATTCATAGAGCTTTCAGAATTACAATAATTAATTGATACATGCATATAAATAGATTACATGAAAATGCTGGCCAAAATCTATGCATAGATTTTACTGTCACAATTCAGTAAGGATATGGGTCTATACAATCCTGGCAGTGTAAGTTGCAGAATTACAATAATTAATTGATACATGCATATAAATAGATTACATGAAAATGCTGGCCAAAATCTATGCATAGATTTTACTGTCACAATTCAGTAAGGATATGGGTCTATACAATCCTGGCAGTGTAAGTTGTTTATCCTTCTTTCTAAAGATGACAATGTTGACCAAATCTCAGGAAAGAGGAATCTGGCCCTGTTGTGCTCTTTGAAAAATTAACGCAAAAAACACAGTTGATGGACAGAATGCAGAACAATGTCTTGCATTCACCCCAGTACAAAGATCTGGGCCTAAATCCATCGTTTTTTTGCACTCCACACCACCCTAGGTCAGACAATGGCTATATGCAAATCAGCCTTGACCCTGTGCCTCATGGGAACAGTCCAGCCCGAACTACCAAGCCATGTCTTTCCTAGACCGGAATCAAGCATCCAAGGACCGCTTTCTGGCTATCAGCCTTCTTCAGCCTGGATAGCTTGACTCCAGTGATGTGGAGAGCCTGGGACTCACGTCTGAGCATACCCAGCCCACTCGGGGTGAAAATTGCAAAAAGCACAGTTGATGGACAGAATGCAGAACAATGTCTTACATTCACCCCAGTACAAAGATCTGGGCCTAAATCCATCGTTTTTTGCTCTCCACACCACCCTAGGTCAGACAATGGCTATATGCAAATCAGCCTTGACCCTGTGCCTCATGGGAACAGTCCAGCCCGAACTACCAAGCCATGTCTTTCCTAGACCGGAATTAAGCATCTATGACCGGTTTCTGGCTATCAGCCTTCTTCAGCCTGGATACCTTGACTCCAGTGATGTGGAAAGCCTGGGACTCACGTCTGAGCATACCCAGCCCACTCGCGGTGAAAATTGCAAAAAACACAGTTGATGGACAGAATGCAGAACAATGTCTTACATTCACCCCAGTACAAAGATCTGGGCCTAAATCCATCCTTTTTTTGCTCTCCACACCACCCTAGGTCACACACTGGCTATATGCAATTCAGCCTTGACCCTGTGCCTCATGGGAACAGTCCAGCCCGAACTACCAACCCATGTCTTTCCTAGACCGGAATCAAGCATCCATGACCGGTTTCTGGCTATCAGCCTTCTTCAGCCTGGATAGCTTGACTCCAGTGATGTGGAAAGCCTGGGACTCACGTCTGAGCATACCCAGCCCACTCGGGGTGAAAATTGCAAAAAACACAGTTGATGGACAGAATGCAGAACAATGTCTTACATTCACCCCAGTACAAAGATCTGGGCCTAAATCCATCCTTTTTTTGCTCTCCACACCACCCTAGGTCACACACTGGATATATGCAATTCAGCCTTGACCCTGTGCCTCATGGGAACAGTCCAGCCCGAACTACCAAGCCATGTCTTTCCTAGACCGGAATCAAGCATCCAAGGACCGGTTTCTGGCTATCAGCCTTCTTCAGCCTGGATAGCTTGACTCCAGTGATGTGGAGAGCCTGGGACTCACGTCTGAGCATACCCAGCCCACTTGGGGTGAAAATTGCAAAAAACACAGTTGATGGATAGAATGCAGAACAATGTCTTACATTCACCCCAGTACAAAGATCTGGGCCTAAATCCATCGTGTTTTGCTCTCCACACCACCCTAGGTCAGACACTGGCTATATGCAAATCAGCCTTGACCCTGTGCCTCATGGGAACAGTCCAGCCCGAACTACCAAGCCATGTCTTTCCTAGACCGGAATCAAGCATCCATGACCGGTTTCTGGCTTTCAGCCTGGATAGCTTGACTCCAGTGATGTGGAGAGCCTGGGACTCACGTCTGAGCATACCCAGCCCACTCGGGGTGAAAATTGCAAAAAACACAGTTGATGAACAGAATGCAGAACAATGTCTTACATTCACCCCAGTACAAAGATCTGGGCCTAAATCCATTGTTTTTTGCTCTCCTCACCACCCTAGGTCAGACACTGGCTATATGCAAATCAGCCTTGACCCTATGCCTCATGGGAACAGTCCAGCCCGAACTACCAAGCCATGTCTTTCCTAGACCGGAATCAAGCATCCATGACCGGTTTCTGGCTATCAGCCTTCTTCAGCCTGGATAGCTTGACTCCAGTGATGTGGAAAGCCTGGGACTCACGTCTGAGCATACCCAGCCCACTCGGGGTGAAAATTGCAAAAAACACAGTTGATGGACAGAATGCAGAACAATGTCTTACATTCACGCCAGTACAAAGATCTGGGCCTAAATCCATCCTTTTTTTGCTCTCCACACCACCCTAGGTCACACACTGGATATATGCAATTCAGCCTTGACCCTGTGCCTCATGGGAACAGTCCAGCCCGAACTACCAAGCCATGTCTTTCCTAGACCGGAATCAAGCATCCAAGGACCGGTTTCTGGCTATCAGCCTTCTTCAGCCTGGATAGCTGGACTCCAGTGATGTGGAGAGCCTGGGACTCACGTCTGAGCATACCCAGCCCACTTGGGGTGAAAATTGCAAAAAACACAGTTGATGGATAGAATGCAGAACAATGTCTTATATTCACCCCAGTACAAAGATCTGGGCCTAAATCCATCGTTTTTTGCTCTCCACACCACCCTAGGTCAGACAATGGCTATATGCAAATCAGCCTTGACCCTGTGCCTCATGGGAACAGTCCAGCCCGAACTACCAAGCCATGTCTTTCCTAGACCGGAATCAAGCATCCATGACCGGTTTCTGGCTATCAGCCTTCTTCAGCCTGGATAGCTTGACTCCAGTGATGTGGAAAGCCTGGGACTCACGTCTGAGCATACCCAGCCCACTCGGGGTGAAAATTGCAAAAAACACAGTTGATGGACAGAATGCAGAACAATGTCTTACATTCACCCCAGTACAAAGATCTGGGCCTAAATCCATTGTTTTTTGCTCTCCTCACCACCCTAGGTCAGACACTGGCTATATGCAAATCAGCCTTGACCCTATGCCTCATGGGAACAGTCCAGCCCGAACTACCAAGCCATGTCTTTCCTAGACCGGAATCAAGCATCCATGACCGGTTTCTGGCTATCAGCCTTCTTCAGCCTGGATAGCTTGACTCCAGTGATGTGGAAAGCCTGGGACTCACGTCTGAGCATACCCAGCCCACTCGGGGTGAAAATTGCAAAAAACACAGTTGATGGACAGAATGCAGAACAATGTCTTACATTCACCCCAGTACAAAGATCTGGGCCTAAATCCATCCTTTTTTTGCTCTCCACACCACCCTAGGTCACACACTGGATATATGCAATTCAGCCTTGACCCTGTGCCTCATGGGAACAGTCCAGCCCGAACTACCAAGCCATGTCTTTCCTAGACCGGAATCAAGCATCCAAGGACCGGTTTCTGGCTATCAGCCTTCTTCAGCCTGGATAGCTTGACTCCAGTGATGTGGAGAGCCTGGGACTCACGTCTGAGCATACCCAGCCCACTTGGGGTGAAAATTGCAAAAAACACAGTTGATGGATAGAATGCAGAACAATGTCTTATATTCACCCCAGTACAAAGATCTGGGTCTAAATCCATCGTTTTTTGCTCTCCACACCACCCTAGGTCAGACAATGGCTATATGCAAATCAGCCTTGACCCTGTGCCTCATGGGAACAGTCCAGCCCGAACTACCAAGCCATGTCTTTCCTAGACCGGAATCAAGCATCCATGACCGGTTTCTGGCTATCAGCCTTCTTCAGCCTGGATAGCTTGACTCCAGTGATGTGGAAAGCCTGGGACTCACGTCTGAGCATACCCAGCCCACTCGGGGTGAAAATTGCAAAAAACACAGTTGATGGACAGAATGCAGAACAATGTCTTACATTCACCCCAGTACAAAGATCTGGGCCTAAATCCATCCTTTTGTTGCTCTCCACACCACCCTAGGTCACACACTGGCTATATGCAATTCAGCCTTGACCCTGTGCCTCATGGGAACAGTCCAGCCCGAACTACCAAGCCATGTCTTTCCTAGACCGGAATCAAGCATCCAAGGACCGGTTTCTGGCTATCAGCCTTCTTCAGCCTGGATAGCTTGACTCCAGTGATGTGAAGAGCCTGGGACTCACGTCTGAGCATACCCAGCCCACTCGGGGTGAAAATTGCAAAAAATAGAAACATTATCTGCATATCCTTATGTCATTCCCGAAAAAAAAAGATTGATAAAACTCTAGAGGAAACTTATCTGGGCCAGAAGCCTTGCTCAATCGCTAATGAGATGATAGCCTCCAATAGCTCCTCCGCGGTAATAGGGGCATCAAGAAGGGCCTGATCTTCTCTACTAAGCATACTTGTGTACAAATCTTGTAACAATCCCATGTACCCCCCATTAGAAGTTACTGGTCCTCTGTATATACTTCTTCATAAACTCCTTGAACACTGTCAAGATCTCACATGATGTTTCCACTAATCTGCCTGAAGGATCCTTGATGGCAGTTAAGCCCCCTTTCAACCTCCTTTTGCCTAATCCGTCTTGCTAGACGTTTACCAGTGTCCTCACTGTATTGAACATTCCTTTTTCTATAAAAGATATTTCCCAGCGACCTCCTTACTCCAATGCAGATTGATTTTGGCCTTACAAACAGTGACCTCTTTCTGTAACTTACTTAAAACTGATTACTTTGCAATCTCTGTACAAATTTCCCCTCTGTGTTCCTGAATTCCTCATATAATCCCTGGATCACATTATTTTTTCGGGTTCTGCAAGAATAGTCCAAATCTAGGAGCCTCCCCCCATAAATCCAGCTTTTAATGCATCCCATACTATCTCCCTAGCAGCTGACTTCCGATTAATCTACAAATATTGTTACAGCCAAATTCTGATTGGATTAACAAATGTTCGCTCTATCAAGAGTTTTCAGTCAAAACTAAAGGAGCCATGAGATATGATAAATCTGACAAGTGGACTCTCTAACATCAGTGGGTTATGGTAAAAGGAGACTCTAGGGAAAGTCTCTATCCTGACCTCAGCCACTTTGTCAAAGATATAAAACAATAGTCTGTCTAGTCTAGCCAACTTATTATATGGGAAAGATTAGAAGGTGAAGCCAGGGTCTGCATACATACTTTTCTCCCATACATCTATTAAACCCTGAGCTAAACTAAATCGACACAGAGCTCTGAACACCTTGGGTTTCCTTCCTGTGTAATTGCCCCCATGCATCTGTGTCTGTGACAACTCTAAATAATAAAGTCCCCACAAAGTACTAGGCGGTACGGCCAAGTTGCGAGTTCAACATTAAAAAAGTTTAGAGTCTGTACCTCATCCGTATTTGAGCCATATATCGAACATAATGTAAATTGAGTTGAACATATACAGCATTCAGCAGCCACCCAACGACCATACTTACTAGTATCCTACCCGCAGTACATAGACCCCAAATACCTATTGACCACAGTGTTTGTCTAAAAGAAAAGACAAAAAAAGAAAAATGTGATTGAAAAATAAATAAACTTATCAACCCCGCTTTAAAGACCCATCAAATGCCCATTCTCTAAGTATCTAAACATTTAGAGTTATCACACATTTTTTTGCTTTAATTTCGGAAGTAAAAAAGTGGGCTTTATCCTTAGATATGACTTTGAGCTTTGCGGGATTGAATAAGAATACATGAACCCCCTTATTCTGAAACATTGGTATTAGCTGTCTGAGTTGACCTCTCTTCTTTGCAGACATTTGACAGTAATCTGGTCTGACAAAGAATGTATACCACTTCCTAGACCTTTTCATATCTGGACGTGCCAGATCATACAAATCTCGACATGACAGAAAATTATTCAGACAGATAAGCACTGCCCTAGGTCTTGGAACGGCATGGCTGGGTCGAGCATACCATTTGAATGGAAGCCAATGATCCCTCTGCACTTCACTATCCCAGCACCATTATGTTAGCTCTGGGAAAGCTTCTGTAAAGAGTTCCATGACACATTTATGAACATCTACGTCTTCAACTTCCTCTGGAATCCTGAGATTATTTTGTCACAGACGATTCTCCAAATCAGCCAATTTCCATTGAGTATCATCTTTCTGAGATCTATCTTCTATCTGTTACTGTTCTTTGTGCTGTCAGCTCATCTTCCAGTGTGGAGATTCAATACTTGCCTCCCCAATCTGTTCAGCAAATTCTGAGTATGATTTGCCCACACAGCGTATAGCATTCTGCATTTTACAGCAGGTGGTTTGAGTTCTTTGACTATCTGCCCTAGACTCGTCCCTGTGTTCCATTATACTTTGATATATGGCACTGAGTGATACTTCTTACGCCCTGTCTTGAGCTACAGAGCACGTCTGAATAGTCTCTGGAGGATTCTCCCCAGGACCGTCAGGTGCTGGAGAAAATTAATAATCTCAAGAGAGAGCGCCTGTGCCTTTATTTAGCTCACTCATGCCAGAATGACCCTTCTTCCGAACCATGCCAGGGACAATGCCTTCAGCATCCTTCATGGATTAGCTGCTTGACTCACTCCATCCACTCCCCAGTAAGTCTCCTCCTGAGCTCTGTTTACGCATGTAAGATTCTTCACTGGACAAATTGGATGTGCCAGATAGAGAAAATAATTTATCACTAGAGTCTACCTTGTTGCCTCCTCCCAAGCTGTCAACTTGTTCAACCCAGCTCTGGCGACCCCCGACCTTTAACATCTTCAGCACCTTATTCGTCGCTATCTTCAGAGGCAAAGCCTCCTCTGCAATTGAAACATCTTTGTACCCCTCAGCAATTGCGGCATTTACTGGAGCTGTTGGGGGATCTGGGGAGGGAATATGGCCCTCCTTCTAATGCTGTTATTAAAGTCCCTCCTACTACCCCTAGGAGCCTGCCAGCATTGAATAAATTAGCCCCAAAAGGTTAGCTCACCTCCGATGTAACCTCGGGCATAATCTCTCATCTAGAGGAGACTGCATCCCGGCGCCACCAGTCTCTAATAATGCTGATTTCTTTGCTGAGAATTTCGCAAGAAAAAGGGCTGCTGGGGTAGACTTTTTAGCAGTCCCACTGAGTTTTTCAGGAGTATCCTCAAGTTTCTTTGTGGTTTGCGTCGCAGGGTGCTTAGACCAAACTCGCCTTTCGCTGTACTTGGGAGGTTCGAGGAGCTGAAAGTGTATTATCCTCTCGTGGTCTAAGTTGGTGTCCCGGGGAGAGTGCAGCATGCAGCTGAGCCCTGGATCCAGGGAGAGCAGCAGGGGAGCCACCAGTGTGGGAGAAGTGCGCTGCCCAGCCGACTACCTCCGCCATCTTGCCTCCGATTCTCAATTGCCCATTATCGATGCGTCAATCTCTCTTCTCAAGGTGCTCCCTACTAGGCCCGTCTAGCTCCTATATAAATGTGTTGTATTTATAGGTTACTATTGTGTTGTAAGAGCTAAAGGGCTGAATAGTATTTGATATAATTAGTCAACTCATGTTTCTCCTCTTACTGTATTATAGTTAGATGTAACTTCCTCAAGTGACTGTAGGAACATCTATTGATTTATCAAACAATTTAACACAATTAAGGTTGATCAGGGGAGCCCTTCCTTTTGAGATCTGGCATGACAGTGCAGCTGTCACTGGGCCTTTTGTAATCAACAGAAAAAGAGACTTAAAATATACTACTGAGAGAAAGCAGTTAGCTCCGACCACATTGGTTAATCTGAGTACAGCATTTTATTGGGGAGTACTTGTGTGCTTGCTCGGAAGATTGTTTTTCCCTCAACTTGCATGGCCAATTCCAGAGGCAGCTGATTTATAGGGCATTTGAAGCTGCCCCCCGTTATTTGTGATCTCATGATTGCAGTGCAGGTACCCACCATTTCCCTGTCTCCTCCTACTGGTGACCTGATGCAATACAGCAACAACCTTGAGTGTTTTGCTTCCCAGCCCTGCCAGAGACTGGCTGGATGTAACTCAATGGAAGTCATCTCATTCCCCAATTCGTCACAGGTTGGGGTTGAGATCAGGGAGTTTTCCTGACCCCATGTCATCCTCTGACAAAACATGAAAGGGTGGTGTTTAAGATGGAGTGTTTGTAATGACTGGTCTTCTCCTCTTAGACTCCTCTTTAATGGGACCAGATCTAGGATAAACAAACCAGTCTGAGAGTGAGTCTAAGCATCAGGCCCAATGTCATGAGCTTTGGGTTTTAAACCT
The DNA here is from genome assembly GCF_964263255.1 of Lissotriton vulgaris. NCBI lineage: Eukaryota > Metazoa > Chordata > Amphibia > Caudata > Salamandridae > Lissotriton > Lissotriton vulgaris. The sequence continues at coordinate 974,049,909 of NC_141693.1, read as the reverse complement.
ACAAATCATCATGGCCTATTACATCAGATCACAGTACATTTGTAATTGAAGGATATATTTCCCTGCATTGTGGGCCACGAGTTGTAAGAAAGTATACTCAGCTGCAATTTAAGGACATGGCATAAAGAAGGATAGAACCAGCTACAGAGAGGACATGGGGTTTGAAATAATATGATGTCCTGAAGTCTTAGACTATAAAGATTCTCCTATTACCCACTCCCCACAAAGCAATGCGGTCTAGTGTGCTTCGGTATAGTGGTGATTACAGTGCGGGAGCTTAAAACAGCTGTTTTTAAAAATTAATGTTTGTGTGTAAATTTAAAATACATTGAGATTGTGAGCTAGCCCTTTACCTTTTAGTAATTTTTCGCCTAGAGAGCGACCAGCCAGAATCCCTGCCCATTTTTCTAGGCTGGTGTATTCGAGAAATGAACTCTTGAGTCTTAATCTTGGTGAGTACGCTGATCCTAAACTAGATTTGGAGCACAAAATTATTTATCCTAGCCATTGCAATTTATGTGGCCCTATGACACTGAACTTAGATATATCCTACACGAGTAGTAGTAGGGATGACACAGTTTTTTAACAAACTGCACATTAACGCCACACAGGTCAGAAGGGCCTCTCACCCCAATGTCCAATCGCTAAATACCTCCGATAAAAACCCTAAATCCATTAGTTGTGTTCTAGTATGTCAGGTCAATGATTAAATATAAGCATGAGTTACAGTGCCTGATGCAATTGGATAAACCAGATTTGGTATTTATCATGGAAACGTAGGCTAACGAATCAAGTAATCCTGACTGGAACTATGTAGTCCCAGGGGGTTACTTTATTGTTAATACTGACAGGGTTGGGGCAAGGGGGGGTGGGATCGCCTTAATTTATAAAGCCAGCTACAAGGTGAGAACTTCACCAGAACCATCATTGGATGCCGAGGCTATGTTTCTGAGTGTTAAATTCAATAATCGCAAACTCTTCCAGGGAATACTGATCTACAGACCACCAGGGCCAAGATCTTCCTTTATCATCTCTCTCCAGACCAGTTTGGAGTCATGCTTTAATACGGAGTCTTTTACTGTGTTAAGTGATTTTAATTTTCATTTGGATGCTGTTAATAATCCTGATACAGTAAATTTGACTGACAATCTAGTAAGCTTTGGGTTGACTCCGATTGTTCGGCAGGCCACACGCTAGACGGTATTTTTACAAATGATGGTGGTATTGAAGTCAATAGTTCACGGCCTCTACTTTGGTCAGACCACCATGCTGTCCACTTTACTATTAATATTCCTCACACTAACTTGTCGTAGGAACAGACTCCCTCTGCTTAAACTACGTCCTTGGAAGAAAATATGTCAACAAGAATTGACTACTGTTTTAAAGGAGAAACTTACAATAAACTCAGATCCTAATGTGGCAGCAACTGACTTCAATAACTGGATCAATCAGGCAGCAAATTTGCTGGCTCCAGAAATGATCAAGAAGGCCAGGAGAAGGCTAGTATAATCTCCCTGGTACTCTGTGGAGCTTAAACAAATTAAAATCAAATGCAGACACAAGGAACGCATTTGGAGATCCACATATAGTTTGGCTCATAAGATCGACTAATGCTCAGCATTAAAAGAATAAGGGGGCAATAGTAATGGCAAAGACAGCTTACTTCACCTCTAAAGTTCAGGAGTCCACAAATTCCTCAAAGGAACTGTTTAAAACAGTAACTGCCCAGTTGCGTTGCCCTCGAGAGACCATCTTTGTCTCAGACCAAACTTTTGTCGACAAACTCACGATCTTTTTTCAGAATAAGGTCTAGTCGGTCTATGAAGAACTTCTGAACTCACCCGAAGATGGTAGAACAAAACATCCAGAGGTACAGGATGAGCAGATCCTCCAGTGTAGTCTAATACAGTTATCCGCTCTAAGGGTAGAGCAAGTGGTTGACTTACTGTTGCAGACTAAGTCAGGGTCCACTCCCCATTGAACCCATATCCCCCACATATTCTACATCTGGCATCAGAGGAGGTCTGCATATCACTGACCCCACTACTAAATCTAGTCATCAGCTCTGGGATCTTCCCTTCGGGCTGGGAAATGGCCTCTATTCGACCTATTTTAAAAAAAACACGTTGGAGTTGCTGGAGGCTAAAAACTACCGCCCGATTTCCTGTCTACCTTTACCCTCCAAAATCCTGGAAAAAGCGATAAACTTGGAGTTGACGGCCTATCTAGATTGTAACAACATTCTTGACTCCACCCAGCATGGTTTTAGAGTGCGGCATTCCACAGAGTCCGCTCTGATCATGGCTACAGAAGAGGCCCGTAAGGTGATGGATGGGGGTGGAAGGGCAACCCTGACATTGCTAGATCTAACAGCAGCATTTGATACCGTTAATCATGCAGTATTAATAAGTAGGCTGCAGGCCGTCGGAGTCAGCGGCAAGGCCCTGGCCCTTTTAACATAATTTTTGTCCTCCAGGGACCATATAATACATTGGGAGTCACTTAGGTCAGAAAGGTTCATTCTCCCGGGTGGAGTCCCCCAGGGCTCAGCCCTGTCCCCGACATTGTTCAATATATATGTGGCCCCGCTAGCCAGACTAATCAAAAGCCATGGTCTAGTGCTCGTCTCTTACACTGACGACACGCAGCTAGTAGTGTCCGCCTCGCAAAATGGGGACATGTCAGCTGAACGGTTTTGCAACTGTCTTTCCTCACTGATGACGTGGATGAAGACAAACTTTTTAAAACTTAATACCGAAAAAACGAGATTTTAAAATTTGGTCAGAAATCTTCAAACTGGAGCCAACTATGGTGGCCCACCGAAGCCAGAACCTGCCCGGCTCCGGTGTCTAAGGCCAGAAATCTTGGTTTCCTGATGGCCAAAGATCTAACACTTGCCCCCCAAATAAATCAAGTAACCTCAGCTTGCTTTTTTATGTTGAAGGTATTACGTAAGATCCTTCCATTCATTCAGTTCACCTTGAGGAAAACGGTGGTAGGAGCTTTAGTGCTATCTAGAATAGACTATTGTAATGCCCTCTACTTAGGCGCTGGAGTAAAACAGGTCACTAAGCTTCAGTCACTGCAAAATGCTGCAGCGCGAGCATTGCTTAGTTTACCCAAGCATCATTCCACCTCTGCCAGTATAAAACAACTTCACTGGCTCCCAGTGAGATGACGGGTGGAGGTTAAAGCTCTTTGCCTAGTGCATAAAGCCCTCTACGGAGGAGGGGCGATAGACTTAAAATCTTTATTTCCCCGCTATGTCCCACTGCGTTGCCTGAGATCCACTGAAACTGGACTAGTTCTTCTTCCAAAGATAAAAAGAGTAGGATGGGGAGGGAAACGTTTTTCATTCCAAGCAGCTAAATTATGGAACTCCCTCCCTGTCCAACAATGACTCCAGTCCTGTCGCACTATTTTTAGGAAAAGTATAAAAACCTTGCTCTTTACGCAAATTTAATCTTTAGGCTGTCCCGGTTTCTACACTACCTAGCACCAAGACGCCTCGGCAATAGTGCGCTCTACAAATATCCTCAGTCAATCAGTCTCCTCATGGGAACTTTGCCAAAGAACAAGGTACCCGACTGAGGAGAAACTTTGCTCTGAGCCGGACGGTTTTATTTTGCCATCTCATCTCATATGCTGCACCATCCAGTAGAAGGCTCGCATCATTGGCCCTTTTGTATCTCCTGTGGACAGTGCAGGCAGTAGTGTGTGATTAAAGTCTTTCGGGGAGGCAGTGAGGTGTGATTGGTCAAGGCTTTTTTGTTTTCCAGAGATGGAATTAGAATTTTCAGTACTATCACTGGCAGTCTGGCTCACCGCTGGTGGGTGAGGAATGACGTAAGTTATACCCTACAAATATTTGGTATGATGAGTAATGCCAAGGTGGGATCGCAGGGAGCACCCACCAATGTGAGGTTCATTGTCTAGGAATTGAAGAAAGGTAAAATGGTGATTAGTGCTCTAACGAAAGTCATGGTAAGGAATTGGAGTGCCCAGGTATTGCGTGATGAGTGGCTATGAAACATTGTGAGGGTGGAGCTGCTAGAGCAATGAGAAAACAAGAAATATAAAGGATGTTTATTCAGTGTACCTGTCAGAAAATAAATGCTGGTAATACCAAGATAAACTGATAAAACAGCTCAGTGCCCTGATGTGCTCCAGGAGAGATCTGTGTGGAAAGGACTATTAGTACCTGAGATATTGCGAGATCACAGAAAACAAAAGAAATTATTAAAAATAATGTTGTTGCTATTGAAGTCTATTGGAGCAGGTTAAAGACTAACTTGCATATGGCTGGGTCCAAACTGAGGTGGTGTGATGTTCAAAATAATAATGGTCTGGGATTAGGCCTAATTCAAGCATTCCATCCGTCACATTTGTGTCTACTTCTGTAAAGCATGGCACTGGGTAGGATTCTACTTGAAGTACTATGGGATAAACTTTAATTAACATCTGAGCATCAGCTTTTGAATTACAGATATGTTCTAAGTCATGGCCATGTTATGTTATGTGGCACCTCAGCTTTTTTGGTGAAAATGTCCTAGTGGAATGCTGTTCCAATGAGGAATTTGTGTTGCCCTTAGCGGACAACCCATGTTTGTACCCCTAATTATATCAAGCGGTCTTGTCCTTATGATGTAGCTTTCCTTTGGTTTCTTATCTAGTTAAAGGGCCCAGTAGCTCTACAGTGCTTGGACTACCAGTTCGGGGAGGACTGTTCCCATAAGGACCAGAGCCAGTACTGATAGGCTTTAGGCGGGGCACTCTCTAAAGCGGCATAGGGGCCAAAAAATTATTGATTGTAATGCAGCCTGGGCAATTCCATTGACTGAGGTTAATGCAGTCATTCCACCTATCACCTCATTGTTTGTGGTATTTGATGCCTGAAGTACCTAGAGTTGGGCCGGCTGCTCACAATGCCATAAGACTGAAGCTGCATTCTTCTGAAGAGGACAAACAGGCTGAAACCGGGCATGGGTTGCTTGTGTTTCCTTCTGGAGAGCGACTCGCCTGGCAGGATGGCTTGTACTACCTCCACAAGGAGAAAAGTCAGTACTGATTTATATAAGACAGGACTCTGTCTAAAGTGGAGGATGCACCAAAAACGATGGACTGGAATGAAGCTCCAAGCAATTACCACTGACTGAGATTAATTCAAGCATTCTATCCTTCAATTTGTTTGTTAAGCAATGTATATAAACTCTTGATTCTCTCTCCAATAAATTACTTTGGGAGGGCAACCCACCAGATAGCAGTACTACATCATCAATGCTGTCTTATTACCTTGCCACCCCCATATACTCTTGCTTTGTTTGAAAACACTATGCATTCCCTGTCGCAGAGGTTAAGGGGCTTGTCGTTTGCACTGTACATGGTAAGTTGGGGTCCGCAGAACCATCCCAGGACTAAGGAACCACTTTGAAGGGCCAACAATAAAGAAGCTGAACAAACATTGGCATAGCCAAAAGGTCTCGCCTTTGGGGGCCTTGTAAGTGTTTGCTAGAGCTACTCACTTTGCCAATGTATGTTGTTTGTAGAGCATTGTGGCTGCTGTGCAGCATGTTAAGTTATAATAAAGTGAAATGAAAGCAGTCATAGAGCCGTCTGTCCTCCCTACCTCTTCACACAGGCATCCTTTCTTCCTGCCTCTCCATTAGCTGGCATACGTTAGGTTAAACAGTGCTATAGGGAGCAGGCAGGGGCGCCTTCGGCTGTTCCGGGTTAAAGTCTTACCTTTTTTAGGAACTAACCTGACACTTGCCTGAGTACTGTGCACCCATCTATCTGATCATTTTGCTGAGGCGCGTCGCAGAAAGCTCAGTTGCATAGAATTTTAGCAGCTCAGTCAAAGAAGAATGGAATTTAAGGTGTTTCCGAGAAAGTAAGCTAACCAGATATTGTGAGTTTGTGACAGAGGTAGTGAGTGGAGGCAGAATTCTGGATTTTATGCGCAGGCAGGCCAAATGCACGTTACCAAAAGGCAGATGAACAGCCAAAAACCTGTGGTGGCACTTTCAAAAGCTGCTTACTAAATGTCTCGCAGAGCACCGCATGCTCTGGCTCAGCAAGACCTGAAAATGGAGGTGCCTCACAAACATAAAAGCAGTGAGCCTACCATTCAACTATTCGCCATTCGAGGCATATTTCTTACTTTCCAAAATCCCAATATCTAAAGTTCAGGTTTATCAAGAGCTTTGTTTGAGAAAAAGATTAACTTGTGCACCTCTAATGTCAAGTTACTTCACATCATCCTTTCCTCATCCTTCGGAGAGGAAGAGTTAGCGCCTTTGGTGCTTTTGTTAACTCCAGCATTGACGTTGAAAACACTGACCGGTGGCTCTCCAAATTAATCTGATCATTGACTGGATGTGCACAAGAATGCCAGGACATGTGTAGCTGGCAACCATAGGAGACAGGACCAAGTGACCTTCTACTTTGTCTTTAGACCTGCTCACAGTGTCAGACCCCTGACCAAATGTAATTTAAAAAGTTTCGCTAAATCCAAGTGTTTAAGTTGTAAACATGCCTCCTTTCCCAACCAAACGTAACTGTTAACAGTCCTTCAAGAACCATGGGATGATGCAAGCAAGCACCCGTGTCTTCTTACCTTCCAGCAAAGTTACTTGCAGAGGCAGAGCCTTTTGAATCTGAGGCCACAGACACGGGTACGCTGGCCTACTGTTGCTCAAACAGAAGCATCGTCTCTAATCTTTTGATTTTAATATGCAATTTTTAATTTACATTGTGCTCCTCTCAGCAAACTCCCTTCAGCTGTACAGACCGATGAGGCAGTCAACTGTGATCTGTGCCACATGAATGACTTTGCTGACTCACTCACTCGTAAATGCACACAAACCTTGCTGCATGAACACCTGTGCAGTATGATTACCTTTACACATCAGTGTTTCCAGGCATTATAAGCATTTTTAAGATTTAATATGAAACGCAAATGACTTTTATGAATTTGTATATGCTCCGATAGTTCACATTTTCAGTACCTTACCTATTATATAGTGAATCATTTTGAACTATTCTAACTCACTTCAACGTACTTAGCTTTAAAACTTCCACGAGAAGATAAAATGGATGCCTGAGCTCGTTCAAAAATGTTTCAGAGTCAAAACACCTCTGAGAAATGCTTAAAATACTACCCGTATGCTAATGCCTGACTAACGTTTATTTATATAATCACTGTGAATGTACAAGTGACATTAATGCCGGCAACAGTCTTAGGGTGCTTTAGATTAAGCTAGTCCCAGAATGTCAAAAGCAGCTGTGAACATATGCCACACACTCTCTGGACATGATGTAATTGGTGTACTGTTCTTAATCACAAAAGCAAAATAACGCCCCGAGTAAAAGCACTTCTTCTGATCTTAAATTCTGAAGTGCCTTTCTGCTTTAACAGTACATTTTGCTGCGGTTGAATGTTTTGGTGATAGTCTTGTTGAAGAAAGGAAGATTTTAAAAACGCTTAAAGATTATTACACCAAGAAGAACTGAAAATCTGTTCGAGCACACACACTCCTGCTGTGCGCACTGGATTAATTAGGCTATGTTTTAATCTTTGCAGTGATGAGCTTGCAACCACTTAAGGGGTTAGGGCTGTAATTAATTACTCTCATGATTGCGAGGTTAGTACACATGTCTAATCTGAATTATTTTTGCTAGTTTTAAACTATTACACCCTGCATTACTGTGGGTAGCATTCATTTCCTTTGTGATTTTTTTTTTTTTTTTTACTGCCACGACATTCATATTCAAAGCTCAAAACCTCTCGCAACCTCCTGGTTTTGTCTGAAAACAAAATAGTGATGCATCTTTTTGTCTCGCTGCCAGTTTTAGTCCGTTTTGAGGTATAAAGGTGACGCATAACGTCAAACCGCTCATCAACCGTTTAATTTTTTTGCTGTAATGTTACTTTGCTGCAGTTGAAGAAATTCCTCTTTGTTCTTCCAACCTTAAATCTTCTGGCTTCTCAGTATCTGATTGTGTTGTGGTGGAACACACCAAGTGGAAACTATTGTTATTTATTTATTATTATTTTTTATTTAGTTGAACTAAGGGTGGTTGGCATAACCCTAAACATATCCAGCCACTATAGGTTTCCAAGGTCAGCCCAGTCCAAATATAAACCAAAAACACTTGGGGCTTCATATGCATATGTAAAATGTGTATCATTTAATCCTAACTCTATAAATAGTGAAACCTGTAGAGTAAATTAGGAAATTTTAACACGTTCCAACAAAATTTATTTTCAACTATTGCTAAAGTATAGCAATCTACAATACCTACCATCTTTGCCCGGCACAGTGAAAATAAAGTTGTCTCTAATCCATACATCATCGCAGTCTCAGCACCTTATGTGAAAACTATTCTTATCAGATGCTAAATATTTAAACAAACAACCCTTTCTACTTTTCTGTACCCGGATTCAAGACCTGAATATTGCTTTTCTGGGGCTTGGTGGCCTTCATTGTAGTTTGTGCAGATTGATGAGATCGCACACATCTCTTCTTTAAGTTTTCTGCTTCCAGTTTCCTTTTAGAATTCTTCAATGTCAGCAATAATAAATAGATATAAATCAACTGTAGGTTGCACCACTTTCCAAAAAGAGTCCATCAAAAAGTATAAATACGAATGTCCGTCCAGTGTTGGAATAAATCAAAAGTTCTTTATTCTTCTTTACAGTGTAGACTGTTATACAGCAAACAGCCAACGCGTTTCGTACAAAAGCATTATATATATGCAATAAAAAATAGAGCTGTGTCTATTTCTTGTGGTCAAATCAGGCTCTCCTGTTTTTACGTTATTAATTGCATGTATATAATGCTTTTGTATAGCGATATGTATTTTATTATACTGTATCATATATGTGTTTTTTAAATATTGTCTTACAGCCCTGTAGTTCTTCGACACGCGTCGTGCAACTTACAGTTGATTTATATGTATGTTTTGGTTAGTCTAACCACCCCTAGAGGAACGGCAGGGGCAGTAGAGTTGCACACAGTGGAGGCTTACGGCTCGGTGTTTGTTCCAAACTATTAGGGTGATCATATAAGGAGGGAGATGCATCACAAAAACCAGGGGAGTTTTTGTATAGGTTGGTTATTCCCTTGTTGCTTTAGAGAATAATACATAGATATTAAGATTTTGACCATACAGTGACAGTACTTGAAGAGGGACTCTTTTCTCAAGCACCTACAACGATCAATCTGTATCAGTGTGATCGTGATAATGGTGTGAGTAGACCTGAAACCAAGGTGAAAATCTAGAACATCCAGCCTCTAAGTATGAATTTCAAAAGGCTAAACTCACTAGAAGGGCCTTAACATACTCAAAGCCTGATTCTGTGAACGTGTGTTGATTTTGCACCCATAGGTTTGCTCCTCCATTTGTATTCAGATATTAAATTTGTGACAGTAATACTTTTTCATTAATATTAAGATTTCTAGAAAGCCTTTGTGAATTTTCTCAGCTGGCATTAGTTAGTGTTTACCCATGTCTCATAGATGTGAAGGTATATGAAGGCAATATTTTTGTTAAATTTTCGCAATGCACATTCATTCAATTGCAGATTTATTGTGTATATTATTTTGCTCTCCAGTATAATTTTTTCCGTGGACAAATACCTTCCCGTCCTCAATCATCAGTTTTGGTGACGGTCTCTACCTATTTTCACCCTGGAAAGATTTACGGCTGCCTTAGACAGAGCAGAAATTGGCTGAGGAAATGTTGGTGACTATCCACAGATTTACAGGTTATGGGTATTACTGTCAGGACGCACTCTGCGGGATCCTGGAACTCCGTTCACCAAGACGCTCACAAGGAAGTGGACCCGAGAAACGGTGCAGGCAACGAAACAGAATCACGCACAACGTGCTAAGGCTCCGCCCACTATTTATTGAGAACACCTGACTGAAGCCTTCTGGGACATGTAGTTTAAACGTTAGGCAGGCGTGGCTGAGACGGGTTTTTGACAATTACCACACATTGAAGGCAATCCCCTCCCACTAACACTCATTTTCTTCCCTAAGGAGACATTAAATCAGACCAGAGTAAAATTACACCTTAGGAAAACTTTTAAATGTGCAAACTTCCATTTTGTGAATTTCAAAGGATTTCAGTCTGAAGTTGAGTCATTATCAACTGCTAGTTTAACCTACATATGCAGTGGATTCCTGATTCGAGCCCTCTGATCACAAGTCTAACTCTGCTGCTGTCTGTAATAAGCATCAAAGTGGTTTTCCAAAACCTTATACCTCATCTTTGTGAGAGGTCTAAATATAAGCTTATAGAGCACACGTAACCCTGCCCAGTATTTGGACTTATGACCTAATGCTTGTATTACAGCTGTGTTATCCCCGTGCACTCCTTTCTCTGATGTGATGCTCAACTGAGATAATAAATGTTCAGGTTGGCGCCACATCCGACGCACGTAGTCAAACCGTGCCTTATCAACAGTGACGTAGAGTGAGAAGGGTCACTTCTCACAAGGATGTGCGCACAAATATAGTTGAAACCTGATGGTTTCTTAACAGTTCATACTCATTTTTCTCCAATAGTCACAAATCTTATTCCAATGATTTAATTCAAATTTAATTCCAAAGATCATAACTTTCATAATGATAATCTTATGATGCTTTAATCATTCGTTCCAATCCTTCAAAATACCCAATGCATTTCGGGTCAATGATAGAGACCCTTCGACAGGGGTCTATAAGAGAGTGATACAGGACCAGATTAGATACTCTCTCAGCAATACAGGCAATAGTTATAATTAGTCAACACGTGTATAGGCTAGAATCCCAATGTAACAAAGACCACCGTGGTAAAGTATTTGAAGATAAACTCTCGAAGGCCAAATTAAAACTGTAACATGAATACAACAGAAGGAGGGAGGGAGAGAAACAAGTGGATTCAGTCTCCCCTGGTAATTCGTTTAAACAAAATAGAATCCACTCAGAAGGTGGTAGTGATCCCTAAAGTGATGGGGAGCACACAGTGTTGTTTAAATGCCCCTCACACACCAACAGGCCCCTTGGTGTCATGCTTCATCATCGGGGCCTTCGCACTCCTCTACGGGATGCAGCGTGCTGCGACTCACGGATACGTAGGAGCACTGATAGTGAACTATGTGTTTGTGTGTGTGAGAGAGGGAGTGTGAGTGGTGAGGTGAAAAGAGTGAAGGTTAAAAAATACCTGGCTCGTAGGAAAAAATTATTTATTATGTCCTCGGCTGGTATTGTTAAAAGGGTGCAAGGTGAGGTTGACAATTATACGTATTAGGGTATATCAACCTTTATAAAATACGTCTACATGTTTCGGAGTACAGCAACTCCTTCTTCAGGACGAGGATATGCACGGTTATCCTCACCTTACTCACATGGATGTAAAATGTAAAAGTGTATTTTACCAAAAAAAACTAGGTGAAATGTACCTATCAGTTTAGAATTGCGGATAAGCTCTGTTGCACCCAATTGGCGTTCAAAGAACCTGTGGGGTGAAAAGACATAATAAACATCACAGTCGGACGTCCAGGAACAGGGAAAGAATGATTTCCAGTTATGTGAGGGTAAAAATTGAACCGAAAATAAGGTTCAAGGACCCTGTAAAATAAAACAATAAAAAGACACACAGTAGACACAGACATACATTTAGTGGAAACACGCCAAAACATCTTTCCCAACATTGACTGTGGAGGAAGGAAGAGAATTTGATAATAGTGGCTTACTTATAGATCTAGGTTGTCAGACCTCATAAGCCTAAGCGTGGTATTGGGGGTTCCTTCCTCACTGCTCAGTATAGCAACCTATAGGATGTTAAAGGTAGGTTTTAGGGTCATATATTTGTAATGGAAGAAATCGGTTGCCCTAGTTTTTCCAACCCAACTCACGGTTACTGCACGGTCTAGTAGACTGCCTTCCCCTCAACGCGGCTCCGACGGTGTGTCGGGTCAGGTTGATTCTAGCCTCTTATATACTGCCAGCCGCTTCAATTAGTGAGTAATTAGAAGCGGAATTACGCCCAAACAAGGATAAAGTATTCAGACCAGGTCCGGTATTGCGCGCTGGTCAAGGGCGTGTTGCGCGGTGGGACTGCGCATGCTCTGGAAGTGAGTGTTCCTGCACTAGCGCATGCGTACTGCCGGCAATGACGCCTTTAGGTAGACACGGCAAATCAAGGCGGCGCGCATGCGTGTTGGTGTTTTCTTCAGACTCTAATGTTTGCGCATGCCTCTGGGGTAGGGAGTGATACCGAAGATATTCAGCACTACAGGGTAGTCGAAGGGGTACCAAGTACAGCGTTATTTTACAACAAAAGTCATAACCATGTGGAGGTGATGGTGTTCATAGACTCTTATAAAAGACAACCCTAATGTATAGAAGTTTTAACATAGGTTCTCTGCCAACATGGAAGGATAATGAAGGATGCCCATTATATCAAAACAGATCAACGTAATTGGCTCCATAGAATGGAGTCATTTAACCCAGTGGTGTCTGTTCCGAGGCGGAACACCCACCTCTGTTCTTTTTCAAATAGCCCCACATCTGTCGGCAGTTGCTCAATCTCTGTCCAATGTATTTCGTTTACACAGTGTTGGTATTCTAGGAAGTGGGCTGCCATTTTCGTGGTTGATTTCATGCATCTTATGTTGCTTTTATGTTCATTGATCCTTATTTTGACTGCCCTTGTTGTCATGCCCACATATTCTTTCTTACAGGGGCATGTGATCAGGTACACAACGTTCTTACTGTTACAGTTAGTGAACGTGCGTTGTTCCCAACTGGTACCATTTGTGAAGGTGAGGGTCTGGCTCTTTTTGGTTAAAGGACAGCTATTACAGTTGCCACAGGGGTGGTGGCCATGTACTCCTTGTAACCTTGTTTGTTGTTCTTTGGTTGTTGGAGGTCTCATATGGACAAGCATGTCGTTTAGATTCCTGCCCCGTCTGTGGGCAAACAGTGGTTTTTCCAGATTGAGTGAACCGCTTGTTAGAATACGCCAGTGTTTGTTAACCAGTTTGGAAACTTGATTCAAGACTGGACTGTAAGTGGTGACACAGACTGTTCTGCTAGGTTGGTTTTCTCTGGGAGGGTTGTCTTCCAGAAGGGCTTCCCGGTTATTGTTTCTAGCCCTTTTCATTGCCTTTTGAATAACCTGGTTAGGGTATTTTCTTTGTTTCAATTTTTCACCTAGGTCCTTGGCCTGAGCTTTGTTCTTGGCTACGTCGCTAGTGTTGCGACGTAGGCGTAAGAACTGCCCGTATGGTAAATTCTCCCTCAGGTGACGTGAATGGAAACTGTCAAACCTGAGGAGGCAGTTCCTCGCCGTCGGTTTGAAATGGGTCTCAGTTTTCAACAGACCAGCCTCGTGATAGATGTTAAGATCTAGGAAGACCATTGAACTGTTGGACATTTGGTGGGTGAACTTAAGGAAAGAGTTTTGGTTATTGAGCCAATGCATGAACTCAGTGATCGATTGGCCATCCCCTTCCCAGATCACCAGGATGTCATCAATATAGCGTTGCCACGTGTGGATTCTTTCCCTGAAAGGATTGTCTGGGTGGAGAATCCTGGAGGATTCTAGATGGTCAACGTACAATCCCGCCAGGATCGGCGCAAATGTGCTCCCCATACTAGTTCCATGGCTTTGCCAATACAGAGTGCCCTCGTATTCAAAAAAGTTTTGGTAAGTGCTAGCGAGATACACTCCATAACCACTCCACGGGGGGTTTGGTATTTCCATCGATCAGAGTGAAGTACTTCCTCAATGATCAGTAGTGTCTCGTCATGTGGAAGGCTAGTGTAGAGACTCTCCACATCAAGGCTCAACAGCATTTGCGATTCAGGATCAAAAGGATGGTTCTGTAGTAGTTGCAGAACCGCTTTGGTGTCTCTTAGATACGTGTCGGTTGCTTGCACCAAAGGTCTTAAAAATGCATCAGCAAACTTTGACAGTGGTTCTAGAATGGATGAAATGCCGGACACAATAGGGCGGCCTGGTGGACTTTCAAGGTTCTTGTGGACCTTGGGTATTGTATAGAAGTAAGGAGTGCGGGGATTTTTTTGAACAAGGAATTCTGATTCTTTTTTGGTAAGCCAATTGTGCGCCAAGGCTTCCTTCCTCAATCATTGCCTCTATTTGCACACGTAGAGATTCAGTGGGATCTTCTGCCAAAACCTGATAATTCCTTCTGTCAGAGAGAAGTCTCCTGCATTCTTTGTCATATGCAGTTGTGGTCTGAATGACCACTGCCCCACCTTTATCTGCAGGTTTTATGATGAGATTTTTGTTTTGTTTGAGTTCACTTATCGCCTCATTCTCCAGTTTGCTCATGTTTTGGAAAACATTTTGCTTGGTGTTGAATTTACTCAGTTCAAGCATAATGGCATTTTAGAATGCCAAAACTTCCACAGGGAGTTGGTTGTCTTGGGGTGTAAAACTAGACTTGGGTCTTAAACCCGTATCAGAGGTTCCTTGAGATGGTTCTTTATCTTTAAAGAAGGCCCTCAGTTTGATGGTTCTGATGAAATCCTGGATTTCTTTATGCAAAAGGAAAGGGTCAGGTTTATTAGTCGGGACATATCCTAAGCCTTTATTGAGTACCTCATGTTGTAGGTTCGTTAAAGGCCATGGGGTTATGTTAATGACTAGGTCCCCCTCTTGCTCGTTGATGCTTGGTTCGCAGTCATGCTCCTGGTATGGACCCTGGGGTCTGCTTCATCTGCGGGTTGCCAGTTGACATTGTTGCCCTTCTTGTTCCTCCCTCTGCGGGGTCCTTGACCCCATGATAAAAAAGGCTGAGCATTCTGGGGTACGGTAGTTTGGTCTGGTACCCATTGGGGATACATTTGTCCCATTTGTGGTGGGCCAAATTGGTATTGAGGGAACTGGTACGGATTGTATTGAGGTGGTCCCTGGAAACCTCTCCAGCCTCTCTGGCGGGGGAATTGAAACCTCCCCTCTGTTGTTTCTTTTGTTGGAAACCGCCTGAGTTAGTGCTGGTGGAACTACCATCCGAACTTATGCTGTCTGTGTCACTCACGTTACCTTTCATCACATAATCAGCTCTTGTGTAAGGGTATGCTCTCTCTGGGGTAAAGTGGTCCTTATCCTTTTTCAGTTTGTTAAATTTGCTTTGTTTTAAAGTGGCCTCAAAATCTTTCATTTGCTGATTGAGTTCTTCCAACCCTTTCTTTAAGTCTGCTGGTGAAATAAAAGCTTTCAACTGTACTTCGAGTTTCTGAATTTCTACTTTTAATTCCAATGATTTTCTTGTGGCTGTTTGGACTATCAACACTAGCCAATCTCTGGTGCAATGCCAGGAGATAGGGGACTAAGCTTTTTTAAAGGTGAGGTCCTCCTGAATGATGAAAGGTTCATTTCTGACCAATAAACCCTGCGGGCTATTTTATTCCTCAGGTATTCCCTCATCAGTAGGCCATGTAGGGCCGCCCTTATTTGGACTTTTCTTAAGTTCATCAATTCATCCCAGTCAGCTACTGCTGGGCTCGGATCGCTGTTGCTTAACCCTTCAAAAGGATTGACATCTGCAAGAATTCTATCGATGTCGTCCTCACTGAAGGTGTTCCTCCTCCATATTTGGATGGTGAATGGTAGGATTTAGAGTTGGATGTGTTGTATGTCGAATGTGTTAGTGTGTTCAAAAATATGGAGGGGCTCCCACAGCTGCGCGCTGTCTAGAACATGAATACAACAGAAGGAGGGAGGGAGAGAAACAAGTGGATTCAGTCTCCCCTGGTAATTTGTTTAAATAAAATAGAATCCACTCAGAAGGTGGTAGTGATCCCTAAAGTGATGGGGAGCACACAGTGTTGTTTAAATGCCCCTCACACACCAACAGGCCCCTTGGTGTCATGCTTCATCATCGGGGCCTTCGCACCCCTCTACGGGATGCAGCGTGCTGCGACTCACGGATACGTAGGAGCACTGATAGTGAACTATGTGTTTGTGTGTGTGAGAGAGGGAGTGTGAGTGGTGAGGTGAAAAGAGTCGAAATCTGGTGACGGGCCTCTTTCCAATGATTGGCTACAGTAGATTTGATGTTAGATAGTCTTATATTACTTTTATGTTCAGTAATTCGCACTTTAAATTTCCGCTCAGATTCACCCACATATACTTTGCCACAAGGGCATTTGATGGCATAAATCATATTCTTTGTGTCGCAAGTACTAGAATACATCAAATGGCCTTGTGGCAAAGTATTTGTGGGTCAATCTGAGCGGAAATTTAAAGTGCGAATTACTGAACATAAAAGTAATATAAGACTATCTAACATCAAATCTACTGTAGCCAATCATTGGAAAGAGGCCCGTCACCAGATTTCCCAATTAAGATGTACGATTTTGGAGGTCATTCCACAACGCCAGGACATGGATCCCGTCAAACAGAGACTGCAAGCTGAGTACTTTTGGATTAAAAAACTCAAATTACCTACAACCAGTGGGGATGAATGATCGGATTGAATATGCTTGTTTTCTATAAATTTCGAATTTTTACATCAAGTACTGCATTGGCTGATGAACTAATCTGAGTCCCGGAATGTTACCGGTTTTTGTTTAGTATGATGTTTCATTTTGTTTGTTAGCTTGTGACATTAGCGAGGGGCTATTTCAGAAATGGATCGTTTGATTTATATTTGAACTTAGCGATTAAGATCCCAGTCGCGTGTATTTCTATTGTTGCACTATTATTTGACAGGTGCATTTTGGGTCTGTTTAATTTTGGGCTATTACGTTTCCCCATTTCACGCAAGTTACATTGCTTTATTCAACTTTTGTGCGTTCTATTATCGATGGGTATCTCGGTATTATTCACTTTTCTTTCACTATATGCACCCTGTAACTTTATTCTATTATTCATCCGCTCCTTCGTTCACATTTCCGTGAAGCCGTTGCACTCTAATCACGTGACACGTGTCACACGCGAAAGCTACGTTGCTTATTGGTTTAATACCGTTAACCGTTCTCAGACACTCTGAACGCTTATACGGAGTAGAGTGTTGTCCGGTCCGGATGTAAGTCGTTTGGCTGTCATTTTCTTTTATTTTATCGCCTAAGCCTTTCACAATTTGTTTCTTATATCCTGTAGGCACGTAAAAATGATCCGTTTCTATCGCGTTTCACATTCGGGTGAACAGAATGTTGTCACTGTTTGGGATGTCGATTTTTGGTAACCGTGGGGGCATATGCATACAGTTTTAATTTGGCCTTGAGAGTTTATCTTCAAATACTTTACCACGGTGGTCTTTGTTACATTGGGATTCTAGCCTATACACGTGTTGACTAATTATAACTATGTGCCTGTATTGCTGAGAGAGTATCTAATCTGGTCCTGTATCACTCTCTTACAGACCCATGACAAAGGGTCTCTATCATTGACCCGAAATGCATTGGGTATTGAAGGGATTGGAACGAATTGATAGAGCATCATAAGATTATCATTATGAAAGTTATTATCGTTGGAATTTGGCATGGCGGGGACATGATATGAGTATGATTGGAAGGCAGACCTACTTTTACTTGAGATTTGCCCTCCACATGGTTTCTGCGAGTCTTATTGGAAGCCTGTGTTAAACAATTTAATGGCCTCTCGTCAAAGAGTATTTCAGAATCGGTCACTGTTTTTGCCAAACACTCACTTTTTAAATCTTTCAACATAAGAATAATAGTAATGGCTCCGGAAGTAGTGATGCAGTGCGGGTGAAGCAGAAAACGAAGCTAAAAAGTAAATTGTTTTACGAAAACTATCTGTTCTAAGATGACAACCACAACATCCACTTCACTCCTCCATTATTGGTCTGTATTGGGTGCCTTTACGGGAGTGGGGTCTCGTCACAGAAAAAGGAGTTGTATGCCATAGATCCAATAAAATAAGAAATAAGTCAGAAATATTAATTGTGTGTGCAGTTTCCCCTTCATACACTACAACACCTTCGCTATTTACAGATATTAAAAAAAAGAAATTTGAGTTAACATATCCAGGAAGGGAAACATAAATCATACAACTGTAAACAACCCCTTTTTAGGGCTCGGACTCCTCCCCACTGTAAAGTGGGAGGAGTTTCGAGAACTAATGTTAAAGAAGAAAAAAAAGCATCTCCTAGGGCTTTTGCCGAGACAAATTCCACACATTCCTTTGCGTGTTCTGTCATCTGGCCAGTGATTCGTGTTCGTTGTGCTGTCGTTTTAATAGGCTTGAAGTGATAGGGTAAATGTAGTTTTGTTCCGCCATTTTGGGCATATTTCGTTCGTGCTCGCGCAAAGAAGTACATTAATTATAATTAGGAGCTGTCAGGGTGCCTCCGTAAGTGAATGCAGATGGCCGGGCGCGTTCACCATTCAGCAGCGCTCAGCGCGCAGCTGCTGCATGCCAGGCCGGGAAAGGGCTTCATCAGCCTCACTCATCACCATACTTCAGACCAGAATACAAATAAATATATATGCTCACTCGTGCAGCGTGGCCAGTGCCTAGTCTGCAGGCTTCAAGCGTAAGACTGCTTTCATAGTCTCAATATTGTTCCTGTTCTAATAAATTTGACCGCGCCTCTTTCAAGTCCATGCTACATTACATTCCACGGACTACATTGATTGGTCCGTTACAGCAGATTATTATATTACGTGTATCCCATTTTGGTCCAAAAAGCTTGAATACGGTGGAAATTCGTGGCCAAACGTCCATTTGGTTGTGGAGTTTTTATCTCACGCTTTCATATTTCTGGCCTGTCCGAGTTTGTTGTGAGTCATGCTTTTGATTTCGGCAGTCCATCGTGAGCAGAGTTTGTTCGGATCTGTGAGTCATAGATTGAGCGCAAGCACCTTCTGAAAGCTTGCGAAAAGCGTCGGGCCAGCTTCCAATTCACAGCTCGGCAGGAATATTAATGTGTCCACGCTCTTAAAAGTAATGGTGTGAATGAGGCACTTATGTGCTGTCTATTTAATGCTGAATCAATGCCACATTCCCTATGATTTTATTTATTTTAGAAATTCCATCAAATCCCGGGTGGCTCGGAAAGTGCTCAAGATGATTGAAAAAAATGCTCTTTAACGTGCTATGACCAATTGGGAAGGTGGGCAGGTGTGGATGTAATTTAAGTCATAATGTGATTGGTGTGAAGGTACGGTACTTAGGTGTGATGTGATCCACACAGCGATTGGCTGCAACAAGGGGCATGCTTGGCGGTACCTTAAGGGGCCATCCGGTGAATGATGTCAAAATATGTCTCAAAGCGCAAGCTGACATCATCAGACAAAGCAGCATTCTAGAATGATTATTGTTGGTGATTGTTAGTGATGCAGGACTGACTGAGGAAGGAGAACTGTTTGTTTGTCTACACCAGGTCACCATTTTAACTGCTGTAATTGATTGGAATATGAAGGCGGACTTTTATTTTCTCCAAAACTGCTCTAAGTGGGTGGAACCAGATAGATCGATTACTCGTATGAGATTTTAGGTGACAAAGTATGTGGTGATGTCATTGACCTGTTGGTACATGGTCACAGAATCAATGATAAACCTAAGGGTATTGGTTTTTTTTTGGTTTCGTAATTGAGGCCAAGACCGAACTTTGCAAAAAACACAGGCTGTGAACACATTGTGTGTGTTTTAATGTTGCACTTCGTTGTAAATCCTTGACATACCTTTTTTTGCACTTTGGCTGCAGCTTGTATAAAGAGACTCGCCATCCTAAGTGTGCAATTCATTCCTTTCTTAGTTCGTCTCACCTCCTCCCTTCTTTTCTACTCTCCCCCCGCCCCTCCTATTTTCTTGCCATCGCTGGTTGCACTCTCTCCTCTCCGCTACTAGTAATACCCGATGCAGAGTGGCGGCGCAGAGTGGCGGCGCAGAGTGGCGGTGCGGAGGTGCAGAGTGCAGAGTGGCGGCGCAGAGTGGCGGTGCAGAGTGGCGGTGCGGAGGTGCAGAGTGCAGAGTGGCGGTGCAGAGTGGCGGTGCAGAGTGCAGAGTGGCGGTGCAGAGTGGCGGTGCAGAGTGGCGGTGCAGAGTGGCGGTGCAGAGTGGCGGTGCAGAGTGCAGAGTGGCGGTGCAGAGTGCAGAGTGGCGGTGCAGAGTGGCGGTGCAGAGTGGCGGTGCAGAGTGGCGGTGCAGAGTGGCGGTGCAGAGTGGCGGCGCAGAGTGGCGGCGCAGAATGGCGGCGCAGAGTGCAGAGTGGCGGTGCAGAGTGGCGGTGCAGAGTGGCGGTGCGGAGGTGCAGAGTGCAGAGTGGCGGTGCAGAGTGGCGGTGCAGAGTGGTGGTGCAGAGTGGTGCAGAGTGCAGAGTGGCGGTGCGGCGGTGCAGAGTGCAGAGTGGCGGTGCAGAGTGGCGGTGCAGAGTGGCGGTGCAGAGTGGCGGTGCAGAGTGGCGGCGCAGAGTGGCGGCGCAGAGTGGCGGCGCAGAGTGGCGGCGCAGAGTGGCGGCGCAGAGTGGCGGCGCAGAGTGCAGAGTGGCGGTGCAGAGTGGCGGTGCAGAGTGGCGGTGTGGAGGTGCAGAGTGCAGAGTGGCGGTGCAGAGTGGCGGTGCAGAGTGGCGGCGCAGAATGGCGGCGCAGAGTGCAGAGTGGCGGCGCAGAGTGGCGGCGCAGAGTGGCGGTGCAGAGTGGCGGTGCAGAGTGGCGGTGCAGAGTGGCGGTGCAGAGTGGCGGTGAGTGCAGAGTGGCGGTGAGTGCAGAGTGGCGGTGAGTGCAGAGTGGCGGTGAGTGCAGAGTGGCGGTGAGTGCAGAGTGGCGGTGAGTGCAGAGTGGCGGTGAGTGCAGAGTGGCAGTGAGTGCAGAGTGACAGTGAGTGCAGAGTGACAGTGAGTGCAGAGTGACAGTGAGTGCAGAGTGACAGTGAGTGCAGAGTGACAGTGAGTGCAGAGTGACAGTGAGTGCAGAGTGACAGTGAGTGCAGAGTGACAGTGAGTGCAGAGTGACAGTGAGTGCAGAGTGACAGTGAGTGCAGAGTGACAGTGAGTGCAGAGTGACAGTGAGTGCAGAGTGACAGTGAGTGCAGAGTGACTGCAGAGACAGTGTGTCAGGGTGCACATTGTGTGAGTGTGCAGAATGAGTGTGCAGGGTAAACAGTGTGTGACTATGCAGGGTGACATTGGGAGTGTGCGGGTGAGCAGTGTGTGAATGTTACAGGGCAGTGTGTGAGTGTGCAGAAAACACCACACACACATAACGCACACACAAACCACACACCTCAGTCTCTCAACACCACACACTTGTCACCACTCAACACAACACAGTCACCACCACACTCACTCCCCAGGCTCACCCCCACAGACTCACCAGCACACACTCACCAGCACACAGAAAACAACACACACAACAACACACCCCCATCCGTCAATGAATGCTTTCACCATGCACAAACACCAACAACCATCATCCATCTGTGCACGCTTTTACCAAGCACACACCCACCAGCCGTCAGTGCATCCTTCCACCAGGCACACACACCTCCAGCCGGCAGTGCACTTTTCCACCAAGCAATCGCAGTATGGTACACTTTACTTTTAAACATATTCATATAAAGCACAGCATGCCACCATTGGTAAAATTACAATTCAACCAACATACTTCCACTACACACCACATGCACACACTCCATAACACATGGCAAAAAGACATTGGCATTTACAATGCCATTAGCTCAAACTCAAATAAATCCGAGCCCGATTGCATTTCTAATGCTTGTTAAAATAGGAATAATGCTAGCCTAAAATGTAATAACATTGCCACCATTTATTTTGACAACTAGTATCTGAGATTAGGACCAATAGTGCAATAGCTGAACAAACTTTAGTATAGGCTAGTCACCTGTAATGTGATATAGAACGTCTTTACTTCATTTGCTGTATATTCCATTGGTATTCTGAGACTGAGTCATTTCCAGGCAAAAATGGATTTCATTAATCATGTCTGCATTGCAGTTTCAAGTTGTCCTGCACTTAACATGCCAGGATGCAGTTGGCTAGTTAGTTGAACAAGTGATTCATTGCTGCAGAGCTGTTTTTCTGCTCCACTTAAAACAATTAGAATATAGGAGCTTTGCTTGTTGAGGAGGAATGCCTAAATATGCACATGGGAATCACTGATGAGTCTGTTTGTTTATGTATTTAAACGAACATTCACGGCATACATTTTCTCACTCTTTTTAATTATAAGCCAAGCTCGCAAGCTTGAGCTGGAGGAAAAGCACAGAAGTGGGTGGAAGGCAATAAAGTAATATGTGGGAATCAGTGTGGATGTAGTACTGGGCCTCTACTTTTAAAAGTACATTTAAAGATTGCTTCAAAGTTCATCCAACCCAAAATGAAATCAAGAAATGTTGATTTTTTGACATTTATATTTATGTGGGTAATTGTTGACTGTTCTAGTGAATACTGTTGTCATGTGATAATGTAACGTGTGATGCTAGTCTCTACTACTTGTGTTCTATGAATAAAATCAAGGTCGGTGCTCTTAAAGTAGAAGGTAATTTGACCATCGATAGCTATAGGCCCAGGATAGCGATCTCCCTAACATATAAGAAATTCATTAACAATACGCCTGATCCCCTCATACTGATTAGGGAACGGTGGGTGAGAAACAGACTAGAGCTGCATGACGCAGAATGGCAGGAGGCGATCTCCTCTCCACAAGAGGTTGCGATTTCCACTAGGCTGTGTCTGGTACAGCTAAAGATTCTCCATAGAGTGTATGTGTCTGGGTCTCGACTTGTCAATATGGGAAGGGTAACGGATGGGAGGTGCAGGAGTCAGTGTGGGCAGGAGAGCACGTTCATGCAGATCTTATGGGAATGTGGATACATCCAAAGTTACTGGCAGGGACTACATGAATGCATGACAGAGGTTCTTGGGGTAAGCCTTTCGACCTGAAGCCAAGCGCTGTCTCTTAAATGTGTGGGAACCTACGGATTTAAATAGCAAGGACAAAACATGGGTCACGTTGGGCCAGATGCTGGCTAAAAGGAATACAGCCCAGCTCTGGTGTGCTGCCTCAACTCACTAAATGGAGGGCAGACATGGACTGGTGCATGTTTAGGGAGAAGACAGTATACACAGTGCGTGGGTACCACAAAAAGTGGTCTGCAATTTGGAATAAATGAAACGCATACCGGAGTGACATATGTGCTCCACCTGTGATCCCCTTCCTGGATGAACGTGTAACGCCTTGAGTTCTCAATCAGTCGTCACCACCTCTATGATTCAATGTTCAGATGTAATTATACTATAAGATGCCTTATTCCTCCTATTTGTATGCATGGTATTGATTCTCTTGTTTAATAAAAATATATATATATATATATTTTTTTTTTTTAAAGTAAATTGTCCAACCGCGGCTGGTGCAGGTAAGAGCGGTGGAGCGGTGCAGGGGAGTCCACAGATGATGGACTAGGGAAAACAAAAATGTTTAAAAAAGATAATGACTTACCTTGCCATTGTTGCATAGCCAACTCTGCGATGCGGCGAGCGCAAGGTAAGTGGTTTTATTTTTTTTATTTTTTTCCCTATTCCATCGTCTGTCGACTTATCCAGCCCTGCCCCGCCGCTCTTACCTGCACCGGCCACAACTGAAATAGACATCAAAATTGCACCAAAGTGAAGTCAATAAACTCAAGTGATGCATGTGCGCTGAGAATGCCTCCCTACCTGGACCCTTCGATTGCACCTCCTCTTATAGTTAGTGCTCCCTTTGCTAGTTTTCAATTAGTTTCACAATATTTTTCTATAGTATTGATCAGCACACCATCCTTCCATCTGTATAAACTTAGTCCAGAAAACCTTGTTTAGTAAACTAAAATTACTTAACAGTGTTGTGAAAGCCTTAAGATCATGAAAGGCAGATGCATAATACTTGGTTCTCTGATAAGTAGGAGTGGTCTGATGGATACAATATCAATCAGATCATTCACATTAAAACTATCCTCCATGTGACTTCCGGTGCTACTCCATCCACCTAGGATATGGAGACATGAGATTATATAAGACTCCATCTGGTGAGCTGGCATCAGTTCCTGTTTATCCATGCCTCGTCGATGTGACTCTGGAGCTCTTCTCAGTACCTCGCTGACAGAATTACTCATCTTTTCAACAGGTGACCTGAACTACTGGGCCAATGAGACTGGTGAGGGAAAATCTTACAGAGAGCTCTCCGAGTCTCTTGTCGGTCTAAATCTTACCCAACACATCAATGCCCCTAAGCACAATAAGGGCCACACTCTTGATCAAGTGTGGAAAATAAATGTTAGCTTGACTAACCTCTTGGATTAATATCACTAAAGTTTGCCCTAATTTCATCTGCACTTCATTCACTCCAGTGTCAAAAATCAGAGAGACCCATGGTTATACACCCAAAAACCATTGCAGAAATAAAAACTAAATCCTTACAAAGTCTGGTACAATTTATTGATCAATCAATACAAAACCCAATCCCTTGGTTGGTGGGCCACTTCCTCTATTTTTTTTAGCTTGACTAACCTGACAGTACTACCCTGCGCTTGGTCTGATCACTATACTATCACTTTTAATCTTCCTGCCCCCCCCCCCCCCCACTGAACTCTAATCCCTTACACTCAAAAAGCAATTTTAGAAATTGGAATTGGGTTGAGCTGGATAAACTAGTAGAAACTCTGTCTAGGGAGCAGCCGGTACTAGAAGGCAATCCTGACAACGGGGAGAGTAAGATCACCTATTGGCAAAGGAAGGCCTGCGACCTCCATGCACCTCAACAGACCAAAACCTACCGCCCTAGGCAGCATGAAGCTGCTAAATGGTTTAATAAAGATCTCAAAAACATTAAACTCCAAGTACGCCAAGTCGAGCGGAAGTGAAGGAAAATCTACAAAGCGCAAGATAAACTTGACTACACTACCAATCTCCATCGGTTTAAAATGGCTATACTGGTAGCCAAGAGAGCCTTCTTTACGAACAGGGTACTTGACTCCGACAATGGCTCAAAAGACATTTTCAAGATAGTAAAAGTACTCTCTAACCCCAGCTGTATCACTCTATCTTTTGTGCCAAGTCAGGTACTTTGCGATGACCTGAACTCCTTTTTCTTAGACAAAATTAAGAAAATTCAAAATTCCATTGTCCCACTAACGGTGACTCCCCAAACAACAGGGAAACTACCAATCCATGTGTTCTTAACTCACTTCCCTTGATGGACAAGAAATGATTCCTGGACCTTGTAGGCAAGATGAAATCAGACTCACCTAAGGAGGATTGCCCCATCTAAGTCTCAAAAGCAATCTATCGGTCCCTCCCCAATATCTTTCTTAACACCTTGCGTACTCATGACGAGCTCAGCTAGTCATGACCGCCACGGCGCTCCCATGCGGGGATAATTCCCCTGCTGTGCTGAGCGTTCTATACAAACGGGCGTGGTCATGACGAGCACAGCGGAGCCGCGCGCAGCCCCCTCCCCCCAGCAACGTGGGGGAATTAGCCCCGCGGCGAACGGGTTAAACTACTGAACCATTCACTCTCCCACTTACTTTTAAAGAAGCAGTGGTCGTTCCACTTCAGAAAAAGCAAGACATTGACCCCAATAAATTGGAGAACTATAGACCCATCTCTCTCCTCCTTTTCCCACTTAAAGTGCTGGAAACCCATTTGACTACTTGACTTAGCATTTTCTGGAAACCACCAAATTTTTGGACAATCATCAGGCAGGTTTTTGTCCCGCTCATTCCACCGAAGCAGTGATTATATCAGTATTGGAGGACCTCAAGGGACATGACGATATGGGTTATACTCAGGCTCTGATCCTCCTGGGCCTGTGTGTGGCATTTGACACCGTGAACCACAAAATCTTGTTGGAGCGCATTGCCGCAGAAGGTCTTGGGGGGCTCAGCCCTTGCCTGGTTCAGCTCATTTTTGGAAGCTTGTTAACAGTCAGCGTTCCTCAGGGCTCCTCCTTCTCGCCTATTCTATTTAATATCTATATACACCCCCTGATTTCAGGTCTATATCAAATGGGTGTGAAAATCTTCAACTGCGCAGATGACATGCAGCTTATTTTCACCCTTGACAACTCTGTAGAATCTAAGGATTTTGTCAAGAAATCCATGCTCTATGTCAAAGCGTGGATGAATGAAAATCAACTAAAGTTGAACTCAGAAAAAACTGAGATCATTGTTCCCCACAGCAAACCAGACTACTGGACCCCCTCCTATTGGCCCCTTGATTTAGGAGAGGCACCCATCCTTAAATCTGCTATAAAAATTCTTGGTCTTCATATTGATGCCGAACTTTCTATGAGCACCCAAATTAGTTCAGTGACATTGGCTTGCTTCGGCCAATTGCGCTAACTGCGCAAGATCAGACTTTTTTTTTTTTTTGCAAGAAAGCCATCACCCAAATCGCCATAGCTCTAATCCTCTCTAACATTGATTATGGGAATGTCCTTTACATTGGACTCCCTCAATACCAGAGACACTGCTTGCAGATGATTCAAAATCAAGCAGCGAGGATCATCTATCTCAAGGACAGGCGATGCCATATTACTCCCCTGCTTAGAGACCTCCACTGGCTCCCAGTGGAGCAACGAGCCTTTTTCAAAGCTGGTTGTACACTTTTCAAAGCTATTCAAGACACCAGCCCAAGTTTCATAGTCTCTTTGATCAATAAGCATCTACCTAAGCGGACTTTGAGGTCCTCTCACCAGAACCTTCTAACGGTGCCCAGAACCCATCGCAAACGTGTCAGCGGGACCAGGTTTTCTTTCCTGGGTCCCATGATCTGGAATGCTTTACCTGCTCATCTCAGGCTTGAGGGAGATTATCAGCGGTTCAGAAAACAGCTAAAGACCTGGCTCTTCACTATGGCCTACAACTAGTTATCTAGGGCACACAACTGCACTCATCTAGTCACTTTCACGGTGCCAAGAAACCTGTAGGTGTACATGCGCTTTACAAAACCCTATCTAACATAACATAACAGCAACTATGACGAATGCATTTTTTAAAAGTTTGCAGGTTTAAACCCTGTTGCAGAAGCTGTAAGAATTTGTGTTGTTAATACCCCATGACATCGGCAGTTGTCTTGAATTCGAATGTGTATCCCTCGGCCTATGACTCTTGTTTGGTAATGCACTGGAAGAACATCATGGAGCAGGAAGCCACACTATTTTTGGCCATTAGTCCACAGGGATATGCCAAAGCACTCCCCTTATTCTTCAGCAAGTCTCCTGTCCGGCAATAATCTTCTACCAAAAGATCTTTCCATGCCATAGGATGGTGAAATCCTCTTCTTCTAAGAAATACTTCCACTCCGAGGACCGTTCTGAATCCGAATGCTGATTTTCAATGTTGGACTCTTCCTCAATATCAAAGCAGCTTCCAACATTAAAAAGATGAAGCTAGAATTTCTGACTCCATCCGCCAAACCTGTAAAGGTCAAAGCCTCCTGGCTAGCCAGGCAGGATATTTTCAGTATGGCTCTGTAAACTTTTTGACCACTTCTAAAGAAGAGGCTGATCCTAAAGGCTTGGTGACTGCAGAGTATCTTACCCAAATGTCCTCCAAAATATAATATCCTGGCTACAAATGGTACAACCTCCCTTAAGGCTGTATGTAATCTAAGAAAGTTCGACAGTCACTGAGCATGGTCGCCAGTTACATTGGCTTCCATTGGAGAACAGGATTACTTTCAAGGTAACCTGTATGATGTATAACATCTATTATGAAACTGGACCACATTTCTAATCAAGAAAAGTATTAAGTATATGCCATCTTGCAACTTCTGCTTCACAAGCAAAGGCACCTTTGTAAGCCCAAGTAGCAGAGACTCCTAATGGGGTGCCTGGGCCTTTCTATTCAAGGATGTTAAAATTTTGAATCAAATTCCACTGGAGATTTGTCGTCTCACTCTCTGATAAAATTTGGGCCAGACTTAAAAACCTGGCTGTTCATCAAACAATCTGGTTTTTCCATTGCAATGGTCACTATTTGATCTAAAGCACCAAGAAACTTAATTTTTGAATTTGTGGCCTCAGTGCTACCACCAAAGAAGTCAGTGACCACTCAGGCACCTTCTTACAAGTGCCTCCTATGACAGTCATCTGAGCCACTTTTGGCTTCACCTTCAAAGCCGGTTCAGTGATCTGATATCTGACATCATCCAAGACCAAAAGACAAAGTTTGAACCACTTTTAATGATGGGCCATTGGCTTAGTTCTTTCTCAGGTCCTAGAGATTTGCTTGTAGGAATGTGTGCCTTCGCCAGGATGAGCCATCACCTATCCTGTCCTCCTTTAGAGAAAGATTTTAGGTCAACCTGTAACCGCGCATGTGCTGCATGCACTCTCGCTTGCAAGAGTATTGTTTACAGTAAAGGACTTGGAGCCCATCCCTTGCTTAGTATTTGTTGACTTCAGCGACTTTTCTTTGCTGCCTCTTAATTGGCCAGGGAAAGCCAAACACCACTTCCGTTTCTTTCTCTGGCGCACAGACCAAGTACAGATCAATTCAAATTAATTAGTGGCAGTCTGCTGGTCGCACTTATATTGAGGTACTATTTTCTCCTTACACATACCCTTCGCTTTTTTTAAACAAATAGAGAATGTACTGTGCAACATGCCTTAAAAAAGCACAATGACGCAGTCAACACTGGCCACGTCATACCGCTTTTTTTCTTGTTTTAAAATTGCATGTGTCATAATTCTCGCCAGCCATGCCAGACAATCTGTTCCCTTCTCAACTGGGACGCATATAATGACTTTTTTATGAACATGGTTTGATGTCCTCACTGCGCCCGTCTCTAGGCACACTTTCTGCACACATCCTGTCCAGACCCCGCAGCTTCTGATCAGAAACGTAATTTTGTACAACAGGGTTGACTGAGTGACGCCCTCACCTTAAATGCGGCATGAGATGAGGGTGACACCATACAAATGGCTATATATTGAGCCACCTCACGGAGATATTGAGCAGCTTTAGCTGGTGTGAGCTCCAAGCTTACGTGGACCCCACCACTTCAGGGGGCAGCACATTCTTTCAATAGAAATCGCTGTACACCACTAAGCTGTCTCTATTTCCCCATAACGATGCAAACCCCAGTAAACAAACACATCCCTCTAATATATGTGAAAATCCTTTTGAAAACAGATGACTGCAGAACTGCCGGATGTGATGGCAGGAATTTTTGTTGCCTGTTTTTTGCCAGCGTGGCGTAAAAGAAAGTCAAGTGATAACATTTCTCGCCCACCCTGGTTTAGGCTTCCTAGATAACCATTTTCTTCGTTCTCCTGATTTTTTTATTTTTGTAATTGTTGAAGCATCACTTTACGTATCGAATAAAATTAATATTTCAACATGAATTTGTAGGGCAAAGGCCTTTTTAGAATACTCTGATTGCATCATTTTTGTTTTCGCAGGAATTGAAGAAATAATGTCAACAAGCATTTACAATGCAACGGTTTCGCCTTTGGAAAAGTTTGAGCTATTGGCATTGTAAATGACAAAATTTGTATTTATGTGTTGGTTTTGAAAACAGATAAATAAATGGCATTGTCATTTACATTGCCAATAGCTCTAACTTTTCCAAAGGCGAAACCGTTGCATTGTAAATGCTTGTTTATTTATGTGTTGGTTTTTAAAATAGCGAAATTAATAGCTTTGTCATTTACAATGCCAATAGTTTTAACTTTTGTGACACCTATAGTATTTGTAATGCAACATGTTTTGTATTTACGTGACTTAGATGTATTGATATTACAAATAATGGCTTTTAATTTTTTTAAATAATTAATACTTAAATAAAAGTTAATGTAATTTGTAATGGCAATAGCTTAAATTTTTGTAAATACCTATTGTGAAGATTATGTTCAGTGTATTTTATTGTGATGAAAATCCAAGAACAGAAGTGAAATATTAACATCTTTTTCGTGACATTTGTAATAAAGCTTGAAACATTGAGAGAACATATTTGAACTAGTTGTTGAATGGTTGCACAGATTGATGCTGTCGTGTTCAGTGATGTTGTGGTGCCCCTGAGTGATGCTGTGGTGGGGTGATAGATAGACGAGTGGGGGTGATAGATAGACGAGTGAGGGAGATAGATAGACGTGGGCGCGAGATTGGGCGCGTGGTGTGGTTGTGTGTGCATGGTTGTATGTATGTGTGTGTGCGGTTAGAGAAGGATGCATGTGGAAGAGAGCAGCAGATCAGCACAGAAGAAGAAAACAGGGAGTTAAAGAAGGACGCAGTGGAAGAGAGCAGCAGATCAGTACAGGAGAAGAGAACATGGAGTTAGAGAAAGAGGTGGGTGGAAGAGAACAACAGATCAGCACAGGAGAAGAAAACAGGGAGTTAGAGAAGGAGGCGGTGGAAGAGAGCAGCAGATCAGCACAGGAGAAGAGAAGAGAACAGTGAGTTAAAGAAGGTGGGGTGGAAGAGAGCAGCAGATCGATCAGCACAGGAGAAGAGAACAGAGTTAAAGAAGGAGGCGGTGGAATAGAGCAGCAGATCAGCACAGGTGAAGAGAACAGGAAGTTAGAGAAGGAGGAGGATGGAAGAGAACAGCAGATCAGCATGGGAGAAGAGAACAGGGAGTTAGCGAAGAAGGTAGGGTGGAAGAGAGCAGCAGATCAGCACAAGAGAAGGGAATAGAACAGGGAGTTAGAGAAGGAGGCGAGGTGGAAGAGAGCAGCAGATCAACAGAAGAGAACAGGGAGTTAGAGAAGGGGCGGGGTGGAAGAGAGCAGCAGATCAGCACGGGAGAACAGAACAGGGAGTTAAAGGAGGCGGCGGGAAGAAGAGAGCAGAAGATTAGCACGGGAGAAGAGAACAGGGAGTTACGGAAGGAAGCGGGTGGAAGAGAGCAGCAGATCAGCAAAGCAGAAGAGAACAGGGAGTTAAAGAAGGACGCAGTGGAAGAGAGCAGCAGATCAGTACAGGAGAAGAAAACAGGCAGTTAAAGAAGGAGGTGGGTGTATAAGTGATTAACAAGGTATGAAAGACTGCAGGTCTGTAGCAGGTAATGTTTGTTTTAACATCAGGGAAATCACCACTAAAAACTGGCCCAACAGACCATAGAACACATTCACAGACAAAAATAACAGACAATATGCGGACCTATGAAACCAGCCCTTTGGTCACTGCGTTATTACCCTACAGGCCAGTCCAACCTTGTTGGCAGTCTTGAAAGGTCATTCCCGCCGGGAGTGTATCCCTGTAAAAGTTTTAAACCAGCTCTTTGGATCAGAGTTTGTTTGTTGAGGGAATGCTCGTGCTTTGTAGTGTCAGTGCTAACACATTGCGCTATCTTCGTTGGCATTGCCTGAAGAGCAGGAGTTCTAGCCAATTATCGCCATGAACCCCTATGGAACAGGACAGAAAGGTTTGTCAAAAGAAAGAATCCCGCCCACATGAATACAAAGAAATGTTTCATTTGACTTAAAAATCAGAAGGCCTCATTCCGATTGTGGGTTTTGTTTAAGCTTCTAATAGAGAATACACCAAAAACAGCTATGTGGAGAGAGTAGCCGTCCACTTTTTTTTTTAGTAAAAGCTTAGTGCTAAATTCACATTATTTAAATATTCTTGTAAGCCTGCATATCTAAATGAAGAAAGCCGATTTAATCGACTGTCACCCATCCGAGAGCTGACAGTTTTTTAACTAACATGAAAGCCGGATTTATTCTGAATTATTTGGTTGTTGTGGAGGAGGTGTGTGGACGCGTGCGCATTCCTGCACAGTTTGGTAGGCCAGCATAAGGTGACAGATAAACTTTTCACTGCTGTAGGTGTGACTCGGTGAAGGGAAGGCTATATCATTATGAAATAAATTGAGAGGTGCGTTTGAGCCCTCCTAATAACACTTCACTAACGGTGGTCCGAATTTGAAGGCTGTGAAAACGATTATCTTCCTTCAACCAACAACCAGATGTGTAAAGTGGTGGGGGGAGGGGCATAACCCTGCTGGATGCCTGCAAATTGATCTTGCCTGCAGACTAGCTACTTTCTCCCAAACCTTCACTAATATTACCAAAGCAATATGTAATTTTGGCCAGCGAGAGCACTTCCCGTACCCTGAAAAGTCAATCTCTGGCCTTTTTTCCGTAATGTGAGGCCACACTAGCCGACAATTTAAGGCTTATAAAAGTGGAGGCCTTTTGATGACCTATCCAGTGCATTGGCCACAGCTAAGTCAAAATGTCGGCTGGGTTTTCAGCATAGCCCAGTAGATATGGGAACTATTCAAACTACAGCATAGTACACATAGCAATCCCCTGTTCTTCACTCTTTGCATGGGATGTCGCCCCAAAAAGGCAGTATTTATCACCAAATAATACTTGACATGAAAAACAAGTACAGAAGCAAATTATCTCCCGCCATACTTTTCTGGCATTGCTTAAGACACACAGATCTCCATAAAGACATGTATTCATATACCTTATTTTCCAACTTCCATGTGCATTATGTGTGCACCGGATGATAAAAAAGGCACAAGATTTTTAAGCAGTGGCTTTCAAAGTGCAATTCTGGTAGCCCACCCAGTTAGGCTGCATTTTAACATGCACACAATCAAGTAGGACATGAGCAGCATGCTCAGATAGAGATAGTAGCAAGGGTGTAGTTGCATTTGATACACTTCGTACCCTTGACAACGCATCGGAGAGCTTTTGCTGTAAATATTCTACTTTGTGAAAGTTCTATGGATGGACATACATGTTTACGTCATCTGACCGATGAGACAGGGCCATCAGTATTAAGTGTCAGGAGAAGACCACATTATGCTGCATGGTTGACTAAACTCTGCATCAATAAAAGCAAGTTTATGCAGCATAATGCAAGCAGCACATTTTTTCAGAATATTAAATATTTTGCCATTTTTAGGTCTCACCTGCTGATTGAGCATATGCTGCCAGGGAAACAGCAATTACGACAGCCAGACAACGCTTTGCCTTTGCAACGCAGTCAGAACAACAAATGTGTCTGTAACCAGGCATTCCTTTACCAAGCATTTCATTACAACTACATGCTTTAGGTAAACAGGCATTGGACTTTAAAGTCCAGGACTCTCCCTACTGTTACTTGGACTGGAGTTGGAATAGTAAATTATACTGTTCCAAAGTCCAGCACTTTCCCTAATGCAAGTAGTTGTAAAGACTTGCCAGGTAAAGGAATGCATGGTTAAGACACATTCGTTGTTCCAGCTGTGTTGTTAAGGAGCGCGTGGTTTAGGCATGTGTGGTTGTCATACAACCATGATGCCACTGCAAGGGGTATTGTGTACTTTAAAGGGCTTGGAGCCCGCGTATTGCTTACCATTTGTTGGCTTTATTGTTAGTCTTCTAATTGGCCAGCACGTGCCAGTATCACTTTCTTTTCTTTCTGTGGAGCAAGAACCAAGCAGTGCTTGTCTAATGCTTGTGCTGTGACTATGGTACTATTTATTATTCCTGTCCCAATGTCCCTTGTCCGTATTTCTTCTTCTTCCCCTCCCTCCTATCCACCCCTTCTCCCTTCTGCACCCTCCAATCCCACCCAGACTTTTTCTCTGTTGCTTCCTTCCCTCCCATCCGTCCTTTCTCAGAGTTGCTGCCCCCAACCCCTCACCCCCTTTTGTTGCTGCTTGCCTGTACCCGTACCCTCTTCCCCAGTCCTTGCTTGCCTATCCTGCCTGAAAAATAAAGCACTATGGTGTAGCCCAACTCATGGCGTTTTTTTTCCTAACTTTACTTTTAGAGAGGTTGCGCAGCCAACTGCTGAACAACATGGATAAAAGTCATTAGCAAAACCAATAGCTATTGAATAGGCGAGACCTGTTGGCTTTGCAATTGCTTGTTATTAACTTCAATGTTACGAAAACCAGCAGAAGGAATACAGCTATCCAGACAAAGCTAAAATTTTAACAGAAACGTACTGCCTTTCTCTGTAGTTTTGAAACCTCTGGTGGACTTTAGCAAGGCATATTTGAGGCCAGACTGACGGCCTCAGAGAAACCCTTCTCAGATCCGGCAATCCACATACAATTTGATATATAACACATGCCTTTCTCTAACGATTGGAAATTATTTATGTCACACCCTTACCAGAGTGTCAAGTGGTTAATCCACCTTCGCTAAATAACCGTAATGCATTTCCCACAACAACTATGAGAATCAAAGAGGCTAAACTCTATGTGTTGAAAAGATTTGCTTCTGGCAGTCTAACCCTCTGCACGGCTAACACTATGTCAATGCTGTGCTGCTATGTCCATGCCCTTAGGATTTGGTAAAACTGCCTGTAATTAGTTTTCCGGATCACAGGAAAAAGCTTTTATCCGATTTGATCAGTGCTTGCTTTGCTGCTTCCAAATGAATCCTGACGCATGGCCTAGATTCTTCTGACATAATGTATGGCTTGATCCATGGAAACCTCTATCGCATCCCACTGCCACTCTTGCAAGTGTTTCAGGTGCTTCTCTGGAGGTATTAAAGTTGTACATGCAGATATACCTTTTGATGTTATATACCTATTTGGTGAAAACGCTGACTCCTCCTGAAATGCTGCAAAAACAGAAGTGGATCTAAGGGACATTATCTCCTGCAACACCAGGAGACCCAGTTCCTGCTATCTTCTGTTAGTTCTGCTGCCTCCAAATCTCTGTGCCACTTCCACCCCCTTACATCACCAGCTTCCACTGGTGGTGAGGGTCGCTACTTTCTCCACCAATTGGGACACAATCACAACAGATTGCTGGGTGATCCAGCCAATCAGAGATTTCTTTCTGTACTCTTATCTTGAACGTGCTCCTTACACCACAGCATACGCTCTGACGCCTACCTGAATATTGGAATAGGAGGTTCCTGCTCTCCTGAACAAAACAAAAGTGCCTTCAAGGTGGTGGCCCCTGGAATTATGGTGCATGAATTTCTACTTCCTTTACCTCTTGGTCCCAAGAAGGGCAGTAATCTTTAATCTTCACCTCTTCAACCTATTAAATAACTAATTAATTAAGATGCTGTCCCTGAGCAAACTGCTACTAGGCCTCAATGCAGGAGATGCTCTAGTGTCCCTGGGCCTTTAGGTTGCCTATTTTCACCACACCTTCCCAATAACAGACTTTAACAGAGGTTTACCATGGGGTATCAACAATATAAGTTTGGGTTTTAACAATTAAGATTGATCACTCATGTTGTCCCAAGGGTGCTAGCAGTTGTGTGCAGCTTCACTGCAGCGGTCAGAAGTTGACATGTCTATACTTGGACAAGCGGATAGTGAAGGTGGAGTTTCTTTGCTGGCCAGCACACTATGACCGCTCTTCACAACATGGGTTTTACTGCCAGTGCCCGGAAGTTTTATTTTCTTCCCACACAAAGGCTGAATTTTGTAGACAGACCAGGTTCCTCATGCTGCAAACCGAATACCTGCTGGTTCTGGTAGTCTCATGTTTTCTCTTGGTGCCTGGTCCCAGATGGCAGATGAGAGCACTTTAATGGTGTCTGCGACCGCTGTGACACAATGTATTGATACTTAGCTTTTCTTGAACCATCTCTGATGCACTGTAAACGGCAGGGTTAGCGTTTAATGTGATGTTTGTGCAGTATTGTAATCAACATAAGTTAAAAAAAAATGGTGTCTGAAAAACCAGTGGTGCCAACCCTAGGAAGTCCTCTCGGCTTAGTGCAGATGTTTGAATCAGTCCTCCTGGATATGCACCAATAGATGTGTCCCTCTAGTTTCTTGGTGATTCATTCCTTCAAGTCTCTGGAGGTGTGGGCTACCATGGTTACTGAAGTCTTGTGGTTGTGCTTAAGGTGCCCATCGTAGCTACATGATGGAGCAGGTCATTTAGTGTACAAAGTAGCAGTGCTTGCACTTAAATGTGCTGGAGTTTTAAGATTTCCATCTTGTTTTGTAGGCCTTTGTTCTGTGAAGGGAGAACCAATTCATGTGTGTTGGACAACTGCACCACTTTCCCATAATATCAACAGGCAGGGTGGTGTGAAGTATGGAATTCTTTTTTGGGAGGTGATTAGCCTGTGGTGTTATGGCTTATTAACCGGTCATTTTCTCATTGATGTCACACCTCTCAGGCCTCCTCAACATGTGGGCAGATGCTCTGAGTCACCCCCTCCTTAGATGACGTTAAATGGGTAACTTCACCCGAAAGTGACAAATCAATTTCTCCAGATTGTGGTGCCCATTTAAGAATCTTTTCCTCACAGCTCATAACAGGAAATGTCCTTGTTTTTGTGCTGAATACACTTCCTTCTGAATATTTCCATGGGGTATACTTTCAGGTTCAGTTAGTCACAGGAACTGTTTTATGCTTTTCCACCAATTACACTTCTGTTAAGAGTCCTCTGGGAGGTGAAGGACGATTAAGTAAAACTGATTCTGATCATCCCCAAACTGGGCAAGGAAGATTTGGTATGCTATGCCCCACTACCTGTCCTGCAAATGGTGCTCTCATAGCTAGATGATCAGGTTTATTGTCTGATGTTGCTTAAGTCATCCTGGCAGCTAGGAAATATGAAACAAAATCCTTTTATGAGGGACTCCCCAATACATTTGTTCTGTGGTGAGTGTAAGAAGGTGTCAACCTCTTTCAGCCACACATGTCCCATGTTCTGTGCATCACACTGTTTCTTGCCCAGTAGTGTCTAGCAATAGACAATGTCTAAGGTGATCTAACTGCCCTATCAGCTTTCATGAGTCTTTCTTACTAGCCTTCCTTATATAAGTGGCTACTAGTGGTGAATTTTCTGAAAGGTCTGCTTTATTTGACTGAAACACACACTATTTAAATGAGGGTCTAAGGGCTACTTTAATGACTCTGTACTGGATACATGCCCCTAATTACAGAACTAATTACAACAAAAGGTATCCAGGAGTCACAACCATGTTTCTCTCTTAGACAAACCGCTACACGACAGAAAATAAATTGTGAGTTGAACACAGTTGTATATAAACACCATTTAAATACACATACATGCAACATGCAAACAGGGTAGGAATTTTTCCCACCAGTTGTCTCTCTGTACCACCACTGTTACATCATTTGGGTTCTCCTTACCCAGGAGTTAGTGTACAAACAGTCACACTAGTTGGAAGATAGAGACTGTGTGAGTAAGGAGACTGACGTTAGTTATTTCACTGAGTGGTGTCAGTATGGTGTCGGTGTGATGTTTACAACTGAAAAAAAAGCAGTGCAAGTGAAAGTAAGTGAAGTGAGTAAAATTAGGTGGAACTGAGTAGAATAGATATTTTTAATGTTTCCTCTCAGACCCCTAAGCTTAAAAACAAGTGAAAGGTGAAAAAAAGTAGATTTAACATAATATCTACTCAGCAACTGGTCGACATGCTTCTGCATATATATGGAGTTGATCCTATGCATTCATCAGGACCTAGTTGTTGCTACTGCTGTACATTAACGTGAAGAAAAGGGAATAAAAGGAATTATATCACCTGTTTGTCAGGTGCAGATTCTCCACCACAATCTAAAATAGTCATGCAGGTAAGGAAAGAAAAAGAGAAAAACAAACATATTCGTCACAGAATGCACTCTGTAGTAGTGATATTCTTGTGATCATGTTTTTAACAATTCGATTGACATGATATCACTCACCCAATTTCTGTGGGGATGGCGCCTCACCTCACCTGGCTGCAGCTCAGGTAAATAAGGAGCACCGCTCTGTTTAGCAAAATACACAATCGTGAAAACACTCCACCAACTCATCTCAAGGCAAGATAAAGAGCATGTGATGTTTTTGGTTTCATATATCTCAAAGCAAAGTTAATGACCTCAATATTATTCATTACAATACAACAGATGTACACGTATAACATTGTGTATCAAAGGTCCAAATTACGTACAAGAATTCTAGTCTCTGGGTTTAATATACACATTTGAAAATTTGGTGGACCCCAGAGTCACTATTAATTTATGATGCCAGAGGCGGACAAAACCTATGTATTTTGCCGCTTCCTTTCGCGTTATCTTCTACCTCTCTTATGATGTAATGAACAGAGGAAGCACTGTCTCCAAGTTGTATTCCACAAAGTAGTATATCACACACAGAACTCGCTTTAGCCCCAAGTAAATATTGCCACGCGAGTGCTTGGGAGCCGTAATCGACTAGATTACAAAGAGCATGTGCCGTCTCTACTATTCACAAACAAATGCAAAGTAACCTAAATTTGGGCGTCTCAGTTCTTACAAAGATCGGCGAGCGAGCGCTTACTTGGGAGCCGTAATCGGCTAGATTACACAGAGCCTGTGACGTATTTACCAATCGCAAACAAATGCGAAGTGCCCTATACTTAGGCAACTCAGTTCTTGTAAAGATCGGTAGCTCCTCTATTTGCCACCAACTATTTTTCGATACTGTCAGCAAATGCACCCAAAAACGCCGCTCGTACATGTACCGGCGCATGCAACGGAGGAGAAGAGAAAAGAAAAGAAAACCCTCCAGCCGCTTACCTCTCCGTCGGTGTCTCCCAACGTCCCTCTGGGCTATACTGGGGAGGCACCGAACGGAAGAGGAAGCGGCTATTTCAAACGCGGCCCAGAGCGAGTGGGCATAACTGGGAAATGTAGTTTCCTCAAGTCGCGTGTGGGAGAAACTGTGTCTAACAAATCCATCCTTTTCTCAAAACTAGAGAAATTCAAGAAGGATTTAGCTAAATTTGCCACGGAAAAAGTGTACCCCTACACTAGTGATTCTTATGTGGCCCCATCATTCAATCAGAGTGGACGTCGAGGAGGTTCTAGCTATGCGACCTCAAGCTCCGATGAGAACTCAAGTGACTCTGAGACATCACAACGTGGCAATGGACACCCTTTCAAGGGACGTGGTAACAGAAGAGGACGAAGAGGAAACTTTAACAACTTTGGTCAGAACCAATTGGGTCTGAGATGCCCAAATTTAGGTTACTTCGTATTTGTTTGTGAATGGTAGAGACGGCACATGCTCTTTGTAATCTAGTCGATTACGGCTCCCAAGCACTCGCGTGGCAATATTTACTTGGGGCTAAAGCGAGTTCTAGGTGTGATATACTACTTTGTGGAATACAACTTGGACACAGTGCTTCCTCTGTTCATTACATCATAAGAGAGGTAGAAGATAACGCGAAAGGAAGCGGCAAAATACATAGGTTTTGTCCGCCTCTGGCATCATAAATTAATAGTGACTCTGGGGTCCACCAAATTTTCAAATGTGTATTTTAAACCCAGAGACTAGAATTCTTGTACGTAATTTGGACCTTTGATACACAATGTTATACGTGTACATCTGTTGTATTGTAATGAATAATATTGAGGTCATTAACTTTGCTTTGAGATATATGAAACCAAAAACATCACATGCTCTTTATCTTGCCTTGAGATGAGTTGGTGGAGTGTTTTCACAATTGTGTATTTTGCTAAACAGAGCGATGCTCCTTATTTACCTGAGCTGCAGCCAGGTGAGGTGAGGCGCCATCCCCACAGAAATTGGGTGAGTGATATCATGTCAATCGAATTGTTAAAAACATGATCACAAGAATACCACTACTACAGAGTGCATTTGTGACGAATATGTTTGTTTTTCTCTTTTTCTTTCCTTACCTGCATGACTATTTTAGATTGTGGTGGAGAATCTACACCTGACAAACAGGTGATATAATTCCTTTTATTCCCTTTTCTTCACGTTAATGTACAGCAGTAGCAACAACTAGGTCCTGATGAATGCATAGGATCAACTCCATATATATGCAGAAACATGTCGACCACTTGCTGAGTAGATATTATGTTAAATCTACTTTTTTTCACCTTTCACTTGTTTTTAAGCTTAGGGGTCTGAGAGAAAACATTAAAAATATCTATTCTACTCAGTTCCACCTAATTTTACTCACTTCACTTACTTTCACTTGCACTGCTTTTTTTTCAGTTGTAAACATCACACCAACACCATACTGACACCACTCAGTGAAATAACTAACGTCAGTCTCCTTACTCACACAGTCTCTATCTTCCAACTAGTGTGACTGTTTTTACACTAACTCCTGGGTAAGGAGAACCCAAATGATGTAACAGTGGTGGTACAGAGAGACAACTGATGGGAAAAATTCCTACCCTGTTTGCATGTTGCATGTATGTGTGTTTAAATGGTGTTTATATACAACTGTGTTCAACTCACAATTTATTTTCTGTCGTGTAGCGGTTTGTCTAAGAGAGAAACATGGTTGTGACTCCTGGATACCTTTTGTTGTAATTAGTTCTGCTTTATTTGACCCCACTCTGTTCACTGTTCTTCAATGGGACATGAATCTTGTCCTCATGATATTACCATTCCAGCCAATGCATAGTTTCTTGTTTTGACTTCTATCTCTCAACAGTCAGAAGCAATGATTTCAGCCTGTAGGGTTGATGAACTTGAGGCCTTCTGTGTCAACCACTGTTCTTTATAGACTGACTCCTAGGCATGTGAAATTACAAAACCTAAAGTGGGCTAAACATGTTAAGTCTCTGCCACATTTCATACAGATCCATCAAATGGTGCCAAAGTTTATTGGTAAATGAAAAATAGTTTGACCTCACCACCCTTTATCTTTGTCCCCGATTTGATCTACACAAAGCATGAAACACCGGCACTGGATGTAACTAGATAACAGCCTGCCACATTTGATGCAGACTCATTAAACACTACTAAAGTTACAGGCAAATTGGGGGGGCCCTAGAGGGCGCACTGCGGAATGGCTTGCTCCTGAGGCAGCTCCGCCGGACGGGCGCCTATTGCCGCTACAAATGCGGTGCTGCCGGTGACTACAGCACTTTTGATCGCAGATATCGATATCGGAACACCGTGGCCATGACCTACGAGGGTCCACGTTGCTGATAATGGATCACAACACTGTTCATGAGGAAAAACGAGTGTCCTGCTACTGAAGTCCCAAAATGGCGGCGCCCGCGCTCTGATATCAGGATGCTGTGAAGGTTGCAAGGTTCATGTAAAACTACTCTAACAAGATCTCCAGTGTCTTGGACGGACTACCTGTGACTGCAGATGGTAACGAAAAGCGAGTTGCAACGGAGAGGCACTGTCTGTGAGTAACGTATGTGATGCGTTACAAGTGTACTTGTTAGCGACTAAGATGGCGGCGCTACTGAAACGCACGGAGACTGGAATTGTGACTGCCGCATAAAAGGTGCGTACTTAACATCATGCAACACCAAGCTGCTGCAGACAGGCGAATGCACAAAGTGAATCGATTAGCAATTCGATACGGATCGTGATAGGGACTGCCACATATTACTACGATGCCACTCGCACGGAGGGGTACTCTTGTGATTGTGCTTTAAGATGGCGGCTGTGTGACTGGGCAGATCAGCTAATTCGCGTGTATACTGTGAACACTGTGAATGTACGTGTACGGCGATGCCCAGACAAACTATTTAGCGCATGGATGGTAAGGTTGCAGAACATTGCGGAGTCGGCCACCCACATCTGACAAAACACTGGTACGTCATGAGATGCGGAAGTAACGGGCCATATGCGATTGACACAGAGACCTCCAGATTGATACCAAGCAGCTAACTGTGCACGTCGGCTCATTTATTCCACACATGCGCTTTGCTGTAGTACGCCCCATGCTTGCGTGGGAGACGGATGCGACTTATCCACTGGGCTGGTTTGGGTGGTCGTTAATTGCTTGGAATGGTGCCCTTTCCCAACAATGGTCGTGATTGCAGGACGATATACAGCTGTTGTCGACCATTCATCAGTTCAATCTGTGCAGGACTGGCTGTTGTGTACCACCACAGTTACTGCGGACCTTGATGTTGCTGCCAGGTACCCCTTCCAACATACATATCTAACAGTCTGAATAACCATACTGGAATATGGCGATTTCCCTATATAGAGCCACCTACATCAACACCGTGCTTACGCGCGGGAGATTGAACCTCACGTATCGTGCAAACAACATGGGTAAACCGGAGAAACAACAGTCAAAGCTCCAATTCGAAGCGAAAAAGCAAACCAAGGGTGCCACTGCCCTGTCAGAAGCTGAGGGAGATAACGAAACGGAGGAAGGTGGCGGCATGGGAGGCGTGCTTCATGCAATTCAAAATAGCCTACAAGAAATGAATGGGAAGCTGGATAATCTAACACAGAGAGTGGACAACATGGCTGCCAAACTGGACAAGCATGGAGAGCGGCTCGTGGAGGCGGAGACAAGAATCTCGGCGGTGGAGGACGAATCCAGAACCACCACTAAGTCTTGTGCAAACATGGAAAAAACGTTGGAAGTCCTACGCAACAAGGAGGAAGACTTGGAAGCTCGATCCCGCCGAAACAACGTCCGTATAGCAGGCCTTCCGCAATCGACCAACATTGGGAAAATGGAACACTATGTGGAAGTTTTGATCAAAGATCTATTTGGAGATGAAGAGCTGTCGTCCGTATTCATTGTGGAACGTGCACACCGGTCACTTGCGCCCCGTCCAAAACCTGGTGCTCCCCCGCGAATCATCATTGCCCATTTGCTAAATTATAGGGACAGAGATACAGTTCTGAGGTTGGCGAGAGAGAAGGGTGACATCAACCATCAGGGCAATAAGCTGGAGTTCTACCCAGATCACACTATGGCGGTACAAATGGCCCGCAAAGAATATGACCCAGCGAAGAAAAAACTACGAGAGCTGGGTATTGCATATGCCATGGCACCCGGCAAAACTCAGTCAATCACGCAGGCCGAACCACGATCCTCTCCATGCCACAAGCTGCCCAGAATATATAAAGAAATTTGGTCGCAGACGCAGGGTGACTGGGCGTGAGGACCAACCAAGTGATGAGGATTGAGTATCTCAAATAAGGTAATAATGTTCGTTTTCTGGCCCAACTGAATCGGGGATCTGCGTTTCCTGTTTCATGTAAGTCCTCGACGTTGGATATACTGCGCATTTGTTACTCACTATTCTACATGTGACAACATCTGTGACTGCTGTGTGCTTATGCGATCTTCTGAGTCACACTATGGTTGTACTTAACAGATGCCGAGACTGAACGAGCATACTGCATTTGTGATATTGCCTGTTGTGGCTCCATGTTCGAACATTGCTTGCCTCTCTTTAGAACTGACGGGGGTAAATACCCGGTAAAGAGAGGTTGACTGCTGTGTGTACCTTTGTGAGCAACCACTTACTCCCTTATACTACTGTGATGCCTTACTGACACGCGTACTGGTTTTCATTATGGGGCACATATACTGTGGCGGACCTATAACACGAGCTTGTAGTGGGCCCTGTGGTGGGGTCTGCGTCCAGACGCTGCTTTACGATATATGCCAATGTTGAACGATCGTCCGGTATAACACCTGCCTGCAAGCTGTTCATTATGTCTGTTGTTGTATAGTTTGTAGCACTATTTTCACATTTAGTGTCTGCGGTTGTGCACCTATCCACATCCAC
Organism: Lissotriton vulgaris; assembly: GCF_964263255.1. Lineage (NCBI taxonomy): Eukaryota > Metazoa > Chordata > Amphibia > Caudata > Salamandridae > Lissotriton > Lissotriton vulgaris. Next base: position 974,006,507 of record NC_141693.1, on the reverse strand, counting down.
GCTGTGGATGGAGACGTGCGAATCTGGTGGACCCCTTATGTGGGTGTTCTCCTACAAGAGTTTTTTCTATTGTTTTGTTCACTCAGGGATATGGCTTTGGCAAGGTTGGGATGCTGAAGTGGGAGGGCAGGGACTTTGGGGTTTGTTAGTTGTAGATCACTGTACCTAAGACGCATTGCAAACTCCAGTTCACGAAAAACGACAGTATTCAATGTTTGCCAGATTCTTGGCACTATGCTGCCTCACAAAATGTTTAGCCAGATTACTCTGTCACAGTTAGGATGCCTACTAATGTGGTAAAATCTACGCAGTTAAACTTCATTACCTGGAATGTGTGGGGCCTAAATAACCTGAAGAAAATCCGCCAAATATTTGCCTATTTTGATAGACTGAACATCGATATAGCATTCCTCCAGGAAACGCACATTGCAGCTAATGCAACGTCCACACTGGGTTCTAGGTGGGCTGAGGCGGTGCACAGCTCACATTTCTCCTCTTACTCAAGAGGTGTCAGCATTCTCATACGTAAAGGTGTCCACTTCAAGGTCACACATTTTTTGAAAGACACGGATGGTAGAAGTGTCATTGTGATTGGCATTGTACGTAACCAGAACATAGCGTGGATAAACGCATATGGTCCAAACATAGATGACCCTGAGTTCTACACTAAAATGTGGCATATCATCTCTGAATTACAAGTTACGAACATTGTATGGGGTGGGGATTTTAACATTTCTCTGAGGGAGGGACTGGATCGCTCACCGAACACTACAGAACCGCACAAACGGGCTCTGGCAGCTCTGCAGGATGCTATGCTAGATTTACTTCTAAATGACATATGGAGGGTACGACATCCAACTCTCACTGAAGCCACGCACATAACTGTGGCGCACAACAGTTGGTCACGGATTGACTACTGGCTGGGGACAGGTGAAATTTCTTTATGGACCACCTCTGTGAAACACTTACAGAGTACACTGTCTGACCATAGCCCAGTTCTGTTGACCCTACAAATGCCATATTACATCTCCCCTCCTTTTACTTGGAGGTTCAATGCCGGTGTGCTTTTTGACTCGGTATACACGGACACCATACACAAGGCCGTAGTGGAGTATTTTGACCTAATGGTCCCACGACCGAGGACCCATGGCTCCTATGGGAAGCATTCAAAGCGACAATAAGGGGGACATGCATCAGCACAACCGCGGGAATCCTCAAAGACATTAGGCAACAACTAAATATTCGGGAAGGTAAATTGCGCGATTTAGAGCGACGGTATGAACACACGAGAGACCCTGCCATATTAGGTGAAATCAAATTGACTCTGGTAGAACATCAAACATATGCCATGGACGAACTTACATATGTGTCGAAACGCAGGCTGGTGAGAGCGTATGGGGAGGGTGGTAGGGCTGGGAGGGCACTGGCACAGAAAATCTGCACAGGACATGCCCCGCAATACATTCACGCGGTAAAGGACCACGCTGGCACTCTCAAATAAGACATAAAGGGTATACTAGATGAGTTTAATGCATGCCACTTACGGACAGTTATATGAATCACGCCCCACGGTTCAAACGACTGACATAATGTCTTATATGGCGGACATTGAAATTGCATGGCTATCAGATGCGCATAGGGTATATTTATCTCAGCCTGTTATGATAGAGGAACTCACGGGTATTTTTAAATCCCTCCCTAACGGCAAGGCACTGGGACCAGAAGGATTCACGGGTGAATTTTATAAGGCATTTGCGAATCTACTGGCCCCACATCTAGTTAGAATGTACGGTGCTGCGCATGAAGCCCAAACTCTTCCCCCATCATTGCGTGAAACAATGCTGATAGCTTTGCTGAAGCCGGGTAAAGATCAAGAACAATGTGATTCTTATAGACCCTTATCACTTATTAACGTAGATACCAAGATTATAGCGAGTGTAATGGCTACACGACTCAAACCTTTAATGCCACTTTTGGTTAAGCCAGGTCAATCTGGCTTTATTCCGGAGCGGTCCACGACACACAACACACGTACACTATTTGCACTATCCCACTACCTGACCCCTGAGACGAGAACAGTGGCAGTTCTACTGGATGCCGCCAAGGCGTTTGACACGATTGAATGGACATATCTCCATGCCGTCCTAAAACGCATGGGCTTTCCGACTATGTTCACACAGTGGATATCGATGCTGTATACTGATCTCTCTGCCTGCATAAAAATAAACAATTATGTCTCGGACCCTATCAAGATAAGTAGAGGCACCAGACAGGGATGCCCTTTGTCCCCAATACTATTCGCACTGATACTGGAGCCCCTCGCATGCAAAATTAGGCAACAACATCATTACTCGGCCCTTCAATTCCCGACGCGACCCCTACATATCTCTTCATATGCAGACGACATGGTACTATATGTCAAGAATCCAGTACAGCACCTTAACCCCCTATTACATAAATATATAAAATTTGGCCAACACTCAGGACTGCAAATCAACTGGTCCAACTCACAAATTATAGCACTGACGGATAGCACTATCCCATTTGCTTTGCACTACCCATTAGAATGGCAAGAGGAGCTAACACGCTACTTGGGGGTGTTGTTTCACAGGGATCCAGAATTAGTCATTCGCACTATGGGAGAGTCATCTCTTCGTTGGAGGAGAAGATCAATCGCTGGAATAAACTACCGCTATCACTAGCGGACAGGACTGCAATAGTCAAAATGGTGCTTTTACCAAAGTTCCTCTATTTATTTAACAACATTCCAATTAAGCCACCAGCAGAAGTATTTAGTACTTAGTCTCATCTGGGCCGGCAAACAAGCCAGATAAGAACTGCAAACGTTGTCTCTGCCCTATGCACAGGGTGGGTTCAAAGTACCTGACTTCTTTCTCTACTATTTATGTGCGGAGGCACAATTTGCACATTACTGGTATCATGAAATACCATTCATGTCACATATTGCAGTCGAAACAGGTGATGCGTTTCCTATCCCCCTGTCGGCCATACTGCCATATAAACGACCGCCGTTACACGCTCGAGATATAAACACCATTGACGCCACTAATGAAGCCTGGCGACTGATGGGCAAGAAAGCTGGTAAACTACCATTATATGCACCGGCCTTACCACTACCGCACCATCCGGCACTATCAGTCACCCAGGAACCTGTTGGCATGAATTCACTTCGACAGATACAATGGGTGATCTATATATTGAGGGTCAGTTTAAGCCACTAGAGAGCCTAAGCTATATTAGCAATCCAACACTATTATTCACATTCACATATTACCGTTTTCAAAGGGCGATAAAAGAGTTCTATCAAACATATCCGTTGGAACCCCAACAGATGTCCTCATTGCAATTTATACTAACGGCACCTACTGCAGCACACATGGTCTCGAGATTATATACCAAACTGCGGGAGGATATAGCAGGTAACACTGAGAAAATGAGGGCTAAATGGAACACCGACCTGGCTGAGTCTCTCTCTCCTGAGGAATGGTCCGAGACCTGCATGTTGACTGACATGCTGACACCAAATGGTAATCTGAGAATCATTCATTAAAAATACCTACACCAAATGTATTACACTCCGCAGAGGCTTTATAGGTATTGTTTGTGTGCAGATTCTAAGTGTAAAAGATGCTGAAGAGATGATGCTGATTTTGTTCACCTGGCATGGCATTGCAAGAAAGTTGCAGACTACTGGGTTCAGGTGACGGAGGCTCTAAGCACTATGTTGGGGACACACATTGAATGCACGATAAGAGTGTGTCTGTTGGGCCTCGTTCCTCAGATCAGAACAAGGAAGCGCAACTTCTGTGTTGTAGCGTTGCTGATGGCAAAGCGCAGAATCTCACTCTACTGGAACAGTAAAAGATGTCCAACGATACGGAACTGGTTGGAAGACCTCACCTACTGTAAAGATACACTGATAACATATGAAGAGGAGCTCCCAGCTTGATCACGACCCAAAGACTATTGGTTTTATTTACTTGATTATTTTAAAAACGCAGTCGCTGGAACAAAGTGAGTGAAGTATAGATAATATAAATGACGTGCTGTCTGAAGCATAAGATGCACTTGTGCAAGTGATGGGAGGGAGAAGGCTGTGGTGCAGTGGTTGATGTTTCTTTATTTATTGTTTATTTTGGCTTTTTTCCTATGCTTAATTGCAAATTTGTATAACTGCATATTTGAAAATGCCAATAAAAAAAAAAAAGTTACAAGCAAAATAAAATGTTAATGCTCACCCCGATGGATTGGTACATCCTTTAATGCATTTGCCAATTTTCAGCAGATTCATCACAGTGCCAAATTAATTAGCAAACAAACACTTTTTAGCCCCCATTATGGTTTCCCCATTCCCTTCATATTTCTGTACAAATTTGAACAGTGATATCAATATTCCTAGTGCATTCCAAATTCCATATGTAATAACTCTAATAGTAGAAAAGTTGTAAGCAAATCAAAAATGGCTTTTCAACTAACTAGATACACAAAAGCATTAACCATGTAAATTTCATTCGGCACCTTTCTAACCTATCAAAAACTGTTGAATGGATTTAGACCAAACCCTCAAAGGCAAACTTTTGTGTTAAAAGTATAGCTTTCATGGCAGATTTTGCATAGATACTTTCAGCAGTGTTGGTGTAAGTGTAACATTTGCTAAGGGTGGGAAAAATGGTAACAAACATTTTATTGACACACCTTAATATTTTTTTCCTTGCATGGGACTGCCCTAAACTTGGCATGATGGAGCTCAGTTGAATACACTAAGTCAGGACAACATTTGTTGCATATAGGTCCATGGGAGCAAAGGTTAAAAGCAAATAAAAAATGCCTTTTCAACGGAAAGTGTGGGTGAACAATAAGCACAGTCGCAACAGTCATTGTGCTATACATATACACATATGTACATGAAAATAAGTATTTTTCTGTCTTTCCTCACTGGATAACAAATTCCACTGAATGATAACTTAGCAATATATATCCAAATGGAACAAACAAGAAAACGCCAACAAGTTTCGGTTCCATATTGGAACCTGTCTCACATAAAAAAAAAAGATCTGACAGGAAATCAAAATGTCAAAGATTCACCCACCCCCGTCGGACACCTACCTTGCAAGCAAGCTGGTGGTCTTGAAAAAATGCACAACTAATAACTGCACCTCGGGGTTTTGCCATAATGCACAACATGGAAAGTAGCTCTTACAACATAGGCTTAAAGAAGAGAGAAAATTCCCCCCAAAAGTATAGAAAACTTTCAATGTGTGGTTTAAGATATTCCGCACCTCACAATGGGTACTAAGTGCTACACAATGCTCCAGAACTTTATAACGACATACATACACACACACACGCACACGCACACACGCACACACACACACACACACCCACAAACACACACACACACACACCCACACACACACACACACACATATATATCCTGAATATTTAAAGGAGAACATATGTCTAGATAGGTTTACACAATGTTCCTATTAAAATACCTGCAGAAAGAGAACACTGCATAAGAAAATATTTCTTAAAAAAGTCCAACACCGATTATTTTCACTCAAATCAGAACTGGAATCTCAAATGAGAATGCAGACAGAATTTTCTTGGCTTTACTTTTTCTCCACATTCATGGCAGTAAAATCCAAATACATAATTAACACCAGTTTTATAATTATGTATACACGCATAAAAGAAATTTGATATTTCTGTTAGTGATACTCCAGAGCTCAGGGGGGTCAGTATCATAGTCTTTGCATCAGGATTACAGAGTATTGTAGAAACAAAATTGAAGAACTGAAGAAGAAGTGCTAAAGAAACCCAAAATGAAATAAAATGAAACACATATACAATCTCGAAGCAGCTTCAGATAATGTGTCTTAGGCATCATGCAGTCCAAGTGTCTATAATTCCTTTCCGCTGTTTGTCACTCCTGTTAAAGGATCCCCTCTACCATACACGGCACAAAGCCCCCCCAGGCTCTCAATTCCAGCACACAGCTCACTCAGTTTTATTCAACAGATACAGTCTCAGTGGTTCCCATATGTCCCTCGCTGTCGACCTGGTGGGCACATCCTCTGCATAGACGATGAGATTATCCCGACAATAATACACCAGGTCAGCCAGCCATGCCTTGATTACAGGCCTGCGCCCCTTTCCCCATGTGATTGCCACCCTGCGCGCAGCCAGCAGCAGCGCCAAATGCACAAGAGTGCCTCTCGTCCCTCTCACATGCGGCACACAACCCAGAAGACACACTAGAGGGGTGCAAGGGAGGTCCACTGCGGTTATCTCGCGTAAGCAATCGACCACCGAAGCTCAGAAGTCTGCCACCTTCCCACAGTTCCAGGGTAAGTGCATGAAGTCTGCATCATCCTGTCCACGCCTATCACACCTTGCCGACTCCCGCAACCCATACCGGAACAGTCGCGCCGGAGTGTAGTATACCTGATGAATGTACTTAGAGTGAATAATAATTGTGATTACCATTCATACAGAGTTTACCCGTTAATCCACAAATGTGCTTCCAATTATCCTCGGAGATAGCCTCAGGCAGACAATCATTCCATTTAGTCCAGCTCTTGTCTTCTGCATCTACCGTCTCATCTTTAATGAGTTTATAGAATTTGGATATCAGCCTCTTATTGTTGGGGACTGTGATAACCGACTGCAAAGACAATAGTTCCGGGGGCTCAGCCGGAAAATTGGGGTAGTGTACACGGGCCGCATGCCTCAATCTATGCATCGCGAAGCGGAAGAGGAGGCAGTTCTGTATTAAAGTTATCTTTTTCTAAATCTTTTGATTGGTGAGATTTGACCTCTTCCCCATCTCCCCATTTTATATTTTGTAGACTTAAAAAATAGCAAATTAACATACAATTCTTCTTTCATTCCTCCACAACTTCTTATGACTGTATTTTATAATCTAAAAGAGACACGTTGGTGATAGATTCCTAAACTTAGAATATCCCCAGGCATCAGACTGGATCCGGAAAGTTTTGCTTAGCAGTACCCCTGCACGTCAGTAGGTGGCGTCCTGCATCTCCGCGTCGTGTGCGCTGAGATGACATCACGGTTGACTACTTAGGCGCCACCCATGTCAGTTCTTTCCTCTTCTGCGCCAGTAGGCGAAGATCCGGTTAGAACACGTACCTCAGTCATTTTTTTACTATCTTTTGAGACTTTTGTCTCTTATTGGTTCTCTCTGGTGCTAGGAGGGATGCCTGGTTTTAAGTCTTGCAGGACCTGCCGTCGCAATATGTCGGTGGCGAACCATCATGACGTCTGTCTCTACTGCCTGGAGCGCAACCATGACTCCAGGTCCTGCCTGGACTGTAGGGCTATGGCCCGAAGGCCTTGAGGGAGCGGCGCCGGAAGTAAACTGAAATCCAGGGATCCAGGGGTCATTCCCATGACCGCTCGCAGAGCCGTCATCACCACTCCTCGGGTTCCAAGTCTTCACACTCGGATTCGGGTAAGAGACAGCACATAAAGAAGTCGAAGAAGCGTTTTCGCTCTCCGACATCCCCCCGTCGGTCCTTGGATGCGGAGGAGGGGGACAGGGGCTCCGCCCCTGCGGCTCCTTAGGAACCTGGTGGAAGTCCCGCGTCCGTCGGCGACTCCCGCACAAATGCAAGAATTTCTTGCTGCCATGGACTGCCTGCTTAGGGCTCGGGCTCTCGCCTGTGCACCTTTGGGCAAGCGGTCCCATGTCTGGATCCTGCTGGTCCGTTGGCTCCTCTGGCGGATCCAACTGCGGCACCGCCAGTGGCTCCGGCCTGGCGCCGCAGGATACTGCGCCCCTGGCTTCGGCCTTGGCGCCAAGAGTTCCCATGCTGCCGGCTCTGGCACCGCCCTCGGCGCTGCAGTGGATTCCACGGGTTCCGCCTCTGCCCCAGTTCCCGGAGGGATTTGTCCCTGCCTGGGATCAGAGTTGGGAACCCAGTGCTGTTTCTTCCTTCCCCGGTCCCTGCCCCACTGCCGAGGCCTGTGCCTCCGGCGCCAGTGGAGGAGGATGACTGGGCAGGGTCTGAGGACCCGCTTGCTCATCAGTGTGATTCTAGGCAGGACTGGGTGGATGACTTGGAGGGGTTTGCCTCTCCCCCGCTCTCTATGGAGGAAGGCGCGTCTTATACAGTGGTGCTCCGTTGGGCTGCTGAGGTCCTTAACCTCGATCTTCCCACGGTGACCCTAAAGAAAAATTTCCTCACTGAGGTGCTTCAGCCGGCGTCAACTTCATCGGACCGGCTACTGCCTTTCAATGATGCCCTCACCGAAGTCTTGTTGGGCACTTGGTCACAGCCCGCCACAGGGGCCTATGTGGATAAGTACAGTGCCCGGAGGAGGTCCAGACTGTGCTGTCCCGGGCTGTGGCTGAGGGTAAGGATGCGGTTAGATTTGCCATTCGTTGTAGCTTGGATACCGCGGACTCCCTTGGTAGGGCAATTTCCACGACCGTGGCGCTTCGGCCCAAGCCTGGGTGAGGTCCACTGGGTTTTCCCTGGATGTCCAGAGCTCGCTCATGGACATGCCCTTTGACGGCACTCGCCTGTTTGATGATAAGGCAGACACGGCACTGGAGCGTTTTAAGGACTCTCGAGCTACAGCAAAGTCCTTGGACCATTCCGCACACGCCCGGCCACATCTACGTCTCATACCTTTTGTGGCCATGGCAGAGGCACCCCTGCCCATTCGGTCAGTCAGAAGCCTGCGCAGAACTAGGCTCAGCGTCCCTGTGGGCGTGGAGGCCGCTGAGGTGGCTCCAGGGGCTGGCGTGAGGTTCAGTCCACCTCCACCCCGTGACGTCTACCTGGAAGCCTTCCTAGTCTGAGCTTCGGGTCGCACCATACGCCAGTGGGTGGCAGGATTCGTCATCACCTTCCCCATTGGCGTTCTGTCACTTCTGACAAGTGGGGTACTCCCTCCCCTTCGAGGCTACCCCCAGGCCATGCCACCTCGGTTCCACTGCTTGTCAGGGGAACTCTTTGCGCTTCTCCAACAGGAAGTCACAGTCCTCTTGGCTAAGGGGGCCATCGAGCACTTTCCTGGGCCGGAAGTAGGATGTGGTTGTTATTCCCACTAGTTTCTGGTTCCCAAGAAGGACAAAGGGGGTTTGTGCCCATCTTGGACCTCAGGGACGTCAATTGCTTCCTCCGGAAGGAGAAGTTCAAGATGCTCACTCTGGCTCAGGTCTTGGCTGCCCTTGACCCTGGATGGTAGCGTTGGACTTGCAGGACGACTATTTTCACATCCCCGTCCTGTAGGCCCACAGGCGCTACCTGCGGTTCATGGTAGGCCAAGAGCATTTTCAATTTGCCGTGTTCCCCATCGGCCTTACCAGTGCCCCTTGGGTGTTCATGAAAGTGATGACGCAGCTCATCTGCACAGGTCAGGGGTGTCAGTCTTACCCTACCTCGATGACTGGTTGTTGAAGGCGGCCTCACCCCAGGCAGTCGTCACCCACCTTCAGACTACGGTCGACCTCCTGCATTTGCTGGGGTTCTCCATCAATGTGCCGAGGTCACACCTGAGCCCCTCTCAGAAGCTCCCCTTCATCGGAGCAGTTCTGATTTCGACGCAGTTCCGGGATTATCCTCCTGAGAAGCGAGTCCGGGATATTCAGGCTATGATCCTGATGTTTCGGCCTCTATCCCGGGTTTGTCAGCATGACCCCCTGGCGCCTGATGGCTTCCTGCATCCTGCTAGTGCAACATACCAGGTGGCATATGTGTGCTCTGCAGTGGGACCTGAAGTTCCAGTGTGCACAGCATAAGGGCAACCTGTCCAATCATGTTCAGATCTCGGAGGGCACTGCACGAGACTTGCGGTGGTGGCTCACGAATCGCGATTGGGTCAATGGCAGATCCCTCTCCCTTCTCCAATCGGAGCACACAGTGGTGACGCATAAGTCCCTCCTGGGATGGGGTGGACACTTGGGAGAGGTGAAGATCAGAGGCCTCTGGTCTCCGGCGGAGTCCCGGCTCCACATCAATCTTTTGGAACTTCAGGAGATCAGACTCGCACTGAAGCATTCCTTCCCTCTGTCCGTGGAACTGTAGTGCAGGTGTTCACGGACAACACCACCACCAAGTTGTATTGCAACAAGCCGGGCGGGGTGGGGTCCTGGACCCTTTGTCAGGAGGCTCTGCGCCTCTGGACATGGCTGGAACATCAGGGCATTACCCTGGTTGTTCAACACCTGGCAGGTTGTCGGAACACCAGAGCGGACATACTCAGCCGCTGGTGCTTGATGAATCACGAATGGCGTCTGAATTCGGATGTGGTGCAAGGTCTCTTTCTGCAGTGGGGAGAGCCTATCAGGTACCCCACAACGCTTACCTTGTCTTGTGAAGTTTTCTCGCAGAGACGACAAGAGCTACCACCCCTTTACCCACCTGACCCCGTGGAATACGGAATACCCAGCAGGGAGGAGATGGAACCAGGGAAGGGAGCCAGAGATGTTGGGGCTGGGGCAGGACCAATGATGTGAGCTAGCAGGGAGACAAAGGGACACCCAGTTAGGAGAGACCCCACACCCTTCAGTCCAACTACGCCTCTACACAAATACCAAAGGATAACTACCTGGTGTACAACACTGTAGGACTCTGGATGTCATCATGTGTTTAGGGTAGAATAGGAGGTTCTAAGCAGCCTGCAACCCAATGTCAGCGTGATGTTAGGAAACCTTTACAGCAAGAGCTCCAGTGCGGCGTTATTTACCCCAAAGAATGCGCTCCCGCGTGGTACAAACAACTAGATATAAGGCGCTCCTGCACTGGTGAGCCCAAATGGAAGCAAGCGCTCCTGTGCTGGTGAGCCCAAATGAAAGCAGGCGCTCCTGTGCAGATAGGTGCAACCAAAGGAAAGAGGCAAAGAACACAATGGAAAGTAAAGCGCTCCTGTGCTACACGCGTGCAAACAAAGTAATGTATCTGACCTGCAAAGCAAAGCGCTCCTGCGCTACACGCGTGATGAACAAAGTTAAGAATGTAGTCTAGAAAGCAAAGAGCTCCTGCGCTGAGAACCGGGACGTTCTCGGACTGATTGGCAAGGAATATGAGGACGCTGCAGGAAGCAGGAGTCCTCCGAAATACCTGTTGGTCGAAGGCTGGGCAGGCAGCTCCGACGGGGATCCAAAGTATTCGAAGCGCCGATCCAACGGGAACCGCAGGGTTTATGCGGATTCCCCCGGAAGCGCTACAATGGAGGAGGCGGTCTCATGCGCGACTAGACCGCGTCTCAACTTCCGCCCGGAAGTGAGTATCGCGGTTCCGTACGTGTGTAGAGGCGATTGCCAGGGCGGCTAACACCGCAACATGACAGAGCCTTGGTTAGATCTATTCGCCATCGAAGAGAGAGTGCAATTTCATCAATTCTGCGCATTGGAATTTCTAAGGCGGCACTTGCTCCGCGACACTTCATCACGAGTGGAGCTGCGGTCTGTTGTACGCCTTTCCGCCAATACCACTTCTGCCCAGAGTGCTGAAGAAGATCAGGTGCGACCGGGCCCAAGTCATTCTTGTGGCTCCAGATTGGGCACGAAGATACTGGTCTCCTGAGCTACTCAACATGGCGATTGATCCCCCGACCCGACTGCCCCTTCGGGAGGATCTTCTGTCGCAGCAGCAGGGAACGGTCCTCCATCCGAACCTGTCTAGCCTCCACCTCCATGCGTGGAGATTGAGCAGTGACAGTTGACAGCTTTCGATCTTCCTCCCGAAGTCTGTGATGTCATTCTGGCGGCCAGGCGCCCTCCACGTAAGCGGTGTACGCCTGCAGGTGGAACAAGTTTATGGCATGGTGCACAGATAAGTCTGTGGATCCCCTTTCTGCCCCTCTTTCCGAAGTTCTTCTGTTCCTTATTTCCTTGGCCTAGCAGGGCTCTGCTCTGGGCACTATCAAGGGTTATCTTTCTGCCATCTCCACCTTTCTGCAGATTCCGGTTCAGCCTTCTCTTTTAAGTCCCCGGTTGTTAACCGTTTCTTGAAAGCCATCACGCACACGTTTCCTCCTGTGCCGTTCATAATGCCTCAATGGGACTTGAACCTTGTCTTGTCATATCTGATGTGTGCTCCCTTTAAGCCTCTTCATAACTGTCCTTTGCGTCTTCTCTCTCTGAAAATGGCTTTCCTGGTAGCTATCACCTCTGCCGGAAGAGTGAGTGAGCTACAGGCCCTATCTTCTAACCTTTGTTCTAAACCTTCTTTCCTTTCTGTTCATCCGGACAAGGTGGTTCTAAGGAACCTTCCTTCTTTCTTGCCAAAGGTTGGCACGCCCTTCCACATCGGCCAGACCATCACTTTGCCCACCTTCTTTCCGCCTCTGCATCCTTTGAAAGAGGAAGAGAGGCTCCACCGTCTGGACCCAAAACGTGCCCGCTCATTTTATCTGAAACGCACACAGCAGTTCCGGGTGGATGACCAGCTCTTTGTTGGCTACATGGGTGCCAAGAAAGGTCGGGCTGTGCACAAACTGACCATCTCTCTGTGAGTCGTTCTCTGCATCAAAGCCTGTTACTCTTTGGCCAAGAAGGAGCCTCCGGTTGGCTGCGTGCCCATTCTACCAGGGCGACGGTAGCCACTACTGCCTTGGGACGCGGCGTTTCCTTGCAGGACAATTGTCAGGCAGCTGCGTGAGCCTCGCTGCACACGTTTACCAAGCATTACTGCCTTGACAGTCATGTCCGGAGAGATGGCTATTTTGGACGTTCGGTTCTCCGTGACTTTCAGATGTAATCTTGTTCGCAGAACCACCACGGGGTTGGTATTGCTGGGATATCTATTCTAAGGTAAGGAATCTATCACTAACGTGTCTCATTCAGATGCACAAGTTACTACTTGTGTAACAAGACCAGGGATGAGGAATTCCTATAGCCCCACGCCCAGGACATATTGTTTGGGGTCAAAGGCAACAAGTTTTCATATGTATTTTGTCCTTGGGACAAGTGGGCCCAACCCCCTGCCGCAGAAACCCTTTGGCTGCCAGTTTGCAGTACCACATTTTGGATCAGGGAAGGGCACTGTCTGCAGTTTAGGTAATATTGTTGTCCATATGCTAAGCTGTTCAAACTTGTATTTATGGTTCATTATTTTAGAGCCTTTATTATTAGGGTGAGTGCTCTAGTTAATGTTGTAAGCTCTGACTGCATTACTGACAGCGGTTCCAGTATTAAAATGTGTACACATGTTCAAAGTTGAGCAATATGAGGCTATTATAATGCTCCCAGAATGCTCTCTGATTTGAAAGCAAGATTGATGATTCTTTGCTTTCAAAATAAAATGTTCATAAAAAAATGAAAGCAGAAAAAAAACATTTCTTTAAACCACTGTAAAATTGTAGGTACAATTTCTTTGCAGCATAATTTAGTGACGTGTTGATGCATGCTAGTATTTCCCAAAAACATTCATATTGGAAAATCAGTGTAACCAGTTTTAATAAGATTATGGGAAATAAAAATAAACAAGCAATGGCAAAGCCAGTAGGTCTGAAATTGGTGGTCAGCTTTTTAGTTTTGTCAATGTGTGACTTATTTTGGCATGGTTTTTGTTAAAACCTCATTGGTGTAGGAGCCCTCACCATTATAACAAGCATTGGCAAAAGCAAAAGTTGTCTTTGGTCTCAAAAAGCACACAGCCACAGCAGTTACTGGCACTGAACAAAACTATGAGGCGAGAGAATGGTTTTGGTGGGTGTCAGGAAGTTTGGCGCTCTGCGTGTTCCCAGAATGTGGAAGGTCATGTGGTAGTTCTAAGACGGTGCAAGACAGGTCAGGGGAACAAAACCAGTTGAAAATAACCCCTGAGTAGACAGAGAGTGTGGCTCTCTAGTCAAACGAAAATGTAACAAGTGTCCTGTGTAAACGACAAAAAGTACATGGTTCTCAGGTGAGAACTAGAATAAAATGATACTTCAAGTGGAGTAAAGTAATTCAATACTGTGAATTTGAAGAAAGAGTTTTAATGGTTCTGAGTGGAAAATCAGTACAGACAAGAGCACAAAGCCGACACGTGTTTTGTCACACCGTGTGCGGGTGGTGACTCATCAGGGCTGGCGTTAAGCGGCCTTGTGTGAAAGGACGCCACCTACAAGCACGTTGTAGTGCGGGGCGATCCTGGGTACTGATGGGGACGAGCCAAGACGCTCGCTAGGGAAGCTCAGGACGGGCGAGGAGCTAGAATTCAAGCAGGACACGGGTATGTGCGGGCTGCAACGGTCCTCATCCGGGTAGTGGAACAAAACTACCTTGTGTGCCGATATGCTCCTTGTGAAAGAGCAGAATGCTGTCACTCACAGTGAAGCCAGACGATGCAGTGAGAGAGACCGTATGTTAATAAACTCAAATAGTCACGGTCAACGCCAGATCAAATTAGGGGCCCAATTATTGAAGAAAGTCTCCAAAGTGCATCCCTGGTATATGTCCTTGAATTAAGTGCATCTATACGGCTTTCTTGAATTCCCAAGAATTTACAGAAGTAGGACAAGAAATATTACTCCTAGAAAATATTTGTGAACAGCATTTTAGCATGAGCAAAAGTTGCATATGTAGATTTTGCTCATGCGAAAATCTGAGTGTTTGCATGTTCACTTTCCCTCCAACCACTTTTTTCCCCCAACTCTGGAAGAAGGTTTACGTCTGCCGTTGTCGGGGGTAAACTGCCAACATTTCTCAGTATGAGAACAGGTTAGAAAGAGTTGTTGAAAACCCTTAAAACATCTAAGTTAGTAGGTTTGGACAGACACAAAAGGGCATTCTAACCCTGGAAGTATGGCTTACCACTTCATTTCAGCCCTAGTATGTGGATCAGAGGAAAGGTGGCAACATAAGGGGATTTGCAAGTATTCAAACACTACTATGGTATGACCCTGGCATAATCAGAGAGGCTATATTAGAGTTCTTATATAATGAGATTACTGCCATAATTTATCGCTGCAGTACATGGCACCAAAGGGACAAGTGGATTTTGTTACAGGACAAGTAGATTTATGAAGTAACTTGCCCCATGGACAAGTAGATGTTTTATTAAATTATACACCCCTGAAGACATTAGTTAGTGATAGATTCCTTACCCTCCCATCCTCCCCGTTCTGTGAACAGATTACTAGGGTTAAGGTCATCCCTTTCAGGGCCCTAGTTTCAATGCACCAGTGGTCAGTATCTTGCATGGCTCTGTATTCCTTTCGCGGAAAGTTGTGTACAGAACTGACGCCAGCATGCATGGGTGGCCCCTAAGTAGTCTCCGTGACGTCATGCCGGCGCATACGATGCCAGCGACGGAAGCGGAGCCGCAGGATGCCACCTACTGACGCGCAGGGGTATTGCTAATAAAAATTTCCGGATCCAGTCTGATGCCTGGGGATATTCTAAGGTAAGGAATCTATCACTAAATAATGTCTCTTACAGATATATCGTTACACAAGTAGTAACTTGTGCAGCGGTGCACATTAATAGAGTAGAACTTAAATAAGAATATCTATTGTATGCCCGTTATAATATTAGAAAAGTCCACTATTTTTCTTTAACTGCAACTAAATCTCAGTGGGTAATGGCGAATTCATGAATTTTCTTAGTTATATTATTTGAACGTTAACTGTATGGAGGTAATCATGTTAGCTAAAACATACATTTCCACACTCCTGTTTCTGAATTTGCAATAAAAAATACATGTGTTTTTAAAGGATCATTTGTTTATTTTCCTTTAAAAAAATTAGGTTTCTTCAGTGTGCTTTCTTCTTATCATTATTTTTGTATTGGTAAGGAAGTCTTACCTATAGATAATACAGGCACTGTTCCTGCACGTGTCACAGTTAGCTGTGTCTTGACCGGTTCGATACGACAGCCTACAGAGCAAAGCAAACAACATAGTTACTGTAAAGACAAATAATTGTTCCAAATATAATGTATGCTTTTGTTGGTATAGAAATCCCACAAGAAGCAACAACCCCACCCCCCATGATATTTATGTAGTAGTGTGACCATTTTTAAAAACATTTATTCTAGAGTTTTCACTTAATATTAGGGTTTAGGAGAACAACTTCGATTTCACTTTTGTACGTCTATTTAGAGTGCCAGTTGGAAATTTCTGTGTGTACAGCTTCCTTGCTCTTAACACTTTTGGGTAGAACTCTTATTTTTCTTAAAGCAAGGTTTAAAAATACCCTTTATAATTCCTTATCTCTGATGCCTAAATAGATCCTAACCATCAGAGCCTTTGGATATACACAGTCTTAGACAATAAATGTTACAGCTTTGTTGTATTAAATAGGTATAAAAGCAGAGGGATGGTATATATTGGTTGCATCGTTTATTCTATATTGTTCAATGGCAGAAATATCGAAAGTGGATCTTCATTTAATGTGTAGCTAAGGGTGGACACAGGTTCTAGCTTGCTTTATGGGTTTTTTACTTTCATGTATAACCAGAGGCATGCAACCTATTTTTCAGTAAATTAATTGAAAGGAAATCACTGATTTTATTGCTTGATTGCTAACCCATCAATTCCCCCATAAATGAAAACCAATAAACACTTACTATGAAAGTAGCATTCGAGGATTGACAAATTATGCAGCAAATTTTAGATAATTATTGATTTCCCGCTCACACGTAATGTTTCAGAAGTTCTACATAACACGATAAAGTAAAGTACAGGAATTTATTTTAAAGGTAGGAATGAGTTCGTGTATAGCAGTGTAGAAGAAGAACTGTTATTAGATTTAGTATGTTGCATCATTATATCCTCCTTTTAACATTATGCTCTGTATTGACATTATTTGTCACATATTTGGTAAAACTTAAAAGTTCAGGTTCTGGCTGTAATGATATGAGCCAAATAGTGGATTGTTATTTGGAGTACACTCACTTTAAATGAAAGTTTGGAAATGTTGGAGGATGGGTTACTAGAACTGAGAAGTATGCACCTAGCACCAGCAATAAGGCCACCCACGCAATATAAGGTTCACACATGGTCTCAATATATATTAGCACATGGCTCAACCCTTGGGCGCTGGCTGCGAGAAGGTAGGTGTAAAGAGCGGCAGGAGGCAGAAATAGGTTTAAAGGTAATTTATTGTTAAAGTAGTAATAAGACCCACTGGTGCTAGACTCCAGGCATCTCCTCAGTTCAGCTCCAACCGCTTCACTGAAGTAGAACCTAGATCACTAGGTTACAAGAAAAGAATTCTAAATTACATAGCAAAAGATCTAAGAGGTAAAAGAACTACAAAACTAAACTACAATAGAAATAGAAGATATACCACATGTTCCTTTCTGAACAAAATGAAACAAACAAAACAAAAAAACAAAATTAATCTAAAACATAATCAGAAAATTTCTTTGGCAATTTGACATTTCTTCTAGATGAAATAGGTACATCCATAACAGGGGAATTCAAAGAAGTATCATTCCCCAGATCAAGATCCACAAGATCAGAGGAAGGCAAACAGGCACTGTCAGGAACAGGATCACAACATTTCTCAGCATTGTCACTGGGAAGAGCAGATACAGGAACAGAACAAACATTGTCATTGTGATTAGAATTGTGATTAGAAAGAGCAACATCATAAAACAAGGCACCATCTCCCATTTTGGAAAAAAAACGTTCTTGACCAGGTTTAAGAACTATCACAGAACTCTTACTCCACCAACCCTTGTCCTTGAGCAAGACAGTGGAGTTGGTGACATCCTTAACTTGAAAAGGTTCAGAGAACTTAGACGAACCCTTGGGAGTAAAAGAAGGTTTAACAATTCTTACCCAATCACCAATGGTAACACTTTTGTTCTTAGAATGATGGGATAAATCATGATAAGCCTTACCAGACAGACGAGCAGAATGAATACTGTCCCTGGCCTTAATGATGGAATCCTCCAAACTGATCTTATTAGATTTAGTATTGCCAATTAAAGGCATGAACAAGCATCTAGGTTCCCTACCTCTCATTAAAAAATAAGGAGAGATACCAGTGCAAGAATTGGGAGTCAAGTGGTAACTCCAAATCTTTTCTTTTAAAAACTCCAAAACATCAAGTTTGCTCTCTAAAGCGGCCTGAACACCTTCCTTAAAAAATCTGTTAGCCCTCTCCACCTGACCATTGGAGCGAGGACTATAAAGAGGAGCTCTGACAGCAGTAACACCAAACTTATTCAAGAAAACTTGCATCTTACTGGATATAAACCTCGTCGTTTATTGTTAAAGTAGTAATAAGACCCACTGGTGCTAGACTCCAGGCATCTCCTCAGTTCAGCTCCAACCGCTTCACTGAAGTAGAACCTAGATCACTAGGTTACAAGAAAAGAATTCTAAATTACATAGCAAAAGATCTAAGAGGTAAAAGAACTACAAAACTAAACTACAATAGAAATAGAAGATATACCACAGTAGGCTTAACTCTGGAGACAGGTATGTAAAGCATTAAAATACAGTAATACATTAAATAAGTAAAACAGAACACAGAAATATTTTTAATAATTAAAATTACACCAAAATGACAAATCCAATTTAGGGAACTGGAAATGGAGCTCTGGTCAGATACATCAAAGTATCCTGGCTAAGCTTGTTAAGGCTGACCAATCAGGAAAGTCTGCTTAAACGCTGGTTTTTGTCCCACAGAAATGAAAGTTCTATACCTTCTTTTCTGTACCAGTTATGATAACTTCAACAGTGTCATAAATTCATTATTCTTTAGTTATGGTTCAACCAGTGAAGGTTCTTTACTAGGGCATTTTCCTCTTGAACCACCTTGCTGTGGGTGGATGGTTTGGACCCTGTTCCATAAATTAGGTGGAGAAGGGTCTTGCAGTTTCCAGTCAAACCCATGTGAATATAAAGTGTGCAGTTGATTGTCATTCCATGTTGTGAAGCTCATGGCTTGAGACCCTTCACCTATCCCCTGTGAGCTACTGCAGCGGAGTTTTGTATGGTCTGTGGATGTGTATGCTTCTCAGTGCCCTTAGCTATATGTGGCAGAGACTTTCTACAGCAAAGTTTGGAAGCTTCTGTTACTCAGCTGGGGTGTTTTGTTCATAATCCTATTTCTACGAGATGCATTCTAATCTGATTTTGTAAAGTGCACTGATAGCCGGGGTGTCTTGGCACCACATTTGGCATAGGTCAGCATTCAGTTATTTGCAAAATACCCTTGTCATAATCTATTTCCAAAAGGAAAGACTGATAAGAAGCAGGAGAGATTTCCAAGTTTTTGAAGTGAGGTAGGCGAAGGACCTTCTTCATGAACTCTTGGAATGAATTATGGGGACTGGACTGAGGGCTTTTGAGATTGATTGCGGGGATCGGGAGGGTATATTGCTGTAGAATTTGTTAGTCAAGAGGGCAGTGCCTCGGTTTTAGGAGGTCAGATGGATGATGCACAGTGCTTTGAATTAAACCCTTTTCCATAATGAGACAGTTAAGAGAATGAAGATGTTCTAAGATGTGACTCCTTAAAGGAACGTTTCAAAGAAGCCAAGTGTCTTCATTCTCTATCATCTGCAGACAACTGAGCAGATAGTGAGGGAGACAGAAGTAGAGAGCATTTGTACAGTCCTGCTATAATTAAGTCTTTAGTGACAGGCTTTTTGTTGGGTTTCTGATATCAAAGGGACGGTTTTTCTGAGCATTTGAAGCAGCAGAAAGCAGGTTGAGGCTACCTTGGAAATGTGTTTGGCAAAGGCTAGCTTGTCTCGGAAGACACCCTAGATGGTTCTGGGGGCTCACCTTGGGCCAGCGATTGGGAACCCAGAAGGCGGTAGATTTTCCTAGCAAAACAGTTCCTTTTTTTTCAACATTCACCTTTAAGCAGTTAGCGTTCATCCAGATTGACACTTTCTCCATACAATGGCAGAAGTTGTATAGGGTAAGGGTATTGTCTTTGGTGGTCAACAAGATCATTATGGGTGTCATCGGCATAAGAGGAGATTTCAAGGCAAGATGATGTGATCAGGTTGGCTGAAGGAGAAACATAAGTAATAAAAAAAGCGGGGCCATGGAAGGACCCCTGTGCGAACTGACTGGAGAATCCTTCCGATAAATTAGGAGAGCAAGAATATTTTTGAATTCTATATGCTAAAAAAAAAGATCCTATCTATTTCAAGGCCTTTGTGCCCATCGCTATACCCTGGAAACCCCTTCCTACCCCTTAATGCTACCCATAGATGAAACTCTTAAAAATCTCTTACTGTCCATTAATACTACCCTTCCCTGCTTTTACTACCATTTAATGCTACTGTTCCCTGAACCATAAAAACTTCCCCTTAACGCTCACTCAGGGACCCACCCTACTTGGTGAAAGTCAGGTTGGTCCAAAGGTGCAAATACTAGGAAAACATGGGAATCAATTTACCCTTAGCAATTCCTCATTTCTATGGTGACCCTCACTGTCCCATTACGATCCCTTTATTTGTACCTCCACGTATCCCTACTGTATAGTATTAGGAATTCAGGGATATAGTCACTGAGTGATATCAGAAGCATCATCATATGGCCCTTTGTGGCACCAAGCTACATGGAAAAACGTAGCTATTTAACTACAGCTATAAGAACATTTATAGAAGCACTTTCAGGACAACATTCTGCTAGTTGTGTATAGTGGAACTGTCCTGCATTGCCATTTGGGAGAAATGCTTACTGTACCACTAATAAAGTAATTTGCAGAATGTTGGACGTTTTGCTGTTCTACCACAAACAGTTACGATTTTACTGCAAATTCAGAGATAAATATATAGGCATTGTTTCTAGCCCATTTTCCTCAATTCCTGGTATAAAATAAACACCATCTTTACCATTAATGTTCATTTACTAATATCATGGACCATTGTACGTTTCTCTTAATCCACAAAACAGGAGCATAGCTTTAAGTTAACAGAAAACCACTTTTAACAGTAGTTTGTCCATGATTGGCAAAATACACCAAATAT
Organism: Lissotriton vulgaris; assembly: GCF_964263255.1. NCBI lineage: Eukaryota > Metazoa > Chordata > Amphibia > Caudata > Salamandridae > Lissotriton > Lissotriton vulgaris. Next base: position 973,985,581 of record NC_141693.1, on the reverse strand, counting down.
GGTGCATGACAACATTTTTGGTAACCATGACATATCTAGATAAGATGCATTTCCATTTTTAGGTCTTACTTGACAGCACAGCTGTCTAGATAACATATTTTTAGCATTTCCTTAAAATATTAATAGGGAGGGTTTCAGCTTGGCTCCACCCAAGGGAGTATTCCTCTCTCACCTCATGCTATCAGCTGGTAATGTATCATTACGCCTTCTATGAAGTGCTTTCTTTAGAATGGAATAGAGACTATTCTGGATATTAAAAATAAACTCAAATATGTGGTTTGTCAGATTCACCCATTTGTCTTGTCTATGCAGTTTACATAAGGGGCAATATTTTTTTAACGTGTGAATGCCTCTGTTTATGTTTGTTGTCCCACCTATTGGCTTTGGGAGTATATGCTTCTTTTTTCATTTAGCCCATGAGGACATTTATTGATAGCTCTCTCCTTGTAACACTTTCTTATTCATTTCAAATGATGTCCAGAGTTTCCCGAGTGAAAGGTATTTGAGAAATAAAATAGTCATTAATACAAATTGAAAACTTTGAATTCTGTATGTTGATTCCTAACTGTGTAGGGCCTGAAACCTATGGTTTTTTCAGTGAATATATATATATAATATATATATATATATATATATATATATATATATATATATATATATATATATATATATATATATATATATATAAATTTTTTTTAATGTCACGTTAAGACAGTTGTTACAGTTTAGCCTTGCTTCTCTATGTACTGGCCCTATAACCAGTTACGAAAGTGTTTCTTACCTGTAACGCACCGACTGCTTCCTCATATATTCCGGGGTGCCCACAGTTTACTCTATTTGGTCTTACGTAGTGGTCCTATATCCTGTTTTTACCTGTAATGCACCGATTGAGATGCTGGGATTGAGATCTCTGTCATGACTTCAAACTAATTAGTTGTAAAGGGGCAGCTGAAATTCCAGGAGCCTAGTCCCAACAGCTCGACGACGTCGGAGGGCTGGAAGTGGTCCCCCGCTACACGGCGGAGGAGGGCACTGGACATCGAATGCTGTCTTATGTAAAGCGCTTTGATAACCTAATGGGTTCAAGATCCTGAAATGTGCAACGTAACTGATTCTATGTAAACTGCTGTGATAACATGTAACGGAACTGGTGCTATGTAAAGCGCTCTGATAACCTAATCGGTTCAAGTTCGCGCTATAGAAAACTCTAAAAATAAAATAAATAAATAAATAAATAAATATACAATTTTGGGATACAATAAGGCATGTGTTTACTTTTCCCCCAGTATTTTGGAAAGTAAATTTTACTTTTTAAAAAAAAAACTTTTTGCCAAATGCTTGTTTCATTAGTGACCATACATCATGAGTGGCCAATCGATGAGTTTTTTAAATATGTTTAGTATGTAACAATCATAATTTATTTTATTCTTGTAATTTATTTTCAGTGAATATTTGGTTTTTGTTTTGATATAGTTTGCTCTCCCTCTAATTTAGCATTTCTTCTTTTTGTCAAACCACGTTAAGTTTTTGTGATGGACGATTCCTAGCTTTGATATGAGAAATTACTTTATTTAGCGGAAGTATTCAAAAAGTACTTATCGACTTCACCAGCTTTTTAACATGGTTGATGGACTTTAAAACTATGAAAAATGTTTTTGCCATGTTAAATCACACTCTAAAAACTGAATGTTGAATGGTGAACACATGAGGCTACTGACACTGAAATATTATGCTGCTCTTCGCCATTTATTAATCTTTAGGTTTTGTTCCATTAACCGTGCAGTGTTGTTCCAGAAAGCTCTCTATCATGTAGGGTTAGCTTGACACAAACGTGAAGAAAAGTGAAATCATCGAGAGGCAAAAGAAGGACCAATAATATCACATCACCTAAAACCGAATACTACACCATTTTGAATGGTTTTATGAAGTGGCCCATATTTTGCAAATATCATTGTTCTAAGGTGGCACAGTGGAAAATAAGGTGGATTTGCTTTATCAAGATCACGGGAATCAACACATTTCTGTGTTAAATACTGTGATTTAAAGATGGTCAATATTTGACCATTTAGCATGTATCCCAAGACCACCTAATGTTGTTCAAAGGGGACATGTGACAGAACATATTTTAAGTAGTTGAAATAGACTCACACTTTAAAAAAATTCCCACCAATCTGGGAATTTAAATTGAGATATTCCTCCCAGTTTACCCCAGATATTGACTCTTCTAAGTACAGGAATGTTACGAACAAAAACATGATTGTCCTGTTAACGCATAGCAAGAGATTGTTTCTAGGAAGATGTTTGTTATTAAGAGGAGCACATCTGTTTGGCAGCATTCTGTTTGTGACACTTAAGTTCAGTGCACAGCGACAAATTAGGGTGGCTGTGACACCTGAAAAATCTATCCTGGAGGCCACTTAAATGGTGATAAGTCTTTCTGGCCTACTACTTGATTTGAATGGCTCACTGTTTTAATGCAGTAGTTTAGAAAAAAGTGTTCCACTCCAGTTTTTGGCTTATTGAGCTATGCTCCTTTTTTCTTCATGCAGGATGTTGGTTGTTTTTCAGTGACTATCCAAAATTCTGTCACTAATAAATATTCAAAGGTGTGTGGGTTTTGTAATTCTTTTTTACATGCAATAGTAATGTGAGCAAAGCCTTTTTCTCTGAATCCTGTTGCAGGAAGCTGCACCGATAGAACATAGTGGGTCTTTTACCACCAGAGAGAGGTAAAACTATCTGGCGCCACTGTTTCGCTTTCCGGCACCATAACAAAGTCATTTGTCATTAGGCTGTGTAGACTTTCCTGGTACCTTGTTTTGGCTTGGGCCTGCATGTTGTATTATTAGTTAGTATCGATCTGGTGCGTGGCTTCTCGTGTAATGTGAATAATGAAAGTTTCTAGACACGGCTTTACGGGTGAACTCAAATGTAGAAGGATGGGACAGTAGTAGACTAAAATTGTTACCAGAGCACCATGAAGTCAATGAGATTTCACCTGCAGCCTGGGAAACAGTATGTAATGTTGTCATATGTCAGTTATAGTATACTCTGGTAGAAGCAATAGCATGCAACTTTATTTTTGTACTTTGGTAATGTCGCGTTTATTTTCACCGGATATAAAATGTTTTAGGGATCAATACATTGCATACATGCTCTACCCTTTCCTGCCTATATATACCCAGTGGCTCTTACTAATATTTCTTGCATAGTATGCCAGCTAAGAAATTGTAACTAGCAGTAGCAAACCCTTATATCTTCTACTGCTGAGCCCCAGATCAATGATTAGTCTTCCTCCCTGCCTAAGCTTATCTTGTGTAATTAGGGGCGGAACACGCTTTTTTTGCATGATTGAAATTTCCTTTAGTCAGTTTCATGTTAGCGGGCATGCAAGCACATATCTTTGCTTTCCTGCTCGCCCTAAACATTTTTTAAACATATTTTATTGGCATTTAATAATCAGCATTCCATACACAATTCGTTTCACATTCATTTAAATTCCCAATGACCCTTCTGATTCGCCCTTCCCAACTGGTCAACTGGCCTCTTCGTCATATCCTCTCTTGCCATGCAACATTCTACCGCTCTATGCTGTGCTAGCTGTACCCAATCCTCATCTATTGTAACAGTCTAACAGTTCCCCCTCAACTATCCCCCCTCCCCCGCTGCTGCCGACTAACCCGCCACTATGCCTCTCGCCGTATGTGCTTGCCCTAAACATTGTACTATGGTGCATATATAGGCTTTGTGAACACCATGTATCAATCTTCAATGATACAGTTCCTCTTGCAATGTTTGTTTGCCTGTCCTCACTTAGGAATCGACCACAGGCCTGGAACCAAAAAAGGCAGTCACATGTTTCCTATTTCCTGACCCTGAACACAGTACTTTGACCACCTTGCTTCTAATTGGTTAGCCAGGAGACTATGCTGAATATACATTATATTTTGAAGAAGCTTAAAAGAGCAAGAACAAAAGCTCCTTCTCAAAGTAGCATTCTGTCAAGTTAATACCCGTTACACACTGTTGATGACTGATCAATACACTTTGTTACAAGCAATAGTTTATTGATTTCATTGTGTATTAATGAAGTTAACAGTTTTCAGGAAAAATGTTAATCTAAAAATATGCTATACCATTCGTGTTTAGCCATCCCGCTATGCGTGAGAATGTGTTAAATAACCTTCAGCTTATTTTTTTTATTTTTATTTGATAGACATTTGCTATAGGGCATGAACCTAACTCCAAGCTGCAATGGAGTGCTATACAGTCAATTAGAATGGTCCTATCGCAGGCATCTATTCCCATTGTTTAATTGATTTCTGTTGTCTAGACAGTTTTGAATGACTGCTGGCAGCCAATCAATTAGCCCTGAATGAACTGTCTTGACATATGCGGGGTCTAGTAATCTTGCAGCAGTCTATGGTCTTCTGCAGTCTTCCACGTTCTGTTCATGTTTTTTTTATTTGGTGAGTGGTGTAAATGAAGCTCTAGAAGAAGGTAAACCTGCTTCAGGATATCCTTAAGCATAGTCAGATTTAAAACAATATCATTCATTGAAGAATGATGGCAACAAGCTTCTGGACATTTCTGCAAGTGGGAGGTAGAAAGCAGGAACCTGTGGAAAATTATCATTCTGCCGTTTCCATAACTCAGCTATCCAACAATACCATCCATTTGCTTATTATATACAAGAACGTTGATACTGCCTTTCAGAAAGCGCAAGGACATCTATATGGAAATGATCTACCTCTTATATGCTCTACTTCACCAAGACATCTGAAAATACAAGAAGCAATGCACTTTCCTCCTGCTGTCCCATTCAACATCTCTCCCCTGCCACCTAAAAAAATAATAGAAAGCTGTCAGACAGAAGATTATTAGTACTTGCCGGCCCATAATGGCTAACATATTTTGCTATTGACTGTCTATAATCTCCCAGGTATAAGCTTTTCTTGTGGCAGAATAGCCTGGGAAGCTTGATTTTGAGCAGGAAAGAGCTCTCTGTTTCAGATAAATTGTGAGCTGTCGTGTCTCACTAAGTCCTTTCTGTATCCCTACCATGGGATGCCTCTAGGAGTGATGAGGGATTAGAATAAATGAGTACTATACTTCAGAGAAAGAAGTGCCTGGGCTGTGAGTGCTGATGATCCTAAGGGAAACCTGACATACCTGAATCATGGTTCCTAGATCTAACTACCAAATGAACAGTCCATCTATTAAAAGGGTGCAATGTCCCAAACGGTAAATGACAAGAACATTGATTCAAAAATATTGACTGATACAAATTTTGTGTCAAAAGTCTCATCACTAAAATAAATATCAAGAAACAGAATGTCGACGGTACGTATATTTTTGTGTGTGTGTACACATAATATTCTTTAAAAAAATATTGTAGGTAATATTGTTTTCTTTAACATAGTATTACATATTTTTCAATTAATGCAAGATGTAATATTTTATTATTGTTAGGTGCGATTATTAATTACAGTTTATTTTTTAACGTAGTTTTCACTTTTTAATATGTAATATAAAATGTATTTAGATAGCAATTTATAATTTAGTAATGGATTTTTGGGTTTGGAGGGGAAATAAAGTGAGAAATTATTTCAATTGTAAATTGTATATGTTTAATCATGTTTATGTTAAAAAACCATTTAATTAGTAATTGATTAAATACGTTAATTTTATTAGGTGTGTTTTGGGTTTTTAATGTGTAGTTATTTTTTCTATAGTTAACTAATTTGTAATTTAGTAGTAGGTTATATGGTTTGTAGGGGAATAGGATGGTGTAAGATCATGTGATTCGGGCTGAAGGATCACGCATGGCAGGTTTGAAGTAAAAAAATGCAGGTTTATGGTGGAGTAAGAAGATCTCATCCAGGCAGGGTAACAGGTCAATCCATACTCCAGTTTACATTTCAAAAGGTAACATTCCAACTCCTGCTAAGCAAGCTGCAGCAAAGGCATTGTGGCATTACATTCTTCAGTAACCATGACTTCAGTAAGATGCCACAGGTGTAAGCAGATGCCGCACAGGGGAAGTTATTTTAACATTTTTATGAATTTGTGAAGGTGATTAAAAAATGAATTAGTAATTATGAAAATTATGTACGTTATTGTTTTATAATTTAACTCCTAATTTATATTTTGGTAATGGGTTGTGATTGACATGGAATAGAGTAGGAAATGATTTAAATAATACTTTTTGTGCACATCATTTTTTCATTTTAATTAAATATTACAGTGGTAATTATCTGAAATATATAATTATTTCAGTCTCAGATTGTTTGTAGTTGAATTAGTTGTTTATTCATTAATTAGTGTATTTAATACACTTTGTAAAATGTATTTCATATTTAGTGTTGGTTTTAATTGTATTTGTTTTACTTATTTACTATTTTAATGTTATTGTTTTATTTATAATTAAAATTTTATTTTGGAGTTTGTTTCTTTTAGGTATTAAGGAGTAAAAAAAAATTATGCATATATTTTGTTTTTTACTTGTTAAATTATTTTTATATTATTATTTTTTTACACCTTTAGTTTGTCAATCAAACCCGTCCAAACGGCAACACTTACCCTATTGTTATTTACATTTGAGTGGATATAGTAGAGTACATCTAACCCCTCCCAAGTCCAAGGCCTTCCCTAGTTTTGCTTATGTTGCAGTGGAAATAGTCAAAGTAATCCCTTCAAACATTTTCCCTGCTTTTGCTCACACTGGAGTGGGAATAGTACTTCTGAAGCCTCCTTAGTCTAATATCTTTGTTTAAATTGTATCTAGATTTGTGAATCTGACTCTTTTAAAATTCATCACTTTTGCTAATGCGGTTCATTTCTGATTTTTACTTTTTAAAAATGTTTTCAATTGTTTTTGTTACATTTTTTATGTAAAAACATACAATTTAATTTTGGTTTACTTTATATCATTAATATATTAAATATTATGTATTCATTTTAATTAACTGTGATGTGTTTTTATATATGTTAATATTAATGTTTGTTATAGCTAATTTTCATGGTATTTTACTTTATATATTTAGATATGTTTTATAGTTTTGTAAAATATATATTATAAATATTGATATTGTTTATTTTGTTGATATTATTGAAACCATGTTGATAGTAATAAGAATTAAGTTAGGTTACATATATTTTTGGGTTATATATACAAGTTTGATCATATTTTCTTTCACATTATTCTTATTCTTAATTAAATGTATTTTTTTATGTTTTATATTTTTAGAGAATATATCTCCAATATAAAAAAGTCAATTATTTTTTTCAAAAAAGCATAATACGTGCATACATATTTACATGCATAAAGCTATTTTTAAATATTTTATTTGTATCCTATTTTTACTTGTAATGCTATCTGTATTAATGTTTCGATTTACTTACCTTTCTTGGCGATATTCTGTTCCACAATTCTTTTGGCACAATATTTGGTAATTTACATACAAAGTAAGTAAGCTACTTCAATGTTTGTGCAGCCAATATTTTTTACATGATAGTTTGGTAACTCAATATTCTTTTTCTCATACAATCATCCCAGGAACCCTCCCTCTAGATACACCCCTGTATCGCAGAATTTATCTGCATTGATTTCTGTCAGCTGAAGGTTGTTGGCAAACACTTCTCTGAAGAACATTTGGCAGAGGTACTGGTGTACTTCATGTTATTCCTCATCTTTACTGATAAAAAGAGAGGAATTGTTCATATGAGCTGCATTACTGCTTCTGGCTATTCCAAACTTATTTTCAAGAAGTTGCAAATGAACCCATTCATTTTTAAAGACATCAACCTTGTCTACTCTGTTTCGAGACAACTAATTTATAGCCAAGTGTCTGATGCTGGTAAGGTACAGATTTATATCAAGTTTTATTCAACAAGAGGCATATCTCAATTGATGTCTGCTCTCTGTATTACCTGACAATGAGGTAATGCAGAGTATGTAGATCATTATTTTCATTAAGAAATAATTTCCTTTATACTTTCTTATCCCATACTGTGTATAGATTTTTTAGAATCCCTGTATTGATAAGTTCTTTAAGTTTAGTGTTCAAGAGTGGACTTAAAGCACACTATAAGCCAAGTGGGCATGATATTTTTGACATTGAAGGCAATTGTCCATTTAGACATTGCTTTAGTAGTACAATGATTGTGCTGTCAACTTTCTCTAAGATTATTCAGGTGGCGTACAGAAGTGCTCTGCTGAAAAACAAAATGATATTATTTTCTTATAGTTGCCTGTTTATTTTTTTCAAAACAATCACTACGAAAGGAAAGCAAGCTCCTTGCCTATACTGAATGCCAGCTTACCTCTATAAAGATTTATCAGGGCACCTTGCTTGAAGATTAATTACTTTTTTTCCACCTAGAGTCCTAACCACTTCATTGACTGAAGCAATGAGTGTGTTTAGCACTACTCAAGTAATACGCAACTCTGACATTAAAGTATTGGCCAAAAAGGTCTTGAATGTTATGTACGTCATTGTTCATGCTGCATGGATTTTGCTTCCTAAAAACAGATTGCCCACAATCTTGAGGTCTTTCAAGAATAGCATTCCTGGTTATCCTACGCAGAGTGTCAGAAAATTATTTCTGTAATTAATTTCTTGTCACTATTAAGCCCTTCTCTTATAATTCAAGAGCTGTGAGTTGAAGAATAATATAGTTTAATATTCTATGAGGTCCATAAAGGGTTGAAATCTGTTCCACATTTTGAGAAGCTGATTAATACTCTTACTAATCTTATTTAATACAATATAATGATTTCCATCTGAAATTATTCACAAAGAATGCTAAAGTACATAATGTCATTCCTGAACATGGTAGAAGAGTATCAGTTTCTGATATGCTACAGAAACACTCAGTCTATACCTTAATAGACTCTTAACAAAGCCAGTTCAGAAGAAAAGGCACTACACATCTATTATACAAAGATAATGTTAATAGTTGGATTTGAAATGATGAGCAGGTCATCAAATTATGCAGCCAGGCAGTTTATGAATTATACTTTTAAGTCAAAGCATCTGTGATAACGCTATGCTGGGAAAATTGGAAGATCTGGCACATAATGATCATCAAATGACAAATTGATGGTGGGGTAGAGTCAATCAAAGTGATGAATTTTCTGTTCTTTCTGTGCTTACTTTCTAAGTCACCCATTATTTTGTCAGTGATACCGATAACTACCTCAAAATCTTTGTGGCAGAGCAGAATAACCAATATTCGCTTATTCAGTATAAGTGTAGATAAAATCTTTGGATATATTAATTTGGTGAACCGTTTTAATCACTAAACAGTATTCTATACTTCCAAAAGGCAATAGGGATTTGAAGAATCTCAAAGCAGGGTCCGTGAGCTGACATAAAGAAAATATATTTCATATATTTAGACTACTTGCCGCAGACATTAGTATATACTGCCAATGCAACAGAATTTTCTCAGGTATAGACTTTCTATAGTATAGAATAGTATCTGGATTATCATTTTGCTAATGCTCTATACATTGTTGTGGAGCAATAACGAAATCAGAATTGATAAATATTTGATTACTTGCCAATTAGGTAATCCACGACAGAAATACTTATGAACTATAAACGTCACGCTTATTTTTATCCAATAACCTGTGAAATTTGTTTGACAAAATAACCAATTCTATATATTTCCCGGCTTATGGCCTATCAAACCTATGGCCTATGATACAAGTCTGAATGGGGAGATCAAACCTGCATAAAAATCTGAAGGTCATTCAACTCAATTATATAATATTCATTATTGCATTAAAGAATTATGTGATGAAATGAGTTTATAAAGACTTGGGAAAAAGAATGTTTGTGAGAATGAACTGGCTATCTGAGATATATCATAAAATGGCAAGGATGTTCAGCCTGTTCCATAAAATAATGAACACCCTAGCCTGTTGCTGAAGCCACTGAATAACAGCCTTGACTCGATGGAATGTGCACATCAGGCCAACTTTCTCACCAAGCTGTTGGCATTGCCAGCAAGTCTGGGACAGAATATGGCAGAACAGTGTTAATATCAACTAACATATATACAGCAATAGCGTTTCAGTGAGTGGGGAGAGAGTTTAACTAGTAACAACATGCTTCTCAACTGTATTCTGTTTGCTGCCTTACTGTGGTGATGTCCAGTTCAGTGCAAGCAGACATTCTATGTACATACAAGCCATGTGATGTACATGGTTTGTGGAATTTTATGTACTATCTGCTTTCCTTTTGTCTTAATGGAACAAAGGACTAGGAAATGTGCCATATGCATTTGCCTAAACAATTTAACTTGATTGTGATATATACCGATACATCTGCTCATTTATGCCTTTAATTGAATGAGTTACCTTAAAAAGAGAATGAACTGTTTTTTTCCTTGAAGGAAAGTATTCAGCAGTGTGTTTCCCTCTGATCATGCCTGGTGCCAGAATTAATCTTATACCATCTAAGCTTGGTTATAAATGTTTTAGGTGTACCCAAATACACCCAAAAGGTCATGCCTAAATAGCTTTCCCTTGCCACCACAGATGTGGTTATTCAGCATGGCTCTCTGTGGTTTCTAGCCCTGCATTACTCTGTACATACTCACTGCCACTTTGCTTTGTCGTGCTTTCTACATCGTGAACCAAAAGAAATTTCAATCCCCTATTCAAACAGCTCAGTTGCTTCTTTGCTAGCCAACACCATATTTAATTCCTAAAGACATACCTGTGAGCCCATGTATACATAGATGCTTGATTATATCACAGGGAATTACAGTAAAATTCACATACAAAGCGAAATGTATAAATCATAACCTATTGATTGTCAAGCTGGACACCCAGAAGGGGTGAACAGAAAAATCATGAAAGCAAACATTTACATTTTGCACCAGGACTATAAAATTACATAATCTTGAAGCTATAACACAGTTAATCTTGATATCCATACCGCCATGATCTCTCAGCAGAAGAGCCTTCCATGGACCCATGGACGTACCACTTCATGCAAAATAGCAGTTGTCCTGTGTTAAATGTTCTAAGAGAGTGTCTTGTGGATCCTGTTACCACATGAGCCAGACATGAGTTTGTGCTAATCTGTAAAGCTCTTCTGAAGCTTAACTTATTGAACTTCTTTTTCACTCAAGAATCGCACACCCACATGTAAGACTAGCTTCATTCTATAAAGCCATTGAACATTAATCCACCAATTGTGTAAACTGTTTGATCTCTAGACTGTATAAAACTTTCCTGTTTTAGCTGCTTTCATGTTTTTAGTTTCCTGTTATTTTCTACCTTGTCTCTGCGCCGGGACGCCCCTTGGCTGGGGTATCTGTGCGCATAATAAATCAATATAACATAACATAACATATTCCGGACTCTCAGTTTAAAGATATAGCTTGATCTGGCATTTATCAGCTGCATCTTCATAAACAATTGAAATCTCTGATCCCTCAAGGACATCCGAAAGTTGGCACAAGATCAGGTAATGTTTAAAATTGATGGTGGTAATGTTCTTGATTGACTCGTTTGGCCCCAATTAAAACAATCCATGTTGCCGCAAGATTGGAAATTATTCAAAGAAATTTCTGACAGAATGGGCCTTGATCAGTTGGCTTCAGTGTCACAGGGACAGGGGCAAATGATTTCCTTCATTTGTAAGGGTTGTTCTCTAATTCAAATAAGGGAACAACCTTTTATAATCAAGGAGACACAAAATGACGAACCAGACATCCAGTATTAAAAGAAAAGGCTGCACATGAATCTGTACCTCCTTTTAGAATACACAAATGCAACAAAGCCCCAAAATTGTGTGCAAACACTTGCTGCATCCTGTGGCACTTCTGTAATACGCCCCCTGATTAGTTGCTGTTTTTTGATGTGTTGGTAACTCTAAATCGTAATGTAATGCACAACTCTTCCCATATGGCACGTGTATGTGAAAAATTAACCCACACGATTTCTTACTGTTTTATATAAAATACTGTTTCCATGGAGATTTCTGTGCATGTGGCACATCAATGAAGATTACCAACCCTGGCCTGAGATGTGCTTCTTTAATGTGCTGGAGAGAGGGATCTTACAGTGTTGTGTTTCCAATTAAAAACAGTATTGGTCCTGAAAATATTTTTATACCTGGCTCAATTGACTTCCTTTTTGTGTTTTTAAACTGTAATAGAGCTTGTTATTCTAATCCACCTTTGAAAGTTGAGCATGTCGCTCAGAAAGGTGGAAATTTGTATATTGGTGGGTGAAAGGGACCATGGAGCAAATTTTTTGTTCCAAAATGCATCTACTGCCTTAGTTAAGATGATCTCAAGTTCACTACCATTTTGTTATTCTTCTAATCCCCTGAGAAGTTTGTCCCAGGAGCATTCTTTTTCAGCTCACTAGTCTTCCGAATTGTTAAAATCATGATTCGTCAAATATTGAGAACCAAGATGGCTGTGCTGAATTCTCTGGTCAAATGAGGTATTCCTTCGAAAAACAAACAAAATTATAAATTGGATAATCAGTCTATCCGAGTAACTACATGTTCAAAATGTATACCACCAATCTTTGACTGCAGGTCAGAAACTCATCAGATTGTGTTAATCATTCTGCTAATTTTAATGTAAAAAAATGTTCTTGCCCTATCGCTGTTTAATTTTACTAAAAATAACATATGTTAAGCTTATTCATCTCACCCGCTTGTGCAGAGGAAGAGAGATGTAACATAAATTGTAGATGAAGGCACCAACTTTTACTTCTGGAATTGAGAAACAATTAAAATATGGACAAATGTGATTTGAAATGTATGCTGTGCTTTACATTTTTCAGGTCAATTGAATTTATAGGGACATGATAGAAGCACAGATTTGGAGCCATCCTATAACGCAATTGAGCAGCAATATTCTCGAGCAGTTGGCACTTAGGTATTTTGGAGGTTCTCAGATACACTGATTTCCCTTTATACAGTCTGGTCCCTATAGTCGTAGTACTGGCCAAATGTCTTACCTTAGGTTAAAAAAAGGAATGTTGATACCTTTTGGTGATTTAGCTTATGGATTTGACAGGTGTTGGCTAATAACCCATCTTAATTGAGGAACAATAGTAAGAAGTATGTTCATTATTTTCAGACCGTTTCTGTTAATATATTTCCTGAATATCCTACTTACCTCACCGCTCTCAAACCTACTTGAGCAGGACCTTGTTGTCATTGGCATGCATGTGGAGACTGAAGATGCATGAATAAATTAAGGCAGCCAATGGCAGAACATAGTCATAAAATACAATCAATAGCAAGGTGTCCCTATGAACCTTACAGTCAACTGATTTGTCTGTGTTGAAAAGAGTAACCACCTGCATCATCTCTGTGTGATGGAAATGTATGCGGGCCAGAACTGTCCTAGACAGACCTGTTGTCTGCAGGCAGAGTTTAAGAGGTCTTTAGTGATGGGTTCAAAGGTCAGACAAATGTCTAAAAGTAGCAGGACAGAGACTGTAATCATTGATTAACATTGGTCTCCAAGAGGAATTCATCCATGAACGGTACCTGAACAATTCCACAGATTACTGCAGCTTTGCCATGGCCATTTTCTCCAAGGCCACACATGAAACTAAGAAGCAAAATTTGACAGTAAGATGAATGGATTGATCAATTTAATGATGCTTCTGATACATATTGGTTGCTTCTTACTTTAAATCAACTCTGACTCTACCCATGGAAACTGACTGAACAACCACTGCCTGCAAGCTGGCTTCTTCATCATGTGGATAGCAGGCTGGTCGCTTGGAGATCCCAATCTGAACTTCCCATGCATCTCATAAGACAACCAATCAATTCATTTGAAAATAATATAGAATATTTACAGATCTGTGGATTAAGGATGGCACTAGAAAATGTGACGCCTATGCTATGCAATTGCAAACTGTAGTCAGCTTGACATCCGTATACTCCATGTTTTTCACTTAGTACTGGACAGGCAGAATACTAGTAAGATTTGCTTTTTCTGTGAGCTATCAAAATCAGGATGATCTGAGACATCATTCTCTATATCACTGAGAATAGTATATATAACATGCCGTTCTTTTGTGTGGCCTTATATCTGATCTGTCCTGTCTCAATTTTTTCTGTAAAATTGAAATTCAATTATTTACATTTATAGTGTCTGTATATATACATTACCATCATTTACAGGATTCAGTCATTGTTCTTTATTTGATTAAAATTCACAATAACACAATAATAGTAAGAAAATTAATTAATTGTGACTGTTCGGATTAAGAATTTGTCATAATTTGATCAAAATTATTTTCTCTCTGTATCTGAGCTTGTGTTCTTTAACAAATATGATATTTTTTATATGGACCACTCTTCCATGAGAGTTGTATGCCCATTATAATTTTTCTTATTGGATTGAATGATGAAGCTAAATATACAGCTATATAGGGGCTTATATTAATGTCGGGCGGAATTGCTTCCACCCGACACCTACTTGGTCATGTGACCATTCGACACACATTTGGCAGTCTAAACCGACTCATTACGATGTGACAGCACATTGTTTGGTCGCATGCTCCCCTTACCTCAATGGGAGCTTGTGTTATGGCTGTAAACCGGCCTTAACACAAGTTTCCATTGATGAAAGGGAGGTGCAGGTCATCCCTGCACCCCGACTAGGTGACTGCCACAAGGTGCAGGGATCAACAAGGGGGACCAACCGGAGGCTGTGCACCAAAATGGGCCCTGCTGGGGGCCCCCAAACACGTTTTCCGACATGGTTTCCTTATGGGAAATTCCGGCATGGAATCCATGTCAGAAATAGTGCAGGGTATTCTCAAGAGTGGAAAGGCCAGCCCTTGAGATTACTAGCTAGCTGGCTTCTGACTGGCAGGCGGGCTCTCCGAACCCATTAGAAGCCAGCTGGAATGACCCACTCGTTCCCTTTCCGACCGCCTCTGGGACACATTGTAATCAGCCCCATAATATTCTCAATAAAGCGCTTATTAAAATCATGTGTACAGTATTAACCATGGCTTTGGATTTAGGGATTGTTACATTAATGTCTGTAACTATTCATGCATGTACCTTGAATACAGCACTTTGTAAGTGTACTTCACATATATTCAAATATCAAGGTAAAAGTGACAGTTTATCATTTAACAATTATGTGTTTACAAAAATCTGAATTTAGATTATTTGGAATTATATGAAAAATACATGTCAAATTATATCTTGGTGAAATGTACACTCGTGAATTATTTTAATGTATGACTTTATGCCACAAATATAAAGTTTTGTTTTCTTTAGTAAACTAAAACTTTTTGCAAACAAAACCTCTTTCAGTGTGATTTAGAACTACTGATCTATTACAGTTTGTACTTCCCTCCTCTGGCCATTACAGTTGTCACTGGCTCACATACATTTTGCAACTAAACCATCATGAACAATCGGGAAGTCCAGACCTTTATAAAGGCAGGTGGAAAGCAGAGAAGCTTTTATCAGGAAATCAAAAATTGCTTGATTGCCTGTTGTGGAAGCTACACATGAACAGGTATCTCGGGTTTTTGTTGCTGCATGTGTGTCCAACTTTATAAGCTCATAAGGGCAGGTGGCAGCAGAGAAGATTTTATTAGGAATGTGAGAATTTCTAGATCTAGATCATGTGTTTGTAAAAGGTATTTAAATGCAGCACTTGTTATAATTTCCTTAATCAACACCTTTGTTTGGTGAGAATTACAATGGTAATAAAATTAAAATTCAACTCACCACTATCCATTGTTACATAGTTTTACAAGTGGTGGGCAATGCAGAAGTAATCCATAGACCATGTTAATGAGCAAACCTGTTTTTTGTATTACAAGATGAGCATTAGGCTTCTTTCACGAAATTGGCATCTAGGGAAATACTGTAGTAGGCAATGTTGATTTTTATATAATGTTAGTTAAGTAATTTAGAAATAAGCTAACTCAGTTAAAGCTTTTAATATAAAAGCCAGCCCCCAAATTCATATTTTGAAGTTTTTTTTTTAATTGGCATCCTTTCAGGGCCCTAAATATTAACTTAACTCAAAAATGTAAGTAGTGATTATTGTTTTATTTTCAGTAAATTTCATTACGTTTTCCAAAATAAAGAGAATTTAAGTGCAAACAGGAATTCCACTAAACCATCCCATTCACTCATCCATGCTCTCAAATTTTCAGAACCCACCCACTCCCCGTTATCCATCCTCCCCATCCTATACACTTGTACTCTGGATTACTCTAGATCAGTGTGTTGCATGGTTCTTGTTTTCGCGTTTCATTGTTCATATGAGTCATCAAGGATATCAAGCACTCTTTCTTTTGAACATAAGTTGCTTTCACTCTTGGTGTGTAAATGTTGGAACAGTGGGGCTCAGCCCCTCCTAGAGTGTCCGAGTTTCCCTCAATATTATAAGATAGTTTATCCATCCTCCGCTAGTATCATATTCCGTAAAGCCACTTGGGAGGTTCTGTCATTGCCCCAGTGCCCTAGAAAATTGTGTTTGGCTTCCAGGATTGTGGACGGATATTATGGCTGTAATGGAAGTTAAAAGTTACACATCCTGAACTGATAGTCCCAGAATAGTCACTGCAGCATCAGGTGATCATGTCACTCTATCTTTTTTAGTTTAGGATATGAGATCAGATGGCAAAAGATCTCTCTTAGAACTGGTGCTGGAAGAGCTGGACTTTGAGTTCATGTTAGAATGCACTTTTGGAAGCATCATTCTGTTAGACAAGGAGAGTAGGAGCAATGTTTATGGCCTGTATGTAGATCTGTTAATTTGTTTTAGTACAACTCAACTTTCACCCATGGCAATCATTGTGCTATGATAGTATGGTGCTGATTGAGGCCCAGGGTGGAATTAATGGGGATTAAGCTTTGACTTTGAGACTGGTGGTCTTGTAAAGTACACTTGAACTAAAGTGATTTGGTTTTGAGTTAAAGCTATGAAACATTGACCATTCTGGAGCAAGGAACAAAAGCGAAACATTTGAAGGACATACTGATATATATTGGGTGGAGTGTATGCTGATACAATTAGTCATGTCTTAAGTCATTGTTTTTCCTATAATATTGTGCCTTAAAACCTGTACGTGGTTGTGTACGGTTGGCCTAGTTTACACTGCATGCACACAAATATTTGCAGATTAGTGCATGTCCTAATTTTACGGTCACTGATACAATAAGGAGGGCAAGCCATTCTTGAAATAAAATTATTTACTTTGCTCTCTCTCTTTCTCTAAAGGGAAGAAACGTCTCCAGCACACGGTAGTTAGGAGAAGTGTAATAATATTTTACTTGATATGCTGAGTTGAAAATAATTGTGAAGATTTGAATTAGGTGATTTTTAACAATTCTGTATTAAAATAAGATGATTTAATGCTGCAGATAACAAAGAGGGCTTGAAGTTTACAATGACTTAGATTTATAAACCAGGTCTAATTCACTGAGGAAGCTTGACGTGCTCGGAATTGAAGAAGGGATGAAAAGTAAAGAATGAGTACAGTTGATTACCAATATCCTGACCAGACATAAGATTAAATTGAATTTCTGTTGTGGTCTGTGATCCAAGCTAGCAAAAATCACACACTTCATAGATTTGTTTCCCTTTCTGTGCTAGTGTAGATCAGAGATATAAGCGATTTGCAGATGTTCTAATAAAAAATGAAAAAAATGGTTTATATTTGAAAAGTACATTTAATCATCACTCTGTCACATTCCGTTCTTTGTCTTCTATATGTATTCAAACACAGAAAGCAGTTCTTTTTTGATACTTCTATCTCAGCACTAGCAAAGCGAGTAGGGTAGGATTCCATTTGATAAACAGAATGTGTGCATGCATTGCATTTAAAAAGCATGTGTGAATGATTCTGCTTACATACGTTTGCACATTAAAGGAATAATCCTTGGCTTTGTCAATGCTTGTTTAAATATTGAGACCATTAAGAGAGCACACAAGTTTCTTCTCAGTCACAAAGAGCCACATGTACTATATTCAAATATATGGCAGCCATGAAAATTAAGTAATAACTTGAATTTTATTTTTTTGCAATTGTAATGTGCACAGCTACCTCAAATGAGGGGACTTGGCGCTGGCTGAAAGATCACCTGTAAGACGCCTGACAGCAGATAACCTCAGTGTTGTTTAGGCAAGAGTCGAAGAGAAGGGTTTTTAAGCTCTTTCTGAAGACTGCTTCAGACAGGCTGCTTCTCAGGCCAAGAGGATTTCACAATTTCAAAGTGAGCAAAACAAATGGTCTACCTTCTCTTCTGGCCTTATGGATACGGGGGAGCTGGAGGAGTTTTTTGTTAGACCGCAAAGATCTCCTGGGTGTAAGGCTTGAAGCGGCGCCTGAGACGGAGAGGCCCTTTCTGGGTGTAGGCCCTAAAGGCAAAGATGAGTGCATTAAACTTAATCCTTTTGTTCAGTAGAAGCCAATGAAGATTTCATAAGTATCCTGACACCCCAGTCCTGTGGGGTATTTTAAGAATTAGCTGAGCAGCAGCATTTTGAATAATTTCAAGACGCTGAATCAGAAAAGCAGGTAGTCCCAGGTACCAACTGTTAGCATAATTCATCCTGGAGGTAATCAAGGCATGAACTATAGTCTCGTGGAAATCCCTGGGGATAAGATGCAGCATCCATCCTAAACTTAAAAGTGAAGAAACGGGCCGATAAAGCCTTGATGTGGGGCTCGAAGGTAAGGTTGGAATCAAATTCAACCCCAGTATTTCTTGCTACTAGTGCCGGAATGGGGGTTGGCCCCATTTCAGATGGCCATGAAATAGTGGGAACGGGAGAGATTTTGATGCCAAAGAAAATAATCTGTCTTATTAGAGTTAAGTTTCAGACAGGTTGCATTCATCAACAAGGGCTTACAGACTAACGTTTGAAGGAACACAGAGTTGTAGGAGTGTTTTCCTGGAAGGCCATGAGGAGTTGGGCGTCATCTGTGTGGGATACAACTCTCCCCTTGCCCCTAACCCCCAAGACTTGACTAGTTTAGACAATGGCTCCAAATATATATTTAAAACAGTGGGGCTATGGGCCAAGCCCTGAGGCACTCTGCACTCTTAACGGGTTTGAGGCAAAGTTAAAAGGTGGGAGGAAAACTGCCTGGAGCGGTCGCTAATAAAGGATTACAACCATAACAGGGTTTGGTCTGTAATACTTATCTTTTCTAGTCTCTCTGGCAGTATAACATGAGAGACCATATTGAATGTCGAAGAAATGTCCAGTAGCATTACCATAACTAGGGTATTTAAATCAAAGTTTTCTTTAATGTTTTCTGAGACTTTAAGCAGGGCTAACCCAGTGCCGTGGCCAGCACAAAATCCCGATTGGGAGTCGTGCAGCAGGTGATTGGATTCAAGAAAATTTGATATCTGCCTATCAACATTTTTCTCTAGTGATTTTGCAACCGTGGGAAGACGTGAAATAGTTCTAGAGTTACTCAGAACATTAGGGTAAGCTGATGGCTTCCAGCTGGAAGGAACCTTCGGCCGGTCTAGGGGGTAATTTAACAGTCTGTTTCACCACAGGGGCAGAAAGTTTCAAAATGGCAGGGATTCAGGGGGGTGGGTGGGGCAGACTTGCAACTTCAGCTGCTGATTCGTCAATGTTGAGTAGGGGGCAAATCTACACAGTGATGGACCGAAGTTGGGTAGGATGTTGCTTCTTGAATCATAGGAATGTGTGTCAGAAAATTGTTCAAACATGGTTTAGATTTTCTTGAAGATGAAAGAAGAAAGCTGTGCACATAACTATGGAAGGGGAGAGGGTGTTTCATTGAAGGATCCAATGAAGTATATGCCTGATGAAGGAATGCCTTTTGCAGGAAGAGTTAGCTGCAGTTTATCCATATTAAACATATTTGTCATCCCTTTGTGTATTGGGTAATAGTTTATCACAATAAACTTAAGGGTGCATTTTTAAGAGCCAGTCCCACCGTGATGTTTGTGCTTGAGCCATGTTTCCTATTCAGTGCATCCTTGCCATTACTACTTTAATTATAAAAAGTATAATTGAGCATGAACATTAGATATTCTTTCTTCTGATTTTTTTTTCCATTGTGATTTTCTTTAAAGCAACATTTACTTTCCTTTAATAATGGTAACTGGGATTTTGTTAAATCAGCATAGTACAAACTCACAGTTCTTCTAAAAATGTGACCCAGAAGAGGGCAGGTCTAGCTTCTAATTAGGTCTCCACCTGTACATGGATTAATGTCACAAAGTATTTAGAGTAGATTAGCAGCACAACATATATATTTGTCATCATTCTGAATTAACAAAGTGGGTGCTTTGTCAGTTTTTTGGCTTTCCTTAAGCCCAATTCACATAGTTCGCAAATCTACTCACTGCAGATTTGTGCTCAGTTTTCGAAGACTTATACATTTTTGCTAATTCACATTTTCCAATAAATGTTTGTGTGTATCAGACCTATTCCATTTCCAACAAGCGTACTTCCCTGGAGTGCCCACAAGGTGGACAATCCAATGGCAGGGCATAGAAGGAATGTGCATTTTTTTCTTTATTTTTTTTCCCTAACAGGTGAAACATTTTCCCCATGAAGGAACCCTTAGCCTTACTGTCATAGGAAATATTGGGTGCACCTTTAGCACCCTGGAAAACCACACCAATGCTTTATAGGAGTCGGTGTGCTTGTTTTACGAGGGGAAGATACAGCCTAGAAACTGACTGTCAAAAGCCAGGGCTGGACTAGACACCAAATTCACTCCTGGCAAAGATGTTCAACCCAGATCAGCTGCAGGATGTAGAATTTACATTGGGGCCATGGTTGGCACAAGGTAGCCCATCTTGCTTGAATGCCCCCCTGTCCTGCAATCCACCAGAAAATAGCAGAGTGACAGAATGGCCAGTCTGGCCTTGGTGAATACCCAAAAACATCTTGGTTTGCGATCGTTAACTGCATTCTGAAGGAGTAGTCCAATAGGTAGCGCTCTTTGTCCCACCAAAAACAATCTCATTTTGCAAGACTGCATCCATAAGTGTACCAGTGGAAGTATGCACTCATTCCTGTCCTTGTATACAGAAAAAGCATGATACCATTTATGTTCTGTAGAGTTTGCTGTATTGAAAACCAAACTTATTTTTTAATATAAATATAATCATTGCCACTGTCCAAGTTATCTGGAATTTGTTTACCAATCACATACATACTAGTGTATTACACTGGACGTTCCGCAATGTCTGTGGTATGTAAATGGATATGTTACAAATGAAACACACAAATATATTTATAGGCAATTTTAAGTCTGGCTTGCCTATTCAATTACAACTGCAGTATAAACCAGATCATCAAAATACATTTATATTTATAAGCACAAAACGCAACCCTGTGTTCTCAGTCTTTCATATTAGAATAGTTTTGAGTCTTGTGACGAATTAATATTAAATGTCAAAAGGAAAGGCCAGAAAAATGATTCATGAAAGTCACTTAGGAACCATACTAAAGATTAAGACAAATTTAATAATCGGATAACTTCAAAAACTTCAAAAACATCACTTCAACTTCAAAAACATCACTTATATCACACAGAACATCAGCCATGAACAGCAAGTTTCCTTTAATTTAGAAATTGAAAAATAATTTTGAAAAAGCACTGCCAATTAATGTTGCGATTGCTATGGCCCACACCAAACAAACTTCTTGCACATCACTGCATAAGATACTTCATTTTGAAAAATGCAAAGGGTTGTACTGCAGTCATTCCGAAGGGTGAATCTAGATAAATTATGTCATTATTGTGTTCGGCTAAGTAAACTGTTAAGTTAAAACAATCTTCTGTGTAAATTGGTAAATTATGTATGTGAGCCATAAAATTTGCACAGATTGCAATTATCCCTTGCAATGCTATTAGCCAGGCCTGGTTAACTAAAAGCTTTTGCATCACGCTGCTAGAAGTCAATTTATGTCAATTTTAAGGAAAAGGTAACATTTATTTACAAGGAAGGAAATGGAAAATGAAACATGCCCTGAACTCTCTGAAATGTTTGGATTTTTAAATTAAGCAATGTCTGGATTACAACTCCACCCACAATACATACAATTGTCTGCCCCGTCATAGCGTATTATATACAACGTACATTCAAAAATCATCTTCCATGAAATTAAAAGGCACAGTGTATGACAATATGATTTGGAATATGTGTGTTATTCCGGTTTTGAAAAACAAATGGCAATTGCCAGTAGTGACGTCTTCAAACACAGTCTACTAAAAACTATAAGAAGCGCAAGAATTATGTTCAAATTGGTACATTCGAAAGGGTTTAAAATTGGTGACTTTTTCGGGCACATGCACAGCTCAAGTGCCCTTTCAACAGTTTCGTTTTTTACATTTTTTTTAAGGTGAAGCAATAGTGATGCAAGGCATGAAACACATCGGCTTGTTACTAGTAATAACTTTCATTTTATGAGCCATAACACACAACGTTCAGTTACACTTACCCCTCTCTCTGAGCTTCCCCTTTTTCCAGCTCCTGAATAACCCCCAGCAGCACCTTGATTGTTTCCTGGCTGGAGCTTATTAGGTTTTCCATCATGTGAAGCTGTGCTTTCAAATCCACCACTTCCGTGTGAGGCACAATTTGTTGGCATTCGTCACTCACTGCAACGGCTGCCTGCGAAGGCTGGTTTTCTTCCACATGTATAACATTGAGCTGGAGAGTTTGTTCGTTACATTCGGTTGTTTGACACTGTGCCTGCGTCGAGCAGTCCTGCACGTCTAAAACCTGCGTCTCCACGCCGTTGAGATGCACCGCTACGTCGTCGTCGTCGTCTTCCGCCGTCGGGCACAGCGACCACTCTGCCTCGGTCATGGAGTCCGACAGATCCGGGTATGCGGCATGGGAGCCGAGTGCAGGCAGATGAACTGTGGCTTCTTCCGTCTGAAAGACTCTCCAGTGTGCTGATTGAGTGGCTCCCTCATTACCCAGTGGCCCTGTGTCGTGTTTTGCTTTCTCGAGCAGCTGGCAATCAGGCTCCTCTGAAGTAGAGCTTGCCGAATTCTGAAGGGAAGGGGGTTCTTCAGTGCAACTGTGCAAATCAATGCTTTTACTCGCCTCTGAACAGTTGCCAGTGGAAGGCTGATGCACAACATCCATGCATGCGTTAATGTTTGAAGCCAGCCCTTGCGTCCTTTGATCAGTCACCTTTCTGAATCCAGAGGTCTCCCCTGAGATAGCGCGCCCTTTTTTATCCTTAATGTCTATTAGAAAGCCATTGTTCTGATTTTTAAATGTATCGACAGCAGAGGCGTTTTTAATAAAGTTCCCTTTCTTTCGGTCCAGAGGAAAAGTCTGATAGCGTTTTTTCAGGTCGGGCGAAGTTTGAACTCCTGTGCTCTTGGTAACGTTTGGGATTGACCTTCGCGCCGGTACGGTCATGTATTTACGATACGCTGTTTTGTACGTTATGGTCTTGGTATCTTTTTTGTCTGTTTGCTGCATCGCGGACAGTTGTTCATTCTGGGCCTCACAGATGTCTTTAAATCTCACCTGTAGGGCTTTATTCCTTTTTTTAACATGCCGGTTGGGGTCTAATACATATTTCATCTCCAAGGCAAGAGAAACAGCTGGTTCAACGTCACTGTCAGAGGTTGTTAATAAGCATTTGTCGTCTTCTTTACTCACCATGATTCCTGCGCAGGGAAAAAAAAAGTTTAGCCGTCTTTATATGAGAGACGAATCAGGCTTTTTATTTAATGCATATATGCTACAAACAGGTATCCCAAAATAATGCTCAAAATTACATGGATATTGTACGTAACACATTAAATTAAGCTCCTCAGTAAACTGTACATTCAACAAGGTATGGAATTTTAATAAAAGCTGTTATTTTCACATAATAGCTATTCTTTGCTCCATTGACTTGTACCCGCAGACTTCAAAAGGTCCACATACATATTGTGTAGGAGGTCTTAATGGGAAGGGAAGATTCATCATTATTTCATTCATGCTGACCGTGTTCTTTTGCATTTTAGTGTACCAGAATAGGCATAGGCAAATTCACAAAAGGGATTTGTGCAAATTGTGCTCCATGTGCACAAAGAGAATTGTGCACAGATTTTTGCCATGTGAATAATGGGCCTATCACGATGAGCCATGGTTTCCGGAAGGCTCAAATGTAGGTATGTCCCTTATGCACAGATGCTTTCAGCTCTGCCCTGAATACTGCAGGGTAATGAGTAATGCAGAGGGTGCAATATGTCATGTGCTTGCATTCTACCTAGTGCTTAGTCAAGAATCTTTTTACAGA
Source organism: Lissotriton vulgaris (assembly GCF_964263255.1). Taxonomy (NCBI): domain Eukaryota; kingdom Metazoa; phylum Chordata; class Amphibia; order Caudata; family Salamandridae; genus Lissotriton; species Lissotriton vulgaris. Next base: position 973,961,290 of record NC_141693.1, on the reverse strand, counting down.
ATTTCACTTCTACTGAGCTGGTAAGGCAATGGTTGGGAGATGCACTCCCTGACCCACCTGGGTAGAGGCCCGGGGCAGGTGAATATCCCTGAATATACTGAAGAAGCACACATGATCGCAACTGCTGGTAAAGGCTATGAAGAAAGGAAATGGTTGTTGTAGGACTTGGCTAACACACTGGTAAAATGCATGCTCACCTATCCGGATAAGCTATGTACTATTTTGCTCTACTGTTATCATAATGCTTGTTGTTCCAGGCAGCTTGCAGGAGGTTTGGCTGAATTGGTGTTATCTGGGATCATTAATAGCTTTAAAGCTGTAAATAATGGCCTCCATTTCACAAATTGAGAGAGTGAGATACAAATTATGTAAACTTTGGTTGTATAACCATATCTAAGGAGAAGTAAGGTTACTTACGGTATTTAAAACAAGTCTTTCAATAACCAACGAGAAATCAAACATTTCCGCAAGTTCTTTTGGTCTACTCTCTCTCTCTGAATCTCAAACCTCTGCATGCATGCTTGCCTTTCTGATGGTTGACCGATTTCCCATGTTCAATGACTAAAGTAACGAGTATTAATAATGAGATACAAAATAAGTTCTTATACCAATAGTCTTTTTAGTGGCATGAAGTTGAACATTTCAGTTCAGCTTCTAAATTTTTGCAAGCAGTAGTGACATTGTCCCCCCCATCGAATAATTTATTTTAAAATATAACATTGCAATTGTGTGCCTATTACCTCTGATCATTCATCTAGCCCAACGGGAGTATCAAAACCTTCTGAGTTTGCCATACTGACTAGTTATGTGAATGCAAACATCAAGCAAAAGAAACTATAACATAGAATCAGAAGACACAATAACAAATAAATATTTAATGATTTGAATTGCTTCCAATCAGGGAGAACCTTTTATTTGGAACTAGGTTGTATATTTGACTTTATTGGAAAAATAAAAAAAAACGCTTCAGTGGTGTGAGCAATTAAACAGACTTTTTGATGTTCTACCTTATTCTGCTCTAAAATATATCTATTTTCAAAATCTCCCTGAACTATGTAGCCCAGAACAAGGTCCTGGGTGTGTTTAATATTCAATAAAAATTTGGCTTAAACCTATTCTTGCTCTAAAGACACATAGGCAATGGGAACAGTGTATACATGATGACCTAATGAGTTTGAAAAATATGCAGCTATCAATTTAGATTCGACAACAACCCTGGCATTGAAAGGGATATTGGGTACAGTTAAATGATGAATGTGAAATCAGTGCAATTACAGATTTAGGGCTGCAATAACAAATGATGCTGGGTATTTGGAATTCTGGAGTAAATTTCTGCATATTTTGCGAATAAAAGTTTTATTTAAAGTGTTTATTCAAGAAACATCTATATGTAGGGTACCTAAATTTACTATCATTACATCGCACTTCAGTTCATAATTATTTTTCCAGTAAATATGAGACTATATCACCCTGCTTGAACATCTTTCTAGCAATCCTTTCTACTTTCCTTCCATACACAGGTCGTCATCTTCACACAGCCCTTGTTGCTGCCTGTTTACTTGTTCACTACTGCACACGTTTCATTTTTACTAATATTCCAGATTATTTTACACCTTAAAATAAAGCTTTGATAATAAAATAAGAAGAGCATAGTAATTTCAAGACTTTAAATCGAAACCTAGGAACTAGAGCGTCATAGAATGCAAAGAGAAAAGTTGGCACAGGGTAAAATAGGTTCACATTTATCAAAGTAGACCAGAATATGCAGAGGTGTTCCTTTAGACAACTACAAGGCATTCTTATTTCTCAATCATTTCTTGTCTAAGCATCCCATTGTTTTGAGTCCCTAGCCATATGAGATTTGAAACACATTAAGAAGTTTTGAAAAATATACATAATCTCAAAACCAAAAGAGAAGTTGTGTGGGTCAGTTGGTACTCGGTCAAATGGATTACTCGAACTTATTTCTAGATAATTTTCCCTAAAGACTTCTGAAATACCTCCCTAAGACCGGTGCCCACAGCCATATACACACACTTTATCCATAAAGTGAATAGAGATCCGGTAAATTTCATGTATTCTACCAATAACTTACTATGCTAGTCCAGTCTCTCTCTTGAGTTTCTCTCATTCGCATATGAACATAGATATGAAATTCCTGCTAAGAGTCCCAATTGGATTTGCCAGAGTCTTTAGTCCCCTGGATAATTCTGTCATGCCCTTAGAGTGAGGAACCACCCAAGTGTGGCGACCGCTGCTTCTGTATATCCATATTATTGCCACCTGCTAGCTTTCTCTGCTCCAGGTGACAGCTGTCATTTCAGCAACAAAGGAGGATACGATCAGAAATGTATTCAACTATAGATTTTTAATATTCAACTAAACATGCATTTAAACTATTTAATAAATGAGCAAATACAGATATACACATAAAGAAAGCCTGGAAGGAACCACGGAAGAAAATACTATACTAAAAGATGGAAACAAAAGTGTATTCTATAGGACACTCGATGTAACCTTATGAGGCCTTCCAGTGACCTACTTCACAAGAATTCCACATACCTGTGACCATGTTATGATAGTTTTGGAGGACTTTCTGCAATTTAAAGATATAAGATCCTTCCAATTGGTAAGTTGAAATCACCAGGTCAGAGGAACACGTACAATGGCAGGTAATGTTAGTGGCCCCCTCTCTTTACGTTCACCTGAAGCACATCTGTGTGCTTACACCAACTGTGCAAATAATTTTAAAATATGCGCATCCACTGACAGACACAAATATGAAATGGGTTAAGGGGTTCAGTGGGTTCTAAATGTTGTTGCAACTGACTCAAAAAGCTCAGGTGAAAATTTTACTTTGTGTCTAACCGTCAAAGCACACAAGTAAAACATTCTGAGAGAAATGGATAGGAACAAGTTTGTTTTAAATAGTGCCAGATAGGCCATTGGACATTCTGAAGGAAGGGGGAAAAATGGGAAGCTCTTTTTCTGCACATAATGTCCACACAAATATTTTCTACACACCACCAGAAATGTACAGTGGCCCACTGACCTCACAGATAGTGCAGGAAAGGCACTTAATACTAAGAGATCTTTCTTCATACCCATGTATGTAGGAGCTGTTGAGCGTACTAAGATTTATAACTCAAAATTATTTTAAATATGCTCTCAGGCACACAGCTCAGGGTGTGGCATTGCCCAACTCAGGCCGGCACACAAGTGGATTGAGGAGAGGTCACAGAAGAATCAGCTGTGAAACCAGCAGTAGAAGAGGAAAGGGATAAGGACAAGAGAAGACATATTCCTCTACCCAACTGGGGTTTCCCATCTGCCGTCTGCTAAAGATGTTTTGTGCCTCTGTATCATGGAGCCCATTCCTGCTGTCTAACCCTCCAGTGGCGGATTGAACCAGCCATCTAAAAGGCTGGTGGTGTGCCAATCTAAATTGCGTAGAAAGGAGTTATGAAAGATCCCGACATCACAATACTTCTGATTTCAAATCATGAGCTGAGGACTACCTATGTGCGCATGCCGTTTTTGTTTATTCAATTTTAGTGTTTCCACAACATTAAATGTTCACTTTTGCGTATCTGCGATATTAAATGAAGCCGGGAGAGTACTAACTTTTAATATGCATATCAACCTATGTAATGTGCATGCATTCAAGTTCGTTTAAATCTAGATCACTTGCAATGTAAAGACGTAGTTTGTATGCATCTCGTTGAGAAATGCTGCTTGTAAAGGGGAATGTCTGTACAGGAGACCTCATATGTTTAATCCTACAGTATCCAGCAGTTAGATAGTCTCAAAGGAGGAGTGACTAACTACCCTTCCTTCATTCCCTACACTGTGTTTATTTGACACATTATATAGCTCTAAACAGCCATACTCATTTCCAGGCTGTACGTTGTATTGGGAATTCAAAGTGGTCTCGATTGGAATTTTGACTACAACATAAAATATTAATAATACAACCAACCCTAGGTAATTTAGGTCATTAATTTTGCCACCTCCCATCATTTATAACTGTAAGGCTTTATTACCTCCTTTAAGCATGTTTTGTTCAGTTGTTTGGTTGTGAGATGTTTGGGATTGAAAGCATGTCTGCCACAAGCTATTAAAACCCAGGAAGTTCCGACGTCCTGTCCCTGATTTCCATTCATGCTGTGTTTGGAAAGGTGTGCCAGAGAGGTCACTGCGCCCCAAGCAAGTCTATTCTAGATAGAGAGAGCTGGCATGTCGGTTCACTAACGAGGAGCAAGGAAATATAACTTCAGGACATGTCTACATAATGGATGAAGACTCTGACAGTGAGACATTGGTCTCCAACTGTGCTTATCAAGAGATTGCATAATCCAGTGCTCGTGAAAATGCCCTGCACATGCTCGCTCCTTAGCCTTGTTTTTCACCAACACAAGAAATAGAGCACAGGGGAAGGAATAATAACTTGGTTGGAGAAAAGCCACCGAAGGTAACTACGAAATATGAAGTGATCATTGGTGCTTTCAGTTTGCTTAACTAAATAGACCTTCGAATTTGTAACTAAGCAGGGTGCAGAAAGTAGTCCAAAGAGTCACATAGCATAACTTTCTTTTTAGTAGAATTGAATACTCTGCTACAGATTGGACACTGCTGGTGCTTGCAATTTGCGCTCCGCCGTCAATGCAAATTGGTTAGCCGTAGTGACCACGGCCTCTAGCAGTAAATGACGGATGAATCTCAGCCAGAAGCTCAATTGTCTAGGGACCCTGAGTGGAACAATACTAATGTAACAAGCCAGTGTTAGCACCCCGACGAGAAAAATAATACATCAAAGATTAGGAGCTGCAACAGACTCCACCTGATTGGAAAAAAGCCCTTCATGCACACTACACATCACGTAAATATTTTTGGGCCCCACTTCTTCTATTTTAGTGGGGAAGGGTCTATAGTCTCTACTTATGAACCCTCCCATGTGTATATGTAAAAACCAATGCAGGTCCTATGCTCTGAGATGCTTCTCACGTTTTTTTTAAAAGTGTGTGTTTAGGAAGTGCCTCACATAAGCAACCACCAAGTAGCGATTGTCAGGTTCTCACGGGGCTCTTAGGGAACCTATATATTAAGATATGCACTTAACATTATTTAAGGGACACACACAGATGTCTTGTTTACACAAAATATGGGCGTTGGTGTTCATTCCTTTTTAGAAAAGTGATGATGATGAGAGAGTGAGTAAATTGGTGAGAATCTGCCAATCACTCTATGGTGGTTGCTTAAGTGAGGCACTTCCTAAACAAACATTTTTAAACACGTGAGAAGCACCTTTGAGCATAGGACCTGTATCGGTTTTTACATATACACATGAGAAGCGAATGCAAGGAAGGGGAAACGGGCTCACAGCTTGTTATCACTTCACAGGTACTTAAGAGAGGCCTTCTTCTGACTTTATTCAGCCCCTGTATACAAGAAATATGCGTGCATTGTAATAATGTCAGATGTTTTTGTCTGTCCCAGTATTTATACAAATAACAATTTAAATACCACTTTTTTTTCTTTTATAGTGCTAATAAGGCCGATGCAGGGTGTCACTGCGCTTTACGTAATATGCACATTATACATAACAATCGCCATAAATCAATGTACAATATGTGTTAAATAAGACAATGAGGCTTACTAGGTGCAGGTGTCACATTTCCTTTTTAGCTCACTGTGCTTTATTAAAAGGATTACAATTTATGAACTTCATGCAACAAAAGTATCCCTGTATTAAAAGCAGTAACCCTCTTACCTATCTACTTAAAATAAAAACTTGTCATCTGCATGTTACATGATGTGCCTAATCGGAGACACATTAACTTTCTTAACTACTTTGATTCAAATCTGGGCAAGACAAAACACTGATCTCTCCAGTAAAAGTGTTAACCTCCAGAGTTATCTTACCATTATTATGATTCCCTGAGATTTACTGGGCACACAAAGATCTCCGCTGCCGGTGGCTTAACCCCATAAAATATTTAAAAATGCAGACTTTGCAAACAATTAATCAGAACAGTTCTACTTCCATGTTTCTCCTTGTTGCCAATTTCTATGTGGCAGAGGTAATAAAAAAATAAATGCATTAGTTGAGGCCCAGATCTTGCATCTGGGTTGCAACACTTTTTTGGCACAACCCCATTGCAAAATCTATTTTGGTACACCTTATAATGCGCTTAAATGTACTCATGATAAATCTGCTAAATGTGTGTGTTAGGTGTTAATATCTCATGTCACTTCTTGTGATGTCACTTCCTGTGAAGCCACATGCAATGTCATGTTCCCTGATGGCACTTGCGTACTGCCTAACCTGGTTAGTGCCCCCCACTTCTGTTTTTTAGGACTTGTACCCTGGGTAAAACACTGTATAATGCAATATTGTTCTGCTATGGTAGTCCACTTAGTCAACATTTTAAAGACTTTGTAATCTAACAGGGAGCTGCATTCCCTGTTCTTTTTTCTACAGTATTGTCAGAGGACAGGAGGTTACTGCTGTTTTAATTTCCATGAAGCTCTTGCCAAAGCATTCTTGTGTTTTGACAATTTCCTGGCACAGTTCTACAGTTTTAGAATCTCCTGTCACATAATGTCCTTGTGGCTGGATGCTCCTGTAACGATTTGCTTGAGAGATTGCATCCTCCTGCATAGTACTCACAAGGGTCAGAATAGAGTAAGCCACAATATCCTGGACAGTCAGCATTTCCCCTTGCAGTGTTTTTCGATATGCAATTTTTCTGGCACAGTGTTTTTAGTGGGGCATTTCTTCTGGTAGAAAGCAGAAGTGAGTAAATCTCTTGGCACAGTTTTCTAAATTTTTTAATCTTCTGGTATATTGTTTCTAAACCGAATGGAGAGACAGGCGGTTTCACTGTGTGTATACCTGTACCAGCACAGGTCGTCCAAACATCTTGCCTCGTGGTAAATTGAGAGCAAAGTTGCTAAATATAATTATAGAACACGTTCTTTTTTTAGAAAGATAGTTCACTCACACCCACGTCAAACAAAGCCAACTAATGTTAATACCCTTGAAATTGATCAAATGAAATATAGGTATATCTATAGAAAGGATTATCCCCAAAACCGACAACTAGCTTTTATTTTCATTAAAGTGGAATTGATTGTTTAAAACGCCAGCCTTATCAGAGTTAAGAGAAATTTTGAATTACTAGAATAAAGCTCCTGATGAGATTTTAGAACACTGTTCAACTAACAATGCTATAGAAAGGTGAAATTGTGTTTCTGAAAACAAGATATTACAGTTCAAGAAAGAGGAACATTGTAGCCTTCGTTATTATACATTTTAATAGTTTATGCTGTCTAGCATGTTTTCAAGGCTTTCATGTACAATATGGTTCTTGCATAGTCATCTACATAAATCTACTTAAAAAATAAGACTTAATACATCACTCCCAGAAAGCAGTCTCCATTTAAGTAACTATAAATAGAAATGATACCTAAAAGCTATTCAAATTGTAGTTTGTATTCAGAGAATGTTGGTCTGCCATGGATATGCTGGCAAGATTGTTCAGCGAGTTAAACAATCATCACTGACATGGTATTACATATACTGAATGAGTTCTAAGCCCAGCAAAACTACATCTGCGTTTAAATCTTAGCAGCTGGTGATTTTACAATGCTTATAACATGACTTTGAAAAGAATTGCTTTACAATAAAGAGTGATACTATTTCGATCAAGTAAGGTATGAAATAACTAGCCTAAGAAATTGCTGCTATTAAATGGCGTTTTGCCTATTGCTTCACACACTAGACCACTGTATTCTTTTGTAAAGTCTATGCACATAGGCTTTTGTATTTTTGTATTTGTATTTGGTATTTGTAAAGCGCATACATCACCATAAGGTCTCAGCGCTAGCTAGTGTTCACGGCAGGACAGGACGGAAACAGCCTTGAATTTACGTGACTGAGCTAAACAACCAAGTTTTGAGTAGTTTACAGAACTTCTTATGATCCGTCTCCAGACGGAGGGGTAAAGGCAAGGTGTTCCAAGTTTCTGGGGCTATCTGGGAGAAGGATCTACCCCCATTTCTTGCGGTTCGGATCTTCGGCACTGTCAGAATACATTTTCTGTTGGACCTGAGAGATCTAGCCTGTTGGTATATAGTAAGTTTTGTAGCTAGGTAGAGGGGCCCTTTGTTATTGAGTGTCTTCTGTACCAGGCAGCACAATTTAAAGTGGATTCTTTTTTTGATTGGGTGCCAGGCTTGGAGTTTGGACTCCTACCCAGTTATTAAACTTTTCCATGAATTCAGCATAACAAATTACCTTTTTTCAGATTCAGTGGCCAGGAACATTCTTGCAAACATTTGGAAATGTACACAAGTGCCATCATTTTTGGAATGGTGGAAAGAGACCTACGAATTAGATCACCAAGTCTGTATGTTTTCAAAGGAGGGAATTTTGATTATTGTAATAGCTCTAGGGTGTGGTATGTACACTTCTCACATTCTTGTAAGAGGAGTTCTTTGTGTTTGATGTTGAGTTTTTTTCTCTCCAAGTGTGACTAGGTATTTTTATGTCGAGCCATTCTCATCTGTGGAGCAGTGATTTTATGGTGTGTTCAGTTTTTACACACACACACATGCTCCCCAATTCCTGAAATAAGATCCTATATTGCCATCAAGGGGTTCTGGTGACATTATAAGGCAAAATGCTGATTGGTTTGAAAGTGTACTCAGAATCCTGGTCGTAAATAAAGGAACATATTACACAAATACTGTTTTATGTATTTGTTATATTACTTGTTTATTTAGGTGCAAATACCGTGTAAATTCTGTTGTTTTCCCAAACAGGTAAATGATATCAAAATCAGTAAGTCAAATACACTTTTATTGAATTAAAAACAAATGAAAGATATGCAAGTATGTATGTAGTTAACACTACAGGGTTTCAGATGAAACAACATATACTTTCTCTGCCTATGGAAATCAGACACTGTTGAAGCTGCTGCCAGTAAAGCAGATCTAACAAAAAACTTTTGTGCAGTTAGAATGTTCAGCTTCCGTGAGTAGACTGTCGACTAAATAATATTCAGTTTATGCTCAGAGACTTTTTGAAGCCACTACTGCAATGCTGACATAATAATGGGCCTAGATCATGTTTAGAATCTTTTTTCTTTTGCTAATCTTTCATACATAGACCACCAATTAGAACATTGGCATGTTGAGAGCTCCATTGAGGAGAATTGAGTGTATCCTGGCTTATATTGAATGACTGGTATAAGCATTCTCCTCCACCATTCCAATCTTTGTCTTTCTGTTTCTCCTCTTTTAATATAGAACATTCTACACGTAGTGGGTGGAATGCTCTGATAGCCATATAGACCTTCTACCTTGAGCTATATCTGTTGTTGAAATCCCTCTCCCTCGTTATAGGTCCTCGCTTGTGGCTCAGGCGTGTAACTCGGGTTTAGAGTCTTTAACAACTAGTATAGCCGTCGGCAGTGGGCTATAAGGCTATATTAAACAATGAGCAGTGAGATGTATGAAAATTCTTCTTTGTTTAGCTAACAAAGATTTCTGGTTGTGAGTTGAATGCTCCGGTTTTGCATTTGCTTAAATGAAAAAGGTCACTACTTAAAGAATGGGGAGCTGTGAAGGTCTGCAAAGGCTGCCATTTAATATAATATCCATGACATATGGAAAATATTTCGCAGGTTCCTGTGAAATATGCATTTTGTACAGTAAAAGCACCAAAACAAGATCTGACTGTTATCTATCCATCTATCCATCTATCTATCTATCTATCTCTATCTATCTATCTATCTATCCATCCATCTATCTATTCATCTATCTATCCATCTTTGTATGTCTCTGTCTGTCTACGCTACATAACCGGAACAGTTTAATATTGTCTAATTGTTCTGCAGGGGTTCAAGTCAGATTATACCCACTATAGAGGTAATCTTCATAAGTATTGCCTTACATCTTTTAGCCACCAAGGCACATTCTTCACATTTTGTAAAAAAAAATATATATCTATAATTTAAAAACGAAAACCAAAAACGTTCTACTCCAACCCCTCAAGAGGTTCATATCTACTGGCACCTCCTTAACTTGTGTGCCCTTCACTATATAAAAACCTTTTGCTTATGAACCTAATAGGAGTATTATTATGCCCTTCAACAGTTTTAGAGACCTTTGTGTTCCCTTCCTTTGTCCTCACAAAAACAGGAATCTAGTTAGGTCTGGCTCAGGCTTAGGTGTTGTACACACCTTTTTCTCAGTCTCAGTCCTCTGCTCGTGTCACTGCCTTTGCATCCCTATCTAATGGATGACCAATCCATTGTTTATGAAGTTTGCAACATGTTCTATGGATTGCCATTCCACAATATGGGCAGGCTGTGTCACATTAAGACCGAATATATAATGTCCTTGGAGATCCTTCAATAAACCTTAATTCTATTTTTCCGCTTCATAACTAAGCTCCTCCTGTCCACAAATGCCTTTATCCATATCCAAAATATACTCCTCACAACCATTTCTACGTCCACATTCAATGCTTACATTTTTTATCTTTGTTACATTTAGAATGCCATATTCATATGTGCTTCAAAGGTCACTTTTCTGTTTCATCTGGGTATGGCCACCGTCTTTAATGGTCATCTAGCAAGATTTCTTTGCTTCTTTTCTTTCTTTCATGCACAACATTTACACCTTTCGTTCTCACCGTTGATCAGTTATCATTCCTCCTTTTTCCCAGTACACAGTGTGCAGACTCTTTCAAAGAATAAACAAGATGTCTTAATGATTTCTTTCTGTACGACCCCACTTTTATTATTTTCTCTTGCTGCTGCTGCAGATATATTTTTGTTTGATGATATCATTCTTTTCTTATAGTAAATCCCACTAAGGAAACTTCTCCTTGGCACTCAAAGAACAGTTTTACTTTAACCAATCTCTCAATCTCCAGTCAGAAAGCATGTAACAAACCGCCAATCTTCAGGCAAACAGGACATTGAAACTGAGACTTGTCAGACGTTTTTCAGTCAGTTGTGTGATCTCACTGAAAAGTTGACATTCTTTCTTTAGTTCCCAAAAGTGCAAACTGTCATGGCTGCCTCATCACATGATATTTTCAAGCCTGTCAGTGACTGAGTTATTAAAAAGTTACAATTCTGATACACTTGATCAGCTGCCCTCCTTCAAAGTCAAGGCTAACTTTTTCTCTCTCCCTTCTGACCGCTTCCTCATGTGCCTCTCGAACTGCATATCCTGTGCTGCCCTGTGGTAAGTTTCTCCCAAGTGATTGCCCTCATTCTAGCATACCATGATAGCTTGTTGTCTGCTTGTGCGCGTACGATGCTATAATTTATGTACACCTACTGAAATATTCTTATATATTGAGATATATAATCTTAACCTCTGCATATGCTAATTCATAAGGCAGCATGTACTGTACTGAACTATAGCATAATTGCATATTTCACTCTCAATCTAAATCCATGTTTCGGAAAATTGGGAACAACATTCTACATTCGCAAACCTTTTGCATAACTCACATTCTTTCCTTCTCCATTCTCAAATATACCCTAAAGTCACTGTTTGTGACAAAAAGACCCACACACACAAAGTACTTATCCATTGAGGTGCATGCCAGGAGCCCAGAACTGACTGAGTAACTCTTAAGCGTTCCTGAAAGTCTTTCAAATTGTCCAGACCTCCTACTATTCTCCATACAAGAAGCTTGAGTAACCTCTAAGTTATTGAAGTGAGTTCCTCAACCAGACATCGTCTCCTTTGATGGAAATAAAAACACTCCACCATGGCTTACTCCATCACACTCAGATACAAAGCCTGAGACACCCAAAATGGAGCCACTGATGCTACCTGACATCTTTTCTACCTTACCATCAGTCGAATTCAATGAAAAGTGTAACCATTCATCATCCTCCAATGCTGCAGGAAGGCATCCACTGCCATAGTCATTGAATACATTCTCAAACGGTGCAAACTCTCAGCCTTCGATGTCAACCTACTTTCAAATAAGTCCACTCTATGAGGGTCCCATAGCTTCTGAATTCATTGGAAATAAATGGGATTAAACTTCTAGTAGCCCTAATATATCAAGTACCTCAAATTCCAATCCACCACAAACCTTTCATGTCCTGTCTAATATTCAGATTTTAAACATATCTTATGCCTAGTCAGTAACAAACTTCCTTCGCTAACTCTGTTAGCTGTTTCCACCTGCTCTCTTTTAATCAGTTTATGTACCACATTGCTGACATATTGTTCATCCTAAACAAAGCCATTCAACCATCCAATGTCTCTCTGAAACTCCTTATATTAAGTATCCCCCCTTCTAACCATCCCCTTCCTCGCTCCGGCCGTTCAACCCAGCTCCCTATTCCTGGTTATTTGCATCTGTCTCCAACGCAAATTTTTGTTCAGTTCTAAAACCTATCAATATATCTCTATATCTATATACAGACACATTATAATATGGGCTCACTTTTGGAAAATAGTTTTATTATTTCATTAAGTGCCAGCTATATGTTTGGGACACTTCTCTCTGATTATTCTGGAAATATGCACAAACTACTTGAAATGAAGAAATATTATGTTTTCATGTATATAGTTAAGTAGTATAAAAGGTATAATCTAAATACTCATATGTAATATGATCAAAACGTGTGACATTGTTCAAGATAACTTTAGTAAATGTAACTGCGAGACATGTAGATCACCGTTTCAAATCTGCATATATCTGACATAGCCCTTCTTTCTTCTGAAGTTCGAAAAATTATTACTACTGGGATGAGCAACACTAACATTTGTGATGGCGGCAGTGGAGTTGTAGAAAACATGAATTATTAATAACACCTAGACTTTTTTGTGTACCTAATTTTTTTTCTAGTATGTAATTCTTAGTAAGTGCTAATTAGCCTCAATGCTTCAAGCCAAAATAGATGGCATGTTACATCAAAGTGCATTTTCCAAGTACAACAAAATATGTGATTCCTTTGATTGAATGAGATATGTGCGAACTATTCCAAAGATTGCAAGATCTTCCTAACTACTGCTAGAAAGAATGGCAGATGCTTTTAAACAAACCCAGGAGCGGCAGGTTCATTGGGGATGTGGGGCCGCACCCCTCCACCTTTCGCCCCTCATGAACAGTGTCTGTCAGGCTAAACAAAGGTCAGCCTCACAGACACTGTTCACTTTCAGGTCAGGCAGCCAGGAGCCAGACATACACATTTAGCGCAGGCTCCTGGCTGCCTGAGCTGAACTTTGCTGGGCTGAGGAAGTCAAAGCTCCTGTGGGTGTGACGTCCTCAGCTCAGCAAAGGTCCCTGAGGCCCTCCACTCAGTGACAAGGGGTAGTGTCACTGATTACCTCACACCTTTAGTTTTAAGCCATGAAGTGCTCAGGGCCGAGTGTCAATCAGAGACACGTCATCACAGAGTGGGTTGGGATCAGCAGTCTAACTGACCCCATCCCACTCTGTGATGACGTTGGCACTGCTGCCTTCCGTCATTGGCTGACTGTTGTCAGCCAATGAGGGAAGGCAACAGTCCCAAGCCTCCTTGAACCTCTGAGGCAGAGCTGGCTGCAGGTAACCGTTGGTTTTTCTTTTAAACTGTTTGTTGCGTGCGTGTATGTATGAATGTTTGGTAAAGAGTGTTGTGAAAGGATGTGTTTGTGAGCGTGAATGTGTGCATAAATGTTTGGTGAAGCGTATTGTGAATGAATGTGTTTGTGTGTGTGCTTGCGAGTACAGTGCTTTGAATGTTGTGTGCTTGAGTGTGTCCCGTCTGCTCCCCTCCCTCCAAAACTTACCGCCTGCCACTGAACAAACCTACACAGTTATACCCTCGCCAAAGTCTTAATCAAATCAAATTTGTCTTTATTCGATCATAAATAATCTTGAAAGACACATATAACAATACAAAGTAGTTAAAATTCATGGTAGGTTTTTTTGTTTAAAAAGATATCAAACATATCATGGTAGCATTCTGTTAACATTCTAAGCACATATCAACAATAAAATTATTGTGAATCCTTTCCTCCTAAAACCAGATAAAAATTCATAGTAAGACATTATGTTTAATTACACAAGTTATGGCTAGATGGTTCTTTCTATTCTACAGAATATAGTAGAAAAGACTAAAGCACAGTGCACTCAGCAAAATCATGTTACGTAGAACCTAGCAAACGAATCCTTCTAAGGACCCACGTCCAGCTCCAAAATTTGGCCATAGCAATGACTCTGGTTTCACTAGTATCAGTTTTTAAGATACGCAAAGCCGTTTGACAAGATCTTGTTCCTAACATACCACAAACCGGCTGAAGCCATTTATGACGAGGGCCCTTGTATGCAGGGCATACAAACAGAACATGCGGTAAGGTCTCTTCCTCACATGGGCAGAGGTGACATTTTGTTTCTTGATTGATCCCCCACTTTTTAGTAAAGGACTTTAGGGGGAGAGAGCCCACTCTAAATTGGTGATAGTTTCCTGTCACCAGGGCTCGTAATGATATCCCAATAAGCCTCCAGCCTATATTCAATTTTGTGGTCCAGAAAGAGACCTGTTAGGGAAGCAACATTCACCAAAGACAGAGACTTTTGGCTGACCATGTCCCTGTATATGGCTTTAAAGTGTATTTTGGAAAGGAAATAATTCCCTTCAGGGTCCTCCCATAAATGGACAAGGCCCATAGCCAATAAAGTGGCCTTAATCTTTTGTAACCATGTGATTTTGTTTGATTTATCAGCTGCTCTAATATACTTAACTGCTCGTGCATAAGGAGGTAACTCCGGGGTAGTCCAAAGTCTTTGCCAATAGGCAAGAGGTCTAAAACCCGCAGTCTCCTCAAATGAAACACAACCCAGATCTGCAAGCAATGGTCTGAGAGGTGTTGATTGAGGGAGGCCGGTCAATGCCCTCAGAAATTTGTTCTGCGCTTGGACTAATAGAGCTATATTTTCAAAGCCCCAAAGTTCAGCTCCATGAATAATTGAAGTTCTAACCTTCCCTTGGTAAATAGTTCAAGCCGGAGCAACTTGTTGGGTTTGGGATCACCGGTGTTCTTTTAAGAGGGCCCTGCTAGTTCGTTGAACCTCAAGACCAACATATCCATCTGTGGCTTCCAGTTCAACCTTTTGCCCATAGTAACGCCCAGATATCTGAAGAAGTCAGTCTGTTCCAGGGACGAATTGTTCATTTCTACTCTAGCTTTCGCATTTTTTTGTTTGTGCAAGACCACGGACTTGGTCTTGTCAACATTGACTACAAGGTCGTGGTCATTACAAAAGAGACTAAATCGGTCGAGGGCTCTTTGCAAACCAACTTGTGTTTTAGACAAAATTAGAGTATCGTCTGCAAACATTAAAAGAGTAACCCTCGATCCTGCAAGAGTAGGAGCTTCCGTTGGATAATCGGTGTAATATGAGAACATTATTTATGAACAACGAGAAGAGGGTAGGGGCGAGGACACACCCCTGCCGAACTCCCTTGTTCACGGGGAAACGTTCTGCTAGCTCACTCTGTTAACCCCAACGGACTTGAGCATAGGTAGATTCATGTAATTTTATTATGAAAAATAAGATCTCCGCGGGCATCCCTGATTCCTTAAGACTGTCACACAGCTTGTTACGGGGAACTATATCAAATACAGATTTGAGATCTATAAATGCTGCTTGTAGGGTTCCCTGCAGCTGAAATCACTGTATTCCAGTATATTAACATGAATCTAAAGACTTGGTTGATGATGCTAACATGGGAACGAAAACCTGGTGGATAAAATGTCATTGTCATCAATCCAATTATTAACCCCGTATAGGACTAATCTGACCACCAGCTTTTGCATCGTGTCTATATGACTTATGGGCCGAAAGATAGACGGGCTGGCACGATCCCCCTTTTTGTAAATGGGGATAATTTCAGCCCACCACCAGGAATCCGGGATGGGGGCGCCTCTGGCCAGGCCATTTGCAAAAATAAAAATATATTTGATCCAATTCTCCCGATCAGATTTAAATATATCGGCCGGGATACAATACGGGCCTGGGCCCTACCCACAGTTACCCCATCAAGGGAACGCTCAATGTCCACTAGGGTAAATGTTAGGGCTTGATCCAGGGCTACACAATGGTACTGCCCCGGGCTACTCCCAGGGGATGAAAATTGGGTCTGGTAGTGTGCAACCCAAACTTCTGGGGGGACATTAGTGACTGGTACAGGACCGGCATTATCACTGCCACACTTAATTAGTTGCCAGAATAGACACCAGTTTTTCCCATTACTCGCGTCTAATCAAAATATGCTTTGCACCGATGAGGCCAGCATCTGCTTTGCAGTGTAAGACATCTCTTTGAGACCAGAGACCAAATATTATTTGCAAGTATTGTTTGTGTCCATGGCAAGAAAGAATGTCTAAGGCACTGATCCTAATTAAACTTATCTCTGTATGTTTTTGTATGCCATAATTGAACTGTCTCGAATATATTCCGAATTAACCAAGTTCTGCTTACCAATACAGACAGCTATTGCTTGTGCTGTGTAATGAAATGCACACTTTGAATCGATTTGTCATATGATGGGAAAGGGCAGCAACCAATCTGAGGCTGGACTAACCCCCAAAAAAGTAGGTTTACCTGCCTTCTGAACTTTATAATCAGAATAGAAAGGGGACTACATTTGATCTGTGATTCTTTTTGCTTCGTTGGAATCTGCGTATGAGAATGATATGGCATTCTGAAGTCAAAGAGAAGTCTCTTTTTTTAAATATCTGGTTCCAAAATGCTATTTTATTTTTAGAATATGAGGGTAGGGTGTAACGGATAGTGTCATGTTTTAATACTATATTGTTCCTCTTGCCTAATAAGTAACAATAATTTGTTGTGCGTACTATCTTAACTCGTTGTAGTTATAAGCTAATCCCTGTGTGGTATGTCGGTGATACTGGAGTACTGGAACATCTTGACCGGATAACAGTCTTGTGCTGGTTTCTCTTCTGCATGTAAACCTGCACTCAAAACCAAGGTGCTATTTCTTTACTTTACAGTTGTCCCTCATTGATTTTCGATTCTTTTAGGGAACTCAGCTCAGCGATATACAATAATGCTGAATGTACCAGCTCCCACATATCCTCTTTGAAAGAAAGCAAATGGATAAAGTGTTCAATTGCTGTGTTTGCTGATGAGGACAACATTTTAAATGGTTAATGCTATACCCACAAATTATTTCCAATAACATAAATGACATCGATCCCACGAATAATGGACTTCATCCAATTTAGTCTCAGTATTGCGTACATCTGTAAACATTTCAATTAAATTTAGATAAGAAAAGCACCAAAACAATCTCTGATAAGATTATGCTTCTCCGTTGTTTTTAATTGGCATTTTCGCAAAGAAAGGAAAACAAAACCTCCTCATCATAATTGAAATGATGGCCTATTGTTAGCGGAGTTATAAGAAGGGCACTTTTAAACCGTTTACTTTTACAGAATAAATGTGCTTCTGAAAGCAACAAATCATTTTCTAACACAGTGCCCACCTTTTGAATAATCCAGTCAAGCATGATTATATTCCTTACAGATATCCAAAGAGTGTTGCACAGAATGTTAAACACTCTTTCAAAAATACATTTTCCTGTCTGAAAAGCCTATTTATTATGCTTAATGCAAATATGCAATATGCTAACTTCATTAGCGTATATTTAACAAGGACCCCCTGAGTTCATAGAAAATAGATTCCTAGACCACGGAAAAGTAACCATTTGATATTTAACAATCTAGGCAACCATAAGAGACAATCAAAGAAGTTTCAATAAATGGAAGGGAATTAAGCTACAAAATGTTTGTAAAGAAAACAATTTATTAAGAGTTAAAAAGAACAATACCACATTCACAGATTTAATATGTACGTTAAAAGAGTGTAGTTTAAACAAACTAGACTTAAAACAACAATCTATAAATCACATGGCATGAATCACAATGCAAATGAGAACATATATAAAGTTAAAAAAAACTGGAAGTGGCAGATTGGTACTCTACACGGGTTTCGGCGGCCAGCGCCTTCTTCTGGAGTAGCCACAAAAAGTTAAAAAAAATTGTTGTAATGATGTAAGGAAAATGGAAGATGGACGGATTCCAAACGAGAAAGTATCACGCTGTATGAAAAAAGGGTTAATAACTGATCCCGCCGACCGGAACCTCTTATTCATTCAAGTGAAGGATATACTTGGTAATTTAAAATAGCGAGATCCTCCTGATGTGGAGATATTTGGTAGAGCAAAACCCCTCTAATAAGGTGGTTCTTCTTCCAATTGAGATGATTGATTAAAGGTTAAAATAATTCCCTGTCCAAAATGATTCAACAGGGCTCTCTACTTCCGGCGGCGGGACACGAGGTTTGTGCAAGCGTGCACAAGCAGAAAGTCTGCTTGTGCACGCTTGCACAAACCTCAAATCCGTCCATCTAGGAAATAAAATACTAATGTCCTATCTTGACTAGACGTCGCCATTGAGCTTTACACGCTATATCTACATATCATACTCTTGTTACCAGACAGCTAGAACCGCTCTCTAAAGAAACTAAGAAAGAAAAGTATTTTCCTTACATCATTACAACAATTTTTTTAACTTTTTGTGGCTACTCCAGAAGAAGGCGCTGGCCGCCGAAACGCGCGTAGAGTACCAATCTGCCACTTCCAGTGTTTTTTTAACTTTATATATGTTCTCATTTGCATTGTGATTCATGCCATGTGATTTATAGATTGTTGTTTTAAGTCTAGTTTGTTTAAACTACACTCTTTTAATGTACATATTAAATCTGTGAATGTGATATTGTTCTTTTTAACTCTTAATAAATTGTTTTCTTTACAAACATTTTGTAGCTTAATTCCCTTCCATTTATTGAAACTTCTTTGATTGTCTCTTATGGTTGCCTAGATTGTTAAATATCAAATGATATATGCTAACTTCATAACAGACCGATCATGGCCACGGAAGCTGCGTAAGGTTAATGTCAAATGTCAAAAGTAACTTAACATTTGTTGACGTGGTTTATTGTGCTACCACAACACACAGAAACCCAGGTTATTGAACACTGTGTGAAGGGTCATTTTTGCCGGTGTCCAGAAACCACGTGCTTCTTGTGGTCACCTGTACTCTCTTTCAGTTGTGTAGGTTATAATACATGTAAATTTATGGCAAGTGAAAGGAATGAAGCTAACCACATTCATGTATGCGAAGGAAGACTTTCTGCGGTTGAGGTTGGGGGTAATTCCGTCAAAAGAACATCTCCCCCATGGAAACGCCTGGAGTCCGACTCTAAGTGTAGGCTCTGCGACAACCCAAAGGAGGATGTTCTGCACTTGCTATGTAGCTGTAAAGATTTAGATAGAGCCCGAAGGGGCCAACTAACACAGCTCTGGGACCAAAGTGGTGTGCGAACTCGCAGACAAGCTCTGCTGATTAGCTTTAAGGGAGAAGATATCCAACTGGCCTGTAGACTAGTGCGCTTCATGAAAATAGTCAACACGACCCTAAACCCAGCGGCTAGTGATTGAACTTGATTTAAAAAGATCTGCTGTCGCACTTTAAGATAATTCTCTTTTGATTACCAAAGACTCAGTAAATGTTAAAAGGTTCTTTTTTTTGTTTATGCAAATGCATTGTACTGTACCTGTTTACACGGTTTTTTCTTTCATGTTTAAATTTTCTACTGTTTTTATCCGTCTTTGTAAAACTCTTGATCATGTATCTCCTTCACTATTTTCTTTTTAAAGAGAAATTGCAAAGATTTTTATTAATCGTGCAATAAAGTTCATTATTATTAACCCCTTCCTTCCGACGGCAGCACTACCTCCCCAGTGCTGCCGTCGGCCAATGGCCGACACGTCCCCGTCCGCGCACGGAAACGCCTGCACCGCGGCGGAATTACCGCCGCGGTTAACGGGTTAACATTCATGTATGTAAGTGTCATTTTCCCTAAAAGTATTCTTTTTAAGAAATGAAAATAGACTAAGAATTTTGGAGTTTCTCTGCCTGTTGCATTTCTTACAAAGCACATCAGCTGTTAAATAATTAGTGGTATTACTATCAACAGACTGAAATGTTTTACATATTTTGCTTATATTCACCCTCATCATCAAACTCCCATGCACAAGTGGTTCCTTCTCCTGTTAAAATTAGGAGCCAGTAACAGTCCTGAAAGGCCACTGATAATTGCCAGGAGGTTTGCAAATGTGGCTGGTTTCAGCAAAGGAAGTGCAGCCTCCTTATATACTCTCCTGGAGCCCACAGTCAGTGAATGCAGCTGCAGTGAGAGCCATATGCGTTCCTTCTGTTGCAGTTGTCATTCAATGATGGAAGCCAGTGGGTATGAAGGGTGTGTACTAAAGCCCTCAAGATTGCCCTATATCCCTAATGGATCGAAGTATGGGTAAGCTACTCGCACTCAATCACAGAATGCAGCTACTGAAGGGGAAGCTCAAACCAGCATGTCTGGATCCAGCTTATACTGTAATGTTATGGTTGTAAGAATCATAAGAGTGACGGAAACCAGATGTTGCATTTGAATGCCCCAGGGTTTTCATCAAAAGCCCCATGATCCGGTTGTGTTTGCATTAGTCACTGTACGAGTGGGTTTTAGTAGATAAGCTTGTTTCATGCTCATTATGCCATCTGGACCCCCTAGCTCTACAATGGACAAATCTCATATTTCTCTATCGTCCTCTAATAGTATGATCTTGGTCATTCTCTACAGCCAGCACTGCACGAAGCATGTGTGCCATTAACATGGAGTAACTCCTCCCTAGTCCAATTCAAGACAGGTGTTTGTAGCCCATCACAGTATAAGCTCACTGGCCAGTCCAAATTGTGTGCATACCGTATAGTAACTTATGGTTTTTGCATCGATTACCTTTCCAAAACATTACACTTTTTTTACAGATGTTCTTGCTTTGTTATGGTATATTATTGTTGAGCTCAATTCATCAAAGATAATTATTTCCTATAGGCAGGCTATCTCGCATACCCTCACGCTGCTGTTTATCAAGTTTTTTTTATTTTTTACTATCAATGTCATTTCAACTCTGGTCATGAATGGTTTATCTGTTTACCAGCCAGCAGTATTTAAAACAAACATTCATCGGCTATTATTGCATATGAGACTGTCTTTCAAATATCTTCAACTAAGTTGCCGGCCCCAATATTACATCTAAATATAACCATCTAAAGAAGCCACGAATGAATCTGCAACCCCTTCCTGTTAGACTCCACATTTATCTTAGTAACCTGACTTCATATTGTTTCCTCATGCCAACATCAAGCTGCAGCACCAGTTTTTCCTAATGCAACCCACAACTGGCGGACAAAAGATAGGACTAAAAAAACATACCAGCCCATGTCTAGCCACACCATTGGCATTCACAACTTAATCCCCGGAATATTTGTTTTATAGAGACCTCTTTAGATGGGTTGGATCTTCAGGGCTCACGTTCATCCCTACAGATATCCCAGGAGAGGGGTGAAAGTTTGCCATAAACTGTCTGATGTGGGTTAGGTATATATAGATTACAAGCATGACCAATTTACTGTTCAAACGTTTGGCCTAATACTGCACAACTTATCATAGCACATTGTTAATCACAGTAATAGTGTATCACCAACAGTTGTTTTCCTTAAAGCCTCAATTTGGCTTTGTATTTTCAAAATTACCCCAAGAGGTAAGCATTCAGTCTATTATTAGATAACATGGATTGTAAATGTAATGTGGCATTCATCGCCTGTCCTCATGACCACCCCTCAGGGAGAGCTACTCAGATGTTGTTGTGCACCAGTGTTAAATTTAAACTTGAAAAACATGACTTTATCAAAGTAAAATTTAAACCATGGTTCATTGAATCGGAAATTCAGGGATTTAATGTGTGACTTCCACTTATGAATGTGGAAATTTTGCCCAAAGAAATCTAGTATGCAAATAGACATTTGTGTTTTATTTATTTATGCAGAACTCTTTCCCTGGTTACAGTTTGGCACACAGATATTTAAGCATCAGAGCACTCTGTGCAGTTTGTGACTGCTGGAGATGTGGTTGTCTACTCCTGGGGTCCATTGTGAATACCGTAAAAGTTGAAGTTTTGCTCCACCCACAGATGTAATCGCTGGAGAGTACATTTCGGTAGTCCCTCTCCTGCACACTACAAAATATACCTTCATCTCATTATCTACTCCAATTCTGTTAGAAAATATTCATTGTTGAATCAACAATATTTGAGACCGTTCAAACAGCCGCTAGCCAGGATTCACTCTTATTAAAGCACGAGGTAAACTAGTTATGAAACAAGATCAGTTCTTTATCTAACAACGTCCCATAGTTTCCTGGAAAGTAAATGGTAGGGCATCTTTACAACATAAAAGAGCTGTTTTCCAAAATAAATGCATCACATAACTCAATATTACTCGGGCACATTACAGAAGTAACCTGGAAATACCCCTAGAACACACTTGTCTCATAACACACAAAACACAGTCCACTCTGCACCGCACAAGAACACAGCTCACCTACACGTGATAGAAGGATCCCACCAGAGCTACTTAATAACCTGCAATAAATACAATCTATGAGAATACAAACATACATATGGGAGTTATCACAGCAGGGTATTAAGTACCAAAAATATACCTTTTTCACACTATTGAACGAGTTAACCATCCAATCAAATAGCCTGTTTAAGATCACCAATGAACAGCAATTGTTTAACTTTGAAGATCCTAGAAGCCTAGTTCCATGAATCCCAATGAAACTGCAAATCCCACCCAGTCCTTATTAACATGAAAATAAGAAAAATGCGTGTTACAACCATAATGCAATTCTCTACTAATCCTTCCTCATTTACTACGACCCGTCGTTATTACACATCATCAAACTCCGGAGCTGGGGTGATGGTCTGAATGTCGCAAGTTGATATCAAATTGTGTCCAACCTTCCAAATAATTGAGGAACCTCTTATCTTGATGGAGAACACGCACAGTGTCTGGCAGCAACTCTGCATCTCACTTGCTGATACTTAAGGACTGGGGCTCATTCTTATCTGTGGGATCTTCGTCATGTTAGGTTTTGATGCAAAGAAGGCAAGACCCGTCTGTAAAATCTTTCCTGGCAATTAACAGTGCTCTGTTACCCAGAAAGACCTTATCCTATAAAAACGGTGCCATGTTATGACCCATCTGGCTCTATTGGCATTGTGAAAGGGTCTACTACATCAAGACGTGGCCTGCATTTGTTAATTTACTCTAATAAAATGTCTAGGTTTCAGCTGTAGGCATTCCATCCTTGAACTTGTGTGGCTTATGCATGACTCAGCACTTCTGAGACTCGGGAGCTGCAACCATTAATAGCTTTGAGGACATGACACTAAACTTTATGAAAAGTTATTTACACGCTTCCCCACAATATTGAACCAGCATGACAATTCTCATACACTTAGGTCAGCAAAGTCTTCCATGAATAAACTGGAATCTCCTGCATTTCTTCTTCTGCTATATTTGTTGGGAGCCTGAGATTCCGCTGTTTATAAGCAGCCTTTTTGTCACATGAAAGGAAGGCCTTCGGAATTACTGGGTCAACAGACTCACAGAGTCCACTGTACTCTTGATCTTTTGCTGAGAGACCCTGCAATGTCACGGAATCCAGATGGCCTGGTGTACGAGATTAATGTTCTTAAAATGTGTTTTACATTTCTGGATTCAAATCGCCCTTTTGTCAATAGTTGTCTTTTAGAGAAGGACTTTGATCATCTTTCCTAACAGAGTTCAATGTGGATGCTATGTTTGAACAGAGGTGGCCCGCCTGGCTCGGGGTTAGGGTTCGCGAGACGGGGGCTGCAGAGGAGGTCACGGGTAGTGTTGCACGAGGGGCCAGAATAGTTTTTAAAAAACTAAACTTACCTTGACGCTGGGTCCCTGGTCTTCTCTGCTGCTGCTCTCCTGCCTTTGACGGGAACAGGTAGCAGGCAGCCAGGCTCCCTCCCCTCAGCCTATCACAATGCTTCAATGCAGCGTTGTGATTAGTCTGAGCACCGTGACACAGCGCTCAGTCAGGAGCTGTAGGGGTGGGTATGTTCTCCATGCAGGCTGTAATGCGACCTGCGTGGAGAACAGGGAAGAGCGTATGACCGGTTTGGGCGGCCCGTTAGGGCTGACCAAACAGTTCTTGTGGAGTGGACAAACCACTACTCCCCTGCCCTACTCAAAGAGCAGAGCGGCCCAGGTCCACCCACCCGCAAAGCAGCAGGACACGTCAGGAAGCATAAAATGATAATAGCTTAAAGTTATTATCATTTTATGTTTCTCTTCTTTACACTGCTTAAAAACAGTAGGGCGGGGCTCCTCCACCATAGAGGAGGAGCTGCCCCTGTGTTTGAAGCGCAAATGCAAGCTCCGTACTGAGAGTGGGGTACTTCTTCCCATGGTTCCTAGATGTATTGCAGTCTGGTAGCTTCGGACTGTACCAATGTGGCCTGCATCATTGGCTGCAAAAGTATCCTCTTGAGCCAATAAACAATGTCTTTTAAAATAAGGTCAATTTTGTTTGTGGCTATTCATCCTTGGAAGTAGATCCTAACTTCATTGAATCTCCCCTCTGATGAGCCCTTCGAAATCAAATGTATGCTGCAGTTGAGACTTATTAGTCATCGCATTTTACATCAACATTTTACATTGTTGTGTCATTAGTATGCCTTCACTTTTCCTGAACTGAGACCATTTTCTCACTGTTTTTGTCAAGCTTTTCTAATGCGTGGGGCCTGCTTGCTTTGTTTCCAGTAATCCATATTCCCAATTTGAATTTTTACTTTTTTCAAATACTTTGTGTGTCCTTTTTGGGTAAGTGGTTGGACCCTGTGTTTTAATGAAGTACTTTTAGAAGACCGTACATTTTTGGAGGGGACTCCACAATTACAACATGATAGTGAGATATTACGGTCAGAAATTTAAAAAGTCCATCTTGATTGATTCATGACCACGTGTGGATTTGACATATTTACTCACTACAATGTATCTAATAATTGTCTGCATAGTCTCTCCTTCTGATGAAGAGGGTTGCAGGCTCTCCGTGTCAGACTGGCCTATAGGCCAATCACGTAGTGCCTGATGGGCTGGTCTCACAGATCAGTGTGGGGGCTGCGTTTTTAGCAGGGTGTGGGGCTAGTTTTGTGGTCTGATGGGTTGGTTTTTACTGTTGATTTTCCTGATATTACCACAAACATTGTCTGCAGCAAACACAAATACACGCAATCTCACAGTCTCACCTTGAAAAAATACTTATGACAAGCTCAAAACTAGCCTGATTTGCAAATGTGGCCCACTTTTTTTGCTATCTGGTTTGGTAACAGGGGCTACGTTTATTGTGGTACCCGTGCCCATTTTTTGTCCCATTCCGACCCTGCTGGCTCTGTTTATATTGACATCCCTCACTTTATTGTATTAATTACCGTTCCCTTCGATATACATGTGTCCAATAACACAAACTTAATTGTAGCTGACAATGAATCCCAAACTCCTCTTTTCCCTTTCATACCACGGCATTGCTCCCCGGCTAGGTCCACACTGCTTAAGCTCTCCAGCGTCCAGCCACACATCTTAAAAAGTGATTACCACAGTGAGGATGAGTGGGCGGAGTGAGAACGGCCCATTAGTCACAAGTTTGTGGTTATTCTTCTTACTCTGGATCCTTCTCTGCCTACACTCCTACCCCTCATCATACCTCCAGGCTGCCATGCAACTCCTCATTTCAATACAACAATCAATCCTCTTGGATGACAAGATTACTCCAAAGTAAAGGATTGAATAGGGAATGGAGGAAAAGGTTGTTAAGCATTTTTATTTAAAATGCATATATTTTGCAAATCTGAGTTTCACTGTGTCTGTCGGTAAGTGCACCTCAATAAGTGTGAATCTGACGAGAGATGGACTCGGTGTGGTAGCTGGTAAATAACGCACACAATACTGAGTCACCTCTGTCGTGGTGCTTCTTGCTTGGTTAAGTTTGTGATAGAAGCGATGAAAGGCAAAGAATGCAGGAATGTGGTTTATGACATTTATTATGCCAATTATACCTGACATACATTTACAGTAAAGCATGCATTTTTCATTAGAAGGGTAACTTACATCTAATATGATTTTGATGTCATGAATATTCTAGCCGAGTTTCTTGCATATATTAGTGTTTGGCTTCTTTCTGAATTTTCAAGCATGCAAATGAAATCTATATTAAGATTAACATTGCAAAGAGGCTTCCACATGCTCAGCACACTTTAAAATGATTTCATTTCTAATTTGGATTAGTGTTTTTCGTTGAAACGTATCTTGGGTTCATTAAATTAGCAAACTTAACTAAGGATTAAAATCAAGATTTAGTGTACCATGCACAAAGCCTACTGGGAAAAAAGGTCTGGGCTACAGAAACTGGGATCCCACTACACCATGGTCAGATTTCTTCGGTGGCTACTTCTAATTTGCAGCAATCCTTGGGAATCCAAGGGCATATCTTTTGGGATGCCTGGAACCCAAACCACGGGTCAAAAACAAGCCATCTGTGATTCAGGAACTTCTTGAAAATGCCACTTGTTGGTCTTGTCATCATAATACACTACCACTGACTACCGCTAATTGACGCCAATGGAATAATGCATATTTCCTTGCATCCAGATGGACTCCAGATACTTCTGGCCCATTGTTTTTATTATTACTGTTAATCTACTATACTTGGTAGTGGCTGTAAGGTGAACCTATGGTACTAATCAGAACAATAATTGATAAAAATGTTATTGGAAATAACAAGCTAGAACAAAAGATTGAGCTAATTTAATGCCGATATTATTGGCCACAATAGTATTTTTGTATGTGCCAAATGCTTGACGTACAAAAATCTTTTACTTATGCAAATTCTATTTGCAAACTCACAAGATTTGTCACTGCACAAGTGTACTAAACCTATCTGGAGAATCCAAAAATCCTTTCTGATTTGCAAAATATGTTGAGACACGTTTTGAATCACAATTAGGAAGGGGCGTGAAAGAGGCTTCCCCTCCAAACTGCAAGTCGTAGTAGTGTTTATTAGTGATTTGTGACCACAGCTGTTGGTTGCAAACCATTGAACATTTACCAATACATCAAAGGAAGTTGTAACTGATTTGCAGAGGGGAAGCTATCCCCTGGGGACAAATGCATCTTTGGGAATCGTGTTGGGTGGTAATGGGGGCTTGGAGACATAATACAATGCTGCAGCACTTTTCCACTGAGGACCAATCCCAGTGGGCAGGCAGTAATGTGTTTTGCATTGTATATCGCTATGGGTTGCTGCTGGCATAAAAAAAAATATATTGTTGTGTTCTTTATCTTGACCATAAGACTTCATGGACGTAATTTCTCCCACAGCTCCATTTTGGCTTCTCTTTCATATAAAATGCTGCAATTGGCACTTGCCAGCTTCCATTAAACGTATATACAATTGCGTGCTCACATCCAGCACGAGTAACTGAAAGTATGTGTTTTTCATCAATGTATAGCCATATATTTCACTAAGAACTACTTAGATGAGTTACTACTTTACAAAACAACACAGTGTTAAAGATAATGCCTTAAGCTGGTGATTATATAAAACTATGTTTAGAGACAACCTGTGTTTAGCGTTTTAAAGTGTTTGTTAGTATTTTGTGATTTTTCTGTCATGTACAGTTATTCCTAAATATTTAGTGTGCCAACTCACATGGAAAGACATCAAATATTTAGCCAGATGCCCTGCTGTGATTTCACAGTCAGCAGGCATCTGGGAGATGACAGACTGACATAATTTGATTATCTTTCCTTAAATCCCTATTTAACTCGATCCAACCTACATGGAAGTGAGTTGCAAGCCATTCGGTTTCAGTGTTTTATACACCAATCTCCATTTTTTTTAACTGATTTTATTCGTCAAATAGCACATAAGAGGCAGAGCTCTGTAACCCAGAAACTTCTGCATAATAAGCATACATCATTATGACTTTGACTTTTACACAAGTAAATCAATGAAAATGGAGAGTGGTACAGACAAAAGGAAACCATGAAGAAACCCTAATCCAACAACCCCCCCCCCCTCCAATCTTCATTTTATGGCACCAGTTTGCCACTTTACATCAGTAATACAGAAAAGTGATAAATAAATGGAAGTGGCATATTTGAAATAATGTTTAGGCTCAGCTTTCTACGTGCCTTATTTGGGTTGACGTTGCCTAAATGAACAGGTGTATGGCCACAAGCAATTCTGAAAATGGTACATTGAACACTTTAAAAAGTGCTTTTGTCCTTTTTCATGTTCGTTACTACTGGGGAAGTATGTGGTCGTTAGGTCAGCAGTTTTATAGGGGTGAGCCAAGAAAAGCACCGAAGTGGCTATCCGTGGACACCCTCTTATATTACATACAATTAGAAAGAGCTTGCACTAGCCAGAACTCTGAATTGTTTTTGAGGTTTTTCTTTTAGACCATGTTACAGGAGTTTAGTCAGAATAGTTTTTGAATAATGCTTCAAATTATTTAAAGGAAATGTAGTTCTTGGTTTAATCGCAATGCATATCTTAAAAGCAACTCAACATAGCAGACATCATTCCAGTTGACACCTGTTACACCAAACATCCAACTGAGCACATTGTCGACTTCCTTTTCATAGAGTATGTTGTAAACGTTTCCCTCCAAATGTGGACAACATCTCCTGTAACAAAGGCAATATCTTAAATTAATCTTGCTATCGCAAAATATTCACAGATTAAAGCATAAACATTGCTTTCTCCTGTTCACCTTGTCCTTTCTAAACTCAACCTCCATCAAAGTACTCAGTCAGTTTGGGATCTTGTGATCATTATTACTTCTTGCAAGGAATCCTGTCCTCGCTAATTCCTGCCGCAAAAGCATCTATGACTTCCGCCATGTTTTCCCCACCTTTAAATCTTATGTCTTACCCAAATATGTCATACTACTTTCATTAACCCCATTAAATAAATACCTTCCTGGATATGAATTCACTTCCTGTTATGAAATACAAAATGTATCTCAGACATTTTATACTAATAGTGTATATACCTCTTTGTATCAAAGTTACAGGTTCCTAGTTGACATCCAATCTGAGATAAATCTACTTTGTCTTGTGTTTTGCAACTCTCACAAATGATCTGAATTGCCCCATTGTTTTGGCTCTGCACTCTCTACAAGATTCTAACCTGAAGAAGTAACAGTTTTACTCAGAAGACTTTAGCAGATGTGCTTCTCTTTGGTGATCATCGTAATGATATTTGTACTATACATCCCAATGATTCCATACCTTTTACACCCCGTGGATCCGGATTAAAAATTCTGTAAATTCTCATAGTTAGTCTGACTCTATGCTACAAAGCAAGACCACCTCCTTTCACACAGCGTCCCATTGGTCCCCCATGAGCATTGGAAGCCATAGTCTTCCATATATGATACAGTTATTGGATGAACATGCTGTAAAACTAGACTCCACCACAGTAATACCAGTGAGATGAGCAGTTATTTTCAGTCTGACATTTATAGTATAGTGCCTTGTAACTCTTTTCTTCATTGGATAATCCGAGTAGAAGTATGGATCGTTAAGATTCATGTCAACTTCCCAAGACTATTATGATGTAATTGACGCACATGTATTCAAATATAGCTTCAATAAATGACAGAATGACTTCTACGTCAAAGGACTGCTCTGTAACTAAGAACTCTGATCCAATTTTGAAAAGCAGTCTACCTTTTGCACATCTGTTGTGTTTTATTGCATTTTTATAGAAAATTCTGTTGTATTTATCTTAACGCATATCCTGCATGTTCGGACAAAGTATACGCCCAATTTTCAGTTGCACCACATTCAAATCCACATTTTTTGTTGTGCCTAATGTATTGGCAGTACAAACTAGGGCATCAACCAATTCATTTTTACAATTAACTGTACTGGGAAACTCTGTGTTGGATATAATTAGAGCTTGCAGGAATTAATGTACCAAAAGTCAATTGAACCCTCTATGGTAACATTTTGTTTGGCTGTTTATAAACTGACCAGGTGAGAGAGGAGCAAGGTGTATTGATCAATGCTGAATACCAAAAGATGACATAACATAGTTTGTTTTCTAAGAAGGATTTGCCTCATACCTAGCCTCGCTTTCTTAGTATTGATTTGATCTTCAAAATTCATTGTAAGGTATACAGTGATGGGCTGTACTTTGTTACAACATGCTTCTATCTCATATCTACATCACTGTGAGGTCACACACAAAGTTTACTAAATAATGAACGTCATAACGTGCTAGATCTATATGATGTCTTGTGATAATTCGATAAGAATATTATATACCCTTTCCAACAACATTTCTTGACCAATTCAAAAATGGAATGGAGCACTATAAACATATCAGCACATTTATAACGCATGCGATTGTGAGGCTTTTGCATAGATGTCCTTTTTGTGGGCACAGGCTAGGTTGGACAGCATTTTATCCATAAAATGCCCTTCTGACACACAGCTTCAGACCATGCACCAGTGGATAAGACTCACTGTCGTTAAACTGCATCAGTTGTCCTTCTTTGGCTGCACGTTTTGATGGCTTAGTGACCAAGGTCATATTAAAACCGCATTATTGTATGTGTATTTGTTAATAAAAAGACAGACAGACCCAGATGGTCATACACTATTTGAACCAACAGCCTTCACTTAAATTCATGTTTCATAGCCTGTTCAGTTTATATATATAAATCGCATGTGCAGTATGTGTGCCTGCACAACCAGTTTTAATTTTTATTTTTATATCAGCTGTGCAAACTATGGCACAGGTTTATAGTCACCTGCCCAACATTGCTCTATTTTTTTAATGGAAATCCTGGCATAGAACATATTGTCTCCTGGTTTTGCAGTCAGAAACTTAACCTCGTCCTTTTCATGCCCGTATGGATGTCATAGGATGGAATGCTTCGGAAAGGTGACGTGCAGTTTTTTAAGTGTGTCATTGTTTAGCACCACGTGAACGCCCTCCTCGCTGGAGGTCAAGTGTAAGTGAACATGTTGAGTACTAGAGGACAGACCCTTGGGTCGAGCCTGTTTCAGTGATGATGGTAGCCAGATGCGCATTGCCACGCGGGGACAGAATGCATCATTTTGCCTGAGGGTTGCATAATTCCTTTGATGCTCTGATCTGCCTGCCTTCAGCATGGCTCCCAACGGCTGGCTGTGGAACTGCTCTGCCCCTCTCAAGGGCTGTTCGAAGTCTACGCTCATCTTTGGGCGCACATCTGGCACCTGAACCATTTTCATTGCGTTTCAACGTCTCATTGGGCAATTCAGAAGCCACTTGGAAATGACGCGTCATGGTATACTTTTGGATATTTGTCACGTGGCCAGAATAAGAGCCATTAGCTGTACAGACGTTAATTTTGTTCACTTTAGACATCAAATACTAATAATCCACAATCCACCACTAGCGCTTACGGTTAGCCAATGGAATGCCTTCGCCAGTTGCACGCATTCAATCTCAGTTTTTACATTTAAAATTGCATCAGTTGAGTTAATATTTTTTAATGTACCATGCGCTGAATGAAATTCACGATACTGCACCTTCCATTTTACACAGCGCTTTGGCAAATGAATTCTACTTGCCAATGAAACAGTTAAGCCGCTCAACACAGAGGCGAGCCCAGATGCTTGTTAGCTTAATGAGGAACTCGGAGCGGATTGTGGGGCCTTTTAAAACTGCCACCCCCTTGGCGCGATAAATAACTTGCACCTTTCCGTGCAGACTTGTTGTGCAAAGTCGCTCGGCTGCTTCATCTTAAATCATTTCTTAGTGCCATAAATAAATAAATAATCCTGCTTTTTTGTTGGGGGATGGGTGTTCTGCCTGGGACAGCATATGAGCAAAATACCCCTGCGAGCTCTCAAGGCTTATGTGCTTATTCCCAGCGGGTAAAGGGAACTCTCTGAAGCGTGTTTTGTATTTTAAAGGTGCAATTCCTGTGGAAGTGCACAGTCTACCTCAGATTGATGTAAAAAAAAGACCGAAGCCCTTTATTTGCACTAATAGTGAAATGGCCTTCTTTTGGGCACAGCGGACATACCATGCGGTAGCAGGGACGCCTCACTTGCAACCCACATATTTACTATGCTCTGTCGCCGAAGAGACAGTCGCTTGACTGTG
Source organism: Lissotriton vulgaris (assembly GCF_964263255.1). NCBI lineage: Eukaryota > Metazoa > Chordata > Amphibia > Caudata > Salamandridae > Lissotriton > Lissotriton vulgaris. Next base: position 973,929,066 of record NC_141693.1, on the reverse strand, counting down.
AATGGTAATACAGTTATTAATGACATGCCCGGCAATTAAACCGGTCATTCAACCGAGCAGGGGTTGTGTGTTCCAGCGATGAGCACCTCAGTAATCGTGTGCCTCCTGATAACCGTGCTTGGTTGGAGAAAGGCCAGTCGCCAGGTCTGAATTAAGTAATAAAAAATAAAAATAATACACGTTATTAAAAGAGTCCGGTGTCACTCTGTACTTTGAGAGGAATTCGGGCTTGTTTTGACTTCCCGCTCGGGTCCAGCTGTTGGCGGGGGTGCACACTGCGCTCCTGGCTGCCTGTGAAGACGAAGGGGAGCCATCGCTGGCCGAAAGACAGCTCCTGAAATAAATCAAGGTTATGCTGCTGCTCGCAGTCAAGGGGTGATTTTATTGCTATGCTGTGGCTGCAGTGTTGGGCTGTTCATTATTAATACCAAAAAGGGGAAATGTGGTCATTCCCGGAACTTACTGCCTCTAGCTTCCAGTGAGTTTTTATTCTGTCCTGGGATGATGGCGAAGTCTTGGCATTGTGGTGGTCCATCCAGTCCCAATGCCCAGGCATTCCAGTTCAGTCAGTGGTCGGAGCCCCGGCTCCCGCAGGACAGCCGCCTGCAAGAGTCAATGTGTCCTGCAGGTGATTTCTCCTCATAATATTGTTATTAAATTGTTTATCCAGAGCCCGCAGGTTGCCCGCTGCCTATATGTGCTTCTTATCGAATCGATTGTTCGAAAAAAGGTTATTCTTCAATACAGTCGGTTTAAAGGAAACCTCATAGAATGTTTAAGGTCATGCAATAGAGAATGCCCAAAAGGCAGACCGGGAACCCCATCCCCAGCCCCCTCCCCCACTTCACCCCACACCTCCTTGGCACAAACAGGCAACTCCACGCAGCATCTGAGATTGCACTTTTATCATACCGACCTGGGCTGCTCGAGTCACGCACTCCAATCAATCTGCATGCCATTTTTTTATTTAAATGCTTAGGCAGGAAGATGACATATTTCACGTTTATCAAATACAAAGCCTTGAGTTCAGGTTTGAGCAACACATTTAATGTTCAGGTTTGTCCTGCGTTTTTCGGTACAAGCAGGACGTGCACCTTTCATCACATCGCGAGCTGGTGCGTTCACTTACTCAGAAGTAACAAGGCCGAGCTCGGGTCTCTTCGTCTCGTAAAGGACCAGGCTGACATATTTTGCCTTGACCTTGTATTTGTAATGCGCGCTGGGTTCTTTTGGGTTCGCTTGGTGAATAGTATTTCGGACGACGCTGCGGTGTCTTCCTCGATACCTGCATGCATGTCACCAGCGCGCGCAGTGAGGTGTTTTTCCGCCGTGTCACGGGTCTGTCATCAAAGTTGCAGGACACCAGTGCGCATCTGTCCCAGGTACATAGCACGAATACAGCCAACCAGTTGATTGACACTCTGACTTTCCAATAAGCATCTACAACGAGGATTAAGCAGAAAGCTTTCATGGAGGGTCAGATCATGCCACTGCACAAGTATGCATTAATCGCACCTCCACACGCGCCCCTGCCGAAAGCTTACCTTATCTCGCCTCAGAAATACCAATTAAATGCGTGCGAAGTTCCCTTGCGATGCATCGCTCTCCCTTCTCGCCTGCAAGCTCGCCGGTACACGATCCGCCGTTGTGGGGCATCTGATGCAAGATTTCACCCGCAGTCTCCTCGACTTCCGGAGTCCGGGCACTGCTGAAGTCTTAGACAGTAGGAACTTGGTGTATTTGAAAAACCCAGAGGTACGGTTTGAGCACTAATACAATAGCTGCTTACACCACGAAGTCACCTCACAAACTGCACGAAATCCAGACCGCAATTCGCTGCTGTCTTCATTACCAAGGGAGGGCGCGCCACCTAGTGGTTACTCTAAAACGGAGCGGACAAACTGTTTATCTTTTCCATGGTTTTGGGAAACGCTCCGTTTAAATGATCACTTTGAGCCCTGTGATCTGGTCCCACGAGGGCTCCGGCGATATTGTAATTGCAGGTGGCATAAAGAAGGGCATCCTATGTTCCCCCACATCGGGCCTGCACGGCCATAATGCACACCGTGCCCATCGTTTCGTGCTGGAATCCGTTTCTGTCAGCCTACGCGCATTTCCGGTCATTCGCGCTCGTGTGGCTGACTAACAGTTCCGCAACCACGACAGGAAATCTTTCTGCTCAAGGCAACATACAAGATGAACGTGAATACATCGGGAATCCAAAATACTATTTGGTATTTTTCTCTCAAAAAAAGTTATCCGCTTCAAACGTGCGATGGATGCCTTTGCTGCTCTCGCGCTTCCACGGCAGTCTCCCAGTCCAGGGTAATGCCGACAGAATTCCTCCTCCAATAGCTCCAATGCTGGAGACCTTTTTTTTACGCTGGTGGGCTCCACGCGAAAATGCTCTCTGCAGGTGCTTATCGCCGGGTTGGATTGCACTGTGGCAAGGTCCAGCCAATCCAATCACCAGAGCAGTCCGCCGCGGGGATCCCTTCCCCTCCCGTTTCTTAGTAATCCCTTCAAAACTCTGGCTGGGTGTCTATGCAGATCCCGCAATAGTTTCGCAAGCTATTCTGCTAATTATCATGCTGCCTTTTGGCGAGGTTCGCGCTATGCGAATGCGACAACACACACATGCATATAAACATTTTTTTACTGAATAACTGCTGGCATATTCAGAGGGAGTCATTCCATGAGAATACTTGTCTCGCACGGAGGCAGGATGGGGGTTACTTCTTTGGGCGCGTGCGTGACGATGACAGTCCCATCACCAGTAGTCTCGCTCTAGGAAATGTGTTAGAACAGGTTCACACTGTGTGCGTCTTGTCCCCTGTGCTAGCTGAGCTCGCGTTTTGTTTTTCTTTTTTTTAGCAGTGATGTGGAGTCCAACTCTAATCACGTCACTACCCTTGTGCACATTCTGATTGGTAGACTCCATCATTGGTGGTGGTATATCCACATTGGTGAGTGTTTAACAGATTCATTCTAGCCCCATGATGCATTGGCCAACATTTTAGTAACCAGAGACATAACAAAGTGATTTGGAAGTGGTCCCGGAAAGACCATGCTCAAAATGGACTGCCAGATCAACTCTGTCTCATCTTCCTGCTTCCACACCCTCCGCCTCCTTCGTAAGACCTTCAAATGGATCCCCCTCGAACACCGAAAGACAGTCACTCACGCCCTGGTCACCAGCAGACTCGACTTCGGCAACGCACTCTACGCCGGAATAAACAAAAACCTCATCCGCAAGCTACAGAACATCCAGAACGCCGCCGCAAGACTGGTCCTCAACCTGCCAAAACACTGCCACATCTCCCAGCACCTGCGCACACTCCACTGGCTCCCCGTCGAGGCGAGAATCACCTTTAAGATGCTCACCCATGCACACAAGGCCCTCCACGGCACCGGACCAGCATACCTGAACAGCCAGCTCAAATTCCACGCACCCCAAAGGACCCTACGATCAGCCCAGCTCTCCTACGTCGAGGTCCCCCGCAGCAGAAAGACCAGATCGGGAGGCCGCTCCTTCTCCTTCCTCGCGGCCAAAGCATGGAACGCCCTTCCGCTCCACCTCAGACAGAAAACATCGCTCCCCATCTTCGCAAGAAACCTCAAAACCTGGCTCTTCGACAGACCCCCTCCTTGATGGAATGGAACCTGCACTGGTGCGAACTGAAATCCAGACAGGCATCAGCAGACTGCAAGGCCCTCACTCCTTCTCAGTGAACCTTGTGGATGCATCCCTTGATTTCATACCTGCAGCTCAATGTATGCATCCACCCCTCAAGGAATCTCACGCTTCGCTTTCCTGATAGCTGCTCGTCAGATGTGCCTGCTGACTTTGGTGAAGGATGTAGAGCACATTTAATGAAAGCATTGATTCCCCCTTTTTACATTCTCTTCCCGGAGATGCTCTTGTCAGCCAGCAAGCTAAGCTTAGTAATAGAGGCAACTGTCCTGTTTAGAGGCATTCACAAGGCTGCTCAAGTCCAGCAGCAACACTGAGCATGACTAGTGATGTGACCAGGGCTCGAGTCGGAGTACCACGCGGGTGGACAGCGTCCACCCACTTATTTGACCGGGAGCTCGATAACTGGAGCAAATGGAGCCGCACATTCACTCTATGGCCTCTGTGGGGCGAGATCGGAGCCCATTCAGAACGCTGCTCATGCGCTGGCTTCTCTGATGCAATTGCATCTAAGGGGTGAGCGAGGGGAGGCAATTAGTGATGGTGCAAGCCACCTTTTGTGACGTCACTTGCTGTTGTGACGTCAGCGTCCCCCCACTACTTCTTTTAGGACTTGTGCCCTGGCTGTGACTGTGAGTGCTGCCCCCCTGGAGTAAATCTGAGCTGCATCCAAGTGGTTCTTGCATGGCCTGGAGATCTTTTTTCCCTACATAGGGCCTCATCCATGTGCCCATGAGTGTATGGGATGCTTATCGCAGCGGATACATTCTGACCCCCAGTTGTTCGATAGATATTGCTCGTGCTGAGATTTGCTTGACAATCGGACACAACCCTTTATTTTATAGTTTTTTTGGCACTCTTTAAATTATGGCAGTTTTGACATGCTGACATTTAATGGATGGCGCACTCCACTGCAGTAAACTTTGCGCATATTTTACTTGCAACCCCTGTACAAATCGGCGTTTGTTTAGGCAGCGCAATTTACTTGGGCACTCGTAATCAGGCCCTTAGATGGTCAGTCTTTCTGACGTCACAGACCCGCATTTGGATGTTTTCATCACAAGACAGCCCTTTTTCTAAATACTTCCTTTGGCAGCACACATTTTTAGACCTAGTTCTCGTCTGACAAAATAAAATCTATTTTCTTTTTGGCTTCCATGACTTGCATTTTGTTTTCATTAGTTTTTGCTAATATCTTTGGCTTGCCTATATTCTGCTTAGTTCTGCAGAAGGAATAGGGCGAAAAAGAGTTTTGTGGAACACATCCAAGTTTTGACGTTACTCATTTGGTTGGCTTTTTGTTTCATATGTAGCATGTGAAGAACTGAGCCATGTACGTTTGACCACTAAAGAGCAGTGGGCTTTGTCTTTTCCCAGTTCCACACTGGGCAAAAGTTGTGTTCTTCTACCTTTTCAGAAAGGAAAAGACTTCTTCACTGACTTGTCCTATTTTCTATTTTTTGCTTGTGTCGGTAGCAAATTTTCTCTTATTTCGATATGTTCCACAACATATAGCTGAGATCTTTATCACAGACTGTTAATTCTGTTGAGAAGGACGACTGCCTGAACTTTGAGATTATTTAGTATTGGTGGCCCTGCCGTTTTCCCAAGAAAGAGCAACAAATTGAAGTTGCACATACTCTCCGTCTGCTGGACATTCTTAAGAAAGTGTTCTATTGGCTTCTCAAATCTCACATTAGATCACTAAGAGAAATTATAAAAAAAGGGAGGCATTTAATGGCCATTGGTGAACCAACAACACACATATTTAATATCTTCAATAAGAGGTGCGTGGACAGTTATACGAGGTGCAGGTGCTGCATGGATTGTCATGTCTTCTATCCTGAGGGGAACAAACATCTTGTTTATAGAGTTGGACAGTCCAGGATCACTGTGGATACACATCCATTGTGGACAGCGGAACCATACATATTGCTGCAAGGGTCCTTCTTGACTCATACCTGTCCTCATGGCATCCATTGATGGTTTCAGGAAAGGAGGCCAAAGATAAGTTTGAAGACGAGTTATAAGTGAAGAGTGAATCATTAGCCACTTGTGACTGGTGAATGTGCCTTTGTGTGACCCCCCCCCCCGCCCTTCCCAAGGCTGGTTGTGGTCATGCGTGTGAGGGAAATAACCCTGCTAAGCTCCTTAAGCTCTTTAATAGAAGCAGGTAATGCTTCAATTACTTACCGGTAATTGCATTACTCTGAGTCCTACTCCCTCGCTTCCCTTACTTACGAAATTGAGGCATCCCTGCCTCACCAGACACCCGTACCCACGTGATTTGTCATGTGGGGACTATATATAGCCCCAGCCCCCTCATACCTCCTGTAATACCACACAGATCGAAACCATACCAAAAGGTTGGCCTGGACCATCAGGGAGGGAGGGAGGGATGTAAGTAAGGGAAGCGAGGGAGTAGGACTCAGAGTAATGCAATTACCGGTAAGTAATTGAAGCATTACCTCATCGTCCCTCCCTCGCTTCCCTTCCTTACGAAATTGAGATGTACAAAGCCAAACAGGACAACCAAAGAAGGTATGCAAAAAACAGGTTTATTAAAAAACACAGAAGACCAGGGGAAAAATCACTATTCAGGAATCATAGTCGAAAGAACCCTGTGTCCAAACACATCAGCACAGTCAACCTCCTGGCCAATCCTGTAATGAGAGGCAACGGTCAGCGGGGAAGCCCAGGTGGCAGCCCGGCAGATCTCTGAAATGGAAGCCCCTTGGACCTCCGCACAGGAAGCAGCCATGGAGCGAGTGGAACAACCCTGAACCCCCAAAGGAGAAAGGTGCCCCCCTCTTTGTACGCCAAAGAAATCAGAGAACGAACCCAACGACTCAAGGAAGGAGTAGAAGGAAGCAAACCCCTATTCACAGGACCAAAATTAACAAAAAGGGAATCTGAGAGACGGAAAGGAGCGACCCGCTCCAAATAGACCAGGAGAGCCCTCCTAACATCCAAAGAGTGAAGCCGCACCTCAGACTCCGAGGACGGGGAACCAAAAAAGGAAGGAAGAACCAACTCCTGATCCCTGTGGAATTGAGAGTCCACCTTAGGACGAAAGGAAAGAATATTCGCAACACGATCCTGTCATCAAAAACCCGACAAAAAGGGTGTTTGGAAGAAAGAGCACCCAGTTCACTCAGGCGGCGAGCAGATGAAATGGCCACCAAAAAGAAAGTCTTGAAGGACAACAGGCGCAGATCCACAGAAACCAACGGCTCAAAGGGAGATGACATCAAGACGTCCAAGACCAGAGAAAGATCCCAGGTCGGAAAATGCCGCCAAGGGGCAGGAAGAACGTTACTCAAACCCTTAAAAAGGTGACTGACCAACCCCTCAGAATCCGAGAGATTGCCACAAGAGCTCCTAAACGCCCTAATCGCAGCCCACTGCAAACGAAGGGAAGACACCTTCAAGCCCAAGGAAGCACCCTCCTGAAGAAACAGCATCACCTCAAACAAAGAAGAGGAAGAGGGGTCCAAACCTTTGACAAGACACCACCGACTGAAAGAACGCCAGTGCCGTAGGTAAGACTTGTTGGTCGAAGCGCGTCTAGCCGCCTGCAGAGTAGAGGTCAAACCAGCCGGAACCCCTTGTCGCAGAAGACCTAGGCGTTCAACCTCCAAGCCGCCAAGCGCATCCGGCCCAGAACATCCTGTTGAAACGCCGGGAAGACCAAAGGGGGAGGAGACAGAGGCAGCAACCACTCCACCTCCGACCTCAACTCCACCAGGAGAGGAAACCAGGAGGCACGAGGCCACGCCGGAGCCACCAGAATCACAGAAGCCCCCGAGGACCGGACCCTCAGCAGGAAGCGGAGAAGAAGGGGGAAAGGAGGAAACGCATACAGAAGCCCGCGGGGACAAGGGCAAGAGAGAGCATCCACCGCCCAGGCCGACCACTCCCGACAGCGGGAGACAAACCGGGACACCAAGGCATTTCCCACATCCGCAAAGAGGTCCACCACCGGAACACCCCAACGCAACGTCAGAGCCACAAACAACTCCCGACGAAGGCAGAAATCCACAGACGACGGAATGGCCCTGCTGAGGGCATCCGCCCGGGAATTGGACACCCCCCGAATATGGATCGCCGAGAGAGCCAACAGATGAGATTCCGCCCAAACAAACAACCGCCTCGCCACAAGGGCCAGAGAAGAGGACCTCGTCCCCCCCTGCCTGTTGACGTAAGCCATGGCCGTGACGTTGTCCGTCCTGACCAGGACCACGGAACCCAGCAGAAACTGGGAGAAGGCCAACAGAGCCAAACAGACAGCCTCCAACTCCCTCCAGTTCGATGACATCCTGCTCTGAGCGGGAGACCAGAAGCCCCTGGACTGATGAACCCCCAGCCAGGCCCCCCAACCCGAGAGGCTGGCATCGGTCGTCACCACAACCGGAGCCGGAGGAGAGAGAGAGAGAGACACCCTTCAGCAATGACCCCGAACCAGCCACCAACCCAGAGAAGATCTGATCTGAGGGGAAACCGGGATCGGAGAAGAGAGGGGAAGGCAATGGGGAGACCAATGCGCCAGAACATGAGCCAACAGTGTGTGCAAATGAAATCTGGCCCAAGGAACCAGAAACACCGTGGCAGCCATATCCACCTGAACCTGCAGTCAACGTGCCGCCACCTGCACTGGACCGGACAGCAGAGACAGGATGTGAGACTGAATCTTGACCACCCGAGCCTCGGGCAGAGTGACCACTCCCAAATCTGTCCGAAACCTGGCCCCAATGATGAGACGATCCTGGGAAGGAACAAGGAACGGCTTGCCCAGATTGACAAGAAAGCCGTGCCCCCTCAAAACGGCCAGCACCAAGTCTGTGTGATCGACAGTCAACTGGAAAGAGGGAGCATGAACCAGCCAGTCGTCCAGATAAGGATGTAAAAATATCCCCTGACAGTGGACCAGGGCCACCAAGGGGGCCAAGAGCTTGGTGAAGACCCGAGGGGCGGACTTCAGCCCGAATGGCAAAACCGCAAACTGGAAGTGGAAGCCGCCAACTGCAAAGCGAAGAAACTGCTGATGAGACCGAGCCACAGGAACGTGAAGGTAGGCGTCCTGTAAATCGATAGACGTCATGAAGTCCCGGACCCCCACCAACGGAATGATGGACTGCAAAGTCACCATCTTGAAGTGAACGGTCCGAACCCAACCATTCACCCTCTTCAGGTCCAGAACCGGCCGGAATCCCCCTGACACCTTCTGGAGCAGAAACAAAATGGAATAACATCCAAGACCTCGCTGCGCCAGCGGGACCGGAACGATCGCCTTCTTTGACAGAAGATCCCGAACCCCTTCCAGTAGAGCCTCCCTCTTGGACGGAGACTTGGGGATAGGAGTAAGGATGGTGCCCCAACCGGGCGGAACGGCGACAAAGTCGATAAGATAGCCTCTCCTGACAATAGTCAATGCCCAGCGATCCCTTACATCCAGCTGCCAAGCGTCCAGGAAAGACATCAGCCTCCCGCCCACAGGACCCGAGTGCGAAACACAGTCGACGTCAGGACTTCCTCTTGAAGGTATCCGCCGGAAGCTTGGGACCAGGCAAGGCCGAAGATTTCCTGGGCCTGAAATGGCATTGACGAGTAGAAAAGATCCTGGAGGACTGGCGGGAAGACTGAAAAGATGCAGAGGAGGAAGGAGCAGGATTCCAAAAACGGCGAGAACCAGAGGTAGACGCCTTGCCCTTGTAAGGCAGAGCATGCTTACGGTCCTTGAATGCCTTAGTGACCATACTATCCAGCTGGTCACCAAAGAGCAACTTGCCATCAAAGGGAATCTTAAGGAGTGAGGACTTCTCCGAAGAATCAGCCTTCCAGTCACGCATCCATAAGTTCCGACGAGCCAAAACCAAGGAGCCAGAGGTCATGGCCACAGAGCGGAGAACATCTGAAGAGACGTCAGCCAAGAGCTTAGCCTGCTGTCCATGTGGAGAAGCAAGCCAGAGCAGTCCGACTCCTCCTGAACAGCCGTGGCCAGCTTGCCAAAGTCAGACACCAAAGACTGCGCCGCATACGCCGAGTAGATACCAGCACGTAAAGACAAATTCCCTGCGGAAAAGGCCTTCTTCAGCGCACCATCCACCTTTTTATCCGTGGCATCCGAAGGCGAACAATCCTCAGGATTAATAGAAGTGCGCCCAATAAGAGTGGCCAACATGGCATCCACCTTCACAGAGTGAGGAAGAGAGACCTCCCCCTCCTCCAAGGAATAAAGCTTCTGCAAAAAGCGAGGAACAGAGGAGCGCTCAAGGTCCCGCCATTCCCCCGAAATCAAGTCTTTGATGCGGCCATGAAAGGGCATAGAGAGTTCAGGAGGCTTAACATATTGGGGAAAAATGTCCTCGGACCCCATGGGAGCAGCAAAAGGAGAAAACCCCAAGTTCTCCCTGATGTGCTGGAGAATAGCAGGCACCTCCTCCCTACGCACAAACTTCCCCGAAGATGTAGAAGGCATGGCAGAGTCCGAAGAAGAAGAAGACGAGTCCTCAGAGGGAGAGTCCACCGGACCCCCCGCAACACGAGAACACCTGCGCCGTGGCTTAGCACCCCTCGCCTCCAAAGCATGAGACACAGCAGCCTCAATCATGGACTGCACCTCAGAAGCAGACAAGAGGGCAGAAGAATCCACCGGACCCTGGGACCTGGTCCTACGAGCCGGGACAGGCACCTCACCATCCTCATCAGAGGAGGACAAAACCCTCAAGCGCTTCGAAGTCCGTTTAGCCATAGTGAAACTGACAGGGCAGAAAGCCGAGGCAAGCCCTTAAATAATGTGTAACACAGCCCCAGCCGGGAGAAAACCAATAGAATCAAAGGATACACGAGGCAACCAATAAAGAAGCCTCACAGACAATGAAACCAATCATCAAAAACATTAAAAAGTATAAAAAACGACCTCAAACGAGGCCCCTACCACATAGGAGCATCGGAAACAGCCAGCCGAGAAGCTACTGCACATCCGCCAGCCGCCGCCTCCAATCCGGCCATCCGAACCGGAACCACAGCCCCAGCCACTCAGGGCCGGTGACTCCGTCACCCGGAACCCGACCGCCCAGCCGCCGAGAAGTGCATGTCAGAACCGTAAAGGATACACTGGTTCGGCCCCCTCAGGAACAGAAGCTTATTCCTCAGTCCCCCTCAAGCCAAGACCAGAGACCGCTTAGATATTACAGTCTCTAGTCCTAACCCGCCAGGGAAAGGGGAAGTGGACAGACAAAACAAGAGAGACTTCTTCCTCGACTGGTCTGCTTTGGAAGCCCTCAGATTGGACTCGCTGAAAAGGAAAAGACAATTCTTTAGCCCTCTCTACTTAACATTTTAAGTTACTCAGTTCTAAATTATCTTCTATGAACTCTATGCCTTACCCAAACAGACTAGGAAGATTGCCACTCTCTTATAGGTAATGTCTGAAGTGTTACTACTGGTTCACTGGAAGAACACTCTATGGTCTTTGGAATTTTCTTGACTAGATTCGATGCTTCAAACACACTCTGACCTGTGATACTCAAAATCTTAAACTCAGAATTGCAAATGTCTTTTAACTGGGATTTTTCCGAAAACTCCATGAGGAGCAAGTCTTTTCAAAACAAGTCTTACTATCTTGGCATACTCTGAAGCTTCAAAGTTTTTGATCAAAGTTTCTCCACAAACAGTCTCTGATAGGCTCTAGACGCAAAAGCTCTTCAGCTTCCTTGCCAAAGTGAGTCCACTGCGTCTTTAGTTCATTGCCTTGAGACTTCTCTTGAATAACCCAAAATTGCTACGCTTACTTGAAAGTCTTTGAGGGAACTTCTCTTGACTGAAGTATTCCCAAAACTCCGACTCCTCCTCACGGCAACTTCTCTTGACTCCGACGTCGTGATACTTCCAGGTCGCAAGGTTACTGAGGGAAAAAAGGCGAATTAGGAAATGTCTTTTTTCATTCTACCCAAACGTAACTTGTTACTTTCCTTAAGGTTTCAGTTCGGAAGCCTTGTCTGACTAAACTCTGGTCGAAAGAAAACTTTCTCTGAAGAGAGCGTGAGGAAAACACTCTTCTCCGGTAAATTCTTCAGTTGAAGTGCGCAGCACGAATTGCGCGCGTGCGCGAAATACAGACGCTCTAGGATCAACTGCAAAGTAAACCGCCACGCAGGAAACGGAATTACTTCCGCATTCCCAAGATGGCGGACCTCCGCAACGCTGCCACTAGCAATCGCAATGAGGTTTTCCAGCAAGGGTTTCTTAGCTTGTACCTTCTTCTTGATCTACCCTTCTGGCGAGGAGATGGGCGGATCCTGACAGTGCACCGCAAAAACACCAATGCGGTGGGGAAGGCTCGCATACACCAGGTCGGCGCCGCCAGACCCAGGATGGCGATAGCAAGTGAGGGAGAAGCCCTCAACATAGAGAAAATGACCGCAGCTCCGCAGAACGGCCAGCGCGTGGGACGCGCGTCTCACAGTGGTGAGACAGAAAAAAACAGGAGGTATGAGGGGGCTGGGGGCTATATATAGTCCCCACGTGACAAATCACGTGGGTACGGGTGTCTGGTGAGGCAGGGATGCCTCAATTTCGTAAGGAAGGGAAGCGAGGGAGGGACGATGAGGTAATGAGTGTTAAAGTTGGTCAAAAAAATCTTGTAAAAGGACATGTTGTAAGCCTAAATATGTCCTAGTGAAACTTGTATGTATATGGCATACTATTCTTTTTTGCCTGTGCCTTAAATTTGTAAAATAAAAAAGGAAATTGTTATTATCCCCCTCCCCCACACTCCCAGTCCCGCCAAAGGGTCATGGTATGAAACCTTTAATGGAAGCAATCAAGCGGGTGTTAGATGGATTCCACACAAAATAATGATTCTGTTGCGAATGATGTAAAGGAACCTTTGCTGCAGACCAATGGATTTAGTCTGCGGCTGCTCTAGTAGGTTTTGTATTCCTTGCATGCTGGAGGTTGAACTCTGATGGAGCACTGGTGGCATTTGAGCCTGTGTCAGGTGGAGGTCCATATTCTGGCACGGAGAAAGCATCTCTCCCTTTACTAAATTTACAGTTCGAGATCTGCAGCCAGCAGCAGTCTCCGGAGCACAGAATATATCCAAAATAAATATTGGTTAAATTATTTGAGAGCAAAGCGGGCCTTGATTTAAAATGTTCTATGGATGAATAAGTGGGCCTTAAACATGGATCTGTAAAGCAATGGTGTAGGCTGTCAGTGGATGGGGGTAAGAAGTATTTCATCTTTCCATCAAAGTGAGCATACGGACAGCCATCTTTGGAACAAGCTGGAAGAAGTTTACTTGCATAATTTGGAGACCTGGATGGAAACTATTACATTAGCAGATAATATTGAATGTCTTTATAGTGACCTGCCTCAAAGAGTAGTGAGTGGGATTGAGAGGTCAACCAGGAAGGATGGGGGGAGTGGAGTGCACGTACCTTAGATGCTGCCATTTTTAGATAGAACACAGCTAGGAAAAGCTGGGCTTGCTCCATGGTAGCTAACCAGCAACAAGAAGTAGGCTAAAATGTTACCACAGCGTTTTCTATGCAGTGGTGCTTCACTAACTCAAGTGTGACATATAGGGCAAGGCTAATATCAGGGTCTAGTGCACAAGCAATACCACAAAAACATGCAAAACGAATAAAAGTTACCATATAGAGAACTGAAACTGCTGTAGCGTCGACTAAGTAGGGAAACCTGATCCATGAGAAAAATTGAGAAGATCGTTACCAGTAAACAGCAGAGTGAGGTATGCTTTCTAAACTGTGCTAATAGTAATCTAGAATCGCAGAGAAACAAGGCACACGCAATAAGGACTACTGGGCTGGTGGCTGGCGACCGCCGTATTAAAGTGTGCCGTTTTCAAAATAGGAATGCAGACCGCTTAGTGTTTGCACATGGAATCGACAGTGGTTGGTAGTGGAAAGCAGTAGGTCCTCTCAAGCAGGGCTTTAAGTGGGATGAAATCAGTCGGGGAGGGGGGTCTCTCAAAGGGGCGTGGCCAATGTAATTAAGGGCGTGGCTTGAAAACACAGAAGTTAAAAATCTGTGCTTAGCATAGTGTGCCTCCCTACTGGTATTTTGCTGTTTCTGTCATTGCATCCAAATATAGAATACAAGCAACATTATACCTACTACAAACCAGTACTATGGGCTTTGTCAATAGTTGTTAGTTGCCTACGGTAAATAAGCAACAACTATGACTTTGTTGTATATAATATTGAAAATGCTTCAGTTCTGAAATGATGAGACTGTGAAAGAACTATAAGGAGTTTCATCGAAGTCACAAAAGAGGCAGTGAAGGGTGGCACTGCTGCAGAGTAAAAAAAAAAAGCAGTTTTCCACCCTGAGAGTGCAGGCAAAAATGGAGAGCCTGATGGGGACCGTCTCAGCACCTCCTTTTTAGAACTGCCGGTGCAGGACCCGGCCCACTTAAAGTCCTGCTCTCAAGTCTATCAGATGCACCAATCCAAACAATAGAGAAGCGATAGTTAAGAGCGGCCTTCTCCAGTCGGTGGGATGCAGAAGCTCCAAGGCTTCCAGAGTGAACATCGCAGTGACACAAAGGACAGGTAAAAAGCGCAGTCTTTTTGATTTTCTTTGGTCTGAAAACAGGCACATTGTGCCACGGAGAAAGGGCACAAGGGGGCACTGGCACGGGAGAAACATCTCATCGAACATCTGCAGGGCATCCTCACTGGTCTTTATGCAAACCCCAGGAAGAAACCTTACGCGTTCTTTTTTAAACTTAGAAAATCCAAAACCCACAGCAAGTGAATGTAAGCCTATATTCTCGTTTCCTTGAGGCAAGAGCCCCCTCCTTGAGCCCTATTTGTTGGTATAAAGTGGGACATAGCCTCGGTCTCAAAGGCGCAGGGAGTACAGCGGTGCTAGAAAATGCATCTTGGGAGTTATAGTGTTTAGTTGCTGGGACAGAGCTTCAGAAAATATGAACGGTACACCTTTTATCTCCATATTGCCAGTAGCTCAGCACAGTGTATCTGACACCTGAAGAATCTGGCTGAACGGGGGAGGCTGACTGGCAGGTTGAAATGAGCAGGTTCTCCTATTAGTTCTTCAGTAGACATGGACATTACTTTGTAGAAGGTGTAATCTATTAAGGCATTTGTCTAGTATCATATAGCGTCCATAACGTTGGAGACAACAGATTCGGATTCCTGATCTGCCATTTAAACCAGAACATTGCAGTATAGGAGTTGTATTGTCTTAATCTTAAAAGGGCTAAATAACAGACGACTGGAAGAGGTTTCTCTGGTTCTGTACATGGCTGTATATATAGTGTTAGGCCTGGCATCTTTTGGCATGGTTTCCCCTGCCTTTTTACTTCTGGCCTCCTGTTTTTGACTGAGTGCTGAGCTTCGTTTTTGCTGGGTTTAGGACACTGGGCGCTTTACTATTGCTGACGTGTGCTAAAGTGCTTGTGCTCTGTGTCTAAAATGTATGGCATATGGTTGCTCCATGATTGACGCATTTGATTTACCCTAGTAAAGGGTGCGGTTTGTGCCCTGGGCCTGTAGCACTGGTTGTGCCACCCACATGAGTAGCCATTCAAACCTCTCTCAAATCTTCCATTACATAGCCTGTGTGCACAGTTTTTACTGCCATGTCGACCTTCCCTTTTATTACATGTAAGGCACCCCTAAGGTATGCCCTGCACTGGAGCTGTGGTCCCCACACAATGCAACAACCAAGACTTGCACCGCAGGCAGTGACACCATTGCAGGGCCTCCAAAGATTTGCCACAGCGTGAGTCTCAAGCACGGTGTCACCAAAGTCCGTGATGCCCAACTCCGCCGCAGCACCTGTGGCCCAGTGACATCGACACCACCTCATGGTTTGACTCTCGACGCTTCATCAACCCTGCACTGCCAGTGGAACCGACCCCTCGCCAGCAACGCCGCATCATCTCCCCTGTGCCTTGCAATGTCCTGGGCATCAACGGATCAATAAGTCTGCATTGTCTTAGGAACCACTGCCTCACTTGCTTCAATGCCCCTCATTTCCATTGCGCAACGCACCGCCCTGTG
Organism: Lissotriton vulgaris; assembly: GCF_964263255.1. Lineage (NCBI taxonomy): Eukaryota > Metazoa > Chordata > Amphibia > Caudata > Salamandridae > Lissotriton > Lissotriton vulgaris. The sequence goes on along the minus strand of NC_141693.1, from coordinate 973,913,316 downwards.
CACTGATGTGCCAACGACCTGCACCAACAGCAAGGAATCAACACCACACTGGCCTCAGTGATGCCTCACCTCCTTGGCACCTCTCTGCATCTTTGTTTAGTCATTATTTCCAAGGTACTGTATGTAACTGGGGTCTGTACAACTCCATAGCCGGCCCATGCTCCATCGCAGTCAGTCCCGAACTTTAAGGTTCGACTTCGTCAAGCACATCGTTATAGCCCCAGCTGGAGCTATTGTGTTTCTAAGTAATAGAACTGCATTTAATAGTGAGGAATTCATATGTTTACTTGTGTATGTTGGATTGTTACTGTTTTGGTCTTGTTTTACTCAGATAAATATTGGCTACTTTTCTATACTGGTGTGGATTACTTTTGTGGTGTTTTCACTGTGTTTACTGTATCTGTGCACAAATCCTTTATACATTGCCTTTTTAGTTTAGCCTGACTGCTCTGAGCCATTCAAACTATAATGGTTGGAACGATGTATCTGCCAAATGGGAAAGACAGGGGGAACTTGTTTGAGGACTGGAATTCTGGTGTATAGAGGGGCTCGCTACCCGTAGCATCCTCGCCGCAGCTAAGCGGCTGGGAGACTCTGCAATTCTTTTGCTTTAGATCTATCTATCTATCTATCTATCTATCTATCTATCTATCTATCTATCTATCTATCTATCTATCTATCTATCTATCTATCTATCTATCTATCACTCTTAAATTACCCATACCAACCAAAAAACCATACCCACCCTAAAATTACCCTTACCACCCAAAAAAGAATACCCGCCCTAAACCTTAAAATTACCCCTACCACCCAAAAAACCCAAACCCACTGAGACCCTAAAAATACCCTTGCCATCCCAAAACCCATACCCAACCTAAATCTTAAAATTACCCTTACCACCTAAAAACCCATACCCACCCTTAACCCTAAAAATACCCTTGCACCCCAAAACCCATACCCACCCTACACCTTAAAAATTCCATTACCATCCCAAAACCCATACCCACCCTCAACCCTAATATTATCTTTACCACCCAAAAACCCATACCCACCCTAATTCCTAAATTTACCCCCGCCGTCCCAAAATCTATACCCACACTAAACTCTAAACATACCTCTGCCAGCTCAAACCTCATACAGACCCTAAACCTCAAAGTTACCCTTACCACCTAAAAACCCATACCCACCCTAAACCTTAAAAATACCCTTGCCGCCCAAAAACCTATACCCTCCCTAAACCATAAAATTGCCATTGCCATCCCAAAACCTTTACTCACCCTAAATGCTAAAAATACCCTTGCCACCCAAAAATCCATACACGTCCTAAACCCACCCTTGCCACCCAAAATCCCATTTCTACCCGAATACTTACCTTCAAAAGACTTACATTTGCATGTATTTTTTTTGCCACGGATATGCCTTTACCATTCATGCCTTTACAACGAAATTAATTGTAAATGCATTCGTGGTAAAGACATACTGGACTGGCAAAACGTTTTGTTGTAACAACGGTTGTGGTAAAGACTGTTTCATTCTAAAGCCTTTGCTGTAAAGGCATTTGTGCTTTTGCCATCATTGTTAACGATGTTTCCAATAGAAATCACTTGATACTTATCTATGTAGAGCAATGTCTTTATCAAGTGCAGCCCCTTGTTCTAGCCCGTTCCAGAATTTCTTTGTACTGAAGACAAAAGAGAGACCTTGCTTGATCAAGGTATGAAAACTACCACCACCCACTAAATGGAGATATTGTTGAATAGGGACATTAACCGCATTGCTGTGGCGGTTATTTTTCCGCTACGCGGCTTTTTTGTAAAAGCCGCATTAGATGACGAGCTGAGCTCGTCATCCGCACACGCCCCCGTGGCTGATGACGAGCTGAGCTCGTCATCAGCATCGAAGGGGTTAAAGTTGTTCAGTCCTTTATCAGGAAAGAAAGCCAGCCTCAATACTGGTTGTGGTTAGTTTCACTGAAGGTGGGTAAACAGACACACTCCTGTCCAATGATTTGGAGTGAATAAGGCAGCTTGCCTTGTGTAGAAGTACAAACACCTCCAAAGTAGTATGAAGATAGTTTCCTTTATTAGAAGTTATTTTGCATACAGAAAAGTAACATCCACATTGAAAGCCACCAGTTAACTGACTCCCAAACCGTTCTAAAGCCCATAAGCATTCTAACCTTCTCAGAATACCCAGGGGAAAGCATTCTGAATATATACAACATAATAAACACTGTTAAACAGGATACCACACATCTTCCCCCCAATAAAATATTAATGAAAAGAAAATTAAAAAAAAAATCTTGCTTATACTTGTGTAGATATCACATCAGAATAGATTCAAAGCAAAACCTAACATCTCACGATTTTTATTCTAACACAGTCGCTCCTCACAGTCGGCTCTTCATCCGAGCTCCTCACAGCGCACCCCTGTGACTTTGTGAATCGGAATGAACCATCGGAATTCTATTTAAATTCCAGATGCGGTTATCATCCAGTTTAACAGCATTCTGAAATAACTACTTTAAAAGGGGACGAAAACTTAGAAGACCCATACTTCTGTGGGTAGTTTACCCTCATAATGTTGCCCACTCTCACTTTAGGTTTTTAAGTGGCATGTTTCACGTCAAAATTTCTCTTACGCTTCAACATCTTAGATGCCTGAGCATCCATCTACCACTCATGAATAGCACTCGTTACAACGCGTGCATTTACAACGCATGCCATTACAATGACACGTTGTTACATCGCATGCCATTACAACGCAAGTCGTTACAATGACTTTCTTTAGGGGGGGTCCTGGAGTTTGGAATAGTATCATTTACTATTCCAACTCAAGTGTGTGCAACAGTAGGGAAGGTGTTGGATTGAAAATCCAACAAATCCAATAACTTCCGCCTCCTAGAGCAAGTGGTTGTAACGACTTGCGTTGTAATGGCATGCGATGTAACAAGTCGTCGTTGTAACGACTTGCGTTGTAATGGCATGCATCATAAACGTTGTTTACCATCACTCATACTCTGAATTATCACTTTTAAGCCTATTCCTCATCTACGTTGGGAACATGAGTGTTGGGCCTCCTGCCTCTGAACAAGTCAAAAGGCTCTTTGCCAGTGACAGAGTGCGGAGTAAGTCTGCATAATCTCACTTGCTCCAAAATATCTGCCTTTTAATCCTTACTTGGTAATTTTGCAATTTCGATGGATTCTTTCAACACCCTATTGAACCTCTCCACCATGCCGTTGGTTTCGGGATGATCGAAAGAGCACCTCTTGTTCTTCATCCCTTTCTTCAGTAAGAAAACCTCCATCTCCTTAGGGGCAAGCTTGATCCAATTGTCTTTTAACATACACTCAGGCTGTCCTTCCGTGCTTAAAATGCTATCTAGAAATCCGATTACATCCTTGGTCTCAAGGTTCTCTGTAATTTGTATCTCCGGCTACCTTGAAAACATGTCAATCAAAACAAGGACATATGAACGACTGGTTCTGCAGGTGACAGGCCCTAGAATATCTAGTACCACCTCTTGTTGAACCAGTTTAGGTGTTTCTCTTACAACCATGGGCTGCACATGGTTGTATTAAACCTTTCACTCGTGTTATACTCCACGCAATCTCTCACGACACGCTCAACCTGTACATCTGCTCCAGGCATCCAGAAGTGGAACCTAATTCTCTCCTAGGTTTTTGAGATGCCTTTGTGGCCCTGATGTTCTAACGGAATTATTCTCTCTCTGACTGACAGGGGGAATGAGTTTCAAGACTCTCCATACTAAGCCCTCTTTCACCGACAATTCATCCCTCTTGTTCCAGACCTTACAAACTTCTTTGCTTGCATATTTACTCCTGCTCTAGCCATCAGCAATCATTTTAAGTACACCATATATTTCAACATCAGACTCCATCATTTTCCTCCATTCCTCTTCACTGACCACCCCTTCAGTGACCACACAGACCTTTTAGTCATTGGGCTCCCACTGCTCTTCAATATCACTGGTCTCCACATCAGATTGAGCTTTAACAAGGCAAGAAAGGCAATCAGCCACCCTGTTCTCGGTACCCGGTATCTACTCAGCCATAAACCTGTAGTCTTGTAAGGCCACTATCCACTTGCATGTTCTAGAGGAGATAGAATCCAAACCATTCTTACAAAATACATCCTTTAAGGGCTTGTGATCTGACCGGACTACAAAGGTACTACCACAGAGAAACTTTAAGGTTTTTGATCGCCCAATAAATGCACAAGGTTTCCTTCTCAATAACCCAATACCGAATCTCATGGCCTACCAGTGCCCTAGACAAAACCATTATGGTCTCTTCCCTGCCGTCCTTCATTTGTTTAAGAACTGCACCTAAGAGCGACGTAGCATGCACACAAAATGCTTTAACAGGGAAACGACAGACTTTCTGGTACGTGTAACTTGAATCCTTAGGCAGACTTCTGATGGTGATGTGGGCTGTCAACAATACGACTTGACCTCACCGAAAGCAGACGTGCATGAGTGTGCCGATTGCATGAGGAAGAAGCACCAGCAACTCCAGGCACGCATGCCATCCCAGCATAAGCCAATTTGTAGTGTGTATAGGGGGGAGGCCCTTCCACACACAAAGCTATAGGCCGCAATAGAATTTCGAAAGACGCGCAGCTCGGGTATTCAACAGTTAGTTTATAATTGCTCTGCACACACCAAATTACCGCTGAAAGTGCTGCAGAGTTGAAGTTGAAGTTGGAAAGGTTTTGTATAGTGCTCTACTACCAAACGGTTTCTTGGCGCTGTAGGCAGAAACGAAGACTGAGGGGGGAAAAAAAGTGGGTGGTTAAAGAATATAAGCAGAAGAGAAAAGGTAGGTTTTCAGAGCAGCCCGAAAGTCCAGATAGGAAGGGATAGATCTAATTGTCAGAGGGAGTGAGTTCCAGAAGAGGGGGGCAAGTGTCGAAAATCTAGACCCACCGACTTCTTCTTACGGAATCGGGGGACTAGAAGAAGGAACTGGGTGGAGGACCGCAGATGCCTAGTAGGAACATATGCAGTGATCTTGGATCTGATGAAGGCAGGGGCGGTACCAGCTAACGACCTATAGGTCAAACAGCCCAGCTTAAAGAGTGAGCGCTCCTTTATAGGGAGCCAATGAAGGGTTTTGAGCAGAGGGGTGATGTGACTAGATTTGGGGAGCCTAAAAATGAGGCTCGCTGCTTGGTTTTGGATAGGCTGCAGACAACGGCATTCATAGGCTGGAATGCCCACATATAGGGCATTACCATAATCTAGTCGGGAGAGGATCATTGCCGAAATAATGAGTTTGAGAGCCTCAACCGAGAAATAACGTGAGACTTCCCGGATGATTCTAAGGGTGAGGAAACAAGAGGAGACTACTGCGCTTATCTAGGGGCTTAGAGAAAGGTCCTGGCTGACCTTGATGCCAAGGGTTTTCACAGAGGCAGAGGGGGACGGGTGGGGACCGAGGATAGGGGGCCAAAAGACAGGGGACCAAGGGTTAGAGGGGCCACCGATAAGAACCAGCTCCGTCTTATCGGGGTTCAATTTAAGATGTTTGAGGTTCATCCAATTATAGATGAAAGTAAGAGTGGAATGAACCCTGGCAACTGAGTCGGGGGAAGAGGAGAGTTTAAAAGTAAGCTGGAGGTCATCGGCGTAATTGAACGCCGTGACCTCCATGTCCTGTAAAGCAACAATGAGGGGGTGTATGTAGAGGTTAAACAAAAGAGGGGAAAGAGAGGAGCCTTGGGGTACCCCACAGAAGACGGGCGGGTGGGTGCAAGAAAGCCCTCCAGTCGGACAGCCTGAGTACGGCCTGTTAAAAAGGAGGTGAGCCAGGACAGGGCTGGCCCCCGTAGGCCGGCACCTCTGACACGGTCGAGTAAGATGGAATGATCGACCGTGTCAAAGGCCGCAGATTGATTGAGTAGAACTAAGGCCTGGGGGGAATTGGTGTCTGCACTACGTCTAAGCTCATCAACCACTGAGAGGACCACCGTTTCCGTAGAGTGTACCGGACGAAAGCCGGCCTGATGGTCAGCCAGGAGGTGATGAGCTTCAACGTAGGTAGAGAGCGAAGAGGTGATATGACTCTCTAGGATCTTGCTCAAGAGTGGAAGGAGCGAAATTGGTCGAAAGTTGGAGGAAACAGTAGGGTCGGCACCAGGTTTCTGTATAATGGGGATTACCATAGCTGATTTAAAAGCATCTGGTACAGTTCCTGATATGATAGAGGTGTTGAGCAAGGCAATAGGGGGAGCTTGACAGCGAGAGAAGATCTCCCTCAGGACATGTGCCGGGCAAAAGTCAGGGGGAGAGCCCGTCTTAACTTTGCCTAAGAGGGTGAGGGGAGCTACTTCGAAGGGTGTTGTGGTTACGTACAGTACCTTTCCGGGGCAATGTAGGGTTATTCAAATATGTTAAGACCTTTCTCGAGCAGAATACAGGTGCAGCACCCATCCCATAAAAGTAGAACTTGCAGGGTCCTTTCCTAAGTTCTCCAGCTCGTCGCCAATGTGAAGTACACACGCTTCCAAAGTAGTATTAAGTTAGCATCCTTTATTGCCAGTTACTAATCATACATAAACATTCCATCATAACGAAAGCCAGCAGCTAACTGACTCCCAAACCGTTCTAAAGCCCATAAACATTCTAAACTTCCAACATTCTCAGAATACCCAGGGAGAAGTATTCTAAATATATACAACATAAGAAACACTGTCAAGCAGGATACCCACACCTGAAATCATAGCCTTCTATTAAAGGCTTTGTGTGCAGTGGGGACACAGTTCAAGTTTTCAGGACAAGAGGTACTTGATTTATGTGACACCATACAACAGCAATGTCAGAATTAAAAAAAAACCACACAAAGCAGTGATACAGATGTTAATGAAAAGATGCATACTTTGAAATATTACTTAAAGTCCGAGCATTTCCTACCTTTTCACACAAATGTGGTTCATTTAATGTGACTCATTTCTTTTAATTTCTCTGGACATTATGATATTAATTAATTATAAAGTTGTATGTGGTTTCCAGCATGTGGGTGACCCAGAGGTTGTGCAGCAGTCGTTGTCAGGTACATGCATGTACATATCAAATTTGTGGGAATTCTTTGGCAGTTGATGGCAGAACTAGCCAAATATTGTAGGAATGGCCCATGTTGTTCAGCAGAGCTCCATTTCATCACTGGTGGACTACCATCCACGAAGACATGACTTAAAACATCCACCCACATCATTTAATCTCTATACTTTGAAACACATTTTTGCACTTCTAATATAAGCTACGCCTATTCATTTGGTAACACTCTGGCTGCGGTCTCATTGCCTTATCGGAGTAGACAAGTTCACTGAATGCGGAGCAAGGAGAAATTGGTAACACTGAGATGGAAATGATGATCACAATGATCCACCCTAACCGAACCTTGGAACCAGTTGAGCCGCCTTTAAAGAGTCGATGCCCAGTGTACTACGTGCTTTTGGTATACAACTGAGAAAATCAATGTAATTCAAATTAAATCATCCAATTACTTCTTTGTGTGGACATTTACATTAGTTATTTTCTTTTATATACTAATCTCAAAATAAATTAAATTTGAGCAGCATAGGTTTTTTGGAAATGGCTTACAGTAGTAAGACACTGAAGTTTTCAGTGTGGAATGTGGCAATTGACCGGCCACTAGGACTACTGATGGGCTGGATCGCTTGCTCTGTTATGGAAATCTTAGCAGTCGCTTCTCCTCCCACTTCTGATTGCCGATGGGATCTTTTTTAGTAGGGCTTTCTCTATTACGGCGTTCTCCTACTTGCAAGGACCTACAGTCCACAACTCTTGCAACGTAATACATTTGATATTAAAAAGGGTTCACTGTGAGTGCAAACACCACCTACATTTAGATCAGTATTTGGCTGGCCCAAAATATGTGGGTGCACAAGCTGGTCTACCAAAGACAGTGGGGGCCAAATAGTTCATCTCCTCATGGGAATCCACACAGCCCATTTAGAGGATGCTTTTCTAGTCTAATCAGCTCCTTTTTTTTAACTTGCACCCAAGCAGAGGTATTACTTTTTTCTGACCCTTCTCTGCCTGTGCTTTACCACCCGGTAGACTGACAATATTGGTGTACAGAATCATTTTTGTAATCGGAACCGAAATTATAGTTACATTTAAGTATTTATAAATCAGTTATTGTTTTTTTAGGTTAAGCCACATTCAAATTCCTTCCAAAACGCCTCTCCCTGGTCCAACAATATGTAATTATAGATGAAGTTCTTTTTCGTTGTAGTTCCAGGACTCTAGCTCTCGATTTTTTTTTACATTACTCACACACGCACACTGAGCATCTTGTTGACAGGCTGCATGAGGCACCATTGTGTCTAGTTTACCGTTACAATGCACATCCTCCACCGCTCCTTTCTGCTAGTAAAATGTTACAGAACAGAAAATACAAACTGCAAATGAACGGTGCTTAGTAACACTGTGTATGCAATGATGTCGGCTAAGTGCCCACTTTATATAATCGTGATTTCACTTCCGTCCATTTTCATGCATACTTCAGGCTGCACATTTCAAGAAACGCCCCGAAAAATGCTGGTTTAATCTTATCAGCTTATTTCTTCCATTAGCAGCATCTGCCATTCAGTATCAAGGTATGATGAAATAAAGACATCGTCTTAAAGTGCCTCGTCCACTTGTCTTCCTCCCTATTTCGATTTTCTACATCGTTCAGAAAATTTAAAATTCCTCCTGCTTGATATTTGCAGAGTACGGCACAAGCCCTCTATCTGATATTGCTATTATTTTAAAACTTGGAACACAGCTCTCTATATTATTATTTTTCCATTTCTCAAATACTTTTTCCCCACTCCAAATTCCATTCAGCTCTCTAAAGGGTACTTTGCTTCTTCTCAGGTACTACATCACATTGCTTGGATTCCTGGTATTCACAAGTATTGGTTTTTAGAGAAGTATACTGTTCATAATACAAATAATGGGGACCTCACTGCTCTGTGTGGAGTGATCTGGGATTTTCACTCGCGCTAGGATGAGATATTTTATAGAAGCTACCTTAAAGGTTTGCATGCGTGCCCTTTCAAAGTAGAAATGTTCACAATAAGTCTGTATGGCATTGGAAGCCAAGTTCTACCTTTCCAAAGTCTGCTTGGGTCTGCTACTAAACGTGATTGTGTGAAAAGTATTTTAGGCAAATACTGGTTTATGAATGTTATTTCTGGGTATGTACTACATCCGCTCTGAGAAGCAGAGGGTATTTTAGGGAATGGTATCCTTCTTATACCATTGGTTTAATATATGGTTTCGTAAATCCCTGACTCTCAAATCAGATCTCCAGTTAGCCTTTCTTCCTGATAAGATATTCAGAAAACGCGCAGTCTAACTTCCATTTTTAGCTTCCTAATGCGAATTCGGATCCCACTGTCACAAAAGCGGATTTAGTGTGTTATTGGTATCTACAGCTCAGACTAATCTGGGCTGGAGTTTAGGAAGTTGCAAGTGTCCTCACACACTGTGTATCAACCGTGAAGATGCCTTAGCTCACATACTTTGTTTAGCAAATTCCATAGTCTAAGAACCGGGTTTAAACCACTTATGCACAATGTGTCACTCTGCCCAAGTCTTTGAACTGTTCAGCAATATTCAATGTGTCATTTTACTAAGTGCTTTGTGGTGGAACCTGTATTGATCTGTGGAAGCGAGAACCCCTCTATGAAAGAAAGAACAGTTTTGGCTAATCAACTTAGCCGAAAACTAGGGGAATTCGAATCTTAAACTCAGTCTTGAATACTGCTTATTTCCTATCCTTTTTGTCTTCACCAATTGCGTGTTTTGCTGATCTTACTCCTCCTTCCAGCATTAGCTACCCATTATTCTTAGTTTTACAACTTTCCTATGATAAGAATATTTACAACACTGTAGGAAGGGGGAGACTCTAGTTGGCGCAGTGCAAGCACTAGCGACAAGCAGGGACTCTCTCTTCCCCGTCAGGGCTGAGGGTTACCTTCCAGACAACCTCTGCTTACCCTCTAGGTAGTGTGGCTTAAGCAGTCGTAGGCTAATCTTTGGGGCACATAGGGTTAAACACCTGCAACAGTACACCTTCACAACCAACCCACCACACAACGAGACCAGACTGTATTCTTGTAAAAATATATCTCTTTATATAAACTTTACGCAGGCTTGGGAATACAGTCAATAACTTTACGGATACGGTTGCAGGTTATTAGCTTTAGGTTACCACAGTTCTTATCGTAGTTCTTGTGAGGCCCGTAGGCCGATGTTAAACAAAGTTCTTTGTGGAGCCAGCGGCTTCCAGGGGATCTGTCCCACGTCGCGTTGCCTTCCCGGTGTCGCTGATCGTTGCGGCTCTTCGGCCGAGCAGGTCACTGGTCGTCCGGGGCAGCGGTGCTCTGTGGCGGCACGGTCCTCTCTTTGTCGTCTGCTCCGACCTTGGAGTCGGCGGCTGTGTGGCGGTGACAAGTGGCAGTACGGTCCCCAAGTGCAGGACGTACCCAGCCAAATGTCGGTGCAGCTGTGGGCTCACAGCTGGGCTGTCGGGCAGGTTACCGACTTTGTGGATTCTCGTAGGGCAATAGTCTGTCCTTGCAGGTGAGGGACGGCTCGCTATGCAGTCGCCTCGATAGCTCGGACCAGACGGGTCCTCCTTCGCTTTGCTCTCGGGCTCCCAGCGCAGGTGTGGTCACGATGTTCGGGCCAGCGGCGGCTGGTCCTCACTGTGCTTCCGCTGTAGCTTTGGGCCCCGGTCACGGTGGTCGGGAGGGAGTGGATGCCTTAGAGGAGCTTCCTCTTTGTCGGTACTGCGGCGATGGTCAGCACCCGCAGTCGCGTTCTTCCAAGGGGGGTTTTAGCGTCCACTGGTCCTGGGACGCTGGTCAGGGGGCAAGTTCAGTTTCCAAGCCCTCGGAGATCTCTTTGCAGAGTTTGGCACAAAGTAGCACAAAAGTCGTTTCGTCGTTTTGTCTTCCTCTCCTTCAGCAGCAAGGCACCAGACACAAGCAAGAGTCAGCACCCTTCTTTGTCTTCTCGCGGTCCTTCTCGTAGGGCAGAGTCGTTCTGTGGCCCAAACTGGATCTAACTTTCAAGGAGCAGGGCTCCATCTTTTATAGGCCAATTCTTTTGTTCTCGCAGGCCAGGGGGGCCTTTGCATAGCCACTCTCAGTTCTGGAGTACCCCGGCGGGTGTACTCCGGCTTCTGCTTTCAGTGTGAGGGGCAGGCGCATCAGACGCCCCACAGGAGGTGGAGCCAGCATTGTCCGGACAGGAGTGGCCAGAGTACCTTGTTGATGGGGGCTTCGCCCTTCCTGGGCCAGGTGCCGGCAGAGTCATCCGCCGCTCCCCAGGAGGGTGGAGCCAGCATTGTGGTGGCCGAGCACAGTGACAGTTCGAGTCAAGAGGCACTCCTACCTCCCACTAAGGTGTAATCTGCGCATTCACCACCTGTCGTCCCTCCAGCCCTGTCACTCACACATCCCAGACAGTCGGATACACATACGGGCAGAGGCAACTGAAATGGTTAAGCAAGCAAATGCTAACTTTCTAAAAGTAGCAGTTGCAAACCCAGGATACTGAAATAAACTTGACTACAAGAAATATCTCCTCATCCTGAGTTCAGGCATACTCAACATGACTCACTACCATGCTCCTTGAGCCTGCGGGGATTATAGGGTATAATAATCCTCGCAGCTCAGTCTGGCCTAATGGAGCAGGTAGCCTTCAGTAGTGAAATACGGTCTTCGTTGTAAGTCACTACCAGGACATGCCACGCACATCAGGGCTTGTCCTACCTCGCACCTACAATGCACCCTGCCCGCAGGCCTACCATAGGGGTGACTAATATGTAGTCAAGGGAAGGGTCGGGGCTGGCAAGTGGGGACACTTGCCCAGCTAGCGTGACAGTACGAGACTGCACGCGGGTTCTGCGGTCGCAGTTCCCAGACACAAGTTTACGGCTGCTCGGGTGGGTGGCGCAACCAGCGCTGCAAGCCCACCAGCAGTATCGGCATCTACACGCCCCGGCACTCTCTCGTGCGCTTTACTGGGGACTAACAGTAAATCCAATGCACCAATCATGGATACCAATCGTATGTACAGTTTACAGTAGGGAGCACTTGCACTGCGGCACGGATCAGCCGTGGCGCAGTGCCCTGAGTATCGGAAAACCAGCAAAACATCGGAGGCACATCAGCAAAAAGTGGAAGGGAGACTCACGCCAAGGTGCCAGGTCTAACACGTGTCCCCTCCAGCTGAAATGTGGGGGGAACTACCCTTCCCCAGGGAGTTCCACATCACTAAGGCGGAAAAATCTGGACAGACCGTCAGCGTTGGCGTGATCGGTGCCAGGGCGGTGTTCCACCGTAAAGTCCATACTCTGTAGAGAAATGGACCACCTCAACAGTTTCGGGTTCTCACCCCTCATTTGCATCAACCATCTGAGGGGCCTGTGGTCCGTCTGAACTCGGAAGTGAGACCCAAACAGGTAGGGTCTTAGCTTCTTCAGTGCCCAGACCACAGCAAATGCTTCACGCTCTATTGCACTCCACCTACTTTCCCGTGGAAGTAACCTCCGACTTATGAAGGCTACGGGTTGGTCAAAGCCCTCCTCAGTCATCTGTGAAAGAACAGCCCCTACACCATGCTCTGAAGCGTCTGTTTGCACAATGAACTCTTTGGAGAAATCAGGGGCCAGGAGCACGGGCGCCGTGCACATGGCAGTCTTCAGGGTGTCGAAAGCTTTCTGACAGGTGTCAGTCCAAATCACATTCCTGGGCTGCTTTTTCGAAGTCAGCTCTGTCAAGGGGGTCACGATCGTGCCATAGCCCTTGACAAACCTCCTGTAATACCCAGTGAGCCCCAGGAAGGCTCTCACTGCAGTCTGGGTCTTGGGGGGTTCCCAAGCCAGGATGGTTTCGATTTTGGGCTGCAAGGGGGCTACCTTGCCACTCCCAACTTGGTGTCCCAAGTACACCACGGAACCCTGCCCAATCTGGCACTTGCTTGCCTTGATTGTGAGGCCTGCTCTGCGCAGGGCCATCAACACGTCCCAGAGGTGTCGCAGGTGTTCGGGCCAGCTGCCGCTGAACACCGCGATGTCATCCAGGTAGGCGGCACTGAACTCGTCCAGCCCAGCCAACACCTGGTTGACCAATCTCTGAAAGGTGGCAGGGGCATTCTTCATTCCAAATGGCATGACCCGGAACTGGAAATGCCCATCTGGTGTAGAGAATGCTGACCTCTCCTTTGCCCCATCGGTCAAGGCGATCTGCCAGTACCCAGACGTCAGATCAAACGTGCTGAGAAACCGGGCAGCCCCTAGCCGATCAATGAGCTCGTCAGCTCTGGGGATGGGGTGCGCGTCAGTCTTCGTGACTGAATTGAGTCCTCTGTAGTCCACACAGAACCGGAGTTCGGGTGTGGCTCCCGGCGCAGCAGCCTTCGGAACCAAGACCACGGGGCTGGACCAAGGACTGCTGGAAGACTCAACCACCCCGAGGGCAAGCATCTTGGAGACCTCCTCCTTGATGCAGGCCCGTACCCTGTCAGTCACCCGGTAAGCCTTATGCTTCACCGGCAAGCTGTCTCCAGTGTCCACATCATGGACGCACCAATCTGTGACACTCGGAACCAGGGAAAACAGGTCTGGAAACTGCCCCAGCAACTGGCGGCAATCCTCCTGTTGTTCGGCGGTCAGGGAGGGTGAGAGGTTAACTCCATCCACTGACCCATCCTTCTCATGGGCCACCAAGAGGTCCGGTAGAGGCTCTGACTCCTCCTCCATTCCGTCATCGGTTGCCAACAACATGCCCACTTCGGACCTTCGCAAGTGGGGCTTGAGGCGGTTGACATGTAGGACCCGCAAAGGGTTCCTGGCCGTCTTCATGTCCACCAAGTATGTCACGGGGCTTTTCCGCTCCACAACCTCGAATGGTCCTGTCCACTTATCTTGAAGGGCACAGGGCTCCACCGGGGCTAAGACATACACCTCTTGTCCAGGCTGAAGCTCGACCAGGGTGGCATTCTGATCGTACCACCGCTTCATCTCTTCCTGGCTCGCTTCCAGATTTGCCTCGGCAAGTTGTCTGAAGCGCCTGGTCTGGTTTCTGAAGGCCAGCATGTAGCTATATACACTCTGGGGAGGTTTCCTGGGAGATTGCTCCCAGCCTTCCTTTACCAAACTCAGCGGTCCTCTCACGGGGTGGCCGTACAGCAGTTCAAAGGGACTGAACCCTAGGGACTTCTGTGGCACCTCGCGATATGCAAATAGTAGGCATGGTAAGAGGACGTCCCACTTACGCCTCATCGGACCTTCCAGGCCCATGATCATGCCTTTGAGGGTTCGGTTGAATCTTTCAACCAACCCGTTACCTTGGGGATGGTAAGGTGTGGTGAACTTGTACGTTACGCCACACTCTTGCCAAAGGGATTTCATATATTTCGATATGAAATTGGTCCCCCTGTCGCTCACTACCTCTAGAGGGAATCCTACTCGTGAGAAAATTCCCATCAGTGCACGCCCCACCACGGGAGCCGTCACTGTCCTCAGAGGTATGGCTTCAGGGTACCGGGTGGCATGGTCCACCAAGACCAGGATGAACCTGTTGCCCATGGCTGTCTTGGGGTCCAGAGGCCCGACGATGTCAATACCCACTCGCTGGAATGGCGTACCGACGACAGGGAAGGGTTGGAGGGGAGCCTTGTTCTTCCCTCCCGTCTTCCCACTTGCCTGGCAAGTCGGACAGGTTCTGCAATAAGTATCGGAACTCTTATGCATTTGGGGCCAGTAAAAGTGGGTGACAAGCCTGTCATAGGTCTTGTCCATCCCCAAATGTCCTGCTAAAGGCACATCATGAGCCAGACCCAGTAGGAAGGCTCTGAACTTCTGGGGTACCACCAGCACACGGGCTGACCCAGGTTCAGCAGCCTTAGGCTCCGAATACAGGAGGTCGTTCTCCCAGTACACGTAATGTGTTTTGGCCTGAACACCATTGGCCTGGTCTGCAGCCTGCTGCCGCATACCCACGAGAGAAGGGCATTCTTTCTGCTCCCTGCAGAATTCCTCCCTGGAGGGTCCTCCTTCTTGCTGCCAATGGGTCAGCTCAGGCAGGTCCCCCAGTTCGGCGATCTGTTCCCCTGTAGGCTCCAGGGCATCCCCCCCAAGGTCTGCCTCCTCCTGGACCGTAGGAACTTCAGGGGCCGGTTTCCCGCGCCCCCTGCACCTTCTCCCTAAGGCCGGTTCCTGGGCCTCTCCATCAGGCCCCAGGACCTCTCGATCACCCTTACTGGCTGCCATCGACCGTGTGGTCACGCACGCCCAGTCAGGCAGACCCACCATCCGCAGGTGAGTCGTTTTCTCCACCTTTTCCCAAGGGGAGTGCTCCAAGTCGTTCCCTAGCAAACAGTCAACAGGCATGGTTTTTCTCACACAGACCTGCAGAGTACCAGAGACCCCCCCCCACTCGAAGGGAACTTGAGCCATCGGACACTGACTCTCAGAATTATCAGCGTTGATAACCCTACAGTAGGCATGGGGTACAACCTGCTCTTGAGACACCAGGTGCTGCCTCACTGCAGTCACACTGGCTCCTGTGTCTCTAAGAGCCTCGGCTTCCTTACCATTGATGATCACCACCTGCCCATATTTTTTAGTGTTAGAGGGCAGGTAGTTCGTAGGGATCATCTCGCTGTCTCCTAACGAGACCAGGGTCATGTGAACGGGATCTCCACCCCCCGGGACCATCATTTCTTCTCCCAGGTGAACGCTAGTCACTTGTCGGGGCGGAGCACCAGTGGGTGCGGGTTTTCCAAATAGGCGACACTTGGGGTCACTCGATATGTGCCCAGGCTCGCCACATTTGAAACAATTGAAGGGCCCCTTTGGAACAGGTTTACCTGTCGGGGCCCCATTCTGCTTCGGGGGTGGGGGAGGCTGAGAACCCTGCTGCGGATTCCCTTGGGAACTACTTTGGGGGCCTTTTTGGAACCCTTTCTGTTTTCCCCCCTTGTCCCCCCCACTCTTCTGCTGGGGACCCTGCCCACTCTTGGCGGAATCTCCCACGGGACCCTTGTGGACCCTGGTGCTGAGCCAGCGGTCCGCCTCCTCAGCAAGCTTCCTCGGGTTGGACAGCTTGCTATCGATCAGATGTTGGCGTAACTCAGGAAAACAGTGATCAGACAAGTGCTCCCATGCAATTAAATCAAAGAGACCTTGAAAATCATTCACTTTGTTACCTTTCACCCAACCATCCAGTGCTCTGCAAAAGTAAGTCACATATTCCACATACGTATTCCCAGGCCGCTTAGTACATCCCCTAAACTTCTGTCTATACATTTCAGGGGTAAGCCCGTACCTGCTCAACAAAGCTTCTTTCATGTGGGTATAGGACCTCTGATTCTCGACGGGCAAATCTAGCAAGGTATCTCTCCCTTCGCTAAGGAACCTTCCCCACAACCCCGCTCCCCAATCCTTCTCAGGGACCCGGTGGGAGGACATGGCTACCTCATATGCCCTAAACCATTGTCCTATGTCATCCCCCTTAAAGAACTCCTTGACTACGTCCTTCGGGATATGCACTCTTGACTCTACCTGCACTGGCGATGTGCTGCCACCAGAGGGAGGACGATCCAAGCCTCTTTCCTTGAGACTTATCTCCCTCATTTTCACCTCATAATCCATCTGGTGCTTTCGCTCTTCCAGCGCCATTCTTTTCGTTTCAAGCTCCAGCTGGATTTTCAATTCTGCCAACTTTCTTTCGTGATTCCGGGTTTCCTTCCTGTCCGCCAGCTCCTCTGGCGACAGGCCTTTACCCAAGCTGTGCTCGCTGTCTTGTCGCTCGAGATCGATCAGATCCCCAAGGGCATTCTGCTCCTCCGTTGCATTCTGCTCGGCGAGGTCGTCTTGCTCTTCCGGGGTCTTTCTTGATTCCACCCAGGCTTTCAGGGCCTTGTAGAGCTCCGGTTTGTTTTTGCAACCAGCGTGCGGAACCTTTAGTTTCCTACAAAAAAACTTCAGCTCCAGCTTTGAGTACTTGTCTAGCTTTGCGGCGTCCCATTCTATCTCCAAAACCTCGGAGGTCGTGGACTCTGCTCCATCCAGGCTCTTTGTGCCCGGCATGGTTTCTGCACTCGGAATCTTCTTTTCAAAAAGCAAAGTCTGTGGTTTAGTAACCGTACCGTAATCCTTGTGTAGCGGTCAGAAGCTCAGGTATAACTATCGCAAGTGTAAATTCGAAAATCCTCACCGCTGCGTCCAATGTAGGAAGGGGGAGACTCTAGTTGGCGCAGTGCAAGCACTAGCGACAAGCAGGGACTCTCTCTTCCCCGTCAGGGCTGAGGGTTACCTTCCAGACAACCTCTGCTTACCCTCTAGGTAGTGTGGCTTAAGCAGTCGTAGGCTAATCTTTGGGGCACATAGGGTTAAACACCTGCAACAGTACACCTTCACAACCAACCCACCACACAACGAGACCAGACTGTATTCTTGTAAAAATATATCTCTTTATATAAACTTTACGCAGGCTTGGGAATACAGTCAATAACTTTACGGATACGGTTGCAGGTTATTAGCTTTAGGTTACCACAGTTCTTATCGTAGTTCTTGTGAGGCCCGTAGGCCGATGTTAAACAAAGTTCTTTGTGGAGCCAGCGGCTTCCAGGGGATCTGTCCCACGTCGCGTTGCCTTCCCGGTGTCGCTGATCGTTGCGGCTCTTCGGCCGAGCAGGTCACTGGTCGTCCGGGGCAGCGGTGCTCTGTGGCGGCACGGTCCTCTCTTTGTCGTCTGCTCCGACCTTGGAGTCGGCGGCTGTGTGGCGGTGACAAGTGGCAGTACGGTCCCCAAGTGCAGGACGTACCCAGCCAAATGTCGGTGCAGCTGTGGGCTCACAGCTGGGCTGTCGGGCAGGTTACCGACTTTGTGGATTCTCGTAGGGCAATAGTCTGTCCTTGCAGGTGAGGGACGGCTCGCTATGCAGTCGCCTCGATAGCTCGGACCAGACGGGTCCTCCTTCGCTTTGCTCTCGGGCTCCCAGCGCAGGTGTGGTCACGATGTTCGGGCCAGCGGCGGCTGGTCCTCACTGTGCTTCCGCTGTAGCTTTGGGCCCCGGTCACGGTGGTCGGGAGGGAGTGGATGCCTTAGAGGAGCTTCCTCTTTGTCGGTACTGCGGCGATGGTCAGCACCCGCAGTCGCGTTCTTCCAAGGGGGGTTTTAGCGTCCACTGGTCCTGGGACGCTGGTCAGGGGGCAAGTTCAGTTTCCAAGCCCTCGGAGATCTCTTTGCAGAGTTTGGCACAAAGTAGCACAAAAGTCGTTTCGTCGTTTTGTCTTCCTCTCCTTCAGCAGCAAGGCACCAGACACAAGCAAGAGTCAGCACCCTTCTTTGTCTTCTCGCGGTCCTTCTCGTAGGGCAGAGTCGTTCTGTGGCCCAAACTGGATCTAACTTTCAAGGAGCAGGGCTCCATCTTTTATAGGCCAATTCTTTTGTTCTCGCAGGCCAGGGGGGCCTTTGCATAGCCACTCTCAGTTCTGGAGTACCCCGGCGGGTGTACTCCGGCTTCTGCTTTCAGTGTGAGGGGCAGGCGCATCAGACGCCCCACAGGAGGTGGAGCCAGCATTGTCCGGACAGGAGTGGCCAGAGTACCTTGTTGATGGGGGCTTCGCCCTTCCTGGGCCAGGTGCCGGCAGAGTCATCCGCCGCTCCCCAGGAGGGTGGAGCCAGCATTGTGGTGGCCGAGCACAGTGACAGTTCGAGTCAAGAGGCACTCCTACCTCCCACTAAGGTGTAATCTGCGCATTCACCACCTGTCGTCCCTCCAGCCCTGTCACTCACACATCCCAGACAGTCGGATACACATACGGGCAGAGGCAACTGAAATGGTTAAGCAAGCAAATGCTAACTTTCTAAAAGTAGCAGTTGCAAACCCAGGATACTGAAATAAACTTGACTACAAGAAATATCTCCTCATCCTGAGTTCAGGCATACTCAACATGACTCACTACCATGCTCCTTGAGCCTGCGGGGATTATAGGGTATAATAATCCTCGCAGCTCAGTCTGGCCTAATGGAGCAGGTAGCCTTCAGTAGTGAAATACGGTCTTCGTTGTAAGTCACTACCAGGACATGCCACGCACATCAGGGCTTGTCCTACCTCGCACCTACAATGCACCCTGCCCGCAGGCCTACCATAGGGGTGACTAATATGTAGTCAAGGGAAGGGTCGGGGCTGGCAAGTGGGGACACTTGCCCAGCTAGCGTGACAGTACGAGACTGCACGCGGGTTCTGCGGTCGCAGTTCCCAGACACAAGTTTACGGCTGCTCGGGTGGGTGGCGCAACCAGCGCTGCAAGCCCACCAGCAGTATCGGCATCTACACGCCCCGGCACTCTCTCGTGCGCTTTACTGGGGACTAACAGTAAATCCAATGCACCAATCATGGATACCAATCGTATGTACAGTTTACAGTAGGGAGCACTTGCACTGCGGCACGGATCAGCCGTGGCGCAGTGCCCTGAGTATCGGAAAACCAGCAAAACATCGGAGGCACATCAGCAAAAAGTGGAAGGGAGACTCACGCCAAGGTGCCAGGTCTAACAAACACTTAATGCAGTAACAGCTAAATCTCTGCTGCTCTTACACAAAAACATGTGCAAGTCTTTTATAGAGTAAATGTAATACAACGCACAATGATATACTTGCATACATTCAAGCTTAAATTGGTGAAATCGCTATGTGAAATAAGAGGTGAGACGACATGGAGATAAGAGATAGCAGTGTGGAGCATCCAGCATTGAGGTTGAAAGAGAGGAAGCAGCTAGAGCATGGAAGATGATACATGAAGACATTTTTGGGACTCACTGAACCTCCTCTTTAATCAGTCATTCCAGACACATGTTTACATTTGCTCTAAGGTCGACTATGTAACCCCTGTGAGATTTCACATTGATGTGTTATTGTTTTGTTTTTTTGAATGTTTTTTTGAATGTTTACCTCCTATGTATTGTGAACAACTGTTAAATGTAGTGGGTTACATTATATCCCATACCCTTTCAATCACCCCACACCATTAGCTATGATCTACTAGCAAACCCGGTTAAGATCTAGGTGATTAACGCCGACCCCGATGGGTTCGAACCCCCCACATGATCAACATATTTTTCATCCTGTTATTTTTTTACTCCACACCACTTTATTTCCATTTCAAATACGTAGTCGTATATATTCATCCTAGAACTTGCTAGACCTTGGCATGGATTTTAATATATACATTCATACATGCTCGTTTTTTCCGACGATCGGGTACCCAAACGTGAGTCTTTCTTCGGTTTCATTCATCACGTGATCGGAACTCAGCAACTAGATTAAACGCGGTTAATGGCGGATACGTCCATACCGGCGTTCATGAGAAGAGAACGATTGTGCCGATACCATGACGAACCTTCAGGTTAGTTACCCGGTAACATTGGCCCTGGTGTGGCAGTAATGTGGCTTTCAATCGTATTTAAAACGCTCTCTTACAAGATTTTTGATTTTTGACCCACAGAGACAACCACGCTAATTCAGCAAAAAAAGCGACATGTAAGAGACCTTATACAATTTTTTTTTTATACACATGGGTATTCAGGTTTTTTAAGGTGACAACCTAATCTCTCACCACCACGACCCAACATGACGAGATCACTACACACCCCATTATTCACAGGTCATATATGAGACTCACTGACAGGTTGTTTACTTATGTTTTACTTTCATAGTGTCTTTTCCCTGATGAAGGGCACAACTATTGGCCCGAAATGCATTGGATCTGTCTAAAAGGACTTTGTCACATGTTGAAAATGATGAAAAAAGACTGAATATCAAATGTTATATTTGGAATACTTTTGCAAATCACTTTCCGAATAAAAACAACAAATATTTGATCATACAAAACATTTCATGAATCCTCTGTTCCTTGGGAGGAATGATTGTGTGCACATAAGGATGGAACCAGTGGCCCACTGGTTTCACAGTTGAACCACATTGTAATAGACGCCGTGGGACACTCGACGTCACTTGTGGAGCACCAACAAATTTGAGAAACTTATCAGATTGTCACAACTAGCTGTGCACCTGCCCTACCAGTATCAGTACATTATGCCGGTGGCATATTTTCTGTATTTTTCAGTATACTACTAAGAGGACCCTAAGATCTTCTCTTGCTAACTTTCTCAGCCCCTTTCTTTTATACTCAAAACATGAGAAAATAAATCATTCTATGTTCTGGGTACTAAGGTATAGAACCAACTTCCTAGTCACTTAAGATTCATTGAATCTGAAGTAAATTTTAGAAAGCAGTTGAAGACTTGAATTTTTGCAGCCCCTGAGTTGCACTGTTATTCACTCATTCTCTGATCCATTTCCTCTTTCGAGTCATTTATGCGTGATGGAGTCATTTAATGTGCAGCCCAGCACCTGGCTGCTTCTTTGGGAGTGGCCGAGCACTTTACAAGCACTCAATTCACTCATTCATTCAACCCTTCTCCCATATCTTGTACACGCCACTGGAAATACTCAACTTTGCCTCTGACAAGGAACTTTATTATCCAGTGGGTCACCATTACTTACATTTCTCATGGAGTTCCCTGGGGATAACTTGATTATATTTATGAACAGTGGGCATTTACAGGAATAATGGGCAGTGTTCTTTTTCAGATAACCGTCGCATTTGTAATTTGTCACGTTTTCCATTTGGAATTGGTGATCATTGAAAGCAGCACATTACATGGTTTGAGGTAACATTTTATGTGCTTCTTAATTCATAAATGTAGAGGGGTGCTGCTGAACCTAGGTGGTAACCACACACATTTCAATCCACACATTTTTTCATTGCTGTCTGCTTCACAACATTTATGGTTATCATTTATTTTCTCTTCAGTAGTAGGTTACTCAGACTAAATGTGTGCATTGAAAGGATGTGAACTCATAGCATTGACCGTAGGCAGTTTATTGTCTAGATTGTGTCTTCCCTCAGTCTAAGAAATAGTTATTTATTCTTTCCCATTTTTAATGAGGCAAAGACATATTAACTCCTACCAAGAGCTGCTTTAATGTTTGACAAATTTATTTGTGCCCTAATGCTTCTTAAAATCCACCCTTTATATGATCCCAGCCGCCTACGTGGCTATGTAATACACGTTGTAGATGCTTCTGCTTCCACAGCAATCACAGCACCAAAACCGCCCCCATCGCCGCCACTGACGACATCAGGACCCTAATGACAACGGCGAAACCGCAGCCCTCATCCTCCTGGACCTCTCGGCCGCCTTCGACACCGTCTGCCACCACACCCTGCGCAAATGCCTCCTCGAGGCAGGGATCAGAGACAAGACCCTGGACTGGATCACCTCCTTCCTCACCGGCAGAACCCACAGAGTCCGCCTCCCCCTTTCCGATCCAAAGCCACCATGATCACCTGCGGCATACCCCAAAGATTATCCCTCAGCCCGACCCTTTTCAACATCTACATGGCACCGCTCTCCAACATTGTCCGAGCACACCACCTCAACATAGTCTTGTACACCGACAACACCCAGCTGATCCTCTCCTTCACCAAAGACCCGGCCACCACCAAATCAAATCTCCACAAAGGAATGAAGGTCGTCACAAACTTGATGAAGACTAGCCGGCTGAAACTGAACTCGGACAAGACAGAGGTCCTCACCCTCGGCTCCACCCCCTCCACATGGTACAACGCCTGGTGGCCCGCCACTCTGGGAGCTCCCCTGACACCCACCAACCACGCACGCAACCTGGGGTTCATTCTGGACTCCACGCTCTCTATGACCCAGAAAATCAACGCTGTTTCCTCCTCCTACTTCAACACCCTCGGCATGCTCCGCAAGATCTACAGATGGATCCCCACTGAAACCAGAAGAAAGGTCACACAAGCACTCGTCAGCAGCAGGCTGGACTGCGGCAAAGCCCTCTACGCAGGAACCACCGGTACACTCCAGAAGAGACTCAATCGCATACAAAATGCCTCCGCACACCTCATTCTCGGACTCCCTCGCCACAGCCACATCACCACTCACCTGAGAGATCTGCATTGGTTCCCAGTCAACAAGAGGGTCACCTTCAAGCTCCTCACCCATGTTCACAAAGCACTCCACAACGCCGGCCCAGCATACCTCAACAAACGACTGTACTTCTACACCCCAAACCACCAGTATCGCTCAGCTGACCTCGACACAGTCCCATGCATCTGCCGAACGACTACCGGCGGCAGATCCTTCTCCCACCTCGCCGCCAAGACATGGAACATCCACCCCGCCCACCTGCTTCAGACCCAGGACCTGCTGACCTTCAGGAGACTTCTCAAGACCTGGCTTTTCGACCAGTAGCTGCTTCCCCACAGCCCCTTAGCGCCTTGAGACCCTCACGGGTGAGTAGCGTGCTTTAAAAATGTTTTAATTGATTGATTGATTCATATTAGTATCATATTTTGGCATAATTGTCTGGGTCCCTTGCACCACTCTGCTGCTGATCTTCATTCTATTCCCCACGTGTGTGCTAACCTGAGTTCTGACAACTATTTGTTAAAAAGGGGAATATTGTCACCCTTTCAAATTGAAACCCCTTCATATAGAATATTGTTTCTGATGGGGCTGATGTCTTCAATCATGATACCATAGCATGGGCAATATTACCAGGTTTGTCATTTAGTTGGTCCCTGCATTCTCTTGTTGAAGAGAAAGGGCATGTTCCTATTTAGGGATGAAGAGAGAGACCTCTGCATTGAGTACAATTGAACATCAGTGGAACTTTGGTATCTTGGATTTCAGACCTATCATATGTTCTTAAATAGTATATTTCTATTGTGATTGTTAAAAAAGCACATATTTGACTCAGTTTCCTAGAAAAATAGAAGTACATTTCCCATTTTATCTGAAGCCTACTCAAAATATTGTCTTATGCAGAGGGTGGCCCATTGTGTCACATTTTTGGGCTAAAGGTTGTTTCCCTCGGTTAGGATCACAGTAGCTAAGTGTGTACAAGTTGGATGCTAATCCAAAAAATCTAGAAAATGATCTTCCAGAGCGCATTTCCATTGAGTATTCCTTGACTGACATAAGGGAAAAAAGATTAACCTATCACGTGATTGGCCTTTGCGTGCGTGTGTTTCTGAAAGATGGCACGAAATAGGCCAAAGGTGGGCGCATTGCTCTGCCCATGGCCTATTGGTGTCTTATGCGCACCAAAGGCCATGTGGTTTCAAATATCGTGCCCAGACACGGACGCGATAAGTGAAATCACATGTTCGCTGTGACGCGCGCGCATGCACCACTCGCAGGTATTTTTTTTTTTTTTACAATAGCGATCATGAAATCGCATTGGTGTCCCAAACCCCTGCCATCTCTTACGAGCCTGCCTGGTGTGAAAATGAATGCGGCAGCAACAGAAAAACTAGTACCATCCTTCTGAAATACCTTATTACCCCTAGGATAAGTCATTTTACTTATTAATGCTAAAGTACAGTTCAAGTGGGAAACATTTAATGGGATATTTATTGCCAGTTGTGTGCACTTGGACGTGCTGTTTCGGCATCTACAAATAAAACTAAATATATTATCATTCTCTCCAGCACTGACTATCACCCCCCTCCTCCTCCACACACACACACCTACAGAATACTGGTAGTGAGGACGGGACTTGGGCTAAAAAGTGCAGCGCTCGCTTCTTTCTCTCAGCTCGCCTCAGGGCACTGCCAGGTTCGGGGCTTGCTCTCAGCGGTCCCACCCGGGTCCAGCCTTCTTAGGCCACGCCCAGCTCACTTCACTTTATTGAGACTCAGCCGTCAGGAGGCCAATCAGCGGAGCCGGATTGTGCAACTGCTAGAGCTGGGCGGCCAGCCAAGCACTGAGAGTTTACTCAGAGTTCGGAGAGAGTGGTCCTAGCGGAGAGGAAGTATAGCGCTGAGCGTAAAGGGAGGCACTGTTATTAGAATATTGGTGATTCAACATTCTGCACTTTGTATGGTGTGTGTGTGTGCTGCGTGCAATCCATGTGTGGCCAGTTCCTTGGATATCACCACTCTTTCATGGGGAGCTAGAGGTACGACAGGAAAGGAAATAATCTTATCTCATGGATACGCCGTCAGAGTTGAGTGAGTTAGCGGCCTCTTCTGCACACTTCAAGGGTTGTCTATACATTATATATAATAATTTCCTGCAGGCATGCTGCAGTACCATCTTTATATATTTGTTTGCCTTTCGATAAAAGATGACTCCATGTACTATATACAGAACTTTCTCCGACACTGACATTCTGGCAATCAACGTTTTTGACTGAATGTTGGCATGGATGATGTCAGGTTCCTTTGTTAAATATCACTGCAGTGAGCACAATACCCCCTGCAGAGGTGAAACATGGGGTGGGTGCAGACTGAGGTGTGATGTCAGGTTTGTTGAAATGCATGCTACAGTGCAGAATGCAAAATATAGCCTCGAAGATGGGGACCCCGAATTACCTCTCAGAGTGTTGCCTTCTCTCACTTTGGGGTCGAACTCCGCAGACAGGATTCGGTCGATGCCAAACTTGAGGTCTTTGCTGGCCGGGGCGGGCTGTGCTGAACAGCCCATGGTGTAGCGCCCTCCAGGAGAGCGGCAGGCTAGCCGGGTGTGCTGGTGGTAAGCTGAGAGCGGGGACAGTCGAGGACTGAAGGGGTCCACCGGCGTTGGCCGCACGGGAGAGGAGGCCTACAAGTACGAGGGGCTGGCTGCAGGACCTCGGACGCTTCTCCGCCAGATTGCAACTGGTGCCGGGAGTACAGGATGCCTTTTATTTATTTGTTTAAAAAACCAACACATTAATAAAAGGAATTGTAATCTACAATGCCAATAGCTCAAACTCTAGTAAATGCGAGACCTATTGCATTGTAAATGCTTGTTTAAATTGCAAACCACTTTTACATAGAATTCGACCTATGTATTCAAGGTGTTTGGTGTAAACCCTTATAAATTAGGTTGATATACAACAGTTCAATGTTCAGGATGGACTGTGGGAGTCTTCATGTCAGTTCCATTATTTTTAAATCAAAGTATGATATAGTAAAGTGAGAGTAAAACTGATAGAGAAGACTAAATGATTCCTTAAATGAATTTCACTTTTAGATTTTTATAAGTTTATAATAGTGCTAGATAATTGTAATGTTTATATCTTGTTGCTTTAGTTCAAAATCCCTTAAAAAAAGAAACCGAGGCGTTTGGCAAAACAGAAACAGTTGTTTAATTACATTTTACGGCCGAGAGAGCAGTTAGAGGCACAAGGTATGAGGTCTGTCTCAATTTACAATTGGTAGGTATCCTTCTTTTATACAAAACATAATGAGTTGTAAAAGTTTCTGGAATAACATTTATGGTGAGGAATGTTGGTTGCTGCCTTTGGAATCATGAATTCATTGTCTAAGGAGTACCAAAGGTGTATCTCATCCTCGTGTGGACACAGTGTGATCAGAGGTTAATGTGTTGAAATGTCCGGCATGGGGAGCGCGTGCTCACTATGTGTGTTAGGTCCTGATTGGCTATGTGTTCCAAACTCATGAGGCATCAGACTTTTTATGGTGTTTTAGGAGCACGCATACCCCCACCAGCCATGTATACTTTTGCCAATCTTTTTTGACCCTTTATAATGTCGCTACACCTCTCTGTGACATTAAGAGTTTCCTGCTCAAGCGTTTGCCTGCCAGCTACGTACCTTCCCACCTGCAGCAATTCCGGGTCTGGGTCTCAGGGCCTGCTTAACTACATATTTGTGCGTTGAGGTTGATGTATAGTTCACAACAGGTGATTCTGTAAGGACAAAGTTTTATTTTCAGCGATAAATGCATTGATTCCCATATTAATAATTTGGTAGCCCAGGACAAAGTCCTAGAATGCAATGATATAACTCTAGAATGCATCATTTAAAAATGTTTGTTGGGCAGTTGAAGCTGGGACCTGAATGGACGAGGTGCTCAAACAAATCTCAACTTTCCCACCTACAAGAGTGGTGCGTGTGCCAACACCACAAATATAAACCATGAACACTTAGCAATATCAATAATACATTACTATTAAATTACATTGAAAGATAGTAATATCCATTCAGTATTTGCATAATTCCACAATCGCATTAATGGTATCAACCAGCTCCCTAACAAACCACAATATATTGAGGCTCTGTTTCAGTTTAAAATACAAACAATCTGGCAAGAGTAGATTTGGTGAACCATAATACCCGTCTTCAGAGTATTTAAATATTTTTTCTTAAGAGCTTTCTGCTGATAGTATGTTAGCAAAACATTTGTGTTTTATCCATCTCAAGATGGCACAATTTGCAAAGGGGAGAATCCACTGGCACACCATGTATCCGTTATTGCATAAAATGTTTATTGGGCCAATCATACACCTATTAATAAAGGACAAGAGCAATCCACTTGATTATACAGGAAAATAAACAACACAATGTTCCCAAATGAGTGATTTAGTGTGGTTCAACGGTTAAATCATGTGATACTACATCAATAACAATACATAATTAAAGGTGATTTCTATAAAATGTGTTCTTCTGTATAAATGTTGATATCTGAGTCATCACAAGAAGTGTTTTAGATGGTTTTATCTTGGTTTCACATGTCTTTGCACTCATTGATCATTCTCTTGCACCATTTGTCCAAATAATTCATCTAACCACTCTATCCATATGTCAGATTCTGCTACATGAGATAGCTTTGTTAAATAATCATAGTTTCCTCTATAACAAGTCTGCAGAGATCCTCCTTCTTTCTCATGTAATGGTGTATAGTTACTGATGTTGTCTCAAGGTAATTAACTAATGATCTGTAATAAAGCACTCTTTTAGGAAACTTGACTTATTCAACCATAACCTTAGACACATACTCCAATCCACTGTACAATTGATTGATTCTGCATGAAGGGCTCCAGTTGATTAAAATCAGACACCATGCTTCACATTTGTTTGAAGGGCCTCTTAATGTTGTTTTGAACCCACTGTACTATTATTTTTAACTATTAGTTAGGACAGCTATGCCCAGATATTATGTTGAATTCAATTGGGCATAATACAGTCAAGCATCATGACCTTTTGAAGGTATACGGTATCATAAGCATTGGATAAATCATACAGTAGTAACAGAGAATGACTAGCTTACCAGTCAAGTTTACTAAATCAAAATCCAATTGAAGATTCAAGACCTGATTTGTTTTCTGAGGTTAGGCATTTCTGCAATGACCCATCCTTTATAGTCAAATTCCTATTTTTTTTAATTCCACTTTTTGCTGAACCATAACATAAATGAGGCATTGTAGGCTACAACTAGGGGATAAATAGTCCATACACCTCATTTGTAATTCATATTAGATAAAGCTTATATTGTTAATTTTGCTGGCACAATGTTTATATTAGCTTGTGGAGACGGGGTTTGTGAAATTCACATAATTTTGAATAATTATGCAAACTTTTGGGACAATTTCATGTAATTACGCAAAATTCAAATCTGTCATTCAGCACTGTAATGTAGTTCAAAATGAATTGTCGCTTCAGTTGTGGATGTGATGATGCATTTTGCTCTGAAAAAAATACATGAAAACACCCTTACTACAAACAACAACTGTTTGTGTTCTGGTTGATTGTGATTGTTCCTGTTCTGTCGTGCAATGATGTTGCTGCGATTGGCAGTGTAATTACTCAACGTGGCGTATTTTTACAGTTTTATTTTAAGGTGAAATGACCAAAAATATACAAACTAAGCTAGGATAATTTACATTTTGCCAGGGCCCAGTGTGGAGGCCAATGTTTCATCCTGCAAAATGAAAAGATGCATGATCAATTTTTACACAGTACAACAAGAATGTGAAGTCAATGTTCATCTTACCAAAACCATTACTTTTGAAAGATTGATCCTTTAGTGATTGTCTCAACAATACTCCAAAATATACAAAGCAAATGTGGCATAAATTAGTGTGGCTTGGTAACTGTCAGCCTTAGGGTGGTCTTCCACCAAAGCCTTCGCCTACTTACCTCCAATTTGTGTTGTCTTTAGGACTGTGTGCACTTTACCACTGCTAACCAGTACTACCGTGCTTGTGCTCTCTCCTCTAAACATGGTTTGATTTTCATATGCTTAATTGGCATATATAATTGACTTATAAGTCACTTGTAGAGTAGTATAACATATATCCAGGACGTGTGAATTAAATTCTACCAGTGGGCCAGAAGCATTTATTGTGCCGCCCACTTAAGTAGCACTCTAAAACATGTCCCAGGCCTGCCACTGAAGCCTGAATGCAGTTTTATACTGCCATGTCGACTTGCCATATAAACCTCCATGCCAAGCCTAAAACACCCCAATTATTACTTAGCCCATAGGGCAGGGTGCTGTGTAATTAAAAGGTTTGGCTTGTACTTTAAAACTTTACTTGTTCTGGTTTGCAAAAAACTCCTACACTAAACTTATTTTTCACTACTGTGAGGGCTGTCCCTCTGAAAGGATAGCATTAGAGATTCCTTATTACATTTAAGGCTCCCTGTTTTCTGTTTTTACTGATTTTTACAGATAAATGCAGACAGAAAGCCATTTATTTTCTTCTTAGTCAATAAAGACACGGTGAACCCGAAATGTTCCTGTGCAGGACTACCTTATTAATAGAGAAAAATATCATACAATTAGGAGAAGGGAAGCGAGGCTGAGAGCAAAGCCACCATCTCATAAGCATGGGGCCAAGATAAGCTGCATTCTATTTACATGTATTGTATTGGAAACAATAGGCAGCTAAGAATTTCTGTAACCCAGTCATAAAAATAGACATGTCTATACATTTATTAAGTGTTTAGCTGCTGTATGTGCTTAAATTGGTGATTATAGAAACAAGTGTTGGGAAGAAACAATCTAATAGGTAGCTGGAACCTGCAGATGGAAGCAAAGGTCACTCTTGCCCTGTCCTTTTTAATTTGCACATTTTTTATTTCAGAGATGATCTGAGAAATACAGAGAATCATGCTTCCAGGCTTGGTGGCACACAACATTCTTTATTAAGCAGGTGGCAATGTGTTACTGTGAGAAATTGGGTTGTTGGTTGACTGGGGTGTGAGCCCTAGTCGAGAAACAGCCACAATCTCTCAGAGAGTGAACCACAATATGTCACTAAGTTAACCTGTGCTTAACCCTAGGTAGCTTGGCACAAAAAGCAGTCAGGCTTAACTTAGAGGCAAAGTGTAAAGTATTTATTCAGCACACACACAGTAATAAAGTGAAAAAACAACACAAGAAAAATCCCAAACCAAATTCGAAAAATAGAGTCAATTTTAATAAATTATTTGACATAAAAATGACAAAATCCTAATCAGTAGACCTGGAGTTATGTTTTTTAAAACATTTTTAGTTAAAACTAGCGCCTGAAATACGAAAGAGTCAACCGTGGTCACCTAGTCATGCAACACCATGTCAAAGTCAAAAAATATGGCTGACCGTGATGCAGCACGGTATGGATACAAGAAGAGGATTAGGGCCGGTCAGCGCTTACCTTCGGACTTAAAAGAAATTCTGAGAAAAAGTGCCTGAGTTCAGCGGGGCAAGGCTGCAGGAGGTGACCAAGCAGTGAACTTCTTCGTTAGATGGCCTTGGGTCAAAGCTGCAAACTCAAAAATCTCCAGCTGGAGGAGGCAGAGGGTTGTAGCTGAAGACAGTATCCCTTTGGAGAAGGACCACTGGAAATGATTTGCCGCCTGCCCCTCCCGGGGGGTTTTGGGACGGAGGTGCAGCCAAAGCCCAATTGGCCTTGTTGGGCTGCACTTGGGCTGGGTTTGGGCTGGAAGGCTATTTAGCCAGCCATTTTGTGACACTGGCCACCATTTCGTGGTAGTAACATGACAGCCGGCTGGGTGGTTTGGGCTGGGGAGCATTTTTGTCCCACCTGCCCTCCCCGTTTTTTCTGGGCTTTAGGCCAGGTGTAGTCGGTTGGGAAAGGGTCAATGGGAACGTTTTTTTTAAGGAGGTTGGTTTTAATGGGAACAGGGGCATCGGGTGGGGAAGCATGTACTTATTGGTTGTCATTTGAAGCAGGTGCTGTTTTTGTCTACGGATTGTTTATTATATGGGGCATTTTTCCTGGGTAATAGTTGGTAGATCTGTTGACAGTTACAGTTAATTGGTTGGAAAAGGTCACTCCGGGAGCGCACAGGAAGGGGGAAGTAGCATAGGAAGGTTACATAGATAGCTAGGTTAGGAAAGGTTAAGAAGTTACAAGTTTAACAGGGCAGCAAGGACGACAGATTTGGGGGTTTATAAATAGTTGCAAAGGGAAAAAATTTAGGGGAGGGGTTGGGGGGTAAGGTAGGAGGAAAATATTTAGTGAGGTTTAGTTTTGTACGGCACAGACCAAGGAAATTGTTTGTAAGGTGCACCTGTCTTTCACACTAACAAGCTGGTCTGTGATCTCTGCTACTATCCCTCTTTGGCCCAAAGTGTTTGGCACATCCTTGTTACTTCCTACAGATGCAACAGCCCTCTTAACACAATTGTCTACTTCCTTGAGAAACAAATATCAGCATTGCATGCAGCCATGAAGATATTTAAACATAATAAACACAGGCCAAATTACTGTGCCCTTAAGATGGGATCCATCAGCACACAATGCCCTGAGTAAAATGCACCACCTCTCTAGAGTTTATTATAATCGTCGACTGAATTAGGAGGTGTGTCCCGGAGATGACAGATGTGGAACAGCGGCATGCTTCATTACACGCCGCCCTTGGAATCCTGTATTCTTTGGCAAAAAAATGAAGCTCTGAATTAAAACATATGTCATAAGCTGGATTGGACTGAATCCTACTTGAATCTTCTGTGCTTGCAATGTTATTTTTGTTTTGGTAAAACATGCATTTCAATAATTCCAATTGTCACTTGAGTGGTGAACCTCATTTGATAGGGACTTGTTTAGCTGCATTCGGGTTCATCGCTTCCAGACACTCAATACCATTATGGGTGGCTTCAGTCCCCTCCAAATCAGATTCATTTTAGCGAGTTGTTTCGTGGTGAATGATGTCTTTCTAGATCCCTGCAATGTGAGTCAGTTACCCAAACGTTTCCACTGGTCTAACCCCCTCCACATGGTATTGAATAATATCTTATTATAGTAAGTTGCTGCTATGGAGCATTGTTACACAAAACATGGACACACTCTTGGTCTCTGACAATAAATGTACTCTGTCATATGACCTATTGCTTATGAAATACTCCTCCTGTGTGATCATTGCAGTTTCAACACGTTGTGCTTCAGGATATTCACACATGGCCAGATCCACAATGCACTACTATAAAAAGTCATATCTGCTTTTGTAGCTTTCATCTCTCGCTGTGGCTAGATCTCTGCATTTTTGGGTATTCACAAACATCTCTAGGAGGAGTTGAATAATCTAGATTTTATCTGTCTCATAGATTTCCTATACCCAGTGCTTAATATGTTAAAGTATAAGTGAGAGGGCCCAAAGTTTTGATCAAAGCTACTGAATGTGGGCCGAATACTACATCATGGTTCTTTAGTCCAGCAAGGGATAATCCCTTTGTCAAAGTCTGATGAGGAAAAATAAGTACCGGTTCCCAAACATCAGTGCCTGTGGCTCCATCTGTTCCCACCGACTCTAATTAATCGCTGCTTGTACTACTACACAATATTTACC
The DNA here is from genome assembly GCF_964263255.1 of Lissotriton vulgaris. Lineage (NCBI taxonomy): Eukaryota > Metazoa > Chordata > Amphibia > Caudata > Salamandridae > Lissotriton > Lissotriton vulgaris. The sequence goes on along the minus strand of NC_141693.1, from coordinate 973,880,581 downwards.
TAAGGAAATAAATCTGCAGGTAAATTAAGGGTAAAATGTGCATTTACACATTATCTTTTTTTGTAGAGAGAAAATAATTGTTCTTTTGTTATCCTCTCCGTCCTCAGGATCAGCTTGTGGTACAAGTAGGCCACCTCCAGATCTATCCAAGCCCCGAATGCTGTAATAGCCGTGGGCTAGAGAAGGATCAGGTGAGGGCAAAAATAATAAACAGGAAGGAAAGGAAGGGGGCTGCTGGGAGGGAGAGCTGTGAAGACAGAAACAAACAAGAAATTGGTATCTTGGTTCATGAAAGTCTTTTCTTATTCACGCTACCCCTCAGTTCTACCGTGTTATACATGTATATAAAAGCTGACCGCCTGACCTCAGCAGATGCCTCTCTATACTGAAGTTACTTGAATCAGCCAGTAAATGCCTTCCCCTGTAAGAACAAAACTTAACTGTAAAACACACCCTAAGACCCTGAAAAACAGCAATCTTTATATGAGGGAAGAATGACACTACGTACCCTAATCTTTATACTTCAGAGCCCTGAAGAGAACGTAGACTAGGTTCCAAGGAATGCTCCTTAGTAATACAGTAACTCCCTGAAAGTAATATGGTTATGGGTTACGTCACCCAATAACAATGGAAACAAAGGTTACCTGAATTCAAGAACTATCAGGTGAGGTACTCTCTTCGTTGCAGCCAGGAAAATAATACAGACCCTCTGCAATAGCCGATGCAAGGAGGCTGTCCAACAGAGGGTCTAGGAACTCAAAATAATGTGAATAACAAACAACAGTTTCCTCCGCAATAGCCGTTGCAAAAAGGCTCGCCAACGGAGGAAACGGGAAGAAGCGAAAGCGTGTCTTCCGCTAGAGCCAGGGCACAGGAGGCTCGCCAGCGGAGCCACGCGGAACAACACCAGGAAGCACCCTTACTGTCCTCCGCAATAGCCGATGGCAAGGCTCTCCAACGGAGGACAGGACAGAAACAAGGAATCGAACCCAAGACCGTCCTCCGCAATAGCCGATGGGAAGGCTCTCCAACGGAGGACAGGACGGACACAAGTGCGCCGGAATATACAGCAACTGGAAGTCGAGGTTTACCAACTGCACAGAAAAACCTCACCGCAAAAGTCGACTGGAACGCCAGGAAACACGAACCGAAATATCCGACGCCGGCTCCAGGAAGTGGCGTCTATTTATGCTCCGCCTCTCGGCCGCTAAGCCCTCTGGGAAATGTAGTCTTTTCACCGCGGAGCTCGTTAGTTCCTGGAGGCGCGACGACACCTGACAGTACATCCCCCTTCACCTAGAGCGCCGAAGGGGGCCAGGGCTCTCAGGGAAACGACGATGATAAGCAGCCACCAGTTTGGGAGCATGAACACCCGATGCAGGTTCCCACGAGTTCTCTTCGGGCCCGTATCCTTTCCAGGCCACCAGATACTGCAGGCCACGACCCCGCCACCTAGAGTCAAGAATCCCCTCCACCTCGTATTCTAGACCATCGGAAACCAGCAAAGGGGGAGGAAGGCGTCGCACCACCGCAGCCGCAGGCTTAAGCAGTGACACATGGAAGACTGGATGAATACGCAGATGTCTAGGTAACAGCAACTTCACTGCCACTGGATTGATGCACTGTACCACCCGAAAGTGACCTATATATCGAGGGTTAAACACACTGTAATGCCTAAACCTAAAGTTCCGGGTAGACAGCCACACCCAATCCCCCACACGATACAAAGGACCAGGGCGACGTCTTTTGTCAGCCGTGTTCTTATAAGCCACCTTGGAGTTTCTCAGGGAGTCCTGTACTTGCTCCAGTATTTTCTTGAGTCGAGAAACCCTTCTGGCGGCTTCGGGCACGGTCTCCTCTCGGTACGGCTGCACAAAAGGGAGGAATCGTGGATGATGACCATAAGTGCAGTAGAATGGCGATACTCTCGTGGCAGAATGCGTAGCGTTGTTGTATGCCACCTCTGCCAGCCAAAGGTGCTCCACCCAATCTTTTTTCCCCTGGGAAACATAGCATCGCAAGAATTGCTTCAATGTCTGATTGAGCCGTTCCGTCTGGCCATCGGTCTGGGGATGGAAGCTCGTGGATAACGCTGTCTTGATGTGGAGAGAGGGGCACCACGCCTTCCAAAATTGGGCGGTGAACTGAGAACCCCTATCCGACACTATGACTGAAGGTAGACCGTGCAGACGAACGATATGTTTCAGAAGAAGATGTGCCAATTGACCTGCCGTCGGTATCTGAGGACAAGCAACGAAATGCCCCATCTTTGTTAGATAATCAATGACCACCAACACCGTGGTGCAACCCTGATCTTTTGGGAGACCTACCACAAAGTCCAACGAAATACGTTCCCAGGGGGTAGACGGGGTAGGCATGGGCTGCAGTAGTCCTGCAGGTCTACGATGATCCGACTTGGCGCGAGCACAGACATCACACTCCGCCGCCCATTTCCGTACATCATCCCTAATCGTAGGCCACCAACACCTACGCTGAATCAGATCCATAGTCTTATCTACTCCGACATGTCCAGCACTGGGTGAAGTGTGACACCACTCATACATTTGTTTACGCAATGCTTCAGAGGGTAACAGCATCCGTCCCTGGTTGATTGGAAAGCCATGATGTAGTCGCCATTCAGGATGTGATTGCAGCCATCTCTTCCACTGATCGGTTCTGATCCCATATCGTATACCTTGCAGAAATGCATCAGGTTGGATGCTACAAACCACCTTGACAGGGTCCACTATCGAAGATTCTGCTCTGGCCTCCGAGACCTTTATAGATGATTGACGAGACAAGGCATCCGCCTTTCGATTGTCTGCTCCGGGTCTAAAAGTGATAATGAAATTATATCCCGAAAAGAAAAGCATCCACCTCAACTGTCTGGGGGTCAAATGTCTGGCTGCTGACATGAACTGTAGATTGCGGTGATCGGTATACACCGTTACCACGTGCTTTGCTCCCATTAGGAAATGCCTCCATTCAGTGAACGCCTGCTTGATCGCTAAAAGTTCTTTCTCAGCTATGCAATAGTTGCGTTCTGCCCCCGTAAGTTTATGTGACATAAATGCCACTGGATGCATTTGTCCTGTAGTTTCGTGTCTTTGTGACAGAATGGCTCCGGTAGCTACCTCAGAAGCGTCTGCCTCAACTATGAAAGGGATATCCGTATTGGGGTGTGTCATTATCGGAGCAGTGACAAAAGCTTCTTTTAAAGCATCAAAAGCCTCCTAAGCACTCCTATCCCACATGAACCCTTGATCCTTTTTCAACAGGCGAGTTATGGGAGCCACCACTTTCGAAAATTGGTTAATAAAACGTCTGTAGAAATTGGCGAATCCTAGGAAACATTGAACGTCCTTGATGTTTCGAGGACTTGGCCAATCTCGCACTGCTTGGATCTTCCTCTCCGCCATTTCCTGTCCCTGAGGGGTAAGCATCACCCCTAGAAACTCAACTGTAGTGACGTGAAAGTCACATTTGGACAATTTGCAATAAAGATGGTTTTTCTGTAGTATCCTGAGAACAGACTTGACATGTTGTATATGCATGTCCTCTGATTCGGAGTAGATGAGGATATCATCTATATATACAATGACGTGTCTGTCCAAGATTTCTCTCAACACGTCGTTCAGAAAAAACTGAAATGCAGCAGGGGCATTGCAAAGCCCGAAGGGCATGACCAGGTATTCGAATAACCCATACCTGGTCTGGAATGCTGTCTTCCATTCATCCCCTGCCCGCATTCTAACCAGATGGTATGCTCCCTTTAAGTCTAATTTAGTGAAGACCTTGGCTTTCTTCACTTGCTCCAGTAAGACGGGTATTAACGGTAAAGGGTATCTGTTCTTGATGGTTACTGCATTGAGGGCTCGAAAGTCTACACAGGCTCTCAGATCCCCGTTAGCCTTAGGGATGAAAAATAAAGGGGATGCTGCTGGTGATCTTGAAGGACGTATGAACCCTAATTTCAGCAGCTTGTCTAAATAAGTTCTCAAGTAAGCGTTCTCTGGCTCTGTCAGTGCATACAGCCGTCCCTTAGGGATCACCGCCCCTGGAACCAACTCGATTTGACAATCGTATGGCCTATGTGGGGGTAATTCTTCAGCTCTAACTTCATCAAACACTCCTTCAAAGTCCTGATATTCTCTTGGAAGAGATACATCCTTTTCTGCGGCCGTGGCTATTACACCCCCACCAGCCAACGCAAACGAGGGACATTGTGCACATCTAAAACAATGCTCTTCACAATGTGCCGAATTCATCGAGATATGGCCGGTTTCCCAGTTAATGTCAGGGTTGTGTCTTTTCAGCCAAGGGATGCCTAAAATCACCCCATACTGTGGTGCCTCAATGATGCTGAACGACACTTGCTCTCTATGATTACCGAATCTCATCTCAGTTAAGGCCGTTTGATAACTTATGGGTCCTGTGTTCAGTTTCCTCCCATCTACCGCAAACACATCAGTACCGTCTTCCCTGGGGATTAAAGGAATGCCTATCCTTTCTGCTTCTTTCATATCCATGAAGAAACCCGTAGCCCCGGAATCCACCATGGCCTGTGTATGCACCTCAATCATGCCTATCATCAAAATAATTTTAACGAATAGATGTTGCGCTCCTGCAACCATACTCAACATGGAAGGGACAATAATCTGACTCCAGGGAACCCCTTCCACACCCCTAGAGCTCTTCAGTTTTCCGCCGGATTCTCAGTGGCCGCTGACACCCCCCTATTCGAGCGAAACTTGGAAAATTTGGGTTTGACCGGGCATTCTCGAACATAATGGCCTTTTTTGCCACAATAAAGACAAAGACCCAACTTGCGCCTCTGTTCCTTTTCAGTGGCGGTCAAAGCGGCACGAACCGCTCCTATCTCCATAGACTCGGTGGCCTGCGATACTGAACTATCCGGAGCCTTTACTGCCACGGAAGAGGGTACCGGTCGGTTCTTTACTCCACCACCCCCTTTACGATTCTTCATCCTATGGTCTAGCCTTAATACTAAATTAATCAAATCTTCACATGACACCGGTTGGGGGTCGATTTGAGCTATTATGTCTTGCATTTCCTCAGTCAAACCCTGATGAAAAATTGACGCTTGCTTGGCTTCCGGCCACTTAGTTTCAGCAACTAACCGTCTGAAATTATTCAAATATGTTACTAGGTCTTGATTCCCTTGACGTAGACCTAATAGCTCTTTATCTGCCGTATACGTATCCGCTCTTCTGTCGAATACCTTGGTGAATTCTACTTGGAATGCGTCCCAATCATGTAATATCGGGTCATTTCTCTGAACCATGGGAACCGCCCATTGAGCGGCGTCTCCGACCAAATACGAGATGACAAACGCCACCTTTGACTGATTGGTAGGAAAGGACCTGGGTTTGCATGAAAAATGCATAAGGACTTGCGTCAAAAATACTTGCACTGATCCCGCATCACCGTTGAACCGTTCTGGGTGTGCTAATGGAATGCTAGGGGGGATCTCTACTACTACTGAACCGGCTGTACCAGACCCTGAAGCCCCAGCGCTAAAGGGGTTTTTCTGGATGTTATCCAACCGATTCCGTAATTCAGTGCTTTCTTGTCTGGATGCTATCAATTCCGATTGCACCACAACTAGCGCTGCCATCACCTCGTCCAGAGTGGCCATACCCTAAACTGATCGGAGGACTAAATATCTTGGGTCGGATATTCTGTTATCCTCTCCGTCCTCAGGATCAGCTTGTGGTACAAGTAGGCCACCTCCAGATCTATCCAAGCCCTGAATGCTGTAATAGCCGTGGGCTAGAGAAGGATCAGGTGAGGGCAAAAATAATAAACAGGAAGGAAAGGAAGGGGGCTGCTGGGAGGGAGAGCTGTGAAGACAGAAACAAACAAGAAATTGGTATCTTGGTTCATGAAAGTCTTTTCTTATTCACGCTACCCCTCAGTTCTACCGTGTTATACCTGTATATAAAAGCTGACCGCCTGACCTCAGCAGATGCCTCTCTATACTGAAGTTACTTGAATCAACCAGTAAATGCCTTCCCCTGTAAGAACAAAACTTAACTGTAAAACACACCCTAAGACCCTGAAAAACAGCAATCTTTATATGAGGGAAGAATGACACTACGTACCCTAATCTTTATACTTCAGAGCCCTGAAGAGAACGTAGACTAGGTTCCAAGGAATGCTCCTTAGTAATACAGTAACTCCCTGAAAGTAATATGGTTATGGGTTACGTCACCCAATAACAATGGAAACAAAGGTTACCTGAATTCAAGAACTATCAGGTGAGGTACTCTCTTCGTTGCAGCCAGGAAAATAATACAGACCCTCTGCAATAGCCGATGCAAGGAGGCTGTCCAACAGAGGGTCTAGGAACTCAAAATAATGTGAATAACAAACAACAGTTTCCTCCGCAATAGCCGTTGCAAAAAGGCTCGCCAACGGAGGAAACGGGAAGAAGCGAAAGCGTGTCTTCCGCTAGAGCCAGGGCACAGGAGGCTCGCCAGCGGAGCCACGCGGAACAACACCAGGAAGCACCCTTACTGTCCTCCGCAATAGCCGATGGCAAGGCTCTCCAACGGAGGACAGGACAGAAACAAGGAATCGAACCCAAGACCGTCCTCCGCAATAGCCGATGGGAAGGCTCTCCAACGGAGGACAGGACGGACACAAGTGCGCCGGAATATACAGCAACTGGAAGTCGAGGTTTACCAACTGCACAGAAAAACCTCACCGCAAAAGTCGACTGGAACGCCAGGAAACACGAACCGAAATATCCGACGCCGGCTCCAGGAAGTGGCGTCTATTTATGCTCCGCCTCTCGGCCGCTAAGCCCTCTGGGAAATGTAGTCTTTTCACCGCGGAGCTCGTTAGTTCCTGGAGGCGCGACGACACCTGACATCTTTAGAGAAATCCCTTCTGTAAAGCTTTAAGGGAGGTTCCCTTCTCTTTCCCACCATGGAACTGTTACTGCAACTATTTTTCTCAGCATTTCTGTTGATGATTCCAAGTGAGGATGTCTATTCCAAAAGTTTGATTTTGGAAAAGGGGGTGGTGATGGATAGAGCTTCTGAATGATGCAGAATACTCGTACCCAGTCAAGAGATCAGGGTTTGATCCATCACCGTTTTTCAGCTCACTGCACCATCCCATCTCAGAACCTGGCTACATGCAAATTAGTCTGGTCCTGTCCCAGTGCATGATGGGAACAGGGCAAACCAAACTACCAAGCCAATTCTTATACTGGGAAGGAAACAAGCTTCCGGGGACCGGTTTCTGGCATTTCAGCCGTCGTCGACCCGGCTTGCTTGAATCCTGATGGTGCAATGAGCAAGGGACTCACGTCTGAGTATACCCTCCCACACTTAGTGTGGACAAAATCGATTTTGGAAAAGGGGGTGGTGATGGACAGAGTTTCTGAATGATGCAGAATACTCTTACCCAGTCAAGAGATCAGGGTTTGATCCATCACCGTTTTTTAGCTCGCTGCACCATCCCAGCTCAGAACCTGTTTGTCAATACCCATAAACCTAGGGTTGTTTACCTGATCCATCTACTTTACAGGGCCAACAGTTTACTCCTTCACTGCTTTATCCCTCAAACTAGGGCAGTAAAAAACCTGCCAAACTGTAAATCTTTGACCAATACTTTGATTCGAATGCATTACTGGTCATCAGGTACTTTTTGTTATCATCTCGGTTACACTTTGGCGTGTAAAGTTTCATGTACTCTTGGCCCATACACTCAACATGGCCAGCATAATTATCTAACTCGTGGTTATATACCCACTCCTAATTTCGGGATAAAAATGTAATAAAAGCAGCCATTATAACAATGTCCTATTTGGTACAATATTTTTCAGTGGGTTTCTGGGATAGTATAATATTTAATGTGCCTACTGCATAAGGGAGGGGGCGTCTAGAAAGCAGAAAGGTGACATGTTGAAATTGTCCTCATTAGGTTAATCATAACCTGAATTATTAAGACAAATTCGTTCTCTACCTTTTGTACTATTTGCATTTTTGTCTGGTTTACTCTTTAGTCTAGAGTATAAATATTTGTGTTTTATATTGAATATCTTTGAAACCCTATTTCTCGTCATATTGTGATCCTGATTGATGTCTTGCTGTTCCAGCCTAAGGAAGTTGTGTCAGAATCATTTTAAATGCTACTCAGGCACTGCCATGGCAGAATAATAGCTTTGATTCTAATCTACTGTGCACTGACCAGTGGAGAGTACTTGAGCGGAATGTTCCCTCAAATGCCATGAAAACCCTGTTAGCACAGATGAATTTTTATGCTTCCAGGGAGCTGAATTACATGCATGGCGAATGGATTTCATGCCAGTTTTCGACACATTTTGCAGTTTTTATCTTAACCTTTGCAACATATTATGATTGATGATTATAGAAATGCGACCTGGCTTGCGATGTCACCTCATCTATTTCAGCAGCAGTAGCTGAGAAAATGATATATCCACGGGTCAGAAGAACACTGAAGGGGCTCAAAAATGAGAAAGTTAAACATTACTTTGCAAGTTTGTACCAATGTAGGACAGCATATTTTAATACAGATTTCAGTGCAGGTGTGTGGTTCATGTCTGTTGTTTCCAACTGGAGTGTTTTGTTTGTTTAAGCACATAGTTGTCTTCGCAGTGGTAGCAAGTACGGAACAGGGTTGGGAGGGGTGGGGGTGGAAATAAAGTAAAGAAAAATTCACTTACCTCAGCACTCCATCTCTCTCGCATCATCTCTCATCCACTCCTCTCCGAGGAAGTACCCAGGTTCCCCTATGCCAGTCACGATGCTGCTGTCACCATGGCAGCAGCCTTGTGATTGGTCTGAGCACCGTGGTGCAGCGCTTGGACAGGGACTGACAGGTTGTGCATGTTCTACATGTAAATATCTACCTAGGCACTCGCAATTGCTTGTCCTAAGAAATGATGTAAAGGCTAAAGACCATTCTCAAAGATGTCAAATTACAGTTTTATTAACACAACAGAAATAGATTCAATAAAACCAATTAAAAACAATCATTTAATCATATCAAAAGATAGACAAAATTCCCGTAGGAACATATAATGGATATACAAAAAAGGCAATTTATAAACAAATAAGAAGCACACCATATAAACAAAATGTGGCACAAAAATTGTTCTCAAAGGTCGTGCATGTTATCCAGTATTGGGGTATCTTTCATAGATTCACATGCCTGAATCATTCCCCGTCGTCGAGGCGGGAGTCCCACGGTAAATTATATATATATAGCAGTGCCTAAAACCATTAGTAGTAGGCTAAGAAAGGATATAGGCCCAACTAGGCCCAAAACTTAGCAGCCTATCTACCTCATTATGTAAAAAGAACTGAAAATGTAGCCTCAGCCAATCAGCTAACCTCACCCTCTAGAACCTTCCCAGCCCAGGCAGTTCTCCTCAGATTTTCACCGCACTTCGTGTGTAAGGGAGTCTCCCTAGTGCCTACTCAGTTTTCTTCAGAAATTTCTTCAATTCTTTCAAGATGTCGGAAAAGAAGGCTTTATTCAAGGCCTGTGCTTCATGCTTCAAGAAGAGAGTTCACGTGGACGACGAGCACTCGGACTGTATTTATTGTTTGCATCCTTCACATGTTGTGAAGGATTGCAGGATATGTCGAACCTTCCCTCCTAAGACCAAAAGGGATAGAGAGGCGAGAGTTCTTTTGTGGCTGAAGTCGTCTGTCAGAGATGACGAGGACAGAGCCTCTACTTCAAGTAAGAGAGCCAGTTCCAAAGAGAGGTGTTCCCCTGAGAGATTGAAAAAATCTAAGTTCTCTCATAAACCCTCTGAATCCACAAGGAGTGCTGCGTCAACAGAGTCTTCTACTGTGAGTACAGTCCGCACTAAAGCTGTCACTTTAGTGTCTTCTCTCACTGTTACCACCTATTCTACGTCTTCTACTTCTTCAAATACTGTTACCACCTCAGCAATTACTTCTCCTGTGATGTCCGTCATGGCCTCTTCTTCTGAGACAAGATCGTCAAAGAAAAGCGCGTCGTCGACGAGTCTACCGTCGACGACCAAATCACCATCTTTTAAGCGCTCGTCATCGCTTCCGTCGACGCTCTCGTCGACGGCTCCTCCGTCGACGAAGACTTCCACTATCCCGTCGACGAAGACCCAGTCGACGAAGATCCCGTCGACGAAGACCCCGTCGACGAAGACCCCGTCGACGAAGGCCCCGTCGACGGAGGGCCCGTCGACGGAGGGCCCGTCGACGAAGCGCCCGTCGACGAAAGGCTCGTCGACGAAGACCCCGTCGACGACAGGCCCGTCGACGACAAACACGTCGACGAAGATTTCAGCTCCGTCGACGACTAGCTCGACGACGAGGAGTCCTTCGACGGATCCGTCTACTAGGACGCCTTCCAAGAAGTCTTCATCCATGATTACAATACCTGTGACGATACCGTCGACGACAATATCGGCAACTCACACATCGGTTTCACTTTTGCCATCGACAGCAGCGCTGGCATCTTTGAATGTGCCGTCTACGCATTTGTTGCCCACATCTCCGGTTAGGGTGCAGTATACCCATTTTCAGATGAAATCTTTTCAGAGACAGAGTTACTCTCATTTGTCTCCCCTCTTGCCTTCGCATATCTTGGAAAATTACGTGGAAGCAGATTCGGATAATGAAGAGGATGAGGATGATGATGATGATCCTTTTGGAGTGGCCCATCACCCTTCCCAGTTGCACATAAAATATCAAGAGGATGAGGATGATGATGAGGTTCATTACTATCAGGAAAATTTAGCTACTCCTTATCATCAGGAGCAACAACACACAGAAGACACGACTCATCTTCCGTCTGTTCTAGTACAGGATTTGCAGGCCATGCTGGCCGATTATCGTCAGAGGTTTCCACCAACTCTGCCTACTCCAAATACTGTGCCAGAGGACATGCCAGTAAATCCACCGCCACATCCTTCACATTCTCCAAGGCAGGATGTTGACCCCGGGACTGGAGGTCAGGATGTTGACATCTCATCTCCAGATGAGGATGAAAGAGAGGATGGGGAACTTCCGGATTCCACGCCTACGGAACCATGGAATGATTACGTCATTCCTATGCCCTCTCCTAATCTGCCAAAACCTTCAGATTCTCCGCCAGAAGACATAGGAGGTTTTCATAACATCATGCACCGGGCAGCTGCTCGATTTGCAATCACAGTTTCGGTTGAACAAACCGACTGTTTTCTTCATGATTTCAAAGAAGGGTATAGAAGGGTGTCCAGATCTATCCCTATCATTGATTATATCTGGAAAGAAGGGATTGATATTATGAAGACGCCAGCTTCCATCCCGGCGGTTCTTCCAAGAGTCGACAAGAAGTACCGAGCACCACCGGACACTCCTTCATGTTTGATTGGTCATCCGCGTCCTGACTCAGTGATTTCACAAGCGGCTCAACAACGATCCAAAAATCCGGTTGCACCTCTTTCAACGCCTCCAGACAAAGAGGGCAGGAGATTGGATGCAATTGGAAAAAAGTTCTCGGCTAATGCCGCTGCTACTGTCAAGATTGCTAATTCTTTGGCAATTTTAGCACGGTACGACAGACAAATGTGGTCAGATCTGTCGGAGTTCATCAATTTGGTTCCCGATGACCGTGTTGAAGAGGTCAGGAAGGTTGTCTTGGAAGGCGAGCGGGCAGCTTCTGAAATTATCGATTGCGCCCTCGACGTATCTAATACAGCCTTTAGACAATTGGCCGGAGCGGCAGTTCTCAGACGGCAAGGATGGCTCAAGGCGACTTCTTTCAGACCTGAGGTCCAGACCAAAATACTGGACATGGCCTATAATGGCGAGTTATTGTTTGGCAAGCACATAGATGAAGCATTGCTTGCGATAAAAACGGATACTGATACGGCCAAATCGCTTGGTGCACTACAGTATAAGCGAGGTTTTTTCAGAGGAGCAAGAGGCCGTGGTTTTTCATCAAGAGGACATTATCAAAATCAGCAAAACCGTCAGTATCAACCTCAAAATAAACCGTACTACCAACAGTCCTATCGGCAGTCATCGTCAGCGGGTTTCTCTCGTCAAGGAGGGAAACGACGTTCTAACTACCAGGGACGTGATTCAAATAAACGCCAGTGAGTTTTGCCGGACACCATCCTCCCTTCCCTCCCTCCCTGTGGGCGCCAAGATTTCCGCCTTTTATCAACAGTGGCGGAAGATAACTTCAGATCAGTGGGTTCTGGACATAGTCAAACACGGACACACTCTGGAGTTCTTGCAGAAACCTCCAACATTACCGCCCAGGGGTCCCTCCCCTCCTCGTCTTCATTTGTTATACATGGAAGCCATGAAAATGCTGCACAAAAATGCGATAGAGAAAGTCCCAACATCCCAGAAAAATCAGGGGTTTTATTCTCGCTTCTTCCTTGTGGAAAAGGTTTCAGGAGAGTGGCGTCCAATTCTGGATCTACGAAACTTAAACACATATCTGAAAAAGCAGAGTTTCCGCATGGTGACACTCACGGATGTCCTCAATTGCCTCATGGAGGGAGATTTCATGGCTTCCCTGGATATGGAAGACGCCTACTTCCACATTCCAATTCATCCAAATCACCGCAAGTATCTGAGATTCACAGTGGCTGGTGTCCATTTTCAATTCAAGGTGCTCCCTTTCGGCCTAAAGTCTGCACCAAGAATCTTTACCAAGACTCTAGTCCCAGTTGCAGCTGCGTTGAGGTCACAGGGAATCCAAGTATTCCCGTACCTCGACGATTGGTTAATAAAGAGTCCGACGAGGACTTCGACAAGGCAATCGGTCAAGAGTGCTCTGTCAATGTTCTCGAATCTGGGTTTGACCCTCAACGCCAAAAAATCTCAACTTCAACCCAGACAAATTCTGACGTTCCTGGGAGCAGTACTAGACACTTCTCAGTGCAAGGCTTCCTTAACCCAAATTCGTCAGGACAAGATCACAAGGCTGGCAAGTCAAATACGGTCAAAAAAGTCTCTTTCGGTCCGACAGTTTGTTTCCCTGCTAGGGATGTGTTCCTCCGCACTCCATCTAGTTCCACTGGCTCGACTCAGAATGAGGCCTCTCCAGGAGGAATTGCATCGACAATGGCGGCAGATAGACGGATCTTTCGAGGACCGTATCAAGGTCACGCCCAAGATAAAACAAGCTCTTCTGTGGTGGGCGGCAAAGAACAATTTGTCTCCGGGGCTCACTTTTCTTCAGACTCTACCGGAATTTACTCTAACGACAGATGCCTCCATGGAGGGTTGGGGAGGTCATCTCCAGGACCTTCAGGTGCAGGGACGGTGGTCCCATCAGTACAAGCACAAACACATCAACTGCCTCGAGTTGAGGGCAATTTTCCTGTCCTTGCGAGCCTTCCTGCCAAGAATTGCAGGCTCTGCAGTACTGGTGCGCACGGACAACACCACCAGCATGTTTTACGTAAACAAGCAAGGGGGCACAAAATCTCTGGCCCTGTCTCTTCAAGCGCAGGAAATGTGGGAATGGTTACTCCACCACAAAATTTCCCTCAGAGCGGAACATGTTCAGGGAATTCAGAATTCTCTGGCCGACGATCTCAGCAGATCGTTCACAGGATGTCACGAGTGGGAACTCGAACAACGCCAAGTGGAAACAATTTTCCAGCTCTGGGGCACACCAACGCTGGACCTGTTTGCCACGCAGCAGAACAGCAAATGCATATACTTTGCCAGCAGGTTCCATCAGCAAGGATCGAGAGGAAATGCCCTGTTGATGAGGTGGACCGGAATCTTTGCATATGCCTTCCCGCCGATTCCTCTCATCCCAAAGGTTCTACAGAAAATGAAGAGAGAGCGTTGCTCTCTAATCCTAATTGCTCCTCGCTGGCCGAGGCAGTATTGGTTCCAGGAGCTTCTGATACTCTCCCATCAACCTCCACTGCGCCTCAAGCCGACACTTTCAATGCTGACAAGGGAGGAAGGACAAATACTTCATCCAGATCCTCAGTCGCTACACTTGCACGCCTGGCTCCTGATTTCTTAGAGTTTAAGGACCTAGAGATTTCTCCAGACTGTAGAGCTGTTCTATCTCAGGCTCGTGCACAGTCTACCATCAGAACCTATCGCTTCAAATGGAAGAGATTCTGTTTATGGTGCGGAGAGCATGACGTCCATCCACTACAGGCTCCTCCAGAGAAGATTCTGCCTTATCTGCTGTCTCTAGCCAGATCAGGTCTCGCTTTTTCTTCTATCAAAGTTCACCTTGCTGCCATATCCAGATTCAGGAAGAGTTACAACAAACCATCTTTGTGCTCTTCTTCTTTAATTAAACAGTTCCTTAAAGGATTATTTCGAGTTTTCCCTCCAGTGCGGCCTCCTCCTCCTGAGTGGGATCTCAATATTGTGTTATCTCAGTTGCTGAAAAGGCCTTTTGAACCAATTCATAAATCGGAACTTAAATTCTTGACTTGGAAAGTGGCTATTCTGTTAGCCCTCACTTCAACCCGGAGAGTAAGTGAGATACAAGCGTTCACTATATCAGAACCTTTCCTACATTTTTCAAAAGATTGCGTGACACTTAGAACTCATCCTAAGTTTATTCCCAAAGTTCCGACCCAGTTTCACATCAACCAACCGGTGAAACTCAAGACTTTCTTTCCAGACCCCAAGACTCCAGCTGAAAGGATGCTGCATTCCTTGGATGTCCAAAGATGCCTCAAATTCTATTTACAAAAGACAAAAGATTTACGCAAATCTACCCAACTGTTTGTGGCTTATGGACAAGCTACACGTGGTCAGGCAGTGACGAAGGCAACTATAGCCAGATGGCTTTCCTCTGTCATCGTCTTCTGTCATGAGAAAGCGAACAAGCCCCTGACAAGAACGGTTAAGGCGCATTCCACCAGGATGATGTCAGCGTCTACAGCCCTATTTGCAGGGGTGTCCCTGGAAAACATCTGCCGTGCTGCTACATGGAAAAGTGTGCATACTTTTACGAAGCACTATTGCCTGCAGCCGGTACTACATGGAGATACGTCAGTGGGAGAAGCAGTGTTGCAGCATCTTCTTCACTGAGGTCAGCCTTTTATGGTTTTTCTTTTCTATTGCTACATGTTTACTAATATACTGTTTTAATGTTCTATATATAGATACATGTTATATGAAGGTGTTGTCATGATTTTGCATATGTATTGAGATATGTTATTGCTCTAGTACCTTCCAGGTTGTGTGGGGATATATGGTTTGGATTGTCTCCCACCTTCCTCTACCGACAGTTATGGTTGTTACTGCTTGCTACTCTGATTCAGGCATGTGAATCTATGAAAGATACCCCAATACTGGATAAGAAAACAAGTTACTTACCTGTAACTACAGTTATCCAGTATTGGTATCTTTCATAGATTCACATGCACCCACCCTCCTCCCCGGCTAGGCAGTTCTTATATAGGATACTACTTCTCACTTGTGCTGGGAAAATCTGAGGAGAACTGCCTGGGCTGGGAAGGTTCTAGAGGGTGAGGTTAGCTGATTGGCTGAGGCTACATTTTCAGTTCTTTTTACATAATGAGGTAGATAGGCTGCTAAGTTTTGGGCCTAGTTGGGCCTATATCCTTTCTTAGCCTACTACTAATGGTTTTAGGCACTGCTATATATATATAATTTACCGTGGGACTCCCGCCTCGACGACGGGGAATGATTCAGGCATGTGAATCTATGAAAGATACCAATACTGGATAACTGTAGTTACAGGTAAGTAACTTGTTTTCTTCTCCACCCAGGCTGTGTATTACAGCCCGGTGGAGAATTGGTCGTCCCAGGATGGCCGGCGAATTAGTCATGCTCACTTAAGGTGCAGCGACCACTCCTCCTCCTATGACATCACGTGATCCCGGCCAAGCCCTGCCCTAACCTGGCTGAAACTAAAAATAATATGATAATAACTTTTATTATTATAATTTTTCCCCCTTTTACTCTGCTCCGAGAGCAATGGGACGACGACCCTCTTACTTAGCAAAGGAGCAGTCACTGCAGATACATTCGCTATTGTACACTGTTCTTCTTTGGAAATTCTGGAATATTCGACTGGGTCTGGTGGGCATTATTGGTCTATTCACGACCTATCGGCTCTGGCTCACATACAGGAATTACTGTTTAACTTGGCACTCTAATACAGATAACAGTTAACAAGATGAAACAGGCGTATTAAATAAGTGAGTCCAATTTGCCACAGAATCAATCAAATCAAATCAAAAATGTCTTTATTGGGTTTTCAATTGGTACAAAACCATAAAAGTACAGATAATATTTTTGAAACACCGAGAAATTTCAGTAATACAAACATCTATGAAACAGTAAAAAATAAAATTAATTTAAGACTATAACAAGTCATAAAATACACGTGAACAGTTCTTTAAAGTCAATATAAAAAGCATATACAATAAAAGGAAAAGTCCTAGGATAATATGTTCCTAATCTACTCTGTTTGGCCTATGTCGTACGATAAACTTCAAGAATTTAGCTATAACTTTCGTTTTACACTCCTCATCTAATGCTTGCAGAGAGAGGAGTGCAGGTCTACATCTTCGAAGGCCCATGGTTTTTAGCATCGGGATCAGCCAAAGCCTTCTGGGTTCAACATAGAACTTACAGAATAAGACAGTGTGGATTGTGGCTTGGGTGGAAAGATCATCACATGGGCAAAGTGGTAGTGCTGTTGTCCAATTGTTTGTTTTTGGAAAGCTTACTAAATTATCAAATTTGCCACAGAAATATTTTTGAATGTTATGTTATGTTATGTCATAAAACGCTTATATAGCGCATGGCTACCCCAGCAATGAGGCGTCCCAGCGCTTGCAGACAAGCCCAATTACATAACACCCAGAGGGATATGATAAAGTACCTGCTCAAAAGGAGCCCTAGATAGAAAAAAACAGCCACGTTTTAGCATGTTTTCGAAAATGAAGGTGATTAGTGATGGAGCGCACATCCAGAGGGATAGAGTTCCAGAGTTTTGGAGCCAGGAACTTAAAAGATCGGCCTCCAGCTCTGCACTTCCGGATCTTGATGGTACAGGCAAGGGAAAGATCTGCAGAGCGGAGGGCACGTGGCGGGACATAAAAGGAACAAATTCCTTGCAAGATTTGGGGACCTAAACAATGCAACATTCTGTGAATAACACACTTAAATTGAATGCGCTGTTTAACGGGCAGCCAATGGAGTGTACGTAAGACCTGAGAAGTGTGGCAGCGTTTCGGCAGACCGAACAAAGTACGGGCTGCAGCGTTCTGGGCTCTTTGTAGTCTATTAACGACTGTCAGATTGGACCCAAGCATAAGAACATTACAATAGTCTAGATGGGATAAGACCATAGCTTGGACAATTGTCTGACGGATGGAAGGTTCAAAGAAGCCGAGGATAGGTTTCAGAGAGCGCAGGCGACCAGAACAAGTACCAGCGACTCTTTTGGCGTGGGAATCCAGGGTGAGTGCGTCATCTAGAATCACGCCCAGATTTTTAACTTCCCTCTTGAATGCTCTTGTTATCATGCTATATATATTTAAAGATGATTCAATAAAGTAGATTATAATGTTGACATCAGCAAACCCTACTGAACCTTTTTGTTAAACAAAAGACTTCTTAAACTAGGTAGTTTATTTGCGTTTTAAGTTGTGCAAGAATTATTGTTGGCTTCATAGTAAGCGAGCACGGACCTTAGCACGAATAGCCATCAAAACACATTACTATAATTTGAAATTACTTGTCTGGATTCAAAGTAAGTAAGTCGAGAAAAGAAGGAAAACAATTAAATAAAAACCAATAAAAGATTTTGTAATGCTTTCGTAAAAGTATTGTATAGGTTTGATTACTGTTCTTTTCATCTAGCTCCTGTAAAATCCCCAACCTTCTTGCGTTTCTTCATCCTGACTGTGCAATCTACTGGGTCTGTTTACCAGCCTCCGCATCCTGTGCTGTTCTTAAATTCACTAACCCATCCATCCCTTTAGTGCACATCACCCTGGTAACAAGAGTGAGGTTAGGCAGAGTTGACATCTGTACACAAGGACTTTAATTAGTTGGAAAAGCCGCCTTATTAATGTGACCATCTCGTGTGAACTGGTAGTTTCTGCACAGCTGTGTTTCTTGTCTTTTACCCAGGGCTCGAAAAGTTAATTTCCCACCAGCTTCAGAGCCTTGTTGGCTGTGTGTTTTACCCTTTTGCTATGAGAATGCCCATAACGCCTATTAGCAAGGGTGGCCAATGGTCTCCTTCAATAATAAAAATGTAACTACATTTTTTTCCAGTGGTGGTTGATGGTAATGAGTGCAATCCTATACCGTAGTGAAGATTTATTTTCCATGGAAGTCTGTGGCTTATTTATGCCTTGGAAAGGTTAATCTTGGACTCTTTGAATTCCAGTGAGTTCTCAGAAAACGGTCTGCCATCTAGACTTAGATATGTAGTAATCGTTTAGTTTCTATCTATCTATCTATCTATCTATCTATCTATCTATCTATCTATCTATCTATCTATCTATCTATCTATCTATCTATCTATCTATCTATCTATCTATCTATCTATCTATCTATCTATCTATCTATCTATCTCACAGGTGCCCAAATGCTCTTGGCGTTAAAAACTGTCCCAAAGTAAATAGGTACCAACTCGCAGAAAACGCAATGGTTCGAATTCAAGCAAAGAATGAGAGACCAGTATCTCCAAACTAGAGAAGCTTGGTAACCAGATTACCTGCCACCTCTTACCTTCCTTCTGAAATGCTGTTTGTTCAAAAACAGATGGCTGAAAGGAAGGGTGTGGTATTTTTTTCCCTTTGGCACACTGGTCCCTACAGTTCACCCTCTGTGGTGGTCCTCCTTCCAGCAAATCCTACATAAGAACATAGGGCTAGATGTTCAAAGCCTTTTCGTGGTCGCAAACTGCCCGATTCACAGAATCAGGCTGTTTGCAAACGCAAAAAGGCATTTAAAATGTACAAAGCCCTATTTGCGATTCGGTAACCTGTTACTGAATTGCAATTTGGGTTTACAAATCGGTATTTGGAATGAGCATGTTTAGGGCGTTCCTTCCAAATACTGATTCACATTGGTATGTATGAAGGTTTTACGACTTAGTTGCGGTTGTGAAACATTTGCTCTTTAACCAATTTGCAAATGGTTAAAAAAATATTTTCAAAATCCTCTTAAAAAATGAAACTTAAACCGTTTGATTTTTTTCTTTTTGAAGGCATTCCATTTTCCTTTAAGGAAAATGGGCTGTGTTAAAAAAAAAAAAAAAAAGAAAAGATTGCTTATTTTAAAGTAATCACAGACTTGGTGGTCTACTGGCCAAAGCAGGGCACCGTCCTTGTGATGTCAGCGAATTGAGACTTTCCTCATTAATATTCATGAGATAGGTCTATTTACGACCCACCATGCATCGCTATTCAAGAAATAGGGGCTAAATGACTCCTTTGTACATTAGTGATATCAATTACCAAGTAGCGATTCGCAAAAAATCGCTTTTTGGTCATTAATATTAGTAATATTCGTACATCTGGGCCATAGTTTGTAGCATCTAACATTATTATTGGCAGAAGCTCTCTGTTGACCTTTCTCTTTTTCAGTCTTGGTTTCTTCAATTTTCTTTTTTTCTCTTCCGTGGATGTATGTCAATACATCGCATACTAATACCACGCGTGCCATTACAACACGGGTATTACTAAGCGATGTCAATGACATCGCATACCATTACATCGCATACTTTTACAACGAGTATGCCTTTACCACACATGCCATTACAACGTTTAGGCATGCGTGGTAAAGCCATACTCGCAGTAAAAGTTTGCAAGGTAAGTAAAATTCCAACCCCTACACCTACACAACACACTACTCCTCCCACCCCTACACTACCCCAACCCAAAAGCACTACCACACTACAGCACTACCCCTATACCTACACCTACACAACACACTACTGCCACCCCTACACTACCCCTAACCCAAAAACACTACCACACGACAACCCTACCCCTACACTAATACCTACATCACTACACAAACACTACTACACTACCTTAAACCCTAAATCACTACACTATATAAACACTACTACATTACAGTACCCTAAAACACTACACTACCCTAATCCCTAAACACTACACTACACAAACACTACTACACTACCCTAAAACCTAAATCACTACACATACACTACCCTAAAACCTAAGTCACTACACTACATAAACACTACACTACCCTAAAACCTAAATCACTACACTACATAAACACTACTACACTACCCTAATACACTACACTAAACAATCACTACAACACTACACTACCCTAAAACCTAAACCACTACACTACTTAAACGCTACTACACTACCCTAAACCCTAATACACTACACTAAACACTACACTACCCTAAAACCTAAACCACTACACTACATAAACACTACTACACTACCCTAAACCCTAATACACTACACTAAACACTATGTTATGTTATGTTATATTGATTTATTATGCGCACAGATACCCCAGCCAAGGGGCGTCCCGGCGCAGAGACAAGGTAGAACATAACACAACAGGAAACTAAAAACATGAAAGCAGCTAAAACAGGAAAGTTTTTAAAGCCCTCCGGAAAGTCAAGAGGTCCTCCATCAGACGAATTTCAACAGGAAGGGAGTTCCATGCTGACGCGGCCTTTATACTAAACGAGCGGCCACCCATGCGACTAAGCCTAAATCTGGGGACCACCGCAAGGGCCAAACCCTGGGAACGGAGGGTGCGGGTGGGAACATAAAAGGAAAGACAGCTGGATAGGATTTCCGGGCCAATACCTCTCAGAATCTTAAAAGCGAGACACAAGACCTTAAAAAGGATGCGCTTCCTGACAGGGAGCCAATGTAGGGTACGAAGGACAGTTGCCACCGAGCTGAATCTGGGCAGGCCGACAATCGCCCTCGCCGCAGCATTCTGAACCCGCTGCAGACGGGTTAGCTCGGCCTGGTTAGCCCCAGCCAGAAGAGAGCTGGCATAATCCAGGCGGGAGATGATAGTTGCCTGGATCACCAGCTGCCTGGTCGGGGCGTCAAAGAACTTGAGAACAGGTCTCAAGCCCCTTAGGAGACCGAAACAACAGGCCGCAGTTTTTTTAGTATGCCCTACAAAGGAGAGGCCCGCATCCAGCCAGACCCCCAGGTTTTTCACCTCAGATACCGGGGTCGGAGTGGGTCCCAGCTCAGAGGGCCACCATTGGTCACCCCACAGCTCCACTCCCTTACCGACAACCATCACCTCCGTTTTTGTGGCATTTAGCTGAAGGCAGTTGCCTGTCAACCAGCTAGCCACCGCCTTCAGTCCAGACTGAAACCTGGGGGCCTCAGTCTCCGCCAGCTGTGTGTCGTCGGCATATGAGACCAAAGTTAGGCCCCACTGCCTAGCGACATCAGCCAGCGGTCTCACGTAAAGATTGAACAACGAGGGACTCAGCGAGGACCCTTGCGGAACCCCCATGGCCAGCGGTTGGAAATTGGACTTGAAGGGAGGGATGGCAACACAGAAGGAGCGGTTATCTAGAAAGGAGTAGAACCATTGCAACACCTGACCGCCAATGCCAGTCTCCTCAAGCCGATGCAGGAGGATGCTGTGGTCTACCGTGTCAAAGGCGGCGCTAAGGTCTAACAATATAAGCGCCGCCGTTTGACCAGCATCCAACCTTGCACGGAGATGTTCCACCATCACAAGTAACGCGGTTTCCGTGCTGTGGCCGGCACGGAATCCGTTTTGTGTGGGGTCGAGGGCATTGGTCCGTACAAGATGTTCAGACAGGGCCAAGTTGACATGGGCCTCAGTAATCTTGGCTGGCCAAGGTAGCAACGAAATGGGGCGATAGCTTTCAGGCTTGGCCGGGTCCAGGGAGGGCTTTTTGATAATTGGGGACACCACAGCTTGCTTCCACTTAGCTGGAACTACTCCCGTTTCCAAGGAAAGGTTGACGAGGGAACATACAGCTGCACGTCCCATAAAAGCCTGATCTCGAAAGAGAGCAGGCCTTACTGGATCGGATGGAGATCCAGATTTGACTTGCAACGCAAGTTTATCAAACCCGTCCAAGGTAAGGGGGGGGAAGACAAGCAGAGTAGACTGATGGTGGGTCCCATTGATACTTTCCCGACCGGACCCTATGCTAGGGAATGTCCGATAAATAGCTTGGACTTTCCCCAGAAAATAGGAAGCAAGGGATTCACAGTGGGAAAGAGAGCTTACGGTCGTAGAGGTAGTCCGCTTTGACATAAGATCTTTTACGGCCTTAAAGATGGCTTTCGACGGATTAGTACTGTTCCGGAATTCCGCGGCATAAAAAGCCGCTCGAGCTCGACAGATAGCCCGATGGTAGAGCTTGACGGACCTGGCGTATGCAGCTTTTAGATCAGCTCCATAGGTTTTCCTCCAGGCCCTCTCAGCCCGTCTACAGGCACCCTTTAGGGCCCGAAGGGCACTATCGTACCAGGGGCTCGACTCTCTGGAGTTGATTTTAGTAGATACAATAGGTATCAGAGAGTCCAAGGCCCTAGTAATCCAGGAACAGAAGAGGTCATACCCCTTTTCTACCTCCGTCAACGGGCCCAGCGGCTCCTCTAATAGAAGACGATGGAAGTCTTCTAACCTAAGCTTCTTCCAGGCCCTCTTCTGAACCCGTCTAGCCGAGGAGATGGAAGGGGTGGCTAAGACCGGGCATAGGATGGACACCAAAAAGTGGTCAGTCCATTCCACCGGCGAGATAGAGGTGATTGTAATCCCCGGCAGATTGGTAAACAGGGGATCCAGAATATGCCCCCCCGAATGGGTAGGCTGGGAGACCATCTGGGGAAGTTGAAAGGCCTCTAGGTCAGAGGAGATGGAGCGCACTGTCAGGCCTGAGAGGGTGTCAAAATGCAGGTTCAAATCGCCCATGATGGAAAAGTTGGCACAGTCTGCGACCAAAGGGCCAACAATGTCGGGAAAAGCATTTCTAAACGCAACATCGCTGCCGGGCGGGCGATAAACGACCATCCCGGACAGCGTAAACTCAGGGCTGACAGAGACCTTGAACAAGGCACTTTCACACCCAGAGATGTTTAGGGCACTCCAGACACAGGAATAGGAGGACCTTACCACTAAAGCTATACCCCCACCTCTAGACAACCTGTTCAAGGTGTACATAGAATAACCGGGTGGGCAGGATAGATTTGTAATAGCGGTATCCGCGTCCTGTAGCCATGTTTCAGTCATGGCAAAGATGTCTGGAGCTTCCTCCTCAATGAGGTCAAAGATGTTCTGATAGTGTTTCAGCGCAGACCTGACATTCAGGTTCAGGATCCGCAAGGAGGAAGGAAAGTCTGTAACTACACACTACACTAACCTAAAACCTAAAACCTAAACCACTACACTACATAAACACTACCACACTACCCTAAACCCTAATACACTACACTAAACAAACACTACACTACCCTAAAACCTAAATCACTACACTACATAAACACTACTACACTACCTTCCCTATTACACTACACTAAACAAACACGGCAACACTACAACCCACTAAAACTTTTTTTTAAAAACACACACAACAAAAACATTACTACACTACTTTTACAGAGGAGTGGCGCCGCGGCCAGGGCGACTGACTCCGGAATCTGGGGATCACGGTTCGATCCCTGGTGCCGGCGGCAGATTAGCCCAGCACCATGTGACTCTGGGCAATAGCTTGCTTAATCTTCCTGACGGCCCCCAGCGCCTAGAGACCCTCACGGGTGATTGTTCGCACTTTACAAATGTGGATTACAAATGTGGATTATTATTACACTACCCCAAACACTACAAAAATAACGCCCACCCCATGCGCAAACCCCCTTACCTCTCTCCTCTCCAGCGTCGCCATCAGATCCTGCTTCCTCCTTCCTGCTTGGTTCACGTCGTTGTGAGGAAACAGCCTACGTTTCCTCACAACGACTTGGATAGCTGCCCCCGCCGTCATTACATCGCATGAGTTGTAATAGCGCATGCGATGTATTGGTATGTGTGGTTTTACCACGCGTTGTAACATCGCATGCGTTGTAACGCATGCAATGTAAAAGCAACGCGTGGTAAAATCCACGTTGTAATGGCTCTTTCCGTTTTTCTCCTTCTCTTTGATCAACTGTCTGTTCCTCCTGCTCATTTAGCTGTGACCCGTCTTTCATTTTGCTCTGTTCCTCCTTATTACACACTAGAGAGCTTTTCTCTCCCCCCCCTTCAGGTTTGCTTCTTTACTAATGCTTACTCTGGCCCTTAGTAGCCAGCAACATGACGGGAATCCTGTTTAAGCACCCTTTGTATTTAAAATGAGGCCTGGCTGAGGATTACTCCTTCATGCTTCATCCTGGCACCAGATTTAGGTTAGCAGCAGGGTCGATGTGACTTTGACACTTGACCCCCTTTTCTTTTCGCCTCCTATGTGCGTACAACGTTCCAACCCTGCCCATTCTTCATTTTCTTCCAGTTAATGCTGCCCTCCCTTCACATCGGCATGTGATTGAGGATTAGCTGCTGGACTAGATGTATTATGAATCTGGTTCGTCCATTTGGACCAGTCTACAACCTACTTGGTTCAAATGGATAGATCACATGTTCTGTATTTGACCTTTTCTACAACTTGTCTTCTTAGTGTCCAGTCATCTGGATGTTTTTTAGTTAAGTCTAGCTGAGGTAAAAGGCTCCTATCCACCTCCTTGACAAACTAAGAAGCTCCTTATTTGGCAATGTGATGGAAGGGAGAGTATGATTGTCTGGGGTACTCCTGTGCGCTGTTAATCCGGGGCATAACCTGGCCTAACTACAGACTCACTATTGGATTACTCTGGGTTCCATTAAAGACATTACATAAATATCAACAAATACCTATAACAGATTACACAGATTCATCCCAGCTGCTGTTCAACATGCATATAGACAATAGATTAGTGTATATGGACAACTGATTTATCAACATACTATCAAATTCTCAGCCTCCTTAAAACTGTTCAGGAAGCACTATTGAATTCCAAATATGTATCAAAACATATAGTTTATCAATATAAAAAATATAATAGAGCCGCCATGTACTGTCATTATCATGTGGTTGAACCTTAAAGAATGAGTCCAGGGCACCCTAGTTCATCGCTCTCTGTGGGGAGTGGGAACATGGTGGCCCATCATAGTCTATGACTGCAGTGCCTCACTAAAAACATAGCAGATGTGTCAGAAGCTTTACTAATACCTTATACTGACAAAGAGAAAGTGTCATGGCACACACAGCACCTTTACTCCTATACTGACAAGGACAACGTGTCATAAGACACACAGGGCCGGATGTAGATAATCAGCATTTACCGATTCTAAAATACTGAATCATACCGATTCGGTATTTTAGAATCAGTAAATGCTATGTAGGTATCCATTCGGTAAATTTGACCGAATCTGTAAAATTCCTAAGGCCCATAGGAATGAATGGGAATTACCAAATCGGTAAATACCGATTCGGTAAAATGGGGGAAACATTGAAGGGTGGCAGGGTGTCACTTTGACATCCTGTTGCACCCCTGGATTGTGTATGGGTGCACATGTGGCACACATACATGCCCGCATGTATGTCTGCCACATGGCACTATTATTATTTGCATAAATTAGCATTTTTTAGGGTTTTCAAAAATTGCCACCAACTTGTAGTTGGTGGTAAATAACGAATCCTAAAATGGGAAAATCACTAATTTGAGTGCTCCCTGCATTTCAGGATTCGGTAATTTACCAAATCGGTATTTAAGAATTCGGTAATTTACCGATTTCTTAAATTACGGATTCCTTAATTTAGGCCCCTACATATGAAAAGCCTAATTCCGGTTGGAAGCGGCCGAAATTCGGTAATTTCGGCCGTTACCGACCGGAATTAGGCTTCCTACATCTGGCCCAGTACCTTCACTCCTATACTGACGAGAATAAAGTGTCACGAGACGCACAATACATTCACTCCTATACTGATAAGAACTAAGTGTTCTACAAAGTGAACCACAGTACCTTTACTCTTGCACATTCTCTTGTCAAAGAGGGGCCAATAACCATCTTACTTATTTGTGATAAACACACTGGAAGTTGCTTCCCCTTTCCAATCCTTACATGAATGTGTTTACCTGTACCTGCTTGATTGTGCCAGTATTAAAAAAACATTGCATCCTCTCACTTAAGCTGGCTTTTCTATTGGCTGGGCATCGGACGACTCTGCAGTTACATTATCAGTGGCAAATATTTTAGTAGTTAGCAGAAGCCATGCACGTTAGTGTACATAACTGCTGCTCATACAGTCAGTGCCTTGCAGCAGGAGGGAGGGTCAATGCAATGCAAACCAAGTCCAATGACGTTCTACGAGAACTCCACAGCATATTTCATTTATCTCAGGGACTGGTATAGCAGACACTCTCATGTAAATTGTTTCTCTTGGTGTGCACTCTGAATATCGAACCAGCAATATCAAATGGAATATTGAGGTCAAAATATGTAAATAAAATATAGACGTCTAATATAGACGTCTAAATAAGTCTAGATTGTCTATAAGCAACTCAACATATATGTACCTATGTGGTACACTCTTCAGCAATGACGGAGGCGGCCGTGGCCGCGGCGCAAGAAGGTAAGTGTTTTTTTTTTTTTTAAATATTTTGTCCCCCCACCCTCCCGGTTCCCACCCTGTTCCCTGCCAGCAGCCACTGATCGTACACTGACACATGGTAGAAAATCCCGCTGCAAGTTTTTAGAAACTGGAGCTTCATAAGTGAGTTGATGAAAAACCGAAAAGAGTAAGAAAAATAGTAGGCGTTCACGATTACAGCTTCTTGGGTGTGCTATCGAAAATATGATCTGCCATTTCATCTTCAAATAATTGAGAATATTTTTCCCAGTCCAGTGAGAGCAAAGTGTAATTTTGTGAATAGTTGTTTTCATGATGTTGGCTTGCAGCAGCTGCTAGGGCGAGATTTCAGATCTCTATCTTATCACTCTGGATCTAAACCTCGTTCTGGTCGACTGAATCTTTATTGCCTGTCATTGAGGAAAGAAAGTGCATCTTATACCAGGTTAACTTTTGCTAATGATGGACTCAACTCAGAAAAACCACAAACTACTTCTAGCTTTCAATGATTTATTATAAGGTTAGGGTAAGTTGCAAATACAAGCATCTCAGAATGATATTCACAAGATACATGGGTACGACTACATACATGTGCTCTCTGAAAGCCCTCAGACGAGCAAAGAAAACTACCAAGACTAGTTCCAAAATTAAAAGAGCTGCAATCATAGACACGTATTGTGATCTCTCAGTCATTTACAGCCGGAATAAAAGGGTCAGGTTAGGCTGTCCCTACCCTGCTCTGGATGGTATCCCTACTTAACAAAATCCCAACCTAACAAAAGGTGTCAGCGGTGAATGACTCCCTGGGGAGATCACCCACTCTTAGTATCTAGATGAAAACCTATGATCGCCAGTCATGACCCCTCTCTGCCTACCCATCCGCTCTCTAAAGGGTCCTCAGGCATCTGCTCTAACTCCACCCAGGGGTGCTGTCCCTAATACCAAACACACAACAACATTTGAGACGCCCCTCGCGAGACGCCCCTCACGTGGTGTTGCTTCTGGCTTTTTCCATGATGATCCTCATTGGGGCCTCGTGCGTTAGAGTTGACCTTGCTTCTCAGACTCTTCTCCGGCCCGCCGATACCCCTCAAACATTCCTAAACCCTCCTCCATGTCTGTTTCCTTCTCGTGAACAGAATCCTATTCATCCAATATTTAATTGAATCCCTCCTTACACCCGCAGACAGACATTCGCATCTAGGATCCCATTTCTCATAAACTTCTAACAGAAGTTTGCAACATTATGTCTCGGCGCACTTGGCTCATATTAATACGTGTAAATCAAGCATGGTTAAACATTTCAGGCCTACAACATTTCTCATAGTGATTATATTCTTCAAATCCTTTCATTAATCGATACATCATGTTAATACTCTACTTTAGGATTATATAAACACATCTAGAAAATATAAACCTATTGAAAACAGAATTACTAAATATCATTTAGTGCAATCCACGTCGTGCAAATGAATACCTTTCCCCCACCCTTTTAGCTCTGGATCTGAGGCCTACTTCGTTCTATGCTTGCAGCATGTCATCCTTACATTTTAGCAGCTACACGACATGGATCAGGATTAATCACGTCTAATAAGGTTATACATTTTCACACATTTCTGCATTAGTTCCACTTCTATATAAAATCTCTAGATTAACTACACACTTCTATATATGTACGAATATATTCTCGGCACTCATGGCATTTCTCTTCATGATTGTGCGTACTACGTGTAAGTGTGATGCACTGATACAATTCGTTCAGTTTGCGCTCTCTCACAGCCAAAGGTTTCACTCTTTATAATGTTAATATATCATTTGAGAATATTTTGCGCTTAGACATTGCATAAAGCTTTAGTCACAAAGCTAAAACGAAATATATATTCAACAAAACCATGCGCTTGCCTTAAAAACTGTAAATTGTGTCAAATGTGTGTGGTGGAACTCTTTTAGCAAGATGATCACCATCCCTCATCTACAATTTTAAACTTGTAATTTTATCATGTATTCCAGGGAAACTTCGTAGCCGGCATGACAGGAATCTTAAGACAGATGGAGGACTATCATTATGCTCATCTCATAAAGACTTTTGGAAAGATGAGAAGTGATGTTGTGGTAAGTTTTGCTTCTGATAAAAGTGCAATTATTTTAGTGTCCTGCAATTGTTACGAACAAAACATGTTATTTCCTTAGACCTACTTGAAGGTCAAACCTTTTGATTGGAAACTAGGCTTGCATATTTAAAGGCTATATTTTGACCTCTGTAAATATGTCGTTCCAGTGATCTGAAGGGCCATTTTAGATTTGCTGATCGTGGCTCTAAAGCTGTGAGCTGTTTAATCCTTGCTTACTAATGGAAGTTGGGATGCATTTCACCTTTATTTTACCTAAGTATTTTCATATCAAATGTATCCTAAATACTTTCTTCATGGGATTGTTCTAAATCAGTGTAATTCATGTCAATAGCCGTGTTCTGCATGAGTGTCATGAAAGGCTTACTTTTGCCAGATTGTTCAATTCAAATTTCTTTCAGTTTTATAGCATTCATACAGAAAAGTGTTCCCCCAAGGAGTCGTTAAACCCATTAGTTAGTGCATGGTGTAAGTAGCCCGAGACATCATAATTCCATAATAAAACCATTGTACACAAATGATCACTGATTCTTTGTATTCACATATCATAACTTAAGTCCAATGGATACTCAATAATAGTCAAACCAATGAAGGTGCTCCAAGTGACGGTGCAGTGTAAAGTGGATAAAAGTGAGCAGTACAAGCACATATCTGATTGATGATATTTGCAATATGTAAAATGGATCCCTACCCAAAGGACACAGTTTTTTAAAAACCCAATGATCTGTACATTCAGGTTCAAATAGTCCAACAATCAATAATATAAGTGGAACGCAAACAGTCAATGTTTCAACATCTTAAACTGAGTCACATGGGATCTTCATCAGGACAGTGAAAGGCGACAATGTGACCAAAAGCAACTGGTCTCTTGTAATTCATTGCAGTAATCCTTAACAGAAAGAATCAAGAGGAGAATCGCACAAAAAGCCGGTTAATCATGGAAGCATCAAATTTAAGGCCAGGTTTGATGAGAGGTATCACTTCTTACTACTCAAGTAAGGCAAAGAGGCATATATGTGATTGAGAAAAAACCTCATAGAGACAATGTCATGCATGTACCACATAGTATATGATGATGTGCTTGCAGATGAGCATCAAGCAAATGAGCAATCTAGTAGCAATCTAGTAGCAATCTAGTGTGGCTCAACAGAGAAACCACTAAATCTAAAAAGAAACTTGAGACAGACTAACGGGCAATAATTCTGGAATAATCTTTCAGGGAGGATCTTTCAAGAAAAAGCTCTACCAACTGCATAGTCGGTATAGTTCTAGGAGCCTGTGCCAGCTAACTATGATGCACATTGTACATTGTGATACAAGCAAAACATGCCTTCAAAAATAAAAATGTGCCTAACACACCGTAAAAGAAAGGAAGTAAAAAACTGAAGCAGTGGCAGCTGGTAGGGAATGGTGGCAGGGGTGGCTTGGGTAGAAGATAAAAAAAAAAGAAGAAATGAAGAAAGCAATCATGCTGGTCGCATAGCCAGCTGTCGCCTCAGGAAGCACCCGGGCTCCAAGGCTCCCTAAGCCAATGACACCACTGCAATGCAGTGCTGTGATTGGTTCTCCTAAATTCCCCATACATGCAGATGTTCTGTCAACCCCCGTCCCCCTTATTTCACCACCTCATGGATTGGCTAGGAACAGTAGGGAATTCCGATTCTAACACCACTCTTGGGGTTTCACCATGAGGAACACTCAGTTAATGCCCATAATCCTACTGTAAATGACATTTGATCATCTGTTCAATTCATGACGACATCTCATGTGTGAAACTCTCACTCATAAATAATGGCAGACTGCCAAAGAAAGGCCATAACCTTGCCTGCACTTGAAACTATTTACATTTTTGGACCTGTAAATGTATCTTCATTTTGAGTGCATATTTTCTCAACCCACAAGTTTCCAGTGGGCAGAAGAGAGCCAGGGGGGTGAGATGTTGACCCAGTCACAAGGTTGTGATCAAATGCGACCTCAAAGATGGTAGTGGCAAGAATTTCTTGTCACATAGGTAGTGTTGAAGGAAGCAGAATAGCTGGATAAAAAGACTGGGTAAATTCTACAAAAAAGCACTTTCCCTCTAATGTTGTTTCCATCATGCTGGTAATATCGCTTAGTGTGGAAAAAGCAAGGCTGCTGTCATTGAAAATTCTAAACGTGGCTGATAGCTGTGGGGGGGGATTAAAAATAGCCATTAGTCGCTTTAAAAAAAATGGGAATGAGGGTATTCATTGTAAGGTTTCCCATCTGATCTTGATTTTTGTTTTTATTGTACATTGTGCTCTACTGAACTTGAAGGTGGAGGCTAACTTTTTTTCTATTTGTAGCTGAACATCGTTGAGGCTGAGAACTAGCAGAGATATGGGTAAAAAAAATCTCCTGCAGATTTGTGGTGTCTTATTCTCTTCAAACATATTATGTATCTTGACACACATTACGTAGAGTAACTAGTACAAAAAAGACCTAGACTTTATAGGCACTTATACATTTATCTTTATTTGGGGTATACCATTTGTTGCATTATCTTTGCAAACCTTCTTCCCCTTCCATTAATTAATGGGGTAGTTGGTATGTCCTAGGATTGTGCCTCCTTTAAACAATCCCCTGGTTCCCAATAAATACAAATCAGTTGTGGGACAACTCATAACACACACACTTTAGTGTCAAATTATGATGTGCAAAAACGAAAAAAAGTGTGTGGGAGCAAGATGGCACCTCACGGGCGCACCACCAACGGGAACCTGGCAGGTACTCACCAGGATAGCCCTGTTCTCATCATTGGCACCATCGAGCTCGAAAAGAAAAGTGTCCAGAAACTCAAAGAGAAGAGTTTTGTGAAAAGATGCAGTGAAAACAGACAAAGAGGTGACCAATAAAGTGTCAAACAACATGTAAAAACACACACACCAACACAGATATGCAATTTTATTCTGTCTCTTGTGTTGGGTATTGGGGTTAAAAAAGAAGAAAGTAGTTGTGGTTATCAACTATCCAACCAATACTACTTTACTTGCTGACATGTTTCATTGCCAATCGAATTTTTGGCAATTTCTTCAGGGCGTCATGTATATTAAAGCCACTGCATATGGACAGATTAGTCTTCACAACTGAAAAAACATAAAACACACTTTTGTAATGAACCTGCTATCGTAGTGCGTGCCCAACTCAAATCATTCGCATATAGCTTAATGATAATTACCCTCATGTGGCCAAAGGTGGTCGTACCAGCCGAGGAGGTGTAGAACTCATAAAATCAAATCGCAAGAAAGTTGGTTATTCTTTCTTCCCCTTCAAATTTCTGCAAAGGATACAACACACACTCTGTATCACATGCGTTATTTTGCTATCATTTTACAAAATCACACGTTTGTATCGTCCTCACTTGTTTTATATCCAAGTGTGGAGCATTTAGTATGGATATGACTTAGCGTGTCTTCATACACCTTTAGTTAAAAATAGGAGCACGAACTGTTATTTCAACGTGTCCCACGTTTACATTGTCCTCACTCGTTTTCTATCCAAGTATAGAGCATTTAGTGTGGATATAAGTAGTTTCAACGTGAAACTGCCATTGCAGTTTAACATACATACAAAATGCATACAGTTTACAAGTCGAATTAGTACAATAAAATGTCACTTGACTCAGACACCCCACAGTTTACAAAAGAAATGTTAAATTCAAGTTTCTAAAAGGGAGACACCAATTTCATTTACATTTCATTCCGTTTCCTTATTAAAAGTGCGATCCTAATACAATTTTGTACTGCAGTACAGATAGCTTCAGAGAACAAGGAACATAGGAGATTAAAACCATCCTGGTGATTGCATGGGCGAGTTTCTCTTAAGAGGGGAATAAGGAACCAAGCCCTTTGGTGGATTTCCAAAGTACAATAATTGGGTTACTCTAATTTAGCTTTACAAAATGGGGCCAAGCTTGTTTGCATTCAATGAAGTAAAAGGTAGTACAAAAAGAGGTAATAAGTTCCTAATGCCTTAGTAGAGGTCGTCCTAACCACTTTGGTGCTCATGACGGCTCCAGCCTGTCAGGAGTCATGGTAGGCGTGTGCTCATGACGGCCTGGAGCCATCAGAATGTTGCTGTTCCACCCACGTGCGATTAATTCCCTGCCCGTGCGGGCAAATTAATCAGTGGACAGAGTGCTGACAGCTCCAGACCGTCATGAGCACACGCCTACTGTGACTCCTGACGGCCAGGAGCTGTCATAAGCCCCGCGGCGCCACGCACTCCCCCGCCACGCACCCCCCCCCCCCCCCGCACTGCGGCAGAATTTGCGCTGCAGTGAAGGGGCTAAATATGTCAAAATCACTCCTGTGCGCCCTGCCGTCATTCTCTTTATGTTGCCTCAATGCAACACTGTGAGAAATATTCCCAGACTGAAAAGAATATGAAAGGAACTGGATCTGAGGGTGCACTCTGACTTCTGTCACAACTATGATGATTGTGGTACCCGAAGAAACCTACATGGAGCATGCCCAGCATTGAGGATTTCAAAGATTGCCACTCATTTCCTTCTTTAATAATACATTTGTAATCAAAAATATCTGCAAAAGACATGCAAATAATCCAGACTGCCTCATTCGTTCTGTTTTTAACAGTACACAATTTAGCAATCTTTGGTACGTAATCCTCAACCAACAGAGATTTTTTTAGTCCGTTGGGAACGTTTTTACATGGTTGTGTTTTGTTTTATATTTTCCTCCCACTTTAGGACTTTCTGATGGAAACATTCATCATGTTCAAGAATCTCATTGGGAAGAATGTGTATCCATCCGACTGGGTCATAATGAACATGATGCAGAACAAGTAAGAGCAGAAAAAGCACTGAACCTTTACACAAATCACCTACTGTCATGTTTGATCTGGGAAAATAGTGTTGCTTAGAAACAACAATCTTGCACTAAGAACAGCAGCAGAGGTTTCTGTACTGCATAAAACGTTAACATTGAGTTCAGTAATTAGCTGTAAATAACTTTAGTTTGTATGAAGGCATTCAATTTATAACTCTCTAATTAATTATTACATGTTTTTTTCCATAAAACTGAACACAGCTTTTGAATGAGCGTTTCACAGAAAGCAGCTCATCAAGTAATGAATGCCCATTACAGCTCATTATGCACTAACACAGTAAAAAAGACTCTTCAGCGCCATACATGAATGTTTGTTAACTGTTGTGTAATGGAGACAGTAAATACAAATAACAGCATGGGTTTTATATAGCATATAATACCTATGTTGTTCTAATTTCTAAGGCCTGTAAATAAAGTGTGTTAATCTTACCCAATGCAATAGACCTCGAAAGGATGCAAACTTCTTACCTGCAGGTTCCTCACGAAAACAAGCAAATTAAGGGTGCTGGTTGATGTGAGTGGACCTGTAAGTCAGTAATTTCCATCATTCTGAGGACCATTGCGGTCAACTTGCTAGTCCATCTTGTCTACAGTCAAAGCTCAAAATTATCTGGTTTCAGTTACTGACAATGCTGCTAAATCAGAGATGAAAAGATTTCTAGGTTTCACCTGAGACAGCACATTCACAGTTGCTTGCATTTTGTTTACATACAGGGCTTAAAGCCCGCCCATTGCTATTCATTGGTTGGATTCATTTTTGCTCTCATTTCCATGCTTCTCATTGGTCAGTGCATGCAGGCTTCACTTCCCCTTCATGTTTGTACCTTAGGTGGAACATGGACCGAGTACTGATTAATTTCTTTATTGGTGTCCTTGCACTGCTTTTTCTCAGTAAGAGGTTCTTTTTTTTAGGTCTCGACTGACCCATCGCTTGCGATAGTCTGGCCAGACCTTAAGTAAGAAGGGCTTCAAGAAATGCTGTTTTAATGCCTTACATCAGCGTTTGGATGGCATATTACTTCCGTTACTGTTCACTGTCTAGCATGCACTGCGCTGGCCACAGCTTGCAGTGCATGTGAGCAGTCGTCCTTGTCATCTCGGCGTGCACTCACCCCTCCTTTCTCCCCTTTCAGCCGCTTTGATGTTCTCGTCTCAGTGAGCCGCGATTTTAGGGCTGCACCAACTCACCCCCCTATCCCTCTCCCCTCTTCCTTACGCCTCTCGAAGGATTACAAAATTATTTGGCTTTTAACCAGGCGCGGTGCGTCCATTAGGGTGTGGGGGCGTAGCCCCCTCGCCCGCAGCCACCCGCAGCTCCAACGTTTCTGAACTTAATTAAACTGAATAGTTTACTTAAGTTCAAAGATCGACGCCGAGGGAGAACTGACAATGCATGCCAGCCAGCATGACGTCAGACCGCGCGTCATGTTGACTGACATGCATTGTCAGACATGGGGGCAGCAGCACAACACAAGTGCGCATGAGTGGGGACGGAGGGCGAATTTTCGCACCGTGCCCAGGCATGCGCAATTGTGTTTTAACTTGTTAGCGCAGGCCCATTAGGTCTCTCTTTCTCTCACACACACAGAGACACACACATGCACATTCTTTCACTCACACACACACACATGCACTCTCTCTTTCTCTCACACACACCCACGCACAGACACATGCGCGCTCTGGCTCTCACACACATGCACGCTCTCTCTCCCTCTCTCCCTCTCACATACACACCCGCACGCTCTTTCTCTCTCTCTCTCCCCCTCTTTCTCTCTCTCCCCCCTCTCTCTCACGCACACACAGGCACTCATGCATTCTCTCTCTTTCTTTGGTGTGTAGTGCCAAAGCACCAATGATTCCTGCTAAGTCCTTCATTTGTGCTTTTATTATGATACAAGGACCCCTTGCTCCCTGCCAGGCCTCCAGCACTGGTGGCGTGGTGAGGGTAGTGCGTGGTGTGCAGTGCAGAAGCACCATTGACTCCTGCTGTTTACAGTAAGACCTTCACTAGTGCTTTTAGCTTGACTGTGGTATGATACAAGGACCCCTTTGTTCCCTTTCAGGCCTCCAGCACTGGTAGCGTGGTGGTGGCAGTGTGCAGTGCCAAAGCACTTTTGACTTCTGTTATGCACGGTAAGGCATTTATTGGTGCTCACTGCTTTCAATAGGGCCATGGCTTGACAGCAGGCAGGCCTTTGCTCCCTGTCAAGTCTCCAGCAGTGGTGGTGCATCATCCATTCCAGCTGCTCAGGGCTGGTGCCTGTTAATGATAATCCTGCAGCTGCGGAGTCAGCAGTGGGTGTGGTTGTGAAAGGCTAGGGTGGTGTGTGTGTATTCCCTCACACCTTTTCCTGCTCTACTCCCCGCTTGTCCCTCGATTGTGTATATTACAGAGGTACGAAAAACACAGCATTTAAAATACCTAAAACACAAAAAGATTGCATGAGAACTGGTGCCGTGGAGCGCCTTCCCTCTCATTGACTGGATATACCCGCTCTCTCTAAAACTCTCTCTCTCTTTCACACACACATGCTCTCTTTTCCTCTCTCACACACGCATGCACGCACACATGCACACTCTCTCTCTCTTTCTCACACACACACAGGCACACATGCACACTCTCTCGCACTCACACACACACATACAGGCTCTGCTCTCTCTCTCTCTCCCCCTCTCACACACACGCACGCACACATGCACACTTTCTCTCTCTCACACACACACAGGCATGCACACATGCACATTCTCTCACACACACGCAAAAACACATGCACACTCTCTCTCTCTCTCTCACACACACCCACGCATGGACACATGCGTGCTCTCGCTCTCTCATACGCATGCACGCTCTCTCTCCCTCTCACACACAGACATACACACACACACGAGCTTTCTCTCTCGCACTTGCGTACACACACATAGGCACTCACGCACCCATGCATTCTCTCTCTTTCTTTGGTGTGTAGTGCCGAAGCACAATTGATTCCTGCTACGCACGGTAAGTCATTCATTGGTGCTTTTATTATGATAAAGGAACCTCTTGCTCCCTGCCAGGCCTCCAGCACTGGTGGTGTGGTGGGGATAGTGCATGGTGTGCAGTGCCGAAGCACCATTGACTCCTGCTGTTTACAGTAAGACTTTCACTGGTGTTCACAACCTCACACACACAAACCACACTTGCAACCACACACACAATCACACATACACGCAACCACACACACAATCACACATACGCACACACAACCGCACACATACAACCGCACACACACAACCGCACACACACAACCACACACACACAACCACACACACAACCACACCTGCACTCATAACCGCACACACCCGCCCACACACACACACACCCACACACACCCACACACAACCACACATTCAACCACACACACACAACCACACACGCAACCACACACACACAACCACACACAACCACAACCACACACACAAACACCACCAGCTGTCAGGGCACGCTTTCACCGGGCACAAACACCACCAGCCGTCAGTGTACGCTTCCACCAGGCACACACACACCACCAGCCGTCAGTGCACACTTTCACCAGGCACACACACACCACCAGCCATCAGTGCACGCTTTCACCAGGCACACACACCAAGTCAAGTCAAGTCAAGTCATAAAATTTGTATAGCGCGCTACATACCCAGAGGGTTTCAAGGCGCTTAGGAAGGGGAGGAGGATTATTTGTCAAATATCCACGTTTTAAGCTGCTTTCTGAACGCTAGGTGATTCTGGGTGAGGCGAAGGTAAGCGGGGAGTGAGTTCCAAGTTTTGGCAGCCAGGTATGAAAAGGATCTGCCTCCCATGGTGGTCTTGTTGATGCGAGGTACCGTGGCGAAGGCTTGGCTGGAAGAGCGAAGTTGGCGGGAGGGGGTGTAGAAGGACAGTCGAAAGTTGAGGCAATCTGGTCCGATGTCGTAGAGTGATTTGTGTGCGTGGGTTAGCAGTCGGAAAGTGATCCTCTTATTGACGGGTAGCCAGTGGAGGTCTTTAAGGTGACCAGAGATGTGTTCGTTGCGTGGGATGTCTAATATGAGCCTGGCTGAGGCGTTTTGGATTCGTTGTAGTTTCTTCTGGAGTTTGGCGGTGGTACCTGCGTAGAGGGTGTTTCCGTAGTCCAGTCGGCTAGTGACTAGAGCGTGGGTGACTGTTTTCCTTGTTTCGGAGGGGATCCAGCGAAATGTTTTTCTGAGCATGCGAAGAATGTTAAAGCAGGAAGATGATACGGCGTTGACTTGTCTGTTCATTGAGAGTGAAGAATCCAGGATGACGCCAAGGTTCCGTGCGTGGTCTGTCGGGATGGGTGCTTTTCCGAGGGCTTCCGGCCACCAGGAGTCGTCCCATGCAGAGGGGGAAGTACCTAAGATGAGGACTTCTGTTTTGTCTGAGTTCAGTTTCAGACGGCTTTGTTTCATCCATTCGGCGACTTCTTTCATTCCTTCGTGTAGGTTAGTTTTGGCGGTGCTGGGGTCCTTGGTGAGAGAGAGGATCAGTTGAGTGTCGTCCGCGTAAGAGATGATGTTGAGGTTGTGTTGGCGGGCGATGGCCGCGAGGGGGCTCATGTATACGTTGAATAGGGTGGGACTGAGTGAGGATCCTTGAGGTACGCCGCAAATGATTTCAGAGGCCTCGGACTTGAATGGTGGGAGGCGGACTCTCTGGGTTCTTCCGGTGAGGAACGAGGTGATCCATTCCAGTGCTTTTCCTTGGATTCCGATGTTTCTGAGGCGTTGTAAAAGGGTGCTGTGACAGACTGTATCGAATGCTGCAGAGAGGTCGAGGAGGATGAGGGCGACTGTGTCTCCATTGTCCAGTAGAGTTCGAATGTCGTCTGTTGCTGCGATGAGGGCGGTCTCAGTGCTGTGTTTGGCTCGGAATCCAGATTGTGAGGGGTCGAGTGATTTGTTGGCTTCGAGGAAGGCGGCGAGCTGGTTGTTGACGGCTTTCTCGATGACTTTGGCCGGGAATGGAAGAAGCGAGATGGGGCGGTAGTTTTTGAGTTCGGTGGGGTCTGCTGTTGGTTTTTTCAGAAGGGCGGTGAGTTCAGCGTGTTTCCAGTCTTCTGGGAAGGTAGCGGAGTTGAAGGAGCAGTTGATGACGTCTCGGAGGTGCGGTGCTATGACGGAGTCTGCTTTGTTGAAGATGTGGTGAGGGCATGGGTCTGTGGGGGATCCGGAGTGGATGGAATTCATCAGGCGGATGGTGTCCTCAGTGGAGATTGGGTTCCAGGCGTTGAGGGTGTTTACGGGGGGAAGATGGTCAGCAGATGGTAGGGTGGGTTGGCTTCCGGGTTGGTTGTCAAAGCTGTTGTGGATGTCAGCAATCTTGTTGTGGAAAAAAGAGGCTAGGGAGTCGCAGAGGGCTTGAGAGGGGGTGATGTCGTTGGAGTTGGCCGAGGGGTTGGAAAATTCCTTGACGATGTTGAAAAGTTCCTTGCTGTTGTGGGCGTTGTTGTCAAGTCGATCCTTGAATGCTGTTTTCTTGGCTTTTCGGATCAGTTGGTGGTGAATACGGGTGGCGCTTTTGAAGGCGTCCTTGGTGCTGGTGGATGGGTCTTTTTTCCAGGCCTTTTCCAGGGAGCGGCAGAGTTTCTTGGACTTCTTGAGATCATCGTTGAACCATGAGGCCTTCTTGTTGCCTAGTTTGTGTTGACGTTTTTTCAGTGGTGCTAAGGTGTCGGCGGTGTTGGATAACCAAAGGGTGAGGTTGGAGGCAGCTTCGTTGGCGTTAGAAGAGAGGGCTGGGGAGGTTCGAAGGAGCGATGTGGAGATCTGATCCGTGGTGATTTTGTTCCAGTTTCTTTGTAGAGTTGGTTGGAGGTGGATGATGGGTTTCGGCTTGTTGTAGGTGAAGTGAACGCAGCTGTGGTCAGTCCAGAGGAGATCCGTAGTGTGGCTGAAGGAGACATGGTTGCTGGAGGTGAAGATGGGGTCGAGTGTGTGACCTGCGATGTGGGTGGGGGAAGTGACCAGTTGTTTAAGTCCGAGGTTGGCGAGGTTGTCTAAGAGGGCGGCGGAGTTGCGGTCGTTGATCTTTTCAAGGTGGAAGTTGAGGTCTCCCAGAAGGATGTAGCCTTTGGAGGGGAGCGCGTGTGGGGTGATGAAGTCTGTGATGTCTTCACTGAATTTTGCGCGGGGTCCTGGTGGTCTGTAAAGGAGGGTGCCTCTGAGTGTGGTCTTGGGGTCGATGTGGATCTGGAAGTGAAGGTGTTCGGAGTTAGCGATGTTGGCGTCGGAGCTGGTAGAGATGCGGATGGATTTCTTATGGACGATAGCGATTCCTCCTCCTGTATGGTCGGTGCGGTCCTTGCGTGTGATCTTATAGTCATCTGGGATAGCGATGGCGATGTCAGGGGCGGAGGATGCGTTCATCCATGTTTCTGTTAGGAAGGCGACGTCAGGAGAGATGGTGTCTAGTAGGTTCCAAAGGTCAATGGCGTGCCTGTGGACCGAGCGGGTGTTGAGAAGGATGCATTGTAGGTGGTTGGGGTCGGGGATCTGTGGTGTGGTCGTAGCGGAGATGGTGTCGGTGCCGCTAAATTTGCAGGAGAAGCAGGAGAAAGGTCCATGGGTGTGTCCGGGGGCGGCTTGGACGCAGTTGGGGGCGCGACCGGGGTTAAGGGCTAGGAGGGTGGCGGCATCGTAGGTAGTGCGGGGGGGCTGGGGAGCGCGAGGGCCAGGGGGTCTGGCGCTGGGCGCGGTCCAGGCGCGGACGGGCGTAGACGGGCTTACCTTTGGCGCACCTTCGGCGTGTCCGAAGCGCGTGGACGCTGCGCGTGGGGGCATTTGGCCATAAATGGATGGTGGGGGGGGCGGAGCGTGGGAGGGGCAGCAGCTGGGAGGCGGTGGCGGGAGGAGGGGCTGACCAGGGGCCAAACAACAACAACAGCACAAAATGGAGGGTCAAAGGCGAGCGCAGCCAGGGGCAGAAAAGGCAAAGCGAATAGCAACAGAGCCCAAAGCGCACCAATCAATATCAGTGCAGCGTCAGTCAATGTGACAGACTCGGCGAGGACGCGCCACAAAATCAATAAACAACTGTTCAGCAGTGCAGCGCGAGCAAATTAATGGATCGGCAGAGCAGCGCACACACCGCAAGCCGGCAGTGCACACTTTCACCAGGCAAACACACCACCAGTCATCAGTGCATAATTTCTACAGGCACACACACCACCAGCCATCAGTGCACACATCAATTGTTAACGCATCCACAATTACCTATTGTAGCAATCGTACTATGGCGCACTTTACTTTTAAACATATTAATCTAAAGCGCAGCATGCCACCATTGCTACAAAAATAAATTCACATTTTTTTTTGGCCTACAATTTATAGACTTTTGTTGCAATTGGTGTTGCAATATTTAGCAATGCCAATAATTCAAACTTAATTAATGCGAGACCTATTGCATTGCAAATGCTTGTTATTTTATTTTTTTTCGTTCTTGTTTGCTTCATTGGATTATTGTTGTGGAAACCTGGTGAGGCTCTTCTCTGTATCACCGCAATGGGAAAAACGAAGCCATTATACCTGTCCAATCTGCGAAAAGCAGAAACAGTGATACATGTTCTTTCTGCAGCTGCTTGAGAAGAAAAAAGGTGCCCCAAGCAAAAATGAGGAAGAAAAGCTTTACAGTATCCTAAGAAAACACATGGAAATGGCAGAAATAATTTCAGAATTAACTTGCAGCAAAATAAATTTTCTTCGAAGTGTTCGAAGCCCCAGTTGTTTTGTAGTCTGTTTCGGACTCTTTCGGTATAATGTTGTAGGTGCCTTCCTCCACATCATTTCTTCATCTCCCAGTGAGACCTTCTGTATCCTAGGTC
The DNA here is from genome assembly GCF_964263255.1 of Lissotriton vulgaris. Lineage (NCBI taxonomy): Eukaryota > Metazoa > Chordata > Amphibia > Caudata > Salamandridae > Lissotriton > Lissotriton vulgaris. Next base: position 973,839,058 of record NC_141693.1, on the reverse strand, counting down.
ATGTGGTAATATAAGCACTGGCTTCCTAAACCCAGAACATCTGCACAAAGGATCGAAACCATACAGAACCTGTACCATGGACGTCATTTTAGGGTTGTCAGGGGCTTCCGCTGCGACCTCTAGCTTGCTCCCTGCTACTCCTGGTACTTCCTTTGTGACCACTAGCTTCAGAGGAGGCAAATATTTCCCCCCTCGGAGGCCAGGAGTCGCAAAGGAAGTGCCAGGAATAGCGGGGAGCAAGCCATCGGTTACAGCTGCGACCCCTGACTACCCCTAAATGACGTCCATGGCCAGTACTGTTTCTTCTTTAGAGCATGATAAAGAAATCATATATGCATAAGAACTAGTGTAAAAATGTTGCCATTATGTGCATGTTGTGTCATACCAATAAAGTATTATTGTAAAGCATTGTAAATGTAATCTGACGACTAGCTTTATAACATGTAAGATCTTTTATCAGTGGGCACTTCATCTCCTGAAAGCTCCAGTGGTATTTCAACCTTTTTTCCTGCAGTGTTGTCTGTTTCTGCCTTTCCATTCCAGAGTACTCTTGTTATAAAATGGTCTAGTCCTTTGGGTAATGTCCTTGCTACATAACAACCATAGGCAAAGCCAATAGGTCTTGCTTTTGGGAGAGCTATTAGCTTTGTCAATGTCTTTTAGCCTTGATGTACGACATCGCAGCTGTTGTGCAGCATGGCTAAAAAAACATTGTATTCCCTAACTTTTAGCCATGGTTAAAAAACATTGACAAAGCCAAAAGCTATCTCATAAGCAAGACCTATTGGCTTTGCCAATGCTGATGCACATTCTAATTGGGGGTTTAGTTCTGGATCCGCACTTTTAGTTTTGTGATGATTTGAACATGAGAATCCAACTATTACTCTCTTTATTAAATCATTGCCACCTAAAGGTGTTGTAGCACACTTCACAGATTTGCATCATGACAACGTTTAATCTAATGGTTTTTATTGGCAGGTTACTCTTTTCATTCTTTATAACACTGACTATTTTTTTATTCAAATAGTTATCATGACAGGACTGTTGAGAGAAAAAGGAAATCCTAGTTTGATAGTAGTCGTCAGGCATAACAATAATGTAGTCATAGTGACCATCATTTACCTTGGCGTAAAACAGGCTTTGAGATAAAAAGAAAAGTAATCATTAATGAATGACAATGTCTGCATTGTGCTTTGCCAGGTATACTTGTCTAGGTGTGGAGCTATAGCCCTATAATGATAAAGACAGATTTGAGAACTCAACAGACTAGCGCTCAAAAAATCGATAATTTGTATGACATACCCTCTGCAGAGTTATGCATACATTAAAATATGTCTGTAGCGGAGGCAATGATACATAAATTTGAATTTGAATTTTAACAGATTTGTAGAGCGCGCTTATACCGGGACGGTTTCATGGCGCTAGGTAGCGGTGAACCAGTGGACATAAAGACGGAGGCTAGACTGCTAGGGATCTGGAGAACAAGAAGGTCTTAAGATGTTTGCGGAATTCCGCATAGGAGGTAGAAGCTCTAAGGGCAGAAGGGAGAGAGTTCCAAAAGGATGGAGCTAGGACCGCAAATCTTGTCCCCCCGGACCTCTTCTTCCTAAAGCGGGGAATTGTCAAGAGGGCCTGGTGAGATGAGCGGAGCTCTCTGGCCGGAAGGTAGGGTGATATGACATCACAGAGGAAGACAGGGGCAGTCCCTAACCTAGCCTGATAAGTCATGCAGCCCAACTTGAAGAGAGCCCTCTCCTTCACCGGTAACCAGTGCAGAGATTGCAGCAGAGGGGTGGCATGATGAAATTTAGGGAGCCCGTAAATCAGGCGGGCAGCCTGATTTTGAATCTGTTGAAGGCGACGGATCAGGTAGTCTGGGGCGCCATTGTAGACCACATTCCCATAGTCAAGGCGCGATAGCACCATGGCCATGAGGATAAGCTTAAGGGCGGGAACAGAAAAAAAACGGGAAACCTTACGAATAGTGCGAAGTGAAAAGAAGCAAGAGGACACCACTGAGTGTACCTGCGTGTGAAGGGAGAGCTGGGAGTTGATAAAGATGCCCAGGGTTTTAACCTTTGGGACCGGGAGGGGAGGGGGACCAAGTGAGTCGGGCCAAAAAGACGGGGACCAGAGACTGCAACCACTCCCGGTCAAAACCAGTTCGGTTTTGTCGGGATTTAGTTTGAGGTGGTTGCAGTTCATCCAATCTTGGATGAAGAGCATCACCCTCTGGAAATTCTGGGCAGAGGAGGGAGAATGGGAAAGGTTAAAAATAAGTTGGAGGTCGTCGGCGTAATTGAACACCGAGACCTCCATCTGCTGTAAAGAAAAAATAAGGGGTGAGATGTATAAATTAAATAGCAGGGGAGACAAAGAGGAGCCCTGGGGAACGCCGCATGTCACTCTACGAGGAGGGGCAGCAAAGTCGGCCAGATGGACAGCCTGCTCCCTGTCCGTTACATAAGATGGAAGTACTCAAATTCTGTAGGTCATGTTTGTAGTTGATAGCTTGCACATCACTAGGACTAAGCAGTACCTTATGCATAGAACAAAATATTGACTTAGGGCCTGATTTAGAGTTCGGCGGACAGGTTACTCCGTCACAAATGTGATTGATTTCCCATCCACCCTATTCCAAGTGCCATTAAATATAATGCACGTTTTGATGGAGTAACCCATCCACTAAACTCTAAATCAGACATAAGTCTCAATAATAGAAGTATAAGTAGGTGTGTAGTCAGTCAAAGCATTTTTATTCGGCAGTAAGCGATTGAAGCATAAAACAATCTACATACAAATGCTATAAGTTAAATAGAAACATATATATCAGCTAATCAATTACAGACCATAAAACGTGATAATTTCCTATAAAACATGAAATATATGTAAACATTATATCAGGATAATAATTCACACCTTTTCCTAATATCCATGGCTTTCTTTATAATATTTAGAACCGCATCCAGCCCCTTCGTGGGGAGTTTCTGCAAAACCTCAAAGGCAATCAATATTGTGTAACATTTGCCCTACGTACCACTAGTGCAAGGTTAACCGACCTTGGATCAGCGCTTAATTTGAGCAGGTGCCTTCTGGTGCTGAGCACCGGCACTTAATTGGTTTCCGGTGCTTGGCACCAGCACCTAATTGTCAACACCACACTTTGGGCAGTCTGCCACAAGGTGGCGCTGCTCATGTAATTTAGTGATGAGCAGTATAACAGTAGTTTAGGAAAACAATATACATTAAAATAAACTGCTAATACCTGCCTCCCCAGCCATTCCTTTAGCTTTGGGGACCTGGAATAATCTGAATTGTCACATTTCCATGCAAGAGAGATGGTTAGTCTTTTTTTTGGCAGCAATGACAAGGGCGATGGGTGGTGCAAGCTGCAGTGGCCTCCAGGTCAGAGCCCTGTCACTTAATATTTCACAAATTAGGCACTGCCTTGGATGAGACTATAAAGTGCAAAACATTACAAAGTGGCGAGTGCTCTGAGACCATACATTATTACATCAGCAATGTGGTAAGTCTTGAAACCAAGAATATTGCTTTGGAAAGGCTTCCTTAAATTGAATCATACTCAGTCTAAAATAAGTAAAAAGACGACATGTTGGGTTCTCGAACCTTATTAAATAGGGTTCAGTTAGACTAACATTACAACTTGTATATAAGCCTCTACGGACTGCATTTTTTGTACCCTTTCTAATCACTCAGCCACCTTAACTTCACAAAAACTTTGTTTTACTCTCGATTTTGCATTTGTGCCAAGTTGTTGTGGGTCAGAAAACACTTCTTCTAAGCCTAGGATATAATGTTATTTGAACTTATAAAGAGCACTATCACCCCACGGGTATCCTGGCGCTGACTTACACTTGCCCTACTGTTCACATATGTTACTATGAGGATATCACTCACTAAAACTGATGAAGATCTGAACTACACTTTTGGGAAATGCCAGGTTTTAATCCTTTTCCGGAACAGCAAAAGGTCTTCTATCTGTCTAAGACCGGCGGAAGTTCATTCCAGAGCCAAGTGGCTGCAGAGGTAAAAGCTCTTCCTCCAAACTTTGTTCTTCTAAACCTAGGCACATTTACCAGTTTAGCTGATGATGAGCGAAGGGAAGGCTTCTGGTCTGAGCATACTATTCAAATTTGTTCTGCAAAGGCTTGGGCCCTAGTCCATGCAGAGCCTTGAATACAATGCAGAGAGATTTAAATTGTGTCCTCTGTAACACCGGAGCCAGTGAAACTCTTTAAGAGACAGAGAGGCTGATGATCGGCATGATCTCTTTAGAGCTAGTTTAGTAGCTATTGTCTAAATTCTCTGAAGTCTCCCAATCAGAAAATTTGGGGCCTCCTGCAACAGGACATTACAGTAATCCAACCGGCTCAGAATGACACTTCTCACTACCAGTGCTCTAGCTGGAGTCGGTAGCATTGGAAGTGTCTTCCGTAGTGTTCCAAAAAGGGCAAAACTGGTCCCGACCGTTTTGTTCACTTGAGTTTCAAGATTCAGTTTATCGTCAAATACTATCCCCAGGTTGTGCACTGCCTCGGAGGGTATCAGTGGCTTATCTGTAGGAGTGGGCCAAAAGTTGGCCGGGAGCAGAACTTTCTTTGCAGCACAGCATAAAATCTCTATTTTCTCTCTGTTAAACTGCAAGGAGTTATTCTTAAGCCATTTTGCAGTTTCTTGCATACACGCAAGTTTCCAGCGATGATGATTGATTCCCATCCAATGAGAGGGTGAGTTGCGTATCATCCACATAGTTCACCAGGTTAACATTGTATGACTTAATGACAGAAATCAGAGGACTCTTATAGATGTTGAACAACGCGGTGCACTAGTAGTTTGCATCTACGTTTGCACTAAACACTGCACGTGCTAAATAGTGATAGGCCCAAGGAGCACCGAGTTATGGAGCCGCAGTAAACTAGAGCTTCCGACCCCTGGAACGCACCTACTAGCACTAGCCATTGCTGCCATCCCCTATATAATGCCCATAAATGGGCTCAGAACCACACATACACCAGGTTCCACATTGAGGTGTTGGAACAGCATTCAAGGTATTACCATATTCTACTAGAGTACTATACCAACCAGCCAGCATTGCATCCTTCAGCCAAAAGACCACAGTGCCACAGCTTCTTTCTGGTACCATGTGACCTACACCTCCAGAGAAGTGCCATTCACTGGGTCAGTATGCAAGAAAAACAATCAAAACTAATCGAGCAAGCACATATTCCTTTGAGGTTGGTATGCAAAGTATTGTCTCAAATTAGGAGCCTTCAATATTTCCTCTTCATGACACCACCTGACCTCTCCCTTGCATTGGAATATGGGCCTTATGCGGTTAGGCAGAGTGCACGCTACAAGCAAACACCATGTTTTTAAGAAGAGCCGTATACATTCGAGAATGATGCAGTCATTCTGTAACAAACGGCTTCAGAAGCACGTGTGCGTTTTTTTGGTTGACCTAATGTTGTTACCTTTTTTAATAAATAGCACTTATTTTCTTTTACTAATTTTGTAGGACTTGAGTTTAATTAAGCAAGCCATTAAAGTGCCAGGGTAAGTGTCAAACTTCTGTTTTGACTTTAAATTGCATTTTGTTCCCAGGTGTGGATATGATTCAGCATGCGCGTGGGCTCTTAGCATAGTGCGATGTTGTGGACGTATGCATTTAACATTAATGTTTTGTTTCCTTGTGCAATACTTAAACTGCATCTTGATTTTCTTTCTGCATCATTATTTGTATGTTATGCTTCAAAGATTTTAAGCACGCATCCTGAGTATAATAGGTATATCCCAAGAGCAGCTAATTAACCTACATTTTTATTTTTGGAACAGCTGGTCATGCTGAGTTCGCGTGCACAGATTGCTAGTTGCTAACATTGAGTTTTACATATGTAAAATACCATAAATGATTCTTCTGTTAGCCTTTCTGAAATTGCAGAATATATTGCATATTAAGTATACGCTTAGAAAACATAGTGAAAATAATCACAATTAGTTATATGGTACACAAATCAAAGTAATAACGTATTGTAATTGTCTAGTATATATTGGAGAACACCATCGCTGAATATACACTCAATATTATTCTTAGATTGTCTTATTTCTGATCAGGTGTTATCAGTCCATTTCATCGCCAAATAATTTATCTATTCAAGATGAAACTTATATTTTAATGTTGTGTTAAATTGTACACAACTTTCTTTTATCTTACATATTCACTGTCAGAATATGCCACTACTTTTTACAAATGTTTCTCTTTTTTTAAAACAAAAAGTTAACTATTTTATTGTAATAAAAAAAATCAAAAAAGGATGTTTCTGCAACTCCATCACATAAGTAACCTTTCAGTGGCTCACATATACTCACTCTTGGAATGTACATTGAGGCTGAAGAAGAAAACGACCATAACTCTGAGAACATCATCAAGGTAATGACTATAGTATTTGTTGAAAAAAGGCAAATGGCTGATTAATGGGGATACCGCACGACCTCAAACCAAAGGGCATTTAACCATCATCAAGAGATGGCCTTCATTCAGACAATTTGAAACTTTAGTACCATTGGCTTCATGGTGAGGAAAACAAAATTAACTCATAGATCAAGGGATCGTAGAGGATTTGTCAATTGAAGTATAAACAATAAATGATCGCATTCTAAAAAGAAACACGCTACCCTTTCCTTGATGAAGGTTTGTAAAAATAAGCATCTGCTTCTTCATCTGAACTATGAAGTGGGCTTTAAAGCACGCACTTATAAGGGTTATTTCCTAGTCTACAAAACATAGTAACAAAGGTATAAAACTGAATCTAGCCAGCCTTTTGCAGTACTGCTAGATTTGTTTGCTCTTGGTTCAGTACAGAAGTTTTCAAGATTAATATATATGATATTAGTATGCATAAGTACTAGAGTTATAGATTATAACACTTTCATTGCAGACACTTTTTGGGGGGAGAGGAGAGGTTTGTGAACATAGGTAAAGGCAGGTCACCTGTTATCTGGCAACGGGGACATCTAAAGTTTAGGGTGAGGGTGGACAAATCCTTTCCTCCTAAAATTCTGATTTGCTTTAAATATGCCTGTGTTTGGGCTAGAAACTTGTTGCCTCTAAGTGTGCTAAATGGGGCTTTTTATTACCCATTCAAATGTATTCTGTGTTAAACTATTACTGTATCCTGAAGGTTGTCCTTAGCCCTCCTTATGATATAACAAGGCTGGTAACAATATGTGAGCAATTGTCTACACAATAAACCAGCTAGTCCTGTAGTATATCATGCTGGTGTCTTTATCACGAAAAAAACATGTAATCAGATGTTTAAGCACACACTTTGAATCCATTCAGTCAGTGTGTGTTATTAGTTTTTGGAGGGGAAATGGCCCCATAAGTTAGATTAGGTTTATAAAGAGCTGCCAATAGGAAATATATTGTGAAGCATTGAAAAATCTGCATCATTTCCAATTTGAGCCATTGAAGGATTTTTTGACCATTGGCAATACTACTTCATGTGTGGCTCTTCCTCCTGTCCTGAAAAGGGTGTTGAGCTACATCTCAAGAGAGTGACATATCACCTTTTTTCCCAAGAGGAGCACAGACTGGAGGACTTGGTCAGCACTGGTTACTTCTGGTGAGCAGGAATGGGAAAAAATTAAACCTCTGCTTATAAGCGGAGAATAAATTGTAAGTTCAGTCGTGCAGGGGTTAAAAAGACTGCCTCACAGGTGAAAATATGTTTTGGAGAGATGAATAGAAGAGTGGATGAACAGGGAGAGTGGGCAAGCCAAGAACATCAAAGAGTGAGGAGGAGAAAAATGCAGACAGGATTACCAAACATCAGAAGACAGCAAGGTGGGAAAGTGGAATAAAGGAAAGAGTGGCAGACTAGCAGAGGGTGGCAGTGAGCCCCCTGTACGTAGCAGAACTACAGGAGATGGTCAAGAGGGTAAAGGGATCATGAGTGGCAGTGGGAGAGCCAGCAAACTCTTGAAACCTTTTGTTTATCTGGACAGAAGCACAGAGTGCCCAACGGCCACAGCCCCTGGGAATGGTCGCGGCCTCAGACAACTGTTTGGGATTTAGTAGGTCCAATAAAACAACAAATGGGATACCAGTGTTTTTTTCCTGAGGGGTGAATATCATCAATTCATCTGAGCTGTTTTCAGACTTGCATATCCATAATTGAACCCACGAATAGGAAAAGATCATCTGGACACATTTAGTGTGTTTGTTCTTATATGCTTTACCCAAGCAAATCACCTCTTTACCTTTTGAAAGTGTCATGTGCAGCCTTGGCCTGTCACAGAATTATATAATTTTAGCATAGAAATTTCAATAAGCGTTATGCACAGTTCTATGATTATGCTAATTAGTGACCCGTTAAGTAACAGCTACATTTGAGAGAAAAAGCTATAAGTGCCAATGCACCGTTCTTTGCAGAACAAAACATTTCACAGCTGATGTGATATGTAGGTGATATATAAATATGAATACAAAAATGATACCAAGTTTTCGCACACAGGGACCCATATTTATGTCCACTGGCATGACCAGAACCTTAAATATAGACAATGGCAGCTGGCGATGTTAAAAAAGAATTGTAAAGGTTGACCGCATGGTCTATATTTCACCAAGTGAGGCAACAGAGCAAGCCTGACATTCCTAAGAAAACATGGGGCAAAACATTTGATCTTATAACCTCATTTTTACATGCATTTTCTAATGACATACATCATGAGGGAGTACTTATGAAAAGTTCCAGTACTTTCATGGTGTGCCAAGAACGGCTTAACATGCCCACGACTATTGGAGGTTCATCAGCCCCAAAACATTTCGAGGAAGTCTTGGCAAAATGGTGCACAATTTTCATTAGAAATGTCTATAAAGACATAGATTGTATTGGCAGTTCAAGACCAGCATATTTTATGAATTGTATAATTTTTCATAGTATGTATTTACACTTCTGCATTTAACATGTTTCCTTTTTTGTCTATTTCAAGTAGATTGTCAGTCATATCATATGACTGATAATCCCTTTGACAGGGCAGGGGTTCAAAGAAAAAAATACGCAAATGTCATTGTCTTGATCATTACAAAGAGATGCTAGACAGCCACTCAAATTCCTTTGTTAGTTAAAACGATTATGATAAAATTAGCTTGTCAGTTTTTGAAAATGCATGTATTTTGCTATCATCAAATGGGATTTTCATTTTGGTAATATAACCTCAATACCCCCCAAATGAAAGCTTATTCACATGGAAGAAATACAATTTCTGTTCAAAAATACAAGCTTAGTGTCAAAACATCACTTTCACATTTTCATGGAGTACTCACGTGTACTTTTGCCATATATGGTAAGATTATTCCCATCTTGCCATTTATTCCCATCTCGTCTCATGTTACGGATTCCAGTTACCCCACATGGTAGACCATTCATCTAACTAAACGTGTGATTGGTAGATCAGGCTGTAGTAAAGCCAATCACTATGTGGTGTGGTTCAAGCCACATGGTGTTTGCTAGCAATGCCACCAACACAGAAAATGGCGCTAAGAATATAGATGGTCTAGATTTTATTAAACCAACTTTCGCTGCATTTCATACTAACACCACTTTTGCTGCATTTTATACTTAAAAATTATGTTTTAGTTTACATTTATCTAGTTCATACATCAATCAAGCTTAACTTAGAGGCAATGTGTAAAGAATTTATACAGCACTCAAACAGTAATAAAGGAAAAATACAACACAGGACAAATCCCAAACTAATTTAGAAAAAATATAGAATGTTATTACATACAATTACAATACATACAATGACAACAAAACAACAAAAATTCAGTAAGGGGCACAAGAGATATGAAGTGCGAATTGAAAACAGCGCTAAAAAGTTCAAACTACAGGTCAAATGTTAAGGTCGACCATTATGGATCAAAGCACACACAAGGAGATGATGGACAGAGCACTGAAACTTTTCAAACACTCACCCCTAGTCACAGATCTGGGTTGAATCCAGCTGAAACTTTTCAAACACTCACCCCCAGTCCCAGATCTGGGTTGAATCCATCATGGTTCTTTAGCTCACTTTACCACCCTAGTTCAGACCCAGCTATATGCAAATCAGTATTGACCCTATGCCTCATGAGAACAGTCCAGACCGAACTGCCAAGCCAGGGCTTTCTGGACCGTAAACAAGCATCCGAGACCGGTTTCAGGGTAACACCCCTCATCAGACAGGCTAGCTTGAGTCCAGTGGCAAAGTGAGCAAGGGACCCATGTCTGGGCATAACTTGCCAACTTAGGGCGAACAAAGCAAACACAAGGAAATGATGGGAGCACTGAAACTTTTCAAACACTCATCCCCAGTCACAGATCTGGGTTGAATCCATATTCGTTCTTTAGCTCACTTTGTCACCCTAGTTCAGACCAGGCTATATGCAAATCTGTCTTGACCCTGTGCCTCATGGGAACAGTCTAGACCGAACTGCCAAGCCAGGTCTTCCCTGGACCAGAAACAAGCATCCTGGGACCGGTTTCAGGGAACACCTTACATCAGCCAGGCTAGCTTGAATCCAAAGGCAAAATGAGCAAGGGACCGCCAGTTGAAAACAGAGACCAGGCTCATCCCCAGAGAAAGTTTACTTTCTGACTTTGAAACATTTATGGATGGAAAGTCGTTGATGACGGGGGCAAACTGGATCTGAAGCAGGGCTTCACAACAGCAGGCTGCTGAAGAGCGGGGTCCTGGTGCATCATTGGCTAGGAGGAAAAGCTCTCAGAGGTTGAAGTCTGAAGACTGTGCCCAGGAAGGCCTCACTTGCATTGGTCCCAGTGAAACCCTCTACTTTTGAACCTAGAAGCCTTTCTAGAAATTGGATCTCTTTCAGCAGGGCAAACCTACAAGTTAAGGTCGACTGGTGACTTGCCATCAGCAGCTTTGATGGCAACCCCCTTGTCTGTCTGTTCTCCAGGCAGAAAGTTGGCAAACATTTTCGAAGTCACACTTTTTGTTGTTTGGGGACAGGGGGATTACACTCTAACACAGCCAAGTATCCAAGGCATGGGGGGGAAACCACTTGGGTGTTAGGATGGACTCCAAAAGAGGCCAGTTACAGGGTCTAGGGCAGGTACAGTGGGAACTGGTCAGCTGATTCAATACCGGGAGAGAGGCCTCTGTAAGCTTGTTGCGTCTCTTTTGCTCAATCAGGATGTTAACCAACTGACCTTTGGAATCACTACCGGAGTCATGTGCTCATGGCAAGCAGGTTCAATCTACGTTCAGGTTCTTCAGACAGCTGAACAGTACTTCTGGTTCTTCGCATATCCTGGAGTGCTCTGAGGAGAGTTCTGAGGTGCCAATATTATGCGCGGTGCCAGCCTGTGGGTGAGCTTCAACCCTTTGCCCGTCCTCTAAACCAGTTCTGGTCAGTTCCTCCCCTCCCACTGGGTGAAGAGCCAGCCTTACAAAGGGAGGCAGGCCTATACGTTAGCTTCATCTGCCACTGACAGGGTAGACATCCTTTGAAGATCAGAAAGATGCCGGGCGCAGTCCAAGACCAATCTGTTCAGTGAAGAGGCCCTCTCCCCTCACCCAGACACCTTAGTCCACTGCCTGGCAGTAATGCACATCAGGGCCATGTGACAGCTGGGCTGATTTTTTTTTCCTATCTATTCCCAGAATGAATTTAGCACTTATTAAATGTATTAGTGCAAACCATTGTTAAATTATGGGAGAGATGACCTAGAACACGATTTAAGAATTGTTATTCAAGCGCTCACTTGGACAGTGGCAGTGACCTGCCCCATGCCACCTTCTCAGCCCACACCATCTAGAAAATCTGTTGCATTAGCTAGAAAGCCATCATAACTGGCACCACTGAATGTCTTATTGCAAAGCTCATCAACTCCAGTGGCTCTTATCACATCCACAGCCAGGACACCATCTGACTTGAAGAAGTGCAAAAAAAAGCAAAACAACTTGCCTTCTCAATGTACCCGCGGTCCGAAATGACATACCCATATCCATCAGAATAGCCTCAACCCTGCTGCAGTATAGGAAAGGGCTGAAGTTACACTTGATTAAAGCACATTACGCCAACACAAGAGTCCACTTTCATTCTAAGAAACCTTGAATCTATCCAATCTCACATTAACTGTGTCTTTTCCTTGGACCCTATGCAGGTCTCGACTGTATTTTAGCTAGGGTTTCACCATATAAATACCACATGCATACACACCATATTTGTACATTGTAGACAGTCTTTTTAGAAGATACATGCACTCACTTATATAACATGTCGGTGATAATCCCAGAGTTTAGGACCACAATCATATTTCAAACAAAAACCTTTCTTTCTACGAGCGAGACTATTAAAAAAAATAGGTACAGTTTAGCTAGAAACATAGCAATCACCGGTGATATGTGATAAAACCCAGATCATTTGAATCAGTGCAAGGTGGTTTGGTGCCATCAGATCAGTAGATCTTGTGAGCTTGCGTATGGCTTTTGTGATACATTTGACTGACAGTAATGGCGCTACATATAGTTGGTTACGAACACAAGGACAGTTGGCCCTTTTTCCCTCATAGAAACTTTGAAATTCACAGTAGCCTCAATGTTTACTGATGCACAATTGTCCTTGATGTTCTTGATGAGACAGCTTTTCCAAAGAACGACTGAAAACATTGTCACATATTGTACTTCCTTTATATAATCTAACAATTCAGTTTTTGTTTTCGTTTGTTATCTTCTGCCAACACTTAATTTTCCTAATGTTCAAGTAAATTTAAGTTGTGGCACACCTCATTGCAATAAATTGATCCCTTTGTCTGTCACTAGAAAAACCATGTCAATATTAGTGACAAAAATTCATCTTCATATTTTAGAGTACTTGTTAACATGTCTATTCACTTTATTTCCTTTGATAGTAAACTGAAATTCTTAAGGTATTGTATTGGCATTTCTACTATTTTACCAGTGCTCATGGTTGCTAGTATATAGTTCCATAAATCAGACGAAATATATTGAAATGCAGTTTTGAACAGATGTTTTGGTGGTTCAGCTATGGAAAACTGAATTTAGGATACCTAGGTCTCCAGATATTCTTTATGATGGTCTATTAGTCCAGTTTCCACTAGGCTGTTCTATTAACGTATGTACAAGCTACAAAACTCCCTCAAAGCAGGTGCAGTTTTCAGTCTTAAATTGCTGTACACTAGCAGATCCTCCATTCTGTAATAGAAACAGACACTTTAAAGATAGAAGATTAATATATCACGTGGTGGTTCTGAGACATGAATTCAAGAAGGATAAACCGGCTTTAATGTGCTCCTAAAATGCCAATAAATAAGTCAATCTATTGCTGCCTTAGGCATTGCCCCAAATATGTATCTGTGTATACAGGCCCTCCATGATGGTTTTGGTTCTTTTTTAATTTATAACCTGTGAGGTAGGTCCTTACCATGTCATATATGTGTGCCTTGCCAAATACTTTGCATTTATTTATTAAGTTGTCACACACTCACAATTATTGAAGCTCCATCTTGAAATGTGTATCACAAACACAAGCTCTTCTTAACCCCTTTGCTGCGGCGGCTATTCCGCCGCAGCGCTAAGGGGGAGGCGGGGCAGCGCGGCGCTCCCGTGCTCGTGACGGAACCGCTCCGTCACGGCCCGCGGGTGAGCTGTGCTTGTGACAGAACGGTTCCGTCACGGCCCGCCCGCTCTTCAGAACGTCAGCGCAGGTGCGGAATTCGCGCCATGCAGGCGCGGCGCGTGGGCCGTGACGGAACCTTTCCATCACCAGCACAGCCCACCCGAGGCTCGTGACGGAATGGTTCTGTCACGAGCATGGGAGGGGTTAAAGGATATAGACAGTCGTGTGTTCCGTAGAGATATTTGCTGCTTTCCACTTGCCCAAATTACCAAATGCGATCAAGTGAGTCAAATATGGAGTGGGATGTTACTTCACGTAACAGGCTTGCTTTCTGATGTTCTCCTTTTTCCTCTCTTGATTTACAATCTTATGATGTCAAGGCGCTGAGATGTGTATATTTAATTGCTAGACTGGATAACATCCCTTCTAGATAACAGTACAGACCACATCCAGAGGAATCTACATTGACTACACTATCCGAAGTAGCTTTTGTGCACATGCATTTCAATAACTGAAAACCTTGCTTATGATTGGGATCAAGAAATAAACAGTTCCTTCAGTATCACCATTTAAATTTCTCCTTTCTTTTCTATTTGATATATTTATAGAATCAATAGAATTTTCAATAAAAGTAAACATTTAAATCCTTGCACAGATGGACAAGAAAAGGAAAATGTTAAGATTAATTCATATCACCATAGGTATTAAATGTATTCTTAATTATTTCATATGCCAAAAGAATTCTCTGTGCTTTTGCTTCAATGATCAGTTTGGTAGCTCTTGATATTTCTCTACCCCAAGGGCAGAAAGAGATCCAATAATGTTATAAAACATCCAGTTGACCTATTGAGCAACAATGTGGATCATTTTAAATTAATTTAACTGCATTCATATTTATCATTATTGCCTATGGAGATGTATTGTGATAGAAACTACATACTCTTCTCTGTAATTGCAAGTTTCACACTTGATATGTTTGAGTAGTAGACAGGAGGAAAATGCTTTGTTAAGTTATCTGTTTTTCAATGCAAACAGTCTGTACTAGCACTTGCTTTCTACTAATAAAAGTTTGAGAAACATGGATGTCAGTTCAGCACAATGCCAAGGAGAATGGAAGTGGCATCATGCACTGTTTGACCTGCAATAACATCACAGGGTTGACCTCTTGCTCCATCCTTATACCATCAACAACCTCCTATGTGCTTCTGAATAGCTAGGAGGAAGAAGGTATTTCAGGAGACCACTTGATAGCACTATTTTGTAAATTCCCAAAATGCTGTGAGGAGGTTTGAGGCAGGGATGGAGTGATGAGATGCCATCCTTGGATTGGCCATGGGCGCCTGCCTTCTATAACTTCCCACCCTGTTAAAAAAAAAACCTGCATACAGGAAAAATGTTTAGACCTGGGGGAATGAATGCAAGAGCAAAGCCAGCTGAGAGAGGAGGGATAGCGACACGTAGACTAAAGATAGAGTGAATTACTTCCTGCTTCAGTTGGCATACAGGTATGGCGATTTCTTTCTCCCGACCCAGCGATGTGTGGCCCCTACAGTACCTGGGGATAGTAAAGGGGTTGACGTGTTTAAGGAGACCCTGGCAGTTTCCCTGCTGGTCTGTGGACTGGTCAGGCAGGTTCTGATCTTCAAAAACAGAAGTCCTGCTGGCACACAGGTGCTTGGCAAGCAGCTAGGAAGCCATAGGAATTGAGAGTGCAGGCAGGGCAGGCACTTTGCCTTTAGGGGCCCTGGGATGCTGCTGATGAAGACTCTAGGCACAGATGATGTTCCAGGTGCCCAGACAGAAGACCCGTCCTGTGCAATGAGGAGCGCATAAAGAGCAGGCTCCTAAAGGAATATAAAACTTTAGAGGCCAGGAACCCTGAATGAAACTCCTGCTGATGGCTAGAGTTGGCAAGCAGGAGCAAAATGCAACTCCTCCCATCCAAATTGTCCAATGGATGATAAGATAATATAGAAATAAGGTCAGTCTCCTCAGAGGACCAGCTAGGATGGTTGCATGTGGTGCCATACTCCCTAATCTTTCAGCGTGAGGCTGATGTGTGTAAACACGGGTGGGTGTAGTGTAATGTAGCCCTTTGCGGCCTGGGTAGATCAAATATTTTGTTTATGAAATCTTTTGGCTGTACTAATAGTTGCCTTTTCTTATTTAGCTAAACAATCTTTCACCCTTTTGGGTAAGTAGTAGGGCAGGTCCCAAAGTCCGAGTTGTGCCATTATTTACTACTATTCAACTTACGGTCTATCATGCTTATGCTTAGATGGCATGGATGTGGTGTAATAATTTTGTAGTCAACTAAAAGCATGGTGATGTGTGGTCTTCAAGTGCTGAGTGCTGTTGTATGTGGTTCTTGTTGTCCAAGGGGTTGCAGGATAGGCTAGCTGGGCTAGAGTTCTGATTGGCTATCAGGGCTGGAGTCTCCTATTGGATTTAGGGATGAGAACTTTGGCTTTGATTTATTTATTTATTTATTTTATTTAAAATAGCGCTGACTAGACCCGAGGTTATCAGAGCGCTTTACATAAGGTTCCACATAGTTGCAAACTTACATAAGTTACATGTTACCAATGATACAAGTAAAAACATTTAAGGAGCATAGAAGAAAAGGAAAATGGAGTGAGAAGGGTAAGGGGGTAGGGGAGAAAGAAGTAGGGTATAGATACAACGGAGAGACGAAGGGAAAGTCTGCCCAAGGTCCGGCTGGGTAGGTGACGGCCGAGGGGGAATACCGCAGCCCATCTCCTTCAGCTATCAGGTAGCTCCACCAGGCATCGGTCAAATAGCTAGGTCTCAATAGAAAACATTAAAGGGGTAGAAGACAATAAGAAGGGAGCGTAGAGGGGGAAGGGGGTAGGAGGGAGATGTGACAGAGAGATGAAGGTACGTCTGCCCAAAGTCTGGCTGGGTAGGTGACGGCTGAGGGGGGATCCACTGCCTGTCTCCTCTTCACTTAACCGATAGCTCCACCAGGCATCGGTCAAATGGTAGGGTCTCCACGGTTGAGAGAAAGTTCGATGAGTACGTGTCCTAGAAGGAGAGCAGGATCAAGGTCAGGTGAGGGATGTAGTTAAGATCAGGTTGATGACCAGTTCTATTGTCCAGGAGCTGAGGCAGCCATCTTGAGGTCAGGCAGGGGGGTTGTGATCTTTGTGTTAAGTTCAGTCGTTAATGTAGCAACTTGGCACATGTAGGGGAGTGATTCCCCCCTCCGCCCCTGGGTCAGCTGTTGTCTCGGGGGGCGGCAGCCTACCTCTTCACAGTGGACAGAGTGCTCCGGTGTTGGGCCGCAACTCTCCTTCTCCCAGAGTCAACCTCTAAGTCTGACGGGCGCCATTTTAGAACCAGTCATCCCCAATGGACTATTGTTACCGGGATTCAGGTTGGGACCGTAGTACGAGAGCCTCTCGCCCGCTGACCTCAGGTGGGAGGTGGCGGGTCGCTCCTCACAGCTGTGCCTTCGGCCAGTGCGGGTCTGGATCCTTGCCGGCATCATCGGCGCGTAGGCACAAGAGGGGGTAGTCTTCAGAGGAGGTTGTTGTGGGACGCGAAGAGAGAATGCATAACGCTGCGCGCTAATAATTCTTAATATTACACTTGTCTCTGGGCTGGTAATAGGTGGCCACCATCCCTAGTGATGGGCTCGAACCCGTGACTGGCGGGCATTGACCTCGCTGCTCCACCTCAGGTGCCAGTGTGGGATGGCTCAAGCGCGTGCCTGATGGTGAGATGCATAGCGTGCGCGGCCTTGCGGCACTCACAGGCCCCGGCTCTCACTCTCTGGCTGCCCGAGAGCTCTTCATTACCCCCTCCCTCTGGGCTGGCCAGAGGGAAGGGGCGGCCGGGGACTAGGGCTAGGGCTGCGATTTGTTATTAGGGCCATGTCTTCCATTGGCTGTAAGGATTAGGGTTCTGATTGGTTAGGATAGAGCAAAGGTTCTATTGGCCAATTGGCAATTTTAGGTCAAGAGCGTAATGCATCTCAGCATAGGCATTGAGGCTAAGGGCAGAGAGGGCAAGGGCAGTTGCCTCTTTGGGTTGGGTGGAGAGAACAAGGGCAGTAGCCTCTTTGGGTCAGGTCGTGCCTAGGTCAAGAGATGCTGCCCAATTTTCACTTAAGCCACTACCTTAAGCATTTCACAGTCACCAACATCCAAACACAATATCAGCAAAGGCATTCTACTCCTGCCACCACATACAAACCTGATACAGATTTCAATGTGTATTGAACCACTACAAAAACCCACCTACACACAATTCCACCCCAACTACAACACTATTTCACCTGCATTCTCACACAAAACACAACTCTGTCCTATACAACGAACACATCACAAATACAACACAAAGCCACATTATACATAACTTTTATGCATCCAAACATGTACTCCCTGTTCATACAAAACACCAGCTCTAGCTTCTACTTGCCCATAACCGATACCCTTTTTTAATGACAGAATCTTTACTCAGCCTTCCATCACACCATCTGCCAACAACTGCCGCCTCTTTTTACCAATTACACACAACCATACAATCCCTACATGCCACACCACCACACACATTACCTATTCAAGTGATCAAATCTAACACAAATTCTCATAACCCTTATCCTTCCTCTCTTGCACTCCACATACTCTTCTATCAAACATATCACCACCCCTGTACTACTCAAATACCAGTCATCCGTAGTACTGCACATACAAATTATTCACAGAAAACCACTACATCAAAATCTTCGCCTGCTACTCCACAAAAACAAAACACACACATCTCAATATATTATATTCCTTGCACATATATTCTCCTACTATGTAATCATGTATCTATATATTTATTCTAATCCTTTTGTACAAAAAACAAATGACTCTCTCAAAAGCTTTACTCTGTCCTACCACCACCCTACACCTCTATCAATTTATTCTCTTTCTTCACACTCTCTCGTCCCAAATCCTTGCTACTACTATGATCTCCAAAATAGCCCTTCCTATACTCCTCCCTACTCTACACCTCCTGGCTCACGCCAAACACCAGTTTACTACTGTGATCTCCCAATCAACCCTACTAAATTCTCCCTCATGTGATCTCTCCTTTGACTCATCCCAAACCTCATTTTTCTTCTCGGATTCTCTTACTCCCTAATCCCTTTCTAAAGGCTCTTCCCTCCTCCATGTCTCCTTTACTCATTCCTGACCTCAACTTACTACTATGATCTACCAATTAACACTTCTTCTAGTTTTCCTCCCTCTTCTATCTCTCCATTGCTCTATTCAATCCAACTAATATACTCTCATGTCCTCCGCTCAAATGAACTTGTAGCTCCCTATGCTAATACTATACTCATATTTCACTATACTAATTCACCACTAATCCTTTTATGTTCCGGTGTAGCATGCTACTCTCCGAAAAGCGCATTGACACCTCATCAGGGATAGTAAGCTCTGTGTAAATGCTATTATAAATACAAACAACCCTAGGAGGGCCAAGGCTCCAGGGAGAAATATGTTGTGCAAGTGGCACCCGCCTCAGATGTATGAAAATGTCTTCGGAAATGCCCACTCCCCGGGAATGAATGAGGAAAAGACCGCTGGATCAGGAGAAAATGAGCACTGCTATGCTTGTAACAATAATGGTATCCCGGGAGCCTTCAGTGTCCTAAGGACTGGAGCTGTAATGAGCACACTGGTAGCTGACCAGAGCTGAATCTGGGGAGGCAAGAGCCCAGGGGTATGGTACCCCACGGCCTCCCACTCCCTGAGCTTCTGTCAGGGATTGCATGGAAGAGCTTCAGAGCAGGAACCGACCCACAGCTGAGGGCAGGGAGAAAATGAAGTGCCTCCAGTTCTAACAGCAAACAGCTCAGCCGACCCTTGGGAGTGACTGGGACTGTGGCACCTTTAATCAAAGAATAAAAGAAGCGTTTTGGTTGTGGTTGGAGGCTGCATAGATCAAGAGAAAAAAGACAAAAAAAAGAGAAAAAAGACAAAAAAAAGACTGGGGGCAAAGTCGCCCCACACAGTGATGTGCATATGTAAATGTAAATGTAAATGTGGCGTATTTGTATAGCGCGAACAGTGACCCGGAGGCATCCCGGCGCTTGTACTCCTACCACAAGGGAACCCCTCCTGGCTTTTCCTTGTGGGGTGTCCACTCCTGGGCATCCCATGGTGAAACCAGGCATCCCTTGTGTATCAGGGGGCCTTTGTGGAGACTAAGCAAGCTATTGCCCAGAGTTGCAGCGTGGGACCCATGCTTAGAATCGGCACTGAGGCGAGAATATCCGGTCAGAGGAATTTAAGCCCGAAACCCGCCGAGGCGGGAATCGAACCCTGGTCCCTGGCCAGCGTTCTGCATCAAGGTCTGCCGCTCTAAGCATTGAGCCACACTTCTCCACCATATATATGCCCCAGTGGACGGAAACACCACAGGGCTACCTTGGAAGTCTTAGGGGCCCCACCTATAATACCAGGGGCTTGGTTATGAATCTCAACTTCACCCTAAATACCACACAGTGAGGTTTCAGTGACTCTTTGAGAGTTTCTGATTACTTTTTCAGTGACTGAGAAAAACACATTGAGAATGGGTGTAATACAGCCAAGCTTGGTACCATGCCCCCACCCCACCCTATTCCAAGGCATGGTCAATCAATCAATCAATCAGTACATTTATAGAGCGCGCTACATACCCGTAGGGTCTCAAGGCGCTGGGGGGGGGGGGGGGGGGGGGGGTGCCGCTACTGCTCGAACAGCCAGGTCTTCAGCTTCTTCCTGAAGGAGAGGTGGTCTTGGGTCAGGCGCAGGTCGGTCGGGAGGGAGTTCCAGGTCTTGGCGGCCAGGTAGGAGAAGGACCTTCCTCCTGTAGTCGCTCTTCGGATGCGGGGGACGGCGGCGAGGGCGTGGTTGGCAGATCGGAGGTGGCGTTTGGGAGCGTAGAAGTTGACTCGGCTGTTGAGGTAGCTCGGGCCTTGGTCGTGTAGGGCTTTGTGTGCGTGGGTGAGGAGGCGGAAGGTGACTCTCTTGCTGACGGGGAGCCAGTGGAGGTCTCTCAGATGTCCGGAGATGTGGCTGGTTCGTGGGATGTCGAGGATGAGTCTGGCTGAGGCGTTTTGGATCCGCTGGAGTCTCTTCTGGAGCTTGGCGGTGGTGCCGGCGTAGAGGGCGTTGCCGTAGTCCAGTCGGCTGGTGACGAGGGCCTGGGTGACGGTCTTCCTGGTCTCTGTGGGGATCCACCAGAAGATCTTCCGTAGCATGCGTAGGATGTTGAAGCACGACGAGGAGACGGCGTTGACTTGCCTGGACATGGAGAGGGAGGAGTCCAGGATGAAGCCCAGGTTGCGTGCATGGTCTGTCGGTTTGGGTGCGGTGCCCAGGGCGGGAGGCCACCAGGAGTCGTCCCAGGCGGAGGGTGAGGAGCCCAGGATGAGGACCTCCGTCTTGTCCGAGTTCAGCTTCAGGTGGCTGGTCGTCATCCACTCGGCTACCTCTTTCATCCCTTCGTGTAGGTTGGCTCTGGCGGCGGCGGGGTCGTTGGTCAGGGAGAGGATCAGCTGGGTGTCGTCGGCGTAGGAGATTATGCTGAGGTTGTGTTTGCGTACGATGGCCGCGAGGGGGCTCATGTAGACGTTGAAGAGGGTGGGGCTCAGAGAAGATCCTTGGGGGACGCCGCAGATGACTTCGGAGGCCTCTGACTTGTATGGTGGTAGGCGGACTCTCTGTGTTCTTCCGTCGAGGAAGGAGATGATCCATTCCAGCGCCTTGTCCTGGATTCCGACGTTGCTGAGGCGCCGTACTAGGGTGCGGTGGCAGACCGTGTCGAATGCCGCGGAGAGGTCTAGGAGGATGAGGGCCGCTGTTTCTCCATTGTCCATCAGGGCCCGGATGTCATCGGTGGCGGCGATGAGGGCGGTCTCGGTGCTGTGATTGGCTCGGAAGCCGGACTGTGAGGGGTCGAGGGATCCGTTCGTCTCGAGGAAGGCGGCCATCTGCTTGTTGACGGTCTTCTCGATGACTTTGGCTGGAAACGGGAGAAGCGAGATGGGGCGGTAATTCTTGAGGTCGGTGGGGTCCGCTGTTGGTTTCTTGAGTAGAGCGCTGAGTTCGGCGTGCTTCCAGCTCTCCGGGAAGGTGGCGGTGTTGAAGGATGTGTTGATGATGTCTCGCAGGTGGGGTGCGATGACAGCGTCGGCCTTGTTGAAGACGTGGTGAGGGCAGGGGTCGGTCGGTGATCCGGAGTGGATGGAGTTCATCGTGCGGATGGTGTCTTCGGTGCTGATCGGGGTCCAGGCGTGGAGGGTGGTGGTGAGGGGTGGTTGTTCGGTCATGGTGTGCGTTGGTTGGTTGTCGAAGCTGCTGTGTATGTCTGTGATCTTGTTGTGGAAGTATGAAGCGAGGGAGTTGCAGAGGTCTTGCGATGGGGTGATGTCGTTGTTTCCTGCGCTGGGGTTGGAAAGCTCTTTCACGATGTTGAAGAGTTCCTTGCAGTTGTGTGCGTTGTTGTCCAACCGGTCCTTGAATGCTGTTTTCTTGGCGGCGCGGATCAGCTGGTGGTGCTTCCGGGTGGCAAGCTTGAGGGAGGTCCTGTTGTCCGGTGTCGGTTCCCTTTTCCAGACTTTCTCGGTAGAGGGAACAAGTAAGTTTCCCTCTGGCTGGCAACATCCCTCCCCTACTTTCCTTTGCCCTCACTGCTCTGCACTAGCTACTATGTATACGTTTACCACCACCTCAGAGCAAGTAGTTAATGTGTGCATTAAACTCCACCTGGCTCCACACAAAGATTCCCCATTATTTGGGTTTAACTCATAAACTATTTCTTTTATTTTATTGGAAAATTTTTATAAAGCGCAAACAAGACTTGGTTAGGTATCAGAGCGCTGTACAAAATAAACTAACGATGATATGAGGAAACAGCATGAGTACAATACAATAAGGCAGCATAAGAGGAACCTGAAACATAAAAAGTAAATGAGGGTTCCAGGGGAAGAGGAGGTGGCACATGATCAAACAGGAAACAGCCCTACTAGACGGGCCGTGAAGTTTTAGCAGAGCACTAATCTACGAATATATATGCAAAAATACTGCTAGAATTAACATCTGTACTCCGAAGTCGTAATGAGGCTCTAATTCTAAATCTTAAAACTTCTTACTGCCTGCACTGTGTTGCGATTAACTCTGCTGAAAATGGTCCATTTTTAAATTTGTACTTTGTATCACTGCACCCTCTTGTTAAGCAGTTTGTCGTGCTATTCCGAAGGATTTCATCGCGCTATTTTGAGAGCTCAAATAATAAATATAAAAATAAATAACGTAGTCCAGTAGCGTGTTCACTCGTGCATAAAGTGATGAATCAAAACACACAAGATGATGGACGGAATGTTGCTCAATGGCAAAACATTCACCCCCAGTCACAGATCTGGGTTTAATCCATTGTTATTTTGCTCACCAAGCCACCCTAGTAAAGACATAGCCATATGCAAATCAGTCTTGACCTTGTGCCTCATGGGAACAGTCCAGCCCGAACTGCCAAGTCGTGTCTTCCCTGGATCAGAATCAAGCATCCCAGGACCGGTTTCTGGCTATCAGCCGTCTTCTGCCAGGATAGCTTGACTCCAGTGGCCTAGTGAGCAAGGGACCCCCGTCTGGGCATACCCTTCCCACATAGGGTGCACAGCAAAACACACAAGATGGTGGACGGATTCGGCTGATAGCCAGAAACCGGTCCTAGGATTTGCTCTAAAACAAAATAAATGTGGATTCTGCACAGTTTCCGACATATGACGGAGGAAAAGGTAATGACAAAGCACTGTAGCTCAGCTGAACAGGCAGCACAGTTTGTAAACTGTTCCATCTGAGCTCCTTGGACTAAAAAGCGCCATTTTGTTATTGACATTGTTGTTACATTGATGGTGACATTTTATATTATTGCTCGGAGACATTTATTTTTCTTTCTTGATATGCTATTAGGCTGTAGGATTAAAATGGTTATTTTGCTGTTATACACTTCATGATCTCGGATATACAACTATGGATCTTAAAGTATGCATTGCATCAATGAAATGGAGCCACATATTACTTGCATTATTCAAGCAGGAGCAGCAAGGTTATTACCACTTAACGTTTTTTCCTGATAAAGACCAGTGGTCTTAGAAATGTCTCCGTGATTCTTTTGCTTTTATTTTAGTATATTTACTCATCACAAACCAATGCAGTGGCAACATATTTTAGCACAGGGCGTTCATCATTTCTGGTGCGCCGAGTATATGAAATAGGATAAATGTCACATATATTTGCAGAACAAAAATAAAACGTGAAAGTTAAAAGCTTCATGACCTGGAACCTGTATACATCATTTACCAATGGTATTGAAGCCAACTATGTTTGCAATATGTTATTTGGCATATTGGATTAAAATAAGTTGTGTTTTTTTAATGTAAAATAATGTTGAATTGAAACATAGATTCTTCTATTTCCCTATTCTGCTTGGTGTTCCAAAAAATGGAAGGACAGGTAATTGAAGCCAATGTGTTGGACAACGCTGCTTGCCTTAAATGTTGAGGTGTATGTTTCTGCCTCCCCTTCTGCTCCATCATTGGGATTGTAGTATCTAGATGCCTGCTGAAGTTAAACAAAAAACTTTGTCTCGGAACAGGAAAATCCAAAGATGCACTAGAGAACACAGAGACCCTGCAGTTGTAGCCTCCAGGAAGGCTCTTCAGAGGTCTTTGGTGCTTACGCATATGTTGTGACAGAGGGTCTCTCCAGAAGTGTACGGAGTCTGGCGTGCAAGCGTGTCCACAATTCAAGGCGTGGTTAGTTGCAGCACAATGTAGATTTGTAGTGTTGAAAACAATTTGAGAATCATTTCATTTTTCAAAGACAATTTGCTGGAACCATTTACAAGTGCTGGAAAAAAGTGATGAGTCATATGCTTAAATAAATGCTAGCCTCTAAGAGTGCCTGAGAGACACAAATTGAAGCCTACATTTACGGAATAGACCTTACTTTTGTTGAACAGTAAAAATGTTTAAGAAGCTCAGGTCACACTCCCAGGATACTTGGCCCATGAATAGGACCAAGTAAAGTGTCCGACCACCAGAGATATTCAATGTGTGACATAGGCTTTTGCACCCACTCTATGTCCTTTCCATAATCATTCAATGAGCCATTTCCTAAGGCCTGTTGTATACTGATCAGAGTAAGCCCCACAAATGAGCTTAATTGTCTGCTGCTCTATAGCCATTCATTACTGATCCATCCTCAGTAGGGCCACCTCGGTCTTTATGCTATGAGTGATGAATTTAAGTGGCCCAATATCACTCATAATATAATGTACATGTCTGTTCATCTGCAAGCTGATGGATCCTGGTCACATTGTCCATGTTTCTAGACAAACCAAGGAATAAAAATATGGGTCTTTCTTGAGGATACTAAAATTGGGGGTCCATTTTGGCACTTGAAGTCGAGACTCCATTGTACCTATGCTACATTCTTACACAACATTATCTTAATAAATAATAATAGAAGGGCTTCATGAATATAACATGGAGGTTTTGCGGTATATATTTTAATAAAACAAAATAGCTTCCAGGAAAATCTGCCTAACTGTTCGTAAACAAGTTTGGCATGAGCTTATTTAGAGGTTCTCTTAGTGATTATTATGAGTTGTAAATGAAATATGTATAGCCATCCTTATATATCTGGAATGCAATTTTAATCTAACCCTAATTATATGTAGTACATTTAATAGAATTGGGCGTTTACAAAGCAAGTCTGATGTGTAATACTTGCTTCAGATATTATTTGGGGCGAGTGGGAGGTTTATAATCGGTGTGCAAAATAAAATGGTTTAGACAGTTGTTTGCAGTGTAGCTGTTTTTATTGTTGTAAGTGTTCCTTAATATATCTAAATAAAGGCGCTGTACATACGTGTTAATAGGTCTGGTGCATATAAAAGAAGGCTGTTTACCACCTTTCTATTGCACTATATGAAAATACCTATTATATTTCTGATTTGACAATCTGAAGCAAGGAAAGTTTACATGTCTAAATTTTAATTCAAATGTGTGAAACAAGTGATTACACAAACTCCAAGGTGTTGAATTAAAAATAACCAGAAAGGTGATAACTGAAAAAGAAGCAGAAACATGTTTAAAATTGTCTAGTGAAACAGCAGCTTACCATAAATCTGTTCGTTGTTTTCATGCTAGCTGTAATGGGTTTTCTATGTTTAAACACGTGTATTGCTTCGTGCTTTTTCGAGGCATTTTGAATACTATATTTAAATCATCCGTTTTTCTTTTTCCAAAAATCAAGGCAATATAGCAATATTTCAGAACTTCTCGAACATGATAAAAATAGCCCACTTAGTTGTTGCTGTGACATATGTAACTGAAAGTAAAATCAGGACAAGAACAAGCTAATACATTAAATGAAACAGTCAGGACTTCCCAGCACGCCATTTGCTCATGTTGGCTCATGGCTTCTACGGTGGGTGGATGTAACTATTTTGAGTGGTGCAGCTTGTTGTCTGGGTCACTCTTAGAATGCAGGATCTTCTGACCATATCTGTCTACCTTTTTTCTTGTTGTTCATTTTTTTTTAAATATCTTTTTTATTGGCATTTATGACAATTAGTACAGTACAAATCATGTATTTTCGCAACATCAACAGTAGGTGCATATTCCAAACATCGGAGACATTTGACATCCTATATAATAGTCTTCAGGGTTAAGCAAACCGTAGACCAACCTCAGGAGTCAATTCCCAGTTAATTACCTGCCCTTAGGATTCATCAGCCCCTTATCCGTCCATCTTGATGTCAAGATCTTGTGTCAAGATATCTTACGGAGAGTAGTTGTGTCCACTGCCAGCATGTCATTCTCGCACTATTTTGCTCTTTATGAGTCTGCCTGTATGCTATTGTACAGAGCAAAGAGATGAAAAAGAAACCCCAACTATAAGGCATCTGCGAAACAATAGATACCAATTCAAACTTAAATGCGACTAAATCAACCAGGGGTCCACTGCCTGTAAAGTAAATCATTGCGTTTTCTTTTCTGCTTTATGGGCGTTAGTCTCCCTGATGTACGGGGGGAACTCCAAGGGGAGGAGGAGAGGAAGGGAGGTTCCCAGGGCGGAAGGTGCCGGGGACAGCGGGGGTGAAAGAAAGAAGAAACGAACAGAAACAAAACTAGGCCAAAGCCTCTCGAAGCTTCCCTACGCTATTGTGCACCTAGGTCTGTCCCCTCAGCGTGACCCCTTTAGCCCATGAACACCAGATTCATGGTCCAAGCCTGAACATGACCATACTCTACCCCTCACCCCACCTCAGATTCTGAACTATCCGTCTGAATCTCGGTCAGTCTCGTTACGGGTATCCCATGCCCCCAGTATTTCTGCCCATGGTTCTGCCAAGGGTTTTACGCCTTTTCGTGACCTTGTCTTCACAGATTAAAGCTCTCTCCTCTGCTCTAGCCCAGCAGTCAACATCTTTCTCCCAGTCAGCTATCAGGGGGCCCTTTCCCACCCTCCCTCGTAGGGCTATTCTCCGCTTAGCCAGCTGAAAGGCTAGATCCACAAATCTGTGCCCCATCCGTTTGGATTTGGGCCTCGAGAAGAGTCCCTGTAAGCATACTTCCGGACAACATGTCATATTGCGGGCCAGGACTCCATTCACTGTCTCTACTACCGTGACCCGAAATTGCTGTAGTTCCGGGCAGGACCACATCATGTGATAGAAATTGGCATCTGGCATTCGACACCTGGCACAGGTCAGGTCATCTCTCTTATATGTTACATAAAATTGATGACATGTAAGGCATGATCTATGCGAAATATCAAATTGTATGAGCTTAAAGGCAGCATTCCTAGTCATCTTTTTCGGGCTCCCCAGGACCTTCCTCCATTCTCTCTCCAATAGCTGTCTACCCAGCGAGCCCTCGCATTTCGCCTGTATGCGGGGCTGATGATTCTGTGACATCTCCGTTATTGCCAGGGAGAGCCTTTTCACCAACTGTCCTGCAGACCCCAGCATCACCATTGTTTGGAGGTCCCCATGGGTTGCAGGCTCTCCCTTTCCGTTGCCCCATAATTCAGCCAGCGCCCCCCTTGTTTTATGGTAGTTTAAAAACTGTCCCGGGGTAGATCATGGTACTCCAAAAAATCATTGAGTGTAAGCAGCTCACCATCCTGGTAGCAATCCCCAATAGTCAAAACCTCTGCCTCTTCCCAGCCTGTAGCTGACTCTGTATGAAGCGAGGGCCAAATCCCATATGAGGAATTCCCATAACGGGTAAGTTTGGTGCATATGGCAACACATCCGTAGCCCTCTTGGTGTATCTGTCCCAGCACGCCACCGCCACCGCCACCCCGATATGTACACCAATGTTTTTGATCTTTTGGCAGGGATTAAGCATTCTGGCAAGCAGGGTTCCCTGGGACATCCGAGCTGGCAGCATTAACGTCTCCAGCCCCCTTCCATCAAGCCAACCACTGAAGTTGTGCCGCCAAATAATAAGCCTCAAAATCTGGGGCTCCCAGCCCTCCTCCCGCCAAGGGCATTCGTAGTGTCTGCAAAGAGACCCTGTTGCGCCGACAGTCCCACATTAAATCCCTCAATAGTCAATCCAGGGTCTTAAACCAACTCCTCTGGATCACCACTGGGAGGTTAACAAAAAAATATAAAAGTCTCGGTAACATCACCATCTTAGAAAGCGCCACTCTGGCCATCACTGGTAGCTTGAGGAAGCGCCTGAAGGATGCATTCGATCGCAGGGATCTCAGGGTTCCTCCCAAGTTTCCCTCCATCAGGTTTGTCTTCCGATGATATACCTGTATTCCCAAGTATTTAAAGGAGACCAGGGTCCACTCTAAGCCTACCGGGAAGTCTAGCGGCCTGCTAAGATCGGGCCTCAGAGGGAATATAATTTTTTTGGGGTATTTACGCGCAGTCTCGACAGCTCCACGAACTTCTCCAT
This sequence comes from Lissotriton vulgaris, assembly GCF_964263255.1. Taxonomy (NCBI): domain Eukaryota; kingdom Metazoa; phylum Chordata; class Amphibia; order Caudata; family Salamandridae; genus Lissotriton; species Lissotriton vulgaris. The sequence continues at coordinate 973,810,409 of NC_141693.1, read as the reverse complement.
TATATGCATCACTATCTGGAACCCGGGAGAGCCATTACGTAAATAGACCAAGATGTTGTCTGCATATAGCAAGACTATATGCTCAGTCCCATCCAGCACTATTCCAAGGTTTCCGCTCTCCTGCCTAAGGCGCTCTGCCAGCGGCTCCATTGCCAAGGCAAATGGCAGTGGTGACAAAGGGCACCCCTGCCTTGTCCTCTGTAGATAGGGTATTGGGTAGACACTGTGCCACCCGTGCCCACTCTATTCCTGGGACATGCATATAAAAGGCAGACCCATTTCAGCCATACGTCTCCCAACCCCATCTGCTCCATCACTGCTAGTAAAAAGTACCACTGCAAGGAGTCAAAAGCCTTTTCCAGGTCCACAGCCATCACTAACACTTCAGGGAATGTCTCTAAACCTTGAAGGTACATCAAGTGGTATAGCCTCCTTAAATTATTGGATGTTGAACGTGAGGGGATAAACCTGTTTCGATAGTCTGGACCAGTCTCTGCATCTGTGGCAGGAGCTGGACCGCGAGCACCCTACTAAGTATTTGAAAATCAAGGTTCAACATTGACAGCAGCCTAAAATCCGTCATGCTCACCACTTCCTTCTTGGTTTATGCCAGTGCCTCCCTGACCGATGGTGGAAGATGACCTTCTTTGAACTCCACTGCGTACATTTGCACCAGTCTCAGGGCAAAGCTATCTAAGGAGGCATTATAGAATTACGCCGGAAGGCCGTCCGGCCCGGTGTTTTCCCCTGCATATTCCTTTGATGGCAGATCTAATTTCTTGTAAGGCAACTGGCAACTTCACAGTTTCCCTAGCAGCCTGTTCCAGGCCTCGCAAAGCTAATCCCTTCAGGTACCCAGTTAGCCTGTCCCTCTGTACTTCCACCGGTTTCTCGTATAACCGCTCGTAATAGTCTCTTAAAGTGTTGTTGATTCCTTTCAGGAGTAGATCACCTGTCCATTAGGATCCAGGATGCTGGGAATCAGTGTTCCCCTGCCCTCTTGCCTTATCAACCAAGCACGATCGTTTCCTGGCTCTGCCACCCTCCACATGCTGCTGTTCACGGTACGCCCGGGAATCCAGCATCTTTAGCCTATCCCATGTAGTGTTAAAAATGGTCTTCACGTCTGCCAGTTATCCCTGGGTGTAAACACCTGCTCTGGACTCCCTAGCTAGCGATCGAATCTGGGCCTCCTGGGATCCGAGTTCCTGGTTGATTTCTTTCCTAGCACCCACCGTCTGTCCCATGCATTGCCCCCTGATTACCACCTTAAATGCGTCCCATTCTATCAAAGCGGAGCTAGCCGTCCCCTGATTCTTCTCAAAGTATGCCGTTATAGCCCTGGAGAGTGTTTGCCTAAATCTGTCATCATCAAGTAAGCTGGGATCTAGCCGCCACAGTGGTTGGGGGCCCTCTCGGGGGTAGGGGCAAATTGCATCAGTAGTGGACTATGGTCTGATGTGGATCTCCCCAAATACTCCGCCTCAGTCAACATGGGGGCCAACCTGTCTGAGCAGAGGAACATATCCAATCTAGTGTGCAGGTTACAAAGGGAGGAATAGTAGGAGTATTCTCTCTTCTGTGAGTTGTGTACTCTCCAGACATCCAACAGCTCCCACACTGCAATCCAGCTCCTCAGGCCTTTGGCCGTTACAGCCGCCGTAGTGCCCCTCAATGGGAGAGTGAATCTGTCCTTGCTTAAATCACTTATACAGTTAAAATCCCCCCCCCCCCCCCATCAAATCGGCCTCCACCACCCCGATAGTGGTTTAGAAAGGCGAGTCAGGAAGCTACCTTGTCCTGATTTGGTGCATAAACACTCCTCAATATCACCTCGTTACCCTTCAGCTTACCTTTTACAATCACATACCTCCCATAATCACATACCTCCCATCAGGGTCAATTATTGTATGAGAAGCTTGAAATGGTACCCGGGTCTGATCCAAACAAGCACCCCCTTTGCAAATGTGGACTACCCAGTCGCATACAAATGCCCTCGCCATCTACGCCACAGTCGAACAACCTCAGCTTCTGTAAGGTAGGTCTCCTGCAACATCACCATGTGCGTGCCTCTGTGCTTTATGTAATTAAGGATACTATAACGTTTTGAGAGAGAACGCATATCCCTAATATTCCAGGTCAGGAGCTTAAACTCCTCAGCCTGTCCATGACTTCTGGCCATTACTCATGACTAACATCCCCCCCCCCCATATCTGCCACCCAGCGCCCCCCCCCTGTCAATGGCTACAGTAGACCCCATAATTTGGAACAACAAACCCAACTGTGAAACTCCCCATCCCGTGAGCGGACTGACAATGGTCAGCTGTCCAAACTTACAACAAAACATCACTGTGGCAAAGACAAAAGGAGTCAAGTAGTTCAAAGATGTCAGAAGACTCCTCTGGTCCCAATTGTAGTGCGGGGCAGTACCCCTCCCAGGACACTCAACAAGGTCCACTATTCAGTCATGGTGCTGTCGTATTGAACCACCCTGGTTGTACGACAGCTTTAAGCAATGTCATCTGCCGTGCGCGGGGTCAGTTTTGGCAGCTCAATATCGTTTCCAGAATTGTCCTCTGAGTTGGATGAGCGGTTCGCCCGGTCTGAAGAAGAGTCCCTGACCTGGTCCTGCCCGTCGGGCAACATCAGCCGTGCCACTGTTTGCAGCGCAGTCTCTCTTTTCTATTGTGTCTGAGAGGTAGTGGGCCTCTGAAGCGCACTTGTCTTCTTGGGGCGATGCTGCCGATCCCTAGCCCCACGCTTCTCACCTCTCACACCAGCTGTGACCTGGCCAGAGGTGCACCTTTCCCATATGGCTCCAACCAGGTCCAGGCATCCTCCGGTATGTTGCAGAAGGGAGTACTGGCATCTAGTAACACAGAGTCTCGCTGAAAACATCAAGGAGAACTGCAGCCCTGCTTCCCAGCGGGCTTTCTTGACTGCTATGTAGGAGGCTCTCTGTGCCTGTACTCTGGCGGGGACGTCTAGAAACATGGACACTTTACTGTTACCCAATGTGTACAGGCCATGGAATCTTGACTGGTGCAATATGGCATCTCAATCTCTATAATGGAGAAGCCGGGCCACCACTGGTCACAGAGGACTCCCTGGCGCCGGTGCTCGTCCCAGCACTCTTTGGGCCCTCTCCTGCATGAAAAATGTAGTTAGTGCACCAGCTGGCATCGCCTCCTTAAGCCACTTTTCGAGGAAAGACACCATGTCTGACCCTTCCATGTTCTCCGGGATATCAACTACTCGGACATTATTGCGCCTATTTCTTCCTTCGGCATCTTCCGCTCTCCGTTCAAGATCAGTCACTCTTGCAGTAATCTCGTCTAACCGAACTGACCCCTGCTTATGGTCCGGCGCTAGCTCTGTAAGGGAGTTCTCAATCTCTGTGACCCTGTCTGCTAGTTTACAGTGTTCTGCCTGCAGGAGTCCCACCCCCACTGACACAGCCCCTATATCTTGCTGCAGTGCCGTTTTGGTTTTAGAGATCGCCGCCAGTATCTTATCCAAGTGGAAATGTAAAGATAGGTCTTTATTTGCAGTATCCCCTTTCTCATGTCCGCTGTGCTGGGAGGAAGGTTCCTGGATGTTGGGTTGGGTGTTTCCATTTTTATTCTTCAGGCGCCCCATTTCTCTCAATGAGAATCTGGCTCCGGCGTCGCCCCCACCAACGGGCGCCCCCACCCCGCTTGTCGGACCCAGCGTTAGGTTTCGGCACCTTCAAGGATCAGGGCACCAGCTGCCTCCACCTTCCCAAGCTCCGCAGGAGACCCGGAGCTCCGCACTAGGGAGAGACCGACAGAGTGTACTCCCATCACTTCACCACAATTCATATGCAAACAGGGTGGTAGCATTTACTTCAGGAGCCCGGGGAACCTTACCAATAGTGCAGCCTAGGCCTCCGTGCCGTTCCACCCAAAATTTCTCCCCCCCCCATCCCTGCAGCTCCATGCACCCTCTGTATCCAGTAGGAGGGGCCCCATGAGGACTAGAATCTCCTGGTCTCAAGTTAAGCTGCTCTGGGCCTCCGGCCACCCACCTGCATTGCTGCCTTGCTCAAAAAGGCCTCGAAATTCCCACGGGCCTGCTTCTCTGATTGCATTTCCGGGCCGTGAGATGTCTGGGCCAGGGTCGACTCGCCGCGCTCCTTGCCTCCAGGGGCCCACTTACAGTGGCAGAGGCCCAGCCCAGAATAAAGCAGCCGGTCTCCGACCTTCGTGTTCGCTTGTCTGTTCCCTCGCCAGCTCCCACATCAGTGTATCAGAAAACCCACCCCTTTCTTGAAGTTTCTTTTATTTTCAAGGCCTCGCTGTTTGCAGGTTCTAGATGGCCAGTGCTGCTCTGCTGTGTTTCAGGCTGCCGATCTCTGTCCTCCCCTCCGGTGCCAACACTTCCAATCTCCCCCGCTGTTGAGTGGGAAACAGCCCGTCTCTGAGACTGCACTCGCTCTGCTTTTACAGATCCGCACGTCCGTAACCTAGGCCCATCCGGGGAGTAGGCTGCGACGGGTTTGTGTTCTCTGTTGCTCTGAACCCGGGCGGCTTCCTCCTCTCCTCAGTGCCAGACAGGTCAGCACTCTTGATCCTGTGATCTCACTACTTTGGGGCACACCAGTAGGTGAGGGGGGGAAGCACTGACACAGACAACCAAAATGTGTGAAAAAGGCCGCTTTATTGGAATCAGGTGCACCTACAACAATGTCCCACCTGGCCTGAACTGAACAAAACTACTGTTCACTAAATAACAACTACCTGACAGCCCCCCCACCCCTAAATTTAACCCCAAACATTGCAACTGTAATACAACCCATCCGCTCAGCAACCTACCCCTCTACTGAATGCCCCAATGACCTCCATGACCTCACCCCCGCTACCATAGAGTCCCAGACCTCCAGCAAAACCACCCTATCTCCTTAGGACAGCGCCCCCAGTAACCGCACCTGTTCCAGCGACAACACAACTGTAACCCTAACCAGTGCACCATCGACCAACAAAACCCCTCAAGACCAGGACCACACCCCCACCACCCCAGAAAACCCAAGGGGAACTAAAAATTTTATAGGGAGGGAAGGCGGGACCACGAAACTGTCTACGGCCCTGGCTGCTGTGTCACCGCACCACAAACAGTGTGCGGTGACACAAAATGGCTGTTTAAATACTTAACCAGCCCAAAAGGAGCCCAATAAGCCCAACCAGCCCAACCAGCCCAAAAACGCCAGCTACGGCGAGCCCCTGGTGTCACACTTCCTCCCCCCCCCTTCCCCTGGTGCCCCAAACTTCCCCGGGGGGGCGAGCCTCCCGCTGGTCGGCCACCCCCCCAAATCCCCATTGGGGCACACCAGTAGGTGAGGGGGGGGAAGCACTGACACAGACAACCAAAATGTGTGAAAAAGGCCGCTTTATTGGATCAGGTGCACCTACAACAATGTCCCACCTGGCCTGTGCCGAACAAAACTACTGCTCACTAAATAACAACTGCCTGACAGCCCCCCCACCCCACCCCTAAATTTAACCCCAAACATTGCAACTGTAATACAACCCATCCGCTCAGCAACCTACCCCTCTACTGAATGCCCCAATGACCTCCATGACCTCACCCCCGCTACCATACAGTCCCAGGCCTCCAGCAAAACCACCCTATCTCCTTAGGACAGCGCCACTCTAAAGTCGCTTACGACTTTCGACCCCCCCCCTAGGACTCCTGCCTCCTGGGATACCTGAGCACCCCCAAAGCCCCATCCAAAGCCTCCTTCAGCTGGACTATGTACAGCTCCATGCCATACCTGGACAGGTGAACCCCATCCTCCCGGAAAAAATATATTGCGCCATAGCGCAACTCCGGGTGCTCCATCCTCCCCACCCCCTCCCTGGCACAGAATTCACGCATCTCCCGATTGATCTTCCTCCGCGCCCTGTCTATGGCTCCTGGGCGCTCCGCCCCCCTCCACACCCGCCTGGGAATAAACTCAGACCAGATAATATGGCAGCCCGCCCATTGCTTCTTGATTTCCCTCCGGTCCCGCTTCATTTGCTTGAGCAGCGCCAACCCCTTGCACTGCACCAAATCGTTCTCGCCCAGATGAATCACTACCACATCCGGGCACACCCCCCTCTCACCACTGTGTTCAACAAGGGCAATAACTCATGCCAACGCCTACCCCCTTTCCCCCTCTAATGACAACGGTACAACCCCACCAATACCAAATTGAGTGTCCGATGCCTGTCCCACTCAGCCTGTTCTGCCCTCTTGACGAATGAATGTCCCACAATATATACATTCAGAACAGCCACTTCCGGCCCCGCCACAGCACCTGCAAAGACACACATATCAAAATCGGGAATCACTGTTACAACAACCCTTCCGCCTCCCTCAATCGCACATACGTCCTGTAACAATCCGACTTCCACCGACCCAGCCTCTGTATCTCTTCCTTACCCCAACCCCTCCGTGCCGCCTCCGTTGCTGCCCCGATCCGAAAGGAATGCGTCCCGAAAGCCAGGGGGTCCTCACCCATGTACCGTAGGGTGCGCCGCAGAACCCACAAAGCCTGAGACGCCGTCACTCCGTCACCCCCACCCCGACCAAAAACCTCCCCCTCCTTCTCGCCACCGTCTGCCATCAACCTCCTACCCCACGCCGCCGGGCACACCCCCTCCCAGCCGCCCGGTCCCAGTACCACCCAAGTCCCAACCCCCCGCTGGTCCGTCTTCGAGCGTCGCAAACGCACCGCCACCTCCTGAGCTCGCACCTCCACATCTCCCCACAACACCCCCGCCTCCCCCTCGCGCCCAGCAACTCCGACACTCGAAACGCCCCAAAGAAAAGCCATGACATCAAGGTAGAAAAACGCACCGCCTCGCCTCCATCCCTGCACACCGCCGGGAGCGCGCCAATTACTCCTTCCAGCAATTCCACCGTGATGGGACGGCGCAGCCGCACCTTCGCACCCCTTTCTCTCGCCCACTCCTCCAGCAACCGGGTCCCCAACTCCCCTGACGACGGAGGGTAACCCCACCACAACTTCCCCATGAACGCCACCGCCGACAACTTGCCCGCAATCGACACCCGCGACAGACCTCTATCCATGAGCGCCAGCATGAACCTTACCACCTGTTCCTCGCGCCGCCACCGGTCCCCTTGCCTCACCGCACGTGACTGCAAGAAATCCTCCCATGCTAGCTCGTACGCCTTCCACGTGGACACTGCCACCGACGCCTTCACCAACTGAAAGACCCGGCCTCGCCCACCGACCACAGGTCCTCCGGCACCGGCGTCCTGACTTCCTCCGCCGCCGTGGCTAGCCCATGGAACCTCTCCCACTGTGAACGAGATAAGGCATCAGCAATGTCATTTTCCACTCCCGGAGCGTGGCGCGCCTGAAACAGTATGTCATTCTCCAAGCAGCGCAAGACAAACACCCTCATCAATTTCAGCACCTGCGGATCCCGAGCCGACTGCCTGTTCACCACCTGTACGACGGCCATGTTGTCCACTCGAAACAGCACGCGCTTGTGCGCCAATGCCCCTGCCCACACCGTGGCCGCCACCACCAAAGGGAACAACTCCAAGAACGCAATGCTCCTCCCGCCCGCCTGCCAATGCTCGGGCCACTGCTCTGCACACCATTTCCCCTCCCAGTACAGACCGAATCCGCCGACGCCCGCCGCATCCGAGTACATGGTGACGTTCCACTCCCAGTGCACCGGAAGGAGTCGAAAAGCCGACTTGACATAGTATTTCGCCATCAGCGCGCCTCGTCCCGCCGCCGCAATGAGCCTCCGCGCCACGTCCACCGACGAGTAAGTCACCGACGCCAACTCCGCCGAAATGTAGGCATTGACCGACTCCCCTTCCGGCCAAGACAAGTGCTGTATCAGTCGGAACTGCCCCTCCTCCTTCTTGGGCACCACCCCGATGGGAGAAATGATCAAGCCCGGCAGCGGCGGCGCCGTGAAGGGGCCCGCCATTCGACCTTCCCTGACCTCTTTGAACAGTTTCTCTCTCACCATGCCCTTGTGCGTGTTTTTTCGATTTCAGATTGTCCGCCCAGCGAGCAATCCGCGGGCCCTCTTACCCCAGCCGAAAACCCTCCCGAAAACCCTGACGCAGCACTGCAGCATTCTCCGCCCGCGGATACGCCGCCAACCAGGGCTCCATCCGCTCGATCCTAACCGGCGTACGAGCCTTTTCCCAGAGCCCCGGCTCCCCCCCTCTGCCCCCTCCCCTCCCCCCACCTTGTCCCCCTCTGGCAGGAGCACCTCCCTGCACGGGCAGCTGCCCCGGTGGGCCCCCGGGCCCCCAACAACGCAGCACCGGATGGTTCCGTCCGCACGACGAGCACTCGTGCCAGACCCGGCATGCCGCCCGCCTGCAGGCTCCCCTATTAAAGTCCCAGCAGGCCCCGACTGCGGCCTGGCTGCCAGAGGCTCCCTGTCCCACCCCCCCACGGGTGGGACGGGCCGCAAAGGGGGGCGACGCCAGCGGCAAACCGCTTGCCGTGTAAATGGTGCGGCCAAACTTGGCCCCTCCCATCGTCTGCTGGTACAGATCCGAATCCAGCTCCCCCCATTGCGCTTCCGGGTCCCCAGCCATGCGCGCCCAGAATTCCTCGTCGTAGTGGGACCACGCATACCCGCCGTAAGTCACCTGTGCCCTCCGCACCACATCCATGTATTTGAACAGCGCGACGCACCGGTCCGGGAACATCTCGCAATACACGCTCGCGTATATGAGGAACGCCGCTGACCAGTTGTCTAGCGTCAGGGGCACCAATGGGCGCCTAGCTAACTCCTGCTCCTCCTCCTTTGACCCCTCCTTGGACGTCAACTCCCTGTGCAGCAGCTTCAATATATCAATGTACTCCCCTTTCCAGATTTACTCCTTCGTTGCCGCCGAAAGGTGGGCCCCCAGCGGATTGGTAAGCCCCATGTACGGTAACTTACGCACCGGAATCCCACAACTCTCTTTACCTCCCCCCGCCGACTCTTTTTCACCAGCCGCCGCTGCCCCGCCGCCCGCGCTCGACCCCTCCCCGCCCTGCACCGCGCCGTCCGTGCCAACTCCCGCGTCCTGCAAGTACCTTCCCCGCACCAGCCGCCACCCATCCTCCCCGTCGCCCCCCGACCCCACTGAAACCTGCACACAACGCAGCTTGCCACTCTCCGTGCCTTCACCTGTCTTACCTGGCGTCAAGGTCGGCATCCTTGCCGGATCCCGCCGCCTAACCAGTGGAGCTGAGGGGGCCGTCACTCTGAGCGCTTCTTGCCTTGCTGGCACCTGCAATACACTTCCAGCAACATTACAGCCCCCCGTCCTCCCGAATCTCTCCTTCCTCCTCCGACTCTCCATCAGCCGGCTCCACGCCACCCCTGCCCCCCACTTGGGGTTCCAGCCGGCTCAAACCCGCTCTCTCACGACACACCCGCATCAGATCCATCAAGTCCACACTCGCCCTCCCATCCTCCGCACTCGCAGTCAAATCAGAGATATTCGCATCCATCTTCACTCCCCTACTCCCGGCGGCCGTAAAGACCCTTCGGGGAGGGGCCGGCGGAGACGCATCCCGCCTCCAATCGCCGTGTTCCTGACTCAGGACCCTCGCTGGAGCTCGGCCGCCCGCACCAAACAGAGCCGGCCCATCCACTCGGTGGGTGGGAGCCGCATGCTGCTCCCCCGAGCGCCTCGCAAACAGCTCCTGCCAAGGAAAAAAGGTGGAGTCCAGCATGCCAGGGTAAAAACAGCCCCCTTCTCCCCCCCACGTGCCGCCCCCTCCCCCACTCCCCCACCCCATAGCCGCTCCCCTCCCCCAACCTGCCGAATGACCTCCGCGCCGCGACGGGATCCCCCCGCCTCCTAGGTCCCAACCCTCCTCCCCAGCCCCCCGGACCGCCCCACCCCCCGTAACCCCAACTCGGCCCCGCACCCCCCCACGCCCGGCACCCCAGGCCCCCCCAAACCGCGCCCCCGCTCCCCTCCCCCTAACTCACCCCCTGCCTGCCATTTTCCCTCGCCCCCCCCACTGCCCCCTGCCTCGCCACCACTACCCCCACCGACCCACCCGACCATCCCCGACCCACCCCTCCCGCCCGCCACACCGCCACCTCCGCGCACACCCCCAGCGCCACAGGTCCGCCACGCCCCTCCCCCTGGCCCCTCCCCTCACCCCTCCCCCGCTGCCCCGGCGACGCCACCCCCCTCTGTCCCCCCCCCTCCTCCGCTGAGGACGAACTCCAGTCCAGCTCCGTGTCCTCACCCCCTCCCCCCCCACCTCCTCCTCCAAATCGGTCTCCTCAATCAGTAGGGGCAAAACCGCCCCCCCTGTCCCCCGACACCTCCCCCCAACAGCCCCCCTTGCTCTTCGCGCCCCGGCCCCCCTCCACCGCGTCCCCCCTCCACCACTGGCCCTTCTCCACCTTCGACCCCCCTCCTCCATTGCCCCCACCCTCCCCTGGCAACAATACCCGGGCCCCTCCATCCTCCCTCACCCCCCCTGCCCTCCCGGCTCAGCTACCGCCTCGCGGGCCGCCTCCCGCCCCCCTGCCCCCCCCACCTCCTCTACAAACTCCAGGGCCCGCTTCTTCCCCTTTTGCCCGGCCTTCTTGGTGCCTCCCTTCGCCTTGCGCGGCGCTGCCTCCTTTCGCCGGCCGCCGCCCCTCGCTCCCCGCACCCCCTCCCACCCCGCTGAGCCGACCGCGACCGAGGCGGCTCACACGCCGCCACAGCTGCCGCGGCGCCGTTGGCAGCGCGCCGCGGCGGCCTTACCTTGTGGTCGGGCCGCACGATGTCCATGCGGCCCGCTTCGCTCAACAGCCTCAGAGCCTCCGCCACCCGCGGATCTGCACACTCCGCCATCCCGCACTGCGATGACACCGCCTGGCTCATAAAGCGCACGACCACGCTCGCAGCACGCCTACTCCACAATCCGCACAAAGTTCGATTAATTAAGCAACACACCCCAAACCGCCGACACAAAGCACACCTACGGCCCTGGCTGCTGTGTCACCGCACCACAAACAGTGTGCGGTGACACAAAATGGCTGTTTAAATACTTAACCAGCCCAAAAGGAGCCCAATAAGCCCAACCAGCCCAACCAGCCCAAAAACGCCAGCTACGGCAAGCCCCTGGTGTCACACTTCCTCCCCCCCTCCCCTGGTGCCCCAAACTTCCCCGGGGGGGGCGAGCCACCCCCCCAAATCCCCATTCCGACGTTGCCGGCCTACGCTGGTTCGTGAGTCCGAGGTCCCGCTCCTGCCATGGCTCCGAATCCCGGCCCCACTCCAACATGGGCGATCTTCAATCGCCAATTCGACAGCACTCCAAGCCTTAGTTATGAATTTTTTGGACGGCAGGAAGCAGCGCGTTTGTTTGTCCCCTGAATGCCGGGCAGCAGGGACACCCTCTCCAATTTCAGAAGGATTAGTATGGGACCACGACGGAGCCTCGCAACTATGCGGCCACCATGATCACGGTCCAAGCCACGCCCCTTCTGACCATATCTATCTGTATGGTGTTCTACCGGATGCATGAAAAGACCAGAGATGGTCATATGCTATGACTAGGTAAGAATTCTGATACATATGGCCAGTCCTACAGTAAGGCCATTGTAAGCAAACTGCTTAATGGTGCCACCACAAGAGATTGAAATGATGGTCAACTAGAAAAAAACACTTCATTGTTGGTGACAGGGATGTGGCCAAATGGCAACCTTTCATTTTCCCTGGGAATGAACAAGACACCTTTATGTTTTTTTGTGGTTGGTGAATTGGCTTTTAATAGTATCTGCTTGTAAAAACTAATTTATGAATTATGTGAGTGACCAGAGCTAGTAAATAAACTGGATGTTTTAAGTGTTTAAAGGATTTTTTTTTAAAAACAGTAGCCAAAGGGTTATAACAATAAACAACATGAGAAAACTTAGTTCTTAAATAATTTACTCCGTAAAGTTTTAGAAGATGTTGTATTAGTTTCTTTTCAGTAACCAGGCTGCTACGTGTAAAGTGGTAATCTGACTTAGACTCCTAAAACTGGGCTAACAATTCAAGTTGCATTTGCTAATAACACTCACCCAAAGATAGACACATTTAAGATTACAGAGTGAATTTGTTATTCTTGGCCTAAAACAAACTGTGGAATCATGAAACCAATTAATTAAATGATCAGCCTTTCCGAACTCCAAATATAAAATCACTTTATTTATGAAAACAGTTTCTTTCCTTTGCCCAGATGCCCTTTGGCTCTTAGTGCAATTATCCCTTAAAATGAACCCTGTCAGGGAGATGAAGCACATGTTTGTCAGCCTTTGTGGGTCTTTCTTTAGCACATAACAGTGAAGTCCCTTTGCGAGATCAAAGGGACAGGTTGGACAAAAGCACCAAACTGTGTGTGGAGATTTGTTTGGTCGTATGCTAATAGTGTTTGGTATGATCCACTCGATCAGTACTTATAGATCTTGTCATGTGACATTGTTCAAGAAATTGGGCAGTGCAACAGGCACCGAGGAACAGGTTTAAGCATTCATACTTCTCTAACTGACTTCAGAAGAGGGCATGAAGGAAAAGTAAAACAAGACCCCGTTTATATAGAACTCGTTTAATTGCAGATTTCTACTGTGTTAAATGAACTTAAAAAAATCTAAATTAAAAACAGCACTTTCAAATCTGCAGATATGTTCTGTGTTTATAAAATGTATAGCCTCAGTTTCTGATGCAATTGCACCTGCAAAGTTCAGTGCAGGTCCACAGCGCCTTCTCACAAGCACACTTGCCTGTGCATTCAGCTGCAGCTTTTCAGCCACACTTGACAAGTACACCTCATGCATTAGATGCCATGGGCAGTGCTGTCCACAATGGGGTCCAGCAGTGACTCTCTCTGTCCATTTTCCAACCTCATCCTTCCGGACTGGGTAGCTCCTGCTGAGGTACAGCACACGTAGACCAGATCCCTGCTTTGTAAACAGCACACTTTGTATGTTCAAGAAGAGCAGGTTGTGCTGGTGGGATGGCTTCCATTGTCTTGTTTAGATGACACATCATTTCTCTACTTGATTCATTCAGTGATCACAGCTGGCTTGTTCTCTGGTACAAGGTTACTGTGAAGCTTTCAAGAATTCAGAAGCTGTGGCTCTGAATGTGCACTGCTATGAATGGATTCCTGGCAACATTGACAATGACTGCTGTAACTTCCGGATAAGATTTCCATGCCATTCATCTTGATTTCTTCCCTTTTCCAAGGTATGCCAAGTCAGTGTCACAGTTAGTGAAGCTGTGAAACACCGACAAAACTGTTGAATCACCCTTTCCCAAGGTCCGAGCAATGACATTAATGTGGATGTAGGAAACGTTCCTCCCTGTACTGAATGCTATCTAGATATTGACCTTGGGACACAAGTCTTGTAGCTGGTGAAATCTTCCTGTCAAGATCACTTTCAAAATTGGTGTCCACAGTGCGGACCAAACAAGACACAGTCTTATTGCAGTACATGTTGTACATGTATCTACCTCTTCATGGTTACAGGCTGGCATGGATAGGTTACTGCCTCTGACCAGAATGCCGTCTCCATATGTTGTCATTACTTTCTTGTCGGGGGAGTTCACTGCTCTTGATATTCTCAGCCAGGAATGTGAACAACTCCTGTTTGTTGTCTGCATCACATGAGAAGTTTTGCCACTGTCCTGGAACCCTATTTTGACTTGCAACCTTTCTTCACTTTCCTTTTCCTCTTTTTTCTCTGACAGAGTATTTTATGCTGCCTGTCTCATGTATTGCGCACCATTCTCAAGCTATGAAGCAGCTGCACAATCTAAGTTATGAAAACATAAATTGCATACTCTTTAAACGTCCTGACACCTTCTGTTGACAAGAGGTGGTGTACCACAGCAGACCCATTGAACACCTCCACATCCAAGGACGTTTTTGCATCTATCTCAGCTGTCTCTTCCAAAGGCATCAGCTCAGGAGCAAGATCCTGAACTTTTACCTCTGTTGATGGCTTTTCTTCATCCAGTTCTTCCACGTTGGCCAGCAATGCACTTACATCATCAATGTCATTAAATCCATTAGGTTTCACGCGTCTTTCTCTGATGTCTTTACCAAACATGTCTTTAGGTTAGACTTATTCCCAAAATAAAACTTTCCGTTATGAGACTGTTTCCGTTATGACCCCCTGGCCAAAACTAAGTTTAGATTGGCCACTAAAGCGTACCAAAAACTTATAAAAAAAAACAAAAGCCACCTACTACACAGACCTGATTACCTCAAGCACCAACCGTTCCAAAACAATCTTCTCCTTGGTGAAAGATATGACCAAGGCTCCAGAAGGCACAGGCAACCTGATAGTGTCAGATGCACAGCGTGAAGAACTATCCTGTTTCTTTATTAATAAAGTCAAAGGGATATATGACCTATTACAACCGGATGGCCCCTTGGGGTTCCCTGATCCTGCTAGAGACTAATATGATCCTCCCTTGGACTTGGCACAAAGTTACCTGCCCTGCTTTGGAACAGGGATTTAAGAACACTCCGGCCTCCCCAGTTAACGATCTCAATGAACGTGTTGCCTCATTTAATAAAGATCTTCTTGATGCTATCGAGCAAATTGCCCCCTTGAAAAACCTTCGGCCCCTTGGTTCACTCAGTCATTGCGAGAAAACAGAAGCAATTGTAAGAAACTGGAGCGAAGTTGGCGCCGGGGATATGACCCGGAGGCTAAAGCCCGCTACAGATCTGCTCTAAAAGAATTTCACAAATTGAAACGTATGACCATGAAAGAGTATTTTGCAGATAAAATTAAAAGAGCAGAAAATTCTACCAAGACCCTCTTTAATATTGTCAAGGATTTTGCTAATCCTTCTGCAATGGGCTCCCCAATCATCCCAAGCCAATCACTCAGTGAAGGACTATCCGACTTTTTTTATGAGAAAATTAATAATATCACAGTAAATATCCAGCATATTTCTTTCGCTGTACCGCCAGCCCAGGCCATCAACTGTGCGGAAGTGTTTACTTCATTTAAGCCACTAACGGAAGACCATGCTCTGACTCTGTATCTGAAATGTAAATCTGGCTCTCCTTTGGACCCTGCCCCAGCCCATGTCTTGAGTGACGTAGCACCAATACTGATTAAGCCCTTGTTAGATATCTGGAACTCTTCTTTGCAGTCAGGTCTTTTTCCCTCTTTATTCAAACAGGCACTGTTGATACCTATTCTAAAAAAAACAGGCGCTGACCCACTATGCTTTAACAACTACCGCCCCATCTCACTGCTCCTCAAGCCCGCAAAAGTGTTGGAGAAAGCGGTACAGGAGCAGCTGTCTGAATATCTAGAAACTAACCACCTCCTTCATGACACACAGTCAGGATTTAGGCCTGATTTTAGTACAGAATCAGCTTTGTTGGAAGTGTCTGAATCTATTCGCGAGTGTGTGGATAGGGGCGAGGAGGCCATGCTGGTCCTCCTCGACCTATCCGCTGCATTTGATACCATCTCACATGACACTCTACTGATTCGCCTACAGGAGATCGGCGTTGGAGGTACTCCCCTGGCTTGGGTGAAATCTTTCTTGTCAGGCAGATTTCAACAGGTCTCCCTCTGACCCTTTGTTTCCTCCAAGGAACCATTGAGATGGGGGGTTCCGCAGGGATCTGCCCTCAGTCCTCTCTTATTTAATGTATACCTAAGGCCACTTGCGGAGTTAGTCGAGGCATGGGGCGTCAGAGTGATCTTTTATGCTGATGACACTCAGCTTGTGTTTTCTTTTAAGAATCACTCTGACAGCTCCATGGCACACTTCCGCCACTGTCTGGTTAACATCGCCTCCTGGATGTCCACCAACAATTTAAAATTAAATACTGACAAGACTGAGGTGCTATTCTTTAATCAAAAATCTGCCATCCCCTCTAATATTTGGTGGCCATCTCAACTCAATCCCCCCCCTGTGCCTGTGCAAGCTGCCCGCAACTTGGGCTTCCAATTTGACACAGCACTGTCCTGCAAGACCCAAATTAATAAGGTTTCATCAGCTTGTTTCGGAAAACTCCGAATGATTAAAAAAATCATTCCTTTTTTACCTTTCGAGTCCCGCAGAGCAGTAGTACACGCTCTAAATAACATCTCATCTGGACTATTCTAACAGTCTATATGTTGGCGCCCCTGTATATCTCATTAACCGGCTGCAACTGGTACAGAATTCAGCGGCCCGGCTGATCTGCAACATCCCTTATCGCCACTCGATTTCACCCCACCTGGCAAAACTCCATTGGCTACCTGTGAGATATCGCATCCAGTTCAAGGCCTTGGTCCTTGCCTTCAGAGCTCTCAATGGTCGTGGCCCGGCATTCTTAAGGCTCAGAATCAGGCGATCTCTTGCCACAAGGGATCTTAGATCCAACCATCTTGGGCTTAGTTCTGCCCACGTTTTCGTCTGACTCGCACAGGCGGTAGAGCATTTGTCGTGACCACTTCCAGATTGTGGAATGCCCTTCCAGTAGAACTCAGATTTCTTTCATCCGAGGTTGCTTTTCGCAGGAAACTCAAAACCTGGTTTTTCTCTCAGATCTAGCCTGTTGGAACTCTCTGTTGGACCCTCTAGGACTTCACACGTTATCAGTGCCGGGACACCCCCGTTGGGGGTAGCTGTTCGCGCTTTACAAATGACTAAAATAAATAAATAAATAAATACTCCCTCTCAACTCTTCCACCTATAGAGCAGACAGGGATGGAACACCTGGCTCTAAGAGTAAAGTCAGGATCCCCGGATGATCCCATCAAACCGGAACTGTTCAGATCACTTCGTGACTCTGTCCTGCAGGAAGGCCGAGAGCTGATTAACCGATCTTTACAGCAAGCCTCCATTCCTAAATCTTGGAAACATGCCAAAGTAGTGCCCCTCTTGAAGAAACTATCACTGGATCCCTCTAGGCCAGATAGTTTCCGACCTATTTCGCTGCTTCCTTATCTCGCGAAAGTGGCGAAAGCACATGTCAACTCCACTCTGACTGCCTACTTGGAGTCCAATGGGATTCTAGATGAGTCCCAGAATGGCTTCCGCGCTAACCATAGTACGGAGTCTGCCCTGCTAACAGTCACAGAACATCTAAGGGCTTCTTTGGACATGGGCACAACCTCCATTTTGATTCTGCTGGATTTGAGTGCGGCATTTGACGTGGTCTCCCACAAGATACTACTTGAGAGACTGTGGGAGATCGGAGTCAGGGAAACGGCCCTGGACTGGTTCGCGTCATTTCTATCTGACCATTCCTTCTAGGTGCTCGCTCCGCCGTACTCATCCAGCAGACTCCCTCTTGAATGTGGGGTGCCTCAGGGGTCTGCGCTCAGTCCCACATTGTTTAATGTGTACGTCCGCCCCCTGGCCTTGATTGACCGGGAACGTAAGATCCAGCTAATATCATACGCGGACGACACGCAACTCATTTTCAACTTTTCAAACAACAATGCGGTGGACCAAATTAAATTCCAAGAAGAAATCCTGGCTATATCAAGGTGGCTATCTAACAATTTACTTCAATTAAACTCCTCTAAAACAGAGGTACTTCTGATTGGCAATGGCACGCAGACATGGGACGAGCACTGGTGGCCTCCTGCGCTGGGACCAGCTCCCATACCCAAGGAGTCAGTAAAAAATCTGGGGGTGATGCTTGACAACTCACTCAACCTGGAGTCCCATGCCAAAAAAGTGGCAGGCACTTGCTAGGGGCGTCTTCGCTCTCTTAAACCCATCTTGGGTTTCTTTGAGCCCCCTACCCGCCAGATTATAGTCCAGGCATTAGTCTTATCTCACCTGGATTATTGCAATACCCTCATGTTAGGCTCCAACATGACTGCGATAAATAGGATGCAAAGAGCACAGAACGCTGCTGCTTGTGTTCTGTTTGCCCTGCCCAAAACTTGTCACACGTCCCCCTTTCTCCGACGACTACATTGGTTGCCGATACAGCAACGCATTCAATTCAAGACCCTCTGCCTCAACCACAAAATCTTGTATGGCGCTGGCCCCAAAACTCTGCAGGGACTTTGTTCCTTTTATACTCCCACACGCGCACTCCACTCAGCGGACCTTTTTCTAGCTCGTACTGTCAGGATTCGGAGGAGTAGAGCCGGCCGCTGCTCCTTCAGGTATCTGGCCCCTAAGCTTTGGAATTCTATCCCCCCAAAGGCTCGGGCCACTTCAAATCACCTGCAATTCCGAAAACGTATAAAAACTTGGCTGTTTGCGTCCATCTAGCACATCCTCTGTCGTACTAGCTTCAGGCATGTCCGCACGCGCTGGGACGCCCCGTTTCTGGGGTAGCCATGCGCTATATAAGATCCCATAACATAACATAACAATGGAAATAGGTGGTTTTCATGACTGAAGAAAGTATTCATATCATACTCCCAGTGTTGAGCAACGATGTACAGTCTCGAGAAAAGGTTGACGACTGTTTTCAGACTTGCAATCTTGTATGCTTGTTTGCTGCTGATTTTCGGAGCAGGAGACTTGAACAGTCGGAGGGAGTTCTAATTAATTGGGTCATGAATGGACTGTTCACAGGCGGTGAGGACTGATTTGCAGTAGTCCTTGCACTTTTTTTCGCCAACCTCTTCAATGGTATGCACTGTATCCACTACAGATTGGCAGAGGATATCATTGCCCATTTCCCTGATAGTCTCTGCAGTGCTCTGCACTGCTTGCTTGAAACTCTCCTGTGTTGCGAGGCATTCTTCATGGCGACAAAGCTGTGCACTTTCCATGCTGCTGCAGTTTTGAAACTCTTGAGCAGCGCTGCTTGTTCAGGATCTGCTACCATCCACTTTCTGAATGCAGACGATTTTCAGTGAATGAACAGCCTCATTATGCACTTTACTTAAATAACACTTAAATAACATAAGGGTAGTCTGTGGTGATCCAGGTATTATTATTTGTAATAAAGCTGTACGCTCTATCGTCCAACGTGTTCACGAGAAATATAACTCATAACTCGTTATCCGAGTTATATTTCCTGTGAACGCGTTGGACGATAGAGCGTACAGCTGTATTACAAATAACAATACCTGGATCACCACCGACTACGCTTATGTTATTTAAGTGTTATTTATGTGTCATTTAAGTAAAGTGCATAATAGGGGGGCATCAATTGGGTGTGTATATATATATATGTGTGTGTGTTGCGTGTGTCAGGGTTGCTTCTGCTTTATATTTAATTTCAATTGTTTCTAGAAAACTAACATTACCTTTACACGCTTCAGGTTTGACCTCTATAGATGAAGACATGAACTAGCCAGTTAAGAACTACTGAAGGGCTGAAGTGTCCTTTGAATTTAATGCAGTAGGACCAGGAGGTAAATCTCAGCCATATAACAACTTTCTAAACACAGCCAGTGATCACATGGATCGTCCCAAAAATCTAGACTGTTCTCAATACAGATCACATGAACAAAATATGGTGCTTTCGTCCAACCTGCCCCCATCCTCTTAGTATTGGTCTAACAGACTGTACTATAATGCTTTTTACCAGCTATTGCTTTCAAAACATCTACTCAGATTCCTCTGTTCCACTTAGGAAGGTGGCACTGTGAGCCCAAACGTTCCCAATCACCTCTAAAGCTACATCATTCCCACAGCCAGTGTTAATTGTAGAAAAATACCTGCCAGTGTCCAAAGCTCAGCGCAGACGTTTGGGGTGTAACTGGTGTGCTGAATAGCAAGGCTGCATCGTATGGAATTCACCTCAGGATTTTTTAATCCACTTCCAGATACTCCCTCCCCTTTATCTCACCCTTGCAAGTAACTGCTGTCTCCTTTTGTGACGTTTTCTGTCTTTCTCTTCCTCCACCTTTCCACTTTGTTTGTTTTTGCTTTCTTGCACTTTGTAGATGCCTGTGGAGGAAAAATATGTGCTGGTCCCCAGGAATGAGGGCTGGTTGCAACCACTGTTTCTATTTAAGCACTGGCACTGGCCAAAGCTTTCCAGACACCTTCTGCTATATTTTAGGTGTGGTGTTAGCGAAAACCATTTGGTTAAAAAAACAGAAACGTAAATTCCAGCCGTTGGTTTGTTGTAGTGTAATTCCCAATTTGCTTCTGTTCATCACAGCTTACAACATAGGGTAATGTGTCAGTCCAATTCAGCCATTGGGCCGACCACGGTCTGTGAGTGATGGCATTTTTCTTGTGCTCATCCATCATAGAACTAATCCCTTTAACCCATAGGAGAGTGTTTGATTGTGTACGTGATGGTGCCATTCAGGATAAAAACAGCTGAACGGCATTTAAGAAGGTAATTTCCAGAACCAAACCACTTCTAAGGTGCACTCTGACTATGAATACCATACAACTGCCTCCTTTCATATTTTTAGTACGTTATCCTCAGCTGTGGAGTGGAAGAATGCAAGTTATCTGCAGCAGGTCACTGTGGGCTTGCGCTGCAGTTCACTTTGCCTTTTATATTCAATTATTTCTTACTTCATTTTTTCTTATTCTTAATTGGAGCTGCATGGCAGACAGCAAGCAGGCCATGGTGCGGCTGGTCACACTGCCATTCTCTTCTGTGTCAGGGGAGGTTGCTTCATGACAGTGTAGTTTTACAGCATGGCGGACCTGGTCTGGCAATTCGGGCTAGACTGTTCCCATAGGGAGCAGGGTCAAGACTGATTTGCGCATGGCTGGGTCTAAACTGGGGTATCATGGTGAGCAACAGAACAATGGATCAAACCCAGATCTGTGACTGAGGGTGAGTGGTTGAAAAGTTTCAGCACTCCGTCTATCATCTTGTTGTGTTTGTTATATTCGCCCTAAGTGGCCTTGACATGGGTCCCTTGCTCGCTGTTCCACTGAAGTTAAGCTATCCAGGCTGATGAGGGGTGATAGTCCGAAACCGGTCTTAGGATGCTTGTTTCTGGTCCAGGGAGGACCTAGCATGGCAGTTCGGGCCGAACTGTTCCCATATCAAAAGCAAAATAACTGTGGATTAAACCCAGATCTGTGACTGGGGGTGAGTGTATAAAAAGTTTCAGCACTCCGTCCATCATCCTGTTGGGTTTTCTACAATAAATGAGGCAGGAAATATATGGATTGTGGCACTCCAATGCTCGTATTATTAAGCCGCAACTGAGTACCACATGCATGGTTCAGGTTATTTCAAAATAAAGGCTTTGTCATGTACAGGGGACGCAGTGGTGGGATTCAAACCCAAGTCTGCATATAAAAGAGGAAGGCTGGTTATGTGCTGAGCTAAAATATCTTTATATTTTGGCAATTGTACAGCATGCTAATATATCAAGGGTCAGCAAGCCTCAGCTGGGATTTTAACCTGGTGTCCCAGGTTCTTAGTTTAGCTATGTAATCATTACAGGAGGTTTATGGTGCATAGCTCACTTTACACACCAAAAGATTTCAAATTTAAGAGAGAACCGGGCATAACTTGCTGTGATGTTGTGTGTGCTTACCACGGTATAGTGTCTTCGGGTTAATATGTGACAGTGGAACAGGCACTCGTATGCCTCTACTGAGATTGTAATGGTGGATTTCAAGCGTTTGAGGTAAAAGAGCATGCCTTTCAGCTTTTTGACTCAACAAAACTCTGCTTCCGCTAGCAGTCAGTCAAAGCAAGCAATGTGTTTCTCTGCTAGTTGTTGAAGCTGAAATGGAGGGTGAATGCATGGGCCTGCTGTTAGTCCTTCTCTCTGGCCCCACCCCCTTCCCCACCTCGGTCCCTCTTTTCTGGTCTACTCAGTGTACACAGTGAAATCTATGTCTGAGGTTGGCTTTTAGTGCCCTGGAGCTTCCCTGCAACTGACGAGGCTTGGACTTAACAATCATCTGTGCAAAACCTTCGTTCTCTGTCTTGAATTGTTCTCCCTCAGTGTGGCGGCTGACAAAACACATGGCTACTGCCACATTTGTATTATTTCGTTTCGCTCTCCGTTTCTTTCCTTCTATTGAATCTGGGGATAATGGGCATACTATAATTTTCACTATATATTTTTTTATATCAAAACCACCACTGTATTTCTTCTTGACTAATATGATATTCCACCAACTTTCCGGTTGACATAGTCCAACACGATGGGTGCTGTCTTGAATCTGGATATTCACTAATGTTATGTGCATAGATTTTGCAGTAATGATTGCCATCATTGCATAGAGACACACAGGAAACAGGCTGTGATCGTTTGTAGTGTTCTTGCCATTAGTTGTGTTCCCCTCTGAATGTAGAATCTTTACTTTTGTGAGAAAGGTGATTGCAAGATGGAGGATGAATTCTGCTTATTGGGGTCATCTATTTCTGAAAGTAATGCAAAAGGTTTCCCACCAGTGCAGTCTCCTGGTGTTTCTAAATGGCCAGCTAAGAACAGGAAGTGTCACTCACAGTGCATTCTGTGAACAGGGTCTACTCTAGGATGCCCGTCTCATAAGACACTCTTCCCCAACACTGTTGATTAGATTCTTGAACTTTAAGGAATGAGGTGACTTGATTGTCAGTGAGTTGCCTCCCAGCTGCCGTGACGTACAACTATATGCCTGAGCTTTATTCCAACTTATGGCATGCCCTTTTCAAGCCGGACCTTTGTAGACCTTTCTGCTTTGGATTATTATGAATGTGAAGTTAAGTACTGCCCATTTCTTTTAGACTGGACAGCTATGCTATGCTAGTCCTCCTGAAGCTCTGTTTGTCTGCCGAGTTCACTTGTACAGATGCGTCAGCCAGTTTTAGATCCTCTGAGGTAGCCTAAGAACCTCAGAGGTGCAGACACCACATAGGAGTCCTCTCCATCCCTCATCAGAGTTCAGAGAAGGGATGCCTCACAATAGTGCTTCAAGTGGAGATGATGTGAATGGTGACACTGCCTGGTGAGCACAATGGCTCCCTACACTGACTTTTATTGTTTTTGTTAACACTTAATCAACATATTCTAGAGAACTTAAGCACCCAAGCTAGAGAAAAGACTAAGATGTTCATCATGGGCACTATGTGTCCAGGAGGCCTGCACACAATTTGCTTGGAGTATGTTTTGGCCTGTCCGCTTGGCCATGAAGGATTGTCCCCTGGCATGAGGAGGCACTGTCATGTAGCACGTCATGCAACATCCCTACTTTCAGGGAATAACAATATTTAAACATGGAGGGAGACTCATCTGCCTGCAACATTGTACACTATATTGCAATGCCTCCTTTGTTTTCTCCTGTTTTAGCCTGTGGTCGATGTTTGCAATCAGCAGGATGCAAATGGTAAAGGCTTGTGATAATTGTAACAAAGTAACCTAGTCCTGGTGGGAGGATTGTGATCCTACATTTTACGCTATTCATGATCAGATAGATATCGGAAACCAAGTATATTTGTGAACATTGTTTAAACCATTTCTTCACTACAATCACTGCCAGGCTTTTGTGTTGCATTACACATTTTCAGGAGTGCACCAGTGTTCAGGATCACCTGTTGATTGAGGGCTGTATTTTCAATTTATATCCTTAGGCCCTGTTTAACGGTATATTACGTTGCATTTCTGTATTTATTATGATTATGAACAGTAATCTTTACAGTGGTTTCCATTTCTCTTTCACTTTTAGTGTAAATATATTTTTGATATTATCAAAGCGTGGTGTGTATGTAGAAACGTTCACAACTCTTACTCACCATTTGATTTGTATTACAACCATGGTAGTTGTGTTGTACTGCACCCAGATTCAACCCCGTGACTTACTTAGGGCAAAACCTTGCGTGCTCTTCCATTTCTGGACTGGGAGTCAAGGTGGCTTAAGGAGCCACCTTTTGATCCCACGCCAAGTACCCAGTGTTCTGGGTGCAGTGCCAGCAGTCTCACCTTAAATTGTGCTAAATTGTCCCTGTTCCTGAAAGTATCAGAGAAAAACACCGTGACAGAAACCATTCTTGAGCAGCATTGCATCATCACATCTACTAGAACATATCATTTGGTATTTGCAAACTGTAAGCATGGCAATTACCCTTAGCACTCCAGTCCAAACAATTGAAAATCCTCTTAGCACACACACATACACACACACACACACACACACACACACACACACACACACACACACACACACACACACACACACACACACACACATATATATATATATGCTAAGCTATGGGAAGAGTAGGATTTTCAGATATTTCCTCAAAATGAACACTATTTTTGTTTTTTCTCATATTATCGCAAAATATCATCTTGAACAGACAGGTTGAAGATGTGTTTTTCCTTTGCCTGTACGAGTTGCCTTGAGTTGGTCTGCGACAATTTCTGAGAAAAATGGCCCATGTCTTTTAAAGGCCTTCCTTCTGATGTATAATGGATATAACACAATCGATTATGCAAACTAGAAGTAGAGAATGAACGTAAAAACTGGAGGACAGCTGACTATGTTTTCAGGAAAAGAACAGCTGAGAAACTACATTCTCCAATGTTGTTTACATAGTCAACAAGCATTTACAATGCAACGGTCTCGCCTTTGCAAAAGTTAGAGCTATTGGCATTGTAAATGACAAACTTTTTATTTATGGGTTGGTTTTGAAAACAGATAAATAAATGGCATTGTCATTTACGATGCCAATAGCTTAATCTCTCGCAAATGCGAGACCTATTGCATTTGCACACACACACATAGCCACCCCCACCCCCACACACACATACACACACACAGAGAGCCACACACACATACACATGCACACACACACACACACAGCCACACACACACAGAGCCACACACACACACAGAGCCACACACACACACAGAGCCACACACACACACACAGAGCCACACACACACACACACACACAGCCACACACACACACACACACAGAGCCCCCCCACACATACACACAGAGCTCCACACACACACAGAGCTCCACGCACACACAGAGCCCAACACACACACAGAGCCCCCCACACACACAGAGCCCCCCACACACACACAGCCACAGGCTTCTGGCAGTAACATCTGCCAGGGCTGCTGCTTGCTAGGTCCTCCACGTGGCTCTTGGTGTGTCCTATCTGCATTGGCAATTATCACCCCGCTCTCGGTATTCTTCCCCCGGGTGTTGTTTACTTCGCAGCAAGTTTGTGAAGAAAACTAGTTGAGCAAGAAAATCTCCAAAATATGGTTTTTCCCCCTCTCTGAGCTTAATGGAATCAGTGTGGTCGGGGTTGTATTTTTCCATGCTATGACCGGGGTTTTTGGTGAGAATGCCCTTTGGGCCGCTTTTGGTGTTGCAGATGGGGGATTTTTGGGAGGGACAGGGGGGTATGTGGGGCTGTTTTCGGGGAGCGGGGGCTCTTTCTGTGGCTGCCATGCAGCAGTTCCTCCTCCCGCAGCCCCATCTTTATTTTCTCTCTCCTTGCTCGGAGGGAGGGAGGGAGAGAGAGTGAGAGAGAGAGGGTAGCTCTCGGCTCCAGCCAAAGCGCTAAATGTAAAAAAAAACACCCCCACCAAAAAAAATTAAGCGAGAGAAGGAGTCCACGCGGCGCCCTGGGGACGGGGAGGATCCGGGGCGGCCTGCAGCCAGAGCTCTGGCGTGAAATGGCTCCCAGGCAGGAGGGAGTGGGGGCACGGGGGCCGCGCCGGCTCCGGTGAGGGGGGTGGCACCTCATATCTGGGATCCCAAGACGAAGACTGCCCTCTCCGCCCACGTCCTTCCAGGACTAGAGGATGCATATCCCCCCCCCCTTTCTGGCTCCCCCGCCTGGCTCACCATTTCCTGAGTTTCTCGATGGCTGCCATAACCCCCTTGATGTCATCCTTTGCCCGGCTCCGGGTCTGAGCCCACACCGACCGTCCGGACATGGTGTGCCCTCTCTGTGCCGCACCCGCTGGGTGAGGGGGGTGCGGGCAGCCGCAGCTGGTGCCTCTCACTCGCTCTCTCCGGCGCACGCACCACACTCAAAGCCTGGAAGTGCTGCTCCTCCCGCGCCCCGACTCTGCAGTTCACACTGCATGCAGGCCCTGGGCAGGAATCGCACGCACTGCACAGGGAAGGGAAGGCAGAGTCAGGCCTGGGGAGGACTCTGCACACAGCATGAGGGAACAGGAACCACACACTGCAACAGTGGCGTAACGAAACTTGAGGGGGCCCCCCATGCTCCAGACCAATTCAAGCCTGCCGCCCATGCACAGTGCCGGAGGGTGCCACCTGGACCTCAGGGGACACCCGGCAGCACAGGGACTGCGGGGGGCTATCGTTATGCCACATACTTACAGGGGATCTGTATTTGATAATCTGATGTGACACACCTCAAATCAACCCAGCTTCCCCAGTAGAATGGGAATGTAACAGTAGAAGACACTTGTTAAAGAAAGGTCCTAAAACAGCAAAAACCACAACATCCAGGATGCTTCTTTGAATGCCAACCTATGACAGTACCTACGAGCTTTATCAGAATTTAACAAAAGGGTAAAGTTACTAGTTGATTTCCTGTCACAAAGCACACAATTCACAAAGCACACAATGCACCTGTAGTGTATACAGATCATTATTTTCAGGGTCAAGTGATGTGATAAAAGAAAACGCTAGGAATGGCTTAGGTTGTTAAATCAAACATCAAAGGTGGAAAACTGCATTCCTGTTGACATGGAGTGACCTTACAAAAACGGTTCGAAGGCCGTGAGCCATCTTTCAACGAGTAGTATGCGATGCCGGCTGTAAGAGTGCTAGAGGACTTAACCAGGCTCAGGGGGATACCTATCATTGGTGCAGCCGGTGCAGTGGAACTAGTGTCCAGGGGCGTGAGGGGCCCACTGCCCTGTACAATTGCTGCATTTGACTTCTCAACCTGTAAGCAGGAGGATAGTTTTCCTTAACTTGCATTAGGACCGTGTGAACCCTTGCTACACACTGGCCTCATGTGTCATTTATGCAGCAGCTTGAGTGAAATCTCCTGGCAGTTGCTTATCTATTTTCTTAATTGAGTCAAGTCTTGGTATGTAGGACATTCACAGATCCGAGACTCGGCAGCTGATGAAGATCACCTTTTAACAAGACCGATTCATTAAACCCGTTTTTTAAAATAAAATCAGGACAAATAAATCTGAGGTGTATAACTATTCTTTTTAAAAGCATTTAATTAGAGATGTGTTTTACAAACACAAAACCTAAAACAACTGGTCCTACAGAGCGTGGTTGTTAGTACTTAACTTCAAATTACCAAAAAACAGCATTGCATGTCCCGTGGGCTATCTGTCTGCATGCCTATTTCTAGAAACGAACACAATCCATTCATCAGCACTCAGAGCCTCTTTGATAAGCAACTCACTGTCTTTGTCGATGGCAGGCGCTGAACAGTTAGCGTACACGCAGGAACTCCGAGCAGCCGCAGAGTACTGTGCTGAGGCATAGCTGCCAAGGTTTCAGAATGCTATGTGTGACATTTTCAGAAATTTCGGCATAATTATGAGTGACATTTCAACGAGTATGAGTGACACTTTCTCATGTGCAAAATCAAGAAGTGAAGATGAGGGAAACATATAAATATTAGAACTTACACCCATTTGAGCAACGGCAAACTCAAAGAACATCTTAAAATAGCTGCATAGCAACAAAAATGGAAGAGCTTGATATCAGGGTTTTAAGTGGGATGAAAAAAGTGGTGGTCTCTAAAAGGGGCAAGCTTGGCCTATGTGATTAAGCGCCTCTGCTTAAACACAAACTACATTTCTCCACTAGCAGCACTTTGCTGGAAGAATTACTTCTAAACAATTTTATTGCCAGCTTATCTTGCACTCCACAACTGGGGCTGAAATCTGCATGGTGCAATCACAATAGAATGCCCCGTCTTCAAGCAATGCTTACAAATTCCTTCAGTGTTATGGTGGTAAAAAGATTCCCTCTTAACTACTATGGCCTGAAACTCTTCCAACGAAAATGAAAGAATCAATGAACATGTAAAGTTCACAGGGGCTTTAAAGACACTCCTATTCATCACTGACCTCTGCTAGGACACGTATGGATTCCACCAGCTGGAAACATTAGTGCTCTAGCAAATTCCCTTGACATAAAATAACTTACTGCCAAGAACGAAAAACGTGGGGAGGGTAATAAAAAAATGGGGGAAATAGACAAAAAGTCCAAATGCGCAAAACAATTATGCATTTGTAAAAGGCAATAGGGCTCAGTTAATTAGAATACTAGCCAACAAAAAGTTACCAATCATTGGAGTCAAGTGGCAGTTATCTCACTTGCTCGAGGTGTTTAAAATTTCTGCTGATGTAGAAGTGCAGAATTGAAACAATAAGACTGTGTACTTAAAAAAAACATGAACTATCCAGGGTTTAGCATGGAAAAACAACACATTGTCGTTTATGCCTCACTTTATGCCCTCTACTATTGTGGTAATATTGGCCTCATTTATACCCCCAAAATGAGTAATTTAAATAAACAATTGTCAAACCTCGAAGCGAGAGTGCGGCAAGTTCATATCAGAAAGGCTCGAGTGCTATTGTCACTCAGTGTCGTGACTGGTATGTAGAGTGTAACAATATCACCTCAAGAAAACTAGGAGAACTGCAAGAGAAGCTAGTGCATGTCTGTTATGTTGGCGAAAGACAAGCAAAGTGTGAAAGCAGTTCTGGCTAAAAAGTACTTTCATTTGTCAGACAGCGCTTTAAGTAGCAGATTGTAAACCTTTATTTTCAAAATGCCAGTCTTTTCCGGAAACAGAGAGAACAACTGGATGGGGTGCTGATAAGCTGAAAATGCGAAAAGTCATTTTAGGATGAACATTCATGTTTGTCAAGCAATAACAATCTGTACGATAATGCCCCTCAAAAAGTAATAATTTACAATTAACCGTCAGAGCCTTCGCTGTGGATGGTATCAGTGATATGTTTCCTACTGAAAAACAGGAGCATTAATCCAGGGCCTCTCTCCCACACGGCTGCTGCAAACGGGACACTGACTCCGTGAGGTATCTGATGTATCCCTCGGCAATAATTTAATTGGGCATGGGGTCATAAACTTTTAATATAACAACGTATGACAGCACACGGAGGCCCAGGCCAGTGCGAGCCGTAGGCAGCACTGAAGGCCTCCTTTGTGGGCTGAGCACAATGTTTGCTGTGCCACCACAAACCACAGCAACTTCCGCTCTGGGAGCAGGACGTGACATCCCCTGCGGCACCATGTCTCGCAAAACTGGACTGGTGGTCCCGGATGTCTAGGTAGCAGCCATTGGGCAATAAATGAGCGTGACGTCAGGCTGCATGAGAGATGCGTAGCTCCGTGAGAATTAACACATGAAACATTGTAGCAATGATCCTGCTCCCAGGAGCCCTAACTCAGCTGCGAGCCACAAGTATATGGGAGCAGCACGTGCATGCCACAAAAGGTGCGCTGCCAGCTGCCACACTAATCCATATCAGTTTTAGGCAGCGACAGCTGAGCCACTTGAGGCTTCGATTCTGGGTACGAACCCCACAATGAAGCCACTTACGGTACCTGCAGTGTGTGTGTAAAATTACCACAGACAGTTTCTTTTATGTAATGCTTTTTTCAAAGTGTTGAGACCTGTCCTGTGTGGTATATTGAAAATATAAATCAGGCCACTAAAAATATGAATATTGTTTTTTTTATTTGAACGTGAAAACTGGTGCAAATAAATATTTATATAATGCTTGGAGGAGCTATGTGACCTCAACCATAAAGAAGTATGCATTGTCCAAGAGCTTTAACAACCAGATCTCATATTTGCACCCACAAATAGCACAGATGTGCAAAAAAAACCTGAAAATTCAGCCTCTATCCGTTAAAGTTCTACAACATCCACTCAAAAATATGGGGGGCGTGGCTTGGACGCCGATCGGGATGGCGGCGTGAGCTCGCAGCTCCGCGCGGAATCCCGCTAATTCTCCAGATTAATCCACCCTGGGCGACCCGTGGTCGATACTCCTGCCCTACGAAGTATAGGGGGACCATTGGGCGCCGGCAGACAGTCGCTGGGAGACTGTTGGCTCCGAGGAGACCCTGGTGAGCGGCGGCTGAGGTGTCGCCGAGAGTGAGAAGAAAATGGCGGCGGAGCGGACGGGCGGCTCCGGACGTCGAAAGTGAGCGGCCTTGGCACTGACTGGTAGAGGGCTCTGCGCTTGATCCTGCTCGATAGTGAGAGGTTGGCACCGACCCACGAGTGCCGGGACTGGACAGGTTTCCTGGCCTGTGACGCAGTACCCTAAGATGGCGGCTAAGGGAGGCCCGGTGGCCGTGGAGCACGGACAGGGGGACCTGGCAGCGCTGTCCCAGGTGGGCGAGACCCCCCCGCCGGAGTTGGATCAAGAGCAGCGACTGAATCGACGCTTGGATGCCATACTGGACGTGATTGCCTCGACCAAGGAGGCGTTGCAGCAGGGCATCGCGCAAGTAGCCACGGGGCTGGGGCTATTGCGAGCGGACCATGCCAAGCTGGCGGATAAGGTCAAGGACCATGATCAGCTGCTGTTGGACCTGAAACCGTCGGTGGTGACAGCGGAGCATAAGATCACGGACATCTTGGCCCGGCTGGACTCGCTGGAGCGACGTGCGGAGGATGCGGAAGGCCGCAACAGGAGGAATAACGTGCGGGTCGTAGGCCTGCCGGAACGAATTGAGGGGGAGGATGCGGTGGCCTACATGGAGGACTGGTTTCGGACTGTGGTGGCGCCGGAGGGGCTTACTCCTTTCTTTACCCTGGAACGGGCTCATAGGGTGCCTGCTCGCCCGCCGGGTTTTGGCCGCCCCCCGACCGATGGTGGTGCGGCTCCTCCATTATAAGGACCGGGACCTCCTCATCCAGAGGGCTCGGACGTCGGGCCCGTTTGAGGTGGAGAACAGCAGGGTCACAATCTTCCCGGACTACACCCAGGCGGTCCAACGGAATAGAGCATCGTTCCTGGCGGTGAAGAAGGAGCTGCGAGAGGAGGGCATTCAGTACTCCTTGCTCTTCCCGGCCAAGCTCCGGGTCATCCTAGATGAGACCACGCACTTCTTTCAGACTCCGGATGAGGCATGGCAGTGGCTGGAGTCGTACAGAGCGGGGACGGATAGGTCGCACAAGAGTAGGAGAGATCGGCCTAAACTGCCTCAGATCAGACAATCGCAACGCATTCGGTCCCGCAATAGGCGCCAGCGGGAGAAACGGGAGGCCCAAATGGCTGCGGAGAAAAGAGATGCGCTTGCAGCGACGGTGGCCATTACGGGGTCGCAGCAAGAAAGTGAACTGGCGGAGACGGACTCTGGCGGCGAAGGCAGCAGGACAGGAGAGGACCTTTCTGAAGCGGAGAGCTCGAAGGGGCCGGTGGTGACCCCCCAGACTTCTGATGGGATATTTCACGGTTGAGGCTGTGTTGGGACTTGGACAAGATCTGATGGTAGGGCGGTATCCTGTTGGAGAAGGGTGGGTTGCCGGGTAGGGTGCCGCGGGGGCAAGACGGGATGGGAGCGCGGGGCGTGGGCTCCGCTAGCTGGGGTCGGCGATAACTCACCCCCCTAGGGCCCTTAAGGCCTTCTGTGGTGGAGACCACAGGTTAGGAGAATGTGTGGTTGGTTTGAGGTTTGGATTGGGGCTGACACTGGGTTTGTGGGCTCTGTCCTGGGGAGTGGGGTTTGGGGTGTTTTTCTTTTCAGAGTTTGTATCGGGGGGGCAACTGCTTTGGTGGGGATGTGAACTGGCGTTGTTTGATCTGGACTGTTCGCTGCTGGTATGGGGACGTTACCTAGCTTAAAATGCCTAACGTGGAATGTCCGGGGGCTACGAACTATGGTTAAGCGCCACAAGGTGCACGCATATCTGGTGCGCAGGGGGGTCCAGATTGCTATGCTACAAGAAATCCATCTGACAAAAAAGGAATGTGCTGCATTGCAGAAACGATGGCGGGGCCAGGTGTTCGGCACTACTTATTCAGCTTATGCCAGGGGGGTGTTGATTTGGGTGAGAGCGGGGATACCGTTCCAGGTGCTGAACCAGGTGGTGGACCCTGATGGCAGGTTTGTGGCGGTGGAGGGGCGGTTGTATGGTAGGGATGTGGTTCTCTGTTGCGTGTATGCGCCAAATACAGATCAGGCACGATTCTTCGATGGCCTTTCCGGGTCCTTGGCCTCTTTCTTAGCGGGCCCGGTGGTACTTGGGGGGGACTTTAATTCGATTACGGATGTGGTCTTGGATAGGTCTCACCCCCCCCTTGTTGATTCCCCGGTACGTAAGTTGGCCATGCACAGGAAGGATTGGCAGGACAGGTGGGGGTTGCTGGATGTGTGGCGGGAACAGCACAGGGACACCAGGGACTATTCCTTTTACTCGGCTCTCCATGCGCTACACGTGAGGTTAGATTCAGTGCTCTGTGGCGGATCCCTGGCCCCGTTGATCTCACACACGGAATACTTGGCTAGAACCATATCGGACCATAATCCCCTATTGGTACATATCCAGTGGCAACGGGAGCGCTCGGCGATTCCAACGTGGCGGCTCCGGCCTGACACGTTGGAGGACTCGGTGTTTAGAGAGGCTGTCCAACTGGGCATCGATAATTACTTTGGCGAGAACGAGGGTACGGCCTCGTGTAGGTCCACTGAATGGGATGCGATGAAAGTGGTGGTGAGAGGGGTATGTCTGGGTCGGTTTTCGAATGCTCGTACGACTGTGTTGAATGCACTTGCGAAAGCGGAGGAGACTCTGAGGGACTCGGAACGGCGTAGGCCGTCCAGGCCGGACCTGCAGGCCCGGTTGTTGGAGGCGAAGGAGGTGGTCGCCACCGAAACGGAGAGGTTGAGATGCTACGATTACAGGCAATACGCCATTAGAGCGCATGCTGAGCGGGATAAGGTGGGCACGCTCCTGGCCATACTCGCTAATCCTGAACTCAGGGGCTGCCCGGTCCTTAGCATCAACAACGCACAGGTGGAGACGGTATATTCTCAGGCAGCGGTGCTAGAGTGCTTTCGTGTGTATTACGAGGAATTGTACCAGAGCCAGTTGGGAGTGGAGGCCCAGGAAGTTACGGAGTACCTAGGGGCGAGGCAGCTTCCGGTCCTTGACGAGGAGGACGCGAAAGAGTTGGGCGGTCCGATCACGCTCGCTGAAATACGGGCGGCCATTAAAAACATGGCTCGGAATAAAACGCCCGGGGTGGACGGGCTACCGATCGAATTCTACCAGCAGTTTGTGGACTGCTTGGCACCCAGACTACTGGTGGTGTACACGGAGGCTTATGAGTCAGGGGGTTTGCCTGGATCCATGAGGGAGGCTTTGATTGTGCCGCTCCTAAAGCCCGGCAGGGATGCCACGGATGTGAGGTCCTATCGCCCGCTGTCCATGTTGACGGTGGACTACAAAATCCTGAGCCGGATACTGGCCACCAGGCTGGCTCCACACATGACGGGCCTGGTACACAGGGATCAGGCAGGGTTTATCCCCACGAGGAGCACAGCGTTGAATATCCGTCGCCTGGTTGGGATAATGGACGCCGTACTGGACGAGGGTGGGACACAAGCGGTCTTATCTGTGGACATTGAGAAGGCATTCGATAGTTTGGAGTGGGTCTTTTTGGATGGAGTGCTGGAGAGATTTGGCATAGGAGATGGGTTCCGCCGGTGGACGAAGGTCTTGTACTCCTCAGCGACGGCGCGGGTGCGATTGGGTGGTTTGGTGTCTGCGGCGTACCCCGTGGGTAGGGGCACGAGACAGGGGTGCTCCCTTTCCCCTCTCCTGTTCGCTCTGGCGATGGAACCCTTGGCGGTCCACGCTAGGTCGGTGACAGATACGCGGGGATACATAGCGGCGGACGGCTACATCACATCTCACTATATGCGGATGACCTGCTGCTGTATTTAGATGATACGGAGCAGGCCTTGGAAGGAGCGATGGGCCTGTTGTCGGAATTTGGCCAGTTGTCGGGCCTTAAGGTTAACTGGGCGAAGACCTGTGTGTTCCCGCTGCGAGCGGAGTCGCCCTGTCCTGCTCGTGACTTGGGGGTGGTCTGGGAGCCATCTTGCTTCACTTATCTGGGAGTCCGTATCTACCATGTGACCGCGGACCTATTGGAAGGCAATATTGGTCGGTGCGTGCGGGCGCTGAGGGGCAGCATGTCCTTTTGGTCGACCCTCCCGCTGACGGTTCTGGGAAGAATTG
Source organism: Lissotriton vulgaris (assembly GCF_964263255.1). Classification (NCBI taxonomy): domain Eukaryota; kingdom Metazoa; phylum Chordata; class Amphibia; order Caudata; family Salamandridae; genus Lissotriton; species Lissotriton vulgaris. Next base: position 973,776,296 of record NC_141693.1, on the reverse strand, counting down.
CTCTCTTGAAAATGGTGGCGCTTCCCCGACTCCTGTACTACTTCTGGACGCTTCTCATTTGGATTCCTCAGAGGATCTTTAAGGACCTGAGGACGATGATAATTGGTTTCCTGTGGGGACATGGCCGCCGTAGAGTGGCTCTGAGCACGTTGCTACGCCCCAAGACTGAGGGGGGGATGGCTGTTCCTGATTTTGAACTGTATTACTTGGCGGCACAACTCCAGGTTCTCACGCAACATGTGGCCCGGGTGTTTAGGGGACCGGAATGTGATCGGGAGTTGTGGATACAGCGCCATGTGCTGTCTTATATCGTTATGCAGCAGAGGCTGGAGCTGCGGGGCCTCACAATGGAGGAAAGGACGCTCAGGCTGTGCTGGCAGAGGAGTCTTAGGAGGGCGAGGGCGTCTCGGCCCTACGCGCCGGAAATACCGATTGGCATGCTGACGGCCCTTCCACACGGGGGCGATTGGTCCCCATTGCTGGACTGGGAGGAGGCGGGACTTCAGGTGGTGGGAGACCTGTATGTCGACGGGACCTTGGTGCCCTTTAGAGTTCTTCAGGACCAGTTCGGGCTGTCTGATGGGGGCTTTCTCCTACACGCGGCGGTGGTAGCGGCCATACAGAAGCACTGGAAGGGAGGGCTCATAGAACCGGACACCACAATGGCGTGCCAATATGTGGTGATGGCAGCGGGCACCTTTAAGGCTGTGACCTGCCTCCATAACAGGATGTTACACGAGGGACTGGAACCGCTCCAGGGGCTCAAAGTTAGATGGGAGGAGAGTGTGGGCAGGCCTATTCCAGACACGGTATGGAGCCATATCTTACGGCGCATGTGGAAAGGCACGAGGAATGCGCGTTTCCAGCAAGTGCATTTCTTTGTGCTACATAGGGCCTATCTGACCCCGGAAAAAATACGGCGGTACTTCCAGGTGCAAGACGCACGGTGCCCGAGATGCTCGTCTCCAGAGGCGGACATGGATCATTTGTTTTGGGGCTGTCCACATCTGGAGGCCTATTGGGCGGAGGTGGGGGACCTCCTAAACGATGTGACCGATAGGGAAGTGGACTTCGACATGGCGGCGTGTCTGTTGCTCTGGTTCCCGCACACCAAACACACTAAGGTGACGAGCACATTTATTGACCTGGGTCTGATACTGGCACAAAGAGAAATCACATGGCATTGGAAGTCCAGGGGCGGGCCGTCTGTGAGGAGGTGGAAGAATGAATTGTTGCGGTGGTCTGGTTGTGAGAGTGTGCTCAGAATGAAGCAGGCTGTCAAGCTTGGTAATGAGAAGGCCTTGGATGCAGCGCGTGCGTGGGAATTGGCGGTGCAAGCCTTGCGTGACGCGTTAGTGGAAGATGAGGATTGAGAGGAAGGGACCTGTGGACACCGCGAGGCGTTCTAAATCGGAGATGTCATTGACACTGTAGCGGGGATCCATACCACACTTATGTACAGGACACACACCATTAGCGGTTGCCGGGAAGGGGACGTTGGGGGGCTGTTTAGTGGGAGTTCGGGGGGGGCCGGAAGCCGGGGGTTGGTTGACCGCGATGGTGATTCTGAGCTGAGCAGGGCCAATGGGGCGTAGGCGATGAGTGGGAGGTGGCGGAGGGGAGCGGGTCAGAAGTGGTAGGCCCCATAGAGCGCGGGACGGGCCTGGAAGCGGCTAATAATATGACCTGCACATGGGGGATGGCTGACGTTGTTATTTGTTGTGGGTGGGGGGGTAAAATGCAGATACGAAAAATGCTCTTTCGACCATGGTCCCTAAGGGACACTCACTGTGATGCCTTCCTGTTACTTAAGGTACTATGCCGCCCGGCCTCCGGGATGCGGGCTGAATGGCTGTGTATGGGGTACGTCTTATTGATTGGACGGGGGGACATTACGAGTGGCCTGGTTGAACCATTGTATACTGTGGTTTCTAATTCTGCAATAAAAACAAATTTAAAAAAAAAAAACATCCACCTCAAAATATCCGCATGGATATTATAGCAATAGCCCTGTCCACCAGCTATAAAGAAGAAGCCTTTGTCATGAGGTCCTCCATAATTTGGGAGATCATGCCAGATATATTTCCCCCCAAAAATAAAACTGAGTTTTATGATGAATAGAAAAACTGGAAGAGTGTTTTGCACTGCATCCCACTGAGTTATGTTCATGCGGGTGCTTAGAATCAGCCAAACATGTTGGAGAATCTCTTTCATCTGTAAGTTATATCGCGACCCGCATCCTGAAACCTCAAATCAGTGCACTTTATAACATTGTTATTTTATAATATATTTGAATTTATTACAGGGTCAGCTAGAAGATTCTAAAATAAGGTGAGGAGGAAAGTTCCAATCCAAAATGGACGACTCTCGGTCCAAGTTTCCATGCATAACGTTATTAAACCCCAGAATTCATCTATCCTTTCAGACTTGGAATTCACAGACCATTACATTTTTAGTGCAACTGACCACAGTATCTATCGAATCTTTAGGACATTATTACAAAACATTGGAGCACACTGATAATGGTGGAGGGCATTGCGCTTTTGCAGCCTAATCATCCAAGACTGCCATGGCACACTGCGCCTGCCCATGAATCCTTGGACAGGATGTGGCGTAATGACCAGAGCTGATGAATCTTTATTTGGGGAGCCGGGTTCGAGTTTTGGCGTCCGCTCACCATCCTGAGTCTGGGCAAATCCCTTTATCTCCCCGTGCCACCCAAACCAAGTGATCAGTCAGATCATTTGGCCGTCGATATTATGGCCAGGCCGGTCCTTAGATCATCTGGACCCCATGACGCACAGTAAGTTGTAAATACTGGATCAGGTCCACAGTGCGCTATGAACCACCAATTGTTGGCCAGTTGTTGATGGTAAGAAGGAAAAGTGGTGAAAACACAGTACAAACTAACAAGAAAGTGGTGAATTTAAAATAGGGTAATGTGTCTAAACAACTCTTTATTAGGAAAAAGGCACATTCCCTAATTAAAAGAACAGGAACAGTGCAAACGACAGTGTGAAACAAATAGCTGTCGCAAAAAGGGCCAACATGTTTCTGCCTAACGGGCAAAATGTCCCTTGGCTTTCATCAGGGCCACTGCTCTTAAATTTTGCTACTGAGACAAATGTGTGAACGAGCTTACACCAACCTAATCAGTGAAAACAGAAAAATGAATTAAATTAAATTAGAATAGTAGGAACAATACAACCTGTGCCTACAATTCAATACTCATCCTCCTTGTCATTTGGGAACTCAGCGTGATCTAGAGGAGATATATATCTGTTACTCATATTGGGACAAACTTAAAACAATCCACACACACGTGCTCACAAAATCTCAAATGTATATATTAAGACATTTAATGTGTATTGCTCACCCAGGATGACAGGGGACTGGACCTCACCTCACCTGGACCGTGCTCAGGTATACGAGGCCCCGCTCTGTGGAACAAGAAGGTGTGCAAACAGAGGAAGGCATCAAAAAACTACACTATATGTAGAATCTAAAGGTGCCTATCTGTGTTCTCTGCTAAATACATCCTAATCGCCCACACCTCAATTCAATGACATGGCACGAAACCCCCACACAAAATGATCACTACCCTCTAGACTAACATTACAAGAACGCCTGTCTAGTTCCTCATCAGTGTATATTATGTCTAAGAACAACCAAGTTGTCTCACTCCTTAGTGGCAAACCATGCTATTAACTCAGTCGTTTACAAGTCATCTAGACTAGCATAGTTAAGGATAACCATGTTATCTCACTAATAGAAGGTAAATACTATTGTTATATTCGCCTCTTCAACTCAAGGGTCAGAATTAAACAGCGTTGCGAGTTTGTCTTTCAGCCCCGTCCCTTTCAGACTGGGTGCCCCCACTTCCTGCTGGGGTAAAAGGTTCCTTATCTTCTTTATTGGGCCATCTGGACCCATAAAGATGATAAGAAACCTTTTACTTCAGCAGAACGTCAAGGAACCCAATCTGAAAAGGACGGGACTAAAAGAGAAAGGCGAACGTCACTAGGACGTCTTCTCCAATGGCTGGCCACCGTTTAGGAGGCAAGCCAATAGAGAAGAGGGGTGGGGCTTAACCCTCGCTAGTCAACTACTCCTAAAAACATAAATTCTCGCGAGCTTGACTGCTCCCTTTTAGATGTTGTTAATCCGGCCTCAATGCCCAGTACTTTTAGAGGTATTCAAAACCATGTTTACCTTGTGATGTTCCTTTGAATGTTGACACTTGGGGTATTTTTTTTATTTGTTAAGAGTGACCTGTGTTTGAGGTTTTAAGTGTACAATACTTGATGCTCTCCAATGGGAAGGCTTACCATCATCATAGCTTTATTTTCGATCACATAGATCTTAAAAAGTATACAATAACCTAAATACATATGTTTGCCGACAACAGAATGATTTAATATACTAAAAATATGACAATTTAAATAGAACGTCACTAGGACCTCTTCTCCAATGGCTGGCCACCGTTTAGGAGGCCAGCCAATGGAGAAGAGGGGCGGGGCTTAACCCTCGCTAGTCATCTACTCCTAAAAACATAAATTCTCGCGAGCTCGACTGCGCATGTGCACAGTACGCCACAGGAGACCTAAAAATGACAACTTGAAGCATTGCCTTACGATGATGAAGCCCGCTTTAGTATCAGTTACTGCTTGTGGTGATAGAAGATAGCAATCCTTTTACAGGGACCCGGTCATTTCCCCTTCTTTTTGGTAAGAAGATTTGTTGCTGCTAAAGATTTTGATCCACTTTTGCAGTACTTTATCAAGGATTATATACATGTGTCTTGTCTATGACTCAAGGTCACTGAAACAACTGTGGGCTCGTCTGTGTTTCAAAATGACTCAGATGTGTAACATACAGGTTCAAATGCCCGTTGTGCTCCCTTTTAGATGTTGTTAATCCGGCCTCAATGCACAGTAATTTTAGAGGTATTCAAAACCATGTTTTACCTTGTGATGTTCCTTTGAATGTTGACACTTAGGGTATTTGTTTTATTTGTTAAGAGTGACCTGTGTTTGAGGTTTTAATTGTACAATACTTGATGCTCTCTAATGGGAAGGCTTACCATCTTCATAACTTTATTTTCGAACACATAGATCTTAAAAAGTATACAATAACGTAAATACATATGTTTGCCGACAACAGAATGATTTAATATACTAAAAATATGACAATTTAAGTGGGAAAGCTTTAAAATACCATATAAAAAATAGCGCCATATATAAAAATACATATCCAAGTTAAATATATTGTTAAATGCTGCATAGTAAAAATATTGCACAGGGTCCTTTAAGCATCTATTCCATAATGCACTTTGAGCGTTTGATCTTACAATTAAACGAGAAATGTATTGTCTATTTTTTCAGAAGGCTTGAAATTAAATAGTGGTGATTGATTGCATCTCATCGGATTGTTTTATGGTCTGGCTACCCTATATATTATTAAAGACTGGCAGGACTGCCATCTGTGGCATTGATTATTTTAGTTACAGCTCCACAACCTAATCTTTTTTTCCATATATTGTGTATCCAATATCTGTTTTGCAGAATGTTTTGACCCAGTAATCTCAGCTGAGAGCCTTCACTCAGCTTGATGCTTCTGGGCATCGTGCTCACATTTTTCGATTTCTGTGGAACCACAATGGAGATAAGGATTGTAGAATTGTTCCATAGCAAGAGCGTAACATATGCTCCTGTGGTGCAGGGGGGCTAATACACTTCAGGGCCCCCAGTCAGGGCAAGTCCTATGGGCATCTCCGAGATATGGAAGACTGGATGGTACGGGGAAAATCAATTTGTGTTAAGCCACGATTCCATACGTTTTGCTCCCCATTAACCCTAAAGGCACAATATTTAGCTGGTTTCTAGATTGCTGTAGCACACCTTTCTGAGTCCTTTACTAGAACATATTACGGGGGCTCGTGAGAGAGAGTGGTTGTGACCGGTTCACCTTTATTCTCAAGCCTATTGCCTTAATATTAATGATCAATCGATTTTTTTGTAACTTTCACCTGCTTCTTTATTGAACATTCAAATACCATTCTACAACATATAGTGTTATACTTAGTGGCATTAATATATTTCACATTAGGATTAACCCATTATATGCTTCTAAACTAAGCAAATAGTTGAATGACATTATCACTCACCAAGCAATGACAAATATCATTACAGACCACACACACAAGGAAGAATCCCTCTGTAATTGTAACCTGCCCTATGAGTGTGCCATACCTCATCTCCTCTGCCGCATCGTACACATGCAGTGATTCTTTCCAGGTTTGACTGAAGACATTCTCTGTGCCTGCCAGGCTGAATGTCATTTTCTACAGCAAGGAAATATCCTAAATCTCAAAAAGCCATTGATGAGTTGGCAGAGGTATAGAGCGATTCACTTCAAGAGGAGAATTTCTGTTGCAAACCCGTTGGATTCATAGTGCCATCAAATTTCTATTTGCCTTTCGGGAAAAATCATTTTTCAACACTAGGCCTGATTCACAAAGCTGTTTTCTGTGAGTAAACATGCTCATTTCCAGATGGTCCATCTTGTTTGCTAATGCTTGGCTTGCAGTCCCTTAAATGCCACAGTGGTCATTGAACTAAGAAGTGATTGAGGTGTATTGTACTGTGCTCAATCCACAAATGCCGAAATATTTTCCTCTGTCATAATACACGAGGATTTCTCAGAGAGGAGCTGGAGGGAGAATATTATGCTTAACGTGCTCTATTCCCATGACATCTTTATTAAAACCTGCATTGCAAAATGGATATGTACTGTTCAGGAATGCCAGTCTGCACTTGACCCTTCAGTTAAGAGTGATTACCAGAGTGGACTCTTTCTCCTGTGTTTGTGACATTTGTCTGTCAACACCTAGGCACCTGAAGACCTAGGGAGGATGGAAGTGTTAGTGGTCCCGGCAGAACCGGGGACCACAGGGAGTCAAGCAAACACCCCTGAATTGGAGGCATTAGACAACCGATCCATCACGTTGTGTTTAGAAAACCCAAATGCAACTTGCCCCGCTCTCGGGTTAGGTAAGGCAAGCATTCTTGCTAGAATTTTTTCTAGTTGAATGCTAGATTTATCAATTGGAGGCCATATCATGTTTTTATTATTATTATTATGTTTCTTATATAGCGCCAGAATCGACCCCCGAAGGGGTATCTCCGCACTTGCCTTGGGAATCCGTCCTGGCTCTTCCCTGTGAGATAGCCCCTACAGGGCTCCCCAAGGTGAAAGCCAGGCATCCCGCCTTGGGGGGCCGTTGTGGAGATTAAGCAAGCTTAATGGCCAGAGTTGCAGAGTGTGAACCCATGATTAGGTCAGGCACCGAAGTGAGAATTATCGAGTCCATGGACATTTGAGCTCAAGACCCTGCCGCGTCGGGAATTGAACCCTGGTCGTGGATCTGACCTCTGCTTCAGGGTCTGCCTGCTCTAACCAGTGAGCCACACTTCTCCACTTTATCAACATGCATTCAGCTTGTCAGTAAATTATTTGGTGCCAGTTTATACTAACCACTGTCATTTAGAGGTGGGGCGCTTCACAGATCTCGAGTTTTTTTATTTTAATAAAAAGCACATATATCTAAATATCATATCCTATACGTTTTCAACATAGAAGGTTATATATGCGTACATCGCGAGGACTGTTATCCTGAGCTCCGTAGTTTGTTGCTTTAGTTTGGTAGAGCGCCCTTGAGTTGCCCTTCACTGCACCGATGATTTTTTGACTCCTGTCAACCCATCCCTGACGTTTCCGTTTTATTCACAGAACCGAGTAGTTACTACTAAAATGGTTCTGACGCTTTAGGAAACATGGGAGGTGCTGGTCTTCTTCTAAATAGTGACAATAACCATTGCCCCTTGATTTAAGCGAAGGAAATGTTTAGTAAATAACCCGTCACAGAGCTCTCAAGTTCCCAGTCATGGTTTCTCTTTGCCTTGTCTTGAAGACATGATTTTAACATGTGAGTGGCAGGATAGCAAATCCCAGGATGCAAAGGGAAAACTGGCCTAGTTGAGCTGCTCAGTCGTGAAACTGGAGAGCATGCCGGCTCCGCTGTCTGTATTCCAACCTTCTAAAGCCATTATCCGTGATTAACGACCGGAAGCCGTGTTTACGGCCGCACAGTGTTACCCTACTTTGGATTTCGACCCAGGTATATTCTTTGAGCTAGCGATGCATGCGCTACTTGCAACTGTTTTTGTAAGAACGCATTTAAGTTTGAAAGTGAAAAGGTTTTCATTAAGTTTTCTGTTTGAAAATGAAAAGGTTTTCATTGAGCTTTCTGTTTTCGCCCCGTAATCATGATTCCCGCAGCACATCTTTCTATCCATCTTTCATTTTTATTTGTTCTTTAAATAACGCAGGCAGTATTCCCCAGGATATGAAATGTAGCCGGCGAAGGAGGGTTTGTTCTTTTGTAGTTCATTGTTGGCCTTATGCTAAATTATTCAAGCTAATGAATATACCAAGCCAGACTCAGTGCAATGCAGGGCGCGTGTGTTCTCCAATATAGGCCAGTTCTAAACCAGAATGCTTTGACTAATGAAATCCTTTGGGCATTAATTAATGGCGGCGGTTCCCAAGAGTGTCTTGCATCCAATCAGGACAACACGTTGCAGGTGAAGGTCCTGGCGCCAAAGATCAATGAGATGTCCTCTCTGCAGATATTGTGTACCAGCACAAGGGGCCAATTAAACATGGCTTACAAGGTACTCCTTGGAGACATTCAAGGCTATCTAGCAAGCTCTTTACGCCTGTACTTAAAGCTACCACATACCTTGCTTGTTCTCTCTGCAAATTGATATTTTGATGCTCCGTAAATAAAGATTTTTTTCTGCGGTGTTGTGATTCTCAGTATCCGGGTCTAGCTAGAAGCGCAGCGTCTGGAGTTTTAAAATGCGATTTCTGTACATATTTGGTTATTCTTGTGCATTTCAGTTCTCATAAGCAGAAACTCATGATCGCTTGTGTGGAGTAGGCTCTTCAGAGGGTGTTCTGCTGTGAAGTTGATCTTTGCCACTGTATGCCATGGCCTGGAGACCCTGTAGCTGCAGTAATGATGAGTATGTAAGGCAGTTGCGTTTTATAACTTATGGGCATTACCCCAGGAGACTGATATTCTGGGAATATGTTAAAATATTGATGATTTAGGGGGTCGTTTCGCGTACAGAAGAGCGGGAGTGTGTTACTGTAGCGTGTCGCCTCAAACCTATTTAGGGCTGGGCAACGGTCACTGATTTTGCCTTCCTCATTCCTTGCTTGTGAAAAGAACCCTGATGCGTAATAAGTAAGCACCATACAACTAGCGGACCTTTCTCTTTTCTGAAAAAAACCCTGCTTTTGGGGGGTTGTTGCTGAAAAGCAAATGTGAATGCTGAGCTGGGCCATCAAGTGTGATGTAAGTGCCTTTGCTGCACAGGCCAATGCACTTTTGTCACCAAAGGAGAGGGATATCTAACTATGGCAGGCAGGCCACTGCCACCGCCCCAAGTGGTGCAGAGGCCAGTGCTTCTGCCAACCTGGCCTGCCTCCCACTGAGCTCTGCATTAGCTCTTAAGTTCTCGGTTTAGATGAGTCTTCATGCTTTAAATTTTTAGTAATTGCTCTGAAGGACTACATCTGTTTCACATTTAATTCATGAAGTCACTTTTATTTATTTTCTCTCAGGTGGTTGGACTGGGTTATTCAGATTTGAAATATTGTTGAGTCTACTTTTATTTACCCACTTTTTACATTGCCGTTATTGATGTCAGTGACCCTCAAAAATAGTCAGTTACACTCCGCATTTTTATTCTCTATTATTTCTGCAAAAATTCATGTGATAACCTTGTTTTAGCGTAAGGACGTTTATTTATATGAGGGAATGTCTGTTGAAGGAGTGCACCTGGTTAAGTATGTTTGAATGTCTTTTGAGGGAGGGCTTATTTTTTCACTGCGTTCTGTATGATGCAAGTGTGCACGTTTTTGGGTTTATGAATGAACTATCTGCTTACCATTATGTCTGGCGGAATGTTTAACTCCGCTCTTGGAATCGGAGGAATTTGGCAATTTTGCTTTACTCTTTTAACAGGGAGTTTTGGTCATTCTCCGCCATCCTCCGTGTGGCAGAATTATTTCCCATTCGAGCAATGCAATGACACTGGAACAACGCAAGGCTCCCGCAAGTGAGCCGGCGAGCAAGATTTGGCATTCTATATTGCGATTTCTGGTCACTAGGTAGCCTTCCAGTGTGTTTTTCTAATGCTAGCAGTCACAGGAGAGGTCACAATCAGAGGACTGCTTCTCGAGGATATTTTCTACTCGACCAGCATGGGGCGCACACTAATACACACATGTGTTGCTGTTTGCACTGGTTTTTCAGCACGCAACAAGCTAGTGGTGCTAAATTGCATTGCGATCAATGTGACAAGCATTTTTTTCACCCATTGGTGGAACTTCACAGAATCTTACAGAGTTTTTATTTAACTCTGCAGAATTCTGCAGAGCCAAATACCACGTGTTCTGCCCACCCTACTTACCACTACAGGTCCATGCTAGGAGACTATCTGGGAAGAGATCAGGCTAGCATGATGGAGATGGAATATTCATACTAGGAGAAAAAGCATTAAAAATGAATGCGCCTCAAGGATGTTGTGATGGTGTCTGAGCTGCAGTTTGCAATTCAAGTGTTGTAAGATTGCTTGGATGCATGTGATGTTTGACTGAAATGCTTATCAGAGAAAATTCAGTCTCTAGGTGATTAAGAATCAGAGGGCTCCATTCACAACCCACAACAATGTGTAAGTCCCAGTGGTCATCGGAGAGTTGCATGCCTGGGCCACTAAAGGCAGTCTACCTGCTCAGTGTAAGATGTGTTTCTTGATTAGTAAGTGGGTGCTGTGTTAATTTTCACTGTATCAAAATTCAAAGTAATTTCGGTAATTCTGCACTACCCTTTGATGCAGCATTACCATAATTGCATAATTAATTCTCCTCGCATAATTAAGAGCAATTTGGGCAAAAAAATCTTACAAGCAAGAGCTCTTTTAGTGAATGCTAGTGGCTGCTTGCGATCTTTGTTCATGTTCTGCTGCATTTAGCGCTGTTTCTTAGAGCAAATTCATCCTAGCGTTGATTTTGGATGCAAGGGTGTATTTTGGGCTTAGAAAATGTAGTTAAGTGCCGGTAGTAAGGTGGAGAAAAATCAAAACCCAAGAGCACAGTGCTCGCTATTTATGTTCGGTTGCATTTAGTGCTATTTCTTAGAGCAAAATGCATACTCCGTCCATTTTAGATGGGTGGGTGAATTTTGTGCTAAGAAAATGCTGACATTAAGTTAGGTAAAAATTCAACCAAGAGTACATTTAGCGAGTGTGAGCGCCTGCTTCTGCTCACTATTTGTGTTCTTCAGCATTTAGTGCTATTTCTCAGGGCAACATGTGTCTTTGTTTCCATTTTTGTAGCAAGGGCTCATTTTAACAGTAAATAATAGCACTAAATGTGGAATTACTCTTCATGTAAAATTCAAACATAATCTCGATGGGTTCTTGGGTAATTCTGTGTGATTACTCTGTATGGAATTACGTGAGTTATGTCCAACTCTAGGCAAAAACAAGAGGGAAAGCAAGACATTAATTGTAATATCCCTTTTCTTGGATACAACCTTATGGTCATCCATGGTAAAAGTACATTTTCCGTAGGTCAGTTGACTTGGACACTGTCAGTCCCTCCACCTTCCAGGGATAAGGTAAAGTCCCCAGTAGGAGCAAGCAAGTCCTTTAAGGTTGTTTCCCACACTGATCAACTCTATAGTAAAAGTAAACCTTAGCTCAGAAAATGAGTCTTCAGACGTTTGAGGACCTATACCCTGGAGATAAATTCAGACCTCCCTCAGTGGCACCCGAGAGACAAGTGGTACCGTTCACAGAGCTCGTTTTATATCATAGAATACGCACAGCGTGCTTTTCTCTCTGGGAGGAATTCCAGAAGGCACCGCTGACTGCCTGCATTAGAAAACCTGCTGAAATTCCCATCTCCTCGTAAGCTTGTTACATGTCTATACACTCGCATGCAAGATACCGCTCCGATAGTAATACCAAACTCTCTTCAGTTTTAGAATGACGAGCTAGAAACACCACTGACCCACGCTCAATGGGAATATTGTTGATGACAGCTCTCGGAGCTCTCCCCGAACTGTAAGCTAAGATTGATCCACTTCAAATATTTGCATAGATACTACAGAACTCCAGCAAGCCTCCACCGTATGGGTATTCGAGTAGAGAGTGACTGTTGGAGATGTGGCTATGCCCCAGCTACGTTCCTTCACATAGCATGGCATTGTCCCAAGATAGCGGAATTCTGGATGCAGATCTTTAAGTCAGTGAACGACATATTGGGGATGTCGCTGGACCTGACCCCTACACTTGGCCTATTGGGGTATGTAAAGGACACTCCGCCCAAGTTACGTAAGCTGCATGCTCTTCTCCTTCTGTTTGCAAAGCCACAGGTCACTGTCCAAGATTGGGTTAGGGACATCACATATGGACACGCACAATTGAGTACATTTTGTGAATTGATGCCACCCTCCTCTAGACCCCGTAATATATGGGATCCGTTCTTAACTTGGAACACTGGTTCACAAACTAAGACTGAAGGGGTGGATGTGGAGACCTCGCAGACCGCATCACACATGTGATACATTCACACCTCACACCTACTTCCACTCTTAGAGTACAGGAGAAGCTGTATCTGGCCAGTGGTTGGATGTGCAAATGTAGTAATGGCCCTCTCAGGGAGGTTTTGTGCAGCATTGTTACCTATGTGTTAATACTGATAAAATGTGCATATATTCTACTTTTTAATCAATATCATGCCTGAGGTTTGTGGAAGATGGGTACGGTGTAAACTGTCATAATCATCATGTACTGAGGTGACCCTGCATGTATGTGCTCCTTTATTGATCCATGTCAAACTGGCTTGTTGGATTGTAATGGCATTGTTTGTTTGAAATGTCAATAAATACAATTTCAAAAAAACTTCTATAGTGAAAGTGAGCAGCAGCTCCATTGGCTGAGTACTGTGCATAGCACTTGGATTTTAAGAGGTACCTATCCTCTATCAGCAATCAATGTATATTCATTGTGATGCAAATTTAGACAGTTTAAAAGCACCTGGCTGCTTCATTGTGGATAATCTGAAGGAGGGATGAGGCTCCTTTTCTTAGGCCCACATAGAGTGTAGTACTGTAATGTACTGTGCTGTGACATTGGAGGTCAGTTGGAGCAGTAAATGGTGCCCCACAAAACTCTGTATAATGCATAGTTTCCCAATCAACGGGATATTGGAGATTGATTTTGGATAAGGCCCTCAAAAAGAATAATTATTCTGTCATTGGGAAAGATCTTTCGCTATTGGCTGAAGGGTTAATTGGAATATTTGAAGATTATATTGTGCTAATTGACACATATAGTGTATTCCCAACAGCCTCATGCAAAATCCACTTTTTGTCCCCTTTACACTTAGTATCTCTATAAAAATAAGCCTAAAGGTTGTGCTATCGTATATTGCGTCCATCTTTCTAACATCTTTGTTCTGTTGACTGAAATCTGTAACCAAAGAAAAAGTTAGTGAAAGAAGTCATGGATGTTTCTGAAGATTGAAGACTGTCCTAGATACTTCCTCCACACGACAACATTGCTCATGGTCCCCGATGTTAACTTCAGTGTCACATCATTGTTGCTTAAACTTTATAAATACACTTCAGGTTATATCTCGGCTGACATGTGCAAAGGACTGTGTTTCGTTTTATGTACTTTCATATACATGTCATAGAGTAGTTGTTGGTAATTAAAAGTTCTTTGTGAAACACATAGCTATAACTGGACATGAAATTTAGTTTTATGTGATTATTACATCTTCCTGCATCTGAGTTCTAAAACGACTTTCATAATGTTCAGCAAATCTTAGCTGCTGACAAGGCTACCATTGAAGAGGCAAGTGTAAGACGGGCCTAATTGTACCTGATTGGATTCAAGAGGGCTTGAGGCCCATACAGAAAATGTTTATTCTATAGAAGGGTGTTGTTACATTTCTGTTACTTCAGAATGTAGGATGAAGAGCAAGCATTGTTAGAACACTAGTAAGAGTAGGTAAGAATTTCCTGTAGCTGAAATGCTTCAAATATGGCCCCTGTTTATACCATCTTGGTGATCATTTAGGAGGAGAGCCTTAGCAGCTCAGATTTCGGGAGTTCCTTACTCAGTTCTCAAATATGGATTTAGGGCATTCAGCAGTCTTGGGTCATGTGTTTCTCAGGCCCTCCACTGCTCTGTTGTGCTATCATTGGTATCATGAATTCTTTGTATAAGCAAAGTGTGACTGACAGAATTCTTGAACTGCAAGAAAACACTACCAGACAAGAGTCACTCTTACATCCATTTGATGGTATTCCTATGGTTATATGTGGAATTATTTGGAATTTGTTTATAGTACTTTCTCATGCCATGGCTAGACAAGATACATCTTCAGTGTTCTGTTTTCTTTTTAAAAAAATGTTGTCCTCATCTCACCTTGTCAAGTCGTTGCGGAACTTGTACAGTCATGTTCTCTAACTGGGGACCACATGGCCTACCGCATTCACTTGGGTCACTTGACCTCTCCCCTTTTTGGTACGGGACATGTTGTAATCATTGGACCAATGGGTGAGTCTTAGATTTCTTCCCCAACTCATTAGAGGATGCCAAATGTTAGATGGCTTATCCTCTGCTCTCTCATATTCCAGCCGGGCCATGACAAATGATGCTTTAAATCAGTCCTCTCTTTTCGGGGGTTGGGGATCTTTCCATCTCCTGCAGATTTCTCTCCTTGCCAATAGGATCATATAAAGTAAGAGACCGTTGTCCTGCCACGAGGCAGTCTGACAGAAAAGACCATCATCTCCAAATAAAATCAGGGAAAGGTTGACTTCCACCCTTGTCTCAAATACTCCCAGCAGTGTATCCCCCACCTCTTCCCAAAATTGTTCCAACTCTTTACATTCATAAAAAATATGTATGTCGTTTGCTAACAGGATATGACATCTCGGACATTTAGGAGGGGGTGTTGGGGCAAATTTAGCAATTTTGTCGGGAGTATATAAAGTCTATTGGTGACAAAAAAATGGTTCTTTTTCAAGCAGGCAGGTTTTATAAACTTATATAATGTCTTTAAAGATGGTTCAAACAAAGCCTCTGCCTGCGATGCCATGGGGGATTGGCTCCAAGTCGCCTCTGAGGGAGGGATCCCAAGATCTTCAACCTTTAATAGATAATTATACCACACAGATATTTCTTTTTTAACAGGTAAGATGGATTGACACAGCCTCTCAATTTCCCCATTACCTTTTATCTCATCCCGTTCCGCAGCATGCCAGGATACTAACTGAAGATATTTAAATCTAGTTAGTCCAATCCCTTTGCCCTCAAATATTCCCATGGATGTACCCCCTCGACATCCATCAATTCCATCCAAGTAGTAATTCCTGCCCTCTTTATTGGTATTGCCAAAGTATCTCTCAAACAATCTGGAGTTCCGGGTGAATACCAAACAGGAGCTAGATCTGAACAATAACCAATCCCCCAGCTGACTCTTACCCTGTACCACATCTCCAGGGCTGCTTTTAGAATCTTCAGACGAACCCGCTTGAAGAATCTCGGGTATCCAAATTTATACATGAAGGACTCACCTCCACCTCCTCCTTCAACTCTCACCATTTCTCCCAACAATCTGCCCCAGGATGACTCATATGGTTTAATAAGTAGCATCCGAATGCTCTTAAACTGGAATGCCACTGCATACAGGCTAATGTCGGGAAGAGCTAACCCCCTTTTAGCAATCTTCGTCTAAGCTTTTTCAAAGTCAAGCCGACCCCTTTGTCCCCCCAAACAAAGATTCCTATCTTACTCTGCACCTTGCTGATGTTTTTCTTTGGGAATGTTAAAGGTATATTAGAAACAGATAAGAAAGCTTAGGGAGAATGACCATTTTCACAAGGTTGACTTTCCCATAGATGGTTAATGGAAGATTCCTCCATCTACTAAACAGACGGTCTATTTCTCTGATTATTCTATCTAGATTTAACTGGGGGATTTGGTCCAATTCCTTCACAATATATATTCCCAGATATCTGAACTCCGAGCTCTCAGTGCCCCTCCATTGATCTAAATTCCAACACATGACCTCTGTTTTGGATCTGTTAACCTCATATCCTGAAATGGACCCGAATTCTGCCAACAGCTCCTCAATCCGAGGAATCGCCGCATCTGGGTCGCTTGTATATAATATCAGGTCATCCGCGTAGAGGGCCAATTTAGAGCTATAAGGTCCAGACCGGAATGGGGCAATTGATTCGTCAAGCCTTATGGCTTGAGCCAAGGGTTCGATATATAAATTGAACAGCACGGGGAAATAGGGCACCCCTGCCTGGTTCCCCGCTGTATATTAAAGCCACATATTAATAAGCCATTCAGGAGGATCCGCTCAGAAGCACCCTTATAGCAGTTCTGTAGAGTCTGAATGAATACCGGGCCAAACCCCATTGCCTCCAGTGTTCTGTTTTCAAACTAATGATTGTGCAGCCTTTTTCATTGAGTGATTACACTTTTCTAGGCAAATTTCCCCAAGTCATGTGACTAATGCTTTGGTAGATTCAACCGAATGTGCGGTTAGTGATACTCATTCTTTAAAGTAGAAAATGAAGACTGCATTGAATTTGGAAGACCATTATCGAACATTTAATATACATTTTGGACAAGGCATGGGCAGCGTGATCCCATTTCCAAACTGAATTAATTTGAAAGATGACCATATCTAAAAAATATATTCTAGAGACCTTTGGCTCCCTATTCTGAATCCCAACTTTCAAATAGTCATATAAAAGAATTTTACTGGACTTTAAATAATACATTTTGTAATGTATTTGTATTGCAAACAAGGGGAGATCTTAACCCCTTCCATGCTGGGCCGTTTCCGCCGCTGTGCGGTAAACAAAAGAACAGGGCGGGGCCGTGACGAACCCCAGCCGTCATCAGCACACGAGCGCCGTAGAGCGTGACGGCTGGGGTTCGTCACCAGCATGGAAGGGGTTAAGTTGGAACAGTGATCTTTTTTTACTGAAAATTATGCATGAATCCGAGATTCTTTCACCTGGCATGAAGAATATATTACACAGTGTAATTTAACAGTTTTCGTCAGTAATTGGAAAATCAAAATTAAAAAAGGTGCTTGTTTTATTCTCTCAGCCTAAGCAACTTTCGTAGACTGCCAAACAAGCAGCCTAATAGGGAATCATTCCCACCGTTCTTTCTTCTTACTGTTGTACATTTATGCTTTGCCCTTTAAAAGTGTGTAATGCGTTGATGTTTTTGGGTTTGATCCTAAATTTAAAAAATATAAAAATAAATCTCATCATTTTCAATGAGCTAAAAATGGCTGCACTGTTTTTAATTTCTAAGCAGTCATTAATTTTAGCACAATTTCATCTTTGCATTTCGATATTTGCAACAGTTATAGGAACTGATTTGCTATAATGCGCATCTGTGTGGCACTGAAGCTAGCTTGGCTTTTTAAACTCACTACCCTCCGCTTACCTGTCTTTCCCCTAAAATATAGACTTTTCATCGTAAAAAAATGCAGTGCCTCTGAGAATTAGAAAAAAAGATCCATCCGCTTAATTGGTGGGCAGACCACTGGATACGCTTGCATTGCCTTGGTGTGAGGAAACGTTTTTAGTTGCTTCTCTTCCTCTTCTCCGATATTGAAATAAAAAAAAACAGTACTTGAAGTGCATTAGTAAATTAGACTGTAAAATATGAGTGGCTCACTTTAAACTCTAATAACACCAGCGCCACAACCAGAAATGAGTAGATGCTGAGTTAATAATACTGTTCTTGTTTGCTTCTAATAGATGTTCTGATTTGTAGCAACTTTTGTGTTGGTTTACATCTGGATAATTCGATAATCCGCCTGTTTTACTTAAACTGCATATTTTCCAAACGTTGTCGAGGCCAGGTACATTACAATAGAAGCCATGTGTAGGACTTGGTTGTGTAAAAGTCTTCCCTAAATTGCTTTGCTTGCAGCTACAGACGTTGTCATGAAGAATGATTTTTTCATATTGGATTTTCAAAACCGCAGGAGTAATTTGTAGTGCAGAAAAACAGCACAGCCTTATGATTTAAGACTATTTAATGCTTCAGTTGTCCTGAAATATGATGATATAGGATCCAGTGGCTTAGCAGCACATATTGCTACTGTCTCTGAATGGCTAAAATCAGGGAACTGATTTATCACCTTTTAACTCGTATTCAAAGGCAGACAAGAAGATCTTTGCTGCATGGCAAAAATAAAATCAAAAATTAGAGTTAGAACGCCTAGCTTTAACATTTTACTATGGGAGAAGGGCGATTGGAATGAGGTGGTGTGTGTGTGTAAGCGTTCACTCAGTCTATGCAAATTCTTCATAATTATAGCCTTCTCTATTGATAACCACATGTACCCTTAATATATGTTGCTGTTGTGGAAGCAAAGCAATCTAATAGACTATTATATGTTTTACTTCCATTGTTAGCAAAATGCTGATTACTAAATGAAGTGTTTTATCTTCATTTTCACAAAAAAGATTTTTTGGGGGTTCGGTAGTCATGGGTTAGAAGGTAAAATATTTACACTGTATCAGGTTTTTCAGTGTTGAACCCATTCTGTATCTGTGGTCTAGATAGATGTAATTTTGTTTAATAAGATTTTTACATGTGGGTTTACAATAGAAACTAAAGAAATCTTTTCTTATACATAATGCATTGAAATAATTCCACATACCAATTTTATATAGAGTCTGCATGCTAGCATGTTGTGTTTAGCTCTTGCTGTTGATGTTTGTATGTGATCTGCAGGTAATGAGTTTGAATCCAGACAGAGACAATTCACATTCTTATCCTCCCAAAGTTGATTTAAGTGCAATTTAAATAAGTAATCTTAACACCTCGCTAATTACAACTAAGAGAAATAAGGGAACTGTGGCATCAAGCACTATATAAAAATGGCTTATCGTTGTACACACGCAAAAAAAAATGTTATTTGACATTCTTTAATAATTCCCTACACATGCATTATACAAAACATTAAACATTTCCCATGAATAATTTCAGATGTAGAGTATTTATGGTTCTGACCCAAAACCTAAAAACACAAATTCCACAGTGATCAGATGTGGCGGCATAACACCCAAGGGAGTAATGAAAACTGACAATTCTTCCCTTCCAAAGTGTGTGAATGGGCCACTCGCACTCAGACAGACTTTCAGGAAAAGATAACAGGTGCTGAGTCCTCTCTCAGTGGTTAGGAGCCAAGGACCACACAACTGTGTGTGACAGCCTTGATAATACACCCAAAGCACTGACAATATTATCAGATGTTACAAAAGTCTGCATCATTGTTATCTGAAAGGAGTAGATATTAATACCCCTACTTAAATCCAAGTGAGGTGATCATCTCAGAGGAGCAAGCACTCAATAATTGATTCTAAAATCGAGTGCATATTTCTTCACAAAGAAACTCAAAATTGGACTTGTAGTAATGAAAGTCAACGTTATTAATAATACTGCTTGTGAGGTATTACGAATAAAGTGTTTTACTGTTATGCTTTACTATATTTGGAAATGTGATGTAAATTTATAGGCTTTGAAGTAATGGGGCAAATTACATCTCAAAAGTGCCTCTTTAAAGGGTTCAATTGAAGCCTTCAGAAAACAAAACACTAACAATACTATAGCAGTGTCCAGCAAATATAGTTTGAATTTCACATAATGAACAAAATAAATGCTTTTGAGTTAATTCATTAAACACTGAGAACGTATACATTTTAATTTTAGTTATACAGACCGTTGCCAAGATGGTTTGTATTCAACAGTTTATTTACCTTGTTTTGTGGGTGATGAAAATGAGGTGACCTCCATCTCCAGTGCCTCTGTTCTGTATAGCTTACAATAATGAAGAATTTGTATGGCTGAAGAACTGTCTTCTTTTGATAAATACTTTTGTTGATGATTTTATGTCCACAGAGGTTGAATACTAATTCCCTATTCACTATTAAAACCAAGAGTGAAATATTTAAGATATTTGAGGGTAACATACAATAAATACACTATTAATTATTCTATATCTGCATTAGGCTCTGTAAGAGCCATGCTAAAATCATTACAGTCAGTACAATAAAAACATAGTTTCCAATGACTACCAAATAATCTTATGCTATCTTGTCTAACATAAAAAAAGTATGCCAAACAAATTTGTCATTCAATAACAGAAAGAGTTCAATCTAAAATTCGTGAAAGGGAACAGGAGTGAAATCCATAAACCAAAATGGGACTGGGTATATAGTATATATCGGGTACAATGTCCCAATAGGTAACAATAATTAAGGCAGTTTCAAAGATGCATGCATCAAGCATTACAAGTAAAGAACAACAAGGAGTCTCAATACATTTGTGAAAGGATTATTAATCACCAACTTATTTCAAATGGGGAGCACAGTTAAAAAGCAGCACTGTACATGAAAGCATTCATGAAACAACCCAAATGGCACTTGGTGACAAGGTGATAACAAAGTGAAAGTGACGACGCAAGTGAACGTGGTGAACAGCGTGGTCGGCGCAAAGTGACTGGAAGTAATCAAAAAAAGGCTCCACAATAAATACACATAATTCCAATATTTGAATTGAACACAGTTATGAGCCTAGAGGTAATGCGCCAAGGAATTGCGCTGTAATTGTCGACGGCGTTTCGATCCTCGGTGATTTGGGATCCTCTTCAGGACAGGGTTGATGATGGATAGGAGTGCTGAAGACAAGGAACGCTGACATTGGGTGGTAGTCAGTCGTGCAGGAGATATGGATCCAGGCGATTAGAAGTGAAGCAGTGATCTTTACTGGGGGAGTCCAGGTCTCAACGTTTCGAGCCGGTACAGCGCCTGAGTTATTCTAGCGCTGGAGCCGAATGAATCCGTGTTATGAGTTCCGATTCCCACAAACTATCCATCATCAACCCTGTCCTAAAGAGGATCCCAAATCACCGAGGATCGAAACGCCGTCGACAATTACAGCGCAATTCCTTGGCGCATTACCTCTAGGCTCATAACTGTGTTCAATTCAAATATTAGAATTATGTGTATTTATTGTGGAGCCTTTTTTTGATTACTTCCAGTCACTTTGCGCCGACCACGCTGTTCACCACGTTCACTTGCGTCGTCACTTTCACTTTGTTATCACCTTGTCACCAAGTGCCATTTGGGTTGTTTCATGAATGCTTTCATGTACAGTGCTGCTTTTTAACTGTGCTCCCCATTTGAAATAAGTTGGTGATTAATAATCCTTTCACAAATGTATTGAGACTCCTTGTTGTTCTTTACTTGTAATGCTTGATGCATGCATCTTTGAAACTGCCTTAATTATTGATACCTATTGGGACATTGTACCCTATATATACAATCTAAAATTAGAGCAGGATTACATGAAGAAAAAAAACACCTTATCAGATATATCAGATTGAAACAAACCGTAGAGTTCTTGTGGGAAATACAGTAGCTAGCATTGCCGATTGCATGCATTCGTAGTTACAGATCGCCAAAAGCTCCTCTTGTGTATTCGTTTTGGTGCTATTTTGAACTCAAAATATCCACGAAGAGGTGATGCATGAATTGAATGAGAAACTCTTCGTCATATGGTCAAAATGAATCTTTATATCACTTGTGTCAGTTTTGTCTGTGCAGCTAGTTTAGCTCTGTTATAAGTCTGGTATTAGCCAAGAACCTTTGTTCATTCCAGAAATACTTACAAAATACATACATAAACATTCATACAAACTGGGGCTGTGAATCAGAGCTCTTAATCCATTGTCTGATATAGTGTCAGTCTCATTTTGATTCCACCCACCACAGCATACTTCAAGTGGCAAAGGGGCAGCCCACATCAGCTCTTGGCTCAACTGACCAAGTGATGTAATTTTACAATCGCAAGAAGTGTACTTAAGCCAAAAATCTAGGTTTCTTTATTGCCAGGGAGAACTGGACTATTCCATAGTATTTCTATTTGAAAAACATTTATTTCACTTCTCTTTTTTTATTTTATTTTCTACCCCTGTCATCCCAGGCGCTCTCACCCAGTTTCCTGAGACAGATTCGCTGCAGGTCAATCTCCTCGGCTAAAGCCTGTCCACCGGCTAGCCATTCTTCTGTGCATGATAGTGTTGGCAGAACCAACATTCATACATGGTCAATCGACTTTGAAAAGTGCTAAAAGCACAGGAAATTATACAAAAGAATTACCGTAGCATTAATGACAGAAAGATATTAAAGAAGGATTCCTTCAGTGTATATTTTTTATATTACAGGCAGCCTCAGCTTTCTTACACTGTCTTTTGCTGCACTTTCGCTGTGCTTAGCTTTCCAGTGCAGCAGCTCAGTCCAAGTGTAGTCGTTCAGTGTCTGTCAGTGTTGGCAGGTCCGAAATTAAAAACACTGTTGGGTACAGGAGGAGGTTTATTTCTTGAACTGGGCCGCTGAAAGAGACAGAGTGGGAATTAAGTGCAAAAAGTACAAACATTTTTTTCCCCTGAATTACTCCTAAAACAATGCTAACAAAAGTCACAAAAAAGTAGGATTCCCTTCTATCTGATATATCTACCTTTCCTACTCCCCAGTCCTTGCTGCTCCATCCTGCATGTCTGGGTGTTCCATTTTAGTGCTATACTTTCACTATGCGTTTCGCAGAGCAGAGCAGCAGTGTGCTTAGCAAATGTAATATTTCCGGACCCTGACTAAACAGCTCTGTATCAGAAAGATTAAGTTGAGTTTTACTTAGTTGAAGAATTGCAGGCTCCGGGTATTGATAAAGCAGTTTTTTGCTACATGTGCAGCCCATCTCGTCTGTGATGTTTCTTTATTTTTTTTAACTGTTCACTCACAAAGTAGAGTGATTTGTGAGACTGCTGTTGTCTATTCCCCAAAGTATGATTTATGTTGTTGTTTTAAGTTATTATTATTTTTTCTTTCAGAGCCTACGTGTGGTTTACCTTCATCTGACTAATTACATACAGGGTGTGGAATTTTTTCAAATATATATTTATCCGAGGGGCAAAAGGCTACTGAAATCCACTTGTCTCTAAGAAAACCACTTGTCCCACATACTCTCTAAAACTGAGAGAGGTGGCAACAGTAACAGGGTTGTCTCCATTCTAGTTCACATTTACCCACACATCATGCACTTATTTTCTACCCATGCAATGTTCTACCTGTAGGTAGCCCATCTAACAGTCTACCTGGACTTATTGGCCCAAGTGCTCATCAGTTGATCGTACCCTCCAGACATCAATTTACGATCCACACCCATCTACTCACATATATGCACTATCCACCAATGCCCATGAATGTATCTACTCCTCATCACCCACATACTCATTCATCTGCCCACACCTGAATCCATCCAGCAATGCATTCATGTCTCCCACCCACTCATCCACTGTTGTATGAACAACCAGCCCCCATTCATCTAGTCTGTATACAATAACCCAACCGTAAACGCCATTATCCATTCAATCCAAACTACATTTGTGTCTGCATATGTCTTTGTGATTGTTGTCTGCATGTGTCTGTGTGTATATGTGCCTCAGAATGATTTATGTGTTTTCGAGTGCTCAGCTGTTGTGAGGCTGAGCTCTGTTCTGCATTTAATGTCTGGAGCTACGAGACATTTAGAGGCGCGTCTTGGATTTATTCCGGGTGCTTGAGAGGTGACTATATCGAGTTACCCCTCGATTCTACCTGTGATTCGATGATTCGTTCATGGAATGATACACTGCCTAGTGGGCACCATTGTTGAAAATCTTATTTTCCAGTCCATCTTTTGGCAGTCTTATTTTCCAGTGCATTAATCTGAATTGACTGGACTACTGATCTATATGGGAGCTTGGGTTCACTGTTTTAATGAGAAGGATTTATATCCTTTTAGCCCTAAGAGTGCAACCCCTTGGTCCATTTGAATATTTTTGAGAACCTTGCTCTAAGCCTAGGTTTCCATCATTTTTTGTGTTGCAGCTGGTATTTCCCCTTTGTGCTCCTTGGGTTTATTTATCGTCCTGTGCCCTTAAGAAGGTGTGTGGTCGGCTGACCACAGTTCACCAAAATGCACGTCGGCACCTGTGCCATAGCTATACAGAAACCGAATAAATGTAGTTGTTCATTGAATGTGTTAACATTATCTTATGTTGTCTGTTATCAGGAGATTAAGGAATTCAATTTGGATACATTATATACACAGTAACACATGTCCTAATAGTTAAATAGATGTCTCGGGGACACCTCGTTTGACTTTGCTGTTTGCTGTTGGATTTTCTTGGGACTCACCCCCACCTCTTGCGGAACCCGCTTCGGGGTCAGCCGCCTGTCTGCAGAGCTGTGGTCATCACCTGCGAGGGACTGGGTGAGTGCCTGGCTGCGAGCGGCGGGACAGGACTAAGTTTCCCAGCAGTCCTATTAACCCGCGCCACCTGGCCACTCTCCCTGCAAGCCCCGCCCCACTTACAGCTTAACTCTCCTCCTATAAATTCAAACAGCAACCCCCGCGACGCGGGAGCGCCCGGGGATAAGCCCGGGACAAGGGCGGGACCGTCTGTGGCCGTCAGGGGCCGCAGGAGGCTGGGCTGGGGCCACTCTCTTTCGCTTGTACTTCCTTGATCCCATTTGGATTTTGATATAGGTTCTGGACATGCCATCACCGGCCCTAGCCGGAACACCAGTGAAGGCGGGGGGAGGTAACACCGGGACTCGGACAATTATTTTAAATTGGCAAAGGGTGATGGGGGAAAGGAAACCTCCTTGGAGAAGCGTAGGGCAGAGCGCCGCCGCTCTATTGAACATATGAAAAATAGGCCCCTCAGTGACATAATTCCCTATCCTATCTCCCAAGAGGAAGGTTCCTTTAATGGTAGTCAGGATCCATTATCCCAAGAAGGCGTCCCCCCATTATTACGGGATAGCATTCCCAACTCTGGCTCATTCTCTGAACAGACCACTGACGTCATCCCACTCCCAATTTCCAGCAGTATGGCTGTTGATTTAGTCACCCAAACGCCCCCCGTAGTTAAAACCAGGAAAAATAAGCCAAAGCAAATTGTCGTGGCAGAGGTGCATGGCCCACCACCAAACAAGCGCAAAAGGAAGCTGAGGGGTGGGCAGGGGAAGACCAAGATCCCCCATTCCGGCTTTGGAAAAATACATAAGTCCGCACCTAGGTCTGACAGGCCTACAGCGAATGTGCATAATGCTACTCCTCCCAAGGGTACTAACACCATTATCACTTCTTCCATCAGCGGCCAAGGGGACAACCCACCCAATATACTACCCCCTGTCACTTCTTTGGGGAACATAGAATTTCTACTTAGATCACTCCTGCTGCCCATTAGCGAGAGTCTGAAGAAAGTAGAGATCAGGCTTACCATCCTGGAGGCAACCCTAACCAGCCTGAAAACCTCGGTCAGCAAACAGAGTAGAACCACTGAGTCCAATCCACCAATAGGAACCTCCCTCAACATTCAAAACCCTCCTACCAACGCGGGACCCCCTTTGGGTACCGCTGCGGTCCCCCTTTTGCAGCCACTCATGGCCAATCTAGTTCCAATTCCATTTAACAATTCTAACACCTTACCCCCACAGACAGAAGGCCCAGCTTCCCACAGTACAGCCCCTGGCACAAACCCTGGGGTCCTACCTAATACTAGTATTGCTCCCCTACTCCCTGGTAAGCCTGCTCCCAGACCACGGAGACCCGACTTGCCGCCGGAGGCTAATAGCCTTATGGTGGTTTTGGCGGGTGCTCCCCCTCTTGAAATGGGTGAAAGTGAGAACTTCCACTCACTCAAGAGGAAAATCATCAAATGGCTGAATTGGAACAGACCTCTCCCAGCCCATCTCAATAATGAGATCATTATGGTGAGAAGGGTACCATGGTTGGGGAAGACGAGAAAATCAATAACAGGGGACTGTATCATGGTGACTTTCCGAGACCCTGGGACAGTATTACACATTTGCGCTGAGTCAAATAGATCACCAGATTCTACCATACCGACTTTGCCAGTCTCTTTCTTCTTCCCCCCTATTTGTATGCATCATGATTTGTCACAAGGTAATTGGACAAGGGTGGAACGGAGACCCAGATATAGGGGATATGCTGCACGACCAGTTTACCGACCTCCGGAGACACCCTTTTTGGACTATAACCGTTTTAATTGTCTGAATGGACTGGATGGGGTTGATTGACTGTCCTCAAACCCTGACTTAAATCCTGTTACCTCGGATAACGGTTTCAGTGAACCTTCCGATCCAACTAGACTTACCTCTGAGAAGGGTCCTGATGTAGCAACTGGTGTAGCATCTGGCATTGGTTCCCCTCTCATTTCTACCCCTGCAATCCCCCCGCTGTTGCTCCGGCGCACTTGAGACTAATTTGGTGGAATGTGGCCGGCCTAGCCAATAAGCTGGACACTCAAGACTGGGTAACTTACATCGAGTCTGGGGATGTTTGTATGTTCCAGGAGACTTGGGCAAGGGAAGAATATAGGCACCAAGGCTACCAGTCATTTTCGTCCCGGCGAGGTGGGAGGGCAAGGGCCGCCCCTCAGGTGGACTCACAACTTGGGTGGCATCCCACCTAGGATGTCAGGCTTCACGCTTACCGGTGCCATCAGATGACATCCTTGTGGTTCTATTGGCCTGGCCGAACCTAGCGAAACTTGCCTTGATAAACACCTACTCCAGGCCAGTGGGAGTTTCGCGAGAATCTTCCACCATAGATGAGCTTTCAGTTTATTTATCTGAAATACCAAGAGACCTACCTTATGTAGTGGGAGGGGATCTAAATTCTCATTTCGAGCCGCTGGCCGGTCTCCTAGAGGGATTCCCCATGGAAGAAGAGTGGTCAGTACCTTCTGTAGTAGCACCTCCCCCGAAGGCATGGACACCTGTAGCACTGCAGATCACTGCCCTCACCCTAAAGCATGGAATCAGAGCCTGCAATGGGCGTATCAAGTCTGATGTACCAAGCAAAACCACGTATAACAGAGTGGGAAGAGAGTCCCGCTTGGACTACGCCCTTGTACAGATAGCGAACTGGTCATCTATCCTGGACTTTAGGGTCACTGAGAGACTAGATATTGATCACAACGCCCTTGAACTTGATCTCATCCACCCCGGTCTAGATGCCTCTATAACAACCAAGGAGGAGAACAAACCTGAACTTCTACTGGGTAACAACAGGAGAAGAATCAGGTGGGAAAAATTAGCCACGAGCCAAGTGAAACTTCCGAGGCTCTATGCAGGACTAATTCCTATTTTGGAAAAAGTGGGAGATCTAGCTAATGACGTGGGCAATAAAGATTCCCATGATAAATTATATCAGGCTCACGAGGACCTTATAAAGGGAGCGGCCTCTGAGCTCTTTAGAAAGGTACAGAATCCGAGGAGGGGGCATCAACACAAATCCTCATGGTATAATGCAGCCTGCAGGGAGGCAAAGGGAGAACTCCTCAGAAGCATCAAGGAGGGATTAGGCGGAGAGAATCTACGAGAAAGTAGACGGGCATACAAAAAACTAGTCGCCCACGCTAAAATGGAATGGGAGGAGAACCAATGGGAGGAGCTCACTACTTCCCTCGCAACAAGAGACCACCGAATGTTTTGGAGAGTAGTAAATGGGGGGTCGGGGAGCCTCCATTCGGCAATAGAGCCAAACATTGCAGCAGGGGTGTGGCAGGCACACTTCCAGTCTCTCTATAGTTCTGAGCTGGGAGAAACTATGATTGACATCGGCAATGGATTGGCTGAGTATGACGGGGAACTGATAACAGTGGGGGAGGTTAAGGTAGCAATAGCAGGACTGATATCTGGAAAGGCGCCAGGACTGGATGGCCTCCCCGGGGACCTGTTTAAGCAGGAGCCCAATGTTTGGGCCCCCTATCTTGCCGCTGTGTTTAATGGAGTTCTGCACGGCATGGAAATCCCGAGTACATGGCTGGGGGCAGAGGTGGTTCCTATATTTAAAAAGGGCTCGCCCCTGCTCCCAGCCAATTACAGACCAATCAGTTTAATTGACGTGTCACAGAAGCTGTTTGGCAGGATACTGTTGAACCGGCTTCAGGACTGGGCGGAAGAGACGGGCGTTCTTAGTCCGTACCAGGCGGGCTTCAGGAAGGGAGTCTCTACAGTGGACCAGGTTTTTAGTTTGAACATTATCCACTGGAGGGCAGTGATATTCGAAGGTGGCAGCTTATACACCATATTTGTGGACCTGAGGGCCGCCTTCGACCTGGTGCCCAGAGGGAAACCTTGGAGTGTTCTGGCCGAAATGGGGGTCCCCCCGGACATCCTGATAATTTTACAGAGACTGCATCATAACAACTATGCCCGGGTCAGGTGCGGGAAACTTGGGGAATTAACGGACAGATTCCCCGTTGACAGGGGGGTTAGACATGGTTGTGTATTGGCACTGACCCTGTTCTGCCTTTTTGTCAACGGGGTAATCGCCCATCTCAATGGCACTGAATACACTGATGCCCCAAGGTTGAACGGCAGCAGGGTGCCTGCAATCATATTTGCAGATGATACCCTGCTGCTGTCCAAAACCCCCATGGGGATACAGAGGATCCTTGATTCTTTTGTGGCTTTCTGCACAGATAGGGGGTTAGAAATCAATGCTGCAAAAACTAAGTTCATGGTCCTGAACTCAACCCAAAGATCACGCCCGAACCCCCTACTGGGATCATCACGTTTAGAGAGAGTCTCCACCTTTGAATACCTTGGTGTAACGTTGAATGAAACAATGTCCTGGGGAACACACCAGACTAGGGCTAATCTTAAATTAGTGCAGACCACTGGCGGCATTGCTCGGATGATGAAAAGTTCCACATATCGTCCGCTGGGGCCGCTCATCCAGATCTACAAGGCACAGGCCAGGGGTGCTATTATGTATGGGGCGGAACTGTGGGGTCATATATCTTCCCGCAGTTTGTCTATAACTGAGAATAATTTTATTAGACAGATAGTTGCACTCCCGTCTAGCACTCCGCTCCTCCCCTTGAGGATGGATCTGGGACTGAGACCAATAGCAGATGAAATAGGTCTCAGACCCATAGTCTTCTGGCGAAGGCTATGGAGTAGTGAAGAACTTACTACCTACAGGGCGGAACTGAGGGAGCTTTACAGATCCCCTGGATAAAATATATAAAAAAGTCCTGTGTGAGACTGGGGCTCCCCGACCTGTGGTCCGATCCAGCTAACGCCTCACTAAGGATCCCACGAAGAGCTTTGGCCAATGCTTATCATGAGCAGAAACTGGCTATGGCCTTAGACTGCCAGGGTGAGGGGTCATTAACATCTGTATTCACGCAAAGCAAGGATTCATACAGGCTGGAGAGGGTCCTGGAAGCTATGTCTCCCGTGCTGGCCAGGAAGCTATTTCTCCAATGGAGATATGGCACACTGCCCCTGCGATCCTACACTAGCTCCTGGTCAACACCGCCCTCTACCAAGCAATGCCCGGCATGCACTTGTGCTGAGGAAAGCGATTCACATGTGGTCTTGTTTTGTCCAACTTACAAGGCCCCCAGGAAATATTGGCTCCTACCACTCATCAGAAACTTTGGTTGTAGGGAGTATCTCCCAATGTATAGAATCTTAAAAACTGCTGTTTCGGGTCCAACTGTGTATGCACTAGCTAAATTTCTTACAAATGTCTGGCATACTCGCACCCGTATTCTAAAGTCGCAGGTTCCCACCTAATTTTAAGTTTAACAATTTTAAATGTATGGTCTTTTATCTGTTTTCACTCTAGTAGTATTTATTTCTTAGGGTGGAATGATTTTATATTGCACAATATGTGTTTGCTGTTTATTTTCGATGGTTTTATAATGTTTTATATGTGTTTCTTTTTGTATATCTTTGATGGCCAAATCGGCCGAAATAAAGATTGAAATACAAATAGATGTCTCTAGTTTGTGTTAAAGCAATTGTGTACCTCCAATATGTTTTTGAGTTTCATTGTTGTATAGTTTCAAATACTACATGGTGTGGTACTATGGTTCTTACGTGTGTTTTAAAGTGGTTGCATTGTGATTGGGAAGTTTGTGTGGTTTGAATGTAGCGTGAGAGTATTATATGCATTTTTCATTCTTTGATTGGGGCATATAACAGCTTATGTATTGTCCTAAAATTGTATGATGAAATCATTTCTGTTCTGATAGGTTTATTTTCCTTCGATGAAATATTTTCGAGCTAATAGAAGAAATCAAAAGAAGTTTACTGTAACTCTCTGTAATGTTCTGTTGTAGTCTGACTCTTAGCTGAACAGTTAGTGGAGGTGGGTTTTTGTTCTTTCGTTCTGACTTTTCCCCAGTCCCACTACAAATTACCTTTTTTCTTTTGGTGACCCCTTTTTTTGTATCTCTAGTGTCTCCATTCTAGTACATATTTAACCACACACGCACCCTTGTGCACTCACTTTATACCCATGCAGTGTTCTACTTCTAGGTAGTCCATACAATGGTCTACCTATAATTATTGCCCCAAGTGCTCGTCTGTTGATCCTACCCTCCAGACATCAATCTACCACCCATACCATCTCTCTGGTGACACACCTGCCAAGCATAGATTTCTTTTGTAGCTGTTCCAAAGCACGAGGAACATCTCAGACGTTTCACATACATATATTCATTTCTAGTTATTTCATTGTGAGCTATATCACAGTTGTAATGGTATTGAATAGTTGAAATCTTAAATTGTATTTATATAGCCCTTACTACCTTTGATTAGGCATTGAAGTACTTAGTGGCGAGTGCACACTACACCAAAGCCAAGGTTAGAGGTTAATGGTAGATTAGTAATTGTCTTTTCTTTTTGTGCATTAGTTGTGTTACATTTGTTCTCTTGATTTCTTGTTGTTTAGTAGAGTTTAGAGTCGGGATAGCAAGATGGGAATGGATTTCAAAGGGGAAGTTGTAAGTTGTTTTTGTAAGTAGTAGTCATCTGTGGCTGTTAGTTGGGTGACATGGCTAAAAAGAGAGGTGGAAGTTTAAGAGCGATGTTTGGGGGTATATAGTGGTCAGAAAGGTAGAGGATGAGTCTGAGGGAGGAGGGATGGAACAACGGTTGGAAGGAGGATTTTTTTATATAAAACAACTGAAATTAACTTATAAATACACATATGCACATGACTTGATAAGGCTTTATTGGCCCCTATAGAAATACCCATATGTTCATAGGAGCAGTGATATTTACATGGTCTGGTGTGCACATTTATCTTGCAGTGAAGTATGCACATTTTCCATGACATTTCTTAAAGGTTTAGTAGCAGGCATAAACATTTACCATGACACATGTATAACAACTTAATCTCTGTATTGTGAGAAGCATAGTTTGTCATGTCTGAGTATACTATTGTGGCACACTGTTGTGTTGTGAGTATAGTTGTCATATGAGGAAGAGCTACCTCTTAACTAATCTTCTGAAGCTAAGATGGTTGTCAATGGATCTTATGTGTGTGGGTAGAGAATTCCATAATGTGGCTGCTTAAACAGAGAAAGATGTCCTACCCAATTATTGTTTCTTGCATGTAGGAATGTTGAGGCAGGGAGCCCTTTGAGCCTTTGTTGTATGTATTTGTTGATTTTCTTCCTGATGAAGAGTGGTCCATTATCATGTATTGCTTTGTGTGTGGTACAAAACAGCTTGAAGATGGATCCTGTGGCAACTGGTAACCAGTGTAGAGCCCTCAAGGCAAGTAAGACGTGTGCTTGTGGCTTTACACATTGGAGTAGTCTAGTGGCAGCAAACTGAATTCTGTGTACTCTTCTTATAGTTAGCAGAGATGTTATAGAGTGAGGAGTAGTGGGCTGATGTGCAGCTTCATCGTTGCTCAGGATATCTGAAATATGTTTCATGTTCAAAATATACAAAGAATCTCTTTGCTACTTTTCTTCCTTCTTTATGAGTAGGAATGAAGAAGGCCATCTCCCACAAAAATCAAGCTAGTCTGCTTTTCTACACCCTGCACTTGCACCATGCACATCATTTGTCTAAATGTATTGTATACAACATTTCATATATAAGCCTTGCTAAATTTGTCACTAATGTGATCTATAGTGCTTGGCTATCAGTGGGTGTACTAGTAAACGTGGACCTTGTGACAGGGATTGCTGGAGATAGTTATTTCATGACCTCAGATTGAAAATGAGGATTTTGTGGCTGTCTGCAGAAATATGTGGCTGAATGGACCCTTGATGTGCCTATGGAGATGTGATTCATGTAGACTGGACTCTCTAAGAAAGTACAGAAGCTGGGAGTTTACTAAATCTCATCTGAATAGGACACCTAAATGGTAGTTTGGGGAGTGTTTATTTTATTATTTCTTTTTGGTGGCTAAAATACTACACCCCAATACAACTTGAGGGTTCCATTTTATTACCTTAACTAAAGCTGGATGGGGTTTCTGAGTTGTGAGGCTCTTGATGTGCTCTGCCTGAGAGATGATCAATGGATCAATGTATCAATGGAGTAGCTTCCTACCGTTCTACGTTTTATAAAGTAATATTTGAGCAACTGTAACTTATAACAGGTACATAAAGATACATGTAAAATTGCAGTATACGTTCCGTTGGGCTTTTATATGAGTACTTTATGTAAACATTTGTGGCCGTAAAATATAATATGTAAGGTAGCTGTTTCACAGATATAGACTAATTATGGATTTTTTTTAGATGTTTACTGGGGCACAAGTTTGCAGTTGTTATTGTCTTCTACTGTAGTTGCTTTTATTTGTTTATTTACCCAATTATACTAACTTGATGTGTGTCAGATAAACTTTTATTCCTCTGAATTTCTCTGTTTATGAGATGGGCTTATTTGAAAATATATTTTCCTCAGACAGCTTTATAATGGTTATAACCACATCTGCAGGATTTGAGGCTTTGGAGTTTCTACTTTGTGTTGGTGAGCTTGGATCTACTATTTTACTTTTTTGCAGCAAATGTAAATTTAGACATTGGATCCACTGTCTGTGTTCCATTTGGTAGTAAATGTAATGTTTGCTTATTTTCTTTTCTGTCTGTCTGCCATGCCTGTGTATTTGTTTATTTCGTATTTATTTTGTCATTCACTAATTGGAGTGTGCTGTCAAGTTGTCTCTCTGCGGACCAAGCTGTTACACTGTATGAATAGATGAACGGTCCCTATTTAAATAGTTCCATAGATTAGATGCATTAGATTAGATACAACTGTTTGGGAATACTCAGAGGCTTAATAACCAGTTAAATGAATAAAGGTTCAAAATGATTGAGCAAAAAGAAGACACATTTTTTGGCAAAATAGAATTATAGTTGTTTCAGCATTTAAGAAATGAAGAGATTTGCAATTCTGTTAGGGATGAATAAAAGCACTCCACTGGCGGATTCTTATGCAACAGTGAAGAACGAGTTATCTTTGTAGGAACCAGTATATAGCTGGATGAACCAAGTGAGTGCCAGCGTTTGCATAGATTTGTGAAATGGTGCCAACGTTATTAGTAAATTAAAACAAACATTGGGAAAGTCGATAGGCCTTGCCTTTGCGATCTCTAGGTTTTGCCAATGTTTTACAGCATTGGCAAGATGCTGTGCAGTGTGGCCAAAACATAAAAAAATCAACAATAAGGGGGCAATGAGTTAGGTGCCATTTTCTTTATTTATTTACTGATCCAAGATCAATCAGTAAATAAACAAATTGAAAAGAAGTAGAGCACAAGTGTTTTTTTGTTTTAGGCAGAGGGGTTGACTGCAATTTGCTGCCTGGTTTTTCTCCATAAAAAAAGACAGTGAGCGTTTGAGGGAAACTGTGGAGTGGATGTTTGGGAAGCAATGATGAGGGTTGGGGGAAGGCAAAAGCAGCACACGAAGGACAGCAAAACTTGGAGAAGCATAGAGGTGAAAAGGCAACATGGAACATGAGGAGGAAGGAAGATATTCACGCAAGACATAATTTGCAACATGAGAGAGACCACTACACATTGCAGGGGGTATTTGTCAGGGGTAGAAGCACATTAGGGAGTGAGCTGGAAAAACACATGCACACTCATGGGGTGCTTAAGCCCCCAAAAATATAGTTACTTGAAAGTGAACAGTGGAAGTATAGAAATCAACAAATCCAGAGATGGTAAAGAGGTTTGGCTCCAGTGCACCTTAACATAGATGAACAATGATAACATTTCATTCTTTACTCTTCCGTGCTAGAAAACGCAGTTGAGCGCAATTAAGTTCGAGAGAACAAATACTATTAAATTCTGTTTTTATGCAAATTGTTAAAGTTTATTTAACCATTGCTCTTTATTTACTATTTGAAAGGAATGTAGCATAAATTATATGTGAGCCATCCATCTAGTGCATGGGTACTCACAAACTTTCTCTAGGGGGCCAAATATACAGTGTGGTTTGTGTCCGAGGGCCGCACCAGTGAGGGCGGGGTCAGTGGGGAAGGGGGCGGGGCTAAAAGCTGTGACCATGATGTTGAACACAGGTTTCCGCAGCGGACGCCTTTGTCCACTGAGCTACCAGACCCGGCATACACACATCTCTTTTTCTCTTTCTTTCTCTCTCTCGCTTTTTCTCTTTCTCTCTTGATCGCTCTCTCCCTCTCTGTCTCCCTCCCTCTCTCTCTGTCTCCCTCCCTCTCTCTCTCTCTGTCTCCCTCCCTCTCTGTCTCCTTCCCTCTGTCTCCCTCCCTCTGTCTCCCTCCCTCTGTCTCCCTCCCTCCGTCTCCCTCCCTCCGTCTCCCTCCCTCCGTCTCCCTCCCTCCGTCTCCCTCCCTCCGTCTCCCTCCCTCCGTCTCCCTCTCTCTGTCTCTCTCCCTCTCTCTGTCTCTCTCCCTCTGTCTCTCTCCTCCCTCTGTCTGTCTCTCTCCCTCTGTCGCCCTCCCTCTATCTGCGTCCCTGTTTTCCTCCCTCCGTCTCCCTCTCTCCATCTCCGTCCCTGTGTCTCCCTCCTCTGTCACCCTCCCTCTGTCACGCTCCCTCTGTCACCCTCTGTCTGTCTCCCTCTGTCTCCGTCCCTCTCCCTTACTCTGTCTCCCTCCATCTCCGTCCCTATGTCTCCCTCCCTCTGTCACCCCACTCCCTCTGTCTCCCTCCCTCTCTCTGTCTCCCTCCCTCCCTCCCTCTGCCTCCCTCCCTCTGTCACCCTCCCTCCCTCTGTCTACCTCCCTCCCTCTGTCTCCCTTCGTCTGGGACATGCCGCCTCACAACGCCTACCCTGTCGTCCTCCTGTGCTCTGTGTTGGTTCCAAGGCTTGTGATGTCACTGAGCACCAGGCAGGGGGTGCACAGCTCTGGGTCTCAGCTGAACTGGTGTGTGTCCACTGCGCACCCTGGTCCCGCCTGTGTGTTGTTGGTCTAGTGGGGGTAGGTAGCAACCCCCTCCTCCTCACTCCTCAGGTTGCTGGTGTGGCCCCTTCCCATCACAGGTACGAGCGATGAATCACTGCCTTTATGCCCCCAGGCCGCCTATTCTCAGGCTATTGCTATATTGACTAAGTGAAGCTGGACGAGGATTGGCAAGGTTGCGATGTATGTAACTAGTCTTTCCAGGGCCCCTTGGCATTTTGCGTGCAAGGCAGCCTTATTTCCTAGCTCACGGTAATGTTTGAGAGGTTCCTGTGCTCTTTTGTACAGCTAAGCTTGGCCCACTGTATGCAGTATGCTGCTTTAGAGGACACGCCACTCAGATGCAGGGAGCACTCGTGTTGGGCTGGGACATCCCCCGTATTTTATGCCTCCTTCTGTTGCACAACAAGGAGGGATCCCGCTGCGCTTGCACAAATCACACTGTGCCGTCCAGCTCCCCGGAGTGCAGCCGCGAGCTGAGCTCTCTGGCCAGGAATTGCTTCGGAACCACCCTCCTCCCTGCACTATCCTCCGTGCTCACTGGTCTTGGGTAGTGGGGTGGGGGGGGGGGGGGGGGGGAAGCCTAGAGCTCCATATTCTCCCCCGACCCTCGCTTCTTACACAGCATCACGAAGCAGCACAGAGGACTGGGCCACCTCACCAGCCAGCAGGGGGTCTGGATCTGCATCGTACAGTCCTCTGACTTCTTGGGCGATCTTCTCCCGAAGGACCCCTCCTACCAGCCGCTCCTGGGTCGGACTCCCACTGGGTTCCCCATGACCCTGAGTGCCTGCCGGGCATTGCCTTCAGCAATTGCAGCAGCTCCGCCCAGTTCGTTTTCGGCCGCCTGCATCACACACACAGCCGCACCCGAGCACTCCACGGGTATTTAAAAGACCATTAGCTTGTTAATGGGACTGTGCACCTTTTCCTAGGCCCCTGCAGCTCCACTCTAACACTGGAATCGGCCAATCGGCCCGGCGCGCAGCAGAGTCTCTCAGACTTGCGCTGCGGAAACCCTCCGTGTTTAAAGACACTCTAAAAAAAAAATTCTAAAACACGGGTACTATGTCTGCAAGGTCCGCGGGCCGCCAGAGATGGCTTGCTGGGCCGCCACTGGCCCGCGGGCCGTACTATGAGTACCCGTGATCTAGTAGGAACATCATAAAAAATGTCACTGCTCAATGAGTGGCTGAACATGTTTTCTGGACCTGTACATAAAACTAAGTCAGGAGAGCCCATAACATTTAAATCAAGGACATTTTGTTTGACTGCCCATGATTGGCACAATCCTGTCAAGTTCCTCCTCAATCGGGCACTAGGGTGAGATGGCGACTGAATCTCCTATTAAGAGATCTCTACAAAATTTAGAGGTAAAACCCAGAATGTACAATAAAGTTACTTCTCAGTATTACCGAGAAACGTAGGATCTTCTACAAAATTAACATTTATACCATATGTTTTTGAATATTATTTAGGCTTTGTTTACATCTAACTATCTACTGCTTTTAATGAGTAACCGTGATTCTGAAGTAATGCAACAAGACCTCAGCAACATGAGGTAAAGTATGCACAATGGGACACCACTATCTCCTCTACTAAGAACTACAGATCACCAGTATGGGTGTATGCTACCAAAAACAAATCTAATAGCACTGCATATAATTAATTCAGGTTCAAGGGAAAATAGAAGTATTTCTTTAAATGGTCATTCAGTATTGAGCTGTGGCTGATGAATCATTATCATGGGCTGGGATTGCCACAATGAGTCAGACCCATAAAATAGGAGCACATCCACCCTCAAAAGGTCAAATTTGTAATAGTGGCATACTAGGGTGGCCAGCTTTCCATTATCACTTCTGAGGACACTCTAGGCACATGGAGATAAATTGCTTGCGTGGAGATACTGCATGCTGAAGACATCAGACTACATTTGTTGGGGACTATGAGTCACGTATCGCATCCCCTTCCTCTACATCCGGCCACTATAAGCGATGTGACTCAGCCAAAGATTACACTTATTGAGTGTGATTTCAGTTTAAAGCTGGTTATTTATTGGCTACATGGACAGCAGAGTCAGCAGAACCAACTCTAACAGCTCCAACATGATGCACTAGAACCACACAGTTGCTAGGTGACCACACGTTCTAGAGCATTATAACAATTACAGCATTAAAGGGAACATACCATATAATCAACATTAATGAACAGTGGAATCACAAGATACAACATAGTTCTAATCCCTTTATCACCTTCTGAATTAAGCATTGACTCTATTATAACTTTTCAGAGCTAAGGTGACAAAATGAACTACTTTTGTATCCAAACAGAATTGCGATTTTCCTATTAACATGCCTAGAGAATCTAGATTTCATTAAAGACACGGAGGCTCACATTATACAATGACTTTTAATTGCAGTTCCAAGCAGCCGCATGAGTCATAATACAAAGGTTCCAAAAGAACATTGAGATAAACTAAGAGACATAACATAGCAAACATCTGCCTCTTTTAAATGTGGCTCCAAGCAGATAAGTAGCTTACTATCTTCTCGGGTCTTTTGCATAATATTGTCTGTTTATTGACTATGGGTTGATATTTGGGTGTTTATGGGTGATGGTGGAAAGTCATTGCATAATGTAGCCTCCGTTCTTGTAATGAAATTATGCTTTGAAACACCAGTGGTAAATTATACCATGCATACAGCTGTAATAAGATGAATAAATGATGAATAGACGAGGTGTAGCATTAGTAGGATGCTTTATTCATCAGATAGTAAGTATCATGGGGGGACCCCACCAGGAGCAGCTCACTTGCTGCTCAGCCCGAGCTAACTGAATCCTCACGTTCACACACAAGCATTCCAACACTCCACTCACACGCGCACCAACATTCCACTAACATTCATACTACTTATGGCTGAGCAGCAAGAACTAGACCACTACATCACCTTCCCCCTTTTGAACAGAAACAAAAGTACATTAATAATATGAATCAACATTGATGTAAACAAAAGTACAATAATAATATGAATCAACATTGGTGAAAAATTGCAAACACAGAATGAAGGAAAAGACATATGCAATAATTCGTAAAAGAAAATACATTGAATTAATTAAGAAGACAAGGTAAGGTGTGGAATAATGAACCACAACCAAAAAAATAAAATCACACACTGTCACAAAATTACAGAAGCCATAGAATCTACTGGGGGACCCCACCAGGAGCAGCACACTTACTGCTCAGCCTGACTCTAACTGATCCTCACGCTCACACACAAGCATTCCAGCACTCCACTCACACCAACATTCCTCTAACATTCATACTACTTATGGCTGAGCAGCAAGAACTAGACCACTACAACAGCTTAGTAAGCTCCTGCCGTCACAAGCCCTGGTCCAGTGTGAATGTTTTAACCCAGGAACTAGGATACTTGACATCTAATCTGAGCTCTACGAATTCAGCTAAATATGCTGGTGATAAAAACTGTATACTAAAGGTGGACAGGGAATACAGCAGAGTGACTTTTCCCTGGGAAGGGCAGATATTAGACCTGACATCAGATTCACTTCCACTTTAGTTGTGGTCTAACAGACAAGTTAGAAACGAGTAATCAAAAAAGCTGGTTTTTAAGCCCAGCCACACATTTTTCAAATTATGTGTTCCTGGGCAGCCACTTTTGGAACATATTACCCTGCTCCCTTTGCGGCAAGATAATGAGTATTTAGAATCAACGTAAAAGCTGTTAAGTAGGCACGTGGACTGGATATTACATGGGAGATGAGAAAACTGCCTAGTCACTAAAATGCATTATGGGGATAAATATACATCCTGTATTTGTGTGCTGCAGTCCTGGGTCTTCTGTTTAACAAACTGTTTGATCCTGGGCCATCATACTCTCCCTGTGTTCCTGTCCATTGGTTTTACAGTATGTCAGCACTTTGAAATAGGCTGATTATAAATAATAAACACAAAGGGATCTTCTGCTCTTGATTGGTGATGCCACAGATACATGCTATAGTAGGATGCATGTCTGCAAACCTTTGTGATTGTTAATTAGACTTCTGTTACAAAATCACCTCCATATACAGCAATTTTGACCCTCAACCAGACCCCATTACTGCCACAACTTCACTTTCAATCACGGCTGATGAACAAACCCTGAACACGTGGCCTGCTGTCACTACCATTGAAATTGCTGCTACAATGAAGACCATCTACTCGGGGGCTTAATCTGCTCCTTGTTCGCACCATGCCTTCAAATAAGGACTTCTACCAATCAGTGAAGCACTAACATCCATCCTTAGAGCCTCCATCAACTCAGCCACATTCCTAGACTCCTGGAAACATGCCACAATTATGCCCCTGCGCAAGGAACCATCCACTGACCCAGTGGAATTTTTTAACTGGAGACCCAACCTCCTCCTACCATTCCCAGCAAAGGTCTTAGAGAAACTAATCAACATGCCTCATTGACCATCTCAGCAACCACCAGGTCCTCGATGTCATGAAGTCCAGAATGAGGCCCAACCACAATACAGAACCATTACTCATCACCATCAAAGATGAGATCGATATGAACCGTGACAAAAGGAACACAACAGCCCTCATTGTCCTGGGACTCTCTGCAGCATCTGACTCTGTCGCACCCCATACCCTCATCAGGCACCTGTATGAGATTGGCATCCAAGGATCCACTCCCTGCTCGATGTGCTCCTTTTTAACAGATAGAATAAAAGCTGGCATCCTGGCACCTTATTCATCAGAAGACCACAAACTAATCTGTAAAGTGCCTCAAGGATCATCGATCAGCCCAACCCTCTTAAACCCATCATACGTGATCCCTCTGGCCAATGTCATACGCACACACATCAATATACTCTCCAATGCAGATGACACGCAACTCATACCCTCCCTCTCAGACAAGACCACCAAAACAAGAAACAAGTTCACTGCCTGCATGACCAAAGTTGCTTACTGGATGGAAGTAAACTGTCTCAAGCGCAACACTAAGAAGACAGAAGTAGTGATCTTCATCAAGAACACCTCACCATAGGACTCTAACTGGTAGCCAGTCAAACTCAGACACACGTTCACATTCAGAATCTCAGAATAATCATCAACAGTAAGCTGAACATGACCACCCAATTCAATGGCATTGCTGCGTCCTAATGCCACACTTTGAAGATGCAGAAGAAGATCTTCAAGTGTCTACCAAACAACACTAGAAAAACTGTCATTCATGCCACATTCACCAGCAAGGTGCACAATGATAACAACACCCTCTACGCCAGGATGTCCAAGCAACTCACTAAAAGACTACAAACCTTCCTGAACTTGGCAGCCAGCTTCCTCCTCAAACTCCAAAGCATAATTCACATCACACCACACCTCATGGAGCAACACTGGCCCCTGATACACAAATGCGCTCAATTGAAACTCCTCACACACATATTCAATGCACTACACAATGTGGGTCCCAAACGAACAGTTGCATCTCCTTCCACTAACCACCCAGAGACGTCTGCTCCACAGGACACCCACTTGCATACAACCCACGCTTACACAGAAAATGATCAGGAGGATAAACATTCTCTTACATTGCTCCTAAAGCATGAAACAACCTTCCACTCCACATCAGAACCTCCCCACCCTTCTAGAATTCATCAAGAATCTGAAGAACTGGGGTTTCAATTAACCATCCTTCCATAGGCAGGGCTAGTCACACATACCTGCTCAGCGCCAGAATACCCTTGCGGGTGATAGTGCACTTAATAAATACACATAACATAAAGTAACAGGGTTAAGACTTGGGTGTTGGATCCTTTTGCAACCTTAAAGGTGCTTTGAAGTACACGAGCAAGAGCGACACAAAGCATGGGAAATTGGGGGGGGGGGGGCGCAAGAAAGCAATAGGGAGCACGGGAGAAGGACAGTAGCATGGAGCACGGGAGAAGGACAGTAGCATGGAGCACAGGAGGGAAAGAAGTGCACTGATAGAGAGCTGTGTAGGGATCAGTGATGTCATTTGATATCATAAGTGATGCCATTAATGATGTAATTTAACACGTAATGAGTGATGTCCTAAGCAGTGCATGGTGAGGCTCATTTACAGTTAGTTCAGTAAATTATAACTGGTGAATTTTAGCAATTTTTTTTATATTATTACTACACCTAACTAAAACGTCAATTTTTTTTTTTCAATCAATATTTAGGGCTATTTAATGTTAAGCTAAAGCCTTATTAACTTAGCTACATAGCATTGTCACTATGATCTGTGATATCCATCTATCCATCTATCTATCTATCTATCTATCTATCTATCTATCTATCTATCTATCTATCTATCTATCTATCTATCTATCTATCATTAAGACATGCACTGCATGACCCTCATTTAGACTGTGAATGATGCAATGTGCGTGAGCGAGCCGCTCATCATGCCAAGTCTTATATAGTACTAGAAGGATGATCGGCTGGAATAAAGCTTTCATTATCTTTTCCATCTAACTTAATTGCAATGACATTATGCTAATACGTTTTGTAACCTCATTTTAAATCCTCTGTCATTCAAGGCATTCTCAAACATATTCAGATTATTTTGCAGCTGATTCCACATTGTGTTCCTTGAACTAATGTTGTTCTGTGTTGCCGGAGTCTGTCACAAAGTATAACAATTTTCTATCTGACTTTTTGAAAGATTTCAGAGAAAGAAATTGTTTATACCGTAAAGATAATTATAGTTGACAGTTTTGTTTGCTAATAAATCAAAATTATTGGTCTTCCTTCATGTAGAACCAGTTAATTAAGAAGAATATACACAAACTTCAGAGCTGCAGTGTTATCATTTTTAACAACTAGAATAGTTCAACTATTGGTTGCACTTCGACTTGAAAAAATGTGTATATATATATATATATATATATATATATATATTCCAAGAATAATCCAGTACGGCGCAGGCTTTTTCCAGAGGCTGCAAATACGGACACGAACCCAGAGTTTAGTGCAAAAAAGGTGATTTATTCAGCAAAGGTGCTCCCAGTCATCACGACGCGTTTCGCGCTTCACAGAGCACTTGATCACACGACACAGTTGATCACCAGCCATAGGTTTAAGTACAACCCACCAATAGAATCTAAGCCTACAATTAGCATGGAAATAGAAGAGTTGAGCATCTAAAAACTACTCAGGCTCCGTTTGTAATACCTACAAGTTTTGCTTTAAATGCTGGCGGGGTTTATAAATTGTTAAATTCAAACCAACAGAAGTTTGCAAAACAGGCTGTGGATGTAAAAACCGTTTGACATACAAAATTAGTGATGGTGATTTAAAAACCTGAGTTAACAAACAAAAGGAATATTTTTGAGTAAATCAAAGTTTTTTCAAAATAATTAGCGTTTGTAGTGCAGTACTCAATCTGATGTTCATTGTGTTGAAAAGGTATATTAGTTTCATCATTTATAGAGTTTACAGTTAAATACAGATTTCGAGCAAAAAACATTATGGAGCCCCATATGTTATTCATGGCCACTCGAAATGTGCAAATATGCAAAAAGGAGAGATTTAAAGTGCTAGTGCGAAATTGAAGTTTTGTGGACTTGCTACTGAGGACATATACAGCCAATGGTAGATACGGTATTGCACAACAGTTGTAAATATTATCTGTAAAATACATTATTCGTCCTTAGTGCTAACCATATCTACATCAGCAGTATAAAAAATATATGCATATTTTAAAAGTCAGATATCATTAATGTTAATGGATTTTCAAACAATCTGCAATCAATACCCAATAGTTAATAGACATACAAATATTCATGAAATTCATATATAGGCCTGTAAACACCTTGAAATTGTTATTAAAAAGGCTAAAAAATGAATTCACATGGTATATCTAAAATCCTTGTATAAATAGATTGCTAAAATCTGAAATAACATAAGGCAATTAATTTGCATTTTATATAAATATAATTATCATAAACAATTAAAACATATTTCAATATTTACAAGTCCCATAGAAAAAATTGCACAAATTGTATATTCAGGAGAAGACATCATCTTTTCTTATCAGAGAC
Source organism: Lissotriton vulgaris (assembly GCF_964263255.1). Taxonomy (NCBI): domain Eukaryota; kingdom Metazoa; phylum Chordata; class Amphibia; order Caudata; family Salamandridae; genus Lissotriton; species Lissotriton vulgaris. Next base: position 973,732,735 of record NC_141693.1, on the reverse strand, counting down.
AAGTATACAGATCCTCAGTGATATTAAGGCCCGAGGGATGCTTTGTATTTAATTCAATTATGTACTGTGTTTCGAGGCGGCGTAGTTTGTCTTCTCTGTTACCGCCTCTTCTACTAGCCTGTACACAGTCAATGACAAAGTATTTGAGGTCACTGCTTCGGGAATTGTGTTTTGTTTTAAAATGCCTCGCTACAGGGTATGTGTTATCCTGGTTCCCAATTGCCCGTAGATGCTGTAAGATCCTTTTGTGTACTGGGAGCTTCGTGCTCCCTACATACAGCATGTTGCAGGGACAAATTAGCACGTAGACAGCATATTCTGTCTTACATGTTAATAATTTGGTAATCTTGTGTTCCCTGCAATCAAACGGAGAATGGTAGCTTTTCTTATTGATAGCTTGTTGACAGGCTTTGCATACCTTGCAGTTAAACAATCCTGTATGCATTTGATACCAAGTCGATGCTTCAAGGACCTCAGGGCTGGTCTTTACCAGTTCATCTTTCATATATATATATTTGCTGGCTTAGATAAAAGTTGACAATGGCTTCTGTCAGTATAAGTGATAAATGTGTACTAGTTTCTATTGTCCTTACCTAAAAATTAGAACATTAATTGATCTGCCAGTAAAAAAAAGTATTTATTTTTCCTGCTAACCTCCATATTATCAGTATTAAACGTTCCAAAGGAAAGATACGCACTTGTTTTTTTAAATTGCTTACATTTAAAAATACAGGTGTGAAAACTCTAAAAATGTAAAAATTCTAGCTTTGACTTGCATGCTTGCACCACGACTTTCTGAAACAAGATGACACAGTTAAGAAAGTCTGCATCATCCAATCGGAATAGAGCATTATTCACTTCTCTAAAATCACGGTATGCAGCTTCCTAATCACAGGGAGTAAGATAGTTTTAGTATATATAGAATAACATTTGCAAAAATATAAAAAGTGCAGCATGGATTGGCCAGATTTCCAATCGCATGGACATAGGCAGATGTCTAGATTAGCTTGAAAGCCTAATGGAAAGTTTAGTGACTATTTTGAGGCCAATCAAAAAACTTTGGGTTGAGCTAATCCATCCCTGATTTCTGCTTAAGTAGGCTGATAATCTAGATTTTTCTGACACCCTCTTTACTCTCTTTGCCTGCACAAGTTGGTACCAGCACGCTTGCAGGTGTTTCTTGCTTATACTGCTAGGGCCCTCTGGATTTTTAAATAGTTGACTGTAACCTGTCCTGCGCAAACAGGATTCAATATACTTTAGCCATGGGATTTTTTTGCCTTTGTCACATGCGAGGCAAACTTTTATGATATCTTTCGTAAGGGCTCCCTCTGTATTTTGCTTGATTGCCTGTCAAAAAAGCAGCGGATGAACGCTAATATAATCTTTCACAAAGGGGATGCCTGACTTGTTGTGACAGATAAAACTGAAGCTCAAAATTGCCACTACCAGGATCTTTCTGCAAAATCTGTTTTCTTCTAGTTGTACTTGGTGGCAATTCTCAGTTCCCCAAACCTCTGCCCCATAAATTGCAGACGGAAGGCACTGTAATCTATAGATCTTCAATAAAGGAACCAGAAGATTCCCTTTCCTAGGACAAGGCAAGCTAAGTAGCGAGCCTATGGCTCTGGAGAGTTTGTTCCCACTGTTTGCAATATGCCTTTTCCAAGAGCCACTATCACTCTATGTCATACCTAGGTATGCAAATGTACTTTGGCCGAGAAGGCTGTGATCACCTAGCTTCAAAGATGGTGTATTGTATTCCTTAGAGATCTAGTGATGCTATAAATTTGACAAAGCCATTCACTAGGAGAGAGAGAGACTTTGGGGTGCCAGTCTTCAACACGGCATCATCAGCTTACAACAATGCTGGTAATGAGGAACTCCGAATTATAGGAACATCAGTAGTAGTAGTGGTTAAAAATGAGTGAAGGTCATTAATGTACAATTTGAATAAAAGTGGGGCTCAAACACAACCTTGTCTCACACCTCTCATAATATTGTCTTCTGAGATTTCGCCATTAATTTTAATTCTTATTCATTCCTCCGTTTACATAAGGTAGGAAGTGAGCTAAGGCTTCTTCCAAACCAAGAGCAATTAGAATGGACCAAAGCTTGGGACGATTAATGCTATCAAATGCTGTTGATAGGTCCATAAAAGCTAAGTACACATGTGAACTTCTTGATATAGTGTACATCCCTATAATTCATTTAAGATTGAGGTACTGCGCCATAGTGCCCACTTTAGGTCGAAAGCCATATTGGCTGGGATGTATTATTAATTTTTCTTTGGCCTATTCATTTATGCGCTTATATAAAACCCTGCCCAGAATTTTAAAGTGGTGTCTATTAACGAGATGGGTCTATAACAGGTTGGCTGAGAATGATCCCCTTTTTAAAAAATAGGCACTATAATGGATGTTGACAATGATTCTGGGATAGGGGCATTGGCAAGGCTGTTGAAGACATTCAGTAGTAGTGGTGCCCAAAATATTGTATTGTGTTTTAGAAAGTCTATTGGTACCCATCAGGTGCCTTGCCCCCAACACTCTGCTGTAATGCCTCCTCTACCTAGTCCAGAGTCAGTTAAATTAAGCTCAAGTCAGGATCTGGCAGGGTATCAGTGATTGGGCTAGCCTGGTCATTAGTCAGATGACAAAGGTCCTGATGAGACCCGACAAGTTGTCGCTGGTTGTAACGTCTACACCCCCTCCCTTGGTTGTTTAGCTTTTGATTGTGTGGGGAGCTAATGTATACACACAGATACTATCTATTAAAAGATGAATGATTAAATTAAGTTGTGTACCTAGGAAATATATATGAGGTATTATGGTAAATGAGTCCCACTGGACAATTGTTGCATTTTAATCCCGAGGTTCACTTCAGCAAGCTAATGCTTTGGGATTGCCTCTGAAGAATTTGTCTTTAAAGTCAACACTCAATCACGTTCTCAGACTAACCTGTGCTACCAAATATATGCATTATAGTCAATCACTGAATTAAAGGAATCATGAAGCCCATTTATTGTTTTTACGGTGGAGTCTTCTTATCAACCATTTTTTAGAGATGCTGTAAGGTAAAACACCTGTGATGGACTTTAGCACAGAGAAATAGCTCTCACCATCAGCTTCTATAGAATCTTAAATCAGCTGCTCTGTCACTTAAAACTAAGAAACTAATTCTGAACATCCCGTTCAAACAATTATTGTCTCATATAATAAGACCTCTGTTTCATTAGAGAATACATACACTACTCACCCTCTACTCTGTAATTGAATGGAAGTTCTGAATCACTCTAAACCTTTAACCACCTGCCTATTGGATCTGTCACTCTGCACCAATGGTCTGTAGTGGCCTGAGAAGCGCAAGGTAAGGGTCAACATCACCAAACCACATAAACAGAACTGAGACAACCAGCATGCTGTTACAGCAGTTTTGCAATAAGTAATTTAGAATAGGAACAGGATCTCTATCATAAATTTTGACCGTAACAGTTTGTAGTAGAGCTTTGTTTGATCATAAACACAATAAATAAAAAAACGACAGGTATTTAGGATACTAATATATTAAGGAATTTACTGGAGGGACCTTTGGTGGCCACGATTTAAAAGAAATTGTCTTTTCCTTCTTTTGGTTCATATATGTATTTATGTTATTGTTTTCAGTTGCTTAGACAAATGATGCCAATTGTTTCATTTAGCCAACAGACATCTTGAACAATATATTTTTCTTTAACCTAGATTTATAGGAGAAACCTGTGAAGTTCAATATATTTCTAGTTCCTTATTTTCATCCCAAAAATGTATATCACAGTCTTAATGGGTGCAAGTACAACAGATGAGGACTTATGTACCTTGAATACTTTGACACTCCACTTCAGTCATCTGTAGGTTTGCTGGTGCTTACCTCTCTGACTTGTAGTCAATATTCACCCCTTCCCCAGGCTGCCTTCTCTGTAATGTTTATTGCTGTGGTGTGATTGGTTTGTTATCACTGACTCTACCAGGTTGGCCTGGTTGCTATTCTGTGTCTTCATGGGAGTCTCAATCTAAAAAGGTGACAAACATGGTGCAAAGTCTTCTTTTAGCTGGGGTTTGTTGGTATCATACTCCAGGTAGGTAAGATAGGTGTGATGGATAATTCTTCCAGAACATGACCCAGGAATAGGCTTTTCATACCCCTGGCACTAAAGAGTTTATCAATGTGCCAACCCGAGAAAGAAAGCCAGTTGTATTGCATCCACATCACAACACACCGAGAGCCATGTGAATGCAATAGGTTTTGGGTTACGATTAATTCTATGTGATATCACTGGGAAAGTTTGTGAAATCCAAACCATCTTTTATAATGGAAGACACACTCAGAAACACCAGAATACCAGAGATTTATGTTAAAGATGTATTTTATCATCAACATCCTATCCTAATACACACAATATAAATAATAACTATAGTAAAAATCAATAATATAGTAACCACAAAATTTACCAAAACAATGATCAAAAAATAATACTGTAACATATCAAAGAAATCATAAGATTCTTTTCTATTGCAATCTTCAACCCCACCCTCATGTCTTTGGCAAATTAAAATTTCCTTTCCACCAAAGAAGGAGCCTAATTTTGAGTTTTACGGTATACCTCCACTGAACAACTAAACCTAAATTAACCTGTGCTCAACCCTCTAGTAGCTTGGCACAGGTCGGTGATGCTTAATTTAGAGGCAATGTGAGAAGTATCTGTGCAGTGCTTCAAACAGTAATAAAGTGAAAACACCCCATAAAAAGGATCCCAAACCAGATTAGAAAGAGTGTTTTTTAATTAATAAAATAAGATCAAAATGACAAAACTCCAAAAAGTGAAACCGAAGATATGCCATTGTAAATATTTTGGTGAAAATTGCACCAAAAAGCTCACTGTGAACAAGTTCAGAGCAACCGGGATAGATTGAGGGCCAGCTATCGGTACATAGTTAGGCCTTCTGACCATAGTGTCTTAAATCCTGGTTTGCGGAGCATTTTGAGGATCCATGTCGAAGATGAATTGTGGAGCTGAAGTAATGCATTGGTTCCGGGGAGTGACAAGGCTCCAAGGCGAAGTCCTGCATCCTCTTTGAGGATCCCATCGACTAGAGCTTGCAATGCGAAGTCCAGCATCGAGGATGCATTGCGCAATTGAGGCAATGAATCGGTTCTGAGGAGCTGCGAGGCGGAGTCTGTTGTCGTCGTAGAGGCTGCTGCTGATGAGGAATTGAGGGCCTGCCCTGAGGATGCAGACTGCGGAGGCGATGTGGGTCTATGTGTCGGTACCAATCCACACAACAGTGCAGATGTGCCAGTTCTTCTCAGGGTTGCGCTGCACAGCAGAGGAGATGTCAGTTCTTCTGAATCCACAGAGGCTAGCAGAGCACCATTGGCCCACTTGCAAGGGTAAAGGACTGGGCTCCACTTGGCAGAGTATACTCACAGATGGCAGAGTCCAGGTGCTGGGGTTGAGGTTGTTTGAGCCTTCTGTCCCTGAGGGTCATGTCAGTAGGCCAGCCAACTAGCCCTTGGAGTCACTTTGGGGTCCTGGGTTTAACAGATGCAGGTCAAGTCCTTCTCACCCAGGCAAGAGGCAGCAGGCAGCAGGTCAATGCAGCAGTGCAGCACTTCTTCAGAGCAGATATTCCAGTAGACAGGCAGTGTTTTCTGCAGCATTGCAGTCCTTCTTCCTGACAGAGTATCCACAGGTCCAGAATTGTACTAAAGAGTGTCTATACCCTATTGTACCTTTAAAACAAAGTCATCAAACAAGAGACCTGAAGGCAAAAGTTATGGGGGAAAACAACACCAAGGATGCCAGGTCTTAAATAGAGTATGCTCTGTTTATTTAGAGATTAACCTATTAGCAGGAACACTTATAAACTCTGTGTCTTGATTTTGAAGAAGTTGTAGGTACGAAGTGACAGAAACTCAGACAATCCTCTATTCCTCCACAGAAGAGACTAGGAACAGGGTGGAGAGTGAAAAACACCACTGTAATATAATCTGTGTAGGGGGAATGGGAAATGGGGTATTGGCAAAAAAAGAGAAACACAGGAACCTTAGCTAATCTTGTAAATCCCTCATCATCCTGCAACAGACTGCATACCTCAGTTATATATGTTTCTATAGGGGTTTATCTAGGAGAAATGCAGAATGGGAATCTCTCTAAATATGGGCATTGAGCATACATGCACCTCAGTCTCCTTTCCCATGAGTAACCCTTACCTGATGTTCCCATAACATTAGCATATAATCATCATAGAAGGTACCATAAAAGCGAATTGGGCCTGGGAGCACCAGGATGCCCAAGTCGAGAAACTGCCAGGAGCCTGAAGTCAAGGAATGCTGATAAGAAGTATCATTATGGAACACAATTAACACAGCTGAGGGTTCAGGATCAAAAGGGGTAATAGAATGAAGATGAAAGAGCAGGTATGAAGGAAAAACCAGGAAAGGTGCACAAATCTATCCAGAAAGTTGTGCGTCAACATTGTTCATGCGTTGACACTTTTTATGCTGACCTGACCTGTTGAACGTATTTTCTTGATATTCTGATTGACCTGATTGTCCTTTTGCCATGAAGGCCTTCCTCGTCGTTCTCAGCCCCAGCCTCCATCGACCGGTCTTCCATACTTTCGAGGTCTTCCAGCTACCCTGTTTTCGAGCAGGCTTATCTCAGTGAGCTGTAGATCCCAACACTCAGATCTTCATTGTTGAATCCTACCGCTGTGCGACTAAAATATACGTTGCATCATTAATGAAGATTACTGGTAAACCATTGATGTGTTTCCCAAGTGGCATAGAACCGTATTAATTAAGTTCCGATTTGCTTATTCTTTTTTTTTTTTTTTTTTTTTTTGAAGATCGAAATCTGACTGGTTATAGTTAGTTATTTACTTGCTCTTGTGGTATATATTGCAAGGGGACATTTTAATATGTATATTACATGATTTCCAATGCAAAGGGCCTTTTTAGGTTTTGACTGGCGATGCGCACGTAGTGCGCATGCGCCAAAAAACCTTATGAGTTGTGTGTGGCGTCGGGTCTCCGCCCCCTCTTCCCATTGGCTAGCTCCACAAATGGAGGCTAGCCATTGGGAGAGGGAGCTGTCCGTCAATGCCGGACCAGATTTGGGGGCGTTCCCGAGAATTTTTGGCTTTTGGCTACGTCAGCCGAAAGCCTCTTCTCGTCAAAGCCCCCGAATCTGGTCCGAGATTGAGGGCACCCGCCTTCCTGCTCCTGTCTCCTGTTTGTGATTATGGTCCACAGTGAAAAGGCTCTCGTGAACTGTAATGTTTCCGCACTCATTGTGCACGGACTCAGTTGCTGACGAAGTGTTGAAGTCTGAGGCAGTCTCTGAAGGAGGCCTTTATGTCTTCTACAATTACACTGTAAGGAAGCCTGTTTGCATGAACCATCGCAAGAAGGAAAATATTTTCAAACATAGGTTACGGCTGAGGCTTCGACTAGAGCGGGACAGAATTGTGTAAGAGCCAAGACAAGGGGGGTAGCTAGTGTGTTTTTGTTTACTTTGTGTCTTCAACCGAACTGGAGTGAGGAGCACCTGACACGGTTTCTGGCATACCCTATGGAACTGTAATTCCGCCACTTCCTTCCTTGAACTGTATTTTAGTTCCCCTTGTCTAAAGCGCTCCGAAGGAATCTCAAAGCTAGGCGCAGCGCTTGTGAAATTTTCTAGATTAGTAACTTTTCAAAATAGGACCCATGCGTCATCGTTTAGTGCAATACTACATAATACCTGAAGATGGCGGCAGCGCTCTTTGGAGTCCGGTCTAACTCACGCAAGCAGCTCACTGTTCCGAGTTTGTTAGCCGGCTGCTGGCATCTGTCTCAGAGATGTCAAACACCCAGAGCCAGGATTCTCCCCACCTTGTGGCTTGTCATTTTGACCTTTATCTGCATTCATTTGTTTCTTTAGTACATATAGTTTGAATGATCGCAGTTCTGTAAAAGCACCTTTTCATGTTGTTCCAACAGTTGTCATATTTCGGTTTATTTTTTCTTGTTCATAGAAAGCGCTGCAGAGCTCTCGTCGTCGCCTCGGAGCGCTCCATCATTTCTGATTCAGGAGTCGAAGCACGGGGCCGCGCATCCAGCCACGTAAAAGTGCACGAGTACCATTTGTATGTGTTCAGTAAAGTGCCTGTGATGGTGTAAACCCGAGTTGCAGCAGCTCCCTGGCACCGCCTCACTCGCGCCAATGAAAAACCTTTTCCCAATGGTGTTAAGAGGCTGGTGTGACTCCAGCAACGCTCGCGCCTCCCTAAATCCGTTCCACTCAAAGCCTTTGATAAAGTAAACAAAACTTGGCGTAAAAGTAAGACGCGTAACGAGCATGCCTTACTTTAGTCCTGTGGTGTTGTAAACATGGTGTAGGGCACCTGGTTTAAATCTAAGATGTTAATGTATCACCCTTACTTTTTACTCCCATGGATGTCTTTGTGAGAATGTTGAAAAATGGCTGGTGTAAATCTCGATTCCGAAATGGTACCTTTATTTTACTCCAGAGGGCGTCTTTGTGGACCCGACGGCTGGTGTACATCTAAACTGCTTAGACGCCATCTTTACGTTACTCCAGAGGGCGTCTTTGTGACTCGAATGTTACACCAGTAACCCCCCTCTCTCCCCACTGGTAGCCCGTGTGTTTCTTTTAATATAAGATTTTTCATCCTGAATAAAGATGCAATCTCTAGTGATGAAAGACGTGTCGACTAGCGTGACGTAGGTTCCAGCCAGGTTATCTCAGCAGGTTTGGCTATCCCCAGGGCTTTAAAGGACGGGCACTGAGTACCGGCACTTCTCAAGAGTGACGGAACACTTTGAATTGGAGAGTACCTGCACTTCTCAAGAGTGACGGAACACTTTGAATTGGAGAGTACCTGCACTTCTCAAGAGTGAATGGAACACTTTGAATTGGAGAGTACCTGCACTTCTCAAGAGTGAATGGAACACTTTGAATTGGAGAGTACCTGCACTTCTCAAGAGTGACAGAACACTTTGATTTGGAGAGTACCTGCACTTCTCAAGAGTGACGGAACACTTTGAATTGGAGAGTACCTGCACTTCTCAAGAGTGACCGAATACTTTGAATTGGAGAGTACCAGCACTTCTCAAGAGTGACGGAACACTTTGAATTGGAGAGTACCAGCACTTCTCAAGAGTGACGGAACACTTTGAATTGGAGAGTACCTGCACTTCTCAAGAGTGACGGAATACTTTGAATTGGAGAGTACCTGCACTTCTCAAGAGTGACGGAATACTTTGAATTGAGACGGAATACTTTGAATTGGAGAGTACCTGCACTTCTCAAGAGTGACGGAATACTTTGAATTGGAGAGTACCAGCACTTCTCAAGAGTGACGGATCACTTTGAATTGGAGGGTACCTGCACTTCTCAAGAGTGACGGAATACTCTTCATTGGAGATTGGCGGCACTTCAAAGAAGCTAGCAGGTACTCTGGTGTAGGATTCCTGCACGTCTGTTTTTCTCCTTTCAAGCACCGTCTCTCCCAGTTGTAAATAGAGACTTTCCGCTCTACAAAGCATTTTTCAAGCAGTGGCGAGCTGGCCTGGTGCTGGAGGGAGCCCCCCGGTGCGTCTGGGAGGGTGATGGGTCTGTCAGGCCTCAAACAGGGGTTCACGCGGCTCCTAATGAGGGGTTGAAGTGGGAGTATTTATTTGTTTATCGTAAACACAGTCGTGAGGTGAGCGTTTTTAAAGGGGCGGGGGGAGTGAGCATGAAATAAACATTTCATTTTTAAAAGACAGTTTATATACAAGCTTTTTGTAGTTTTAAATGTGGAAAAATGAAAGATGTAACTTACCTTTTTATAAGTTACTTTTTGAGGCAGGCAACAACCACAGTAGATTGAGAACTTTCCTACGGCCATTACGAATGTTGGCATTGATTTTATATAGTGTGGACATGGCCTGAAGGCATCAGAGCACTTTACAAGAAAACAGTCCCCAAACAGTCGTATGAGCACATTAGAGATACAACCTAGGAAGGATTACAAGCAGGTGATCTACAGTACGTGGGTTATAGGCGGTATGCGACTACAGTTCCAAACAATCCATACAGGAGTAAATGTGGGATCCATTTCATTTTCAAAAAATCTTTATTTCGATCACAGATCATAAAAGATGCAGAGCAATATGTACAATTAAAAACTTATTAAACATAGTGTGATCCAAATTTAAGAAAATTAGTTTAAATATTAGGTAAGACAGTGAAGAAAAACCGCTGATGATGTCCATTATACCAGTCTTTTCATCATTCGGCTGCGGGTGAACCACAATGAAGTTAAAAATTTTGAGAGTGCAAAAACTACAGGGGGAGAGAGGTCTGATTTTAAGACTCTATAAGCGGTTTGGTAAGATCTGAATCCCAAATTCCTGAGCATCGGAACTAACCAATATTTCCTGCTCCGCTCGTAGCCCTTACAGAAGAAGACCGCATGCATGTCGTCCTCCTTCGCGTGTGAACACATTGGGCAAGATGGTACAGTGGAGCACGATGTCCAGGACGCTGTAAACGAAGCTAGAGGAAGGCATCCATAGCGCCATTGTAGAAACAATTTCCTTGTTAGTGCAGGGGAAATCTCATCTATAGTTTTTTCGAGGGAATAGGTGTCTTTCATTTTCAGGAATAAACTTGTCAGGGACCCCTCTCGAGTGTCATTAGAGGCTCTGGTGAGCATCAAGGCATAGTAGGCACTCGCGAGTACCTTTTTTGGGATCTTGGTACATGAATTGGAAGGATCTGTCCATAGTTCCGGGAAGCCCATTTCCTCGAACCTTCCCTTGACATAAGTCAGCCAAGGAATCCTCTTTATGTTCCGTAGTTCCAGGAATTCCTGTAGTTCCTCTCTATAAGATACGAGGTCTGGGCTACACCACAGACGCCTCCAGAATTTTAGGGGTTTGAGTCCTAACTCCTCTGTTATGGGTTTAATTCCCCAGGGTCTAATCTAAGTGGTAGTAATGGGGTGCTCTGGGGGAGGGCAGCTACCTGTCTCAAAAATGTATTCTCAGTGGACTGTAGCTTGGAATGCTGGGTGTAACCCCACAACTCACCCCCATATGTAACCCCTGCCCTGGCTTGTGTTTTATATATATGAATAATTGGGGTAAGTGGTCGATAACTTGATTTATTTGCCAGGCGCAAAGTGCCACCCGCCAACTGTGCCAGTTTGATGGTCACTTTGGCCTGGTGCGACGTCCAAGTTAGGTGTTCGTTTATAGTAATCCCCAGGTATTCAATATTATGCACCCGTTCTAATTGAACCATGCCTAGCTTGGGAGGGGCTCTATTTCGGGAGTTGGGATTTAGAATCATGAATTTTGTTTTTTGGGGATTAACTTCCAGTCCCCGGTCAGAGCAAAAGTCTAGGAAGCCATCCAAAATGCGTTGGATCCCCATCGGAGATTTAGACAGCAACAGGGTGTCGTCTGCAAACATAATTGCAGGCACCCTGTTGCCAGTCAACTTTGGGGCGTCAGAATTGGCAATCCTGTTTAGGTGGGCAACAACCCCGTTCACAAAGATGCAAAACAGGGTTGGTGCGAGCACACAACCCTGTCTTACACCCCTGCGAACGGGGAACCTTTCGGTTAGTTTGCCACCTTTGCCACACCTAACGCGGGCGTAGTTGTTACAGTGAAGTCTCATCAGGATTGCCAAAATATCTGCGGGGACATTCAGCTCTTCCATGACTCTCCACAACCTTGCTCTAGGCACCAAATCGAAGGCGGCGCGTAGGTCTACAAAGATGGTATAAAGACTGCCGCCCTCGATTACCGCTGTTCTCCAATAGAGCAGGTGTAACCTGAATATTTGATCTGTGGTGGATACACCCTCCCAGAATCCTGCCTGGTATGGGGACAGGATGTCCATTTCTTGAGTCCACGCTTGCAAACGATTTAAGATCAGTCTGCCAAAAAGTTTTTGGGATATGTCAATCAGACTGATAGGTCGATAGTTGGATGGGAGCAGGGGGGATCCCTTTTTATAAATTGAGACTACCTCTGCTCCCCTCCAAGTATCGGGCACAGTCATTCCCCCCTGAATGGCATTAAATATTAGTGTGAGGTACGGTGCCCAAATCCCTGGTTCCTGTTTAAACAGGTCCCCCGGGACCCCATCCAATCCCGGGGCTTTTCCAGCAGCTAGGCCTTTAATGGCCTCCCTCACCTCTTTTTCAGTGAATAGGGCCCCTGAGAAGGTAGGTGTAATTAAAGGTCCCTCACTTCTAAGATCCACACCTCCCTCTGCATACAGCGCTTCAAAGTGGGCCTGCCATACTGAGGGGGCTATGTTGGGCTCTATTGCTGAAGATAACTCAACCGTGCCATTCGCTACTACACGCCAAAATTTACGTGAGTCTCTAGTTGACAGTGCTTTAACGAGATTCTCCCAATAGTCGTAGTCCCATTCCGCCCTAGCATTCACTAAAAGGGATTTATACGTATTTCTCCTGTCACGGATTTCTTCCCTGCTAAGGCGTCCCTTAATGGCAGATAGCAAATGGGCCTTGGCTTTCCTACACGTGGCGTTATACCAAGAGGTCTTTGGCTTGTAGCCCTTCCTTTTCATAGAGGTTGTGAACAAGTCTTGTTCAAGAGAGTCAATGATGTTTTTGTGGATTTGTGCTAACTCTCCTCTAATATCTTCATCTTGGTCTTTAGTGCCTAGGTGGAAGGCACTCTCCAATAATGGGATTAACCTTTCATAAAGACAGGGTATTTTGTCCGTGCTATTAGCCAACTTCTCCCACTTGACTTTCCTGCGATTGTTTTCAAGTAGGAGGCCCGACTTATCTTTGCCAGATCCCTGTGGTATGTCCTCGTTCCCGGGAAGGGAATAAGTCAGTTCCAGGGAGTTGTGGTCACTATCCGATCTTGGGCACACTTTAAAGTCGACTATTGCTGGCCACATAAAAGTTTTGACCATGATATAATCAAGTCTGGATTCACTACCAAGTTTGTTGTAAGTGGGGTTACTTGGTATATCCGAATTACAACGGCCATTACATGCCCTAAGACCAAGATTAAGAGTAAGGGCATTTATCTGTAGGGCTAGGGGAGTCCAGGCCCTTGGGGGTGGTGCCGCCGTCTCGGGTATGAGCCAGCAGGAATCTTCATCTAGGGAAGGACCATCACGTAATCCAGGCAGAGGTTCATAGTGGGAGTTAAAATCGCCCCCAACCAAACAGGCGAGATCACACGGAATGTCCTCTAAGAACCTAGCTAACTCGTCTACAGTGGGCGACTCTTTGTGCATTTGGGTCGGCCTAGAATAGATATTAATGACTAGTAGCTTCGATGAGTCAGGCCATTCTAATAAGACAGCCAGCAGATCGTCGGAAGCGGTCTCCAAGATGGTGGCTTGGCAGCCTAGGTCCGTTGCTACCCCTATCATTAATCCCCCAGATGGTCTCCCCTTTCCCCCCCACTTGGCTGTTTTGGAGAAAGAGGCAAAGCCAGGTAAATCTATTGCTTCTCGCGCCCAGGTTTCTTGTAGACGTATTAAATTTTTGGGTCTAATGTAGGAGCCCCACTCTAAACAGTCTAATTTGCTAGAGAGCCCTGCCACATTCCAAGAGATTACTGTTATGTGTAATGATTGGTCGCGTGGCGGGCTCACAACGATATCGATGGGCTCGGGATGGGCCCTTTGGTTTGGGGAGGGATGGGTCATACCCAGTGGACTAATAGCAAGGGGTAAAGGAGGATTCGTCATGCCTGAAGTCTGGATCGGTTCACCTGAGCTTGCTGTCGATGAATCCGGCAGTATAGATGTATTCATGTCAAGTGAGGGAGCTGTGAGTGTATTGATGATAGTTGGGGAGGTTGCGGGAGCAACATTCCCCTTTTCAGCCACCTGTCAATCTACCATATCTAGGTTACTATATCGATTTTGTTTTGGTAGATAGGCAGGGTAGTGAGTTCTATATGGCCCGGGAATTCCCCTCCTATAGCCGCCACCACCCCTCCTCCTAGTGACGGTTTCCCACCCAGCCTCATCCCCATAACCAGGGAAGTACTCAGCTGGTCTTCCCCTGTGTGAAGGGTAATTGTTGGTCTCTCTGGGGCAAGTTTCCCAACCCTCCAATAACTCTTGGTGGTGGCCCCACCTGTGATCCTCTGAGTTATATAAATTGGAGGGGTAGAAAAAGGAAAGGGGAAGTGTTTGGATGGTGTTACCAAAATCCTCATCAGCAGCACTGGAGCAGATATATGCAGCTGTGTTGGGGTCTCTGAAGGAGACCAGAATACAGTCTCCTCTGATGGTTTTCCTAGTATGCCCCACCCATGCTACTCTCTTGGTCGTAGAAATATCACTCGCTGTTCCTCTCGGAAGTGGTCTATTTACCGAGAGCCAGTTTATCACTTTATTCTTGAGTGAAGTGTATGATTCAAATGTGGGGGGGTCGAGTTCAGGGACCCCAACCAAAACTACGGTGTAAGGGGCGGCTTCTGGTGGGAGGTTTACAAACTGTAATTTTCGTTTGGTATGTTGTTTCTCTCCCTCGAGTGGGGGATCGTGCTTGGTTTTTATCAGTGGCGTAGGATTTGATTTTGATGAAGGAGCTGGTTTTGGGGTAGCGGTATTTGGTTGCTGTGTGGGTGTCGGGGCCTTGTGTGCAACTGTGGATTGTGGTGGATTGATTTTTGCAGGTTGTGTGGCTTTAGATTTTGAATCTGATGGTTTGTTGTTTGTTACAGCCTGTAGATTATTGCCTTTAACAGGTTTAGAACCTGTACCCTCCTTTGATAATTTGGTCCCGCTATTGTCAGTTTTCCTAGCATCGGCAAGTTGCACAGTTGCCTTTTCAATACTCACTAATCTTGCTTCTATCTTAATCAGTCTCGCCTCAAGGGGACTTAATAAAGACCTGAGCAGTGAACCTATATCCTCCAAAGTGATATCATCTGAGGAGGTGTCTAATTGGACGTTATCAGTAGATTGTGGAAGTGGGGTTAGTTTGGGTGGTCTAGAAGTGGTTAACGTTCCCGATCTTTCCACCGTGGAAGCAAGGGCGGTTAGTTTCCTCCCCTTACCTCTAGCTTGTTTAGATTTGGGAGTTTTGGACCTAGGTTCTTCTAAGTTTTGTGGCCCATGCTTCTTTTTTGGAATGGCCCCCTCTCTGGCTCCCTTGTTGTTATCACTATTGGGTTCTGCAGTTAGAGGTATCTCTGTGTTCTGCGATGATATAGGCTGGGTGGTTTGGGTGGTGGGTAAAACCATGAGGCTCATGTCCTCTAGATCACTTGGAACATCAATAGTGAGTTCTGGACTGGTTGTTAGGGTATCCGTGAGATGGCATGGTACCTGATCAGAGCAATGCGTGATAGGCCTACCCGAACTATTTTCTGGGGTTCTGGCTAGTGCCATAGGTCCCATAGATGATCTCCTTACCCAATCTATTTCTTGTGATATTCTTCGGTCCAGGACCTGGATCTCCTCAATCAGGAGTGAGCCAGCCTTGGCAAAGTAGGTGTCAATGGGGCCTTTAACCGCTCCGGCTGCGGCAAGGGAAGATGTTTTACTTCTTGTTTCCCGTGTACACATTTCACTAAGTGTCAGTAGTCTTGGTGGGGCAGGCAAAGAGAAGGGGCCCGGACCGGACTCTCCCGTACTCGAACGGCCTCAAACGGCCCGCTCTTTGCCCGGTCTTCGCCCCGTGCTCCGACCCGCGCGCGTCCCGCGTCGCGGTTGAGCTGGGGCGGGTTAAGTACACAGAGGCAGGGGGCGTGGCCGCCGGGGGAAGAGGCACCAGCTGTGTCAGCTGAGGCTGCTGGTCCTCGCAGTCCTCCGGTCGGCTCCACGCGCAGTCAAACGCTCAATGCCACAACCTGGGAGCGCGTTGGTTCTTCACCGACTGTGAAGCCGCTCACACCAGCAAGGCACTGAGGATATGCAAATGAGGGGCACCCGCGAAGCGGGTGTCGCGAAAGGTAGCGCTATTCAAGAATCCAAATGGCTGCAGGAGTCTATCTCTCTCCGTGAAGGGCAACAATCCCCAGAGGCACCCACTCGATCAGTGGACTCAGGCGGTCTTATCACGAGAGGCAGGGGGCGTGGCCGCCGGGGGAAGAGGCACCAGCTGTGTCAGCTGAGGCTGCTGGTCCTCGCAGTCCTCCGGTCGGCTCCACGCGCAGTCAAACACTCAATGCCACAACCTGGGAGCGCGTTGGTTCTTCACCGACTGTGAAGCCGCTCACACCAGCAAGGCACGGAGGATATGCAAATGAGTGGCACCCGCGAAGCGGGTGTCGCGAAAGGTAGCGCTATTCAAGAATCCAAATGGCTGCAGGAGTCTATCTCTCTCCGTGAAGGGCAACAATCCCCAGAGGCACCCACTCGATCAGTGGACTCAGGCGGTCTTATCACGAGAGGCAGGGGGCGTGGCCGCCGGGGGAAGAGGCACCAGCTGTGTCAGCTGATGCTGCTGGTCCTCGCAGTCCTCCGGTCGGCTCCACGCGCAGTCAAACGCTCATTGCCACAACCTGGGAGCGCGTTGGTTCTTCACCGACTGTGAAGCCGCTCACACCAGCAAGGCACGGAGAATATGCAAATGAGCGGCACCCGCGAAGCGGGTGTCGCGAAAGGTAGCGCTATTCAAGAATCCAAATGGCTGCAGGAGTCTATCTCTCTCCGTGAAGGGCAACAATCCCCAGAGGCACCCACTCGATCAGTGGACTCAGGCGGTCTTATCACGAGAGGCAGGGGGCGTGGCCGCCGGGGGAAGAGGCACCAGCTGTGTCAGCTGAGGCTGCTGGTCCTCGCAGTCCTCCGGTCGGCTCCACGCGCAGTCAAACGCTCAATGCCACAACCTGGGAGCGCGTTGGTTCTTCACCGACTGTGAAGCCGCTCACACCAGCAAGGCACGGAGGATATGCAAATGAGCGGCACCCGCGAAGCGGGTGTCGCGAAAGGTAGCGCTATTCAAGAATCCAAATGGCTGCAGGAGTCTATCTCTCTCCGTGAAGGGCAACAATCCCCAGAGGCACCCACTCGATCAGTGGACTAAGGCGGTCTTATCACGAGAGGCAGGGGGCGTGGCCGCCGGGGGAAGAGGCACCAGCTGTGTCAGCTGAGGCTGCTGGTCCTCGCAGTCCTCCGGTCGGCTCCACGCGCAGTCAAACGCTCAATGCCACAACCTGGGAGCGCGTTGGTTCTTCACCGACTGTGAAGCCGCTCACACCAGCAAGGCACGGAGGATATGCAAATGAGCGGCACCCGCGAAGCGGGTGTCGCGAAAGGTAGCGCTATTCAAGAATCCAAATGGCTGCAGGAGTCTATCTCTCTCCGTGAAGGGCAACAATCCCCAGAGGCACCCACTCGATCAGTGGACTCAGGCGGTCTTATCACGAGAGGCAGGGGGCGTGGCCGCCGGGGGAAGAGGCACCAGCTGTGTCAGCTGAGGCTGCTGGTCCTCGCAGTCCTCCGGTCGGCTCCACGCGCAGTCAAACGCTCAATGCCACAACCTGGGAGCGCGTTGGTTCTTCACCGACTGTGAAGCCGCTCACAACAGCAAGGCACGGAGGATATGCAAATGAGCGGCACCCGCGAAGCGGGTGTCGCGAAAGGTAGCGCTATTCAAGAATCCAAATGGCTGCAGGAGTCTATCTCTCTCCGTGAAGGGCAACAATCCAATAATGGAAAAAAATGGAAGGAATATATTTTTTAGAGCTACCGGACAGGCTTCAGACACAGAGAATTGCCTCTGGTTTCAGGGATCCAAGCACTGCTCCCCTGGTCTTATAGGGACTGGTTACAGTTATGAAGTACGGGCGTTGGTTTCAAGGATCCCTGTGCTGTTTTCCCAGGCCAGCTGTTTGCTGCCCTCTCCCAGCCTGCCCTCTCCCAGCCTGCCCACTCCCAGCCTGCCCTCTCCCAGCCTGTCCTCTCGCAGCCTGTCCTCTCGCAGCCTGTCCTCTCGCAGCCTGTCCTCTCCCGGCCTGCCCAATCCTAGCCTGTCCCCTCCCAGCCTGTCCCCTCCCTGCCCTTTCCCAGCCTGTCCTTTCCCAGCCTGTCCACTTCCAGCCTGTCCACTTCCAGCCTGTCCTCTCCCAGCCTGTCCTCTCCCAGCCTGTCCTCTTCCAGCATGCCCTCTCCCAACCTGCCCTCTCCCAGCCTGTCCTCTCCCAGCCTGTCCTCTCGCGGCCTGTCCTCTCGCGGCCTGTCCTCTCGCGGCCTGTCCTCTCGCTGCCTGTCCTCTCGCGGTCTGTCCTGTCCCGGCCTGCCCACTCCCAGCCTGTTCTCTCCCAGCCTGTCCCCTCCCTGCTCTTTCCCAGCCTGTCCTTTCCCAGCCTGTCCACTTCCAGCCTGCCCTTTCCCAGCCTGTCCTCTCCCAGCCTGTCCACTTCCAGCCTGCCCTCTCCCAACCTGCCCTCTCCCAACCTGCCCTCTCCCAGCCTGTCCCCTCCCTGCCCTCTCCCAGCCTCCCCTCTCCCAGCTTGTCCCCTCCCTCTCCCAGCCTGCCCTCTCCCAGCCTGTCTCCTCCCTGCCCTCTCCCAGCCTGTCCTCTCCCTGCCTGTTGTCGTGTCCCGGCGGCAGCAGGCAGGTGCGTGCACTGCGTCCCCGAAGTAACAGCCCTAAAGCAAGCAAGAAGTACGCCCCCCCTCCCACCAATCCCTGTTAGGTAGTGGAAACTGTCCAAACTGGGGTGCAGACAGCCCCTCTCACCTTTCGGCCTGGTACCACTGCACCAGCCGCACTACTTCCCTACTGACCGTTCTCCACTTCAGCCCCGTCTAAATTACAATTCATGCTTGTGACCCTTTTGCCTGCTTGTGCTTGTTTTCATGACCCTGTTGCCTGCTTGTGCCTCCGTGTGCCCATGTTGCCTGCCTATGCCTCTGTGTGCCCCTGTTGCCTGCTTGTGCCTCCGTGTGCCCCTGTTGCCTGCTTGTGCCTCCGTGTGCCCCTGTTGCCTGCTTGTGCCTCTGTGTGCCCCTGTTGTCTGCTTGTGCCTCTGTGTGCCCCTGTTGCCTGCTTGTGCCTCCGTGTGCCCCTGTTACCTGCTTGTGCTGTGTGGGTGTGTGCGGAGGGCTCTGTGTGGCTGTGTGTGTAGGAAGCTTTGTGTGGCTGTGTGTGTGGGGGGCTCTGTGTGGCTGTGTGTGTGGGGGGCTCTGTGTGTGGGGGGCTCTGTGTGTGTTTGTGTGTGTCATTTGCGAGAGATAAAGCTAGTGGCATTGTAAATGACAATGCCATTTATTTATGTTAAAAAAAACATAAATACAAATAATGTCAAGAGCAATGCCAACAGCTCTAACTTTAACAAAGGCAAAACCATTGCATTGTAAATGCTTGTTTTCAATAATTTCAAGGAACTCCATGTGTTTTATTTTTACACACAATTACAACTCTTGAATTGTGACACCATGATTGGTGGCCAAATGCAGGGGGAAAGCTGCTACTCAGTTGAGTACTAATGGATATTGAAAGCCAGATTGCTGTGCTGTATTGTCATTAAAAATAAGGGATACCTTGGAACTGAATGATTAAACATTTTCTGGAGGAGTTCTGCATTAGAAGTGTGATGTTAAAAAACATTAGTATTTCTTATCTTGAGTATTTAACTATAAGGTTGTGGTGCAAATCTGTCTTTTACTGAGAAGCTATTAATTTATAGATTTGACCATTCTCTTAATACTATCCCAACACAAACTGTAAAATATGATTTTCTTTTTCAATTTTCACAATTAACAGTGTAAACAAGCCTAGCTACCATAGTAAACTGCAGGTGTACAGTCTATCCAGTTGTTACATTTTGTGGACTAAGAAAAACCAAAGGAAATTGTGGACTACCACTTCATGTTGTTACATATAAATAGCATGATTCTATCTACCTTGATCATTCTAAATAGCCTATACATTTTAATATGTAGTAAACAATTATTTCATGATGGATAAAATCCCACTATACCTCTGTAGAATTAGTAGAGCATCAAAGAGTTTAAAAGAGGGAGAAAGTTTAAAAGATTGATCAAAGTAAGAGAAAAATGTTAATTTCTCAGACCGTAAGAGCTGTTATAATACTTAAGACTCCAGAATGTCTCGACAATGGATGAATGCCCATTAGAACCCCTTCACAGCAAATATGTCCTCTCACACAAGAATGTGTTATCATGTATACTTCTGAGGGCCCATCTACTCGCTACTCCAAACACTCACTAATTCAATTTATTTGAGTATTCTAGATCCTGTCACCCGCTTCAATCAGGTCTTACCCCCTGCTTCTCTTTGAAAGTCACTTAAAAGAAAATTATGTAGCAGAAGTGGACACACACATCATCAGTCCTTTGAAAAATATTGCACACCCTCTGCTGCCTATGTTAGCTACCCGTGGTCCCTGCTGCCACTTTCCATACACCCGTACATTTACATTTCCACTTCACAATAGGGTCTAACAAAAATTATCCTGGTGAAAACCCCAGGGCTTGTCAGAGTAGGTGGCCAACACCATTGCCCTCTACAGTAGTCTGTGAGATTCCCTATAACTAAATCCTTCTCTGCAGGATGTTATGCAGAGTAATAACAATCAACCCTTAAATGGATTGATGTTAACAATGTTTTTCACAGTGAGTAGATCAGGTCAATTCTCTTTATTGTACAATTTCATAATAAACTGATCATCCCTACGCCCATGATCTCTGTCTTGCCACCTTAACCAACCTACTCTTTCTGTATTGAGTGTAAGCTTAACCAAATCCAGTGGAACAATCAATTCTGTAGTCAAGGCAACCAACATGTGGGTGGAACCAAAGCCCCCTACTTTGTACTACTCTGAAAGCTCTTTTTTGTTGATCAAGCAATCTCAAGTGACGCTGCACTGTCAAGCCAGACCAAAAAATGTTTTCTGGATTAAGTGATCTGTAAATCATGCAAATATCATATAAAATGCTAGCAATATTCACCATTTGTTTAGTAATAAGAATACTACATGATATTCCTCTACCTTACTTTAGTGTTTTGCTACATGAAACAAAATCTTTGTTGACTTGAGAGCTGAACATATCCACACACGTTTAAAAAGTGTCAACATTTGTGACTTATCGGGCTAACTCTTCATAGCCTCTCCATTGCCACTTTCCACCTCCCATTAACTTGTCACTTTCCAAGCCAAATGTGCATGAGTCCAAAGAACTCAGGGCCGGATGATGGTAAATATCATTTACTGATTCTAAAATACAAAATTTTACTGATTGTGTATTTTAGAATTGGTAAATGGTATGTAGCTAATGATTCTGTAAATTTTACCGGATCGGTAAAATTCGGTAAATATCGATTCGGTATTTACCGATTCGGTATTCCCCATTCATTCCTATGGGCCTGGAGGCCCATAGGAATGAATGAGAATTACTGATTCAGTAAATACCGAATCGGTAATAGGGGGTAGACTTACAAGGTTGGCAAGGTGTCACATTGACACCCTGTTGCACCCCTGAATAGTGCATGGGTGCACATGTGGCACACATACATGCCCTAAGGGCATGTATGTCTGCGACATGGCACTGTTAAAAAAGCACACAATTGCTTTTTTAACGGTTTTCGTTATTTACCACCACCTTGTAGTTGGTGGTAAATAAGGAATCCTTAAATGTGAAAAGCACTCACTTGATTGCTTCCTACATTAAGGATTCGGTAATTTACCGAATCAGTATGTTAAGAATTCGGTAATTTATCGAATCCTACAATCATGCCACCTACATTCCAAATGCCAAATACCGGTCGGTAACGGACGAAATTCGGTAATTCCGTCCGTTACCGACCTGTATTGGGCGACCTACATCTGGCCCTCAGATTTTAACGAGGAAAGATATTCAAAAGCTAGTAGTACTGGCATCCAAAAGAAATAGAATGGACTGACTTTCAGCAGTATATTTTGCATGTTCATGAGAGCGAACAGTTGAGGACTGGTAAATGTATAAAAGCAAAGGCTGCAAGAGATGTTGGCGTGAATTCTTTATTGATATGTTTGTAATGTACTGACTGCCTATTTAAAAAGTAAATAAATTCTTAAAAGAAAAAGCTGACTAATAAACGCAAAGCACAAAATGTAATTTGCACCTTTTGCCAAAGCATTAGCAGATTTTAGTAGTGCCATTCTGATTATCATGCAGTGCTTCTAAGAGGTGAATTCATCTAAAACACCAGTTCCTTTTTTTAGTCAGCATGCGCTAATTTGCATGATTTATTTTGAGAGCAGCTACACTTAATGCAGTAAACTTAACACTAGTAGGCTGACTGCTTTTCAAAATACCTTACAGATTTCATTTCCAGCCAATCTCCGAGAATTGTGTTTAATTAGGATGCCAAAGTTACAAGAGTGCCAAAGTGTGTGCAATTATGCAATTTTCTCTTGATCTCACAGAGTCTTCCTCCGAGCTATTAATCAGTATGCAGACATGCTAAACAAGAAATTTCTTGATCAAGCGAACTTTGAGTTACAGGTAAGACTAAACGTTACTTATTCTTTTAAAAAAAATGTTTAAGCATTTCTCCACTCATCAAAGTATAATTATTAAGCGTGATCCTTTTAATTATTTTCTGAACCTGCTATTTGAAGGTTTTATTAATCGAACATAACTTCGACAGGATTTACATGGCATGTGCTTAATTACTGTACACTGGGAATACACTGAACCTTTCCCATTTCATAACCTATTCAAATGCATGTGAAAGCAAAGGCTTGGGGCATCAGCTTCATATAAGGCGTTGTATTAAGATTTACCTCCGTAGCCCCCTCACTGGATCCATAAGCCTGCACATTATGTGGATGTTCCTGAAATGGCCCACATGGAATATTCCAGTACTTTCACGGTCCATTTTGTGGGGATGGCAAGCGCTTTGGTATGTGAAGGGGTGTAGGGTGTACAGAGGTTTTGGAGGTTTTGGAAAAAGGGTGTTTCGAAATGTATTTGCTTTTGTTACCTCATGCCCAACAGGTGAAGGTAGGCAAATTGTATATCAATTACATATATCACATGCTGAATGTCAGCAAAATCTCACATGTCCAAATGTGTGGATGTGCTTGGTCAGCGGTGTGGCACACAGTTGCATAGGAAGAAGGCAGCATTGAGAAGGTCCATTGCAATGCGAGTCTTAACGTTAAAAACAATTGATAAAAACACATAGTGTAAGTCAGTTATACAAACAACAAAATTACTCAATCATCATATACTATATAAAAAGTGCATATAAAAGAACTTATACTAGTGGCAAACAATATTATTCTATTCTAGAATAGAATAATATTGCTCTGTACCCAGTTGCTTCCATATGTCATCACCATGCTGTCAGCCTACAATGGGTGGATATGGTTTAAAAGCTGTGCCTCATGTTCTTCTGCCACACACATTCCCACATTTTTATAGCATTTTGTTCACTGTTGGGCATAGCAGCCTCAGAAGGTACTGTGGGCCTGTGTAACTTGACAACTTCAATCTTGTAGTTTCAAAGAGTATTGCGAGGGATGCAGGACACAGCTAGAGGAGGGACTGGTGACCAACACATTCTAGTTGGAGGTAGCTCTTCAGAAGAAATGCTGCAGATGCATTATGTATGAGTCCCTCAGATGGATTTGCACAGTAACTCCATGACATGGCTGTCCTAGAGATCCAAGAGTTGTCCTTCCCTTTGAGTTTCCATTTAACGTATCCCTAAACATAGACATTATCTGTCTTCCTGAACTATCTCAAAGCGCTGCTGTAAAACAGACTACAAGGGGCACCGTATAAGTAAGGGAATACAAATGCATGCCTTCCAAATAAGGCCCTTAAAGGAGTTCCGAAGTAAAACACTGATTAAACCAGGAAAAAGCCATTGGGGCATCTTGGATGTTTGATTTAAATGGATGACAATGAAAACACCATAAATGTGTAATGAAGTCCTCATAGACCATCATTATGGGTGTGGTCAAGTGGAAGAAGGATGCGACTCTGATAGAGTACGAGTTGCCTGCTTTCCTTAGTGTTGGAACACAGGTCACTGTTGGGCTGAGTACTGTTACTGGATGTGGACCCTCACTTCTGGCTGCAGTTACAAGGGGCCTCGGACAGTGGGCCCTACCTGACCCTCTCTGTCACCAGGTGGAAGGATACAATGCACCTAGAGCTTCCCTGCTCTCCGACACCCCCACCCCACATTGGCCTCCTCACTACTAGATACTACCTGCTTAGAGCAGGTGGTAAATGAAGTAGAAACTAGCCTATTACTGGGCACCCCCAGGGGGATTTCCAAGAAGATATTGACACAGTCAATTTCTGGCCCAGTAACCTATGATGCATTGACTTTTGTTCGTGGAGGAAACTATCCAGAACCAGAATCCAGCACTTCTAGTACTCTTTAATCACTGTACACGTATTCACTTACGAATGATACAATTCGAGATACTGAGCATAAACATATAGTTAACGGTGCTATGGCAGTGTATTTGTTTAAAAATATTTTTGTTAATGTAGATAGTTATTTCCAACTTGACTGCATGTTTTTTGTATGTATGATATTTCTGCTTAATTATAAAAACTTTAATTAAACATTGGATGTACAGCAGATTTTACCTTTACAATACTACAGAAGAGCTAAATAATTTTTTTTAAGTGGGTAACATGCATTTCAGTTAATATGATAGAATATCTGGTACAGTCACTGTATTTGAAAATACATCCCTTCCTACATAGAATATATATTATAAACAAATGCATCTATACATTCCAGTTTGCCTCTTCAGGTATGTAAACAAAGTTTGAGTTTGTGACGCTAAACATTTATCCATGACCTTGCATATGTTTTGTGTTTCTGCAGCTTTGGAACAACTACTTTCACCTGGCTGTTGCTTTTCTTACGCAAGAATCTTTACAACTGGAGAATTTTTCAAGTGCTAAACGAACGAAAATACTTAACAAGTAGGTTGTATTTCAGTGGATTAACACATAACTCACGACTAAAATAGAAGAAATGGTCATTACAAGTGGTTACCATATTGTATTATTTCCAGATTACTTTTTTCTTTATTTTATATTTTCCTGATCAAGGTATACGTAGTTCTATCTTTCTACTCAATAACTATGTTAAACTTTTCAAATATAAAGCGCCCAGTCCTCGTGGGCGAGTAGGTAGCAGAATTAAAAAATAGTTAAAATTCTGATTTAGAATTCAAAAACATTTGTCTTTGTGATTTTCGATGTGGCTTTATGGAGGCTTTAGCATCATTAGTTGCAAAACCAAGAAGGAAGTCTGGGATACAAAGTTGTAGGTTTTGTGGTTGCCTCTCGCTTAAGCCTAGAGGAAGGAAAGTTGTTTAAAGTGTTGATATTTTACTGTATGAAGCTCTGTTGTCACCAGTGTGTTCATTTAAAAACTGGTGGATTCTCACACTGGACACGCGGTAGTCAGGCATTTAATGTGTGTGTTACAGAACAAGGCTGGTTGAATGTATGCAAATATGAACCATTAGTGCACATATTACATAAATCCTTTTAGTTTCTAAAGTACGTGCATTTTAATAGTGTGAGGATGGTTTTAGCAAGTCTCTAAGGAGTTTATACCATCTTAGTAAAGTTAAGGCACACATTGTATATATGAGTCTGTAATCCTACAGTGAATGCACTTCAATAGTGGTCCAGTGCAACATTTTACATTAATATCGCTAGGGCACACAAATTACATGTGCTAAGTGCATACATGTATTGCTTATTTGTGACGTCTACGATTGGAGCCAAAAGACGCTGCTCTCGTGCTGATCGATCTTTAAGTGATTGAGCACCTCATAGAATAGCCCAAGAAGTTCTGAATCTTCGAAAATGAGAATCAAATTACATTCATATTTTGAGTGAATGTTTCGTTCTTAGAGTAAGACAGTATACCCTATGCAGATTTTATCGATAGTAGAGTGTATCGTGGTTGCACATGGAAGAGCCTGGAGAAAGATGCCAAAGGTTGAAATTTGATAAAACACCTTTTCGGAAGAGAAAAGTAATGATGAAAAACCAGGGCCAATCGGAACACATGCCAAGAAATATTGAAGCTTTCCATTAGTCCGTTATCATAGAGAGAATCTAAAAAGAGCTATCACGCACTGTAAACCACAACCAGTGGGACAGGTAGGCAGGCATCATCACTGGTGTGAACATTATTCAGCAGTGTCATGAGTCCCTGGGAAAGGTTTGATGAAGTCAGACAGGATTCCAGGGTAAACAAGGTTCAAATGGGTGGGTAATCTGTAGTAGTCTAAAACAGCACATGTAATAATGTACCCTACACCTAAGGATCTGTCACGAATGGGTTGTCACTCGCCTGGGTATATCAAAAGTCTCTACCATATTAGACAGAGTGACAGTAATTCGGGCAGTTGTCAATTAAGGGCTATTATTTTCTAGAATTGCATTGAAACATTTGATATGCCCTACTTCTGAGCATGTTGTTCAGTAGTACAGCCGCTCAAAAACTTGGTTTGGGGGCAAAGTTCAAGGAGAAAAGAAATGGTCTACTAATTGAATGTTACATAGGCGGCATTTCAGATGTCATAGATCGCAACAGTAGTGGGGGTAAAGCAAATTAGAAGGTTATATAAAACAAAATTAAAATGCATGGCCAAGAATCCGCTCACTAGAATATCATTAAAAAATTTAAACTAATGGCGTTTTTGACAAAGAATAGGTGCAATCACTATTAGGAATCCTAGGTTTTGTGCTATTTTCCTGATGAGAGCACCTTTCTTATAACATCAGACCTGCATTTGTGTGTAGATCAGTACCAACTTCAAAACCATAGAAAACGGCAACTCACTGAGTAGTGTGATAAAGACTGTGTGCTATCGAATCACATTTGATTTTTAGTTGCCAAATTTCTCATTTTAGGTGAATAAATGAATGCAATACAAGACTCTTTGAGTTTTGTAATAATTATTTTTTGGGATTGATTTATGTGCCCTGAGGACAATGAGGTTCCGTGATAGCTGTAAGCGGTGTTTTTAACTCGCACGAATATGGTCGAGTCTAGTATCTATGAACCGCAAATGACGAGTTTAGTAAGTGTGCGCAGTTTCGCTGTGCTAACTTAAACCGTTCGTTTGTTATGTGGGTTTTTCATCTGTACCCACGGGTTCCATCTTAGATACGGCATCCATTTTGTCTCTTGCCCTCAAGTAGCCAGCGAACGGACGCTGTCCGCTTCGCGACCCTGGGACTCCCAAGATATTTGCGGAAGACACATGTTCTCTGTAAATGTCTTTATGACGAGGGGGATGATACTGTAAGGCAGATGGCCCCGCTCGAGGCTCATCTTGCCGTGCCGGTTTATTGTCTCAGCCGTGCATCTCATTAGGCACATCCCTTTGATGCCTGTATCTCGTGTTTCCCGATACCTCCCCTTTTACACCCTTTCCGATTTCCCCACTGTCTCCGTCTTCCTCTGCACCTGTCTTTGTTCCTATTTCGATCTGTTTTACTGCCGATTGGAATGCACTAATGTTGGGAAGATGGGTTTTTACAGTTGGGAACCGCCAAATGTTTCCGCACTTATGTTCCGGACCTTATGTGTATCAAAGTGACCAAAGCGACCCCTCTGGGGGGATAATGGTGGGAACCGGGTTGTAAACCTTTGTGTATCATGTTGTCCTATGGGTAAAAACTGTATAAAAGGAGCGATCCACAGAACCAATTTGAAGCAGTCTCCCCAAGTTGCACGAGTTGTACTTGTCGTGATATCTGTGTTCCCTGCAGTAAATAAACCTTGAATCTTTGACGCCGAAGGAAGTGTCCCGTGTCTCTGTGGTTCGTACGCCGGAGCAGGTTACCCACGAAGGTTTCAGGTGTTGTGCCCTGGCACCGCTGGGTCTTAAAGAACCCAGTCCTTCAGTTGGCGCCCAACGTAGGGCTGCATCAGTGGTACCGGTCCAAGCCCGACGATCGTGAGGAACTTCGTGTGAAATCTCCGAGGGAAAGTGCACTCCGCTTCATCGATCCTGTTGTCGAAATAAGTGTCCCGAAGACTTTTCCCGCGAAGATTCCCGCCTCCTGACGGCTGCAACGGACTGCTGCCCTGACTGTAGACCTGTT
The DNA here is from genome assembly GCF_964263255.1 of Lissotriton vulgaris. Classification (NCBI taxonomy): domain Eukaryota; kingdom Metazoa; phylum Chordata; class Amphibia; order Caudata; family Salamandridae; genus Lissotriton; species Lissotriton vulgaris. The sequence goes on along the minus strand of NC_141693.1, from coordinate 973,704,619 downwards.
TTTGGCGCCTGGCGTAGACCTTGGTATAGCGAGACGATTGACGGGCCTTCCTGGAGACGCCATCGATCTTTGAGTTAAGTATTTGTGGGTCGCTCCCAGAGTTCTTAGTAGTTGACACTTTGCTGGTGCTTTTGTCGTATGCACCTTTGCGAGTGTTTTTGTTGTTGACGCTGTGTGAGTGTTTTTGTCGGTGACACTTTGCTAGCGTACTTTGTTGTGTTATTTGACGACTGCAGCCGCCAAAAACCGAGGGTTTCGTTTTTCTTTGCTGGGACTTGGTAAATCCCGTAACCCTTGAAGTTTGTGAAACTCGGCTAGTGTGCAAGATGCCTGGTCGCAGTACTCTGTTTAGTTGTTTCAGACCTTGTGGTACGGATTCCCGACTGGAGGACTCGTGTCCGATACCTCCGGTTGGAACTCCCACTTATGAACTGTATAGCAAACATGGGCTAGGCCCGATTACTTTTAATGAATACTGGATCAAATATACGAAGAAAGATGGTGACCTTCGCTGGCCACCACATGGTAGCTTCGAGGCCCCGATCTTGGATAATCTAGAGGTTAAATTGTTCGCGAAAAAGTCAAGGCCGGCCATGTTTGATGCCTTTCGGTTGTGGCGTAAAGAAGCCCGACAGAAAGAAATCAGACAGACTAAGCGAAATCAAAGAGATAGTGCTGGTACCATTGTAAAGAAAGCAGAGCAGTTTCAGCATGATAAGGAGGTTAGGGAAAAGGAAGTGTTTGACAGATTACAGCGTATGACTATAGATAAGTGCTATCCTGCTTTGCCTACGGAGCCGGAAAAGAAGGATGAGTCAGTTGAGGATCCTTTAATGTCTTATCTAATGAAATCGCCACCTCCGTACGTACAGGGTACCACAGCCCCTGTGATTCCCCCTGTACCTGTTCCTGCACCTATTCTTCCTTTGGCTGTTCCTCAACCTGCACCCGTTTTTCCGACTGTTCCTGCTCCTTCGTCTGTTGCTATTCCTACTGCTCCTCCACTTCCACATACTCCTGCTCACGCTACTGCTCCTGCTTTGTTAACCCCTGCTGTTGTTTCTGTTTCTACTCCTTCACTTGTTAGTCCTGTGTCCTATACTTCTCCCTCTACTCGTTCTCGTACTACTCCTCTTGCGGCTAGTTTTTTTCATTCGCTCGGACCTGTTCTTGGGTCCGCTGGTTCAGATGGTCCTCAGAGACGTAGTCAGCTTCCAGGTAATAGGGAACGTGCTTCGCTATATAATATGGCGATGGGTTGGATGACGCACCCCCTTCGAAATCCACCTCGTGTTGTACTCGACACATTTTGCCAGTTCAATATACCAACCCAGAGATTTGTGTTCGAGGAAATGTGTAAGGTCCTTCGTGATCAGATATCGGCCGACGCACCTGACGAGGTGCTGACCGCGTTGTCTGATTTACAGCTTCAGTTCTCGACTGGACTGATAGTGGACACCAATGTTCGACGTGCTGTTGAACGGTTATTATCTTTTCGTCCCACTCCTATACCTCAAGCCTTGTTTGTTGAGGATGTCGAAAGACAATCAGATGAGTCTGGTCAATTCCCTATGCGTGAAGTTCCGCCAGTTTGGATGCCAGGTAATCCTGCAGCTAACCCTCCGATTTTGCCTTTCTTCCAGAGAGTATGGATACATCTCCCATGGAAAAGATCGGAAGTGTTGCAGGTGAAGCAATCTTTGCCTGACCCACGCAAGAATCCTACAGGGTATTACAAAGAATTATCGCAGCTCGTAGATGCTACGGTAATGAATCTTGCCGATATCGATATGTTGTTCGGCAATGTAGTACCGCAACCGGTATGGGCTAAGATTCGTCATGAAAACCATCCAAATGAATTAGGTGGTGCTTGTGCTGCCATTGTAGCGGCAGATGCCGGACAAACGGCTGCTGCTAAACCCGACCAGCTGATTGTTGATCTTCCTCAAAGAATTATAACATTAATGAAAACTCTTATGCCAGCTATGAAGGTGAACTGGGACAAATTGTCAGCTTGTAAACAGAAAAGGGACGAGAGTGTCTCCGACTTCTTTACGAGGTTTGAGGAGGCATTCATTGATCATAGTGGTCAGGATATGAGTACTGAGGGTGGTCAGAGGTTGTTCGTGGATAAATTTGTTTCGAACTTACTACCCGATTTGAGCAATAAATTGAGGAATTCAGAAAGTGCATGGGCCGTTTCTACTTCAGCTCAGATATTGGCTACGGCACAATATTATGAGAATAGAGAAAAAGAAGAGAATGACCGTGCTGATAAAAAGACGAAAGAGCTAAAAACTAAAGTGCTGCTTCAGCAAGCGTATCCCCCGCGTTCGAATCAGAATAATTCGCAACAAAATAGGTCGCAGCCGCAATCGAACCGGTCCCAAACTCGTAATGACTCCTCTTCCCAAAGATCCTCGTTAGGATACAATCAATGTGCTTATTGTAGACAAGAGGGTCACATAAAATTCAATTGTCCTGTTCTAAATGAACGTAATAGTGGTAACTCGTCTAGAGGAGGTCGGGGTGGTTCGCAGCAGGCACCACGTGGTAGAGGTCGCGGTGCCCAGAACGAACGCTCAGATAACTCATCGAATTCCAATAATTGTTTTGATCAACGAGGATCGTCGCAAGGACGATCTGCGCAGTACAATGTAGACGATTATTACGTCGATCAGGGAACTGACGACAGTAATTACTAGGACAGCCAAAGACAAGGAGAGGGAGTGGTATCAGTTCCGGTTGATCAGAGAGGGCCTTACGTCGCAGTTGCTACATCGGGCGTCGTTGAGCCTTTTCTGTTGGACACTGGTGCAGCGAAAAGTTCCATTAAGCATTCGAAACTCCCTGGCGCACCTTTGTCTGGCTTAACAAATGTTTCCGTTGGATTCTCTGGCGCCCCCGTTAGCAATCCAGTTTCGCGCCCTTTGCCCCTTAAAATTGGGCCTCGTGAGCTCGAAGCTCCGTTAATTTTAACCACGGGTTGTGGTGAAAATCTTTTGGGCCTGGATTTGCTTAAACGTTTGTATGCAACTCTGTATTGTTCTCCTGCGGGTGTAAAGCTTACGTTAGGAGAGAGGGTTGTCTCTCCCATGTACTTGTCGCTCGACAAGCTTCCACCGGAATTGAGTTCTCTTCCTGCGTCTTTGTGGGCGACAGGTCCAAATGATGTGGGCCTACTTGATATCTCACCATATGTTGTTCAGTTGAAATCTAATGTGCGATTGCCACGTATTCCCCAATATCGTATCTCCCTTGATGGTGAACGAGCACTGTTAGCAATCATCTATGATTTGATTGAGAAAGATGTTATTGAGGAGACTCGGGGAAATGTGTGCAACAGCCCTGTACTGCCCATTCTTAAACGTACTGATTCTTCAAAACCGCCTGTTTATCGTTTTGTTATCGATTTACGGGAGGTGAATAAGATGGTGGTTCCTCAATTCCCCGTTGTGCCTGACATCACGGCGCTACTGACTCTGATTCCAGCTTCTGCATCATGGTTTTCGGTGATTGACTTGAAGAATGCGTTCTTCAGCATCCCGATTGCAGAAGAGAGCAGAGACCTTTTCGGTTTCTCTCTTGGTGGACGCAGCTTCCGGTTCAAACGCGCTCCTCAGGGCTACTGTGAAAGTCCATCGATTTACAGCCAAGCCTTGAAGGGTCAACTGGATGCGTTTAGGTTGCCGGCTGGTGCGGCTTTGATCCAATACGTCGACGACTTATTGGTAGCTGCTGATACTCAGGACATTTGCAAAAATGCTACGGTGTCGTTGCTGCAACATCTCTGTGAGTTGAATCACAAGGTGTCACCTTCTAAACTCCAATATTGTTGTCAAGAAGTAACCTATCTAGGTCACTTATTGTCAAAGGAGGGAAGGCGGTTGACCCCAGAGAGAATTGCAGCGATTGCGCGAATGGCTGTGCCAACAACCCAAAGAGATGTGCGTGCCTTTTTAGGTATTACGTCGTACTGCAGGCAATGGATTCCAAATTTTTCATTGCTAGCGAAACCATTAGTGGCTCTTACGTGCAAGGATGTTTCGACTCCTTTACCATGGACGGAAGAATGTCAGAAAAGTTTTTCTGAACTGCGTGACTCATTATGTTCGGCTCCTGTGTTGGGTACTCCCGACTACAGCAAGCCGTTTACATTATATGTTCACGAGAGAGAAGGTTGTGCTTTGAGTGTTTTAACGCAACCTTTTGGTGGTAAGCAACGTCCATGTGCATATTTTTCCTCGACCTTGGACCCGGTAGCTAGAGCATTGCCGAGTTGTTTGAGAGCAACAGCGGCAGCCGCGGTCTCCATCCGACAATCAGCAGGATTGGTCATGGATAATATGCTTACGGTGATGGTTCCGCATGCAGTCGATACTCTTTTGAATCGTACGAAAACTCAGCACTTGACGAGTGCAAGGTTGTCTGGGTACGAGTTGACGCTGTTGGCAAGCCACATTCAAATAAAACGTTGTAATGTTCTGAACCCGGCAACTTTGTTACCAATTAGCACAGAGTCAAATGAAGTAGCAGAACATGATTGTTACTTGAGGACCGAAGAAGAAACAAAAGGTCGAGTGGACCTTAAAAACACCCCATTGGAAGATCCGGATGGTACGCTGTATGTGGATGGGTCATGCTTTAAGTTGCCGAATGGCGATGTGACTACTGCTTACGCTGTTGTAACGTTGAATACTGTTGTTGAGACTGCAAGATTAAATCAGAATTCTGCCCAAGCTGCAGAGCTGATCGCTCTCACTAGAGCGTGTGTGTTAGCGAAAGGGAAACGCGTGAATGTGTTTACCGACAGCCAATATGCATTTGGCGTCGCACATAGTTTTGGACGATTGTGGAGAGAGAGAGGTTTCTTGACGTCGCATGGTACGAAGATTCAGCATGGCCAGCTTGTGAATGATCTCTTGGATGCACTGACATTGCCTAAGCAAGTTGCGATTGTTAAATGTAGTGCGCATCGTAAGGTGACGGATGATGTTGGTCATGGTAATGCGTTTGCGGATGAGACTGCTAAGGAGACTGCCCGGAACCTTAGCACTCGAATGTATGTGACGAGTTCGGTTAGGTGGCCTACAGAATCGAGTATGTGTGAGGACACTATCGAGAGTGTGAAAGCAATTCAGAATGAAGCCACCGACACTGAAAAGACGAAGTGGAAAGAAAGTACGGGAAAGTTGGATGCGAATGGTTGTTGGATTGATTTGTCTGATCAGAAAAGATGGATGTTACCGGATGCGTATGTGCTGGCCGTTGTGACAATGGCGCATGGGTTAGCACATATTAGCGCGAAAGGTATTTGCAAATTGCTGTCCCCTGTATGGAAGAATGATGGTATTACGAAATGTGCTGAGCGTCTGGTGAAGAATTGTATGGTGTGCCTGATGTACAATCCTGGCAAAGGAACCCCAACTCCTCCTGGCAGTTTTGCTCCCCCTTCATGTCCTTTTGAGGTGATTCAATTGGACTTCATCCACATGGAGCGATGCAATAACCTAAAATACGTTTTAGTTGTGGTTTGCGCATTCTCCCGATGGATCGAGGCCTACCCTCTCAAAGACAATACTGCTTTGTCTACTGCGAAAATCCTACTGAAGGAATATTTTCCTCGGTATGGAATGCCTAGAATTGTGTGGTCAGATAACGGAAGTGAGTTTGTGGGTAGTGTGATGAAGAGTGTGTGCAAGGGCCTTGGAATTAATCAGAAATTCCACAGCGCCAATCATCCCCAGTCAGCTGGCTTGGTTGAGGGGTATAACGGCACCCTTAAACTAAAGCTAGCGAAGATTCAGGCTACGACTGGTCTTTCGTGGCCTGACGCTTTACCTCTAGCATTACTGTCAACTAGGGCGACTGTACACTCCCGAGTAGGGCTTAGCCCCTATGAAATAGTGTTCGGTCGTCCTGCGAATGTGTGGGGGGTTCCTAGGCCAGGCATTTTCTGTGATCTTGAGTACCCAATGTTGATCGATTATCTTCATGACTTGACTGCTAAACTGAGGTTAATTCACCAACAGGTTCACGAAGCATTGCCGACGCAGACGGAGGGTCCAGGCCACCAGCTCCAGCCCGGAGACTGGGTGGTGACGAGAAATTTTTCACGCAAGAATAACCTGGACCCGAGGTTTACCGGACCCTATCAGGTCCTCCTTGCCACGAGAACTGCAGTTCGTCTTGAGGGGCGGAAGAATTGGGTGCATGCCACCCACACGAAGAAAGTCCCCATCCCGTTGCCAGCAGACTCGTGGGTGAGGAAAGGCATTGCATCAACTGAAACCGAAGGATTGCCGGCGTTTGTACCTTTCAGCGACGCACAACCTATCGGAGAATCCTCAGTGCAGCAGAGAGACACTGTTGAACAATTGTCAGCAAAGGACTCAAGACCAAAACATTCAGCTGATCAACAGGACGCTGTCCCTTCAACGGATCCTTTGTTTGACGAACAGACACGTCCTGGGAAAACCCGATACTTTTTGCGATCTAGCACTAAAGACTAATAAAAGATCCTGCTTTGCTGTATTGACAACTGCATTATCCCGTTTTCCGTGATCAGTTTTGAACATTCGTACCACTGTAATTATTTTTGTATATATACATTGAGCTTTGTTCCTTATACCTTTTGCTTCCATAGCTGAGAGACATTGTTTTGCATATATATTGTGCCTTAAAGGCCGTAGGGCCGCGCGCGTACTTCCTTCTGGTTAGTAGGTCTTGACGCTAGGTTAAAGGGCGTCGGTTCCTGGGAACTCCTAGGGATTGACTATTGCTACACAGAACGAAGTGCGTCAAGAAACGTTGCGGACGGTCGTAGGGAATGGCATTCTCGAAGTTGAATGATTTGGAAGGAGCTCAGGCTCATAGATTCAAGCTGCAACAACTCAGTCGCACCAAATGTTTTAAATTCCAAATATTTGTATTGTTTTTGACTGCTTCTGCATTATTGGCGGGTGGGGTGTATTACACGATGTCTTACTTCTTACCTACCGCTACACCTACTCCTACCCCTGACCCTAAACTTACCTCCACTGTTTCTCCTCATTCCTTTCATATATTACCCGAACACGAACAGGCTAGACGTGTAGAATTCCGCAACAATTCCTTTATTCAGCTCCTTCATCAGCATCAGTTAGTGGTTAACACTACTAATTGTTGGGTGTGTGGGTTGATGCCACATACTACGGATAAGGGAATTCCATATCTGGTGCTACCGTATAGTTCCCAAGGGTCTGCTCGAGCATTTCAGACAATGTTTCGAAGCGCACTGGGTTTCCACCCCATTCGAGAACCACGTTCTCCCTACTCTGGTCCTACCTCGTATCAAAAACCTTTGTCGATAGCAATAGAGGATTTAGATAGCGATATCTATGATCCCTCGCTCATTCCCGAAGAAGAGGTACGAGCCTATAGGGTCCTAAGTAGAGGCGAATATAGTGTGTTCACCAGTGAAAAGCAGCTTAAAAGCTCGCCTCCAATATGGGTCGTACCCCACACGGGTAATTTTTGTCTCATGGGTCGTGGCCGAAGATCGCAAGCCCGACTTGGAGCGAGTGCTTGCACTGAAAATTACATTCTGCCGATGGTCTCGTCCCCTGTGTTTCTGGCTGCCAAGGGCACATACTTTATCTGTCATGATCGTGCATATGCATGGTTGCCCGCTGACTTCATGGGCTCATGCTTCATTGCAAATCTGTTGCCTCCGACGTTCACTGTAGATGCCGATTATCATAAGACTAGAGCTGTGAGAGGCGTAATTAGCGAAGAGGATACTGCCGGTCAAGAGGCAGGAGACTTTTTCAAGGGTTTCCTCCCGTTTTGGGGACCTATGGTTAATAGTAGGAACCTGAGACAGTTGACTCGAGTGGTAGAATCGACAGCTAATATTACTGCCAGTGCCCCTGGTAATATCACCACTGAACTTCAGGCGGATAGACTTATGACGTTACAAAACCGTATGGTTTTAGATGTCATCTTAGCAGATCGAGGTGGGGTATGTAAGGTGATCCATTCGAGCTGCTGCATTTTTATTCCAGATAACGCTCCAACTGTTTATCAAGCCATCTCGAGGTTGCATAAGATCTCCGAATCCATACACGTGGATGTAGGGGATTGGACGCTACTTGGATGGTTTTGGGGCCTGATGTCGACTTGGGGTTGGAAGATTCTGATGATCATCGGAGTCGTTGTGGTGTTCCTGTTCACGTGTTGCCTTTGTGTGCAGTGCGGTCCTGCCTTATGTGGCCTCTGTGCTACAAAGTGTATGAGACAGCCACCTGTTACCAAGGGGACTCGGTTGGACAGAGCTATGCTACAGCAACATCTCGATGGTCTGATGAATATCGAATATGATTCCGACTAGTGCTTGCCTACATGAGGGCAAAAGGAGCGTCTGAGGTTCCGTGATAGCTGTAAGCGGTGTTTTTAACTCGCACGAATATGGTCGAGTCTAGTATCTATGAACCGCAAATGACGAGTTTAGTAAGTGTGCGCAGTTTCGCTGTGCTAACTTAAACCGTTCGTTTGTTATGTGGGTTTTTCATCTGAACCCACGGGTTCCATCTTAGATACGGCATCCATTTTGTCTCTTGCCCTCAAGTAGCCAGCGAACGGACGCTGTCCGCTTCGCGACCCTGGGACTCCCAAGATATTTGCGGAAGACACATGTTCTCTGTAAATGTCTTTATGACAAGGGGGATGATACTGTAAGGCAGATGGCCCCGCTCGAGGCTCATCTTGCCGTGCCGGTTTATTGTCTCAGCCGTGCATCTCATTAGGCACGTCCCTTTGATGCCTGTATCTCGTGTTTCCCGATACCTCCCCTTTTACACCCTTTCCGATTTCCCCACTGTCTCCGTCTTCCTCTGCACCTGTCTTTGTTCCTATTTCGATCTGTTTTACTGCCGATTGGAATGCACTAATGTTGGGAAGATGGGTTTTTACAGTTGGGAACCGCCAAATGTTTCCGCACTTATGTTCCGGACCTTATGTGTATCAAAGTGACCAAAGCGACCCCTCTGGGGGGATAATGGTGGGAACCGGGTTGTAAACCTTTGTGTATCATGTTGTCCTATGGGTAAAAACTGTATAAAAGGAGCGATCCACAGAACCAATTTGAAGCAGTCTCCCCAAGTTGCACGAGTTGTACTTGTCGTGATATCTGTGTTCCCTGCAGTAAATAAACCTTGAATCTTTGACGCCGAAGGAAGTGTCCCGTGTCTCTGTGGTTCGTACGCCGGAGCAGGTTACCCACGAAGGTTTCAGGTGTTGTGCCCTGGCACCGCTGGGTCTTAAAGAACCCAGTCCTTCAGTAAGACTCCCTTTTGAACGAGCACTGACACCAGGAGTGAGCCACTACTCTACACTACTGAGCAGCTATAAGCTAACAGTAGATGGTTACCTAACATAAATTACAACCATCAAAGTATGATTTGTTTTAAATGGCAAAGTTAGGGTCTTGCATAAAATTATCATTAGGATAATTACATGTGCATAATTGGCATATTAAGCTTTCTTTCAGGCCCAACAGAGTCAGGACACAGAGAAGGCAGTGGTGACAAGTGACACAGTTTGCTGTAGAATAGTAAACTGTGTTGTCACCATTGACCATTGAAGGGAAATTCAGACCATTGGGCAGAGATGGGAATCTGTGAAATGTAAGGACAGAAGAGCAGAAAGCAAAAAATATGTTTTGCCAGAATTCCGTGTCTAAAAAGTGATTTTCCATCTATATAGTTCATTTCAATTCTCGTCATGGGCTTCGTTTTTCTTTATTTTGATGATTTTACTTAATTTTTCTGTAAATTGAGAAATCACAATTTTGTCTCATACACTATTATAGTATATCCTCTGTAATAAATTGTGGTATTGGTTGGCGGGGGGAGGGGGGTGGGGGGTTGGAAGCCCCATTCAGACAACCACCACAGTTCTTGTAAGTGTGAACGACAGTCACTAAATTAACCTGTGCTTAAATCTATGATACCTAGGCATAATGCAGTCAGGCCTAACTTAGATGTGTAAAGAATTTATGCAGCACACAAAGGGTAATAAAATGAAAACACAACAGAAGAAAAATCCCAAACCAATTTAGAAAACTAGATTGAATTCTAATAGTACAACAATACCAGAATGACAAAAATCCAATCTGTAGAACAGGATGTTGTACCTGTGTCCTCTCCTTTAAACATGGTAATATTGGTTTAATATCACTTGACAAATTTGATTTACTTGTAAGTCACCAGTAAAGTGATACTACAGATATGCAAGCCCTGTCAATTAATTGTTTCTTATGGCCCTGCAGCACTCATTGTGCCACAAACTTTAAGTGGTCTCAGTCTTTCCATTGCAGCCTGGTGTGTGCAGTTTAAAATTGCCATTTCGACCTGGCAATGTAAACATCTTGGCAGGCCAAAACCTCTCTTTTTAATACATATGTCAACCCTAAGATAGGACCTAAACAGCCCAGAGGGCGGAGTGCAGTGTATTTAAGATATTGGGAATGCGCTTTTAAGTTTTAGAGGTCCTGGTAGTGAAAAACTACTGTGAAGCCATCCTCGCTCATAGAATAACATTGGATTAACTTATTACATTTCATAAGTGATAACTTTCAATTGGGAGCTGGTACGAATGTCGAGTTTGGTGTCCAAAGAATTGTAATTTAAAACCCTCTTTAATCATCAATTTGTATTTTAAATCACATTTCTGAAAATGCCACTGTTAGAAATTTGAAAAAACTAGGACGATAGTCATAGATTTCAAGTGCACTACCAGTATTCACTCAAAGGAGTGTTCTTCATTTACATACATGGGTAATCAGATATCGCAAGTATATTATTGAAAGTGAAAAACCAAAGACCGCATACAAATATATACAAAGTCCATCGTAAAGTACTTTGTGAAACACTGATTGTAGCTCATTCAAATTTTATGGGTCACATGACTATGTGTAGCTGGCAGTTGGTCTTTGTGTGTTGCTCCCAGACAGTGTGACAAAGGGCAATTTATGTTGGCAGGATAGGTCATCTCGGATTTGATGAGGGGAGGAACTATCACATTCCACACGTGCACTTCACAAAGGCCCTGCCTGAGCACACTCACAAAGGGTTTAACACCTCTGGGGTGGAAACTTCCAGAACCTTCTCCTACTTCAAAGAGGACATCAGGTATATATAATTGACCCTCAGGCCCAACTCTTCAGTATGCCTCTGGACCTGTTGAAGACTCAGAAAGATGGCTATGCTGCACTGCAAGAAGGACTGCTACTTTGATGCCCAGCTCTCTGAGTGAAAGGACTGGGCCTGCACCTTGAACTTAGGCTCACCAAAGTGACTTTAAGGGTTAGTTGGATGGCCTCCTGAACAGAGCCTCAGATACAGTAAAGGCTCCAACCATCTTTAACTCAGCACTTGGACGCTGTGTGCTGTCTGTCCTACCTCCTCGAGTGGTCCCACCCCAGTCCTGGCCCTTTGGAAGTGGACCTGAATTGCTCTGCCAGCCTAGCTGTGGTCTTTAGAATCGGAATCAATGCAGCATGATGCATCCCATCACAGCCACATCAGAACTGCTGCAGCACAATTCATCCAAGATACTGGACCTCACATCACAGCCCCGCAACACACCTCGGAATCACTGCTGCGGGGGCACATCCTTGAAACAAGCCTTCACATTGCATGCCCCTCATTGATTACATCCTCGACGATCACACAGTACTCCACATCACAGCCCCGAAGTTCTTATGCACAATGCATATTCGATTCAGGACTGCGCATCGCAAGCCCCTCGTCGACAGCATCCTTGATGATGCAGGACTCGGAACCGCAGCTACCCACCGCATTCTCCACGCAGGATCTCGCAGTGCTCTGAAAACCAGGATTTAAGGTACTTTGTTCAGTATGCCTAACTTGGTTCCTGTATCCGGCCTACGATTCATCAGGGTTGGCCTGAACTTGTGACTTTGTTCTGGTCCTGTGCAACCAGATAACTACAGTTAGCGCTGTGTTCTTCTAAACACTATTTTCAATAAAAGCTTTGAAAATGCATATCTCCAGTTGGAATCTTTGGATTTTTATTGTTTTGGTCTCAAATAATGTAATAATTCTTCTCTATTTTTCTTAAAAATTGTTGGATGTTTCTTGAGTTCTGTTTTCACGTTATTACTGCTTGAATTGCTGCATGCATACTTTAAAATATCGCCCCTAAGTTAAGCCTGACTGCTTTCGAGCCAAGCTACCAGAGGATTCAACACAGGTTCATTTATGGTTTGCTTGTATTTCCCCATGACCCCCCGAGATTGTGAGTGATGCTTGAGTAGGGTTTCAGCCCCCTCAACCAGTTACTCAATTACCTACACCAGAGATATGCAATTTAAATGTTTTGGGTAATTAAAGCGCCTAAAAACACAAACCAACCCTCATGGTCATCTAGTCATGCTAGACCAGGGACAAGTCCCAAGATAATGCTGACCGTGATGGAGCATGGGCTGGATACAGCAACCAGGTTAGTACCGCTGAAAAAGTTAGCTTCTCAAGGTCCGGTGCAAAGAGTTCCATTCGCAGGGTGAAGGAGGTTGTGAGGGGCAAGGAGAGTATCACGAAGGCTTGTGGCTGTACCACGAGCAGATGGCCGGACGGTGTGGATGGTCCTTGCTAGAGTTTCACGTTTGCGGTCACTGCAGGCTGCGATTGCTGTAGTGCAAAGTGCAGAGCTCCTTTTGTCGGGGGTCTCTGTAGTGCGAAAACTGGGGTTCACCAGAGTTTTGCATTGGTAGTCATAATCGGGCTTGTTCACGGACACGAGGAGCCCAAAACATCAGGATTTCACCTTTCTTCACAAGAGTCACTGATGCCAGCCAAGGGTTCATGACCTGGAGAGGCACCTCTTGGGGATCAGGAACTCATTCCAGCAGAGGCGAGCAGGGCTCGGGCAGGTCTATTTCCAGGTCCAGGCAGAGCCACTGCAGCAGGTAATTCTGGACAGTTGCAGGGGGGCCTCTTTAGCTTGTTGTGTCCCTGTAGCTCAGACAGTACATCAGCCAATTGACCCTTGGAATCAATCAGGCTAGTCTGAGACGAAGGTACGCAGGTCCAGTCTTCCTTCTCAGAGATCAGAACAGGCCTCAAACAGCAGGGAAGCCATTTAGACTTCATGACAGATCTCAAGCAGCAGGGCAGTCCTCTGGTATCAGCAGTATTGTCCTTTGTGGAGCAAGGAAGGCCTCAAGCAGCAGGGCAGTTCTCTGGGGAGCAAGGCAGACCATACTTCTGTAAAGTACACAGGTCCTATAGTGTACTAAAAAGTGGAACGCACTCACCCTTTGGAGACTGCTGCTGCTGGGCGCTGGGCTGCTGACGCCGTTTGTAACCCCCGTTGACGGCGCCATTCACCATCTCGGCTGCCGAGGGGAGGAACTACGGTTCCCAGCGTCCCTTGCGGCTGTACACCACCACTTCCTGTCCCGCGCACCAGGAGGTGCTTAAATCGCGGAGCTCCCTCGGTGGAGCGGGGACTGCCGAAAAATCTACCGAGTGCAGGGCTGGAACGCACTCACCCTTTGGAGACTGCTGCTGCTGGGCGCTGGGCTGCTGACGCCGTTTGTAACCCCCGTTGACGGCGCCATTCACCATCTCGGCTGCCGAGGGGAGGAACTACGGTTCCCAGCGTCCCTTGCGGCTGTACACCACCACTTCCTGTCCCGCGCACCAGGAGGTGCTTAAATCGCGGAGCTCCCTCGGTGGAGCGGGGACTGCCGAAAAATCTACCGAGTGCAGGGCTGGAACGGACTCACCCTTTGGAGACTGCTGCTGCTGGGCGCTGGGCTGCTGACGCCGTTTGTAACCCCCGTTGACGGCGCCATTCACCATCTCGGCTGCCGAGGGGAGGAACTACGGTTCCCAGCGTCCCTTGCGGCTGTACACCACCACTTCCTGTCCCGCGCACCAGGAGGTGCTTAAATCGCGGAGCTCCCTCGGAGGAGCGGGGACTGCCGAAAAATCTACCGAGTGCAGGGCTGGAACGCACTCACCCTTTGGAGACTGCTGCTGCTGGGCGCTGGGCTGCTGACGCCGTTTGTAACCCCCGTTGACGGCGCCATTCACCATCTCGGCTGCCGAGGGGAGGAACTACGGTTCCCAGCGTCCCTTGCGGCTGTACACCACCACTTCCTGTCCCGCGCACCAGGAGGTGCTTAAAATCGCGGAACTCCCTCCGCGTCGCGGACGCGCGCGGACGGCGCCGGGCGGAGCCCGGGCAGAGGGCGGGCCGTCTAAGGCCGTCCAAGGACGACCAGGGACGGGACGGGCTACATCCTTAACATCATGGGTAAGCGCAAAATAGTCACTCCGATGGTGGGAGAAGCTAAGGCCAAGGTCCCAAAATATACGACCAGTATAATTACATACTTGACATCAAAAGTGGACGAATTATCCACCCAGATAGCTGTTTCTGAACGTGCACTGGGCCTGGAAACTACATCTGCAAGCATTAGCACTACAATTTCTTCGCCCATTAGCTGTGTTCCACTGGAGCCGAGGGTCATAATTGAATCATGCCGGACAAACTTGGCGCAGACTCCCACAGTTTTGCCTTCTCCAGAACTTCCTATTACTGTTATACCTCCTACAACTGAGGACATGGGTGTCAAAGAAAATACGGCCAACATTCAATCTGGGGGTCTGCGGGCTACTCACATCACAGAGGAGGGTCTCATGTTACTACTGGAAAAACTTTTTTCAGATAGGCTAGAATCCGCCTTGATTCAGATTGCAACAGATATAACTGAGACTTTGAAGGATTGTGTTAATAACTTGTTGAATAAATGTGAACGTATTAATGAGTTTCTGAATAGTCAGGCCTCTGCACTGCCATCTCAAAATTTGAATTGTTCCCATGTCCCTCAGGTTTCAGCACCTATAGAAATTGACCCTCCAAATAACTCAGTAATTAATATGCCCGCAGTAAACTCTGTGCCTTCCAAAGGGAAAGTTGTAAATGGTAGATATACGCCCTTGCCGCTAACAGTGCCTAACCGTGTTTTATTGGAAAAGCCATTAGTTCTTCCGGGAGACCGGGTGGGCAGGGTACCTCCAGTGCACCTACCCCCCGATGCAACACCTTTTGTAGCCGTGCTGGTAAATGTACCCAAATTAGATGCGGGGGAGGTAGAACATCATGAAACGCTGCATAACCACACAGAGAAATGGTGCAATGCAAATTGCACGGGTGAAAGTAATATTGCAGCTAATATATTGATGTGTAGAAGGGTTAATTGGGTGGGCAAAACTAAGAAGTGTGTGGCAGGCGACTGTGTTATAGTTAATTTTAAATCTCGTGATGTCACTAGCCGCCTCTTTTGGGATGCTTCCCCTTTGGATCCATTAGGCAAGGGTGTGCGCGCTATGCCGCTGGGTTTTTTCTACCCACCTGCACTCATGACAGCTGAAGGCGGGCATGGTAGGCCACAGCTAAATAACAACCACGGGTTTGTGGGTAAACACAATTTCCCTCTTCAAGGGAATGAATGGGTGACAAAGAAATCTAGGGGCGGCGGTGTAGTCACTTCCGCAAAGCACACACATCCAGATAACCTGCCACTCTCAAACAGATTTGCGGCTCTTGCTAATCATGACAATATGGATTGACTAGAGCCCAAGCAAACAAATCTGACAGTTAATGCCCAGGATGATTCCACCAACATCCCTACCCCCTGTAACACTGTTAACATCCCCACCCCCTGTAATGTTGCATCTAATGAAGGGGAGGTGACCACAGAGCGAGGCAATAGAAAAGCTAAGATCTTGTCCTGGAATATTGCGGGCTTACGTGCTAAACAGAATGACCCAATTTGGTTGGGTAAGCTAAAAGAATACGATATAGTAGCCATGCAGGAAACATGGGCAAGGGATAATTCATTTTGGTTGGATGGTTACTCTTCATTCTTTGTCAATGCACAGTGTACCCCGGTGGGAAGGGACATAGGCGGCCTGATGTTTCTGGTGTCTCTTAATATAGCTGGGAGTGTGAGGGAAATTCCTAGCTCCTCACACTATTTTCAGCTTTTGGAGATCCGCCACTCAGATAAAAATAAGACAGTTTTTATTAACTGCTATAACTCTTTGCAGGGCGGACCCCAAAATTTTGTTTTAGAAAGTTTAAGTTTATTTGTAACTGATTACATGTCAAAACAAACCACTTTTGTACAAATTATTTTAATGGGTGATTTTAACGTTCACTTGTGTGATTTACATTGCCAGATCAAAGATTTTAATGGGCCTGATCTTACGACTCCTCCCCATTTTGAGCATAGTCTGAAGGGATCAGCCATGGAACAATTGTTATCAGCAAATGACCTATATGAACCAGGCTTTTCTGACCCAAATGACCGTGTGGTCACATACAATGTGAGGGGTAGTGAATCTATCATCGATTACATTTTTTTGTCCCCAGGGCTCCTCCATTATGTTCACTTTTATAACGCCATTGAAAGTGGATTCAGTGACCACAATCCGGTGTGCTTAATCCTGGATGGGTCGCTTGGACTGCTCAAAGGGGTTTTGTTGGCTACTTCTGTGAGGCATGTAAAGAGCGAAGACCAAGGGAGGCGATTAAAATGGTGCAAAGTTTGCCCAGAGGACTTTTTGAATCTTATTGAACAAGATATGATGGTGGAATTTCAGACCTGTAGGGACCCTGCTAGGGGGGATAAAGAGATTGTTGCCGCCTTTGAGGCTATCTGCTCGAGGGTGGAAGAAGAACTTACACTTAGCCCAAAAAGGGGACCTGCCCAGTCTCCGGTTGGTGCGACCATTCTTGTTCAAAAGCTCACTCTGCATTGATGGCAGCGCTCAAACTTTCCCCTAGAAATAAGTTAGTGATAGCGCAGCTAAGGAAAAAATATGCTGAAGCGGTAAAGATACGTAAAAAAGCCGTAAAAGAAGAAGCCTGGGACGCTTTAATGGATTCGACCACCCTTAAACACAGCTCCAAATTCTGGTCTATAATAAATAACCCCATATTTGCCCAAACACGTAACATAGATCTTGAGGCAAATATACCTGAATCAGAGTGGCTTAATCATTTTTCAGTCATCTATGGTTGCAATCAAGTTTATGAAACATTTCGTATACCCTGCAATTCTGATATGCAACCTAATTTAGATTTTACTGAAAGTGAAGTTAAGGTCGCGATAACTGGGTCAGCTAAGAATAAAGCCCCGGGACCCGATGGGGTTCCTCTGGACTTATATAAATCAAACCCAGAGATGTGGGCAACTATATTAACGAATGTTTTTAATCATGTACTTGTAGGGGGATTCCCTAACACTTGGGCATGTTCAGTCATTGTCCCAATTTTTAAAAAAGGACTAAGAAGTGACCCCAAATGCTATCGCCCTATATCCTTGCTGGATTCTTCCATGAAGATCCTGGGTAAAGTACTGTTGGCGAAAATTAACAAGTGGACACTAGAGAATGATATTTTGTCCAATGCCCAGTATGGTTTCCGGTCAGGTAGAGGGACAGAGGACCAATGCCTAAATCTGCACATGATAATCTCTAAATACACAAAGGCAAAAAAGGGGGCAATTTTTGTTGCTTACATGGATCTATCCACAGCATTTGATTTAGTAAACAGAGCCAAGCTGTGGGGCATGTTATTAAAAATGGGATTGGATCCTCCTCTGGTCCACTTCTTAGCTGAACTCCACAAGGATTTAAAGGCTTCCATTAGAATGGACCAAGAGGGACATCGTACAGCATGGTTTAAATCAGGCAGGGGTGTGCGGCAAGGCTGCATCCTTGCCCCTATGCTGTTCACTTTATACATAAATTCTCTGGAAAAAAATCTTCTGGCTGCTTCTGTGGACACACCGCGTGCAGGAGACACTCATATTCCAGTGCTCCTGTACGCGGATGATGCCGCCTTAATAGCTACGAAAAAAGAAGAAAGGCTGGGTCCTGTCACTGACCGGCTGGACCACTCTTATTGAAGAAACAAAACAAATGCCGGACAGTATCAATTAGTAGACACAAGTACACGCCTAGTATAGTAAATTGCTAGGCTGACAAACCATTAGTATTTGGTAACTTGTATTTTTATGAAAAAAAGGTTATGAAAAAAATGCATTAGCATCAAAGTACACACACCGCATTTACAAGGATTCACAAGTACATTGACAATACCATAAACAATACATTAAATCAAAACATACACATATTACAATTGTGATGACGAAAAAATATGTAGACAACTGTGTAATGCCTCAGAAATTACTTTTTGTTGAGGCACCAATCCTGAATACAAAATAAACAAGTGGACAGCTGAAATAATAAACTAGCCTACTTGTTTTTACCACCACTAGATACACGTGAAGTTGTTTTTTCAAAATGGTGCAGAAATAGGAAATCACAAGACTTATGCAGCACTGTAGAATTGTGTATGAGTTCTATTCCTATTGTGCCCTGATGATTCGGTATCTGGGTGGAGCAGGACGCCGACGCGTTTCGAACCCATACAAGAATTAGAGGGTTCTCCTCAGGACAAGGATTGGGGAGGTCGTTGTCGCTTATGCTGGAAAATGTCAGGATGCTACCTTGTAATAAACTGTACATGCATCCATCCGGAATTAATGTATGTGCCTTAATGTTTTCGAGTTCAGTTCCAAAGTCGGGCAAGCGCGGCAGCCGCCGCGGTCGTTCGAAAAGTTTTAGGAAGGGGATCAAATCTTCTATACAGGCTACCGGAGGAGAAACTGACAATGCGAGCCTTAATAGCTAGGACACATCTGGGCCTCCAGAGACTCCTTAATGCATTCAGTGACTTTATGTCTTCTCTTGACCTTGTGGTTAATAACGCTAAATCTCATGTCATGGTTTTTGGGGCAGCTAAAAATAATACTAAATCCTTTTACTGTAAGGGGGAAGTGATTACTAACGTTAAAGCTTTCACTTACCTCGGTGTAATTTTCGACACTAAGGGCAGCTGGACCCCTCAGATAACAGCAAAGACCAAAGCAGTGAGGAGCTCTGTTAACGCTATTCTGAGCTTCTCAAGGAGACTCGGGGGGAAACCAAGTGGTGCACTACTAGCTTTGTATAGGGCAAAATCATTGGCTATAGCTAGGTACGGAGCTGGATTGTGGGGATATGTAAAAACTGAAACCATTCAAATAGAGGTTAACAAGTTTTTCTGTTCTATATTAGGACTCCCCTCATCAACAGCCACTTTTTCTGTCCATCAGGAGCTTGGAGTAGGATACATTACTGATATCCTCTCTATGGCACCCATTCTTCTGTGGATAAGGGTCTGGATTAATAACAACTTAGGTCTCAACCACAAAATTCTGATGGATTGTTTAAAACTTGATAAATATAAAGACATTGCTTGGCTGGCATATATTTATAAGTGCTCAGTAGAACTTGGACGCCCGGAGATTTTCTCCTCCCCGCTTGACCTAAAAAAAGCAGACCTAGCCTGGGTCAAGGAAAACTTTTTCAAACTTAAGTCCTTGGAGAGAGAACAACTCCAGTTAACTAAACCCATGGTTAGAGCACATTATATGACAATCACTTGTATAGCCATCCAACCGTATCTTGCCCTAGTTAATATTCCTTTTCACAGGTGGCTTCTGGTTAAGTTTAGATTTAACCAGATTTACTTGGTACTCTGTGACAGACAGGGATGGTTCAAGCCTGAGGATGCACCTGTATGCAAATGCGACAACTTCTCTATTCAAGACAATATGCACCTTATGTTGTTCTGCCCTTTTTATCATGCTCCTAGGCAAAAGTATCTGTTACCTTTGTTGAAGGGGAAAGCTTTTACGCATGTAAAACCAGCTCTTCTGTTTTTACAAATGCTTGATTCGCCCTTGGTAATGTTCAGTGTGGCAAACTACCTTGTTGCTGCTGTTCGGATTAGGAAGAGGAAATTACAAGCTTAACAGTGGGGACTGTGATGAACGTGGTATACCTTGCTCTTTTGCACATGTTGAGTCCTTTTTAATCTGATCTTTTTATTGATTTTAAATTGTATTGTATTGTATGAAATTTTTTAAACATGTACTTGGATTGTCTTTTTACTGTTGTAGTATGCTTTTATGGTTTTTAACAAAATCGAATAAAGTGGTTTTTGACTTGACTTGACTACTAAAAAGTGGTCCTGGGGGTCCAGTATTTATGCATGGTGCAAGCCTTTGGAGTGGGTTTTTTTTCTATACTGCCCCACCTATCGTTCTGGAAAGTTCTTCCTTTCCCCTGGCCAGCCTCCGAGATATCTGTGGTGACAAAAGACTAGTGTAAGGTTCTATTTGGTTTGCTGGAGACAAAGCCCTTTAAACTGTAAATAGGGCTTGGTACACCTGTGCCCTAATGATCCTGCCAGAATGGCACATCTTGTCCACACCTAATCCCTTTGTGTCACAGTCTGGAAGGAATACACAAACACCAGCAGCAGAGCAATTCATAGTCATGTGTCTCTGGTTAGTACAAGAAAATTCCTACTTTCTAAAAGTTAAATTTTCATAATTGGAACTTAAAGTCCGATTTTAGTATTAAAGAAAATTTAAATTACAGTTCATTTGAGGAAACGCCATATTTCTATCTGTTCCCATTTAGACGTTATCACTTATTAAACGTAATAAGGTAACGTATTGTTAGCCACTGAAAAACAACTTTAGGAGCTATTCAATACCAGCACATGTAAAACTTAAACCCACATGTACTACTTTTTAAAAGCAAGGTACCCTACACTCTGATCCTTTAGGGCATACCCTAGGGGTACCCTATGTGTACTTAAAAGTGAGGTTTAGGCCTAGCAATTGTTTTTCTTTTGCCAGGTCAAAATGGCAGTTGGAAACTGCTTCAGTGGCAGGCCTGAGACGTGTTTGAAAAGCCTACTTAAGTGGGAGTCACTTTGACTGCTGTTGCCCACTAGTAGCATTTAATTTACAGGGCCCTGGGTACATGTGGTACCATTTAGGAGAGACTTACCAGTAAATTAAATGTACCAATCAGGTGTAGGCTACTTTTACCATGTTTTAGGGACAAAACACAAGCACTTTACCACTCGTGAGCAGGGAAAAGGTGCATGGAGTCTGAATGCAAACAAGAATGGGTTTAGCAACAAAAGGCAAAAATCTAGACATTGCAAAAAGCGCCAACACCCTCCCATGAAAAATTATAGCTGTGAGGTATGGTGTGTTTAATTTTATTTATCAAAAATTGACAAAAAGTGCTGTGGCATTTTATGAAATGGCTTCAGTTCTCCCTATAAGTTGCTTCAGTCTCAGTTTAGTGTTGTGTTTATCCTAAAACCACTGCATGTGTATTGTTTAATGCATCATTCCTGGAAGTCCTTTGTAGTAAATCTTCATAAGCAGCGTCGGATTCAATGTGCTTGTATCCCTGAGGTATTTTGTGTGTAGCTACAGCCATGGATGGCTTCTTGCTTAAAAGAGATTACATTGCTCACCTCATGACAGCACATCTGAACTACTCGAGTTATGTTATAAATTTTGCAGTGAATAAGAACTGTGCGAGAAAAAAAGCAGGAGTCAAGATTTTGGTACATGAAGGATTGCCCACTGTACAACTGCATTGATTTTGCTGTGTTCCAAAGCGAAGAAGGCTGCTTGTGCGATTATTACGGAAAGAAAAATAATGGTTTTAAAAAGTCTGGATGTATCCCCCAGTATAGAATAAATTCCTCTCTTTTATTGCATTCCCTTTATAAAATTTCGCACACTTCTGGGAGGCATATAGGATCATTTTTTAAAGCAGAATATGTTTGTGCGCCGAAATCTCTTAACACCATTAGATTCCCCGGTAATTGGTATATTCTTGGTGGAAGACTAATATTAGTAATTGTCAGCTTTAAGAATCAGCAGATGGTGCAGGTGAAAGCAGGCTTGTCAGAAGCTTTTGTGTGGCCGCAAATAAATAGCACTCGTCCATTAATTGTTTTTTAAACAAACTTTTGCCTATGACATCCATACAAAATGGTCGGAATAGGAGGATTAATTCTGGCCATTTTAAGCCAGTTCCCCATAGATGCTCAGGATACAGCGAAGGTCTGTACTATGAAGAAATGTCACTAGGATTGGTACCTCAGTCTGATGCTGCTACACTCGCCAGTTGATGTGACCTAAGGAAAGATCGAAATCTTAGCTCCCTACTTTAGGAGTTAGATTCCCAAAGGCAGAAGCCTTTGTAATCCCCAGAGGGAAAGCACAAGCCTGAGCTGTCTGTAGAATCTGTGTGGAGAAGGTCTGGATGGGCTGAGCTTGCCCAGGAACCACAAGATCCCAGAAATCCGCCAAGAGACAAAAGAATCAAGAGCTGAAGAGTCAGGGTTTTAGAACTGAAGATTCCAGTGCACTTACACCATGCTTAGAAGGATCAAGAGGCAGTTGACATCACACCTGTGGGATGTATGTCGGAACCATACAGGCATTTTTTCCTGATACCTTTACAGCGTGGTCCAAACAACGTCATTACAATGTGTTCCATTACCCTGCAAGTCGTTGCAACAACTTGCCTTAGGGAAAGCTTTGGGAGTTGGAACAGTATAATTTACTATTCCGACTCAAGTCTGTGCAACAGCAGGGAAAGTGTTGGATTTAAAGTCCAATATAAATCCAACAACTCTTCCCTTAAGACAAGCCATTGTAACAAATTACAGAGTAAATTAACGCATTGTAAAGATGTGTTTGTGGTTCGAACCACATTGTAAAGACGCAGCGTGGTTTGAGATGAAGAGTAAAGGCTGTTTCCCCACCTGTGTCATAGGCATTATGTTGGTCTGGGAATTTCAGTCTATTTTCAGAACCATTTGAACCTTCTTGTTCACTCTTGTGCCTTTGGTGATATTGACTCACTCTGCCTTGCACACATAGAGCTCAGTTGGTTCTTAAACAGGTTACTGGACTCTAAAGAATTGATCTGAACAGTGCAATAAATGCGCACCAGTGACCAGACACACTGATACCATTAACGTTGGACACTAGAACTTGGATATGTACTGGGGACTTCAGGCACGCAACGCCCATCGGGCTCAAAGGGCTTCAGCCCGGCCCCGCCCTCGTGTGTGTCAGCCCGACTGAGACAGCTTCCCGGGCACACATGTGAATGTAGAGTATTTATATAGCGCACTTCTACCCGGAGGCCTCGTAGCGCTGTATTCATACCGCTGTGGAACCCATCCTGGTTTTCCTGTGAAATGTCCACTCCTGGGCACCCCCAAGGTGAAGCCAGACATCCACAGCGCTGCTGGGGCCGTTTTGGAGATTAAGCAAGCTATTGCACAGAGTGGGACCCATGATTAGACTAGGCACCGAGGCGAGAATTATCAGGTCCGGGGAAATTGAGTCCAAGAGCCGCCAAGGCGGGAATTGAACCCTGGTCCCGGGCCAGACCTCTGCATCAGGGTCTGCCGCTCTAACCATTGAGCCACGCTTCTCCACCTTATGAGCTGGTAGAAGTAAGAAACTCAAATAGAGTATGGCTTAGTACAATGTAATCTCTTTTAAGCAAGAAGCCATCCATGGCTGTAGCTACACACAAAATACCTCAGGGATACAAGCACATTGAATCCGACGCTGCTTATGAAGATTTACTGCAAAGGACTTCCAGGAATGATGCATTAAACAATACACATGCAGTAGTTTTAGGATAAACACAACACTAAACTGAGACTGAAGCAACTAATAGGGTGAACTGAAGCCATTTCATAAAATGCCACAGGATTTTTTTGTCAATTTTTGATAAATAAAATTAAACACGCCATACCTCACAGCTATAATTTTTCATGGGAGGGTGTTGGTGCTTTTTGCAATGTGTAGATTTTTGTCTCTTGTTGCTAAACCCATTCTTGTTTGCATTCAGACTCCATGCATCTTTTCCCTGCTCACGAGTGGTAAAGTGCTTGTGTTTTGTCGATTAAAACATGGTAAAAGTGGCCTACACCAGATTGGTACATTTAATTTACTGGTAAGTCCCTCCTAAATGGTACCACATGTACCCAGGGCCCTGTAAATTAAATGCTACTAGTGGGCAACAGCAGTCAAAGTGACTCCCACATAAGTAGCCTTTTCAAACACGTCTCAGGCCTGCCACTGAAGCCTGCAGTGCAGTTTCCAACTGCCATTTTGACCTGGCAAAAGAAAAACATTACTAGGCCTAAACTTCCCTTTTAAGTACACATAGGGTACCCCTAGGGTATGCCCTGAAAGGCTCATAGTGCAGTGTACCTTGCTTTTAAAAAGTAGTACATGTGGGTTTACTTTTTACATGTGCTGGTATTGAATAGCTCCTAAAGTTGTTTTTCAGTGGCTAACAATGGGTTACCTTATTACGTTTAATAAGTGATAACGTCTAAATGGGAACAGATAGAAATATGGTGTTTCCTCAAATGAACTGTAATTTAAATCCTCTTTAATACTAAAATCAGACTTTAAGTTCCAATTATGAAAATGTAACTTTTAGAAAGTAGGAATTTTCTTGTACTAACCGGAGACACATGACTATGAATTGCTCTGCTGCTGGTGTTTGTGTATTCCTTCCAGACTGTGACACAAAGGGGATTAGGTGTGGACAAGATGTGCCATTCTGGCAGGATCATTAGGGCACAGGCCGCACCTAAGTACTTCACAGGTCTTTATTTGCTTGTTAATGAGGATTTTTTCTTTTTCACCCCACTCTGCCTACATCTGGAAGAATTAGCCCCGCCCCCCAAAAAATGTTCTTAGCCCCCTCTGAAATTTTGCTCTAGTTGCGCCTCTCTGTGACTTCATCGGTATTGGGTTTGGGCCTAAAGGTGTTTGAAATACTTTTTGGTGCTGAAAACTCAGCATGTGATGCTTACATAGACTGATTAGTTGTCCAACATGGTACCATATTTGCAACCATCCAAGGATCCGGCACTGCATCTCTATATCCCTTTCACCAACCACAAACCCTTGTGGGAACATTAATTGGAAGAAACAGAAACATAACTTCTACTGACCGTCTGCAAGGACCAATGTGTTGGAAAATCGAGTTCTTAGCATGTAGTTGCTACAAGAACCTGTAGAGGATGTACCTCAGCCTCAAAACCTTTATTGTTTTCATTGACGATCCTAATTGTAAATTCAGTTATTATTTACTTATAAATAGAAGTCGTGTTATTTTGTGACTTATTTCACAGACTAGAAATTGAAGTATCTGATTCATTACTGAGCCATACTCTATTTGAGTTTCTTACTTCTACCAGCTCATAGAGTAAGCCTTGACTGGTGGTTTTCACTACCCAGTGAGTGAAGTGCCAAAAAGGAGTAACTGGGTTATCCAAATATATTGTAAAATATTGTGACTCAGGACACAAGTAATAAACGACAGTATTGACAGAGTCCTCCCCAGTAACTACTGTCTGTTGCAAGACTCCAAATAAAGATCTTATCAGGCTTTCTCACACAGAGCAAACAGGGACACATGCATTTAAACAGGAACATGCCAATGAAAGCACCCACCCGCAGCCGTAAGTCACACACTCAGACACTCACAGACAGAGGTGAACAGTCACAAGAAACTTGTTCAAGACCTGTAAAATGAAAAACTGTTCCAGAATGAACCCTCTCCAGCCCTTTGGCAGAAATATAAATGTTATAGTGCGATTAATTCTTACCACATCTTTTATGGACTTCTGTGACATAAATATTAAATCAGCTTGCTTGTTTTTGTACTCATCTGCCTGCAGTGGATTTCTTGGCTCTGTGTTTTGGGCATTTGAGATGACAGGATTTGTGTGAAATAAGGCTATAAATAACGATTTTAGCTGGAAGTTTGCTTTATGCAACTCTAGTGGGTATGGAGTGCTGCATATGTGCACTCACAGGCAGCACATTATAATCAAGTCCATTTCACATTGATGATAAACTGCATGGACAGAAGGAGCAGATCAGGTCCTCGCATGCTGAGCAGTCCTAGCACATGAAGCTTTGCATTACACGGAACAGGTGCAGCACAGCCTAAGCAGCAGCATCAGAGCCAGCCCCTGACATACACAGCAGGGCCGTGACCGGCAGAAGCAGTAACACCAGCCTACCGTTACACAAAAGCATGTACAACCAGTGCTTTAAATGGGCCGGTACTATCCGGTACTGAGTACCGGCACTTTTTTATTTTGACAGGAAGAGTACCTGCATTTCTGAAGAGTGAGGTAATACTTTTAATTGGAGAGTACTGGCACTTCTCAGAAACAAGCAGGTACTCGTGTTCAGGGCACCCGCACTTCTATTTTTCCATTCCAAGCACTGTGCACAACTCAGGCAGCAGCATGGCAAGTTGCCTAGTAATGCAGATACGGAGACCTACAGCATAGCTGAATATGCTGAACACACAGAGCAGATATATTATGATGCATCAATGCAAGGTCAATGTTGTACATAAATTAAGTAGGCAGCAGGACACGTCTTCCAGTAGTTAAGTTGGATTTATTAAGTTACAAAGAATAAGATAAGACAGCAGAGCACAACGCCTCACAGCTGACCAGACCAACTGCCAGGGCTAGAATCCCAACACACCAGATAGAACACAGCTAGGTAAGAAGATAGAAACACAAAGAAAGGACTAAGGAAACCAAGAAGCCATATAAAGCTAAGTATGAATTTACAACAGTCTACTAATACTCCCGCACACAAGTGCAGCATTGGAGGGAAAGCGTAATTACCACAATTCAAGGATTCCTGCCGGAGCAACGCAAGCTTCATCCTTATCTACAGAATAGAAATAGAAGTAACCACAACAGCCCAAGCCTCCTTCACATCCATATCTGGTACAGCAGGGGCATCATCAGTGTTAGACTTCCTCACATGAAGAAGGGGAATTGAACAGACAGCAGCAGTTTAAGCAGCCCTCACGCAAAAAACCGGCACCACACAGGCAGTCCTGACTAAGATAATATGTACAAGACAGGTATATGGTTGTGGGCTTCTGTGACATGCAGAAGTGGTACAGCACAGGCGACAGCAGAGCATTCACCCTGATGCACAGAATATATACTTCAACTAGATATTGTCAGCTCCAATGATTGCTTGCTTCACACATACATGGACAGCTGAAGAATACTCAGAAGTAGTGCAGATCCTCTCAGCCACATACAGAGCTGCTCAGATGTCAGCAGGAGCCACGGAAAACCAGCCATTAAAGCCTCTCTCATATACAAAAGGGGCAGCCCATCTGTTGTAGCATCCAATCTGTTGTAGCATCCACTGTTCTCACACAGCTATCAGAATGCTTACAACGTGTAAATACGCTGGGAAAGCAACGCAAGCTGTGATTAGACACAGCAGGCACATGACAGACAGCAGAAAAAACAGATAAGCACTGCTTCCACAAGCCTCTCTCTGGCGTACTAGCATTCTGTGGCTCTTTCTCTGCAGCACTCACTCTCACACACAAACACACTTCCTTTTTCTCTCTCATCTTTTGTAATGTATGGGATTAGTTGTGATCGACTCCACTGGACCGTGAGACAAGGCAGACCCAAAAGATGGCCCTTTGTAATGTGTGTGTTTTCCCCTGCCCCACACACAAGCACACATGCATTACCTCTTTAGTAGGCGCACACATTTCTACAACATATTTGCTTCACTAGCTCATGTATGCATGTTCTCTCTCTCTCTCTCACTAAATGCATTGGATTGGCTTATTTTGGTACTACCTGTGAGACAGGACTTGTCTAGGGGAGCCATCTACCATTCCAAAGAACTGATGTAACTAATGATCAAATAGGGACCTACGTATAGCTTTCTCAATTAATCAAACACAACTACTTGATATCAGTCACTCTTGTTGAGTTGAACCCTCCGAGGAGTACTGGGCCTGCTTTGGTCCCAGTTTGCATTAATTGTAATGGCAGAGTGAATACCAAAAGAGCAGCTTTTCTGCTCACCCTTTGAAATGGTGCAACATACATCAGAATATTAAACCAAACAAGCCCTTAGTGGAAGGTTGCATGTCTTCTCTTAATGTTTGTTTCAGTGAACCTACACCCATCAGGTACTGACATAAACATATTATCCTTTAGTTTTGGAGGCATATGTGGCAATATTGTCTCTTGTTCCTAAGAGTTTACTTTTGATAAAACACCCCTGATGGTACATTGAGATAGAACCCGGCAATATAATGTCAGTTTTTGTGATACTTTTCCATGTTTGTGACTTTGTGATCTACAGGCGGTAGCCAAGGAGGTGGGCTACCAGCCGTGCAATCTCGAGGGCTTCAAACCTCAATCATGGAGTGTTACCTAGAAACAGCAGAAGGTACTCTTTAATGCGTTGAAACCAAGCTCAGAAGACTTGGGGCAAGAATAACCGGGCTGGCCAGCAAATAATTCTGTGTAATGTGTCAGGAAAATATCTCTTTTGTTGATATACTTGCTTTTAACCGATAATAAACATATTGTAAAACCTGGTTGTAAATGGTATACTTTATGGTGTCTTCACTCTTTCAGCACTACGAGCCTTGTGGTTTATGACTGCAGAACTATTTAAGTGTAAAATATTACAGAATGTTTTATGTTTCTCTTGACGCAACTTTCTTTATGTATTAAAATGTACAGAAAACTGAACTGCTACGTTTGCTTTTATAAATGTGATTGAAAATGTGGTTACTGTAACACATGAAGCAAGGCAATAAAGATACGTGTTCAGAAACCTAACGCAACTTGTTTATCTTTTAAGGTATGGTGACATGAGGAGGCAAATTGGTTTCGAGATAAGGGATATGTGGTATAATCTTGGTGAGTATTCATGGTGTTGCTGTCTGCACGCGTATTGTGTATATAAATCGACCAGTTCTTCAGTAGCCTGGAGTACATGTGCTCAGCTGTAAAGGATTCTAAACCGGTAACTAGCTGCACACAGGTCTATTTTGAAACAGAGCTGTGACCAGCTCCCTCTGATCTTTGCAGGTCAGACCAAACTTAGTGTCACTATGCCAAGTTGTTTTTGCATTTGTCACCCCGAGTTGGACGGGTATGCTCAGACGTGAGTCCCGTGCTCTCCACGCCACTGGAGTCAAGCTATCCTGGCTGATGAGGGCTGAAAGCCCGAAACTGGTCCTAGGATGCTTGTTTCCAGTCCAGGGAGAACCTAGCTTGGCAGTCCGGGCTGGACTGTT
This sequence comes from Lissotriton vulgaris, assembly GCF_964263255.1. NCBI lineage: Eukaryota > Metazoa > Chordata > Amphibia > Caudata > Salamandridae > Lissotriton > Lissotriton vulgaris. Next base: position 973,675,463 of record NC_141693.1, on the reverse strand, counting down.
CCCATGGGGCACAGGGTCAAGACTGATTTGCATATGGCATAGGGCCATTCATGCAGCATAGCTGCAAAATCGGCCCTGTAACAAAAATCGGCAGAAAACCGGCCCCGGCAAAGAGCTCAGTCGCATTTCTTGTTAGTCATTGCACATATTTTCCATTGCACAAAACCTGAAATTTCCCTTGCAATTGCAGTATAACCGTCTCCCCATCCATTACATTTTATAAAGGTTTGAGCTCATATTTAATGGTCAGACACACGCTTTAAATGCTATTAATAGAGTTTAACTCTGTGCTTATCCTGTCAGAACATCTTCATACAGGTTAACTTTAAAAAAATGATCAGGGTGTCACAGTCAGTTGAGAAAACTTTCAATCGTACCTCAGAACACATCTAGCATGCGACCTGCTAGTTTTCCAAGAATCATGTTTGTCGCCAACTTTATCACTGCCGAACAATACCCTGATGCAAGCAGGCATAGACTTCTGCTCATAATCAAACCACGGACCTGTAGATGTGCTCACTCAAAAGCAATGTGTGGACAACTCTTTAGTAAACACCGTTTTCCGGCAGCAGCGAAACTGGATCTAAAAACTGTTTTAGACTAAATGGGAGAATTGCGGATTTCACTCTGTTGTCCTGAAATGTATATTGATAGTAGAATTCCCACTTTTGAAAGTCATTCTGCCCCTCTCTTTTTTATGTATTTAAAAGAAAATGCTTCTTCCTACTTGCTTTTTACGGTTTATATCTTTGTACTCATTTTAGTCACTAACACATATGCTCACCCACATCCAAAAGGCCAATGAGGCATAGGCTGACGGAGGTAAGTCAAATAATACAGAGAGGGGGAGGCTAGAAGATGTGGGGGTAGGCAAACCCGGAATAAAGTTGGTCTCCATCTCACAGGTGGCATCGCCCTAGTGTGCTAGTTATCTTCCAGCCTGGTAAGGTGGTGCTGTTGATTGGCAAGAGGTACCCTTAATCTTGGGGGTCTTGCGCAGGTCCCGTTAACCTAAGAACCTGGAGGTGTTTGGGGCATGAGAGTTCCTATAAGTCTTGTGATACAAATTGGAGACAGAGGCTCCACATTTTTTCAAACTGTGGCAACTTTTTGTCGAGTAAGTATGAGTTTTTTCATTCCTATAGTGTCCCAAAGTCTGTGAAGCCAGTGTTCGTGTTATAATGGGGTGTTGTAGCCCGAATTGGAAGTAATAGCCTGTTTGACTGCACATAAGGCCATAGAGATGTCTTTCCCTTGTTGGAATAGAGTGGGTAAGTCAAGGCACCCAGGAGGCTTAGCAAGACGTAACTCGGAAAGGGAGGAAAGTCTGTATCATAGATCTCATTGACGTCTTTCAGAACTGCCTCCAAATACCGTTTGAGTTTTGGACAGCACCATAAGAGATGTGTCAAAGTACCTGAGTGGCCACAATTGCCTCAGTAGTCCTCGGAGCTTCCATGCCTCCACTTCACTATACTCACTGGAGTATAATACCAAAAGTGAGTTATCTTGAACATCGCCTCCTTGCCCGCCACACTAAATGCGGGGATGCGTGCACTATGAAGTGTATCAGTCTATTCTCTGGGTGAGAATGAGCCTTCCAGTTTGGCTTCCTATCTCTGTTGAGCAGGGGACTTAGTAGTATTGAACGCTTTAATAAGGAAGACGTAAAGGTCTGAAAGCAAGCCTTCATCTCCAGCTCTTGTGATCAGCGATTGTTCATAGTCCATCAGCGGTCTGCTAGCAAAGGGAAGTATTGTGGGTCCCATAGCGCTCCTGCAGCTGCGGGGAGGCCATTAGGCCTTCGTGGTTAAAAAGCCCCCAATTTGTTTCCATTATGCTACCTGCCAGGCATGATATGTGCTACCCGTCGCCACAGGCGGAGGGATGTGGTTTGCCAATAAAGGGAGCCAGAGAGAAGGTGTGTTTAGAGACCTCTAGGAAGCATGACTAGATCCCATCCTTCCACTGTGGCCTGCACCACTGTGACATTTATACTCCAGAGGGTCAGTGTTTTTTAGGGGGCCTGGGGACCTTCCAGATGTGGATCACTCAATACCCTTATCCTTGAAGCACCAGTGCTTCTCCGAGAGATGTCTGACCTACTCCATCATATAGCGAAGTTGGGCTGACAGAGAGTAATGGGTGAGGTAAGGAACACCCAGGTCACTATCTGCTACAGAGAGATAGGTCCTTTTCCTAGCAATGCGTGGTTTCTTACCTCCCCAAATGTAGGTGTCCACTATATGTTGTAGTTTTTTAAGAACATGAGGGGGCGGTTGTAGAGGAAGGTTTTGCATGATGTACAGTATCTTAGGATAGGATACTTATCATGACCGCGGCAATCCGCAACAGCCAAGAGAGTCTGCACCCCTCCCATCCCCCATCCACACCCCTCTCACCATCCAAAATCCCCCCACCCACCCACTGCCACGTACAAAAATCTAGACAGGTTGTGTCAAGGAGGTCATTGAAGTTGTGTTTCTCCATTTTCTCCAAAGAGCAAATTTTTTGCATTAGGTAAGGCACCCAGTGGTGTGCCCACGGGAATGGGAATTGGCATTCCAGACTGAGTCCATCTGAGCGTTGAACTGTGAGGTTAAGTGTCTGCGATTTGTGGATATTTATTTTGAAGCCAGACACCAAGCTGAATGCTCATTTAACAAAGCTAGTAGAGACGAGTTAGGCTGTGAGAGTATCACCCTAACCTCATCAGTATACAGGGCTATTTTGTGCTCCTGTCTACTGAGAGTGATGCCTGTGATCTGCCCTTTTGCCTTAATACAGTCAGCAAGTGGCTCCATGTGCAAGGCAAACAGGAGCGGAAAGTCAGGGCAGCCCTGTTGTGTGCCTGTGGCTATAATTAAAGCATGTGAGGAGAGGCCATGAACTCATGCCTGTGATCTTGGGGCAATACAGCTACACTTCACCGTTTTTTTGTTGTTTTTTTTTAAATGCGCCCACAGCATGACCCGCTAACATTCCCCAGAGGAAAGGCTAATGCACCTAATCAAACAACTTTTCTGCATTGATGAATATGAGAATTATCGAGATGGGGGATTGGGTAGCCTTATCTATGAGGTGCAGTAGGTGTTTCTAATTATCACGTACGGAGGCTTGTGTAATCTCCTTAGAGTGAATGCTGCGCCCGTCTTGTGTTTGAATCTCTAATGTCTTCACTGTCTAGATCTAGCACTCTAAGCTACATCCCTGCCAAGGTGAGTTGGTTCCGTACCCTGATTTCTTATGAGCCTCCTCAAGATCCCGTACTCAATTCTCAAGGGCAGCATGCTTATCCCTCCCCAACTTCTTGAGGCGGGTGGAGATTGGTATCAAATTCCTCTAATGACTGCTTTCAGCAAGTTCCACAAAAGGGAGATGGGTGTGTCTCGAGTATCATTGGCTTGAAGAAAGTGCAGAATCACTACCTTTATCTCATCTATGTTAGAGGCATGTGTTAGGAGCTTATCCGTAAGGCACCCTACCCCACAGGGCACGGTGGGCCCCAGAGCTTGAAAAGGAAAGGAAAGGAAAGGAAAGGGTGGGGGTGGCTGATAGTGCTGCCACTCCGACCTCAATCTTTACTTTGGCAGCTGGAATACGGCTTGAAGTAAAAAATAGTCAAGACAAGTGTATGTCTGATGAGAAGCCAAGAAGAAAGGGAAGTTTCTTGTGGTAGGGTGTTGGAAGTGCCACACGTCAATGAGCCCCCCTTCTCTAATTAGTGACACCCTTCTGTCATAAAAGCCCCAAGTTGGCCCATACGGGGTGTCGACCTATCCATATCCATGTGGGGTACAAGTTTTAAGTTCCAGCCCTCTACAAGGTCTGCTTCAGGCGAAGATGTTACTAGGCGTAGTTCTTAAACTATAAACTGTTCCTGGTGATTGCTAGGTGTGTATAGCGTAGCCAGTGTAAATGTGTACGAGTGAAGGTCCATATGTAATTATCGAAGTCTTTCTGATTACTCTGCTTTTGTTTGTGTAACTTGCCCTAGAATTTAGTTTCCAGTAGGATCACCAAAATGGCCTTCTTGCTTTCCCTGAAAGAGCAGAATTGGCTGTCAAACCAGTTAGATTTCATCCGCCCCTGTCTTTCCTTACAATTGGCTTCTCCTTAGGAGACAGATATACTAATCAGAGTCCCTAAGTAAAGCCAGGAGTGCCAGGTATTTTTCAGGGGAATTCAAGTTGCCGCCATTGAGGCTCAACATTTTTATCATGAGGATAGGAGCAGGTGGAGAGTACGCTAGAGATTGGGTTAAGGGGACCCATAGTCCACTGCATTCTTTTATCTTAAGGTGTCATCCAATCTAACATGGTACAGGGAGACTGTATGGGGGGAGAGTAAAGAACAGTGGGGGAGTTAACAAAGAATAATTCAACTGCTCCCTCCATGGGAGCCATACAGACTAACAGCATGGAGTCTGTGGTAATGATTTTGGCAAACATGGGGAAGAGATATTCATAAGGGTGACTCTGTCAGCCCTTGTTGTGGCAAATGTCAGTGCAACCATACCCCTTGTCAGTATCTGCAGTTGTGCTGTTCCGCCTCACTCTTAGTTCATGGAACTGGATCCATCAAAAGGAGAGGGGGGCTTGTGGGCGAAGTGCGAGCAAAATCATTCAGAGTCTTGGCTACAGGCAGGTTTGTGATGTTGAAGGTGCTGTAGCAGTGCTGACCATTCCCAATGCCTTTCGTCAGCATTTAGGTTATGTGTGTTTCTCCGGAAAGTGTGCCACTCCGGTTTGTCACTTGAGTGTTGAGGCCCTGACTCCTGGGAGTGGCCATCCTGAGAAGCCTATAGTTTGGGGTCATGCAGGCCCAGAAGGTCCTGGGTTTCCTCTAGTGTGCAGACTTTAGGTTTCATTGTTCCGTACAAAGATTAAGTAGAAAGGGTGCCTCCACTTGTATCTGATGCCTTTTTCATGGAGGAAAGTCGTCACAGGTTTTAGAGCTGTGTCATTGCAGATTGGTGGGGGATGGATCCTGGTAGAGCCAAATTTTACACCTTCAAACAAGACAGGACCCGATCAACCACCACTGCCAATATGGTCTCCTTCTTGTAGTGATGGACGCATGTGAGGATACCTTGTGTGGTGCCTGAGCACCCGGTTGGGTGTCCCGCCCTGTGGTTGTGATCTAAGATGATGTGTTTCCCTCCAGGTCTGGGACTATGTAGCGGAAAAGGTGAGGATCATAGCCTTCAAGGCATCCCTATTCTGACTGGAGAGTGATACCGCTAATTCTGATATTGGAGCGCCTAGAGCAATATTCAAGATACTCCAGGCGGAGTTGCCGTTCTGTATTGTGATCTTAGACCGCCAACAGTTTACATCCATGGTGGTCAAGCTCTTCCTCTTTCGCATTGCTGGTATTTTCTAGGGGGTCGGACCCGCTACACCAACTCGGCCATGTCTTTTTTGATGTCTTTTATCTCTGTGGCGATATCATCCCTAAGGGTTGCAAAGTCGTTTCTCAGCTTCCCAAACAATGTCGCTTCGGGCTCAGCATGGACCACCTACAAGTGCTGTGTCATAAGCAGTGTGATCTCCTAGCTTGGCATCGCCTGAATAGTCTGAATTTTTGGAGGAGTCCTTGGTTTAAAGCTAGAGTCCTTCCTGGACCTCTGTGATACCATATTGGTTGTGAAGCTGTACCCCCGCAGGATTCGTTGTAAGTGAGTGGCTTCAGGGCTTTGTTCTCATGAGGAAGACTCTCCAGCCACTGAATCGTAGCAGAGGCGAGGTCCAAAGATCTCCCCCAAACTTAATGTCTGTGGTGGTGAGTCAACAAGCTCAGCTGGCTGTGCCTGGGAGAGGTTTCAGCATAACTGAAGAGACAGACCCCCGTCCGATTGGTTGTTGATGCTGACTTATCCAATGCACGTCGAGACCGGTCCAGCATCTCTAAGGTCCCAGAAAGTGGCTGCAGCTAGTGCGGGGTGTGGCCTATTGGCACCTCTATGAATCATACAGGCCAGTGGCCAGCAGCAACATTGTAGGCAGATTGTAGGCAGCTCTTGAGGCTGAACGGCCAGAACTCACTGTTGATCACCGTGCCCAACCTTTACGGGCGTGAAGCGTTCCAGCCGGTCTCCTGGGCATTCCATGTTGCGGGAGGTAACAGCATTGCACCTCCCCTGCCTCTGCTTCCTACCGTCCTTGGCCTGTGCACAGAGCCCCATCGTGTCCTGCAGGCTCTGAGCGGGGTGAGCCTCCTGGCCTTTTCACCACTCACTCCCCGTGGAAGCCGCCATCATGAGAAGCTGCCTCTAAGTTGCTCTATGTTAACCATCAATTCTGGGTCTGGGCCCTCCATCCAGCACAGAACCCCAGCTGTCAATTTGAGGCATCCGAGGGTAAGGATGTATGCCCACTGCACGGGCAAAGAGGAACGGATGGCAGAGGTCAGCAGAGATACTCCTACCTAGCCTCTGTCTTGGCCATGCCCCCTACTAGCGTTTTAGAGCTGAATTTCAAGATGGGTTGGTCACAAAAGTGGGGTCAGGAAGGTGGTCACTCTTGTGCATAATAAAGAGAATTCAGGCAAAATTATAGAGTAACGCTAAGGAATCCGACCAGATCTTCAATTCCAGATTGCGGCCTACCACGATTCAGCTGTTTCACAGAGCACCTTTTTTCTGTGCTCTCTCCTTTAATCATGGTATGATTGGTTTACACATGTTTGGCATATTTAATTTACTTGTAAGTCCCTTGTACAGTGCTATCCCACTTACCCAGGGCCTGTTAATTAAATACTACCAGTGGGCCTGCAGCACTGCTTTTCTCACCCACAGAAGTAGCGTTCAAACCTGTCTCAGGCCTGCCACTGCAGGGCATGCGTGTGCAGTTTACTGCCACATTGACTTGGTATTTAAAACTACTTGCCAAGCCTTAAGCACCACTTTTGCTACATATAAGTCACCCCTAAGGTAAGCCCTAGGTAGTCCTATGAGTAGGGAGCTGTGTAAGTAAAAGGTAGTACATGTGCCTTTACTGTATGGCATGTCCTGGTAGTGACAAATCACATATTTTGTCTCTCACTACTGTGAGGCCTAGTCCTCTCATAGGGTAGCATTGGGAATTCCCTTTTAAGTGTTTACGTGGTAATTCCTGATCAGAAAGGAGTAGTATTGCCATGTTTAGTATGTTCAGAATAGTGGTGATAAATCATGCTTACTGATGTAGTTGTATTTACAATACTATTTTAGAAATGCCACTATAAAAAGGGGCATTTCTCTGTGCGTGCGACTCTTAGTGCTTTGCAACCTGACTCCAATCCATGTCTAGACCTTGATGACAGCTACACTTTGTGCATATTTTCCAGACAGCCATCACACAGGTAGGTTTGTGTGTGACAGGGTTACATATGCATACCGATGGTCTTACTGGGCTGGGAGAGAGAGGGGCATTCATACTTTACATTTGTATAGGCTGTGTCCTACCCTTATGCAAAGTCGTGCTTTACCTCCTACTGATGTCTGGAGCCAGGGCTAAGGGTGAGAGAGAGTGTTGTGCACTTCTTCGGTTTCCTTTAAACTTCTACTTGAGCAAAGACAATTTTGAGTATAAGTACAGGGGCTCAGACCCCATGTTTTGAGAGCACTGCACTTTTGAATTGGGACTGAACCTCTGTCAGAAGGACTGCTGCGCTGCTCAGAGGACTCATCAGGACTGCTCTTCTGCTGTTGTCCTCCTGCCTGTTATTTGCAGGGTGGCCAAAGGACTTGTTGACCTACTGCCAGCTGCTCCCTGACTCTGTTCTACAAGGATACGGTGGTGCTTCCAGGAGAGATCGCCATTAGGATTGCTGATCTGGCTGTGCTGGTCTACCTGCCTACTGCTCCCTGCCGTGTATTTTCTCCCCAGTGTTCTCCCAGGGGCTAGAGTTGGTTAATGTTGCTTTGTTGCTCCCTGGTTTACTGTGTGCCCCAGGGCTTTGTCCCCGGAGAATAAAGTGTGTCTTTGAAACAAGTGCGCGGTGAGCGCTTTATTTTCTCTCAGCACATGAGGAGCGCTTCACTGTCCCTCAGAGCATGGAGAACACTTCGCTTAACTCCCAGCTCCCCTCCCAAGAAGCGACATTGCCGACTGTCTGGAAACCCTCTTGTGAGGCTTTTGTTGTTGGTGAAGCTTTATCTCTGAGGGGAGGACGCTGTGCCGAAGGCTCATAACAGCAGCACTTTTCCCAGCAGTAGCTGTGGGAGACCTATGGCAACCCAGAGCTCGCCAGGTACTACTGGGCAGACCCACGATTAGAACCTGCCACCCCATTCTCATTTAAGCGCCGCCCAACGTAGGAGTGGGCTGAATTCCAAAGTTTGCAGGTCACGGGTGCACCATGCATTCACGAGTGACTGCCTTTGTTGATACAGTGAGCAGAGGTTTCAGCGAGGTCTCTCCACTGAAATATTCAGCGTATGCACCCTTTGTGCAGGGAGCACACCTTTGGGTCATTCCTAGCCAGTGCAGCCCCAGGGGAAGTACTGAGGATTGTGGCACTCGTGTCGGAGGGACATGCTTGGTAAAACTCCTACCAGCCTGGGCCTTGGGATCAAGCCTTGATTGAGGTTGGGCTCTATGTGCCACGGTGACAGTGACCGCTCATAGCCCAAGAGGCACAGGGGTTCTCCCAACCCTCTGTTCATGTGGTTTTGGTTTCCATTGCTATAAAGGCTACAACCTATACAGCGTTTACATAAGTTTTCTGCCAGTATAGAAACTATAGCTTGCAGAGTATACATGTGGTGATTAATGTACTTCTGGTTACAGATCGTGATTCATGTGGTTTCAACCCAAACTGCTGCATTCATGCACTGATATCATGTATGTTGGTTTGATGCTTGTACTGTCAGGATAAAGAGTACTATCACAGGATTGTTCAATACGCACAGTATTTATGATTCATGCCAACTTGGTCTATTTTATGCACAATATACTGTATATATTTTCATATGTGTGTGGATTCTCTTATGATGTATTCCTTGTGTTACTGTATGAGTGTGTTGTAAAAACGCTTTACATATTGCCTCTGATAAGCCTGTCTGCTCTGCGCCTACCTACCAGAGGGTGAGCACAGGTTATCTTTGGTGTGTAACTTAACTTGTCCTGACTAGAGTGATGGTTTCTGCCTGGCTTAGGTGCAGAAACATCATTTCTAACCTAAATGTTTGTGAAAATATGTGAGAACTTGCTCTGTTTTGATTGATGAAGCTATGTCCCCGGGAGTCGTCTCCCCACCTTAAAAAGATGTTTGAGGAAGGACGAGACATCGGCTCCCTTCCACTTGATCAGCGGCTGGCATCTGTGGTCGTCATTCTTAAACCAAATAAGCCACCCAATGAATGTAGCTCCTATAGGCCAATTTCCTTGATTAGTACAGAGGCCAAGGTTCTGGCGAAATTACTGGCCAACCGTCTCCTTGATATACTTCCCTCTACAATACACGCCGACCAATCGGGATTTCTTCCAGGGCGAAACACAGCCCTAAATTTGCGCTGAGTCAACAATGTTCTGAGCAGACAGCCATATATCCAGGAAGACGCTGCTATCTTGTCCCTCGACGCCACGATGGCGTTTGACTCAATAGAGTGGTCCTATCTATTTGAGGTACTGCTTAGATTTGGCTTCGGGACTAAATTTGTCCAATGGGTGCGTCTCTTGTATACGGACCTCCTGGGCCAAGTCCGGGTCAATAACCACACGTCCAGAAGATTTAACCTCCATAGAGGGACCCGTCAGGGATGCCCCCTGTCGCCGCTACTGTTTGCGCTGACCCTGGAACCTCTTGCCCAGTGGATCCGCACTGACCCCTCCATCATAGGCCTCCGCTGGAACGACGAAGTGACCGACAAAATTTCCCTCTACGCAGAGGATATCCTAATTTACGTAGCTACCCCAAAATCCTCTATCAATAGTCTGTTTCACGTTTTGACTAACTTCAGAAAGTACTCAGGCTACTCAATTAATTGGGCTAAATCGGCTTTATACATGTTACATGCCCCCCGCGGATTCTCCAAACAGGTGGCTCAGGAGGGCTTCAAGTATTTAGGTATATTTGTCACTTCAGATCCCACTATATCTTGCGACCGGTACCTACTTGCCCCATTACAAAGACTACATAGCGACGTGGCACACTGGCGATCCCTGCCACTCTCCCTCGCAGGTAGAGCAGCCCTGTTCAAAATGTTGGCACTCCAGCGCTTTCTGTATGCCCTCCAAAACTGCCCCTTTCCGATTCCCCACTCCTACTGCAGGGCGGTGGAAAGCGATCTCCGCCTTCTCCTGTGGGATGGAGGAGCTGCCCGCATTGCCCTACAAAAGCTGACAATGAGCTGGTATGACGGAGGCATTGCACTCCCCAACTTGCGCCTTTACTACTGGTCATCGCAACTGGTGGCTACTAACCACTAGATACACGGTTCGCCCTATGATCCAGCCTTCCACTTTGATAAATACCAGACTGGACGGGAGGGATATTTCGGGGCCCTATACAGTAGGCCCAAAAAAAATAGGTACATTGGCCCCATGGCACACAAAGTTACAGTATGGCATCAGGCCACCGCCCGCTTAGGATGGTCAAACAGACTCACTAAAGCCACCCCGCTGTGGGCGTCGCAGCGGCTTGGTTCCCTCTGCTTCCAGTTGGGCTTCGACAAGTGGGACACAATAGGCATCTCAAAAATAGGAAACCTAATTCACAAGGGCAAACTCTTAACCTTTGCAGACTTACAGACCAAATACGCACTCACACAGACTGAGGCCTTCCGCTACCTCCAGATCAAACATGCCCTCCTCTCCGCCATCCCTGATCTGTCCTCCTTGCCCGAATCCTCCCCCCTGGAGGATAGATTGCTTTCAGAACCCCTCCTGACGAAAGCCATTTCCTCCACATACCGTAAGCTTTGCAATAACCTCCCAAATACATTTCAGCCTCTACGAGACAAATGGCAGACAGACTTGGGTGACCTGGAGAAGGACGAGTGGCGGGCGGCTTTGATGTCCCCTAGGGAGGTGGCGATTAATCATCGACTCAGATTGATCCAACTGAAAATCTTACATAGAACAATCTTTGCCTGTGACTCTATTAGCCAAAATCGGGAGGAGGGAGGATGATGGGTGCCTAAGAGGCTGCGGACAAACTGGTACCTTCTACCATATATTGTGGGAATGTCAAGAAATACAGCTCTTTTGGGAGGTGGTTGTCCGAAAAATGAGAGACTCACTGGGAAAACCCGTTCCTCTGTAGCCAAAGGAAATAACATCTGGGGAGCCACGGACTTGAACGATCTAGAGTCACAATAGGCTGCCTGGAGCTTCCTAATTGCTAAGCGTTCTATTGCAATGAAATGGGGTGCTGCTGATAGACCTCTGGTGGTGGGATGGATGGCTGAACTAGACAGGTGTATGTTGGCTGAAAAAACTACTTACAAACTACGTGGCTGCACTGCGAAGTGGGACAAAAAGTGGGGCCACTGGAACATCTACCGGGGTGAACTTTGTGACTCCCCCTCGGTGGAAACGTTGATTTTGCTTGACCATATCGATTGTACTTAGATCTTGACTCTGCAATGATTTCAATAAAAATTTATGTTAAAAAAATTAATAATAATTGGGTTTTGCAGTATAGTGCGTGGTAAAAGTCACGAAAATAATTTACTGTGGCACCAAGATACCTCCCTGTTGCAACTCTAGTGTCTTTGCACCGTGTGCGGTGGGCGTGATCCGCACAAACTGAGTCTCTGTAAAAAACGGAGTGAGGCTGTGTACTTGGCATAGCGTAACAGGGGGTGAGTAGATAGGAAATAATCAAAATGCCCACAGACGTTCTTCCATCATGCCCACTGATTCAAGTGGGTCATTTATAATGGGGGTACAAAGGGGTGGTTCATGGTCTATTCAGCGCAGGACTAGAGTCTCTGAGCGTCCATAGAGTCGCTGAGGCCGTTGTTTTGCCTCATGTTATTTGATGTGTAATGGTTGCCGTTTGGTGTTTTTTCATGTACCTGTACACTATTGCCTGTTTGTTCTAACAGACGCTCCAAGGAGCTGGGGGACACAGAGTTCGAGATTCGCCCAGGTTCACACAGTGGTTGACATTTTGTACTGCTGTTAGTACTCAGTTATTCCACAATTAGCGCGCTAACCAACAGAAACCACCTACTTTGGCTTCTGGCAAAAGCCAGCACTTTATTTCACAAATACGTGAAAAACTGGTGTAATTTTTCCCGGTGAGTCGTTTTTTTCTAAGAAGCTGTAATATGTATATATATATCTCTGGGGCAAAATCTGGTGGTTGTCCCACAGTTTAGACTATGCAGAGCTGGAGGCCGGTCCTTTCGAGTTCTGGCTGCCAAATTGTGGAATTCTCTTCCGCTCCATATCCCAGAAATGGATGAGCTCCTGAAGTTTAGGAGAGCTATCAAAGCGCTTCTGTTTCCCCATTCAGTTTAGTACTCTGTTCTGTGCGTTCTCGTCCTTGTATTGCTGTGTTGTATTTGGGTACTTTCTATGAAGCGCCGGGACGCCCCTTGGCTGGGGCAGCTGTGCGCAATAAAAGTGTTTTTAACATAACATAACAACATGTCTTCGACACTGCATGCATTAGTTGGCTCAGTTAGTCTGAGCATCAGTTCTAGCACGTGCTTATAGACAGTCCGGTGATAAACCTCTGCAAGGGCTTGCACTTTAATATACTGCACACCATGAGCTGGTAAGGCAGCTTAGCGAGTTCAGTGGTTGTTACTGAGATCTTTATGACTTGCAGGAAACACGATTGGGTCACTACTGGGCCCACTGAGTCTTTCACCATTATGAGATCAATATACCGAGTTCGTAAATGGTAACCAACTGTTACACCGTGCTACGGTAAAACTGTTGTAGACAATCCATGCGAAAACAAGCGATTATTATTATGTGGAGAATGTGCACAGTCAGTGCCCTTTATTTACATTAGCTGCTTTGCAAAATTCCAGGCAGTATATTTAGAGCGTCTGACCTAGATATTATACAATCTGTTATTAATTCCCCATTGCAGTTTGTAAGTAGGCCGCAGAAAGAGAACAATGCTTGTACGAGATCACACAGGGCACCATAGTAGTAAGTTGGCCTTTAAAAGGCGATTTGACCCTGTGCATTAGATATTGCCTGGGACCACATTTCTGATCTTGCCTGTCCCGTTTAAACACTGAGCCCTGATGTTTTTATTAGGCCGAATACCTGTCAAGAAACTGTGAAATTAATACAATGAGAAAAACAAAGAACATAAATTCGATCATATAACAAGCAAGACACAGCTCATAACAGGTACATATGAAGGTACCTGTGGCTACTGCGAAGCAGGTCATTGCTCAACACAGAGTTTTGCTCATGTATGGATGGAAAATTCCCTGCAAGGTGACGGATGTGCATCCATTGCACAGAATGCCCGAAATACCTAGTCGGATTTTTGGTCATCGGCGAACACTGGTCATGCATGTGTGCCATGACCTAGGCTTCTCTCTCTCAGTAATGGAGAGGGGATGTAGCCTTACGGCTAAAGCAGTCGACCTTGAAGCTAGGGAACTGAGTTCGAGCCTCTGCAGGGGTGCTCAACATCCTGTGATTCTGGGCAAATCCCTCAATCTCCCCGTGCCTAGCAAAAATGAATGTGTCCATCTCTTAACGAAACTGGTGCTCATGTAAAGTGATCTGATACCCGATGTCCCGGGTCTAGTTCGCGCTATATAAAACTCTTAAAGAAAAAATAAAAGCATTAAAAATGCAATAGGTCTCGCCTTTCACTAAGTTAAAGCCATTTGATTTGCTATACAATACCATTAGCAAAGCAAATGGCTTTAACTTAATCAAAGGCGAGACCTATTGCATTTTCAATGCTTGTTTGCAAAACGAACTAGCAGTGGTGTAGCTAAATGTACGGCCACCCAGGGCAGCCTCTTACTTTGTCGCTGAGCAGGGGGGGCGGTGGATGACTTGTAAGGGGCGGTGAGTCGGAAGTCGACAGACACGACTTTCTCACCTCTGCCGCCACCAAAAAGAGTGCTGCCCGGGGCGGACCGCACCCAAACACTCCCACCTAGCTACGCCACTACGATCTAATAAAACATAAGTCAGTTCACAAAATAAGTTTCTGGTCACAAAAAGACTGGTCCCAAATTGCCGCCGTTTTTTGCAATCAGAATAATAGTACAGTTGGCCCATGGACTGTTCTATAAAATAATGTATGGAATCGGAACCCTTTGTGAGGGTGATGACCAAAAAGAGGAAGATCGTTATAGCAATGTAAGAACGTAATTGCAGGCCGAGTAGTCGTCGCTGCGAATAAAAAAATAAATGTAATTTCACAGAAGACAGTTAGTGACAGCGGGAAAGGACTACATTCTTCCATGCTTAAGAACTTACGCCGAAAGACAGAAGCCCTTATCTGCTTGATGTGTAATGTGTATTCATGTAAACGTGTTTGGTTTTTGAAAGCCCGGCGAGCGCCTGCCTCGCTCCCTGTTGAATAGCTGTCTGGTAATTGTACTTAAGGTCTGGTTAGGAATATAATAGTCTGCCTCTCTTTCTGAAGGTTATTGGCTTAAACAAGGGCATCACATGCATTAATGAGCAGCGCATAAACAATGAGAGAGAAAAAACAGCTCAGTGTCCGCCTGCTTTCATCGTTTTGATTTTCAATTACTTCCATTGTATTACACGATGCAGTATAGCTTTCCTGATTCCTAATTTGTTTTGGTTTAAGGTCAACACAAGATCAAGTTCATCCCTGAAATGGTGGGCCCAATGTTGGAAATGACTTTAATTCCCGAAACTGAACTCCGAAAAGCCACCATTCCGATATTTTTCGACATGATGCAGTGCGAGTTCCACTCGACGAGGAGCTTCCAGATGGTAAGCAGAGACCAGTGATCAAATATATTTTTATGTCTGGCGTCAGCCAAGATCTTTTGTTTTTAATAACAAATAAAAATGTCCATAATTACGGTTTTTCAATAAGCCCTCTTCATCGATTGGTCTGCTGTACTGTCATTCATATTGTGCTTCCACCCACCACAGCAATCATCATGGAGCACATGGTTAGCTGACTTCCCTTTGAGTGGCACGTTCCCTACTGCACAATGTGCACATCCGCACAATGAGTAGTACCTGTAACTGCCAGGGAGAGCAATGTGTGCTTCAGCATAAAAAAGACATTTTGGATTTCGGATAATGTTTGTGGTCACATAATGTGTGCCTTAGTACAAAATTAATTCTCAAACAAAAAACAAACCTTGGCAAAGCCAAACGACCAGCAGCCAAAGCCAGATCTATTGGCTTTGCCCATGCTTGTTTAAATAATGTGTTCAGTTCGAGGCATATGGGCTGCAGATGGTACATTATGAATAGATCGCCATCTGGTGTTGGGCTCGGATGATTGCACTTTGTTTTTCTCTTGGAGAGTCTTTTGTATCTTGGTGACTCCTCCCTTGGTTGGTAGTGCGCATGGGCATCGGCTCCATCCTTAGATTGTTTTTTTCCGCCATCGGGTTCGGATGAAGATCGAGACGCTCCAGATCAACTTCAGAAGAAAGTGATTTTTCGGCGCGTATTCCCTTTCCAATTCGACGGTATTGTTATCGAACGCGTTCATTTCCATTCCGACGCGTTACAAATTCAAAATAGAAGAGAAAAACTTGGATCTACGTCGAAGAAAAGGAAGCCTTTCTCGACGCAGTCAAGCCCGGAGTCCATGGAAAGGACTCCATTCAAAAAATGTCCAACGTGTGGTGCTAAGTTCCCACACAAGGACCTACACGAGGTGTGCAACCTCTGTCTATCGCCTGAACACGAATCCAGGGACTGCGAAGCCTGCGCAGCATTCTCCTGCAAGCTAACGATTAGAAATCGCCGAGCTCGAAGACACGAGGTTTCCAGAATGCAGGCGGAGGCGATCCCGGAGCTGTTCGGAGACGAACAAATCGAGGAAGAAGAGGACCAGTCGGGGTCGGAAGGGGACCAGTCGGAGGTCGAAGAACTCTTTGAGCAACAAACCGTGAGTGACGACGTCCCCTTACCGAAAAACCGACCCCGTGCGGTAACGACCCCGCCCTCGGGCCCGGTCAAACCGCTGAAAAAAGTTTCCGACGCCCCGCCCTCGGGCCCGGCAACGAAACCGAAACTGAAACCGAAACACTCGGACTCCCACCATGTCGGATCCGAGAAAAGGGTGACATCGACTTCGGCACCGAGGCTACATACAAAGGAGAGCTCGGTATCGAAACATTCCATGTCGAAACATAAATATGATTTATCGCCCAAAAGACACTCGATACCCAGAAAGTCGGAATCGAGCAGACATTCGGTGTCGAAAACAACAAGATCTGACGATCGAAAACAAAAACAGCTCTCGGAACCAGGACCCTCGGTACCGATTCAGGAGCAACAGACAGATCCCAAACAAAAAATCTTGTTTATTGATCCACAAACTGGGAAAGTGGTCACGAAGAAGAGAAAGAGTGAACAGTCAGAAGATAAACCTCTTTCTTCAAAAAAGAGAACAATGGGGACGAATATAACTCCTCCTGCTTCTCCTCGTCCTAGAGTCACACCCTCTTCTCCTATTCCTCACAATAGGCCAAATATTCCTACACCATCCACACCAAGACCAGCTACACCTCAGTCAGATGTAGACAGTGATCTAGGGGAGGGAGAACCTCAAGGGGATGACGAAACTATCCCAGATGAGGAGGATCCATGGGAAAATTATGATGTAGGGTCAGATGAGGACAACGACCCAGAGCTATATCCCTCAAAGCCTTCACCACCTGATGATAACACAGGTTTTGTGCAGCTCATTAATAGGGCAGCAAAATATCACAAACTAGATATGCATACAGAACCTCAAATAGAGGATTTCTTGTTAGAGACTCTACCTAATGCACAGAGAACATCAGGTACTCTTCCTATGCTGAAGGGTCTTCTTACTCACACAGAGGAAATATTCGAAAACCCAGTGAGAGCCAGGGTGTTAAACCCAAGAATTGATAAAAAATACAAAGCGGCTCCAAAGGACCCAATATTTATTAGAGGGCATGTACCTCTAGACTCGCTGGTGGTCTCAAACGCTCGTAAAAGAACAAACTCATTATCTACAGGAGAGGCTCCTCCACCAGATAAAGAGTCGAAGTTAATAGATGCATCAGGCAAAAGAGTAGCATCACAAGCAGCGAATAGCTGGCGTATAGCCAATACACAAGCACTACTCGCACGGTACGACAGGGCACATTACGATGAGTTAGAGAAACTTCTCACACATCTCCCAAAAGAACATCAGAAGAAGGCAGACCAATTAATACAGGAAGGTAAAATAATAACTAATACTTCCATTAAGTGTGCATTAGACGCAGCGGACACTGCAGCAAGGTCTATTAACACTAGTGTCATGCTAAGAAGGCACGCATGGCTTAGAATCTCAGGATTCAAACAAGAAGTACAAACAGCACTACTGAACAAACCATTTGATCAGAAGACATTGTTTGGTTCAAGCACGGACGAGACATTAGAAAAAATGAAGAAAGATACGGAAACGGCTAAGTCAATGGGAGCATTGCAACAGCCAACACACAGAGGTTCCTTTCGTAGATCCACCTATAGAGGGGGCTCAAAGAACACAGGAACGAATCAGCAATCCACATCTTTCACACCAACATCACCCAGAGGTAATTTCAGAGGCAGTTACAGAGGTAACAACAATAAGGGTAGAGGCCGCGGAAATAATAACAACCGCAACGCCTCAACACCAAAACAGTGACTTCATAGAACTCCCCCCAGACCATATAACACCGGTCGGGGGACGTCTATCACAGTTCCTACCTGTCTGGGAGAACATCACGTCAGACAAGTGGGTGAGACAAATTATCCAACATGGTTATTGCCTAGAACTCACAGCTACCCCACCAAACATCCCCCCCAAACAGCGTCCAATGAGTCAAGATCATCTGACATTGTTAAGAGAAGAAGTTCTAGCACTTCTACAAAAGCATGCAATAGAGAAGGTCCCAAAAGATCAACAAGGAACAGGAGTATACTCTCTATACTTCCTGATCCCCAAAAAGGACGGGTCCCTAAGACCAATATTAGACCTCAGACCTCTCAATGCTTACATAAATTCGGAGCACTTCCACATGGTCACGCTCCAACAAGTACTCCCTTTACTGAAGAAAGGGGACTTTCTTTCTACACTGGATCTAAAAGACGCTTACTTTCATATCCCAATTCACAAAGCCCACAGAAAATACCTAAGGTTTGTGTTAGAAGGACAACACTATCAGTTCAAAGTCCTTCCGTTCGGTGTCACAACAGCACCGAGAGTTTTCACAAAATGCCTAGCTGTGGTGGCAGCACACCTAAGAAGACAACAAATACATGTTTTCCCATACTTGGACGATTGGCTAATAAAGGCCAAATCAAAGGAAGAATGTCTTCACAACACACAGAAGACAATTCAATTGCTGCACCACCTAGGGTTCACGGTGAACTACAAAAAATCACACCTGCAACCAAACCAGATTCAGCAATACCTGGGGGCTACAGTAGACATAGAAAAGGCAATAGCATACCCCAACCCAATCAGAGTACAGACAATGGTCGGGTTAATACAAAGATTTCAACCACAACACTCACTACCAGTACGAGTGTTTATGCAACTATTAGGCATGATGTCCTCCTGCATACTGCTAATACCACATGCCAGACTACAAATGCGCCCACTACAAGAGTGTCTAGCGACACAGTGGAATCAGGCTCAAGGTCAGATTACAGATCTGGTGTTGGTAAACGACCGGACGTATCGCTCTCTGAAGTGGTGGAACACAGAAAACATTTCCAAGGGACGGTCGTTCCTAGAGCCAATTCCACAAGTAATAATAACAGCGGACGCATCGCTCTCCGGATGGGGAGCGCATATGGACAGATACACAGTACAGGGGAAGTGGAGTGTGCAGCAAAAGAAACTGCACATCAACTACCTAGAACTATTAGCAATATTTCTAGCACTAAAAGTTTTCAAAATGCAAATAACAAGCAAAGCAGTCCTGATCAGAACAGACAACATGACTGCAATGTATTATATTCAAAAACAGGGGGGGACACACTCTCTCCAACTGTCCAGACTAGCACAGGACATATGGAGATGGGCCATTCCTCAAAAGATCTACCTGTTAGCGGAACACCTACCAGGAGTTCAAAATCAAATAGCAGACATCCTAAGCAGACAGTCAGAACAAGTACACGAATGGGAGCTGCACGACCAAATACTACAGCCATTCTTCCAAAAATGGGGGCAACCAGAGATAGATCTGTTTGCCAATCATCAGAACGCAAAATGCAAAGAATTCGCATCCAGGTACCCACACCAAAGGTCCCAGGGCAATGCACTGTGGATAAATTGGTCCAACAAATTTGCTTACGCGTTCCCTCCTCTACCACTAATTCCATTGCTGGTTCGGAAACTGCAGCAACACTCAATGACAATGATACTAGTGGCACCCACGTGGGCAAGACAGCCGTGGTTCACCACGCTGCTACAACTCTCACAAGTACCACATCAAAAGCTAAGGTTATTACCCATGCATCTTACACAGAACCATGGAGAAATAATGCACCCAGATCCCAAACAACTGAACCTAGCGATCTGGCTCCTGAGGTCATAGAGTTTGGGTATTTAGATTTACCACCAGAATGCATGGAAATCATTAAACAAGCAAGACGTCCTACCACCAGAGCATGCTATGCAGCAAAATGGAAGAGGTTTGCTATACACTGTAACAGTAAGCACATCAACCCTCTGGACGCATCCACTAAACAAATCATTTGCTATTTATTACACTTACAGCAATGTAACCTAGCATATACCTCTATCAGAGTTCATCTCGCAGCCATAGCGGCGTACCTACAAAACAGGCAACATCTGTCACTGTTTAAAGTACCAGCAATTAAAGCTTTCATGGAAGGACTCAAAAGAGTCATTCCACCAAGAAGACCACCTTCCCCAGTCTGGAATCTTAACATAGTGCTTACCAGACTAATGGGGCCACCATTTGAACCTATGCATAGGTGCGAAATACAATTCCTCACATGGAAGATGGCCTTCCTCATAGCTATCACGTCACTTAGAAGAGTAAGTGAACTGCAGGCTTTTACGATTCAAGAACCATTTATGCAGCTACACCAAAATAAAGTGGTTCTTAGAACAAACCCAAATTTCTTACCGAAGGTTATTTCAGCATTCCACATCAATCAGTCAGTGGAATTACCGGTTTTCTTTCCAAAACCACAAACAGTAGCTGAAAGAGCCCTACATACACTGGATGTTAGAAGGGCTATATTGTACTATATAGAAAGAACACAAACTTTCAGAAAGACAAAACAGCTATTTGTTGCGTTTTCTCCCACACATAAAGGCAATCCCATCTCCAAAGCGGGCATTGCCAGATGGATTGTAAAATGCATTCAAATATGCTACTTAAAGGCAAAGAGAACATTAACTGTTCCTCCTAGAGCTCACTCTACACGTAAACTAGGAGCATCTATGGCATTTCTGGGAAACATTCCATTAGATGACATATGCAAAGCGGCTACCTGGGTTACACCGCACACCTTCACAAAACACTATTGTGTAGATGTGCACACAACACAACAAGCTAGAGTGGGACAAGCAGTATTAAAAACATTATTTCAGACAGTTGCAACAGACACGGGCGACCACCGCTAGGGAGAGAACTGCTGTATAGTCTATTCATAATGTACCATCTGCAGCCCATATGCCTCGAACGGAATATGCTACTTACCAGTATGCATCTGTTCTTGGCATAGAGGGCTGCAGAGTGGTACATGCCCTCCCAGCCTCCCCGGAAACCTGTGTCTGTTCCAACATTATCTTATTTAGATACACTTACATGGGCACTCTTATCTGTATTCTACTATACTACTCCATCTAACCCTACTATGGCAAAACAATCTAAGGATGGAGCCGATGCCCATGCACACTACCAACCAAGGGAGGAGTCACCAAGATACAAAAGACTCTCCAAGAGAAAAACAAAGTGCAATCATCCGAGCCCAACACCAGATGGCGATCTATTCATAATGTACCACTCTTCAGCCCTCTATGCCAAGAACAGATGCATACTGGTAAGTAGCATATTCCTTACACTGCATTTGTGTAAAGGAAAGTCGATATTGAGCCAGAAAAGTATTAGAAATTCATTTTGGGTTCAATTTTAACAAATATCCTGGCCTACCCTAGAGTACTTTCAGTGCATTAAAACGGGGGGAGACTCTATGCCAAAATCAGCCCTGGCGAAAAACAATTCAAATCAGCACAAGCCAACTGGAGGAGCCAACGAGTAGAACAGGGCCATCAGAACTGCCACTAGAGGAGGCCAAGCTTGCAGCTTACCGGAAAAATGCCAGAGTGGCAGAATGCTCAGTGCAGCCCTCCTTAAATAGGATCACTTTAACAGATTTACAAGCTCACGAAATGATACTAGTATGGTATAATCTTAAATGTCGATAGGTGTTCTCAAAGTAGAGGGTTGTGAATGCATCCCTTCCCAGGTGTCCTGGTCCATGCACAACTAGCTGCTCCAATAAAAGAAAATCCCAGGTTTTTATTTGCATTCTAGAGCTTGTAGTATTACTTATCCCTTTATAAAACAAATCTGTTGTGCCTCTGGTGCACTGATGTAATATGAGGCCCTACACCATTGAGTGAAATCTGATATGCCGCCGCTGCACTGATGTAATATGACGCCCAACACCATTGTTGAGTGAAATCTGTTGCACCCCCATGGCACTGATGTAATATGAGGCCAGACACCATTGTTCATTGAAATCTGTTGCGCCCCTGGGGCACTGAGGTAATATGACTCCTGACACCATCATTCATTGAAATCCGTGCCCTCCCCCCCCCCCCCCCCCCCTCCCTCCAGGGCACTGATGTAATATGATGGCCGACACCACTGTTCAGTGAAATCTGTTGTGCCCCTGGGGCACTGAGGTAATATGACTCCCGAAACCATTGTGAAATCTGTTGCGCCCCCAGGGCACTGAGGTAATATGACTCCCGAAACCATTGTTCAGTGAAATCTGTTGCGCTCCCAGGTCACTGAGGTAATATGACTCCTGACACCATCATTCAGTGAAATCTGTTGCGCCCCCGGGCACTGATGTAATATGACGCCCAACACCATTGTTCAGCGAAAGGTCTGCAGAGCACTGCCTATGATCCCTCAGGTCGGATTGTGGTATGTTATATTGCATACAGTGGATTATTTCAGCTAGTGGTCAGTGCACCGTCCTGCCTAAACTCACTGCCCATCAAACGTGCTGCATGGCACACACCAGAGATTCATAATCCTCACTTGTCTGTCTGTCAATGCTTGTGCTATTGCGGTGCCCTCGTTCGCCTATACGTCCCTAATGGGCATCACACCCACTCTCACAGCGCTGTAAAATGGTCAGTGGCATACCCTGAGAGCTGTGCTATACATACGTTTCCAAATTCCTACTAAAAATGATTAGCTTTGTACAATAAACACAAGAATGCTATGATGCGCTATTTACTACTTTTGTAGAGTAACATTAATCCAACTTCACTCTTTAGGCAAAATTCAATGACAACCGTTCCATCTTTAGCAATTGCGAGCCATCTCACATCTGACCTTCTGCAAGGTATACACAAAACAGAATGGGCGTCGTGTTGTTCTGTATATATGAGGGACATGCACCCAGTACTTCCGAGAGCCTGGAAAATAACCATGAAGGAAACAGCGGTTTCCAGTGTGCAACAACTCAGTGTGTTGTAACTTGAAGGCGAAAACGCGTGAACATCGTACGACATGTTGCTAATAAACCGATTTCACATTTATACCGCTGGCGCTGCCCATCTTGTACTACAGTGTGATAATACTATTCAAATGAGATGTTTTTCGCACTCACACAACAGGAAATGTTCGTCATAAAGGAGAAAGCTCTAAAGCTGTGTTTATTCTCGGGGAAGTGGAATGTACACTGCGGAAACCAATATGCATTTTTCTAAACTTTACTGTTGATTGAACTTCTTGACGATTAAATGTTTTTTTTTTAAATATAGAAGAAAAAGAAATATACTTCAACACAAAATATTAGCAAGCAGTGTGTTCATTCTGTCAACATGCTCAAACAAAATGTAAACATAAATTGTACAGTCAATTTAAGAGCAAAAATAATGGAGAAATCTTGATTATCTGATTATGGCACAAATAAACAGCCCTTTTCTTGCCCAAACTGACTTTTTTAAAAGAGATACTCTTTCCACGGCACAGGGCCAGGTTTCAGCTGTCCCCACAGCAGGTTCTGGCGTAAGAGGGAAAGTGCACAATAAAAATCCACCTCGTGTGTGAGGGGTTCGTCCACGAATTACTTCCGTCTTGTAATCTCACTTTTCTAAATAATTTCTACAACAAATATTCCAAGAGTTGTATATTGAATCGATTGAGCCCAGTTTAATGGGCGTTTGAGATATTGTGAGCAATGTAATATAAATGTGTTGCTATTACTCTATTTGGACCACTATTTCTAATGCATATTGATAAAAATAAGCAAAGGTTTTGGGGAAGTGTCTCAAAAAATGCTCCTGATTGCATCCTATTTGTCAATTTTCCCACCAATGCGTAAGGATAATTATGCCTCTTAGGTGTATAGCCCCAATCTATGTTTCTCAGGAATGTGTTATCCAGTAGGAACAGCAGTTCGAATTATGCTTTATGGGAGTTGGCATCTGGTCTGACGGTACATCAGAATTTAAACATGAGATAAATAATGACTCCGAAGATATACCTACTTTATCGTCAGAGAATCTCAGAAAACGAGAGTCCTATTCTGCCCTGATCTAATATTTTCGCTGTAAATGAAAGCTATCCGAATGCCTGTGCTATTCACTGAAATTGTCATAATTCCTTTGCAAATAATGGATTCCAGATGTGCCCATTAAAATAGATCTATTTAAGAATGTGTTCACCAGGGCCAGAAATATTCTGTTTAAATTACATAATTGATGACATCATCCAATGAATGTGATAGTTTGTTTTATAGTTTACCAAGTTTTTCATATTACTTCACCTCATTTTGTACTGCCTGTGTCTAGCTAATGGGTGTGTTTACAAAACGCATGTGCTGCTAATGCATCATAGGTGTGTAGAGTTATGAACGCATTATAAATATTTGTATTGAAGAGCAACTCTGCGTGGAGGTGACAGCTGATGACTTGTGTCCAGTATTTTCCACAAAAGTTTTTTATTTCTCCTGAAAAAGTTTCCAACAGGATTAAGATTCTACATAGTAGATACTAAGTATTGTAACCAGCCTTAAGTTATTAGACAGAATTGTGTTAGCATGAGAATTTCTAAATAACGTAGACGCTGGTGTGCTTCTCTTGCTTTAGAAAACAGACTATCTGTAAAGTTTTCACCTTAGTATGAAGGCTGTAGGAAGTATAATTTTTAGCGCTTTCAGACCTGGGTTATGTTAAATGAATAGGGTCTTTTTTGACAAGTGTTGCATAGAGTGTGTACTGTTCTTAGTAGATACTTTTTAATACTCTGCAATGTATTTCCCATGAGAGTTTCACTGTCTGCAAACAGTGTAGTACAGAATAAACTCCCTCCATAGAGTAAACAATGTTTACATTACCTGCCTTTCTATTCATATCAACTACATTTCTAAATATAGGTTTGGTGACTGTGAGGGGTTTTGGTACAGATAAAAGCTGTGCATAGGAGAGCATTCATCTTGGAACAGACCTTGAGGAACCTGGCTTTCTCTGAACAGTTGTATACATTTGAACACCTTGTGCAATGAGGGGTACCCTATATCTATGGTTGATTGTTAATCTGAACTAGACTACCTGTGAAGTGTATGGTACAGGGTTAATGTTGCACATAACCCATGCTTGCAACAACCAAGGGAGTTGTATCTGTGTTTGCATTATACTTCCTACTATTCTGAGCTATTTTGTACTTACTTCCAGGCCTCTAATGCTATATCAGTTTATAGAGCAAAATGAGCAAACAATTCTTGGATGATGTCATCAGTTATGTCATAAATGGTGTCATAGAACATGTTATGAGTGATGTAATATGTAAGGTCCTAAGCAGTGCATGGTGGGGGCGTACGTTATAGTTAACTCTGCTAACAATACATGATGAATTTCTGGGGTTTCTTTTAGTTTGAAACATTAATGTTGTCACTGACATATTTACCTAACTATAGCATCTCTTTAACCTTTGTTTTTTCCAGTGATTTTTTTACATTTTCAAAACAAAAACAGATCTTTTTATCACACCTAACTATAATTTTATCCTAACCTTTGTTATTTTTCAGTGACTTTCTGCTTTTTAATAGTAAATTAATATTTTATTACTATAAGTAAAATCAACCCCCACCATTCGTGGCAGGGGTTGACCGCAGGGCCTGTCTGAATCCCCAGCAGGCAGGCAAACCCATGCTGCACATGGCCTTTGCTGTGCACAGCATAAGGTTGGCCTTTGGGTCCCAGGTACCCCATCTGGGACCAAGTACAAGTAAAAAAGGGGAGGGGGAGCACAGACCCCCTCCCCGAGCCTTATTAGGACCTGGGGATCCCATCCCCGGACAATACCAATAAAATATGAGTGGGGAGGCATGTGACCTCCTTCCCCCAGCCTCATTTGGCCCCGGGCTCTCTATCCCAATGGTCTTTTTTTTTTTAAAGGGAATGGGGTCTGCGTGGCTCTTCTCACTGAGCCTCATTAGGCCCTGGGAATCCCACCTGCAATGGCCTTTCCTTTAAAAGGGATGGAGTCACATGGCCACATTAGGCCCTGGAGACCCCCATCCCACAGGGCCATATGAATTTTAAAGGGAGGGCCATTGCCACCGTCCCTGAGGCACCGTCCCTCAGAGACCCCATCCCCCAGGGCCTGCATTATTTCAAGGTGGGTGCTCTGGTGTCCACAAGCCTAACCAGCTTCCAGCATCCAGTGAGCTAGCATGGCTCACACCCACAGGGAGCAGCTACTTATGCTGCTACTTCTGGGTAGGATTAATCTCTTGATCTGTTTCCCTCCTTGCCCGCATCAGTGCGGGCAGGGAAACAGAACAAAAACATCTCCCAGCCAGCGAAAATATTTTCAAAGCTCCCTGTGTGTTTGCTCCCGACTAAAAAAGTGCAGCCTCTCTTCCTTTTATAAAGTTTAGTGGCCCCCGGGCCTTTAGAGGCTTGATGACGGTGGCTGCATGGCCCCCCTCCCCTTTTATTTTATTAGTCTGCCATGGAGGTGGGCTCCCCGGGGCCTCCAAAGGCTATGGAGGGGGCCATGTGGCCCCCCTCCCCAGAAAATAAATATATCTGCCCTGGGGAATGGGTTCCCTGGGGCTTTGAATGTTCGGGGAATTGGGCTGCATGGCACCTCTCCCCTTTTATTGCCATTTATGCCCTAGGGATGGGGTCCCTCAGACCTATATTAGCTCGGGAGAGGGCTGCGAGCCCCTACCCTTATGTAATGCTGCCCTGGGGGTGGGATCACTGATACCTATATTTGTTTGGGGAAGGGGCCCGTGCCCTCGTCCCTTAATTAACGGTCCTCCCAGCTGCCATTATTATGTTTATCCCATGGAAGTTCTGCAGGATCGCGGCTAATGAATGAATGGGAACTTGTATTGCGCATACTTAACTCCAAGGGGCATCAAGGCGCAAGGAGCACAGACAGACATAGAGAGTAAGAAAACAAATATTGCAGTTAGTAAGACTGAGAGAAGAGCCATGTCTTTAAGAGTTTACGGAAAATCCCCAAGGAGGGTTGGCTAGAAAGTTCGGGGGGGAGAGTGTTCCATAATTTCGGGGCCATAGTGGAAAAGGCTCTTCCTCCCCATTTCACCTTTTTGAATCTAGGGACAGTAAGCAGATTTCTAGAGGCTGAGCGGAGGGTTCTATTAGGGGTGTAGGAACTAACAAGGGTCTTGATACCTTCGGGACCCGATCCAAACACAGCCCTGTGAGCCAGACAGATAATCTTGAAGGAAATCCTGGTATGTATAGGTAGCCAATGGAGGTCTTTCCTGGCCTGGGTTGCAGATGAGAGCCTGGGTAGGTTTAAGACCATCCTGGCTGCGGCATTCTGGACCATCTGGAGGCGATGGAGAGATTTCTTGTAAATGCCACCATAAAGCGCATTGCAATAGTCAATCCTGGAAGAGACCAGGGCAACTGTTGACTGTTTGCGAGCGTCAGGGGATAGATATGGGGCAATCTTTTTCAGCATCCGGATGGTATTACAGCAGATGGATACAGTTCTATTGACCTGGAGGTCAAAGGAAAGAGCAGGGTCTATGAGAACTCCAAGATTCTTGGCCGAGTTGGTCGGAAGTGGGCAATCTCCCAAGGAGGGGGGCCACCAGTCCTTCGACCAGATGTCCTGGCTTCCTCCAAAGATTAAGACCTCCGTCTTTTCCCCATTTAATTTTAGATAGTTACGCACCATCCATTGTGAGACTGCCTCCATACAAGTTCGAAATTTGAAGGCAGCATCTTTTATCGGTAGGGTGGTGGAGACGATAATCTAACTATCGTCTGCGTATGACAATATTTGGTATCCGAAGGATCTTACTACTTCTGCAAGTGGGGTTACATAGATGTTAAATAACAAAGGGCTCAACGCAGAGCCCTGAGGAACCCCGCATTGCACAGCCTGGGAGGGAGACAGAAAGTTGCCAAGCTTTACTCTTTGCTGTCTCTGGTGAAGGAAGGAGGATAGGAGATTAAGGGCACTTCCTCCCACCCCTATTCCCTTCAGCCTGTCTACCAGGATTGAGGGGAGACAGGGTGTCAAACGCTGCCGTAAGGTCAAGCAGCACCAATAGAGTGGTCTGTCCCCTGTCCACCTCAGATTGGATGTTATTGACCACGACGGTAAGGGCAGACTCGGTGCTATGAGTAGCGCGAAACTCATGTTGGGAGACGTCCAGTAGGCTCATCCTTTCTAAGTAGATGGTCAAGTGACGATTAAGGTGGGCCTCGAGTATCTTGGCCGGGGCTGGAAGTAGAGATATGGGCCGGAAGTTTTTTAGGACTTCAGGGTTCAGAGAGGGCTTTTTTAAAAGAGGCTTAACAACTGCCGTTTTCCATGGAGTAGGGAAGGTCCCCTCAGTAATGGCCCTATTCATAACCTCTAGAAGAGGAGGAAGGACCACCTCTCTACATGCCTTCAGGATTTTTAAAGGACAGGGGTCCAGAGGCGAGGATGATTTGGTAGCATCCAAAAGGCGATTAAGTTCATCCTGAGTCAAATGGGGAAAGCTAGAAAAACTGGGAGTGGAACCTGGTTCCGAGGTCTTGTTATAGGAGGGGAGAGGGGAGGAAGGCCGGGATGCCCTTTTGGTGTCCAGATCCGAATTGAGGGTTTTAAGGGAGATATAAATGTCCAAGATTTCGGTGTGAAAGAAGCTTGTGATGTTATTGCAGAGCTCCTGCAACTCAGCAACGGGATCAATGATTTTAGGCGTCAACAGAGTGTCTATAATTTTGAAAGCTCTCTCGACGATTTCAGCGAGGTGTGATCTTGCTGAAGTAAATCTTTTTTTCCTTAACTATGGCCCTTTTGTATTCCCTTATGACTAGCTTATGTTGATTCTTCCCCTGTGAGTCAGGGCAGGCATACCAGGCTCTTTCCTTTTGCCTACATTTCTGCTGAAGGAGTCTTAGGTGCTCCGAAAACCAGGGCGACTAGGGACTCTTCCTAGCCGAGTAATGTTTTTTAGGTGGTGCTAGAGTGTCCATTGCGTTAGATAGGGTATTCGACAGACCGAGAGCTGCTTCGTTCGTGTCTGACTGAGAGAGGGAACTAATGTCTGCCATGAAAGGGGCAAGGGTGTTGTTAGAAACCTTGTTATATTTTCTCCGGATTTCCCATGGTTTCCTATTCACTTGGTCGGGACCGAAGGGAGTCATGTTAAGATGGAATGGTACTGCCCTGTGATCGGACCAGGGCAGGGGAATCGGAGTTCCCGTCACCAGTCTGGCATCATTTGAGAAGATGCCATCTAGTGTATGTCCAGCGAGGTGGGTAGGGCCGTTAACCAGTTGACTCAACCCACAAGTAGTTAGACCCTCCATCAAAGATTTAGTATCTTTGTCGTCATCTATCTCCAGATGAAAATTAAAATCACCAAGGAGGGTGAGATTGGGTCTACTAATAAAAGGCTCTAGCAGTGTAAGTAATTCGTGGGAGAAGGTAGACCTAGGGCCTGGTGGCCTATAGCAGAGAATACCTGCAAAAGAAGCTGAAGGAGAAAACTGTATAGTGAAGTACAGTGCCTCGCAGTTATCCAAGAAGGGCAAGAGGGGGTCAATGCGACATGTAAAACAGTCTTTACATAAAATACCCAGTCCCCCACCCCTGCGCCCAGCTCGATACATTCTGGTTAGGGCGTAACCATCAGGAATGGCCTCAACTAGGTCAGGACCCGATGAGTCCGTAGCCCAGGTCTCTGTTATAAAGACCCAGGGAGGCTTACTCTGTGCTACAAATTCGTTCAATGCTACCTTGTTTTTAACCAGAGACCTGGCATTGACAAGAAAGCCTGCCTCATTTATCGGATGTTTTGAAATCTTGGCTATCCCCGACCTGACCCAATGCCTTCTAGGATGTCTTGGGCGAACAGGTCTGGGTGGGTTACAGCCAAAGATATTAGTCAATATGTCCTCAGGATGTATAGTATGATGACATTCCATGGGGAGAGGTCTATGGGTAAACAGGGTGGAGAGTATATCAGACTCATACTTCGCAAGGGAAGGTAAGAGTAGTCCGTCTCGACCGTCCTGAATCGCGGCCTTAGCGCGGACGGGCGCAGACGGGCTTCACTATGGCGAGATTTTGGCGCGTCCACTGATCGCGTCCGCTGCGCGGAGGCATCGCCGTTTCTTTATATTTGCTTATCGACTAGAGCGCTGCAGGAGTATCCTCCCACCCACCTAAGATGGCCGCCACTAGTTCCAAAGTCTGTGTGCCTCAGCGCCTAAATCGGCTGGGCACCAGTAATGCGTGAAAGTGAGCTAGTGATTGGGAATGCCGACTGGTCGATAGCAGGCAAGGATAGTTTTAAACTTTCTAGCTGCGTTTTTAATGTAACTCTTAAAAACACGACGAAGTTAAAAGCAGGTATTTAACTTTTTAAATCAAGCAGAACAAAGAATAAAAGTAAAATTAGCACACACCGCACCGCCTCCCGGCTTCCGCCTCAGGAGGGAACAACATACAGCAAGACTCGCGCCTGCTTGTGGAGCTCTTTTATGTGCTTATTGACTAGAGCGCTGCAGGAATATCCTCCCACCCACCTAAGATGGCCGCCACTAGTTCCAAAGTCTGTGTGCCTCAGCGCCTAAATCGGCTGGGCACCAATAATGCGTGAAAGTGAGCTAGTGATTGGGAATGCCGACTGGTCGATAGCAGGCAAGGACAGTTTTAAACTTTCTAGCTGCGTCCACATTCTTTTTTTTTTTTTTGCACCCCAGGGGACTTTTGGGTCCCCCTCATAGGTCCTAGGGGGTAAGGTATCCTTATCCTGCCCCCTTAAGTTATTGTTTTTGTTGACTTTAGGACAGGAGACTAAAACCCTGAGCCCTGTAATAGCTTCCATCAACATTTTTCTCATGTTACTGGCAGCCAGCCAGAGCGCTCGCTCTGTGGGAGTCTGGCTCCTGCAGGAGCAAGATGGCCCAGTGGAAAAATTGTCGCTGGGCCAATCAGAATGGTCTATTTTTTTAGAATTGAGTTTGAGGGACTCTCGCGAGAGATACACAAATATATTTAAACCTCAATTTCTCAAAACCTACTTAAAGGATTTACACCAACTCACAAAAATCACAATCTGTGTAACAAGATCTAACTTCCTGTCTAATTTGGTGTAATTCTGTTCAGCAGTGTTTGCTGTAGCCATGCCTGAAGACGTCTATGGAAAATGCATAGGGATTTTGCGTTTTTTGGACCCCCTTGTTTTTGGACGCTGCTTGACATATCATCCAGAACTTTCCTTGCACAACCTAGTCAAAAAGTAGCACCTTTTGGAAAATTTTAGGGAGATTTCGTCAAATGGTACTAAAGTTATTTAGTATCACAAAAAATGCATTTCCTATGGAAACGCTGACCTAAGTATAACTACCTAGTGGCGACCGTAGATAAGGAGTTAAGAATAATAAAATCCTTCTGTCCCTCTGTGCACTAACCTGTTTGATATTTTGACTCTCAAAACTTCCCTGAAATGTCCTATTATTGCCAATGCGCCTAGATTTGGGCATGAGGAATGTCACCCATGCAATTCCCCTACGCCAATTAGTCTTCTGGCTACGTATATGGGTAAATGAGTCACCACTGCCAATGAAAGAATCATTACAAGAAATACTAGTGTTGGATACGAAAGGCAGTGTTCAATGGCTCAACCATATTAAGCAATGGCTGTTTAAACTTGGCATGAGTGACCTATGGCTATCCCCAGGTAATAGCCAGGAAAGCTCAGTTAAGCTTATGAAAAAGAATTACTAGAGACAGGTAGAGGGCAACTGGCTAAACAGGAGTAACATGGGGGCCCTAACCTCTCTATTCCAAAACTTCAAAGATGAAATCTGGCAAGAAGATTTCTTGAACCGAATAGAGCCACTGCTAGCAAGAACACTTTACTTGAAATTTAGGTATGGTATCCTCCCGGTCAACAGTTTTGTTAGTAGCTGGAACGGTGTTGACATTGCACCCAGCTGTCAAGGGTATGACGAGGCCCTTGAATGAAAAGTTCACTTTTTGTTATTTTGCCCCATGTACAAATCAATAAGAAAGACCTGGTTAATTCCAATTTGCCGAATTCTGACAGCTAATCGTTTAAATGAAATAGTCAGAATTATGAAAAGTGATAGTACATTATGCCTTGTTTTTAGCCTGTCCAGGTACTCGCTCCATCCGTGGGCAACACATTGTAGAGCATTAAAGAATATCAAACAAGTACAAAGAGGCTAATCCCAGTGGATTTTAATGGAGTAGAGTTGCGAAACACAAAAGGATTATACCAGGGTATTTTATTATTCCATGAATATTGTTGTAATGTTTTAGCTAATTCATGTGTAAAAGCTTATGAAATGATTTTAGCGAGTTACAACGTAACCAACCATGTGTTACTTTTAGCTTAAATTGATATCTTGTGCACTTGTGAAGATAGTACCAAACTGCAATTATTGTGTATTTTAAACCTATTATCTCTGTTTTATAGCCGTTAAAGCATATGCACGTGTCACTTGTCACTTTATTAACAGAGCACTCATTTTTAGCAAATTGAATATTACAATGAGGTTTATAGCATCTACAAAAAGAAACAGTTATTGGTGAATGTTTTATGTTCAATGGACAAAGGAAGGTGTTAAGAAAAATGTTCTAAATAGTATACCTCCCGAGAGCATTAGATGTGGAATTTATCACCTTCTCCTACTCTCCATTATTGCTTGAAAATGTATTTATATGTTCTGTGAATTATGTGCTCTATGATTTTATAATGAAATCGAATAAAGATACTATTACTTTCTTAATTGTCCCTCAATATTGTGGTCATGATACTGTGAACCCATCGATTTTTGGAATTTGCTATTCCTACTACAATCTTTACAAGTATGCTGATAGCCCCTAGTAAATGCAAGTTTCTTTCTCCTGGCTAAAATTAAGCTATGACTGAAGACAAAGTACTGGCTTTTGAGAGCTGCAGAGGCACACAGCCCCCAAAAAGAATTGAGTTTAGTAATAAGACAGAAAAAAGCATGTAAAGTCCGAACCTAATTTGGGGCACTTTAGTTGCACAAATAAAGTGCCTTCCTAGGGAGAGAATTGCAGTGACATGTAGTTTGCAGACCTACATACTATCAGTTACTCAAAATGGGACAATTCACTAACGAGAGAATTAACAGGATAACAAAATAATAGCTGTGAAGTTAAAAATGATGTTGGTTTCAGTGATAGAACAGGTTTTTGTTTGTTTATCCAAGTAACGATTATATTCTCGAAAAGAAAGCTCATAATACTTTTGCAAGAGAGCATGCAGGCATGACTTTCTGTAGCAGATACTTTACTCAGCTGATATCAGTTGTTTGACAATGTTCCTCTCAAATTTGACTTATAGCGCATAGTTCCCTCGTCTCCTTGATCCTAAGTGTGTGCACTGCCGAATTACTGTGACTGCAGATAACATCGGTAATACTTGCGTGGGACATGCCTCCAGATTTCTCATGAAAAATACTATGCCACCAGAATTCCCATGCTGAAGACATAGTATCTCATTTCTCATGCTTAAACAGTACCTCCCTCTTTGCCATATTCAGCTATACTCCAGAGACCCTCTTATCACCAGGGCCACTTAACAAGATCCTCCTCTTGCCTTCTGCTTGATCGTGAGTCCCTGTTGCCCACACTAGCCATTTCTTGCTAAATAAGCAGGCCTTACAGTGGTATGGTGGGGATGTGAGGGAGTCTAGACTGTAGCTGACAATGGACAGTGTTCTAACAACCAGTAGCAGACGGCGTCCGGGCAAAGTGACGGGTGGTGGGGGGAAGGGCAGGGAAAGACGGACAAACTAAAAAAATTACCTGCCACATTGCTCGTCTTTCGCTCATCTCTAGCTTTAGTCCACTGCAGGCACAGATTCCCCTGCGGCCAATCCTGACGCTGCTCTCATCATGCTGGCAGCATCAGAGCGATACCAAAGGGGATATTGGACAGAGCGTTTTAGCAAATTCAACACTCACCCCAAGTCAACTGATCTGGGTTTAATCTATCATCATTCCTTAGCTCACTCCACCACCCCAGTTCAGACATGGCCATATGCAAATCAGTATGACCCTGTGCCTCATGGGAACAGTCCATCCCGAACTGCCAAGCCATGTCTTCCCTGGACCGAAAAAAAGCATCATGGGACCGGTTTAGGGTTCATAACCCTCATCAGCCAGGCTATCTTGAATCCAGTGGCAAAGTGAGTAAGGGACCCATGTCTGGGCATACCCTGCCAACTTAAAGCGAAACAAAGCGATACCAAAGGGGATGGCGGACAGAGCCTTTGAGCAAATCCAACACTCACCCCCAGGCAACTGATCTGGGTTTAACCCATCATCATTCTTTAGCTCACTCCACCACCCCAGTTCAGACATGGCCATATGCAAATCAGTCTGACCCTGTGCCTCATGGGAACAGTCCA
Organism: Lissotriton vulgaris; assembly: GCF_964263255.1. Classification (NCBI taxonomy): domain Eukaryota; kingdom Metazoa; phylum Chordata; class Amphibia; order Caudata; family Salamandridae; genus Lissotriton; species Lissotriton vulgaris. Next base: position 973,641,188 of record NC_141693.1, on the reverse strand, counting down.
TCCCGAACTGCCAAGCCATGTCTTCCCTGGACCGGAAACAAGCATCCTGGGACCGGTTTTGGGTTCATAACCCTCATCAGCCAGGCTATCTTGAATCCAGTGGCAAAGTGAGCAAGGGACCCACGTCTGGGCATACTCTGCCAACTTAGGGCGAACAAAGCGATTCCAAAGGGGACCCCGAAACCGGTCCTAGGAGGCTTATTTCCGGTCCAGGGAGGACCTGGCTTGGCAGTTCGGGCTGGACTGTTCCCATGAGGCACAGGGTCAAGACTGATTTACATATGGCCAGGTCTAAACTGGGGTGGCATGGTGAGCAAAAGCATGATGGACTTAACCCAGATCTCTTGACTGGGGGTGAATGTTTGATTTGTTCAGCCTTCCGTTCATCAATTTTGTGTCTTTGATAGCATCAGAGCAGCATCAGGATTGACCCAAGTTTCCTCAGTGAGACTGGGAGCCTGTGCCTCCTGTTACCAATGCAGCTCGGGTTGGAGACCGCTTCAGTGCGCATACCGGTTTGGCTTCCTGGGAAGGCCGGCCAAACCCACATGCACACTGAAGGCAGTGTGTAACCACTCCCCTCAGTGCCTGTCATTCCTCTTGTCCTCGCCCCCAAAGACTCAGCCAGGAAACAAAATAAAACAATAATATACCCGTGATTATTATGGTTTCATTTTTAAAATAATTATGAAGCTGCTGGCGGGGGGGGGGGGGGCGACTCTCCTCCACCATAGGGGAGGAGCCACCACTGCTAACACCCTAGCCAGGTTGGGATATACTGATCCGTACCAAGCATGTGACACCTCTACCTTCAATTAGCTAATAGGTGAGTAGCTCAGCTCAGGTCATTTGTCATTTTTCATTAATAATCATTTAAGGTATCCACTTTGTCCTCCCCTTTGTATGGTCAAAGCTGTTAACACTTAATTAGTGCCATCATAATATTAGTGCTAAGTTATAGAGTTCACCTCCCACAATAATATAAGCCATTCTCTGGGGTCAGTCTTCCAATCTACACATTTGTATACCGCTATTTCCTGTTGGTATATTGGTTACTTGGTGCAGATGAGTTAATCCACTGATGCAGTATACCCGTATCTTGTGCATTATATCCCTTCAACAATCCAGAGACGACAGACACTTCTGTTTGGTAGCACGTAAGCTTTCCTTCCCTCCGTACTGCATCCAGTGGCGCAATGCAAAATTACCTCCTCCCCCAGCAGATCATGATGTGGAGCCCCTGAGTCTCAGGAAAATCAATGACACTAAACTAAATGGGGCCCCTTGAAAGGCAAGTGGGTTCCGGAACAGTTGACCCCCACCCTCCTCACACCAGATGCTGCAAGGTCCTGTGCTATGGGCTTTTCGGCATTTGGTTTTTCCTTCAGCACTTAATTTGAGCCAGTGGTTTCTGGTGCTCTGCATTAGCACCTAATTGCTATCACCGGGGCTTATGACTGTGGCACTGTCTGGCTAATTTAGGTATGAGCACAAAAGCTGTTTATTATTTCAATTTACATTTACAGTGACTAATACCTGCCTCCCAAGCCATTTTGATTGCTTTGGGGGGCTGGGTTAGTATGAATTGTCCTACTTGTAAGAGTGTAATGGCTAGTAGCTGTGTTTGTACTGTCATTAGCAGCTGGCAGTGGCAATGTGTGGAGCAAGCTGCAGTGGCCTCCCGACGAGAGCCCCAGCACTTATTCTTTTAAAATTAAGCACTGTTTTTAGGTCTCGTACTAGCGTCCAACGCAGTGGGCGGAGTCCGAGATTTTATGTTTTGGCAGTATAGGGGCTTGAACCCGCCCCTCTTCTCCATTGGCTGGCCTTGTAAATGCTGCCCAGCCATTGAAGGGGAGGGGCGTCACTCGGTTCAAGCCCCGTTTTTTTGCGATTCGGGGGCGTGTTTTTGCAGTTTTTTAGCTGTGACGTCATCCGTCACTCAACTGCTAAAAACACGCCCCCGAATCGCGAAAATGGCGGCGCTTCGAGTCGGGAGCACGTCTGTTGGCAGGTATGATTCATTTGTTGGTATGCCCACCCCTAGTGCAAATAGGAAGAATAAAAACATACAGTTCGTATGTACAACACGAGAGGGCCACGTTATTAAGCATTATAAGCAAGAGTGACCCCACGATGAAAAGGGTGTTGGTTTACACCCGCCCTGGTGGTTTTTGTTTGGTGTGGCCGTCACTCAACAACAAAAATAACACGCCCCCGATAGCGAAAGGGGGCATGTTTTTTCCGGGCGCCTCTGCAGCGGGCCTTGTATGGAGATATTACGGAGACAGCTCTGAGAGACCCCGGCTTCAATGAGGGGAAGGCGGCCTGAGCTTTCAATCCCCTGTGGCAACCTTTGGATACCTCCCCGTCACCCCCTGCGCGGCTGTACGTCTGTCTGAGGCATCAACACAGACCCCAAGTCTCCCGTATCAGCTATGAGTGTGGGCGCCCTTTTGGCCTGCACTTTTCTCCTCCTGCGTGGGAGCCCTTCGCAGCTCTTTACCTCTTAACACGGAGGGCACGCCCGGTGCTCTCTCACTCCTCGAGTGCATTGACCCCTCGGTCTGCCTCAGGCTTGGCTCCAGCCGCTACACAGTGCTAGGAAGCGGACACTGCTCCTCCCCCATAGCCCAGAGTTTGGGCAGACACCAGTGGCCTGTCCAAATAGGGCTCCGAGGGGTGGGCCAGAGGCTGGGGGGAGAGGGGGAGGGGGGCGCACCGTGTGAGAGCACACAGATAAGGAAGGCACCTCGATGAAAGGGGGAGGGTGGGAATCATGCACAGCACTCCAAACAGTATTAAGTATGCGGTACTCTTTATGTCGACCCTGCAAGGATAAAGGGCTCAGTTAAGCAGCATCAACACCTTCGCCTGTATGTCTTGCCCACATCTGCACGGACAAAGAACCCATGCAGCTGCCTTTCCATCGAGAAGGGGGTCTACAGAGACCTGCGGCTCCTGTCCTGTTAGCCCCTGTTCTCCTGCCCAAGTTCTCCTGTCATCTCTCTGAAGGTTGCTGCCTTCTCTGCAGAGCTCGTCCACTCTGGCATTTTTATGAGCATTGCCCTCCAGGAAAGGAGTGCGCGGATCTTCACAGCAAGTAACAATCGACAGGGTTGGTTACACGTGTTCCTCTGATCCTCAACGTATTACAATATAAATATACATCTGGTTCTGTTGGATCTGGTAGTAATGCTGCGCAATCGCAGATGGAACCTGTAGAGCAATCTGTCATAAGTAGGTTATGTTATGTTGACACATTTAGTTAATCCATCCGGAGTGTCCCGCTCTAAGTCAAATACTTTCAAAAGTTAATTCACACTCATGCATAGATCATTCTTGCTATAGTTAGCACCACAACACCACTTCGTAAGTAATATAGCTCAAACGAGTGTTCCACGTGCAATGAAAGATGGACGAAGTACGTGTGCAGTGTGTGGATGCGCGTGGAAGAATACAACAACAATTAAACAGACAACAAGAGTGAGAGCGACAGCAAGAGTGAGAGCGACAGCAAGAGTGAGAGCGACAGCAAGAGTGAGAGCGACAGAGGGAGAGCGACAGCAAGAGTGAGAGCGACAGCAAGAGTGAGTGAGAGCGACAGCAAGAGTGAGAGTTCCAGAGAGAGCAGGGTATGTTTTTGCGCTTACACGGTGCACTGACACACAGGAGCTAAAAAAAAAGAACAGGTGAACACATGTCTTGGGAGCTTGGGAGCTTAATGAGGCAGCCGGCCCTCTGTGAGGGGAGCAGCAAGGAGGGGACGCCCCAAACAATCAAGCCCAACTACTCACAACCTACTGCACGATTACAACATAGGCCAAAGGGCAGAGCTAGGTTTTTTCGCATTACGTAGGGTGAGCTGTGTGTGAGTGTGTAGGGTGAGCAGTGTGTGAGTGTGCAGAGTGAGCAGTGTGTGAGCATGCAGGTGAGCAGTGTGTGTAGGGTGAGCAGTGTGTGAGTGTGCATGGTGAACATTGTGTGAGTGTGCAGGGTGAACATTGTGTGAGTGTGCAGGGTGAGCAGTGTGTGAGTGTGCAGGGTACGAAAACTCGAACTAAGTCCACCACACACCCAAGACCACACACCTAAGACCACACGCACACCACCACACACACACACTCACACCACACTCTCACCACCACACACTCACTACCGCACACTCACTACCGCACACTCACTACCGCACACTCACCACCGCACACTCACCACCGCACACTCACCACCACACACGCAACCCCACACACACACACCACCAGCCGTCAGTGCACGCTTTAACCGAGCACACACACCACCAGCCGGCAGTGCACATTTTCACCAGGCACACACACCACCAGCCGGCAGTGCACGCTTCCACCAGGCGCACACACCACCAGCCATCAGTGCTCAATTTCTACAGGCACACACACCACCAGCCATCAGTGCACACATCAATTGTTAAAGCATCCACAGTTAATTTTTGTAGCAATCGCAGTATGGCACACTTTACTTTTAAACATATTCATCTAAAGCGCAGCATGCCACCATTGCTACAATTCAAATCCAACCCACATAATTCCACTACACACCACATGCATACACTCCATAACACATGGCAAAAAGACATTGCCATTTACAAGGCCATTAGCTCAAACTCAAATAAATCCGAGACCTTTTGCATTTCCAATGCTTGTTCCTTCTCCTTAATAATTTGGTTTTTGGACGAACAAACAATATGTGTTTTACTTTTTGGTTCTTCCAAAGGCCTAGTCAGTAGCATATTTTTGTCTAGCAGCTAAACAATACTTCTATTTAGGCCTGGACTCGTCGAGCACAGAGAGAACATCGTACTAGTTATGCTGTGTGTGTTGTTGTTGATCTATGGATGAGGAAATTTGGTCAGAGAGGCGATTTGGTGTGGGTTGTTAGGCCGGCCCCTTACAACGCCCTGCCGCCACACAGCATCGCCAAGGGAGTGAGAGCTGCCGCAACTCCCAGTGCATCTGTGGTAGGCATTGAGACCCTTGCCTGTTCTTGATTGTGCTGGTTAACCACCGCCTTTCCTGATGATCGATATGTCATGCACAAAGGTGTGTTGAGGGGTGGCGGACGGTGGCATTTTTTCCAAAGGGTTGCTTTCAGATAGAGCAAGCTGTTGTGCATTTCATCAAAAAAGCAAGAGCTACAATATTCTAAAACGATTCAAATTCATATTCGACTCTGTTCCCCAATGGAACGCTGGAAAGCTTGATTAGCTGCTATTTTGAAAAACTCTATTCGCTTCCTTATATTTCACTGAGCCTTTGCTTGTATTGAAACCTTGCCGTAGTTCCTTCTTCTTATAATGTCAGGTCCATGGACATAATTTAGGGGCTAAAGCTGCGACCCCTGGCTTGCCCCATGTGACCTACTAGCACTGCCTTTGCGACCCCAGGCTTCAGAGGGGGCAAGAACCGTGCCAAGAGCGCTAGGGGGACTCGCATTATCCATGTCAGACTCTAAATTCTTTGTATTTTGCTAATTTTTATTACATTAATAGTGAATAGTCTATTATTCCCTAGTAGTGTAATAAAAATGGAGCAGTAGCATCTGGTACAGGACCTTTGCTGGCATCTTAGGTAAGTGAAATAAATGATTTTAAATGTATGTGGTGCGAGTGAGTTTGGAATAGAGCGCATGTATGTGTGAGCAGGCAAGTTTATATATGGGATCGTGTGTGTGTGTGTGTGTCTCTCTCTCTCAAAGTGAGAGAGTGAGAAACTGTAAGCGTGAATTAATGAGCGAGAGAGCCTGAATGAGTTAGTCAGGGTAAGAGTGAGTGCAAGGCACTGAGTGAAAATAAATGAGTGTGAATGAGTGAGCAAGGGTGAGTGTGATTGAATGAGTGTGTAAGTGAGCATGAGTGAAATGTGTTAAGCTTGGAAGTCTGCTGTTTGGCCTGGCGTGCTTCTTGGTTTATAGAGGCATCCAGGGTAACGTGCACTCACTCACACACTGGCGCCAATACATGCAAATAGAATAACTACTGCAAAATGCTGGCGGTGGCGTACTGGAGGTATATTTTGGCATCATGGGCTGGGACTACCAGCCAACCCCCCCCCCCCCATCATGCAACAATATTTACCATCTATGTAGTAATTACCAGGCGAGAGAATTCTTTGGAAGGCAGGAGGTCTCACTACCCCCCGGCCGTATTTATTAAAATATGAAACAAAATTAAAACTTGAAAATAAACATTATTTACACAATTATTAAATGCAAAATTCAAACATTAGATTTACAGCAATGTAGACCGGTATGAAGGGCTAACCTTAACACATTTCTAATACAGCGTGTTTCCTAACCGAATCTAACATCCTACATCAATTTTGCATTCTAATAATTACTGGGCCTACGGCAAGGTCGTTAACCGGTGTCAGATCCTTTCCCTAGCTACGCCCTCACGTCTGAGTGCGCATGCGCAACAAGGGCCCGGTTACCGGGAGAGTTCTTCCCTCTCCTGGTTACCCTCGTACGCTCCGTGAACTCCATTTAAACAAAAGGAGGGCCCTTACACTCGCGCCATTTGCTGACGTCATAGTGTGTGTGCGTGGTGGCTACCAGCCAGAGAAAAGCGTGGCTCCCTCCCCCGCACCCTTCCAAGCAAGCGGATATCCTGCCCCTGAAGTTCTAGGAGAGACCAGTGGCCCCTCCCCCTGGGCAACCCCATTCGATAATGGTGCCGCCCCCTAAGGACCTTAAATTGCTGCTCACCGATTATGACCTTACTGCCACAGGCCAGCATAGTTGACCGACTATCTGGCCCCCCCCAAATGCCTACACTGAAAGGTCATACCTACCTCGCCCAACCTTCTAACCATGCTAGTATGTTCCTTACCAATAGGTCGTTCCCTGCTTCTGTCAAGTGGGCCCCATCCCGTAAGTAGAACTGATCTCCCCAAATGCACCCATGCAGGATATTCTGCAGGTGAGGTGTTCGAAACAGCTTCTCAATCTTATTGTTGACCCTCTTTACTGAGTGCTTTAACGCCCTGACTGATTCAGCTCCCCTCCACTGAAGTCTAGGTATCAATTGGGACCACACTATGGTACAATCCGGGAACAACTTCGCCAGCCAACCTGCCGCTGAGATAATCTCTTCCAACAAAACTCTTCTGCCTAGAGTCACCAGATCGTTCCCACCCAGATGCAGGATGATAACTGAGGGCGGTGTGGCGTGTCTTTCACGTGAGTCAGAGATGTAGCCCCTAAGCTGGCTAAGGCGGAGCCCCCCTCTGCCGTGAAAGGAAACATTGAAACTCCTGCAATCCGCCCTCCGTTTAGCCCCTCCTGAACGGAAAATAGGTTTAGCACGCTTCACATAAGAATGACCAACAACCCATACTACATGCGTCCTCCTCATGTCTTCCTGCCGTTGCTGAGATGCTGATGGCTGCCTTCGATGATCCTGTAGTAGTTTCCGTCCTGCGTCACAGACCCGAGAAACTGAAAGGTAAACATAAACAAGGCAGGTGTCAGGGTGGGGGCGGGGTGAACATGTTGTTCACAACATGTGCAGCCGCACATAACGCTTATACGCATTGGACGACCATCTCCCAATTCTCTTCACACTGTTGACATGCAGTCCCCTCGCAGTGGCCTCGGTGGCCGCCCCTATCTGGAAAGAATGTGTTCTGAATTCCTTGGGGTTCAAACCCGATTTGGCGATCGCCATTGCTAACACTCTCTGGAACTGAAACCTGGTCAACGGGGTACCATCCGCATGTATTAACAATGCTCCCCTTGCCACACCCACCCATTGTCTGATGAATGCCTCTACATGCGACTCTGGGCAGCACAGGTTGTTCGGTGCCCGGTGTAGGACCAAACTCTCTCCCCGGGCCTCCTGATCAGTCTTGGATTTCCAAATGGTGACCCACAACGAGTCGCCCCGTATAGTAGTATCTGCCAACTGTAGACCCCCCAACAAGTCAAGTTTGTTGCGAGCCACCAGTTCACTCACCCGCAATGCACCATAAAATGCCAGAGAAAAGGCGGCTCTGAATAGGAGTACGTCTCCCGAAGAGCTGCATGTGTCATGCAGGGCGACCAATACCACTGCCAACCGGTCTAGACCTATAGGCCTTCTGCCATCGGCGGTGCTTGCCTGTAGGCGCCGCCACCCCTTCATCGCCTTTTGTACTAAGAAGCTTTTCGTAGGATCCCTAGCCCCCTTTGTCTGTGCGAAGAAAGACATCGCTGCCTTGTGTCTGCTAGCTGTCGCAGCTGAGCGCCCCTTCCTGTGCAATGTGTCCATGTACCCAGTAAAGTGTGCCTCCTGATCCTATTTGGCCTCCCAATCCTGTCCCAGGAAATTACAGTAAGACCTGAACGCCCCTTCGTAAGCTGTCCTGGTCCTGGGAGCTAAGCTGGCTGCCACGAGGTCCTGTAGTTGGGGGCACCAATCTGCCAAAGTGTTGTTGGGAAGCGTGCTGGTGAAGCCTCTGCAGCTGGTAGGTGTTCCCTGAATACCTGCATCTTAAAGCGAGAAAGGGCGTCAGCTGCATTATTCAAGACCTCTGGAACATGTTTGGCCCTGAACTGCACGTTCAACTTCATGCATCTTAGCACAATCTCCTTCATAAGGGGGAGTATTGTGCCGCCTGCTGATTGATGCATTCCACTACTGTCATGTTATCCGACCAGAAAATGACGGATTGATTAGACAATTGCTCAGGCCAGACCATTAAAGAAACCCATATTGGGAACAGTTCTAGGAAGCCAATGTTCGCTGTCAAACCACTTTCATCCCACCAATTGGGCCACCTTTGCGCCACCCACTTGTTGCCAAGTATAGCGCCAAACCCTACACTGCCAGCAGCGTCAGTCCATAATCCTAACTCGGCTGAGGTCACAGTGGGGTCGCCCCACAGTACCCTGCCATTGAAATCCTACAGAAATGCAATCCATATCCGCATGTCCTGGCGAACCTCGACTGACAGTCTTGTGCGATGGTGTTTGTCTCGCAGGTCCTTCATTGCTTGCGCAACTGAGGAAGAAAATGGGCGTGCCATAGAGATGACCCTAAATGCAAAATTCAGCTGGCCAACAGTCTGCTGCAACTGCTGCAATGTGACTTTCTCTTTTACCAAACACTGTTGGAGGGCTGCCCTGAACTTCGCAATTTTTTCCTTGGGTAACCTGAAACAACCCTCAACGGAGTCAAGTTCAATGCCTAAGAATTCCGAGCATGTAGATGGCCCCACAGTTTTACCTGGTGCCAGCGGGACCCCAAAAGCACACATGAGCACGCAAAACTCACGCAATGCCCACGCGCACTCCTGTGAGCCCGCCACCCCCAGGAAAAGAAAGTCGTCAAGGTAATGCATCACATGCTGGTGGCCCGTTGATTGTCTCAGAACCCGTTCCAGGAATTAACTGAATGTTTCAAAGTAAGCACATGAAATAGAGCAACCCATGGGCTTACACCTATCCATGTAATATTTCCCTTCGAAGAAAAAACCCAGCTGGTGTTGGTCAGATGGATGTACTGGCAAAAGTCTAAATGCTGACTCAATTTCTGATTTAGCCATCAATGCCCCGGGGCCCAGAACTCTCAACATCTCCACTGCCTGGTCAAAAGACGCATATTTCACACTACAAATGCTTTCGTCAATCGCATCATTCAATGATGCACCCTTAGGCGCTGACATATTGTGTATGAGTCTACATTCGCCCTTTTCTTTCTTCTGGACCACTCCCAGGGGTGAGCAGACAAAATTGTTTACTGGGATGTCAAGGAAACGACCCGCTACTCTTCCAAGGCGGAGTTCTTTCTCTATTTTCTTTTCTACCACCCCGGGATTGTGTTTGACTGACAACTGGTTCCTACACTGCGGTGACCCTTTATACCCTCCCGCTGGAATCCGAAAACCGTGTGTGAAACCCTCCTGTAGCAACCTTGCGGAGTTATGGTCTGGGTATCTATTTAGCCAAGGAATCATAGCTGAGACGTCAATGGGGGAACGGACAACCTGGGGGTGTTTCCCGTTATTCTAGTTTCCTTCTCCCCCTGTTACCTGAAGTACTACCCTTTGACCGGCATGTCGTTTCTGGGTGGGAAGGGTGGCCGCATATGTAACACGCGTGCCTGAATTTGCACGTGCCTGGCACCCTGGTACATGTTCGTCTGTTGAAATCCCAGCACACGCCCTTCCCGCCAGTATTATTCTTGGCCTTATGGGCCACTTCCCCCCCTTGCGCTGGCCGAAAGGGCTGCTGAAAGGGCTGCTGGGACTTGGGCGAATATCCTTTGTTCCAGCAGATTGCCCCCTTTCAAACTGAGAATGCCAGGAAATAGAGTCAACCTTGTCCCAAGATAAAGATTTGTTAAATTCTTTAGCTTTCCTGAACGCTATGTCATATTCTTTCCATGCATCCCCCCCATGATTCTCACAATACATTGTAATCCTACTCTGATAACAAGCCATCTCCGCCTGCATTGAAGGGGAACGTTCAGCGGTAACCGCCACAAACACAGAAAACGCCCTGATCCAGTTGATGAGCGTCTCCTCCACCCTGAATTTATACAACTGGGACCGCCATTCACTAGGCAACATCATATCTTTCTGTGACTTGGCATATTCCCATTCCCTGTTGTCTATCAGCAATGAAAAAATGTTCACATATTTGTCTGCTCAAATCAGTTCTTTCACACTCTGTGAGACATGCTGTGCCAAGTTCTCCCCCCTAGAGGGTATTGTGCCTTCGCCTAATACCGGCAAGGCAAACTCCTTACCACATTCCGCAAGATGCGTTGATTCTGCGGTCTTGACTGTCCCCACATTGCTTGCTGGACCTGTTTGGGGAGAAATTGGTGTGCTTGGCATGCCACCGTCGCCCCTCGCCACCATGATTTTTGCGACCATTCTCTGTGCCTCGGCCGTAGGGTCAGCAGCGGAAGGTAGCATTCCCCCAATCCCCAACCATGGGAGCACTGCCGCTATCTGCGCTGCCAGTTCAGGGGGTACTTGACCCGAATCACTGACAGAATTTCGACCTCCTAAATATCGACCTACAGGAATATCGAGTCAACAATATCGATGGCAAGAATATCAACATCCTATCTACAACATGGTAAGTACAAAAATATCGAAAAAATAATATAGATGTAAAAAATATCGATGTTAATAATATCGTTTTTTTTTCTTTTAATATATAAATGTAAAATAAAGTATATAACACTAATAAATAAAATCTACATAGTTAAAAGTATCTAATAATGTTTAAAATTAATAAATAATACATATATATTAATAATACATTAATTAAATATATACAGTAAATATATAATATATATGACCTGAACAATAAGTATTAATAATTATTTTACTAATTTATAAATTAATAAAATATATTCTAAATTACTAATACATTTACAAACATAAAACAATAACATAAATAAAATGTAACTAATATAAAAAATAAAATAAACATTTAATTTGTTACAATTAATTATATAAAACGTTGGATAGCGTAAGGGTAAAAATTACTATTCCCACTCCAAAGAGTGCAACAGTAGGGAAAGCGTTGGATAGCGTAGGGGTAAAAATTACTATTCCCACTCCAGAGAGTGCAACAGTAGGGAAAGCGTTGGATAGCATAGGGGTAAAAATTACTATTCGCACTCCAGAGAGTGCAACAGTAGGGAAAGCATTGGATAGCGTAGGGTTAAAAATTACTATTCCCACTCCAGAGAGTGCAACAGTAGGGAAAGCGTTGGATAGCGTAGGGGTAAAAATTACTATTCCCACTCCAGGGAGTGCAACAGTAGGGAAAGCTTTGGATAGCGTAGGAGTAAAAATTACTATTCCCACTCCAGAGAGTGCAACAGTAGGGAAAGCGTTGGATAGCGTAGTAGTATAAATTACTATTCCCACTCCAGAGAGTGCAACAGTAGGGAAAGCGTGGGATAGCGTAGGGGTAAAAATTACTATTCCCACTCCAGAGAGTGCAACAGTAGGGAAAGCATTGGATAGCGTAGGGGTAAAAATTACTATTCCCACTCCAGAGAGTGCAACAGTAGGGAAAGCGTTGGATAGCGTAGGGGTAAAAATTACTATTCCCACTCCAGAGAGTGCAACAGTAGGGAAAGCGTTGGATAGCGTAGGGGTAAAAATTACTATTCCCACTTCAGGGAGTGCAACAGTAGGGAAAGCTTTGGATAGCGTAGGAGTAAAAATTACTATTCCCACTCCAGAGAGTGCAACAGTAGGGAAAGCGTTGGATAGCGTAGTAGTATAAATTACTATTCCCACTCCAGAGAGTGCAACAGTAGGGAAAGCGTTGGATAGCGTAGGGGTAAAAATTACTATTCCCACTCCAGAGAGTGCAACAGTAGGGAAAGCATTGGATAGCGTAGGGGTAAAAAGTACTATTCCCACTCCAGAGAGTGCAACAGTAGGGAAAGCGTTGGATAGCGTAGGGGTAAAAATTACTATTCCCACTCCAGAGAGTGCTACAGTAGGGAAAGCGTTGGATAGCGTAGTAGTATAAATTACTATTCCCACTCCAGAGAGTGCAACAGTAGGGAAAGCGTGGGATAGCGTAGGAGTAAAAATTACTATTCCCACTCCAGAGAGTGCAACAGTAGGGAAAGCGTTGGATAGCGTAGGGGTAAAAATTACTATTCCCACTCCAGAGAGTGCAACAGTAGGGAAAGCGTTGGATAGCGTAGGGGTAAAAAATACTATTCCAACTCCAGAGAGTGCAACAGTAGGGAAAGTGTTGGATAGTATAAGGGTTAAAATAACATACTAATAAATAAAAGGTTTTTGTAATTATAAAAATATAAACTTTTAAATAAATATAAGCCATATACAATACCTATACATAATTATAAAATACATGCTTAGCGAAATATATTTAACCTAAAATACATTTTAAATAATACCATTTAATAATATTTTATTACCAATTAATAATTAACAATTATATTAACAATACAATTATTTTTAATACATTATTAATTAATTAAACTTACATTACTTCCCACCATATTTCCCTATAAAACCACTACCCACAACATAACACATTTATCCATTTATGAATTAATGAAAATTAATTAGCATATAATTAAAATTAATTTACTATTAAGTAAAATTAATTACCAATTAATTAAATTTATGTTATAATTCCTACTAATTATTAATTAATTAACCATAATTAAATTACTTCCCACCCTATTCCCCTATAAACCCACATCCCGCTACAGAACATATATATCAATTAATCAATTAATTTAATTTTTTTTCCAATTAATTAAAAATAATTAGCAATTAATTATAATTAATTAATAAATCCTACTAATTATTAATCAACTTACCATAATTAAATTACTTCCCACCCTATTCCCCTATAAACCCACAACCCGCTAGAGAACATATATATCAATTAATAAATTAATTAAAATTATTTTCCAATTATTAACAAATAATTACCAATTAATTATAATTTATTAATAAATCCTACTAATTAATAATCAATTTACCATAATTAAATTACTTCCCACCCTATTCCCCTATAAACCCACAACCCGCTCCGGTACTAACACATACAATTTTCTTATAGATTAATTTAAAATTATATAAAATTAATACACATATAATAGTAATTATTTTAAATACTTAAGTTAAACATATAACACATACATAATAAAAAACTATAAAATAATACAAATATCGATATTAGTAACATCGATATATATGCTATCGATATTACTAACTTCGATATTACTAACATCGATATAAAGAATTTCGATATTACTTACCTTAGGGTCGATATTCTGTCCTACGATATTCTTGACTTCGATATTATGCTCCTTCGATATTTCATACTCGATATTATGGTAGGTCGATATTTCCTACTCGATATTTTGACTGTGTACCACTTGACCCACCCCAGGGGATGGGCTGGCCGGAATTACGGGTGGGACCACTGTTGGGACTAAGCTTATAGGTGGGGTGGCTGAAGGCGGTGCTACCGGTACACTTATCGGGATCGGAGGAGGCGTCATAGGAGTCTCAGGTGCTGCAGGCGCTTCGCTAGGGACTGGGCCCGGGGACTCTCCTCCTACACCAGGCTTGGGGGGGAGATTAACACCCTTCTTGGCTCGGCCACACTTAGGTGGGGCCACAAGTGCCTCCCTCGGTCTAGGTGGCACTATTATCCGTTTGGGTCTCCCTGATGGCCCTGCCTGTGCATCGACCCTCTGACCCAATTCTGCCACTGTCTTACCCAATTTATCCACCTTTCCCAACCTTTTGTCCATTGCCGACATCCTGCGCATCATAGTCTGAAACATTAGCTCCATGCGCGAATTCCCTGCGCTGCGTTTACCAGACATTTTCTTACTAGCACCTGCACTACACAATACGTTACTTATGGGCACAATGTGCCTTGTACCTGTCGCAAGTTGGAGGCTCACATGCTGGCCCTAAGCACCACGCAACTGTGACCGCACACACCAGCTAGCCTGGAAAGTGTTTGGGCGAGCGAACTCTAGCACCGCGGCCTGCCAGAAGCAGTGAAATGCAGGCCTGCCCGTGTCCTCGGATTCCGCCGTTCCCCGTGAGCTCCTCCGCTACTTGGTCTGCAGCGCCCCTTTTCAGTATTCCTACGATGAAAGAAATGTTAGAAACCAAGCCTGGCTCTACGAGACAGCGTCCTTGCAATTTAGGATAAAACACTCTAGCTTTCGCTCCGCCCAGCAATCTACCACAGTCCCCCAAAATATGACTGTGTCATCCAAAGTATTTTGCTGCAAATGATGATATTAAGTGAACAGTAGAGGAACCAGTCGAGTCAGTATCTGAAATAAAGTGGCTGTACAGCTTTATTCAAATCTGTCCCGATTAATACAGGCCTGGAGGGGTTTAATTCCTTAAAACAAGAATGTGACCAACCCTACAATCAATTAAAGCTCCTTTATCCACTTCCCCTTTAAACCAGCTGACTATGCTGCAATTGTGCCTATTATGCCTCCCCCTCTATAGGCAAGCAACAAGTAGACTCAGCACTGAAATAATGTGGTTGTACTGTTTTAATTCAACCTTCCCCGCGTAATCACAGAACTTGAAGCGTTTAGTAATCTTTAAAACAAGTCAGGACAGAGTCTGGAAGTAATTAAGAATCAGCGAACGACGACTGCTTTAAAAACCCCAGTGGTCTCCCATCCAACAAGTGCCCGGCCGACCCTGCTTCGCTTTCCAAACGGAACTTGCATGCACTGAGCAAACCTCCCGTGCTCCGTGGAGCCGATTACTGCTCCGCAGCCGCCCCGCCTACCCCGCACAATACCTCGTGTCCTGCCGCTGCTCAACAACTCTCCGCCCTGCGAAACTCTTCCTCGAGAGGGCCGGGTCCCAGGCGCCGCGACGGTGGACCCACTCCATATTCCTCGCGCCCCTGCTCCACTACAAAAAACGGCCGGATGCCGATGCCGATTGCCTCGAAACACCAACCGCCGCTCACTGCTCCGCCAAGTACCGAAAATACCTTGCAAAGCAAACAAAGAAAAATTATCGGCACTTACAGCGGGGCGAGGAGCGAGCCTGGGAAGCGCGGGCACAAAGAGGGTGCTCCCGCGCCCCCCAGGCTCTTAAACCCCTCTTCGCGGTCCCGCCCCCCGACCCGGAAGCACTAACACCGCTTCCGGGGCAGGGTGGGACAGACCAACCAATCAGGAGGGGCAATGGGGCGGCCCCCCCTTTCCTGGGGCAATAACATCCTGGAAGAAATTTGTGGCATAGGTGGCACTTGTGGCACAATGATAGCGCTGTTACACTGGAAGAAATTCTTGGCATAAGGGAGGACAACCATGGATTGTGTAATTGAAGCATCCATAACGCAATGGTGATCCTGACATATTAGACATAACATTTAACATAAAGGTCACATATTGTACCTGGACTGCAGTAGTGGCAACATTCTGACATTGGCATTTTGTATGTGCTGTTAGGGAGAAAAGGACGCACAAACAATCTGGCTCTAGTAATGGAGTTTTTGACATATAGGAGCCCCCATAGATATTTTCTTTAATGGTTTAAACGTATAGGGACTGTTCATATACCATAAAAAGACTGGGCCATTTAATGCGTATCTTTTCAGAGCATGTGGGTCTTTAGCTCATTTTTGTAAAATAAATTCTATGAAATGCACTATCAGGGTGTCTTTTTTCAAACTTTTCTTAAGTGAGTGAATCCCCACCACACCCTGTCCCTCTAGAAGATGCCAGAATAACTCACTTGCTTGCTTACTACAAATCAGGTAAATATACCCTTGGCATGGCATATCTGCACCTTAATATAGATGATATCTAAAATAGACACGTTTGTGTGTTTTGTTGTTATATTAATAATGCAGGTATTATGGAACTTCAGTGATGGGATTTATTGAGATGCCATGAGGGTTAAGTATGCGACAACTTCCTGGGAAGTTTCGGGGTAAAAGGTAATATGTGGTCACTCATGACATTATTTAGGTCAAAGGATCTGTGATGTCACTTTCTCTACCCCAGGCACTTTATAAAAACCTTGCCTACAGTGGTTGTGGTGCCAGAGTACGATTTCACGCAAAAAGAAAGATTGATGGACAGAATGCAGAACAATGTCATACATTCACCCCAGTACAGAGATCTGGGCCTCAATGCATCATTTTTTGCTCACCATGCCATTCCAGTTTGGACCCAGCCATATGCAAATCAGTCTTGACCCTGTGCCCAATGGGAACAGTCCAGCCAGAACTGCCAGGCCAGGTCCTCCCTGGACTAGAAACAAGCATCCTAGGACTGGTTTTGGGCTTTCAGCCCTCATCAGCCAGGATAGCTTGACTCCAGTGGCGTGGAGAGCATGGGACCTACGTCTGGGCATACCTGTCCCACTCGGGTGACAAATGCAAAAAGAACAATTGATGGACAGAATGCAGGAAAATGTCATACATTCCCCCCAGTACCCCAATTAAACGATTTTAACAAGTGGAGGGTCCTAGGGAGTGGTTAGCTGCGCGCCCTAAATGTCAACCTTGCCAACAGTGGTGATGCCAGAGGATGATTTCACAGTACTCCCAGAAGCAGCAATGCTAAGTATTATTACATGCAGATTACTTAAAGTTTCTTGAGATTATATTGAGGTCCTTGAGATTACGTTCTGCTCTGCCAGTTTACTTTTTGCTCCCGTTGGTTACTTACTGATCCTTCAAATGACTTAATGCTCACTCAGATTACTTGCTCCATTAAATTACATGTTGGTCCTTGAGATTATTTTCTGCTCCATCAGATTACTTTCTGCTCCATCGGATTACTTCCTGCTCCTTCAGTGGACTTTCTGCTCCTGCTGATTGCTTCCTGATCCCTCAAATGACTTAATGCTCTTTCAGATTACGTATTCCTTTGGGTTACTTTCGGCCCCTTGAGATTATTTTCTGCTCCTTCAGATTACTTACTGCTCATTCTCTTTTCGTCCAGTTTGAGAACGAGATCATCACCAAGCTCGACCATGAAGTGGAAGGAGGCAGAGGAGATGAGCAATACAAAGTGCTTTTTGATAAAATGTGAGTGCCTGTATCATCACTAGTGTCATTAGAGAAATATCTCGGCATGGTTTGGGATTGGAGACCTGGGAAGGAAGTTTACTTAGTCAAAAATGTAGCTGCACTTTCTGATTTTTCATGAATGCTAATAAGCTCCTCCTTTTTAATCACTATACTATATGTTCTGCGATTGTTTGTAAAGCAATCAGTTATAACAGTTTCTCCATGGGTGTCATGCGAGACTACGTTTACGTTCTGCATGTTGCATTTGTAAATGTGACATACGTACTCATTGATAGTTCTACTAACACTATACATTTCCTGGAACTTGTTTATGGGGAAGAGAAGTCTGGTAGTGCCAGAAGGGCTAGTCAGGTGTGAGCTGCATTTTGGCTGTTTGTGGCCCAGTTTTATGGTCTGCAGGATAGGTTTACTGTTGCATTCTTAAAACAAACATTATCTGCAGGGATCTTAAATCCACGCAGTCATCCATAGCTTGCAAAACACTGAATCAGCATGTGCACACTAGTTCACAACTGCATCAAATTTGGGCAAATGTTTTCGCTAACAGATTCATTGATGGGGGAGGGGCCCTTCTATTTCGCTGGCTGGGTCTATTTTATGTCCCAGATCGACCCTGTATCCTAGAAATAATTGTTGCGTTTTTAATTATTATGCACTAACCCTTTGCGTTCTTGCACAGCCTCCTGGAGCACTGCCGGAAGCACAAGTATCTGGCCAAGACGGGGGAGAACTTCGTGGTGCTGGTGGTGCGCCTGATGGAGAGGCTGCTGGACTACCGAACCATCATGCACGACGAGAACAAGGAGAACCGCATGAGCTGCACGGTGAACGTGCTGGTGAGTGCACGCACAGCGCGCGCCAAGGAGAAACTCAACGTGCTGGTGAGGCACGCACAGCGCGCGCCAGTGAGAACCGCAACCTGCTGCTGAGTGCACGCACTGCGCGCGCCAAGGAGAACCGCGTGAGCTGCACGCTGAACGTGCTGGTGTGTGCACGCACAGCGCGCGCCAGGCGCCCAGTGATTGGTGAGCCTTTCAGGAGCAAGCACAACTCGCATGATTTGTGCGCCGTCGCTAGCTGTCAAGGTGCATAATATTTCAATGTAAAGACCTTGAGAGATACTGGGCATGATATATGGGCGCGAGGAAAAACCCACACAGCTCCAGCCTAAGAGCCGTGCGTGTTTGTCTTCCTTTCAGCGACTAACATCAGCAATTAGATAATGTCTCGCACTCAACATAGCTTTACTCGGGGAAAAGATTTACAGAGAAAAGAGAACGTTTTATTTTTTTATTTGTAAACAACAGTACAGCATCAAAGTCATCAGCAGATGTTACAAAGTGGCAGTGACTAATATCAGCAAGAAAAAACTACAATCTAGTTATCACAGAGCAGCAGCCCTCGTCAAACCTTACGCTGATTATGTGGAGGCCTGGTCCGGAAAGGAGGCCTAGAGGCTGGCGGAGCTATAATTCAGTGGGGGTCTGGTAAAGCTAGGAAATAAACTCTGATTCGGAAGGGTAGACCCCGCCACCTTCTTCACAAAGGGTGCCAAAAAGGAGGAGCAGAAAAGTGGCAGCCTTGAAGATGCACATCATACGCTTACCCCATCCCTTTTTAGGGCGAAGTGAGCTGGGTAATGTCATTAATGACCTACGAAATAGTGGAGGAAATGAAGGCACTTCATCTCCCATAATCCCTCAAAAAAGAGATCAACACCATTAATAGTTGAGGTTCAGTAAAAAAAGCCATAGCATCTACAATCACTTTGATTAAAGAATACTAGTATTATTAATAATAAAATTTAGAACAAGAGACAAGATAAGGAGTTGTATCTCTTAAAATCCCTAAGGAAAGTGTGTAATACCACCAGCAATAGATCGTGAATTACTTCATAGACTGGGCTTGTAATCACCAACACTTCAACATGATCTAAATATGCAGAGACAGGCGCAGCAGGACAAGAGAAACTAAAATTCTCCGGATCCCTAGAGAGAGGTGACTGCAGCACCTTGGGAATGACAAACCGATAAGGGCAATGTCGGAAAAAATATATGTGCTTTAAGCACGCGCTATCCTGTCCGGCAGAGGAAGGTGAATGTGCACACACAGGAGGCATTGTGCCCTTGATGAAGCAAGTGAAGGAGAGGACCTGAGATTCGGGGGTGGTAATTTTTATGGTGTACCCATTCCAACCAGTGTTCAGTGGATACACGGATGCTGGAGTGGCTTAGAAATTAATGAATGGAGAGATATGTGTGGAGTAACAGTTGTATGGTATCCTCACAAATTAAACAAAACCCTAAAGAAGTGGTGTTATATTAAAACCCTACACTTGATAAAAGTATGAATGTGGTTACAGACCGTGAGCAGCGATATGGATATTGTGTGGTATTAATGACATATCCCTCCATTGCAGTGACTAACAAAGTAATATGAATATTGTGTATCATTGCATATAATGAGTAGAATTACCAAACGCACAAAGGATATCATAAATACGATTATTGTATGGCACAAATAATAGAATGCCTTAGATATTACATATGTTGTATGTCCAGAGATGCATAAACATGAGGGACAGACCATAAACCAGGAGACCAGTTGCAATAGTGACAGCTATTCCAACACACGGTGGAACACACAAGAGGCGACATTGCATTCGCCACCTTTGAAGAGTGTGACAACAGGGAAATGTCAACTCCCTCCTGGCGGATAAGGTTGGATCAGGAATCCAGTGGGGTATGTTAGGAAACTATGTATTAGTGATGTTGCACCTCGTTAGAACCCTAAATGCGGGTCTGTACCAGGCTCTATGTATATGCATAGTGTTGAGTGTTTCAACGATTAAAGTTAAGAATGTTCGCTAACACGAAAGATGGGGAGATGCAGTTCACAATAGCCATTGAGAATTGGTTTGCAGTGAGTCCTGTGATGGTTGATGCATAGGTTAAAAAATATGCCACGGACAGCTAAAAAAATCCAGCATTAACTTATTGTATTTGTTTTATTTGCTTACATTCTCTGTAAAGCTGCAACGGCAGGTGGGAGAGCATTATGCCTCCTTGTTAGTGACAATCCTTTTGTGGCAGGGGTAGGTAGGCAGGGAGTCTTTAGCCCTGAATGAAGAAAAGTGACTTGTATGAGCAGTCTATATTTGGCTGAAACATGTAGATGATGGAACTCTTGGAATGCAGAAACTGTTCTGTTTCAAGACACGTCCATAATTTTTAATAAGAACACGGGTACCCGTTAAATAAACATATACCTGTGGTTTACCCTTAGTCATTTTTAATTGGAACCCCGTGCTTATCAAGATAAATATAATTTCTTGACGGCCTAACATTTCCAGTTTGGTTGAATCCCCTCAAGTGGTATTTACCTAGACGAGAAGAGGCACCACTGATGAAGCATGCTGCCGTTTGATGGCTGATGTGCCTACGCTAATATCGAACAGATATTCCTGTAGGTCGTTATATAAGTCCTCAAGTAGAAGATTGACCTATATTCATGTCTTCTCACTTTTTGTGGTGTGCGCTTGATTTTATTCTAGGAAGTGTGTGGAGTTGAATATACTTTTCTCTCATTCTTTCTTGGCTTGAAAGTGAGTCAGCAGGAGAACTCATGACAAACGTGTGTCCTGCGTAGACTATTCCTGTGTTATGCATCCATAAAAAGTTGTTGAGGGAAATTGCAGAAGAAAACGTGGGGTGCGTATGTTTCCATGCCTGCAGCATATGTTTATGAATCTGTGCCTATGCTGCCCTTGAGGGGGATAGTTCATTTTCCAGTATTATTCATGCACCCTGTGATCATCAGATCAGCTTCGAATAGATTGGATAACTCCACATGATATATCAATTCATTTAGATGATTTTGCCTGCATTGTTATGAAAACAGATGTAATATCGCGCAGACCTGATTGATTGCAGACATCTGTAAACATGCTGCCCTTCCTCATTTACATAACGTCACTGTCAAGAGTCCTGTGCCTAGTATTTACCAGTGGGTTTCAGGCGGCTTGTTGAACCGCGCTATCTTCATGCTAATGCGTTTTTTTCAGTATTTAGTTCTGGCACTTTATCTCGGTGTCTCTCAAGGCCAGCGGCGTTCAAGCGTTTCATGTCTTGACATGAAACGCGCTCACTGCTGGCGGAATACAATACAGAAATCGAGCTTTTTCGTGAAAAAGAAGAATGGTTGATTACTGAGGGAAGACTGAAGAGTTACAAGCCATAGTTCAGCAACTACTTAGAAATTATGTTTTTGAACATTACCTCGATTAATTTGAAAAGGCTTAATGGCGTGTAGGTTGCAAATGACAAAATTTAATTCCTGACCGCACTTTTCCCGAGGAATCTTAACCTTTACCGTGAAACTGAAACCTGCAGATGCTACGCATTGAAGCACCCGCTGTAGATTTTGAGATCAAATTGAGACCTAAGTGCCTTGTATTTCCAGGAAGCTAATGCAAATGTCACAGCTCAATTTTGGATTCTGATGTGCTATGAATATGAATGGGCCTTGATTTAAAAGACGCGTCTATCGGTGGTACTATCGTTCCTTCATTATGATTGTATTTTTTTCCAGAACTTCTACAAAGAAATTGAACGGGAAGAAATGTACATAAGGTACGTAAAAAATACACTTGCCTTTTCTTTTAACTAACTGTGATAGGGAAGCAGGTTTCGGCTCTGTAAAGACTTCGGAGCATGCGCACTGCGTAGGTGCTGTGCGTGCCCGGGCACCTTACTGGGTATAAAGTAAAACTTTTCCAAGTGTAAACATCCGTGCTGTCGGATTCCTGTCCACGCGCCGCAGCATTCGGGCTCCCATTACAATAAAGTATATAAAATTGCCGAAAAACGTTATTAAATACAGATAGACTTTCCGGTGCTGAGGCTTAAATCAAGCAGAAAATTGGGCAGGCGGTTTTCAGAATCTATTTTCAATGTCATATTGTAACCATTTCCAGAGGGAATTGCTGGCTGTTCTCCTTGACCTGCATTTCTACAGTCTCTTGTCAGTTTTCCATGATGTCTTGGTCTGAAGCATTCAGAGAAGCCTTGAAGTAAAGGCTGGGATGGTACATATAAATAAAAATGGAGGAGTGCAGTCCCAGTTAGAGGGTTCTTTTAAATAGAACACTATATACCACGCTTAAGTACTGTCCTACATTGATGCTTTAATCAGGGCCGGACTAAGGCCAGAGACCAGCCCTGGCAGGTTGCTTCTCCACCGGCCCTGGTAACGGGAGGGGAGGGGGTTGTTACCCGCAAAGCACTGCTACCGCTTTTCTTACAGAGGGCCGATTTTGCAGCGCTGCTACAAAACCGGCACTCTTTAAGAAAAGCGGCCCCCTGCAGCCACAAAACCGGCCCCACCCCTCCAGCCCACCGGAGAAATGCCCGGTGCCCGCAAATGCCAGTCCGGCCCTGGCTTTAATACCACTTTCTCATGAACATCGATTTAAAAATGCCACTGTTGTCGGATTCGGAAGTGGCATCATGTCATTTTATTTTTACCCCAATCTCATCACAGGAAATGACGTTTAATAACATTTGACAAATTGTTACCCTCTCCTCAGCGGCCTGTTTCTCATCTGCCCGTCTTTTTTTATTATCTCTCTCTTGTGTGTCTCACCTGTTGCTTTCTCATCCTCACCCCTTTTGTCTCATCCTCTATCCCAGCTGTCCTTCTCACTGATCTCCTTATAATAGATCACATTTCTTCCCCTCTCTCCCATGAC
Source organism: Lissotriton vulgaris (assembly GCF_964263255.1). Lineage (NCBI taxonomy): Eukaryota > Metazoa > Chordata > Amphibia > Caudata > Salamandridae > Lissotriton > Lissotriton vulgaris. The sequence continues at coordinate 973,617,868 of NC_141693.1, read as the reverse complement.
TTTGTCACATGCTCTGTCTTTTTCACCTCTCTTTCACTTGTCTCCCACATCTCGTGCTCCTTTCTCTTTTTCTCACCTGTCTGCCTTAATATCAGTTCCATATCTCTCACCTTCCTTCTCCCCATCTCTTCCTCAGCTGTTTTTTTGAACCGGTCCCTGTCTTCTTATCACCACTGTCTCGCTCACTCTACACTTTACCACAATTATCTCTATTGTTTCTAGATTCAGCTGTCATTTTCTCAACGATCCACCTCTCACAGCTGTATTTCTAAATGTCTTTTATTGCACCTCTCTCTCATACCTCTCTGAGCGGTCTCATCATTTTCTCAAGCAGCACTCTCAATTGTTGCCTCTGTATCTCCTTCCTAATGAGCAGACTCTTTCTCAATGTTTCTCACCTCTCTCCCCACTCTCTCTCTCAGCTGCCTCTCTTGCCTGTCCTTTTCGGAGCTGAATGATTCTGACAAGTCTCACGCACCACCCTCTGCCTCTGAGATGTCTATCACCAGCTGTCTCTTTATCACTTTTCCCACACCGGTCTTATCTCTTTCTCATCTGTTTCCATCAGTATCACTTCTCTCATACTGGTATGCCCTCTCACTGGGCTTCTCCTCTGTCTGATTCTTGGCTGTCTCTTTGTCACCTGCGTATGTCTTTATCATTTGTCACTCTCACCTGTTGCACTCTTTCACATCTATTGATATCTCACTCACGTTCCGTTGCACCTCTCTAATGTCTATGTAATCCCCCCTCTCTCACACACCGCTGTCTTTTCACCCATCTCTCAACGGTCTCTCTGGGTGCCCTCTTCCTGCTCCTCCTTTTATTATTTTCCCCTTGCAGTCTTTCCTCTCTATCCCACCTCCTCTCCTCTCTTTCTCTCTCTGTCTCCTGCACTACTTGCATCCTTCTCGAGGTCTGTGGCACCTGGAGACACCCTGGCACATTTTTACCTGGGTCCGCAACCGAAGGGTCGCCAAGGCCGTGTCAGGGGTCGCAGAAGGGAAGCCAGGGTATCACCTGCGACTCCTTAGACCCCTAAATGACGCCCGTGCTTCCTGTACAAAATGTTTTTGCTTCAGAAAAACACTTCTTACAGAAAATACGTTTATCATATTGGTCGTTTTGAGTTCCTGATGAAATATGATTTAGGGTTGCTTGGCTTTAATTTCTGTATACGTAGAAAACGAAAAAGGCGCTTTTATGTACACTGTGCTTATCCATCCAAAAGAAGTCCCCCAAAGTAGACAATATTATGATAATCAGGCCAAGGCCAGAAAAAAAGGCCTCACCTTTTAATCAGAATCAATGAGTACGAACTGTAAATGATAGGGGAAATAATAACTTCTGAATATATATGTTTCATCCCAAGAAAGCAATGAATATGTATCCTAATTAGGCGAAGAAAGTAATCTTTATTAGTCTAATTAAGGTATGAAGTTGTGCTTCTTTAGGATGGATGACATTTATACTTCTTGTCACTTACATGGCACACAAGAATCATTATCCCAATCACGTTAATATGCAGGGTAGATAAAATACAGATACTTAAGTGTGTAGGGGTCAAAATATAGTAACTATTGTAGAGATGGAACAGCTGAATAAATGGACGAAATAATAAGGTGGGAAAAAGGCAAGGTTTTTAGTTTTAAGCTGGAAAACAAAGAGTGGGAGAGTGACGTATGTTGGCGGAAGTTCAGATGAAGTGAGTTAAAGGGATAGAAGAGAGGAGGGACTGATGCACACGGGAGGAGAGCAAAGTCGGTGCTGTGAAGATGATGTAAGAAAGTAAGTAGGAGTATGTAGTGAAAGGGAAAGACTGGAGGGGATAAAAAAGTGCATAGGTCCATAGGAACACACAGAAATTCAGTCAGAGTCCTTTGGGAGAGGCTAATCCACTATAGTTGTGAGAGAAGCCCATAAAGTGGCCAAGACAAGGATGACTGGAATTAATGTGGACAGCAGTTAAGTAGCAGGTATGTGAAAATTGCAGACTGCCCAAAGTGAATGAAATTACATTTTTCCCTTAAGAAAATATGATAGTGGAAAGTAATTTAGCAAAATGAGAAATCAGATACATTCAAGCAGAGTCACATGCAGATCAAGAAATACGAGATGAAAAGAAGGATTGAGGAGAATTACAAGGTTGCAAGCAAATAGTGAAAAGTAGTTGGCAGGCAGGGAAAATGACAAGAAGACTGTCATGGAAGACCGAAACCATACGGCGGAACGAAATGGTGATGGCTAGATTGAAGGGATTGATTGGGAGACCACTGGAGTAGTCAATCCATGGAAAACTGGAAAATAAGGTAGTGTGTAGTCAAGCACAACTTGTGTAGAAGAAATAAAGATCTAGAAATCTCTGCCTGTTGGTAGTATTACAAATTGAAATGGTAGGGGAAATTGGTCAGAGTGCTTATGCCGCAGGGATATTAATAAAAGAGAGTGAGTTTTCTTTGAAATGTGTTTTCAGACTAAACCATGCTAAGGACAATTGGTCGGCCAGTTCTGGACTCCGTCACTGGAGCATCTGAGTGATTTGAGCATTAGAAAGAGTGAATACTGAGTTCAAAATTCAGCAAGTTAAGTTTAAAAATGTTGGTGACAATTGTAAGATGAAAGATTGGACAATGGAATAAGAGAACATTCAAGAGGCAGTTCATTTATACAGGGGCAAATCGAAACCGTTTTAAAGCAATAAAGGAAGAGACATCCTCAATAGAGATATAAGCTTTAAAGGAGTTAAGAAAGAAGAGGGTGACACAGGGACTAAAGAATGGAAGGGAAAATGCAGTTGGCCTACGCGTGGTAATAAAGGAAGAGGGATCAGTTAGGGATGTGGAAGAAATAAGCCTGATGTTTTCCCTGGAAACACTTTCTGCAGAAACATTATAATCGAGTTGGAGGGACGGAAACAGTGTTTTTCCTACCAGAGTTTTCTAGAAAATAAATTAAGGTTGGAGGAAATAATAATTTGGATGCACCAATCAGGTAATGCTCGGGAAATTGTAGTAATCAATAACCAGCCAACAATATAAACCGGAAAGGGGAATGAGAAAGATAGATTATTCAGTATCTCCCACAAAAATATAAGAAGCTGACCCACACAAACAAAGTTACAGATTGATGGAATACAATATTTGGGTTATTTAACTACACTGTCAACTTAGAATTTGAAGAAAAAAACATTGTTTTCTGTAAAAATCAAATAAAAGTAAACCAGATTACGCAAATGCTTATTATACTGGTAGTTTCTGTTTCATTGTTTGTGTTCTGCTTTTTAATGCCACATTTCTAGACTATAGTTTGAAGGTTATTTTATCTACTATACGCGTTTATTTTATATTTTAATAATTGCTGTAACATTATAATGGTAAAGGTATGGAGGATGAACCCTTGTGAATTATATTGTTGTGTTTATTTTGGGTAATAGTTTGCCAAGTCCGAATATATGTTTAAAAAAATCAAAATAAAAATCTTTGTTTGATTTTAGATTAAATTGCCATAGTTTTTACCAGAAATGTCTGTCAAGTTTTATTAACACACTGCTGTATTCATTTAGATACTTGTACAAGCTATGCGACCTGCACAAAGAGTGTGACAACTATACCGAAGCTGCCTACACACTTCTACTCCACGCCAAACTTCTCAAGGTATTTCAATATGATTGTATCAGTCTTCTTGGGCTTTAGGATTGAACAAGATTTAGCTTTCTGTTTTGAACATGGGTGATGCTTATTGATTTTGCTGATCGTATTATAACAATTGGTGGAAATATCAAGTGTTTTAGACGCTCATCCCCGGAGAAGGTATGAATTGAGAGTGTAGCTCGTATGGATCAGTATTGCCTATCAAATATTAATGGAACTGTAATAAAGATATAGGGCCAGATGCACGACCTGCAAAATAGTGCATTGCAAATTGCGAGTCTTTTGCAACTCTTAATTTGCGAGCCACTATTTAGGATGTACAACAGTGTGTAACACACTGTTAGCGATTCCCAATGGGGCTGCCAATAGAGAGGCTCATGAATATTAATGAGCCTCTCGCAGTTTGCGACCCCATTGGGAATGGCAGGCCCTACCAGGTATGGTGGCATGCTGGGCTCAGATGACCACCATGTCTGTGACTGCTTTTAAATAAAGCTGTTTATTTTTTTTTCAAATGCAGCCCGTTTTCCTTAATGGAAAACGGGATGCATTTAAAAAAAAAAATGACACACTTTCGTTTCATTTTTTAAGGGCAGTTAGTGGTCCCTGGGACCACTGGCAGGGACCACTGCCTGCCCTTACAAAAAGTTTTCCCCTGAGGACCCCTTCCCTTTTGCGATCCCATTATCACCTTCTTGAAGAGGGTGGTAATTTGTAAGTGTTTTGCACCCACAATTGCAGACACAAAACATCTGTACATAGGGTTGCGCACGCTATGAGGAAGGGAACGTCCCTTCCTAATAGCGAGTAGCAAAATAGGGTCCGTACATACCACATGCTGTTTTGCATGAGCAAACGGGTTCGCAAACCTGTTTGTGCATGCAAAAACCACCGTCTTTCATCTGGCCCATATTGTGGTTCTTCCGGTTCATTGATAAAAATTAACAAATCAAAATGTCGTCTTCAATTACCAATATCAACCTGCACACTTTGGTACCGATTTTTGTCAAAACCATCTCATTTAATATTCAAACAAATGTAATTGATGTCCCAATAATAGTTCCAAAAGAACAGTTTTTCCTAGTTGAGTTTTTTTTTCTTTTTTCTTTTTACATGTTTGGGTGGTCAGGTTAATTTGTGGTTCTGAGTCTTGACAAGGAACGAGTGTGTGCTCACACGGACTGCCAGCTTTTGATTCAACAAAATCTTGAAAACTCCTAGGACTCTTTCCTTTTCCTCATTAATGGTTCAGAGGGGAGGGGTAGTCGGGGATTAACAACATATGTGGTACATACAATTGTGTCACAATGAGCGACTCTGAATTCCCAGTAAGTGTTTTTTCCTTGTCTATAAGCCAAAAAGTAATGATGTGTTTAATACATTTTTTAAATAGACACTTACAGTTTTTCAAAACTAGTACTGTTTTGTTGCATGTTTGCCAGTAGTAGCAAGTTTGGTGTTTCGTGTGCACCAGTGTCTTTAAAATTCAATGCTTTGCTATACTTTCTCTTTAGGAGTCTTTTTGCCAAATCTGCTGTACCGTAAACTCCTCCTTCTACCACATTTTCCTTTGAATAAAAACTAATGGCCACGACATGTAACTAGCCAGCCATTAACTGTACCGGATGTGGTTAATAAAAACCGTAACTAAACGTTCGAGTGGTAAAACAATCTGATAAAAACTACTGTGTCTAAATAGAAAGTATTTACAAATGTAATATTTCAGATCACCTGCTACTGATTTAAATATCTACAGTCTAATATTAATTTTGACAGTAGCAAAAGCGCAGCAGTAGTTTGGTGAGGCATTTATTTCTTCCTAGATAGTGACTGAAAACGTTACAAACGATCATTCAAAAAATTTGTGCTGATTAATACAACATCAAGGGAACAGCATCAACATAATAAGGTGTTTCATCATAGTCAATGAATAAAATACGTTAAAACTGATCATTTAAAAATTGATTCATGCATCATGCAGTTCGCAGTATAAATAAAATTGTATACGAAGTACTGGCTTTCGCAAATCATGAATTTCGTAAAGACAATGTTTAAGTGCAAATTGTTCGGGTCAAGGTACGCAATGAGTGCCTGCCTCCAGGAAGAAATACCCTGTTCATTTAACAATTACCATGATCCGTGATCTCCGCTCAACTAGGAGACTAGGACAGATGCAGACAATGTGAATGAATAATAATCTCAACTGCTGAATTACATAGCCAACAATCAAAAAGTGCTTGTATTTAATCCATGGTGGAGCCAGATTGAATCCATGGTCGAGCCAGGTCGCTACTAGCTAATCAGATTGCAGTCATTTGACGGCAGAAAATGCTAGAGAGATTCCCCGAGCGCACACATTGGGTATTTGAGAAAATGGCGATCTAGGGAGACTGAACAAGTTTAGGAGAGCTATCTGCTCAATTTATCTAGTTAAAATGTAAAGCTGGGATTGGGGACAACTGTTCAAATTTAATAAACGTCTCTAAAATGCGCCCTTGTACATCACAGTCACAGAAGAAGAGTATATTTTGGATAAGCAGCTCACTAACAGGATGGAATTTTCTACAGTGCGTTTTCTCCAACCATCTTAGAGCAGTAAACAGGATTGCAGTGCAGTCGTTCTATTATCCCTCTCTAATAGGTTGTATGACGTTATAATGCATTCTGTTGCAACACATGCCGTTATTGCAAATGTGTTACAACTTGAATGCCTTTACCACACATAACCTTTACCACGCACATGCCTTTACCACGCATGCCTTTACAACGATTTTCGTTGTAAAAGCATGACTGTTATAGGCATATTCGTAGTACAGGTTTACCCTGAGTCCTAAAAACGGACTCCTGTGCGACACCCCCAGCCCTTCTGAAAATTACCCCTACCCATAGCCGTATAAGTGGGCCCTGTGTGATGCCCCCAGCCCTTCTAAAAACAACCCCTCCCCGTCCTAAGCCCTAAAAACTGACCCCTGTGCAACTCCCTCAGTCCTTCTAAAAACGACTCTTGTCCAATTCAGAACTGTATATCCAGAGCCCCCTACCCCAGGCCCAAGCCACCTTACCTCTCCATGATTTCATCGTCACTACAGCTCTTCTTTGGCACATTGTAAATAGGAAGCAGAAGGGTTTTCTTTAACGACACTGATAACCTTCAGAACCGCATAGTAGCACCACAACATGAGAGGCGAATGTGGAACTGGAATTCCAAGTCAAATAACTTTATTCGATTCAAAAGTATCATAAAAGTTTACAAAAAAAGTGTACATTTCAAGATAAGATTTCCTGTTTCATGCGCTTTAAGCATACATACTGCCATACATAGACCTTTTCCATACATACCTTTTACAACATAATTCGTTGTAAAGGCATGCGTGGTAAAGGCTACGCTTGGTAACGATGTATGCGTTGTAACGCATGCGTGCTAAATGCTGTGCGGTTAAGCAGCCGCGTTGTAATGGCTGTTCGCTTCTAATTCTGCACACAGTGGGAGCCGCAGAGAAAAAGGAGGAGAATCCAAGGCTTAAATTGGACCTGTGGTTGCAGGTGGAGCCCACCAACTCTTATTTATGGGGATTAGAGCTTATATTTTATCATCAGATATTTACCTAGAGCAAAACACAAAAGGATGAAAGAAAGAGGAAGAAAAAGATGGAAAAACAGTGACAAAGTGAGAACGCAGAACCTGTAAGAGTGAGATAAAGGGCAGCGAAGTGTCTCGTAGTGGATTAACAGTCCTGGTATTCGGTTCCACGCCCTTTGATAGACGCAGGCTTCTGAGCAAAACTTTGGTTCCCAGCACTTGTTCTTTCAGAAATGAAGCACTGGGAGAATGTGCCTCATCCTGTGTTTGGTGCACCTGCTCTGGACTCCAATCACTGATCATTTGGTATGTGCACACCATCAGCTTTGCTGTGAGTGTGGCACATTTGATAGATACAACTGCCCATGATATCCACCTGACTCAAACATGGCAGCATCGGTGCACATTTAACAATGTATGTTTGCATTGCACTGGAATTCCTCAATGAATTCGTCAGAGCACAATTCTTATTTCATCTGTTTGAGTTTATCTTTTTCATATTTCACCAAAATAATTTCTGGTGTAGAGCTAAAACATAGGGCATTAAACAAGTGTAAAAGTATTACAACACTTTTATGTGGTATATGTCCTAGAACAGATGTGATGTTTTTCAATGTAGGGTAAACTCCCAGGAAATGGAATGCAAACGTGAGTAAGTGATTTAATGAAATGTGTTAAAATCTTTACAAATAATACAAAACATGAATATCTTAATGCTGAATTTTTTTAAAAAAAACTTCTATAACCCTGTTTATAGGGCTAGTAATAATTTTAATATGGGGACATTGGGAAAAATAAAACTTAAGTGAACATTTTTCACATTATTGGTAAATCTGCCACAAAGCTGGTGAAAACCAAGTCTTCTAAGTTTGACCTAATTGCCTAAGTAATCAGACCAATAAAATATTCTACTGTCATATTATAGTGTCTTAGTAACGTAGTAAAAACAGAGAACTTCACAATACAAGCAATAAGTGAAGTAAAGTAAAAAGGTGGCGGGTACCAAATAACTAACACATGACAAAAAAGGGGTTAATGAGACACATGCCACATGAGCCCTCATTTCAAGTTTGTGTAGTTAATTTGGAAATATACTGGACCAGAATTAACTGTTCTGGACTGTACATCCCCACCTAAATCTACCCGTTCTACTTCGAGGTCTCTGGAAAAGAGAGAACAATCACTTGGGGGTATAGGGGGAAAGGGATAGGTAAGGCAGCCCCCCACTCGTACAGTGTTTAAACAATTAGAGCCTCACCTATATATAAACACATCCACATCAAAAACCACCAGGAGTAGGGACCCCTCCTTGTTAATGTCCCCAGGGATTTGTCAATGACATAGATCCAAAGGTTAGGATGTGTGTAAATACCAAAAATCACACAGGACCACTCTTACTTCATCCACCAAAAAAGTGTGAAAGATAGAGAGAGTACCTCACGGTAGCACCACCCGAGGGGGTTCCCGGTTAGTAATTACCGGTATACCCACTTCTCATCATTGGCCACTCTCTCTATGTGAAAAGACAAAAGTGCACTAAGAAAGATAATAGTGCAGACGTGAGAATAGTGATGTGAAAAAACACAAATAGTGACAAACGTCTCACCACTAACACATAATTTGCAGTGTACAGAGAAGATGTACAGACCCCTAACCAAACACACAAATAATATATAAAAGTGTGGTAGGGTTATGCTTGCTTTACCGTTTTATTCTGATGCAGCAGAACCCCACTTCTTAAAAATGGTAAATATGTACCATAACTCTTTTCAATCTCAAGCCGACATGTTTCATCGCTGCTAATTTAGCGATTTCATCAGGGCAATGAGGGGTACAAAGTTCTCAGTCTTTTCATGAAGTTTATGGACCTGTGTGAGGAATAAAAAGGAGAGACGCAGAAAGTGCGTCATTCAAACCCCTACATATGGGGCATCACTGGAGCAGATTGTTAATGACACGCAATTTAAAGTAAATTTACCTTGAGGGTGCTACGTTAGCACATACCAGCACCACTCAAACGGGGGCACCGTGTTAAGCATCCACGTGTCCCAACATGTGACCGACAATAATCACAGCCACCTGTACACATGGGGAAACAAAGATTGCACACGTTCACCCTGATGTTTCCATAGATACAGGTTGCTGTCACGTTATAGCCAGTGTGGAATAAGCTACTCTAGTCTTAATAAACACGACCACTTGGTCCACCACCCATTCCAGGGGAGACATATCCGTATGCCAACAAGGGTTGTTAGAGGGAAGCTCCCGCTTAATGCTCTATTTGAAATTAGAACTTCAATTGTGCGTGCGCGGCCACCACATCACATATATTGAGGCATTTTACTCTTGGCGGTATAGACATGACACCCTTCCCAATAACATCAGCAGACATGAAACCCTTCTCAATAGCACACGCGGTCAGCCCCCCAGCCTCCTTACTGTCGCCGAGTCCCTCCGGCGCTTCCGACGATCCACGCATCCCTTCACTGCCGAGATGCGGAAGTAGCCGGTGGAGGGACGCGACTCCGCCCCCCACGTCAACGTGAGGTGCGGCCATCTTGGAATGGGTTCGAAACGAACCAGAACTGCAACAAAGTGGTTGGGCTGCAGCGATCTTCATGGCCCATGACTGCTATCAGAGTCTAGCCCTTTCTAAAAATGCAAGCAAGGGAACTTAATTGAGGCTGTCTTTTTAGATCAACCACCTCTAGACTGATTTAGAAATCGACAGTGAAGCATATAAAAATTCTGGCTTAGTTATGAAGTAGACAGGTGTTTGGTAATACAACTCTGTAGTTACCAGATACTTTATAGGCGCCTGATATTAATACCCAGTCCCCCTTTGATGGTATTAGATAAACCTTCGCAAGGTAGGCAATTGTGGGTTCTAGCACATAGACCGTAGTGTTTCAAAGGAAGTGCCTATTTGTGATACATATGTGAAGGAGATGGAGGTGGTGGAGGCGAGGGCAATTACACTCAGGTGCTATATCTAGAGCCATTATGTTGGTTTTGGCAGTGAGGAAAATGGAGGGGAGGCGAAAACAGAGCCCTATTATCGCCTGCTAACCCTATTCCATTCAATATTTTCATTAAGACCCTCATGGTCTGCCTTCTCCAGAAAAATCCATTTTGCTTCTTTCCTTGCTAGAATGCTTTCCAGGTTGTGACTGTCACCCACCACCTTCTCCAAAACAGTCCACCTCAGATTTTTGGGGTCATGTCCAGTGACACTGAAATGTTGTACCAAGCGGGTTGTTAACTTCTTAGCTTTTATAGTACTGAGATGCTCCTGTATTCTTATCTTGACCTTGCGCGTGGTGAGACCGATATAGTACAGGCCACAACTGCACATGAGTCTGTAGATGACGTGTGTCGTGTTGCAGTTGCTAAACCTGTTAAGGAACCAGGTTTTGCCCCCCCGCAAAATTACACTTTTTGTTGGTGTGGTGAGCCCACAAACTGAGCAACTGCCGCATGGATAATGTCCAGAAGGAACAGTACTCGTTTTGGCCGTGTTGTGGTTACGGGTGTGTACCAATTTGTCTCGCAGGTTGGAGGCTCTTTTAAATGCAAAGCGTGGAATTGGCATTTTGTGGTCCCTTGTGTCAAGTATCGACCAATGTTTCTTTATTATCTGTCTTATTTTGGTAGAAAAGGGGTCAAAAGTGGTGACAACAGGGAGGCATGGTTGCTTCTCTTTGCTGTTACGCTCCAACAAAACATCACGTGGGGTGTTAAAAGCCCTCTTCTGTGCATGTTTAATCACTCTGGTAGGGTATTCCCGTTGTTTCAGTTTAGTGACCAACTCAGAGGATTGTTCCACAAAAGTCTCTGTGGACGAGCAGTTCCGCCTGTACCTCAAAAACTGGCCCACCGGGAGATTGTCCCGGAGGGATCTGGGATGGAAAGAGTGGTAGTGAAGGAGGGAATTCCTATCCGTACTTTTGTGGTGCACACTTGTGACCAATTGAGAATCGGACACTGTAATGTCAACATCAAGGTAAACCACCGAGTTGTTACTGATGGACCAGGTGAAGCGTAGACTCTCATCTACCTGGTTCAGCCATTGTAAAAAAGTATTGAGCCGGTCCTCTGTACCTGTCCAGATACAGAGGACGTCGTCAATATAGCGTCTCCACAGAGAGATGTTCCCTCTATATGGATTCGACTCATGGAGGATCACATTTTTCTCAACCTGGCCCACATAGATGCAGGCCAGGCTGGGAGCAAATGTAGCCCCCATTGACGTACCGGAGGTCTGTAGATATAATTGTCCCTGGTACTCAAAAAAATTTCTTGTAAGTGCCAGTTCGACACACTGCATGACGAATGTTTGTGGTGTGTCATAGAACCACTCCATTGCCCCCAGGGCCCGCGCTGCTGCCACCAGCGTAGCATCCTGGGGGATGCTGGTATACAGTGACTCGATGTCAATTGTAACCAGTAGTTGGTTAGCAGGGTCAAAAGATGTTTCCTTCAGGGTATTAAGGATGTCCGTGGTGTCTTGTACATAAGACTCCTGGGTTACCACCGCTTCCCTGAGAAAGAAGTCAGCGAACTGAGACAAAGGTTCCAGGATGGATTGGATCCCAGAAACAATGGGGCGCCCAGGAGGCGGACGTTGGGGCTTATGGATTTTAGGCAAGATGTAAAACGCCGGCACCCTAGGGTTGCTGTTGATAATAAAGTCCGCCTCCTTGGCTGAGACCCACTTTTTAGACACTGCATCTGATACCATGCTCTTGATAGTGTTGGCAAGGTCAGGCGTGGGATCACGCACCAAAGGCTGGTAATTTGTACGGACCCCCAGAAGCTTCAAAATTTCTGTTTCGTAGTCACTGGTGTTGAGTATGACTACGGCGCCGCCTTTGTCGGCTGGCTTGATGGTAATAGCCACATTTCTTTGTAGAGTGCCAATTGCCTGCCATTCCTCCTTGGTCAGGTTATGACCTGGTGAACGTACTGAGTTCTCTTCCAGCGATTCAATCTCTTGAATGACACGTTGTTCGAATACGGCCACTTCTGGTCCTAGGAGTGACAAGGGGGGGCAGAAATTAGAGGGTCTGCGCAAGTTGGTATCAAACAGAGAGAGAGGTGTATGTTCTTTCTCAGCAAAAAATTTGTGTAACTTTATCTTCCTCATCATCTCAGAGATTTCTGTTCTACATAAGAAAGGGTCGTGTTGCGGTGTTGGTACAAACCCTAACCCCTTGTTGAGAACACTCTGTTCAGTAGGAGTCAGTTCATAAGAGGATAAATTAACTACAATATTGTTAGCAGTGGGTAACGATGGTTCACTCCCTTCCCCTAGTTGCGGAATGAACTGGTTCTGCTCCGTGTGACGCGGGGTGAAAATGTTTGCCATGTTTGTTGTGTTCTCCCTCTGCCTTGTCCCTGTGGTTGACCCCTGCCCCCTCGTCCCCCTCTCTGAGGCTGGCCTAAAAAAGATCTCAGTAGTGCTCCTAGGTCCTCGTCCGACCTACTCTCCGGGGCGAAATTGACCCTATTATTTGTAGGTGCTCCTTGGTGCTCCTTGACGTGTTGGGCCCTCCTCGTCCTCACTGCTTGTATTATCAAAGCGCCAATTGTTTGGCGTGCGTCTGTTATTGCCCCTCTGGCCGCCTCTCTGATTGAATTGCCCCCGCCTCTGAAAGGGTTGTGCCCTGGCTTGCTCGGCTTTATTACGACAAACCAGCCGAGCAAGCCAGGGCACAACCCTTTCAGAGGCGGGGGCAATTCAATCAGAGAGGCGGCCAGAGGGGCAATAACAGACGCACGCCAAACAATTGGCGCTTTGATAATACAAGCAGTGAGGACGAGGAGGGCCCAACACGTCAAGGAGCACCTACAAATAATAGGGTCAATTTCGCCCCGGAGAGTAGGTCGGACGAGGACCTAGGAGCACTACTGAGATCTTTTTTAGGCCAGCCTCAGAGAGGGGGACGAGGGGGCAGGGGTCAACCACAGGGACAAGGCAGAGGGAGAACACAACAAACATGGCAAACATTTTCACCCCGCGTCACACGGAGCAGAACCAGTTCATTCCGCAACTAGGGGAAGGGAGTGAACCATCGTTACCCACTGCTAACAATATTGTAGTTAATTTATCCTCTTATGAACTGACTCCTACTGAACAGAGTGTTCTCAACAAGGGGTTAGGGTTTGTACCAACACCGCAACACGACCCTTTCTTATGTAGAACAGAAATCTCTGAGATGATGAGGAAGATAAAGTTACACAAATTTTTTGCTGAGAAAGAACATACACCTCTCTCTCTGTTTGATACCAACTTGCGCAGACCCTCTAATTTCTGCCCCCCCTTGTCACTCCTAGGACCAGAAGTGGCCGTATTCGAACAACGTGTCATTCAAGAGATTGAATCGCTGGAAGAGAACTCAGTACGTTCACCAGGTCATAACCTGACCAAGGAGGAATGGCAGGCAATTGGCACTCTACAAAGAAATGTGGCTATTACCATCAAGCCAGCCGACAAAGGCGGCGCCGTAGTCATACTCAACACCAGTGACTACGAAACAGAAATTTTGAAGCTTCTGGGGGTCCGTACAAATTACCAGCCTTTGGTGCGTGATCCCACGCCTGACCTTGCCAACACTATCAAGAGCATGGTATCAGATGCAGTGTCTAAAAAGTGGGTCTCAGCCAAGGAGGCGGACTTTATTATCAACAGCAACCCTAGGGTGCCGGCGTTTTACATCTTGCCTAAAATCCATAAGCCCCAACGTCCGCCTCCTGGGCGCCCCATTGTTTCTGGGATCCAATCCATCCTGGAACCTTTGTCTCAGTTCGCTGACTTCTTTCTCAGGGAAGCGGTGGTAACCCAGGAGTCTTATGTACAAGACACCACGGACATCCTTAATACCCTGAAGGAAACATCTTTTGACCCTGCTAACCAACTACTGGTTACAATTGACATCGAGTCACTGTATACCAGCATCCCCCAGGATGCTACGCTGGTGGCAGCAGCGCGGGCCCTGGGGGCAATGGAGTGGTTCTATGACACACCACAAACATTCGTCATGCAGTGTGTCGAACTGGCACGTACAAGAAATTTTTTTGAGTACCAGGGACAATTATATCTACAGACCTCCGGTACGTCAATGGGGGCTACATTTGCTCCCAGCCTGGCCTGCATCTATGTGGGCCAGGTTGAGAAAAATGTGATCCTCCATGAGTCGAATCCATATAGAGGGAACATCTCTCTGTGGAGACGCTATATTGACGACGTCCTCTGTATCTGGACAGGTACAGAGGACCGGCTCAATACTTTTTTACAATGGCTGAACCAGGTAGATGAGAGTCTACGCTTCACCTGGTCCATCAGTAACAACTCGGTGGTTTACCTTGATGTTGACATTACAGTGTCCGATTCTCAATTGGTCACAAGTGTGCACCACAAAAGTACGGATAGGAATTCCCTCCTTCACTACCACTCTTTCCATCCCAGATCCCTCCGGGACAATCTCCCGGTGGGCCAGTTTTTGAGGTACAGGCGGAACTGCTCGTCCACAGAGACTTTTGTGGAACAATCCTCTGAGTTGGTCACTAAACTGAAACAACGGGAATACCCTACCAGAGTGATTAAACATGCACAGAAGAGGGCTTTTAACACCCCACGTGATGTTTTGTTGGAGCGTAACAGCAAAGAGAAGCAACCATGCCTCCCTGTTGTCACCACTTTTGACCCCTTTTCTACCAAAATAAGACAGATAATAAAGAAACATTGGTCGATACTTGACACAAGGGACCACAAAATGCCAATTCCACGCTTTGCATTTAAAAGAGCCTCCAACCTGCGAGACAAATTGGTACACACCCGTAACCACAACACGGCCAAAACGAGTACTGTTCCTTCTGGACATTATCCATGCGGCAGTTGCTCAGTTTGTGGGCTCACCACACCAACAAAAAGTGTAATTTTGCGGGGGGGCAAAACCTGGTTCCTTAACAGGTTTAGCAACTGCAACACGACACACGTCATCTACAGACTCATGTGCAGTTGTGGCCTGTACTATATCGGTCTCACCACGCGCAAGGTCAAGATAAGAATACAGGAGCATCTCAGTACTATAAAAGCTAAGAAGTTAACAACCCGCTTGGTACAACATTTCAGTGTCACTGGACATGACCCCAAAAATCTGAGGTGGACTGTTTTGGAGAAGGTGGTGGGTGACAGTCACAACCTGGAAAGCATTCTAGCAAGGAAAGAAGCAAAATGGATTTTTCTGGAGAAGGCAGACCATGAGGGTCTTAATGAAAATATTGAATGGAATAGGGTTAGCAGGCGATAATAGGGCTCTGTTTTCGCCTCCCCTCCATTTTCCTCACTGCCAAAACCAACATAATGGCTCTAGATATAGCACCTGAGTGTAATTGCCCTCGCCTCCACCACCTCCATCTCCTTCACATATGTATCACAAATAGGCACTTCCTTTGAAACACTACGGTCTATGTGCTAGAACCCACAATTGCCTACCTTGCGAAGGTTTATCTAATACCATCAAAGGGGGACTGGGTATTAATATCAGGCGCCTATAAAGTATCTGGTAACTACAGAGTTGTATTACCAAACACCTGTCTACTTCATAACTAAGCCAGAATTTTTATATGCTTCACTGTCGATTTCTAAATCAGTCTAGAGGTGGTTGATCTAAAAAGACAGCCTCAATTAAGTTCCCTTGCTTGCATTTTTAGAAAGGGCTAGACTCTGATAGCAGTCATGGGCCATGAAGATCGCTGCAGCCCAACCACTTTGTTGCAGTTCTGGTTCGTTTCGAACCCATTCCAAGATGGCCGCACCTCACGTTGACGTGGGGGGCGGAGTCGCGTCCCTCCACCGGCTACTTCCGCATCTCGGCAGTGAAGGGATGCGTGGATCGTCGGAAGCGCCGGAGGGACTCGGCGACAGTAAGGAGGCTGGGGGGCTGACCGCGTGTGCTATTGAGAAGGGTTTCATGTCTGCTGATGTTATTGGGAAGGGTGTCATGTCTATACCGCCAAGAGTAAAATGCCTCAATATATGTGATGTGGTGGCCGCGCACGCACAATTGAAGTTCTAATTTCAAATAGAGCATTAAGCGGGAGCTTCCCTCTAACAACCCTTGTTGGCATACGGATATGTCTCCCCTGGAATGGGTGGTGGACCAAGTGGTCGTGTTTATTAAGACTAGAGTAGCTTATTCCACACTGGCTATAACGTGACAGCAACCTGTATCTATGGAAACATCAGGGTGAACGTGTGCAATCTTTGTTTCCCCATGTGTACAGGTGGCTGTGATTATTGTCGGTCACATGTTGGGACACGTGGATGCTTAACACGGTGCCCCCGTTTGAGTGGTGCTGGTATGTGCTAACGTAGCACCCTCAAGGTAAATTTACTTTAAATTGCGTGTCATTAACAATCTGCTCCAGTGATGCCCCATATGTAGGGGTTTGAATGACGCACTTTCTGCGTCTCTCCTTTTTATTCCTCACACAGGTCCATAAACTTCATGAAAAGACTGAGAACTTTGTACCCCTCATTGCCCTGATGAAATCGCTAAATTAGCAGCGATGAAACATGTCGGCTTGAGATTGAAAAGAGTTATGGTACATATTTACCATTTTTAAGAAGTGGGGTTCTGCTGCATCAGAATAAAACGGTAAAGCAAGCATAACCCTACCACACTTTTATATATTATTTGTGTGTTTGGTTAGGGGTCTGTACATCTTCTCTGTACACTGCAAATTATGTGTTAGTGGTGAGACGTTTGTCACTATTTGTGTTTTTTCACATCACTATTCTCACGTCTGCACTATTATCTTTCTTAGTGCACTTTTGTCTTTTCACATAGAGAGAGTGGCCAATGATGAGAAGTGGGTATACCGGTAATTACTAACCGGGAACCCCCTCGGGTGGTGCTACCGTGAGGTACTCTCTCTATCTTTCACACTTTTTTGGTGGATGAAGTAAGAGTGGTCCTGTGTGATTTTTGGTATTTACACACATCCTAACCTTTGGATCTATGTCATTGACAAATCCCTGGGGACATTAACAAGGAGGGGTCCCTACTCCTGGTGGTTTTTGATGTGGATGTGTTTATATATAGGTGAGGCTCTAATTGTTTAAACTCTGGAAAAGAGAACCTGTTGTACACACAATTACTGGTCCGTTTCCATAGATTTTCCCCAATATCATGGACTGATTTTCTCATGTTTTATAATACTTACTATGAGCAGGGGTGGCAGCAAGTCGCTGTGAGCGGTTGTGGGGTATGGAGAGTGTCTGCAGGCAGGGTAGGCTTCGGGCTGGAGCAGGAAGCATGCCATGATCCTCTGGTGTTGTGGGAATGGGCGGGTGACAGGTCTGTTTGTGCCCCAAGCCTTTACTTACCACTCAGGTGCCAGTAGTTTCACCAATGTGTTTTCACACCAAGATAAATTGAGCCCAGGGTACTGACCACCAGTAATTTTGGGTGGAGGAACACTGGGCCATCCCTGATTAGCCAAAGCAGTGTTTATCCCTCTGCCCCAGGTAACTGGTCTGCTTTATAGGTAATGGCCCCCCTAGGTGTTCAAATGAAGAAACCGGTCTTTTAAAAATGGTACTGCTGCATCCTCTGCCTCCAAAACGTGTTCATCATGCCTCTCAGTCATCTAATGTATGTATGCATCGCACTTCTTATTTCTCAGAACCTTTAGAAACATGTTTTACATAAGAGACCTAGCTTTTGTGCGGAGTAACACACGGCGCCATCCCCCACCCTGACAGCAACTATGCCTACATTTGAGTGATTTAAATTTCCTTAATGAAATAAAACGTAAAAACACTACCACAGATTAAGATTCAAGCATCAACATAATTCACTCCCACGCCAACTCTCCTATTGGTGCAAGTTTCATATTTGCTATTTCTCTAAGGATTATAGTTACACTGATTAGTCGGTATTGACATCACAATTAATGGCTAAGAATCTTGCCACATTTGCAAACACTTATTGTAGTTACTCAGAACATGGCAACAAGCGTATTTGAAAAGCAGGGATCTTTTGGACTTCTGTCTTTTCTTTTATATCCAAATAAAGACGTTTTAATATTACTCTTTTACTTGTTTCTGGTTCTATTGTTTTTTTCTGTCCAAACTGAAAGAAAACATGTGTAGTTCTGCACTGTGTTGATTTTGGTATTTATATGTAAAAACAAACAACAAAAAACACAAGGGTCCTCAAATTCAAAAGTGCCATGCATGTTTAAATTCAAGCAATTTTATAATATAACATCCAACCCCAAAATAACATATCAATACACACTTTAATCAGAGAAGAGCAATCCTGTATCCTTCAACCATGGATGTTGACAGTAAATCTTCCCCAATTACTATGGAACAAAAACTGTCCCCTGTAGGTGATCACAATGACTAAATGTCGTAAATAATATCTGTCATAACCCGGTCGAAATACAACTGCAGACAAACAGATATTTACAAGAACAGAGAATGCAGTGATTAACAAAACCTGGGCTTGTATTGCTGCAGGGCATGAACATCCCTTTACCTGTTGCATCAAACCTTGATTCCTACACTCCTGCGTTGACTGCATCTCTATACTGGCTAACTGAGTGCCGTTCCAGATCGAACTAAACTGTAGTAGCTGTCACAAACATGATTGAAGGCGAGGTACTTGATATGTAAGGTAAGCAAAAGAGATCAACTGAGCCTGTCAATCCACAGACTCTGACTGGAATGGTGAGAAGAATATGTTACATAATATCCTGGAGTCTTTCCAGTTTAAGGAGTAGGAATTTCCCACAAGGGCAGCTAAGCTACCTACTAAGGGGACACAGTTTGCTTCTATATACATGTTTTAGGTACCCTGCAGCCTCTAAAGACAATCGCTCTCACAACTATGAGGTTTCATGATCGTGCGGAGTTGGATCAAATATAAATAAATATGGTGCAACCTTTCAATTATCTTCACCCACAAGATCAGGACCAGTTCCTGTGTTCGTTTCACACAGCTTTATTCGATCATTGTGAACAGATCATAAAAGCAAAAAAATACATATGAAAAATATCCAGATCAATAAATATTCATATATACATTAGTTAAAACATTATTAAATACATTTTGCTGTGGTCCAATTAAAACCTTTAAAATCAGTTATAGTAGAAAAAAACTGTTCATAATGTGGTTACAGGGTGCTGCTAGAAACTATGCCCACCCTTTTCCTCTTCCTGAGGCAGGCCCATAGATATGAGGCAACACAGAAACAGACAAATGGGTCACGTAGGGCTTTTAAGAAATACATTGCGACCCCACGTTTCCTAAAATTATGATGCCTCAAAGTTGGCAGTGTAAACAATTTCCTTGCTTCAGAATATTTTTGACAAAATAGTAGGATATGCAGATCTGTCTGCGCCGCAAGGTTGTTACAGGGGCAGCGATCAAGACCTTCTAGCCTATATTTCTTTTGTGGATATCCCAGGAGTAGCGGGATCATGTGTAATCTGAAGCGCAGTAGAAATAAATCTGTGCTGGGCGTTGTTTATCCGTGCTAAGTAATGGAAACCATCTCCTGGTATTAATGGGACCAGGTCATACGAAATAGTAGAGTGATGGATCTGTTTTTTTCCCCTGCGGGCGTATTCTGCTCTTTGGGAATATAGATATTTTAACCGTTTCTTAGTGACCCCCTTACAAGAGTGAGGGTCCTGAAAGAGTTTTTCCATCCCTATAGCCTTTAATGCAGTTTCTACATGATTTAGCCACCCACATCTTTTGTAATAATCTAAGTTACAGCATTCTCTTATAATGTTTTGTGTCAAATCTACTGTAGTTCTTTGCCAAATGGATAGCCACAAGAGGACCTGGGCCAGTCTTATGGTGTCGCTCAGAAAGGGGAGCCATAATTCAAAATGTAGAATATGATTTGAAGCCGATTGGGGTAAGGACACACTTTTTTTTTTAATGGAGTCTTCCATTTGCTGTAACAGGCCAGTATTGGCCACCCCCCACACGCCTGCTCCATATGTTGTGGCTGATTTTATTTTGGCTTGATAAATATTTTTAGTTTTTGCCAGTGAGCTTCCACCCAATTTTTTTGTAAATCTTTAAATGCGTTTAGGCTCCTTTGCATACCCTGGGCTCTTGTTTTAACTAGTTTGGACCAAGAATTATCCTTATCAAAAAGCACTCCTAGGTATGAAAAGGAGTCCACCACCTTAATTTCATTGCCAGCCATCTGGAATTGTGGCAATTTTTCTCCTCTGGTCACTCCAGCTACAATTATGAAAGATTTTGTTTCATTTAATTTTAGGTCAAGGGAAGCCATAAAGATGGCGTAAGCTTTAATTATTTTTTGTAGGGCCAGGCCCGTTCTTGCCATCAGCACCGCATCATCGGCGATGGCAAAATCGGGTGGGGGTTGGATCAAATTTTGGCACGTCCAAAATGAGAGCGGACAGGGAGGACTCGACTCCGTTCGAATAGATTGAAAATGGAACGGGGCGAGCACACACCCCTGTCTAACTTTCTTTTCAATTTTGAAATGTGTGCACTCCCCCTTTCTACCATACCTTACACAGGCAGTGGCATTTGCATACAGCTGGAGGATGAACCCAATAATCGGTGAGTCTAGACCCATGTCCTCCATCATGGACCATAGCCTAGAATGTGACACACAGTCAAAGGTTGATGTTAGGTCCATGAAGGCCATATATAGTTTCCCATTTCTGGCTTTCGAGTACTTCTCTATAGTTAGGGAAAGGTTTAGGCACTGGTCGACTGTTCCCCTACCTCTCCGGAACCCATATTGTGCCTTCATGATTATATTATGTATTTCTGCCCACTCCTTCATAGGGATATAGGGTGGTAATTCTTTGGTGATTCCCTATCCCCTTTTTTATAAATAGGGACTATTATACTATGGTTCCACGAAGGCGGTGGGCCTGCTAACACAATGCTGTTAAATGTGTTTGTAAGGGGACCCACATATCTCAATCAATTTGGAAGAGATCAATCGGAACACCGTCCGTCCCTGGTGCCTTACCATAGGTACAAGATTCTAGTGCCCTTCGGAGCTCGGGTGTAGTGAAGACTAGTCCCTCCTGAAGAGTGTTAGGTGAGGAGGGTGTTTGTGCGAATAGAGGAGGGGTAAACCTAAAGATCTCTTCGAAATGTTTCACCCAAGATTCTTTGTCTACGTGAGCATCTAGTAAAGGGTCATTAATATTTTTAAAGTAAGGAGCGTTTACAACTTCCCAGAAAGCTTTGCTACTGCCCGTGCTGGCTGCTTGTTCAAGATCATCCCACGCCTGTGCTTTTAAGTCATTCTCTCTCACCCTCCTGGCCATTTTATATTCTAAGCGAAGTGAATGGATCTTGGGCTAGTCCCTGGGGAAATTTTTTTAAGCGTTTACAAGATCTGTTTTGGCTTTAGTGCAGAACTAAACTGTAGCAGCTGTCACAAACATGATACCCTGCAGCCTCTAGAGACAATCGCTCTCACAACTATGAAGTTTCATGATCGTGCGGAGTTGGATCAAATTTAAATAAATATGGTGCAACCTTTCAATTATCTTCACTCACAGGATCAGGACCAGTTCCTGTGTTGATCTCTATTCTCAGGTGATGGATCTTTACCACTTGTGGGACACCCCCGCGCCGCACGGCCACCAGCTGCTGCGTGTGTTCCCCTCTGCCTGCCTTCTGCCTCGCCGCCGGCCTCGCTGACGCCGTGGTCGCTCCCCTCTGGTTTCCCAGTTGTTTTGCCCTAAATTTGTGCTTGTCTGTTTCTGCCGTCTGCTCGCGTATTTTGCTGTTTTTCCTTGTTTTGCCCTAAATTTGTGCTTGTCTGTTTCTGCCGTCTGCTCGCGTATTTTGCTGTTTTTCCTTGTTTTGCCCGTAATTTGTGCTTGTCTGCTTCTGCCGTCTGCTCGCGTATTTTGCTGTTTTTCCTTGTTTTGCCCGTAATTTGTGCTTGTCTGTTTCTGCCGTCTGCTCGCGTATTTTGCTGTTTTTATTTGTTTTGCCCTAAATTTGTGCCTGTTAATTTCTTTGTATCCCCTGTGCCGTGTCCAGTTTCCTTCCTGATTGGCCGCCTACCTCGCCGCCCTCCGCTCTCGCTTCCCGCCACCGACATTGGCCCGCCCCTTTTTCTCTTCTGTTCCCTCCCCGCTCCCGCCTCCCAGCTGCTCCGCCCACCCGCGCACTTCGCCTTAAATGGCGACCGTGCGGACGCGCAGCGGTCACGCGCAGCGGGCGCGCCGATTGTGCGCCGAAGGCGCGCCAAAGGTAAGCCCGTCTGCGCCCGTCCGCGACCGGATCGCGACCAGCGCCAGGACCCCTGGCCCACGAAGACCCCGACCGACCCGCCTGACGTACTCCGCCGCCACCCTCACCGCTCTCAACACCGGCCGACTCCCAGAATGCCATCAAGCCTCTCCACGACGTACCCACGGACCCTTCAGCTGCCACGCCTGCAAGTTCACCTGCATCCGGACCTGCCTCGCACCAGCTCCCACCAAGCCGAACACCAGCAGTACCCACCTCAAGTGCATCCTGCTCAACACCCGCTCCATCCACAGACATGCCATCGAACTCTGGAACCTCCTCGACACCACAGCTCCAGACGTTGCCTTCCTCACGGAGACCTGGATGAACGCCTCTTCAGCTCCCGACATCGCCATCGCCATCCCAGAGGGCTACAAGATCGTCCGGAGGGACCGAAACGCCAACCAGATGGGAGGAGGCATCGCCATCATCCACAGGAGCACCATCCGTCTCACGACCAGCACCGACAACTCCCTGACCACCGCCGAACACCTGCATTTCCAGATCCACACCAACCCGAACACCACCCTCAGAGGCACCCTGATCTACCGACCCCCTGGACCACGCACACAATTCAGCGAGGACATCGCCGACTTCGTCAGCCCACATGCCCTCCCCTCCGCTGACTACATCCTCCTGGGAGACCTCAACTTCCATCTGGAGAACAACAACGACCGCAACACCAGCACCCTGCTCGACAACCTCGCCAATCTTGGACTCAAGCAGCTGGTGTCCACCCCCACCCACCTCGCCGGACACACACTCGACGCTGTCTTCTCATCCAGCAAGGACATCAACTTCAGCCACACCACAGAGCTTCAATGGACGGACCACAGCTGCGTCCACTTCACCTTCAAGAAAACAACGACCCACCACCACCAGCAACAGACCGCCCGCAGAAGCTGGAACAAGATCACAGCAGACCAGCTCGCCACCTCCCTGAGCCAGCACCCTCCTGCCAGCTCAGCGAACCCCAGCCAGGCCGCCGACAACCTCACGAAGTGGATCAGCAACTGCGCGGACGAACTCGCCCCACTGAGGACCCCGCCCAGCAGACCCGGCAGCAAGAAAGCCCCATGGTTCACCGACGAACTCAAGAGCTCCAAGAAGAACTGCCGAGCCCTCGAGAAAGTCTGGAGAAGGGAACCGACACCGGACAACAGGACCTCCTTCAAACTTGCCACCCGGAAACACCACCAGCTGATCCGCGCCGCCAAGAAAACAGCATTCAAGGACCGGTTGGACAACAACGCACACAACTGCAAGGAACTCTTCAACATCGTCAAAGAGCTTTCCAACCCCAGCGCAGGAAACAACGACATCACCCCATCGCAAGACCTCTGCAACTCCCTGGCTTCATACTTCCACAACAAGATCGCGGACATACACAACAGCTTCAACAACCAACCAACGCACACCATGACCGAACAACCACCCCCCACCACCACCCTCCACGCCTGGACCCCGATCAGCACCGAAGACACCATCCGCACGATGAACTCCATCCACTCCGGATCACCGACCGACCCCTGCCCTCACCACGTCTTCAACAAAGCCGACGCTGTCATCGCACCCCACCTGCGAGACATCATCAACACATCCCTCGACACCACCATCTTCCCCGAGAGCTGGAAACACGCCGAACTCAGCGCCCTACTCAAGAAACCAACAGCAGACCCCACCGACCTCAAGAATTACCGCCCCATCTCGCTCCTCCCGTTTCCAGCCAAAGTCATCGAGAAGACCGTCAACAAGCAGATGGCAGCTTTCCTCGAGACGAACGGATCCCTCGACCCCTCACAGTCCGGCTTCCGAGCCAACCACAGCACCGAGACCGCCCTCATCGCCGCCACCGACGACATCCGAGCCCTGATGGACAATGGAGAAACAGCGGCCCTCATCCTCCTAGACCTCTCCGCGGCATTCGACACGGTCTGCCACCGCACCCTAGCACGGCGCCTCAGCAACGTCGGAATCCAGGACAAGGCGCTGGAGTGGATCACCTCCTTCCTCGACGGGAGAACACAGAGAGTCCGCCTACCACCGTACAAGTCAGAGGCCACCGAAGTCATCTGCGGCGTCCCCCAAGGATCATCTCTGAGCCCCACCCTCTTCAACGTCTACATGAGCCCCCTCGCGGCCATCGTACGCAAACACAACCTCAGCATAATCTCCTACGCCGACGACACCCAGCTGATCCTCTCCCTGACCAACGACCCCGCCGCCGCCAGAGCCAACCTGCACGAAGGGATGAAAGAGGTAGCCGAGTGGATGACGACCAGCCGCCTGAAACTGAACTCGGACAAGACGGAGGTCCTCATCCTGGGCTCCTCTCCCTCCGCCTGGGACGACTCCTGGTGGCCTCCCGCCCTGGGCACCGCACCCAAACCGACAGACCATGCACGCAACCTGGGCTTCATCCTGGACTCCTCCCTCTCCATGACCAGGCAAGTCAACAACGTCTCCTCGGCATGCTTCAACATCCTACGCATGCTACGGAAGATCTTCTGGTGGATCCCCACCGAGACCAGGAAGACCGTCACCCAGGCCCTCGTCACCAGCCGACTGGACTACGGCAACGCCCTCTACGCCGGGACCACCGCCAAGCTCCAGAAGAGACTCCAGCGGATCCAGAACGCCTCAGCCAGACTCATCCTCGACATCCCACGAACCAGCCACATCTCCGGACATCTGCGAGACCTTCACTGACTCCCCGTCAACAAAAGAATCACCTTCCGCCTCCTCACCCACGCACACAAAGCCCTACACGACCAAGGCCCGAGCTACCTCAACAGCCGAGTCAACTTCTACGCTCCCAAACGCCACCTCCGATCAGCCAACCACGCCCTCGCCGCCGTCCCCCGCATCCGAAGAGCGACTACAGGAGGAAGGTCCTTCTCCCACCTGGCCGCCAAGACCTGGAACTCCCTCCCGACCGACCTGCGCCTGACCCAAGACCACCTCTCCTTCAGGAAGAAGCTGAAGACCTGGCTGTTCGAGCAGTAGCGGCTCCCCCCCCCCCCAGCGCCTTGAGACCCCACGGGTATGTAGCGCGCTTTATAAGTGTCACTGATTGATTGATTGATATATTGATCAACAGAGCTATTTCAGGATCACAAGCAAATCTTAAATGGCATTCAAAATTTTAGTCAATAATGAGAGTTGTAAGTAGTTTTCAATAGTTGTATTTTCTAACTTAAATGTCTTAATTTCTGATTCTTTATTAATTAGTCAGATGTCAATCAGGTTCCAGAATTTATCATAAAAAAATATGGTTACAACAGATCATATTAAAATAATGCATTCAGCTCGTTCCATAAATGAAAGAATCCCTGTTCTAAGAACTGGGCAAAATAGCGTTAGTCAGAACCCATGAAGGGTTCAAAAGTGAAAAGCAAGGTTGAGAATAGAGCATGAAGCTCAAAATCAATAATTAATAATTGCAGAACTTCAGTAGAATCTTTTGACAGCATAGAGCAAATAAGATTGGGCAAAAACCAATCAGCAAGAGGTTAAGCATAGAGCTTGGGTCTGAAAAGAATCTTAAAAGGGTTCGGCTGTCCTGTCTCCTCTCGCCTCTCCTCTCCCTAGCTCCATCTCCTGCTCTGCTAAACTGTACTAGGACCACACACTTTTAAGAGACACCATAATTCATGATGCAATACATGTCGCCTTGTTCTCTCTTCTTCAGCCAATAAGAATTCTGTATTTTCCAGAGGGCACATTACTCTCTCCGGTTCTCACAGGTCTTCAGTCAGGCACGTAAGCTGTAGCAGCTATATAGGCTGGCACATTTCTAAATCGTCTTTGTTTTCAATGATTTCACTACACTTCCTAACCTTCAAACAAAGCAGAATATTTTTTAACTAAACAATAATGTGTAAAAACGGTGCCTCAGCTACAAGAAAAGAGGTTATAAGCAGGAAATGTATTTATTAGAAATATAAAATGTTAAAAGAAAAGGTCATAACATGAGCAATGCATTTTGTAATATGTGTTTTTTTCTGCTTTCCTCAGCAAGTAAAACAAAGCTGAGTCAAATCATGAATGGTTTCTGGGCGAACAATAACATTTAGCAGCTTTTAATCGAAACAGAATATGCATAAAAAAATTAGTACCCAATATCAGGGAGGAAAGCATGCGAAAAGAAGAGATCAAGTTCAGAGTTACATGATATAATTTGTGTGAGGCCTCTTCACTATTTTACAAAATGAAATGCAACATTCCTTTCTCTGTTAACTGAAGCAGTTTAGAGTTTCAAGCAATCTTTGCTGCTAAAGGACAAGGCTGAGCTGAGGTCAGCTTTTCAAACGTGCACGTCCTTACACTTTTATTAAAATCATTATTTTAGCAAGTTGTTTAAGCACATTTAAGATTTCCATGAATTGCGTTTTATAAACTCGGCGCATTCTACAGTCCCAGTCCCCTCGAGTGCATTGTGGTAAATGCAGTGCAAGGTAACCTTTACACATAGTGTGCTTGTTGTAGTGATGTATGTCTTGAAGAGCAGTCAATACTGTGCAGCCCTTGACAGTATTATTTCATTCGTGTGACCTCTTCCAAAGGACAAAGATTCTGTTGCAGGAAATGTGACCTATTGGTTACTGTATGTGGATGAGTGCTAATCTAACCCCCTGGTGTTGACTACTGGCACAGGCCACGAGGCATCAACTCTCCCAAGTGGCAGGGGCTTTTAGAAACACTGTAAGGGGGCAGGGTGCAGGCTGTCTCGTCGCTCCTCAATGCATGTGGGTAAATGCAGTGCAAGATGGTACTTACTGACTTTATTCAGATTGCTTCACTCTTAAAGCACAGCCAGTGCCTTGCAGTCCTTGACACTGTCGTGTTTATTCTTATGAACTCCTGGAAAGGGCTGGGGAACATGTGCTGCCTGTGGATGAGTTCCAATCAGTTCACAGGTGTATATCTCTGGCTACGAGTCACCACCTCCCTCAAAGGGTAGAAGATTGTATAAGTACTCTTTGATGATGTAGTTACACATGGACCACTAGCCTGTCCCAGTCCTCCCTAGTGCATTTCCGTGACTCGTGTCAAACCACCTGGCCCTCTGTTGAACTCCTGCACAGAACACCTATTACTCATACCAAAATGGTGCTTATCAGAATTAGTGGCACCTAAATGAACAACGCAATCATTTGTACTGCTCCTGCTTCGATAAATACTCCCCGCGTCCACACACTTCAAGTCTAATTCATTCTAAAAGGTCAATGTATAGCTCGGTGTTTACCCCTTTCCACTTGAGTTAAAGACTTTCTGTATTTTATTTATTAAACATGATTGTAAGCTACCTTATGTTATTACTGCAGCCTTGGTTATTATTTGATTCATGCCTTCTTATTGTTTACTAAATCCATAAACTGGGCTCATGGTGTTTGTTTTCACATTTCACAAAATAATTCAGGTCAATAAAAATGCAGATGCATGATAGATGCTCTTTTAGTAGGTTGCAAATTACCTGTCCGTGAAATCCAAGCCTGCACACATCTGTTTGTGAAATGACAAAAGATAAAATAACACATGTGAGCACTTTTAATAAAGATAAGTAGAAATGAAAGGTCACCAGTTACTGCTGCCACTGATTCAAAGTCCCGATATAGGACCTGATTATGAGTAATGAAGCAATACCCCTGAATTGTTACTGTTGTTTCATGATAATACCCCTCTGTATTAACTATGCCCTTGAAATATGTGGAATAACATACAGGATCCTGTGCTTCCACACTGAATCAAACGTTTTTCACTATTTGCGGCCTTTTTGGGATGTTTTTCCTGATTTTAGTGCTCCAGAATACTTGCTAAACTTGTAGTTCCCAATGTGGTTAGTAACAGAAATTACACTCCTCTTGGACTGCCATAGAGTTTTTAATGTCATTTACCACTAGCAAAGCACAAAACCCGTTTAAATTGATATATTGCCCATGCCATATTAACCAGTTAAAAAAACTTTCTATGCTCTTGATAGTACTGCGCTTAGCAAGGTTTCACCTAAATGTCAATCAAAGCATAAGAAAAGTTGAAAAGCATAGCAAAATTTGCTAATCATATTAAAATTTGGGCATTGAATTTTTCGGTAAGTCCTTGAACTTGTGGTTATATCTCACAGATGACATGATGACACAGCAAGAACCTCCTAGCAATGCAAGTTCTTTCATATTCATTTTTCGTTTTCTTAGAGCAGCGAGGACACCGCTTGCTGGAAGTGATTGAGTGTGTTGATTATGAGTGCTGGATGCAAATAACCAGTACATGGCTGAAGATATTTGATCATTCCCTTCTTTCTATCTTTCACTGATTACCCTGGGCTTCAGTTAGGAGGTTCACAATTTCCCCATCCTGCTCATATTCCTGCTGTCGTGCATGGATCTACAGAGAAATAAAATAGTAATGGTAGCTATTCTTTTTCCTCATTTTTTAAGAGCTGGCATTTAACACTGATGATAGAGATTTGCAGACCCCAACTCAGACCACTCTGGTTACTCACCATTGATATATTGTTCATTCAAAGCGAGTGCGTGAAGTAGCTCTAATGCACAGTGTTGACCTAAACTAACATGATAGATTTTAATTATATATATTATGCTTTCTGCTAAGTTATTAAACCAAACGGATTCCTCATCAAGTTCCTTCGCTCTACTGTCCCTCTGGTTACAGGTGCTCATTTTAGTTGCATTTTTGTGATTGACTCTTCACCTGCGAAGCACACGTAAAAACAAACCTTGATTTTGATAAATTTTAGTGATTTTATTGCAAAGGGAAAACAATATACAACATAAAAAAAATACAGAGATGGTTAAATGTCCTCCCAAGACAAGATAGAGCACTATTATCTTTGCCAGTAGCAAATTATACGAGTCTTCTATTTCTGCTGCTATTACACCACTAGAATTTTTTAATGCAAATCTAATTTTCCATTCTTAAAGGACTAAGTTCATGAGGGGGCAGCGTAATTCCCCTATATGCACTCTAGTCTGTCCAAAACTAGTCTGTCCATATTTTGTAATATACCTGAGGGCAACCTATTGCAAGGTAAATCAGTTATTCAAGACTCATGCAGTTATCCAGACCCTTTTTCCATCCCCCAGAAACGGGGATTTGTACCCCATCCATAGACGAGCAATGTCCTGCTTCAAAACCAAGGGCGCTAACCAGAGAAATGCCATTTTATATCACTTGGATTCCAGATCAATGTTTATATGAAGGATGGTCAACTTAGTGTCAGTAGGTACCATCCAACCAAAAACTGCACTAAGGGTGGCAAGCACACCTTCCCAGAAAGGGGCCCGCTTACTACATCTCCATAGTGTATGCATGAGATCTATAAATTGTATGTTGCCTCACAGATATATCGGTGAGGCTATTGCGCCCCACCTCCCTAACCTATGCAGTGTGAGATACACTAGGTGCAAATACTTCAGTTAAACCAGTCTTTATCGTGAGGCAATGAGAGAATCTCTAGGGGAATTGAGTGCGTTGTGGCAGTCTTAAACATGAAGCGGACCCAAGTCGTCCTCCCATGCCTGGCGTAGTGTCAATAGTCTTGGGCATTATTGACCAAGAAGTGATATACCTGCATTATTTGTGATCTTTTATCTCCCTGTCAACAATGTAGCCTGCAAAGGATGAAGTGCATGATCTTATCCAATTATGACACCTTTGAAATTTTGGTGCGCCAAAGTCAGAGGTATTAAAAGAATCGGCTCATCTGAACATCAGATTTCTCCTTCAAGTCAGTAAATGTGTGAATATTCCACCTAATGTGTGCCCCAAGCGGGATATTCCAATGATGTCCAATTGTTTAAATCACGTTAGAGCTGCTACTTGGCGCAGAGTCTTACCACCCCGAAGACCCTTTCTTTTGTAAACTTGTGTTTCCATCCCAAATCTCGAGATGTGTTATTCCAGATTTTGAAAATTTAATTTGGTAGCTGGGTGTGGTAAAATATAGAAAATGCAATATCTGGAACAACTGCATAGCCCATTTTTCAGGAGCAGAGGGTGTATCTTGCTACTATTCATTCAAGATAGCAAGATTTATAGCTTTATAATTGTATATCTGTATCCAGGATTCATTCATCGTAAGTAGATTTAAAACATATCTCAAAATGGAAATTTTGCATCTTGAAGATCGGAGCAACCATTTTAAAGAATGCAATTCTAGCCAACAACTACAGTGGGAGTTTTTACAAACATTTCATATCATTAGATAATTTATGGGGTATTGACTGGCTGTTATGGGTCCAAGTAAATTGAGCATTCTTTGTGACATATAACCCCAAATATTTAAGCCGTCTTATGGAGGCCTGCAAGTCACAGGCCCCACTAAGGGCCACCGGATTATCATTTAATGAAAATATAGACGATTTATTTTTAATTAAATAGTCCTCTAACATCCCCAAAAAGATGAAAAATCTGAAGCACACTTGAGCCGATCATTCAGGATTTGTCAGAAATAACATGAATAAAGAGCCACTCTATCCACTACTTACCATGTCCTCTCAAAGCCCTGCATTTGCCCTTCTGATCTGATAGAGACTACTAGCCGCAGATTCCTTAACGTAGAATTATCCCCAGGCATGAGACTGAATCCGGAATGCCACAGCATTTCTGCGGGCCGGGAGGCGGCACCACGCGACTCTGCCCTGACGTCTGCGGACATGACGTCAGCGAGGTCACATAACTCCCTCCCCGGCGCGCTGTTGTCAGTTTCCTTCTTTTCTGCGTGCAACGAGGATCCAGAGTGAGCTCCCTTGACCTGTTTTCAAAAAGAAGAACTAACGTCAGCGCGCGAGGGCGGCGTCTAAGTGCTCCGATGACGTCATCCCGGCAATCACGACCCCAGACTGTGAGCCACAGACAACGCCTACCGACGCTTAGGGGTACTGCTACGCAAAACTTTCCGGATCCAGTCTGACGCCTGGGGATATTCTAATGTAAGGAATCGAACACTAACCTGTTTCTTTCAGATATATCGTTACCGAGGAGTAAGTAACTTGTGCTTCAGGCCTCTTTTACCGCCTTTGCATTGGGAACAGTGTGCAATGCCTTCGGGTTTCAAGACGTGTGCTTCTTGTATGCGTCAGATGTTGGCGACTGACCCTCACCCTATTTGTATGTGGTGTTTGGACGAGCACCATGATTCTACGGACTGTGACACTTGTCAGCATCTCAAGCCGAAGTCCCGGCGGGAGCGCCGGATGAAATTGCTTTCGGCCCGCTTGGCCAGATCGATCTCTTCACCGCGTCAGTCCCATTCTTCGGAAGGGGCCAGAAGCCGCCGCTTCCTGCTGTGGCATCATCCTTCACTGAGGCCCCACGGGCGTCGCTCGTCCGCGGGTAAGTCCTGCAGTATGTCACCAAGGCCCTGTCCTTGTTCTGCAAAGGGCGCGGGTTCCTCTCAGGATGTGCCCTGTCACCCGTCGCCACCCTATCCGCCGTTTCCTGCAACGTCCGCGGATCCATGGCCATGCGCAGGGCTTTCCGCGGACTCACCAGCGGCTTCGGCTTCAGGTTTTGGAGGGGTGGTGTCGTCGAGGTACGGCCCTACGAGGTTCCCCTCTTTGACCCACGGTGCCCCTGGCTCGCCGTGAAACCCCACGGGGTTCCCTGTGGTGTCGCAGGAGGTCACCAGTACTCACGGCTCGTCCCCGAGTCCCCCTTGGTCCTCTGGGCAGGCAGCTGTCTTACTGGAGGCCCGCCAACGCCTTTCCGGTGCCAACGGCTGTCCTCCCTGGCGGCGCCGCAGGTGGAGGCTGGGACCTCCCCAAGTCCCTCTCGGTCCTCTGCACAGGTGGCTGCCTCGCCGGAGGTCAAGCCGATGCCTTTTCGGCACTGTTCATTGGCTGCTTCGGCTCCGACCCCACCCCTTTCTGCTATGAGGCACGTGGTGGTGGAGGTTGACTCGGCACCCCTGGTGGACACTTCGGCGACGGTCGGGGACCCACCGGTGCCCATGGAGGACTTCTAGGCGCTGTCCTGACCTCGGATCGTCGACTCTTCTCTGGATGTTCCTTCCTTTCCGGAGGATTGTCATCTCCTTGTCTCCTCTTCACTGGAGACTGGACCCCGCATCGTTGCCTTTCCCCCGGTGGCTTCCAGGGCGGGTTCCACACCTTCTCCGCGTCCACAGCCCCCGGACCCGCTCGTCCGTACCTTGGAGTTGATTGCCCCGCAGGCTTCTCTGCCTTCCCCGGAGACTCCTCAGGCCCCTCACTCGTCCATGGGTCTTCGATCCTACAGGGGCTGGGTTTCTTCCTCTAGCAGGGCAAGGGGACAGGCGGCTTAGTTTGCAGCCTTCGCCCACAGAAGAGTTGCTCTCTCCCCCACGACACCCTAGGGACGCTAGTGTAGCCTTTGTTCGGGCTATTTACACGGCCACTGGCATTTTGCAAATGGGCAACCCGGTCGCTCCACTCCCATTGGACCACTTGTTGGAGGTTCTCCACCAGGGTTCTGGTGGAGGGGAGCCACTTCTTCCATTTGAAGCTTCTCTCCACAACTCTCTTTTGGGGGCCTGGGGGCGTCCTGCTACGGGGATCCTGTGCCTCAGCCACTCCTCCATCACCACCGCCCTGCCCCGCACAATCCAGTCTGTCTTTTTTCCCACCCATCTGCCCAGAGCCCTTTCCTGCAGACTGCTTTTCCTTCCTTGCCATCAGTGCTGCTCCCTCCGTCACGGGAGGCCCGGTGGTTGGACTCCTGGGTGCGTAACATTTTTGCTTCCAATAGTGTTGCTCTGTGCGCGCTCAACACACTTTGTGTGTTGGCCAGGGCTACCTCCGGCCTATGGGATTCCGAGAAGTCCCTTCTGTCTCGCGCCTCCCACTAAGGTGTCCACGCTGATCTGCGGCACCATGTGCTGGATGGTCGGGAGTTAGCTGCATTTATTCTCCGTTCAGCCTTGGATGTCTCTGATTCTCTCGCCCGCGCTATGGCGAGTTCTGTGGCCCTCCGCCGCCATGCTTGGTTGCGGGATAGCGTCTTTCCGGAGAATATTCGGGAGCGTCTTGTTGACCTGACTTTTTATGGTATTCTTATATTTAACACCCACGCGGACTCCGCTATTCAGCGACTCCTTGCGGGGCTCCGTCCTCCTCCCCCTCCGTAAGCTTCGGCTTGTCGATCCTCAGGTGTCTTATGGGAGGCGTTTATCGCACCTTTCTCTTTGGGCCTAGTGTTTCGGTTGGCCCGTCTGTGTGCTGTGTGTGGCTTGGAATGCCTTCAGGGTCCTTCAGTTGGCCCCTCTGTACTTTTGGCTGCTGGTACAACCCTTCAGCTTTTGTGGTGTTTTTTTTTGGGCTGTTAATGAAACCGTATAGGTCCTCAGGTTGGATCATCTGTGTATTTGTTTTGGCTGATTGGTAAGCCGCCTGTGGTGATACCCAAAGGTCTTTTATATTCTTGGCCTCTGCTGTGGGTTTTCCTAAGAGGTGTTCCCCTGTTTTGTTTTGGGACGTGTCATACCCTAGGTGGGGTACTTGTAGGCTATTTTAAAGCTCTATCTTTGGCTGGGCGGGTGTGGATTCCTTCTCTGGTTCCTCGCGTTTCCTGGCGTCACTGTATGCCGCTTGGTGCAGACCTTTTTCTTCCGCCTTAGCACAGTTTGCGCTGATCCAGGTTCTGTCCTTCTCAGTGTCAGATGGTGTTTCTATCCTTCTTCTACATGGCTTGTCTGTCGTGCATTTTGCCCTTTGTTCCTGCGGGATATCTGCTTCTGTGCTTTTTGCCTTCCCCCTTCAGCCTCTGGATCACCAGACCGATTTTTGTCATGCCTTCTACGGTGTTGTCGTGTTGTGGTGTTTCCACCTTATTATCCGACGTTTCGGCCTGGTCCTATGCCTTGTATTCCAGGGAGGCGAGGATATTCCTGGTATCCTCCTGTGTTCTGGTTGACAGCTTTCGGTCTGGACTACATATTTCTTGCATACCGGGGGTCGCTGTTCTGGGCACACTACTTCATAGTATTTACCAACTGCCTGCTGCGCACGCCTGGTCGTTATGGTTCCCCTCCGTGGGCCTCGGCGTGTACCTGTGTGCTCCTGTCCCTTGCTCTGCTGGAGCTTTGCGTGACTCTGTTTCACATATGTGACCGTGTCTGACTTATGCACTTCTCGGTTGTGGGGTCGTTCTGCCTTGTCCCCTGCCTCGAGGCTGATGCCCGTTCAGCTGTCCCCTTCGCTGTGTGTGTATGTTCTGCTGAGGCTGGCTCTGCCTCCATTTCCACCTCTTCTCCTTGGATTTTGCGGGTGGTTCTTTTCTTCGTTTGGTACTCTCTGGGTGTCGTCTGTCTCCCCGGGTTTTCTGGCGGATGCCCTTTGTCCCTCGGGTAGGCTTGTGGTATTCTGGCGTTTCCTTCTCCATTTTCTTGCTTACTTCTGCTTGGTGGGGGCTGGGCCGTCCTTTCTGTCCCCATGACACATCCCTTGTTGGGGCCATGTGTTTTTTTCCAACCTGATGAGGTTCTCTCGCAGACCCTCCTCCCCTCTGGGTATGGCTAGGGTGTATCTATTCTATGTTAAGGAATCTGCGGCTAGTAGTCTCTATCAGATGTACAAGTTACTTACCTTCGGTAACAATGTATCTTGGAGAGACGATTCTAGCCGCAGATTCCTTCATGGCCTGCCCTTCCTCCCCATTCTGTGTGGACTTTCAGCTTGGTCTTCTGCTCACGCCTCCATCCGGGTGGCTTTGTCTTCTGTGAGTGCCATCTTTCACTTCCTTCCTGGCAGGATGCTTCGTTTTGTTTATTTGTTCCACTCCTTCCTTTCTGGTAATTGGACAGTAGGTTCATGTGTACTTCTGCATCCCTATACCCTGGTTATTCCAGTGTGGGGTCTACTCATAATTTTTTCCCTTTTTCATTGCTTGGGGTTTCTAACTCCTCTGCATTCCTCTGGGTTGAGGTCTCTTGGCTGTGCCTCAGCCCTTAGCTCTTTACAGGGGATACAGCACTCCTTGATGGTGTTGTCTTGGGGTAATTTGTCGTTACTCACCTGTTCCGGGCTTGTTGCCCCTCACTGTTATAGATTGAGGGTGCAAACTTTCTGTCATCTGCTATGACATTTTTCATATGTTTTTCTGCCTCCAGGGAGGATATTGCCTTCACTTTGCGAGGTTGCTTCTCGGAGTGGCGCTCTGCTCTTTCCCTTCCATGACTTCCAGTAACACAGTGCCTGGCACTTTCCTTAATGGTGCTGTTCCTTACCATTCGCTTCATCTCTTTCTGTTTCACTGATTTTTTCGCACACTGTTACCATACTCTCATAGTTTTGTTTGTGACGGCTCCGCGTTGTGGCACGAAAAAGTTCTCTGAAGAAAACTGACGTCAGCGCGCCGGGTGGGACTTAAGTGACCTTGCTGACGTCATGCCGCGGACAACGTCAGGGCGGAGTCACGTGGTGCCGCCCCCCGGCACGCAGAGATGCTGTGGCAACATTTTTTCCCGATCCAGTTTCACGCCGGGTGATAATTCTATGTTAACGAATCTGCGGCTATAATCGTCTCTACCAAATACATCATTACGGAAGGTAAGTAACTTGTACTCAATCGCTAATGCAAAAAGTAACAAGGACAACAGTCAAATCTGCTTTGTGCCTCTATTTATTGTAAGCAGATCTGATATCTCCTGCATCACTCTAACTCTTGCTGGTAAGTCTGTGCAAAGAAGTCTTGTATATTTGATAAATGTATGGCCAATGTTCATTTTATCTAGTAAAGCAAGCAATTCTATGGAGTCAAAGGCTTTT
Source organism: Lissotriton vulgaris (assembly GCF_964263255.1). Taxonomy (NCBI): domain Eukaryota; kingdom Metazoa; phylum Chordata; class Amphibia; order Caudata; family Salamandridae; genus Lissotriton; species Lissotriton vulgaris. The sequence goes on along the minus strand of NC_141693.1, from coordinate 973,581,546 downwards.
TCATAGTCGGCCAATAGAAATGTGGTGGGTCCATCCAACCTGTTCTCTAACTCAAGGGCATTACAAATCCTTCTAATAACATGTCTTGTGGCACAGCCGGGCATAAAGCCATTTTGATCCAGTCAATTTGGGAACTAATAACTGATATCTGTCTAGCAAATGGTTGGGAAAGCACTTTCAGAAGAATTTTCACCCCCACATAAAGGAGAGAGATTGGCTGATAGGATGGACACCGGTCCAGTGCACATCCCATTTTGTGGATAGCTACAATATCTACTGAGCACAGATCCAACAGCAATTCGCACTTCTAAGAGACTCCGCACAACCAGAAGTGAGTCAAATAGTATAGATGTTTAAAGACTTTAGATGGGAACGCATTGTGTCCTGGAGTTGTACCAGGCTGAAGTTGTTTAGGGCCTCTGATAAGCCTTGATTAGTAATTTCTCCATCCAGGAGAGAACTATATACATTACATAACCTCCTCATTTGAAGGTCATCAACACAAACGGACTATGCATCTGTGTCCAGTGTCTCAGCTTGTGAGTATAGTACCGAATAGTAAGTCGCAAATGATTGTACTATGTCACAGTCATCTTTAATAACTCACCCATTATCAGTGCTGGGATGCTGATTAGACACATTTATATTTACAACAAGGGGTGGTGAGGGACAGAGTCTCTGAATTAAACAGAATACTCTCACCCAGTCAAGAGATCAGGGCTAGATCCAACACCGTTTTTTAGCTCACTGCACCATCCCAGTTTCAGAACCTGGCTGTATGCAAATTAGTCTGTTCCTGTCCCAGTGCATGATGGGAACAGGGCAAACCAAACTACAAAAGCCAATTCTTACACTGGGAAGGAAACAAGCTACCGGGGACCGGTTTCTGGCATTTCAGCCGTCTTCGGCCCGGCTTGCTTGAATCCTGATGGTGCAATGAGCAAGGAACTCACATCTGAGTATACCCTTCCACGCTTAGGGTGGACAAAAATATTTACAAATTTGTAAATCGTTTTTGGCCACTATAGGTGTGGCAGGGTATACTCAGACATGAGTCCCTTTCTCACTGCTCCATCAGGATTCAAGCAAGCCGGGCCGAAGAAGGCTGAAATGCCAGAAACCGGTCCCCGGTAGCTTGTCTCCTTTCTGGTGAAGAATTGGCTTGGTAGTTTAGTCTGCCCTGTTCCCATGATGCACTGGGCCAGGGACAGACTGATTTGCATATAGCCAGGTTCTGAGCTGGGATGGGGTAGTGAGATAAATAACGGTGATGGATCAAGCCCTGATCTTTTGACTGGGTAAGAGTGGTCTGTTTAACTCAGACACTCTGTTCATCACCACCCCCTTTTTGTAAATCGTTTTTGGCCACTATAGGTGTGGCAGGATATACTCAGACATGAGTCCCTTTCTCACTGCTCCATCAGGATTCAAGCAAGCCGGGCCGAAGAAGGCTGAAATGCCAGAAACCGGTCCCCGGTAGCTTGTCTCCTTTCTGGTGAAGAATTGGCTTGGTAGTTTAGTCTGCCCTGTTCCCATGATGCACTGGGCCAGGGACAGACTGATTTGCATATAGCCAGGTTCTGAGCTGGGATGGGGTAGTGAGATAAATAACGGTGATGGATCAAGCCCTGATCTTTTGACTGGGTAAGAGTGGTCTGTTTAACTCAGACACTCTGTTCATCACCACCCCCTTTTTGTAAATCGATTAGACACATTTGGCATCTGTGATGTAAGGTTTTACTGGCTTTGTCCTCCCCACTGGTATAAATGACTGCATCATAAGCCATACTGTCCTTGCCTCTTCCAACAATGTTAAATACAATGTGGATTTTGTGTGCATTATTTCTCTGATAAGGTTAGATGAGGGAGAGTGCATGTGCTGGTGCCCAAGTGCAAGATGTCGGGCCTCCATATCTATCACCGCCTATTGATGTTGTTGCTTTTTACGATCTTTAAAGCCAACAATGTTTCCACATATCATACCTTTAAATATTTCCCAGAGTATCCCAGGGAGGCCACCAAACCCTGATTATCAGCATAATATATCTCAAATACATCTCTGATGTATTCTCTAAATTCTTCATTTTGTAGGCACCATGCACTAAGCTACCACCCTGACAGCCGGTCTCCTTGGGCCCTTCGGTAGTGTAAACTCCAAAGAGGAGTGATCCGAAAGACTTTGAACTAGGAGTGAGAACGTTAATGTACCCCAGACTAAAACATAAAGGCCTTTTCCCTTGGATGAAAGATTCATCAGTAACCTCCAAGAATGTTGCCAATGTCGTCGGGCTACATTGAAGAGCTCCCAGTCAGTGCCATCTATCCGGCCTCCAGTCAACTACTCCATTCAGATCTCTGCCCAGAACCCACTGTCCCTTTGGGAGTCGTTCGATAAATCCACTGCTAACTTCCATGAAGGACACCAATAGGATGTGAGTGCATATCTAATGAGTAAGGACGAAGGACTCCCATGTAGCACCCATGTAACTGACACATAGTGACCTAGTGTATCATGCCTTGTGTGTGCAATCTGCGGAGGCAAATGGCTACGGATCAAAATAGTGACATCACTTCGTCCTCTAGTGAATCTGGAGTGATATCCTTATGAGAAGTCCAGACAGGGCCAAATGGATATTTTCTCCCTATGAAATGGGTCTTCGGTAAAAAAAAAAAATAAGTATATCTGAGATTCGGTGCTTCGCAGCTTTAAGAACTGTGCCTGTTTTAACCCTGCCTAACAGAACGTTTACATTGATTATGGGAGATTTCAACCCATGCTTTGATTACTCTGAGCCCTTGAGCATTTGCAGATCCTGGACTTCAATCAGGCAATGTTGGACCAAACGCACATAGTAGGCCGTGCATTGGATTTTTCATTGGTACGCAAACGCATCATAAAACTCATTACTTCTGATTCCGTTGTTATGGCTGGATCACCTGCACATTTCAAAACTTGTACATAGCCACACCCTCATGGACGTCATTTAGGGGTCGCTGTGGCGACCCCTGGCTTGCCTCCTGCGACCCCGAGCACTGTGCCTGCGATTTCCTTGATTCAGAGGACAGTTGCTAAGTTAGAAAATAATCATTTACTATTGCAAGTGGCGGCTGCGTAGATCGTCTCCGTTCCTCCTGCTGCCCCTGAGCTTGTGGAGGGAGTAAGAAAGAACTCCATGGGAGAGAAGGAGTTTGAGCGGTAAAAGGCTCAGAGGCGAAATGAGGGTAGAATAACGAAAATGAGAAAACACTACAGAGAGAAGGGTGAGAAATCAAAAGACAAAGACAGGAAGATGTGTGTTTGAGAGACACAAAGAGGGATGAAAGAGACACCAATAATACTGTGACATAGACAGGTGAGAAAGGACAGCTAAGAAATTAGGAGAGGTGGTAGAAAGGTGAAATAGTGTGAAAAAAGAGACAGAACAAGTGATAAAGTGAAGTGAGCGAGGGGAAGACGTAATATTAGGAGATCAGTGAGAAAGACACATTCAAGATAGAAAGGTGGCGTGAGAAAAAGTCAGGAACAGGTGAGAAAGACGTGACAGAGAATAAAAAAAGTTTGACAGTTAACAAACAGATGACCTGTGATGTCACTTTCGCTACCCCTGACCTTTTGATGAATCGACGCCGATGCTCACCCCATGCAATAGCCAGACAATACTTTGTGTTTCTGTCAGATTCTACAATAACTAGTGGAGAAAATCACTGGTGGATTAGGATACGTTTCAATGTAAAAGTCATAAAAAGAAGTACCCAAAAGCTGTTAGGAGAGAGAAAAAATGGCCTCAATGGCTGGAAGCATGGCAGAGCCTCAAACTAAATGAGGAAGATTTTCAGTATCTACCAGTTGATAAACAATCCAAATGCACTTAAAATACCTCGAGTGTGACAAGCTGACATTGCAAAGATCTTCGGTGGTATTACCTGTTAGCACAAAAATTACAGAAACTTAGAACTCTTCCTTTACCTTTCCATTGTTTTACCTCCACCACTTGATTAACTCCTTTCTTGGAACAACCATGAGGAACTGGCAGGTCTGGAATAAAGGTAACCACATCCCACCATCTAGTAAAGCATGCGTGAAAGAATATCTCCTTTCGCTTGAATCAGAACTCACATTCATGTTACATGGAGAAATCCCTCGCTCGTGCCTCTCTTGAAGAAACTTTCTGTTGATCCAAAATCTTATCTTTCTGTTGGCCAAATTTTGACTTGCCCAACCCCAGCAAGATAATCGAAAGGGAGGTCACAAAGCAGATGCAAGAGCATCTAAAATTAAACTACATCCTGTAAGTTTATTAGTTTGGTTTCATACCAACCAGGGGGGTTGGAATTGGCCTGGCTATCCTCACAAAGGGATCCACCTTAGAAGGAATATGATTCTTCTGTTCGAACCACAGACAATGAATGCTTGGGTTATTGGACAATCAGGGTACCCCATCCCTAGCCTGGCTCCTCATAAATGTCTGTGTGCCTTCTAGCACATCTCCTTGAATGGTACAAGGTGAACATTAAAATACAAATGAACTTCCAGTTGAAAAATGTGTCAACCATGCTTTAAAACATTTTGGATCACTTTTTCTATTGAATAATAGATCCTCCTATGTTTGAATCGAGCAAAACCCACAGTCCTTATATTCGGTAAAAAGAACCTAACTGGCAACCTTCTAAATGGCCTTCCAGCTTTCTAATGCCACCATGTAGCACATGAACAGTACAGAACCTGGGAGTCATTCTAGATTCAGAAATGTCTTTCATTCTCGAACTCAAAACAGAGCTCAAGCACATTCATCTACTTATCTTCTTTCTCAAGATAATCTTCCCGCTTCTCTGCCCTTCCCCCCAGGTCATATAAAAAAGAGCTTTGGTTATGGCACAGTATGAGGTCTGTAACATTGTTTACACCAGGCTGCCAAAATGCCCATTGACAGGTTGTGTAGCCTCTAATATCAGGCAGGCAAATGATGCGTGATGCTGTGAACACATCAAATTAACTCTAAAAGGTCTATATTGGCTCCCAGGGAAGGCAAGCTGGGAGGCATACTAATGCAAAGATACCGGAAACTTAAAAAAAACAACTGCCCCTGGATATGCTCCCAAATCGATATGCCCTTGGCAACATCAAATGCCATTATCTGAAGAATTGACAGACAGCTGAAACAAAGAGGAAAATGTTGGGAGTTCAAGAGTGAGGTTAGACCCTAAGAATATGCATTTCAGAGAAGGACTGAAAATCTCTTGGTCCCAGAAATTGCAAAGATTCTGCAAGGAACCTTCCATTCCTCTTCTAACACAAGTTTTAGTTGCGTTCAAGTCTGTAACTGAAACATGACTTGGGGCCATTAGCCCACTACGTATAGGGAGACCATAAGCATCCGCAATACAATCTACACGTTTTACACTGTGTACACAGAGTTTGGTTGTATTTTCACTGGATGCATGTTCTGAAGTATAGAATATGGAGAGCACTCCTTTGCTTATCTTTCAGTCATAAATGTGTTATACTAAAATGTTTTGCTCTCATTTCCTTTTTGTTTAGTGGTCAGAAGAAGCTTGTGCAGCACATCTTACTCAGAGGGATGGATATTTGGCCAATACACAAGGACAACTCAAGGAACAGTTGTTTCAGGAAATTATTCATTACTTTGACAAGGGCAAGGTAAACAAAATTGCAGAGCTGTATTTCTTTGCCCACCATATTGTAAACATGTATTTCATCTTATGAAGTTCAGTTACTTTTAGACTTGTTATACATTGTCATTTGAGATATTTTGTTTCACAAGTCAATTGTCTAACAATGGTAAAATCTTTGCAGGTTTGGTAATGGGATGTAAGTTTGTGACTGCCCATTCTCATTAGTAGGTATCTGTATTTTAGCCCTGATTATGAATGGGTAAGAAAATGCTGCCCTCTGCAACCGCTGGCGTGTGCAGCTGTCCCGGGATACTTTTCAGCAGGTCAAACCAGCCGGAATTTAACGGGGAATATGGTCCAGTAAATTACCTTAGCATATGGACTGTGGTGCGTTATGCACCAACATCTGCATGTTATTCCCCATTAAATGGAAAACACTTGAAAAAGATGCTATTGATTGCACCAGGTGTGACAAATACCAAGTACTCCTCCGGGGCACTCATAATCAGCGCCTAATTGTAAAGAGGTTGGATGTTTACTGCCATGCAGCCAGAAGTTGTATTTATGAATGTTCTAATCCTTATTTTGAAGAAACGAATTAGAACTTATAATTTATTTTTAAGTTCAAAGAGCCTCTGAAAATAGTACATTGAATCAAATCCAAGAAAAGTCCCATGGCGATTGAATCTTTATCAGTATTAACAACGAGAGTGCTCTTCAGGTAGATGAATGTGACAAAAAGAGCTACTTAGCCCACATTTAATTACAGTGTCATCTGAAGTGACCCACTTCAGTTAACTACACGGATGTTTAAAATAATTAAATGTACATTGCTTTAACAATGCGACTCCTGGAAAAGCAAAGAGGTGCTCTGCATTACTAAGATCCTAACTTTAATCCTTACTAACATTACTTTGTAGTTGTTGTAGCACTGCCTTCATCTGTGTACAGAGGTAATAAAGCAGTTAGTCACTAGCAGTGCATTTCCTCATCGATTTCAATGGTGCCTTAAATGGTGAACATGCTTGGAATATTCCAGTGTCCTAGCAGTGTCTTCTGGCCTCGAAGAGGTGTGGTAAATGTCAATTATTTTGGACTTTAGTTAAGTCGTTTTTGATGGCATTGGTGATGAGATGTGTAGTGTCATGAGCGACGTCTCTGGTGGACATTGTTGATGAAAAATGTATTCCTACAGTAGGGAATTTGATTCTATGTAGTGGGCACAAAACCTAATTAGCATGGCCACAGATTTACTTTCTTAAAATGTTCACAAATGTATGTCAATTACATTCAATTTCAACATGTCTTAAACTTTGGAATCCAAAACCAATTGTGAAACTCGGGTAGCTGCCTCGCAAGGCCACAATAATAACAATACAAATGCTTATATAAGCAATACCAAGCATTCAAATCATACCTTTAAATCATAATAATGTACATGCTAATGGTTCTTTTTGATTAAAGAACGACATAAGTAATAACAATATTAGCATTCTTGATTCAAATGCTCAAGGAGTAATGTTTTTATTTTTCTCTATACTCCTCCTCAAAACGACTAGAGGTTGGAGAAACTGCTTTTGTATGTACTTTAAAAAAGGGACCTGGCTTTACTTTATATTATCATCAGGTTCCCTTTGTTCCATAGATTTTTGCCAACTTTCTAAGATTGAAAGTGTTGAGGTGTTTAAAACCCAACCATTTCTGGGTTCTCTTGAGGACCATGAACTGGGTATCATTATTTTAGTTTTTGTGTTTAGAGATGCACTAGTATCTTCAGTTTCCTTTTGATGAGGAGCTTGGTTCAAGATTAAGCTTGTCAGAGTAGTGCTCTTGCCTTTTACAGTTCGCGTGTGTCACTCTCACTGCCATGCACGATTTGTTCTCAATTATCCAGGTTTTGACAATGTGTAATTTGTCTGCAAGAGGGGACTTCAATGTGGGTTCAGCATATTCGAGCCGTTGTTATTGTGTTGGCCTTGCAAAGCAGCTATAGCAGTTGAACATTTTATTTTAGGACCCTAAGTTTATGACATGTTGAATGTGAATGTAATTGACAAACGTTTGTGAAAATGTAACAAAATAAATCTGTGGCCATGCTAATTAAGTTTCGTGCTACTACACAGAACAGAATGTGTTGTTAATCACTTTTAGAAAGTTGGCTTTTTCTTGCATTAGCATTTGCTGCCTGCAACCTGTCTCTGGTCACATGACTAGGTGTAGTTGGCAGTTGGGCTTTCTGTATTTCTCCTAGACATCCACACACAATGGGAGCTTAGGTGTGACAGAATGGGCCATCATGGCGGGATGGGAGGGAAGAGCAGGGCCCAGCATCACTTACAACTGAATTCGCTGTATCCTGTCACCACACACAGGCTGCATACCTCCTGTAGTTATTCTTGAGCCAGGGCAGAGAAGGTGGGGCATCAGTGCACTTCAAAGACATTCCTCTAGAAGATTATCCCCACTTCAAAGGCACAACTGTGTATAAAATAAGGACCTCAGACACCATCAATTCAGAACACTTCTCGGCCTGTGAATACTCTGCCAGGAAGAACTGCTGTGCTGATGGACTGCCACTCTGATGGACAGTACTCTGCTGGACTCATGCTTTGATGTGCTTACCTGCTGCCCTCTTGTCTGAGTGAGAAGGACTGGACCTGTATTACTTGAACCCAGTGTGAGGGTTAGTTGGCTGGCCTCCTGGTCTGAAGCCTCAGGGACATAACAGGCTTCCAACAACCTTGCATCTGCACCTGGACTTTGCCATCTTGGAGTCTTCCCTGCCAAGTGGTGCTATCCCAGTCCTCAACCCTTGGACAGGGGTCTAAGGTGCTCTGCCAGCCTATGTGGATCCAGCGGAACCAACGCATCACCTCTGCTGCGCAGCAAAAACCAAGCAGAACTGATGCATCCCTCACTGCTTGGATGATAACAGCTGCATAAAACCTGCATCGCGTTGCAGCCTGTCGCCACATCGGAACTGCTGCTGTGCAACGAATTCCTGGCTCAGGCCCTTACATCTCTCGTCGATGGCAGCCCTGACAATGGCCCAAGACTCTGCATTGTAGCCTTGCAGCTCTTTGGAACCGGCTGCACACCACACCCTGATGCCGGACTTTGCATCGCTAGCCCCATCGACAGGATCCTCAACGCCTACTCAACAGGACCTCGAACCGTAGCCTCGCCGCATCTCAGAACACAACACAACTTCATTGCGGATGCACCCAGTGCTCTGCAACCCAGGATTTAAGGTACTCTGTTTACTGGGCCTAACTGGGTCCCTATAGCTGGACCATTTCTCCATCGTGATCGGCCTGAGCTTGGTACTTTTTCCTGGTCCTGCGCTACCATATATCCGAAACTGGCGCTCTACTCCTTTTTGTGCTATTTACTCTAAAAGCTTTAAAATTCAGTATCTCCAGTTCTACTAATTGGATTTGGTTGTTTTGGTCTTGTTTTATTTATTAAATTAAGCTCTATTTTTCTAACCTGGTGTTTTTCTAACCTGGTGTGGGATCTTTTTGTGTGGTATTTTCACAGTTTTACTGTTTGAAGTGTTGAATAAATGCTTTAGACATTACCTCAAAGTTAAGTCTGACTGCTGTGTGCCCAGGTACCAGAAGGTGAGCACCAGCTAATTTAGGGTTTGGGTTTGCTTGTGCCTTACCCGGACTAGGATTGTGGCGGCTGCTTGACCAAGGCTCACACCCCAGTCAACCAACAACCCAATTTCTAACACTATACATTTCCAAGAATTTACCTGAATTTACCTTTATCACTGTCCACACTGCAGATAAGATGTGGACCGAGGCCTTGTAAGAAGCCCACCTCACCATACTTCCCACATTATTTGGCTGTGTCCTGAATAATGAGGCAATAAGGCACATGATAATTACTGCAGCCAGTAGTACTGTCAGTGTTATTGTCTCCCAAAATAATGGGCAGCTCTTATTGAAGCCTAAATGAAGTGCTGTTTTTTTAAGTGGCCATGCAGCTGAACTTCATTGCTCCTTTGGCTCTGCATATTTGCTCAGAACTAGATTACTGACGCCCCCCCCCAAAAGAAAAGTGAGTTAGTCCATTTCATACCTCAGTACAAGTGACTCTTCAAGTAAGTTCCGTATGAAAAGAAGCATGAGCGGGGACCTGTACAGACAGCTAATAATGCATGTTCCCTCTTAACCTTCTGGATACAATCATGGCTTTAAACATACATATTTATGTGACCAATAATGAAATTAAGACCAGTGATACGAATTAATATGTTGTGATACAAAACAGAACGTGAGGTACAGTGTATTCAGGAAAGGGTGAGGTCCCTGCTACCAATACAGGATTTTCTATCCATAACATTCTGTCCAAGGCCAGCCCCTAGTAAAGGCGCGTTAAACACAGGAGGTAATGCTCAATAAAAACAACATTCACTCCTATTTTCCTTTCCTGATTTGTCTTCTGAGATTAGGTGTCCCTTACCTTGTTATATTGCAATCTGTTTTCTTGATTTTTTTTTCCTGCGGTTTTTTAATGTATTCCCTTTCAGCATTAATAAAAAGCCAAAGCAGACTGAAAACAGAAGCAATCATCTCATCCCCTTTCAGCTCTCCCAGTAAAAAGCTTTGTATTCAGGTTTGTCATTGTAGTGTAAACTCCTCTGAGGCAGCTGGAATTGTCTGATCTTATTGTGCTTTGCTGAGGCCAAGTAATTTTAATAAAGACCTTAATCCAAGGACTTTTCTGAAGAAAAAAAAAGCCGAAAGCTGATTGGTGTCAAGATGAGGAACGAATATAAGAAGTCCTTCACTAGAAAACGTAGGCCAATGGGAGGTTTAGATAAAGAAAAAGATGAGACACTTATGTGGTCTAGAAGCACGCTGTAGGTGGGCATTTGCAAAGCGTGAACGATACTTATTAAAACTAGTTTCTAACCAGCTGCATTTGAAAAAGTCGTACTATTTCTAATCATGTTTAGTGCTGTAAATAAACAGGATAAGGAGAATATAGTTTCACAACATTACAGCTACTGATTTGCATACCGTTGTACACCGACAAATGAGCATTTATTAAAGCTGAAATATGCAATATTTTCCAAATGCCTGTGAACCCTAAACAGTTTTTCCCAGTTTCATTAACATATTGTCAGGTGCTAAATGAAACCTGGAAATGCGTTCCTATGATTTGCTTTCATGAAGATGCTGTGCCTTGGAGTTTCATTGTATGGATTTATTTCTTTTGAAATTTTTCCTTCAGCTGTTTAATAAGAGTAGTTTTCTTTTCTGTAGGCGAACATAAGGCGTGAAAACTAATAAAGAGATAGAATATCGCTTTCAAATTCACTAGAAACACCCATGTGAAGGAACTGCGAGACCATTATCTGATTCTGTTAATGTTTTCTACCATTCACAGAAAAAATAATTTCAATTTATCACTTCCACTTTGTATGGCACCGATGACGTTTGGGTTAGGCTTTATTATTCTTTGATGAATAGCCCACATATTGAAGAATTTTTGTACTACCTGGACATTCTGTGCATGGCTTTATGGATACACATTATTTAGAAAATTCATACATAGTTTGAAGATCATGGGTTACTTCGCCCGGCGTTGCACTAATGAATTTACAGACTCCAAAAAGCAGAATCAAAGAGCCGAGACAAAATAAATCATGGTTTACAGATGCATCCACATCGTTTCCTAAAGACTTTCTGCTAGTGTTAAGTTTTGCAGTTTATGAACACCGGCCGACAGGGTCGAACTTGGACCGTAAATAGGCCCAGTAAGATGGCTATGTTTGCATATTGGGACAGTTTTAAAACTTGTAAAGACACGTGGCAGCCGGCACAGGTAAGAGCGGTGGGGTGGGGTGGGTGTCGATGACGTCGACATACGAAGGGATAAGTTAAATTAAATAAAAAAAAAAAAATCCAGTTAACTTGCGCTCCCCGCATCGCCGACTGAGCACAAAGAAAGGGGTTTTATTTAAATTTAATTTAACTTATTCTGTAGTATGTCTACTTCCCCACCCCCCACCCTGCCCCGCCTCACCGCTTTTACATGTACCAGCCGCGACTGGCGCTGAATAAGGGTTTTGCAAGGTAGATTGTGGATTTGAGCTTACACGCCAATGGTTTGCGTATTTTTTATAATGCTATGGGTAGAAGGCATTTCTTACATGTATTAATGGTTTTTAAAGTAAAAATGCCATCAACGCTGCTTTATGCCATTGAATCCATCCCCGTCAAAGATTGGAATTTTTTGGACAGAATCGAAGGTCGGATATTACGCAAATTGTGTAATTTTAGTACTTTAGTTCCATCGGCTGGTATTAGGCTGGAATTTGGCTTAATACGTTCCTACATTCAAGGTTTAGCTAGGGTTTTACGTTGGAGATACCAGTTGAAAAATTCAGAGCGAGACTCATTAAGAGGGATCATGTGTCAAAAAGTTTTTGGTGTTCGGGCAACTAATTATTCCTTTTATCATGATTTTTTATTTGCACAAAAAACCTTCTCTATACAAGAAGATTTAGGCCCACATGCATCATTGTGACATTTTGCACTTCCTAATTTGCGAAAAATAAGGAATCGCAAATTAAGAAGTGCAAAATGCTATGCATCATTTTTTTCGGTATTTCCTTGTGATTCGGTAAAAATCGCAATTTTTACCGAATCCCAAAGAAATACCGAATTCTTAAGTTAATTTCCGCAATTCCCATTGATTCCTATGGGCCAAAAGGCCCATAGGAGTCAATGCAAATTGCGAGTGGCACTTAGAAAATTTCATGGGTGCAGGGGGGGGTCCAAAGGACCCCCCCCATGCACCCCTGAAATGTATTTTTCGCATCATGTTGCACACACACATGTCCTAAGGACATGTGTGTCCGTAACATGAATGTTGAGAAAAAAAAGCATTTTCAACATTTTAAACACTTTTTCCAAATTTACCGAGTGGTTCAACCACTCGGTAAATTTGGCACCCTATTTGCGAATTTTCACTTTTTAAAATAATGATGCATTGCTTTTAAGAAATCGCACATCTGCGACTTCTTAAAAGCACCCGCAATTTTAGAACTCGCAAACATGTTACGAATTCTAAAATTGCTTCATGCATCCCAAAAAGCACTTTTGCATTCGCAAACGGCCGATTTTAAGAAATCGCACCGTTTGCGACTACAAAAATGCTTGATGCATGTGGGCCTATTTGAGTACTCTTCTTCCTTCAGAATTTAAATCTTTCTTAAAAACCTTTAGTGGTAAGATTAGTTTTAATAGAGACAATGAATTCTGTAATTCCAAAAAGAGACTTGAGTTAATTGCAAGGACAAACACACCAAAAACTTCCCAAAAATATGTATATTGGAATTTACAGCATGGATCCCGAAGACTTCTCACACTATGTCACATGAATCTTCCTTTAAACGATCTCACTGCACACTGGTCCCCAAATCTGAGTAATGGAAAAATCTGTAACCTTTGCAATCTGAGTGTTCAGACCTTGGATCATGTCTTGTTTGCAAGTCCCGCATTGACCTCGAGCCGCCACAGTTGGTTACGACCAATGTTCTTACAAAAGGGCGTCAAAAATGTAACTTCAGCACACGATTTTCTATTTTGTCTAAAAAATGAAGCAATGTGTTTAAAACTTTTTAATTATTTTAAGGAGTTCATGTGTATATTTTAACCCTGTTTTCTGCGACTGTTTGCACAAGAGGGAGATGCTGTGTTCTTTTTCTACCTTCCGTTCCGCTGCTAGCTTAAAGTCTCAGATAAAGTGAGATACTGGACTGCGTTTACACAAGTATTGCTGCTACTCTATTGCTTTCTGGTTAGGATAAGATAAGCTTTATAAATTTCGTTCGCGGCTAAAATTAAACACGCTGCTGAGGAGGAATTCTACATTTTTATCTTGTATTTTAAATTGTTGATATTTATTGCCCCCGTACACTTTTGTTCTCTTCAGGATACATCTTGCCATTTTATTCTGTTTACTGTTTGTGGAATGAGTGCTGCTATATTTACATTTTCTTGTATTAATTTGTATGTATTTTATGTGGACCTCATCTGAGTTCCAAATCTTAATAAATATTTGAATTGAATTAAGTTGAGCTTACTGCAGGCAATGTCTGTTTTAATATCAGAGAAATCAATTGTAGAAACCGGTCCAGAAGACCATAAAACAGGCCCACAAACAGCCAAAAAATTGGCCCACACATTGACCTGTCAGACCAGCCCCTCGGGAATTGCCTGATTGCCCTACAGGCTAGGATGGCCCTGCTGCCGAACACAGGATTGGTGATGCTGCTGTGATACATTTGCCTCAAATTATTCGCTAATCCTTAGGTATTTTAGGCTAATTCACAAACATTTTCTTGACCTAAATCAACACTGTACCTTTAAAAAGTCATAATCCTAGATATTCTCAAACTCTGAAAAAACTGTAAATGAGTGCTAGAGTGTGCACACATTATATGAATTCATCGCAAAAGCTTTCTTTTGTCAGGTCGAAATTGCAGTTTAAAACTTTCCACTCAGGCTGCAGTGGCAGTCCTGTAGACATGTTTTACAGTGCTACCTCAGTTGAAGGCACAATGATTGTGGCAGGCCACTAGTAGTATTTCATTTACAGGAGCTGGATACATGTACTACTGCTACTAGGAACTTACAAGTAAAGGAGATGTGGCAATTAGATATAGACCAATTTTATCATGTTTAACAGGGAGCAAACAAGTACTTTACCACTGGTTAGCAGGACTAACGTGTGCAGAGTCCTCATGGCTAATAAAAACGGGTTCAGCTGCATAAGGAACAAAAACTAAGCAAATAGCACCTAAAAGGTGGCCCTTTCCAACAATGTTGTAATGTAAAACAATACCTATAGTCATATAGAGGTAGCAAGTATATAGTTCAGCTAAAGTCGAGGTATGTAGCAAAGACGTATGACGGGCAGCGATCATACAGAAATACATGCAACTGTATGTAGAGTCCTGTGTTAATTAATCAGATAATGCATAGCATGTTATTCTTGTGGTGAGACGGAAAGACTGTGTTTGTAATTAACTTAACAGTTTGTGCTCCTAATAAGGCAGAGAGGCATTTCTCATATTGTTCAAGAATCACTGCATTCTGTAAGCGAGGAAGACACTTTAACATCCTAAATACAAAAGATAAAAATGACCATTTAAAAGTTGGTCATGACCTGTGCATTCCTAAGCAAAGAACTGATTCTCTTCTAGAGTTATTTTTCCTCCTGCGATTCCAATTTTATTTCTGAGATATACAAGGGTGGCTATGTGCAGCACACTGAAAAGTGAAGCAGGGTGTTTTGTATTTAAAATGAGATTCAAGAGGTATCCATTTGAAGCTTGCCATGACTGACAAAATATTGTAACATTTTCTAGAACTAGAGGCAAGTTGAGCTGTAGAGTGTACAGCTGTTTTGAGGTGTGCAAACTGTTTTTCGGAAGTCCAGTGAGAGAGATATTACTGTGATTTCTCGAACTGTCTTCACATCTGCTCTTGAGGGAAAATATCATATATTTCAAATGTCCTCAGTTGGTAGTTAACATCCTTAGTTATAACTTTGACATGTGGTAATAGGTCACATTAGGAATCCAGGATGAAACCTAGTGATTTGGCAGGTGATGGAGATGCCCATGCTGTTCATAATGTCTGCCCATTCGATTTGATGCTGGTGTTTAAAGGCTGCGTGTTATATATACATAGGTTCTGTATTCTGGCTTCAGTGTCTACAACTAAAGGCAGACTTGTAAGAACAGGAATAAAAAAAATGTGGTCCACCAAAGAAGGGCTCTTGAGATGTATTCTTTAATATTTGCATACAGGTAGCTGATGAAGCACTGTGGCATTCCTGAAGCGGTGATGACTTGTACAACATAAACCCATCTCATATTTTAGGGAGACCTGTATGAGAACCCCAGTTAGTCCAACACGAGTGAGTGTGAGTGCTATATTAAATTGTCGATTCTTCTTCCAGTACGGAAGTTCACTTCCGTCTCTCAACCCATATCAGGCACTCTAATGCTGAGGACCGAGTCACTCTTTGAAGGTTCTTACTCCCAGTTGGATATACTAGTATACCCACAGTGACCAATCTTACCAGCAGCCTTTTCTCAGACACTCGTTCAAAAAGCAACCATTATTCAAGTAGCTATCTGTATGTGGCACGTGACTTCTGTTGGGGAACTGCTCTATCTAATAGTGACTTATTTCAGTGACTTAGTTTCCTCTTCATTTACTAGTCTCTTTACCTTGAAGTAACCTCAGGGCACATTTTCAACGTAACTCAATAAACTGTGTATTCATCAGCAGCATCAGGCCCTGGATGTAACTGAACACAATATATTGTTGACCTCATATCAGGCCATAGGTTACTGTCATCTCCTGCTGTTGCATGACCTGCACCAACAGGTACAGTGGAAGTCACTGCTGAAAACTAAGCAGTATTACATCTTGCCACATATGCCAGCAGCAGGGCTGGTATGCAATAACATGATGTGCTGTAGATTCCCTTCTCCTGAGATGACTGTTGCTTTCAAATGTATGCAGCTGAGTCATTGTGTTGTACTCTTTGCCCTAATAGTGATCGTATTATGTATGGTTTTACTGCTACCAGGCTTCTTGCAAAGTGCTGTCATTTAATTTCTGTAGGTGATAACAGCAATAGGTGGTGTATATTCTGTGGTATGCTGCTGTATCTTGTGCTCTTTAGTGCATGCACAACTACGTGCTCTTCGACAACTGTGCATTATAGTAATCCTGCTTTGTGGTGAACCAACCTCAAGGTCACTGTAAGGCACATGTAACTTGCTCTTGACACTTTGCTGCACATGCACACTCTCTCTCTCTCTACAGGCTGAAGAAGTAGATTGGCTTCATGTTTATTGTACAAAGACTGGCATCAGCCAGGAAAAACACTAACTGGAAACTGCTGTGAAGCTGCGTGTGAGCCCAGAGCAGACGACCGGTGTCTGCGAATACTAAAAGGTCAGGGGGAAGTGGCTGAGACTCTGTTCCCTGATGTTTGGTCACATCAGTAAATGCGACTACTTGATTTAGGGCTCATCCATGCATGCAGTGGGGTTGATGTGTGTGATCAGGTGCCTACACGAGATTGGCATCCAAAAACCCACTTTCCACTGGATCTGCTCCTTAACGGATGGAACACAAGCTGTAAGCCTGGCAGCTTACTCCTCGGAAGTACGCAAACTCATCTGCGGAGCACCTCAAGGTCCATCGCTCAGCCCCACCCTTTTCAATTTATACATGGCCAGCGTCATCCACAGACACAACATCAACAACATCCTCTCCTATATAAATAGCACACAATTCATACTTTACCTCTCAGACAAGACCCCCAACTCAAGAAACAAGTTCACCGCCTGCATGACTCAAGTCACTAACTGGCTGAAAGCCAACTGTCTCAAGCTCAACACCAACAAGATGGTAATAGTGATTTTCCTCAAGAACACCTCACCATGGGACTTTTTTCTGGTGGACTTACTCAAACCCACACCCAGAATGCACACGAGGACCTCTGAATAATCATCGACCGGAAACCGGCCATGATCACACAAGTAAACACCATCACTGCATCCTGCTTCTACACCCTGAAAATGATGAGGAAGGTTTACGAATGGTCATTACTAGAAAAACTGTCTTTCACGCTCTAGCCACCAGGAAATCGGACTATGAGAACACCTTCTGCACTGGCATCACCAACCAACTCACTAGAACACTTCAAACTAACCAGATCCCAGCAGCCAAACTTCTCAACCTACCACACTTCAGGGAACTAAACTGGCTCCCAATTCAGTAATGCGCTGAATTCAAATGCCTTACACACATCAAGGCACTACTAACTTCAGCCCCACCGGAACAGTCACATATCCTTCCAACAGCCAACCAGAAATCTCCTCTCCTCAGAAACCCTACTCTCACACATCCCACACACACAGAACCAGACCAGAACAGGTGTTCTCTTACATCGCTCCTAAATTGTGGAGCAACCTCTCACTCTACATCAGAACCACCTACTCTTTTCTTGAATTCCATATGAAGATGAAGACCTAGCTTTTCAGTTAACCAACTTACCATAGGTAGGGTGAGGCACGCACACCTGCATGCCCTTACTGGTGATAGTGCACTTTACAAATACACATAACCTAACAGGTGACTTGCCAGAGTTCACTGGGCAAGGTTTCCCAAATTTTGTATGAACAGCATGGGTCATTATTGTCCCTCCTAATATTTGGACTGCCATCTCGGGGAAAGCAGCCTGTCAAATCTCACAAGAGGAGGAAGAGGACTCTCCTTAGGAATGATTGCTGCAGCACCGTTAAAAAAGAAAGGCTTGTATCTCATCAGTCATTAAATATCAACATAATCTTTCTTGAAAACATGAGGAGAAAGGCTGAAGCTCTTATGAAAGAAAAGCAGAACATTCTAATTATTGTACCTGCTTTCACAGGCCTCAAACTAGTCACCCAGTACAGGAAACATTCTCACACCTCGTAGAGTACTAGTCACACTCTATTATAATTTGCGCTATAGCCACAACTGTCTTGCTCTACTAGCAGCATACCCTTGGCATCACACTGCCAGAGGCACTCTTGCATACCTCACAGGCTAGTTTTCTAGCCAGACTAAAAAACATTTGCTGCAACTGACTATAATCAAGCCTCATAGGTCTCACTAAACTCAGCTGTCAGATGCATCACACAAAAAACTGTGAAAGCTATTAGGCCTGGTTTGCATTTTCAGTTTTAAGCCAGACCTATTGGCTTTGCCAATACTTTTAGAGGTATGCCTCTGTTAACATTGTGACCTGTGTAGATGGGATTCTGTTTGGGTATTACACAGTGAGGGTGTATGGATTTAGATTGCAGTTTTTCTGTATTCTTTTATTAACATATTTAATGTTGAGATCTGCATTGATTAAAATGAAAGTTTACAATTTTGTTTGGGTTCGTTATTTGTTGATTAGTCTTTAGGATGCCTGGTGTAGCATTGTTGCGATATACAAGTATCAACTAATAACATTGATCAAAATATATATTCCCTAAATGCTAGCCCCTTATTAAAGGAAGCTTAACATATAAATAGGATTTGTATGACAATTGGCTACATAAAGGTATAACGGTATAGCAGCTGTTCATTTGCAACCCACTCAGTAGGGCTTTAGTGGCAGCTCACTAAAGCCCTACCGAGTCATTTCCAAATGAGTCAAATATGACACACGTATTACACAGGGACATTCTTAGATCTAACAGGAAAGAATCATGTGAAAAACTGTTCAAATGGCAGTGTGCATTTTATTGAAATAAAAGGAGAACAGGTCAATGTTACTTTGCAGGAAGAGGCATCACAATCTCCCATACATATCCCTAGGCACTTTTCAAAGAAAAGGTCACCCACTAATGTGTAACAGAATGTTCGGTCCTATTAAACATTGTGACTTCAATATATGTTTAACAAGTAGGGTCAGATGCTCCAATGTCCTTGGGTGATACATTTATTATGTTTGACATCCATGTTTTATTTTCATGTACAGGAATCTGCATCATGGGAAAAATGCCTAATCTTGTGTATTGTGGCCATGCATGTTTGTAATAAAATGCTTTGTTATGTTTGCCCCTTATTTACAGAACCCTGATGGCAGTGTATGGGTAAAACATAACTCCACAATTAAAGTGCAGGATGGTAGGTGTTACCATGTTTTTCTAGGTAGACTTTAGCACGTGATCTTTTTTTGCAGTTTGTGTGTAGTACCCAATCTGCTCATTTTTTACTTTCTGTATTCTGAATCACGTAGGGCCATATGTATCAAGCCTTTTGCGATTCGCAAACAGCCTTTTTACCGATTTTGGAATGTATGAAAAAATAGCAAAATAAGGAATCGCAAAAAATTGCGATTCCTTATTTTGCTTAAGCATTTAAGGAATCGCAATTTTGCGATTCCTTAAATGCTATGTATGAAGCTTTTTAGAATTGCGATTTCAGGTTTAGAAATCGCAAATTACCACCACCTTGTAGTTGGTGGTAATTTGCGATTTCTTGTAAATATGCACAATTGTGCATTTGTGAGGGTGGCATATGACGCACATACATGCCCATTGGGCATGTATGTGCGCCATATGCACACACATGTAATTTACAGGGGTGCAGCAGGGTGTCCTTGAGACACCCCTGCACCCTTGAAATAATTCTCAAATTGCGATTAGCAAATTGCGAATTCGCAAATTGAGAATTATTTCACAGTCATTGCTATGGGCCTCCTGGCCCATAGAAATGAATGGGAAATTATTCCTTTTTAGCGAATTCGCACATAGCGAATTCGCAAATAAGGAATAATTGGGAATCGCTAAAAAATACCGATTTTGTACATACATACCATTTAGCGATTTCTAAATAGCGATTCCTTAAAATTCGCTATTTAGAAATCGCAAATGGTGATAATGATACATATGGCCCTTAATCTTTTATTTTCAGAATTTACCTGCATTGTGAATCACTTACTGGTTTCTGACAGGTATTTTTTTTTATAAAGAGAAAGTCACATATACCAATTACTTGGCAATGAATTTCCTGCTACTTGGCTTTCTGAATTTTCCATTTGCAGTGGAGAAATATGTGTGCGTCTCCGATTTTGGTATTGTGGTATCTTGTTCGTTGAAAGTGCTTTGACCTCTTTTTAGCTCATTCAAAGATTGTCAATGGAGTCACCTTGTAGGTGGTGCTGGAAAATGTGCCAAAGCTACATTGTAAGGAGGACAAAGTCACTTTTGTTCACTTCCCAACCTCTCATATCTCAATCGTCTACGCACCAGGACCCAGAGCCCTGGTTGGGGGGGGGGGGGCATTGTTCCCTGTAGAGTGCTGTATTTTACAATGCCAATATCAGTTAAAAGTGGTCATTTTCCTCACCCCGGAGCCCTAACTAAGGCTCCCTATTTTCCGTTTTTACTGATTTCTGCAGTTAAATGCAGACCGCAAACATTGTGTTTCCTTTCTGTATTTGTTTATAAAAGCGGAAAAATACAGATAATTAGGCTTCTTTTGAGTGACTCTCCATGCTGGGATTGATGACTTTCAGGCCAGTAGCTGTACATATTAGCAGCATGGAAGTTACGAGGCTGAATGAGATTTGCTTAAATTACTGCGTATCTCAACAAGCATTCGTGCTACTATGCTTTTTTTTCATGTGCGTTTATTATTTTATTATTGTTGGCTGTGTAATGTACTAAAAGTGGACAGGCCTCAAAGTATAAATGCATGTTTATCAATTAAATAAATGCGGAAATATACCTGTTACCACATCATCTGTTCACTAAACACAAAATAAATAGAAAAAAATACCAATAAGATGGCAAAAAAAAAATATGGATATATACAGACGGAAATGTTCAAAAAATAAATACCATAAAACCAGGAGCACTAATTATAACATGGATTGTTTTTCAAGTTGCTTGACTACATCTGTGAGTGCTTGTCTCTTTACATTGTTCTCCATGTAGGCAGTGCAGGAACTCATCTTCTAAACCATGCACTGCAACAGTGCCAATACGCATCAAATACATGTTTCAAGCTAGTCAATGGAACATAGATATTCCTTGCATTTGAGCACTAAATAAGATGGTGGAGGCAGCCATTGAGCCAGAGTATATGTACTGGAGAGACACTGTGCACATATCTTGAGCAGCATATATTGTATTGTATTGTATTGTAATTGCATTTGTATAGCGCTTACTACCCCTGACGAGGTGTCGAAGCGCTTTTTCGGCGAGTAGCACGCTATGCCGGTACCCATAGAGGTTTAGTGTTGAATTAGTATAGTGAAACATGCAAGTTCATTTTAAGTGGTGGATAGGTTAGTCAGTTATTTGGATTTGGAATGATAGCAGAAGGATAGAGGAGGACAAAGGTTTGTATTTATATAGCGCTTGTTGACGCACGCTATTCAGGAAGCCTACAAAGGATTAGTGGTGAATTAATATGGTGAAATGTGAAGTAATTTCAGTGGTGGATATTAGTCAGTTACTTGGAGTGAGAAGGATAGCAGAGGGATAAAAGGGGAAGAAAGATTTGCATTCATATAGCACTTGTTACCCCTGATGGGTGTTGAATCGCTTTTCTGGCGAGTAGCACGCCACTCCGGAACCCATAAAGGATTACTGTTGAAAATTAGTATAGTAAAAAAAATATGAAGTAATTTGAGTAGAGGATATGTTATTCAGTTATTTGGGTAGTATATTAGTATAGTTTAATATGGAATTTGAGAAGTGAGCATGTTAGTCTGTTAATTTCGATTGAAAAGAATAGTGGAGGGATAAAAGAGTGAAACTTTTTTTTTTTAGGTCTTAGCTATAGGAGGAGGCTTTTGGATGAGTAAAAAGGAGTTTTGGAGGGGAGGACTCAGAGGAAAGAGTTTAGAAATGCAGTTGATGAGTAGCTCCCATTATAATCTAAAGGAAAGGGCAATGATGATCATAGCTGCAAAGTTTCAGATTGCTTATGTGTGACATTACCATAAGTTAACTGCGCTTATGTGTGACAATCCATGCTTTATTTGTGACACTATGTGTTGCACTTAATTGTGATTAAAACCATGCAGAAAAATCTCAGTAAAGATAAATGTCAAATTACCCCACTTGGTGCCATATGAAGCAAAAGAAGTGCCACTCTTAGCTCAAATGTGCTTGCACTAAGGTAGTGCCGCTCACTGGTGGCGTAGTAACATTGCTTTAAAGTTACCTGCACTGTAGAGAGCAGGAACCTCCCACCACCAGCTTCCTAAAGCAGTGCACACCGTCCCAAGGTTTAAACACGACCGTTGTAAATGCACGAATTTGCTACGTTGCTATCACAATAACTAAGGCATCTAATCGTCCTCGGGCTCTATTTTCGGTAGTGAAGAAGTTAGCTGGCTCTGATACCATCCCTCCTCATCCTGTCCTTGATGAAAATCAATGTAACAACATTGCTGACTTACTTATTCAGAAGGTTGAACTTATTTACAAGTCACTCTCTGCTCCTTTCCCTTCCTTGTGTAGTATGACTTCTGCATTTGACCCTATATATCACAGTAATTGTGACCAGATAGCCAAGATTTCTTCCTGGCACCCATTTGAAGAGGCGTCTTTCCAAAATTGTTTAAACAGTATTAAATCTGGGTCTCCTCTTGACCCTTTGCCTATTAACATCCTTTGTCAGCTCTCTGCCACATCTAAAGGCGTCCTTATCGATCTTCTTAACGCCTCTATGCGGGAGGTCTTGGTAACCCCCCCCCTCCACCCCCCCCCCGAGTGGAAGCCAGCCATGGTCATCCCTTTGTTGAAAAAGGCCGGAGCAGATCCTTCTGTACTATCTAACTTTAAACCTATATCTCTGCTTCCGGCTTTCTCCAAAATTTTGGAGAAACATATCAATACTCAACTGACACAACACATAGATAAAGTTGGCTTTCTTCATTATTCGCAATCCGGGTTCAGAGCCAACTTTTCAACTGAAACCGCTCGGCTTGGGGTTACTGAGAAACTGCACCAGCATTTAGATCAAGGGGAGACTGTGGCACTCATTCTATTACATTTAAGTGCCGCATTCGACACTGTGTTGCATAACATCTTGCTTAATGCCCTTAGGTCTCTTGGGCAGGACGGCACTGCCCTATCCTGGTTTTGCTCATTCCTTGATGGTCACACTTTTCAAGTCTTTTCTGCTAAAGCATCATCCAAGATCTGCGTATCAGCACATGGAGTCCCACAGGGATCCATTTTAAGCCCCCTGCTCTTCAACATCTATGTCAGACCTCTGGCAGAGATTGTGGAAGAGGCGGGTCTTTCCCTATATTCGTATGCGAATGATAAGCAGATTGTCTTTTCGCTTTCCACCACTAAAGACGCTTCGACATCTGCCCTCCAGTGGATGCGCCTTAACTTTTTGAAGTTAAATGGGGATAAGACTGAGGTCCTTATCCTGGGCAAGCACAAGGACCTATGGGGCCCTCACCATTGGCCTCAGGAAATGGGTTTCTTTCCCCTACCTGTCACCCATGTCCGTAATCTGTTCATCATTATTGATGATAGTCTCTCTATGAGACAACAGGTGGCGAGTGTTGCTGCCATCTGTTTCACGATCTTGAGGTGGCTTTGTAAGATCATTTGGATGCTTCCTGCCTCAACCCAACGCTCGGTAGTCCAGGCACTCATTGCCTCTCGCCTCGATTAAGGCAATGTTCTCTATCTCGGTAGCTGCCAAACGGTACTGAGAAAGCTACAGGTAGTTCAGAACTCTGCAGTTCGCCTTCTTTGTCAAGTTCCTAGACAGGCTTCCATCTCGCCATATTTACGTGACCTTCACTGGCTTCGAATTGATCAAAGAATTAAATTTAAAACCCTGTGTTACATCTTTAAAATCAAACAAGGTGTGGCACCAGCGTATCTGCAAGAGCTCATCCATCCTTACATTCCTTCTCGTCCCCTGCGCTCTACAGCCCACGGAGACTTCGTGATTCCCAGATTTAAACTTGCAAGAATGGGAGGCCACTCCTTTTCTTGTCTTGGCACCAAAATCTGGATTTCTCTTCCGGTGTCCTTGAAGAATGACCCGTCCTATTTCAGCTATCGAAGAAATCCTAAAACTTGGCTCTTTTAGTAGCAAATGGTTCTTGACTGCTCCTTTTCTAGCAATTTGTGTGCTAGGCGCCGGGAAACCCTTTTTGGGTAGCTGCGCGCATTACAAAACTAATTTAATAATAATAATAATAATTGTAAATCTGTCCTTGACCCCTTATCTGTCCTGGCTGCAGATAGCAGCTGAATGCTCATTTTCACTTTTTCTCAGCGAGCACACAAATATATTTTTACAATTGTGGCAGAAAAGAAACCTGCTGAGCGAAGAGCAACTCTTCAAATTGCATGACAAAATGTTCCGGTGCTGGAACGACTAACAGTTTGCATTAGTGTGACCCGTGTTGCGTGCCGCTTGGCAGGGATGATGGTGGAGATGGCTGCAGGCGTGTGCCAGGTCAGGCATAGACCAGACATTGTGAGCAGCCGTGAGCTATCTCTGTCAGTTGTGGCTAAAGACGGCCAAGGAAGTCAAACGGGTTATTCGTTCGCTCTCGTAGGATAAGAATTTGAAATTTGTTGTCCTCTCAGATGGGCTGCTTATTCTCATTGTAAGGAAGTAATATGCAGTATATCACATTCCCTTTGTCAACGACAGACTGAAAGGGAACAACCCTCCTGTACTGCAGTCACAGTTCCCTCATACAAGACATAATTTACACAGCACAAAGGCACCCAAGCTGCCTACATATCACATTCCACAAACCACACAAACACACACAAACGATACTGCTTATGGGGCATTCATATTATTTTACACAAGGGAAAAGTAAACTCTTATCCCAAGTATATATTACTGCCACCCACCCTCATTCGAACCATAGTGCACTTGAACACAGTCATTCATTATATGAGCGCTGAGATACCCCTTTGGGAGTGAGTCCCTGCGTTATATCAAACGCCTCTAACATAACATAAAACATGTCCATGCCAGAAAATTGGACTCCTATTACACATATTGTGTGCAATCTTTTAAGGGACAAAAGCAAAATGAGGCACAACTCCAGGAGCAATGCAGATGTCAAGTCTACTGGGGAGACCAGTGCAACAACATTATTAAGATTGAACGTGTGTAGCAGTGTAAAGACATTCTCACACTTACACCTATAAAACTTTCTGTGAGTTGTAACAACAGCAGTGTTCCAGATATTTTCAGTATTGCATGAATGAACCACGCATATCAAGAATACATTGTTAGGCGTATAGCCTTTTGCTACAGAATGCCATTTGCAGAATTAGAGGATAAATTGTGGATTCTTCAGGTCAAATGAGCGCCTAGGACTCTAGTGTCATCCATCATACACCACTTCCCAGTCACATTCTTAACTTAATTTGGTGAGTCTATCCCAACAGTGGGCAACCATTTTTGCTCATTTAAATAAATTACTTTATTTTTTTTCTATCTCTCACCTAGGCATAAAGATAATCAGATTTAAAAAACTCTTCAATGTTCTTTTTCCTGCTGAACACCAAGTCATGAGAGATTCCTTATGTTTCCCCTCTTGACAGCTAACTTAATGTTCTAGTACTCTACATGTTGTTAGTATTGTTTCCTCACTGAATTCTAGTCTTACTCACCTTCCGGTCTTATGCCTCACATGGATGGCCTGGTTCTTTTTAGGTCTCATTTAAGTCTGATAACAGGCGTACTTTATCCAAAATGGACTTATCGTGAGATTTGTGTCTGCCCCTTCTTCATGATTCAGTGTCTTTCTTGTCTATATCAGTCCCAGTCTCCTGATTTAATAGCTTTCCTCCCTATTCTTCTGTTTGTCCTGTTCCAGGAGTGTTTCAGTCTTACCATGTTTTTATTAGATGAAATTTATTCCTCTGTGACTGCGAGCGGGTTGCTTGAGTCAGCAATGATCACTGTGTCTCTCGCCAATATGAAATTCCGATGGCGACCAGCTCCTTGCGCCAACAACGATCTCCTTGCAGCCCCTGCCAATGCGAAGTTCCTGCTGGGGCTCCTCACATGGCCTTTGAATCTGGGAAGGTAAACTCCACACCGGGGCAAACTGGTCCCTGTATCAGGTCCACAGTCTATCACGCTTAGCCATTTACTTGAAACTTTGACCCGACCCAACCAGACCAGATAACCCCGAGTGGTGCTTTGTGCTCCTTGGTGCTAAATTTTCCTGAAACTTTGAAAAGTTATAACTCCAGTTCCACATATTGGATTTTTTTTATTTTGGTATCATTTTATTTATTAAAATATACCCTATGTTTCTTAATTGGTTCAGGTTATTTCTGGTGTTATGTTTTCACTTTAATATTGTTTGAGTGCTGCATAAATATTTTTCACATTGCTTCTAAGTTAAGCCTGACTGCTGTTATGCCAAGCTATCTGAGGGTTAACCACAGGTTTATTTAGTGACTTTTGTGGTTCACTCTGACAAGGAATGTGTTCATAATTTGAGTGGAGCTTCCACCCTTCTCAACTAATAACTGAATTTCGTACAGTAACTATAACATCACAAAGGGACGTTATACATTTAAAATGAGGCATTATCTCCATTTAGAATTTGGATTAAATCAAGAAACCGCTGTTCTTACGTTTGCCTCTGTGGTGCTTTTACAGGTGATTTTGACAATGAGGCAGAAACGTGAATTTCTGGGGTGGCATGGCAGTGCGGTGTTTGGGAGATTGTCTTACTGTCTTGGGAAGGAAATAGATTTTGTAGACTGCTGCGTATGTATGGGATCTGATATATTCATGTGTTATGAGACTTTTTCACTTGGCCATGCCAGTATTCTAAATTTGTAGTCTGAAAGGCTACCTGGCAGAAAGGAGTCGAGACAAGGAAGATGCCAAACCATGCTGTAGAGTCAAACAAGATCCTGTCCTCCTGTGTTCCTATTTGTAGAAAGCTACTCCGAGGGTGTCAAATGCAGTAGAGGTTGAACATCATTCAAAAGTGTTGTCTCTCATTCAATCATCATTGTTGATCGATCGTTGTGACCATGGCACATTACAGTAATGCTTCCTGCATTGGTCACACGCCATGAACCTTACAAGCAGTGATTGCAATGCATTTGTAGAGATAATGTATTTGCGCCACCAGGGACACTATAAAAGCCAGCAACTTTGTAAAAATACAGATCATAGTTTTATTTAATTAATTTCAGTTCTGCTAGCATCATATCCCAAAAAAACGTATATATGCTCTAGTCGGTAATGTGAAATCTTGTACTTTTAGAAAAATAATTTTCTCGCTTCGCACATTTATTATTTACTGCGGATGTAACAAAGGTGCCAGAACAGCTGCTACAATATGGACAAAAGTGACAAGAAAATACAGCATCCTAATGCGGTCAGTGTCTTTGCAAAGTCTTCTAATTTTGGAAACAAATGGTTTTGCAAAATATCCAATCATTTGGTTCAAAATGGACACGAATCCCTTAGCCCGAATTCAGGAAATAATATAAACCCTCCATTTCATTGCTCGGTATTTTTAGACAGGCATTTCATAATATCACCATCTAATGACATTAGGCTTGTCTCTCCATCTGGCTATGCTAATGGAAGGCAGAAAACTGTTTTTCAGGATTAGCGGGTACATAAAGAGAGATTATCCCCATTTTGTAAAAGCATCAAGTCCATTTTATATGAAAATGTCACTTTTGTGTACCTGTTTAAGTACAAGGATTCCTGTGTTGGTTAACTATGATGTGCAACATTTACATCCCGATATAAATACTATGCACATTAATTCTCATCGTAATTGACGTATCTGTTATTGAGTTTTTACTAATTGGCAGAATGTAAACATACTGTAAAGGAACATTACAGAAGCGTGCTTGTAGGATAAAGCCCAGTATGTCTCTGCATTAACAAAGGGCATTTTTTGGACTACATTTCTGATATGTTCATGTTTCCCAGAGGAACAAGGCAGTCTATTTCAACATTGTTCTCTGCTGTTTTTGCAGTAACCCTTTTAAGTGGTAACCAACTGAATTAGGGGTTTTAAATACGATTTCTCTACTGCTATTTGAAAGTAATTTGCCTAATATTTAAAAATTTTAAAAAATGTATTACATTTTTCAAAGAGCAAACATCAGCCACAGCGTACACAATGGAAAACATGTTATCAGCAATTATAGAAATGCGTACAATGCGTAGGATGGCAGTGAATAAACAAAAGTGAAAACAGCATTGGGGAGAGGAGTTGGCCTAATGGCTAGGGCAGTCGACCTCGAATCTGGGGAACTGGGTTCGAGTCTCGACAATGACGCTGAACATCCTGTGATTCTGGGCAAATCACGTAATCTCCCATGCCTAACAAAAATTAATGTGTCCTCATGTAATCCCACTGGTGCTATGTAAAGCACTCTGATACCCGTTCTGGTCAAGTTCGCGCTATATAAAACTGTAAAAAAAAAAAAAAAACATTAAAGAACATTGCAGGTACATACAGTAATGGCTCTTGAGGGATGGATACAATGCAATCGGCTAGCTGTCACAGTGGTTACTATAGAGTGGCTGCCAAATATTTTTAGGGCAGGAGGCGGGGGGCAGCAGAGAATCATAAATATCGTTGGTGGTGTCACAATACATCAGGTCCCTCAACCAGGCTTTTGCCAATGGTGGTGCAATGTCACCCCAGTGCAAGGAGACTTGTCTCTTAGCTAGTAACATCGCAATTACAGTAAAGCGTCTAATCCCAGCTCCCAGTGGGAGAACATACCCCAGCATGGCCAACAAATGTGAGGGCTTGAGTTCAGACTCAACCATGAGTTCTAGGTGCCAAAACACCGCCTCCCAAAATGCGAGAACAGTCGGGCAATTCCACGCCAGTTGAATAAAATCAGCATGAGCTGCTGCGCATCTCCGACAAGTGTCCGGCTTACTGCGGACCATCCTGGTGAGCAGTACAGGAGTGACGTAAACTCTATGTATGTATTTAAAATGTAAGAGCTCATGTTTAGAATTATAAGATATATAACACCTTTGCTCACAGCAATAGGTCCACATTTGATCAGTCAGAGGGTGCATCAGATCTCGCTCCCAGGCCACCCGCAGCCCCCACCCACCACCGGCCGAAGTGTCTGTGCAAGGTGATACAGCCAGTAAACGAGGTGTGTACCGTCGGGTGATGTAATTATTGTGGTGAGCGGCAGGACCTCCAGGGGCTCTACAGCTCAGGTCCGCCACTGAGCACATTTGTCCATCCCTGAACATGTTGACCATGGTCTGGAGCCGACAGCGGGTGAGTACGCGCTTTGTTTAAGTTTTGGTGGTAGGGGGCAGCCACTGATTATCAAAGAGTGGTAAATGCGGCGAACACAAGTGGTCAGTCTTCAAATACCTGTGAAGTTGTACCCAGGGACAGCATGTGGTCTGCAAAGTATGGATCTCAGCCAGGGTTCTCGCAAGCCCAAGGGGGAGAATGGTGGCAAGGGTGTAAGGACGGGCCTGCATGTATTCAGGCTTCATATATTGTAGCCGTGCATCTGGATGGTCAAAAATAAGCATAGTGCGTTTGTGCAAACAGATAGTATAAATAAAAATCGGGTTCACCGAAGCCCCCCATACAAAAGGCTGAGTGAGCGTCTGCCATCCGACTCACGCCTGACCGCCCGCCCAGACCAGCCGTGGTGTTATGCCTAGAAGAGTGTTAAAAAAGGTGACCATAAGCAGAATTGGAATGTTTAAGAACAAATACAAAAACTGCAGCAGAACCACTATCTTAATGATCGCAATACGGCCGGCAAAGCTTAGAGGGAATGCTATCCAGCGAACTATCTGTTCCGCAAGGCGATCTATGGCTGGACCATAATTAGGACGGATGACCTCCGAGCCTGTGCGATGCTGAAACACATATCTGGGGGGATCCTTGCACCAGCACAATGGGAAGTCCAGCGCAAACGGGAGAGTGGTGTATGTTAAGGGAGCAACCTAAGACTTGGCCCAGTTGATTACTAGTCCGTAAAATACACCAAATCGCACCACCACCCGTATAATGGGGAGAGATTTGAAGCCGGTTCTCGGACAAATAAAAGAATATCATCTGCATATAATGAGGCCAGGAGAGGGCCTTGGGGGAATCCGATCCCTGTTGAACATGCCGCTTCTGCAGATGTCGCCCCAAAGGGTTCATCGCTATGATGAACAGCAGGGGTGAGACTGGGCATCCCTGCCTGGTGCCACGCAACAGTGAACATTTGTCTGAGAATAACCCAATTATTTTTAGCTGTGTGACAGGGTTAGTATAAAGTAGGCGGACCAAGGATAGAAAGTTTTGCAGGAAGCCAAGTTTACTGACCGCTGCCTGAAGGAATTTCCACTCCAGGGACTCAAACACCTTCTCGGCGTCTAGCAGTATTGCCGCAGCCGGGAGAGCGGGGTTCATCTGGTTAATAACAGCAAATAGTGTGCGCAGAGTCACCGATGTTGAGCGATTTGGAACAAATACCGATTGAAGGGGGGAAATGATCTGGCCAATTATGAGTGATATTCGTGTTGCAAGTACTTTTGCCAATATTTTATAATCTTGATTTAGAAAGTTAGAGGGGCCTTTATGAAGTGCAGCTATCAGTCGGTTTGCCTGGTTTGAGAAGCAGGGTTACAATTGCCTCCCTCATGGTGGGAGGCAGTTCACCCGAGTCCAATGCCTCTGCATAGACCTCCAATAGATGTGGGACCATCAGCATCTTATAAGTTTTGTAGAACATGACAGTGAGGCCATTCGTTGCCAGGGGCACCGGAGCCATTTAGGCTGTCTATTTCACTTGTACAATCTTGTCGGCACTGATAGGCGAGGCCTATTCATACCATCGCTATTTCGCTCAAGTAATCGGATCGGGCAGCGCCAGTTGGGGGTGTGGGGGGGAACATATAGTGTATAACCAAGTGTAGTAGGCCACAAAGGTCGAGAGGATATCCACGCCGCTTGTAACACAGGCACCGTCTGCTGTTTGGAGTTTTGTAATGTACATGTTGTGTTGCCAAGGGGTAAGTAGTTGGGCCAAAGTGCGTCCTGGTCTCTCACCCTCACTGTACACACAAGCGTGTATATATCTCCAGAACAACCCAACTCAAGTTCCTGGCTATCGCTCAGTACACTCTTCCGTCACTATGAGAGGCTCGATTGAATCTATACGAAGGGCGCAGATAACGAGACCTGCTTCGTCAAAATTTCTGCCACTATGCCGAGATTGTTACAGCACTGCTTCCCGAAACACTCTCACCAAATTAACTAGAGTGCCTCTCCAATTCAACATTACATGTACTGGTGACTGAATTCCACATTAAGAAGACACTGTTGGTCCTGAGGAGAACCCCGTTAATTGGGGGTTCAAAACGTGTCGACTTAGTTTTGGTCCCTTTTTTCAACCATAATATAATGACATTTATCTTCATAGCAGGGCTCTGCTTTTAAATATGTTTCTGACCAAATGAAATCATCATATAAAAAATCATTTATATGGACAGATAATCTATTATTGATATTAGGACCAAAGTATATGTTTATATGAGTGAAGGATGAATGGATTGGCCAGCGTGCGAGTTGGATGTGTTGGGAATTTGTAAATTGTATTGTATATAGCTATTTTTGATGTAATGTTTTATATGTGTACATGCAAAAAATTCATGATTTGTTTATGAAAAAATAATGCTCGACTAGTGACATAAAAGAAATAATAAACTAGTGACGAAAAGCAATAAAACGGACCAGTATGTTTTATTCATAAAGGTCGACATTAGTATCTTAAAGTGACTTCCAATACTGGCAGTTGTGTTGTTTAATTGGTATATTGGGCTTAGCCTTACTGGTTTGTAGCCATGACCCTGTGTCGCTTTCTCTCGCTCAGTAGTTTTGTGCATGGATGCAAAGGAGAGGGACCACCCCTGCCATCACCTGGGTATCTAAATCCTGCAACGCCTGCTCAGTCGTGCCAAGGTCTCTGCAAATTGTCCGTAAGACGTCAGCCTGCTTGGCTATACAGACGTCCCTGATATAGACTTTGAAAGCCTCCCATAAGGTGGCACTGAGACAGTACCAGTATTTGTTTGGAAACACTTCACGATTGCATCCTGCACTTTGCTTTTAAAAACAGTGTCAAGCAACACTTCAGTGGGGAAGCACCAAGATCTGGAGGGACGCAAAATATTCATGGGATTCAATGCCATCAGTACTGGCGAGTGGTCTGACAGGGTTCGGGGCAAATGGTTCACTTCTTGTAGCGTGATTGAGGTCCGAGGTGGTCTACCACCTATCTATGCGGGGACAAGTGCCATGTAGTACAGAATAGAACGAGAACACCCCTGTCCGTTGTGTGCCAATGTCTCCATGCATCGGTCATTAAGTGTGTATGCGATAAAGACCCAAGTTCCACTGTGGAGGATGGCTTTGTGATGTGGCTCGCCCCTGAGGTCTCAATATCCGACTGTAGCGTGAGGTTAAAGTCCCTCCCAAGTATGATAGAGTCAACCAGTATGCCAGAAATATGCATGGAGATCCCGGCGAAGAAACCCCAGGCATCACCATTTGGGCCATAGACGTTAATAAGGAGTATTTGTTTTGTGCCCAACCTCCCCATCACCAGCAAGTATCATCCTTCAGGATCACCTATCATCGTCTGCAGTTCAAAACGGAGTGTTTTATGGATAAGTATGCATACTCCATAGGAGTAAGTGCTATAGCTAGCAATGAAACTGTTGCTACCCCAGATAGCAGCAAAGCGGGTATCCGATTTGGGGGCATAGTGGGTCTCCTTCAGTAGGGCAATATGGATTTTGTGCCTTGTCATATAAGCCAACACTTGTCGTCTCTTGCGGGGATTCAACAGACCTCTCACGTTCCATGTCATGCATCAAAGCTCAATCACCCCTGCCCCCCTCCGGACCCTCCTCCAGTGTTCACAGTAGTGTGTGGTACGGCATTTCACTGTGTACAGTTCTCTGCAGCTCGCCAGTGCATAAAATAATGTCCTGCTAAAACCGAACTAATTCAGATTCAAATATCCCATATACCCACCCCTCGCCCACATCGAATAACCACCCAACCTGTAAACGGTGAATCCCAATACATAACAACTTGAAAAAAAGAAAGAAGATTACAAAGATAGGAGATCTCCTAGGGGGTCAGCAATGTCCCAAGCAGGCCACTTAAGGTGATAACAGTAGGGTATACGCTTGTGTGTAACTGCATTCAGATAAGACTGAGACAACCATTATTGCAGCAAAAATAAGAAGAAAAAAAAGAGGAAGCAAAAGGGTTCTTGTCACCATATCCTTAAAAAAAGTTTATAGATCTGTGTTCGATTAGTTTGCGTCGAGCACATTAACTTTGCCTTTCTGGCAATTATATAGCTGTAAGCAGCAAGTGATCATTTCCCCCGGGGAAGAGCCTCTGTCCAATTTGTGGCGTTTCCAGAAGTCAGCTGTGTACGCAGGCGTGTCAAAGATGGAAGTCTTTCCACTGAGCTGGATACAGAGGCGCGCCGGGTACAGCATGGCTTAACAAAGATTTGCATCCTTCAAAATGCGCTTAATATCGTGGAACTTGTGTCTAGCCTCCTGCACTACTGGCGTAAAATCAGGGTAAAGGTGCAACGACATTCCCTGAAACTGCAAGCTTCCTACCTCTATGGCCTTGTGCAGGGCAGCGTCCGGATCACGGTAATTGAGCACTCGTGCCACGATGAGACAGAAGGGGCACCAGGGGCCGATTAGGGAGCCAAGGATCTATGAGCCCACTCCACAGCAAATGTGGGGAGAAGCAGTCTCTAACAAACAGCTCAATCAACAATCGTTCTACAAACGCTTCCATAGATAAGACCAGTGTTGGTTGTCTCGGCAATGCCTGCTATCCAGAGAATGCTACGCACAACCTTGCCTTTAAATCCTCTGCCTTTGCAGCCATCGTTTTTAGTGGGTGCTCTGTACGTTCCAAGCACTTGGCCACCTCCACTTGCGTGTCTTTGATATCAGAAATATGCCATTCAGCAGTATCCAAATGGGCCTCACGCCACTCCAGCCGGCCGTTTATGGTGTCCATACGAGCACCCAGGTCATCAAAGCACACGTCTTTGGTCTTGAAGCCTGTACACATTTCCAACATTATGGCAGTAGCGCCCTCCAGCACGGGAGGTTTGGAGGC
Source organism: Lissotriton vulgaris (assembly GCF_964263255.1). NCBI lineage: Eukaryota > Metazoa > Chordata > Amphibia > Caudata > Salamandridae > Lissotriton > Lissotriton vulgaris. The sequence continues at coordinate 973,547,166 of NC_141693.1, read as the reverse complement.
CCGGGGGGTCATCGCGATCCGGTGGTTCCCCTTGTGCTGTGTCGCCTCCGGCGTCTCGCCCGGGTGTGCTAGCAGCCTCGAAGGATAGCTGACGCTGTTCTGGGTCCCCACAACCCATTATGAACTCCAGTGCTCCAGGGTTCCAGATGGCTGCCCACAGGCACTCAGACCACCACCTTGGAAGGCTGCAAAGCTGTACAATCAGCGAGGTCGCTTGGGAGCTTCACGATCAAGCCACCATCTTGGTGCTTGGCCAAGCCATGCCCCCGTAATTTTTTTTTTTTTTTTTTTTTTTTTTATTATTTGTTTATCATGCAAAAATAACAGCACATTGCAATGTACGAGGAGCCCTTCGCCTACAACCCATCACGGGCCGGCAGTGGTCTGCCTCGTCACAATCATGACACTTACATCTAGCAAGCAGCAGGACCTATAGATCAAGGTTTAGGTCTCAGTAGCAATACGGATCAAGCAGGGCAACCCCCGCCCGCTAGTCCTGTCTGCGTTACAGTGTGCATTGCGTGTATACAAACAAAACTGTACATTTTTATCATTTTCTCCCAACCAAAACCCCATCCCATGAACCCCCCCACCCCACAACTGGTCCCATGTTTGTGCTTCTCGTGTTTGGTAGTGCGCGTCCCGGTGACGGGCTATGGCTCGCGCCACGCGTTACCTCCCAGCACCCTAGAGGGTGCCTCCCAGTGTCTCGCATAGGTAGGGGTGTGATAGCGTCTCCCACCCATTGACATACTATAGTGTAGTGCGCAGCTCTATCCGGGCTCTATGTGTGGGTCACTGTCTTGGTCTTCCCCCTCCCCCTCAGTGGATGCATCCTCGTCTATTCTGGAGGTGAGGTAAGTCTGGTATAGCCCCCAGAAGTTTTTGGGGCGGCTACGGGGCGGGAGGAGCTCGCTGTATGCGTCTGCCTGAGTGTTGCAGTATTTCATGTCGCTAGACCACCTCTTCAGTGTAGGAAGGGGCCCCCTCATCCAGCACAGTGCCACTACTCTTTTCGCAAGGAGCATGCCCATGCTCACCAGCTTCCTCACCGTGACGGGTATCTCCTTTGTGTATCCCATCAGCGCGAGGGCCGGGTTTAGTGTCAAGTCCAACTCCACTATATTGCTAAGCTCTGCAAAAACGCAGGCCCAGAACTTCTGAACTCCTGGGCACCACCAGGCTAAATGCAGGAAGTCCGCCACTGGAGCACGACATCTCTCACAGCGTGGCGTGTCCCGTAGGCCGTACCTGTGCAATCGCTCCGGCATGTGGTACACCCGCTGCAAGAATTTAAAGTGGATCAAGCGGTGCCGCCCGTTCAGGGAAATGCGCCTGGAGGCCGCGCAGCAGTACCCCCACATGCCGTCGTCAATTGGAGTCTCTAGATCAGTCTGCCAGGCTAGTCGCGCTCTAGTGTAGTGTAGTGCAGTGTGCTCATGACCTATCCTATAAAGTCTAGAAATCAGTTTCTTCGGGTTCTCAGTATCTATGATGTATACCAGTTCCGGGACTTCAGGGGGTTCTTCCAGGTCGGGGCCCAATAGCTCCAGCAGCGCGCTTCTCGCCCTATGATACTGGAAGCGTTGAAGCACTGAGGCACGCTTCCCCCCGTGCGCGAGCTGTTCCCACGTCTTCACCTTCCCTTGCACAAAGAGGTCACCCAAGGTGCGTGCGCCTAATTCGTTGAGGGCCTTGTACACACCAGGCTCCGCCAATGTTGGGAGCCATAGCGCCCATTGTATCGGCATGTTGGATGCGTACATCAGTACTTTGTCCTGCCGCTGCAATATAGAATGCCAGGCATGGTTAGTGGACAGGAGAGAGTCCAGTACTCCCACCCTGCGGTCCTTGGGTCCGCAGATGGTCGCTGGAAGTGGGGTGGGATCCGCGAACAGTCGTTCCAGGATCACATGCGGGATGTCCCGGTCTCCATGAATCCAGGTGTGGAGATGGGAGGCCTGCACAATCCTGTAGTAGCGCTCCAGGTCTGGAGCAGCCAGACCTCCCTGCTCGTATGGCAATTGTAACACCTTCCATTGCACTCTAGGTTGCTTTCCGGCCCACGCCAGTCTCACTAGTAATTTGTTCATGGTCGCGAAGAAAGCCTTCGAAAGGACCATCGGGAGGTTATTGAAGAGAAACAGAAATCTCGGGAGGATTACCATTTTCATCATAGCTATTCTGCCCATCAGCGACAGCGGAAGCTTGATCCAAAGCTCCACGTCGTCCACAAGTTTACTGTAGGCAACCCCGTAGTTCTCCCTTATCATCACATCAGGATCTGTATGGAGCATGATGCCCAAATATCTCACCGGTTCTGTGGACCATTGGAGCGGGTAATCCATCTCAAAAGGCTCGGTGATAGGGGTCAGCGGGAAGGCCACTGATTTTGGCCAGTTGACCTTTAGTCCCGAGAGTGCGCCAAACCTCACCACCTCCCTCAAGACCGAGGACAAGTTATTGGCTGGGTCTCTGATGTACAACAGAGTGTCGTCCGCGTACGTGGATATGCCAATCTTGTAAGTGGGGTAGCTGATGGCTTCATAAGAGTGGTATTCCCGCATTGCGCACGCCAGTGGTTCCGCCACCAGTGCATATAGTAGCGGGGAGAGGGGGCACCCCTGTCTCGTGCCTCTGCTAATGGCGATCGGCTCCGAGACCGCGTCCCCCAGCCTGATCCTCGCCGTAGGCATATGGTAGAGCGCGCCCAGGAGTTGGAGGAATAGCTCCCCCAGTCCCAGCTTCTTCAGCACCCTACGCATGAAGGGCCACTCCACAGAGTCAAAGGCCTTCTCCATATCGAGGAAGACCGCCATGGCTTTAGTATCATGCCTAGTGTGCTGCATGGCTCCCATGACAGTGCGGATGTTGTAAGTGAGGTTCCTAGCTGGGATAAACCCTGCCTGTTCCGGGGCTACCAACTCCGGTGCTACCAGTGCCAGTCTGGTCGCCAGGACCTTAGCGTAAAGCTTAGCGTCCACATTCAGAAGGGAAAGGGGGCGGTACGAACCTGGAAGATCAGGAGGCTTGCCCGGCTTCAAGATTGTGACGATGAGCGCCTCTCTCATCGAGGGCGGCATAGCGCCGTACTCGCATATCTCGTCAAAGAGAGTGGAGAGGTAAGGCAACAGCTTGTCCTTGTATGCCTTATAGAATGCCACCGTCAGTCCGTCAATCCCGGGCGCACTTTCGGACCTCATGGTGTCTAGCGCATCCGATATCTCCTCACGGAGTATAGGGGACATCAGGAATTCCCTCTGCCAGTTCTCGAGGAACGGCATCTTAATGTAGTCTAGATAGTTATCAATTTGGTCTTCCACCCCAGTGATCTTGGTAGTGTACAGATCCTCATAGAATCTCCGAAATTCCGCTAGAATGTCATCCTCCGTATTGACTCTCTCCCCCCCCGGGGTTTGCAGTTCCGGGATTGTCTGCCTGCGCCTAGTGCCCTTCATTATCCTAGCCAGCAGTGCTCCAGGCCGTTCTCCTTCTCCATAAGAGCGCGCTGTCGCGTACTTACCTAGATGTCTAACCTCTCTATCCGCCTCCTCCTGAAACTCTTTCAGTAGGCCCTGCAAGGACTCATTCCCGAGTGGCGTCGGGTCCAGTAGCTGGCGGCGTTCACAGTCCGCAATCTGCCCCTCAAGATACTTAAGCCTGTTCCTAATCGCTTTGAGGACACTGGAGTGTTTTGCCATGACTACCCCCCTGACGTATACTTTGAATGCCTCCCAGACTGTACCAAAACTGTCCACTGAGCCTACGTTAGTGGCAAAATAGGTATCTATGTCCTCCCCCAGGTCAGCCCTAAACGCCTCATCTAGTAGTGAGTATGGCGGGAAGCGCCACGTGAACGGAGGGATCCTCTGCTTGGGAGTGGTCAGTACTAGAACTACTGGGGAGTGGTCCGACAGGGTGCGGGGGAGCACCCTGCAGCCCCTAACCATGGGGAGCAGCGTGTGTGTGGATAGCCAGTAATCTATCCTGGTATGGATGTCATGGTACGCAGAGTAGTGTGTGTATCCCCCCTTGTCTTTGTGCCTATCTCTCCAAACGTCTACCAGCCCTAGACGCAACATTTCAGCCTGCATCTGCAGAGCGGCCGCCGCCGGGCGCCGGGGGGGGCCCGCCGACCTATCCATCTCTGCATTAAATGTGAAGTTGAAGTCTCCCCCCCAAAGCATTCTATCAGCGGGGCATGCAGCGCAGTGGTCCGCCACTGCCGCATAGAAGTCAGGGGAGTCGTAGTTCGGGCCATAGATATTCATGATTAGTATGTCGTGTCCCTTACCTACGCACCTGCTCAACACAAACCTTCCCTCCGGGTCTGCTTTCAGTAGTGTGAGAGACAACTTGGATTTCGGGTTGACCCACGTAAGGACCCCCCTTGCGTGTGTGGTGAAGCCCGCGTAAGTGGCGTTGCCCTGGAGCCCCCTGTGCGCGAGCATCTTGCTGGTGTCGGGCAAGTGAGTTTCCTGCAAAAGCGCCAGGTCTATGTGGTGTCGGAGTAGGTACTGCAGCACCTTGCGGAGTTTTCGGTAATCATTTAGCCCCCTAACGTTCCATGTAACAGCCTTGAGAGTCTCTGTGTCACTCAGTAAGTCATCATGCGAAGCATCAACCATTGTCCCTAAAGAAGCATATCAGTGTCAAAGCCCTACCATACTTCACCCCCCTCCGTCCACAGCATCCGCCTACGCCCTCCGAGGTGCGCAACATTTCAGAGCACAGTTTGGACCCCCCCCCCCGAACAGTTCTGAACCCATAACCCCCATCTCCCCCCCCACCCACAGTCAACCAACCCCAACCTGGTGTGACCGAGTCCTCCAACTCTCGCTTCCCCCCGCCTCCCACAGTCACCCAACCCCCAACCTGGTGTGACCGAAGTTCCAGTGCCCCCCCCCCCACCCACACTCCAGCCCATGCAACAAATCCCCATACCAGCTCGATCCGAGCCGTAACCGCAGTATGCGCTGGGGCAGAGGTAGCCTGTGTAGTCCTTTTGTCGTCCTCTTCCCTACTAGGACTATCAAACAGTGTCCTTCCGCTTGCCCCTCCGCCAGCGCCACGTTAACAAGTTCCAGCAGTGTCTTCGAAGCTCCACATTTCACCAATGTGTGCGAGTTTTCACCCCTCCTCCCCCCCACACCCAGATTCTCCAGTACCCTCCTGTGTCTCGCATTCGGGAGCCAAGTCCTGCCTAGGGCAGTTCCAGTAGTACAAGCGCAACCCCCCGGAGGTCCCAGTACAAAACACACAAATCTCACCCACAGTTCAACGTGTAGTAGTCCAGGGCCTGCGGCAGTGCGCTCCGAGCGGCTATCTCCCTTCAGTCCAACGAGGGGAATCGGGGGTGCTGAAGCAACCGGTGAAAGCCATTGCACTGCATGCCGCCCTCTGTTCCTCAGTCTTGTTCCTCGAGGTCCCCATTACTGTTCCGCTCCGCCGTGTGTGGACTCGGACTCCCCCGGGTGTCTTTCATCCAAACCTTCAAGGATTTTTGCAGTTCTTTGGGATCCGTGAAGAAATGCGAGTGCCCCTGCCTGTTGATGCGTAGTCTCGCGGGGTAGAGCATGGCGTAGTCCAGGCCCAGGTCTCTGAGTTGCTGTTTGTATGGAACAAATCTCCGTCTCTCCTCCTGGACCTTCGAAGTGAAGTCAGGGTATAGCGATACGTCCATTCCTTCGTACTGTAGTTTGCCCTTTTCACGGGCCGCTCTGAGGGCAGCGTCTCTATCCCTGTAATTTAACAATTTCGCTATAATCGGCCTCGGGTTGGCGCCCGGGGGAGGCCTCGGGCCGAGGGTGCGATGGGCGCGTTCCACTATAAACATTGGCGAGAAGGTGTCGTCCCCTAGCAACGTCTTCAGGAGTTTTTCAATAAACAGTTCCATTTTGCCCGTTTGGGTCGACTCGGCCACACCCGTGACGCGGATGTTGGAGCGCCGGGAACGCGCCTCCAAGTCCTCCGACTTCTCCTGGATGACCTGAAGTAATCTACCAAATTGTTTACGGTCAGAGTCCCACTCGGTCTGCGCCTCCTCCGCCTCAGTGAGTCGGCGCTCTGCCATGTCCAGCCTCTCCGCGTGCTTGTCCACTCTTTCTGTCATCCGGTCCATCCGATATGCCAGCGCATCAATCTTGCTTCCAATGGCCGACATACCCTCCTGCAGCCCCTTCTCCATAGTGGTAAGCATCTCTTTTATCTCGGCGCACAGTGAGGGACTCTGGTCACTAGCCGCGTTCGGAGACTGGGCTGCCGGTTGTTCTGGTTCCTTCCGCCTACGCTGCTCGAATGTCAGCTTCGTTTGCGTCCGGTCTCCCTTGACCATCGTGAAGTTTTTGGGGAGGCAGTGGCCCTCTCTGACGGGGGCCTCACTGTGTGCCAGAGCTCCGTGCGTGCACCCTCGATGGCAGTGAGTGGCTGCAGTGGTGCTGTAGGCAGGGCTGCGTAAGGAGTGCGGCCTGCTGGGGCCCGGTGCTGCCACTGACGCTCGTGGATGTCCTCAGGAATGGCCGGTAGGTCGCCCTCCAGTACCTCCAGTATGGCCCAGGGCAGCAGCAGAAGTCCGTTCTCGCGGGGGGAGTCCCCAGCTCTCTGGAGGCTGCTCGCTCCCTCAACAAGCCCAGCTCAATTCAGGTGTGGGGATGGAAGTCCGTCTGGGGCCCAGGCCAATCCTATCTCTGGGGTGCACTGTGGTCACCACGTGGTCCGCAACCGGCCCTGCAGGCGCACCGGTGCCTCCCTCGTCGCTCCCACCGGCTCACGGGTGTGAGTCAGCACCTCCGGTGCGTGGTTCCAGGGCGTGGGGCTTTCGGTGGGCCAGCCTCCGGTGAGCGTCGTCCGACCCCCAGCCGTCCGCTCGCCTCTGCCGCACGTCGGGTGACGTCGCTCGGCCTCGCCAGTTAGGAAAGGCCGGGGATTCGGGCCTGGTCCGGCGTCAGTAGGGTAGTCTGGCAAAGTAGGGCTTCCCTAGCCCGAATTCCGCCCAAATTGCAGCCGGAGGTCCGTTAGGGATAGTGGGGACGACGCCCGCTGAATATTGGTGTGTGGCACTGCTTTTAGAGGATCTATGCCGGATAGGTGTCGGCGCTGGCTCGGAGCTCCGCTCTTACGCGTCCGCCATTGACGCCGGCTAGCTCCGCCCCCCCTGCCCCCGTAATTTACCTAGTATTAAGGAGTGTGTTTCTGTGTGAGAGATCTGTAACATAGAACTTTGAATCAGACCAACCTTTCCCGTTAACATCCATCTGTCGAATACAGCGTTCTTTAACAAATGAAATACAACGTGGTTCTTGTGCAGGATAATGCTTTGCCCTTCATGTAGTATATGCAGTATCTTTAACAATCGTGTAATTCAATTACATTGCTAAGTCTAATTTTTACGTCTGGCCCAGAAAAACCTAAATGTGTCACACTAGCCTTGTATAATTAAAAATAAATAAGCATTGCTGTGAAAAAGTGGGTCAATATTTGGGGAGAATGGTAGTCCCCCTCAAGTAATATTATTACTATCCTTGTTCGGTCTAGTAAAGGTTTCTTTAATTGAAACCTGAGCTCGTATATTGGTAGTTATGGCGCCGAGCAGACAGGCTTAACTTATTAAAAGATGTAAAGCATTTAAAAGTACCAAAACATTTAAAAAGTCAAAAACACAACACAATAAAATCTCACTCCAATTTGTAAGAATAGGGAATAATACAATAAACAAAATCACACCAAAGCAACAAAAATCCCATTAGGGGAATTAGAGATATGAATTAAAATTTTTAAAGTGAATTTTAAAATAAATAGTGCCAAAAGCTTTAAGCGCCAACTGCGGACCTAGGCACAATTGAAGGCTGACCACAATGAAGTGTGGGTCAGATACAGAAACCAGGTATGACCTGGATGTTTGGACTCAGTTTCTTAAATAGAAGTCAAAAATCCTCAGAGTGGCACGCTGTGGCCAAGTAGCGCTCCATGAGGCCGGATAGCCTTTTAACGAGGTGCTGGTGAAGCTGTTGTCTTTTGCTCGAAAGCTCAGCGTGGGAGAAAGGAAAACTTCATGAAGAAGAAAGGTTACTCACTGGCTGAATTCTTTTGACGCCTCTGCCCGGTGAAGATTTCTACTTTCAAAACTGACAGCCTAATTACAAGTTTGGTGGTCCATGGACTACCAAACCTGTGCTGGCGGTCCCTGGACCACCAGATTAGTGGTCCACCTGCTGCATTACAAATGCAGCAGTGGGACCGCCACAGAACCGCAGCAACTGCCCGGCATCGTGGATCCTACAGCGGTGGCGCGACAGTCAGTGACCACTAATTTGCTAGTGGTGCAGCTTCAGCACCATCAAGCATATTAGGAGTTTCCTCACGCCACAGGTTTCATTTTCATGGCGGTGAGGCTGCCGTGAAACCTGTCGCAGTGAGGAAACAAAGGGAGGCCCCTGTTGCCTCAGGACTATGGGATGCTGTGCCCCTTTTGTGCAGCCACCCCCTTTCCTGCACGGCATAGACTTTACAGTCCAAGTCGTGCCAGAACAGACTTTGGTGATCCCATAGTGGTGCCTGCTCCAAGACCGCAAAACTCCTAATCAGGCCCCTTGTCACTTTTTTAAAACTTGGATTCCTCCAGGAAAACAAGGCTGCAAGCTGAATAGGGCTCCACGATGCCGAATACCCTCTCAGCGTCATCCCACTGAAATGGATTTGCGGCGTAGAAAGCTTAGAATAGGAGCAACCTGAATCTTTGGCCCAGTGACAACACACCTTCATTGGATTGACTTGCCAGGTGTGTCCCGGTCCCCCAAGAGATATTTGGAGCCAAAAAGTTTCTAAGTACCAGGTTTTTTTCAGGATTTTAGAGGTCTTCAGGAACAACACTTGGGAGTCAAGACACACACCAGCAGAAGCCATCAGCAGGATCCAGGTCAGGTTCAGATGGAACTAATCTGCTGGGCTCTTCAATATAAAAGTGGCTTCTTGAAACTTTTAGAGGTGCTGTAGCCTCACAGGAGGTCATCCAACTGTCTTTTGAAATCCATTTCTTTTGTCCTGGGTCCAACTGGGTGCAGGTCCATCCTTTCACGTCTACTCACAGGTGTCAACAGCAGGTGCAGTCCTTCTGATGTCTTCCAATGGAAGCCACATGATGGCCTGACTCTAGCTTGTGAATGGGGGAGACTCCTGGCCTGTCCCTGACGAATAGAAAAAAGGCCCCAGGTGTAACCCTACCCACATTTGCAGCAGTTCATGTTTGCTTTTCAGTAAATAATCCCACACTGCTCCTCCCAACCTATATCCAACATGGCAGAACTCTTCTCTCTCTCTGTGCAGAGCCATTGTACCCACCCAGAGGTGTGGTAATGATATTGAGCAGTCCTTCCACCTCCTTGGTCACTCTAAACCAGCTCTTCCCACTGGGATTAGTGTCTCTGAGTAGATGAACAAAGGAAGGCGCTGGCCCAGGTGTTAGCTACCTCTACTTGTGACAGAGGAGGGCTCTTGAAGTTAGTCAAGTTCCTGATCCCAAGTACGTTTTCCTGAATAGCTCACAAATTCGATTTTATCATTGAAATAACTGATGAAAAGAGACTTCAATTAGATTTCTAGCTGTTTCTTAACCAAAATTAACATTATCCATTGTAATAATGTAACCCAGTGCTTTCCTATGGAGCAGCCAGCCAAACTACAGTGAAAATAGCTTTGAGGGTCTTTTTGCTGTTAGGACATGTGTAACATTACATTTCTGTCAGTCCTACTATAAAGTAAAATGCACCTTGCCTTTCGGTCTGATAAGGCCTATATATGGGGTGACTCATAATTATTTAAAAGGAAGATGTTGACCTTTTTAAAAGGGTTTAAATTGACCGGTAGAATTGCAAATTAAAAAACTCATAGGCAGGCTACAGTAGCAGGAGCGGAGCCATGTTTCACATTGTCAGTAGAGTGGTGGCACAATAAGTGCTGCGGTCCACTATTGACATTTAACTAGTATGCAGGCCATGGATACACTTTTATTTCAACATGTTTTAGGGGGTTAGACTACATGCACCTAGGCCTGGTTGACTGAGTACCAGTGCACACAGTCAGAAAACCCTCAGCATCAGTCCACAAAAAATGGAGATGATCATGCATAAAGATACATTTTCCTACAATTAGCAAAGCCAATATGTCTCAGTTTGACTTTCTGTCTCTTGGATATGTCAGTGCTTATTTTTTTGTCATGCTTTTGTGAAACATTTTTATTAGGGAAGCTGCCAGGCCCCTGCCTATATACAAAAAAACCTTGGCTAAAAGCAAAAATATTTTTGGGGTCTCAAAATACACATTTTACATTATATTAAATGGCAGCTAAGGGAGCTACTTTGTGTCAGTGTGTGTATCATTCTTGTGAAAGGACATAATGCGTCAGCCTCAGTGAAGTTAGCCAATGACTGAAATGGTCTGACCCATTGCTGTTAATTGTAGTGGGTGGAAGAAAAATGTGAATGACACAACAACAAATCAATAAACGAAGAGGATTGTCTGAAAACCCCAATAATAAAAATATTATGCATATAATTACAGTAAAATCCTATTACAAGGGAAACATTGCAATCCAATTTTAAGATTATGGGCCATTTGTAAAATGCATAATTTGAATAGGGCAGACTTGAAAAGAATACATTAAAAAACAAACTCATTGCTGTGAATGACCTTTTCTGCATCTTTATATCTTTCTTAATATTACGTAATGCTCTTGGATATACGCCATCTTATGGCACACCATAAATAAATGGGTGCAATCTTGATACCTAAGCATCATTCACCCGCCTCTGAAAATCCAAGTAGACGAATGTGACCTCTGGACATTGTGTGTATTTGGCCTCACCCTAACTGCTTCACTTAGACATTCCTTTGCTACCAACAACACGACTTCTACAGTGGGCTTCACCCTACAGCAATATTTCTGATATCTGTTCCTGGGTCAGAGAGAGAAATATCACTCACAGGTCTCTCTGTTTGAAATGCTTTTAGTCCTTTGTTACTCACAAAGCCATTGCCCTTCTCCTGGCTGAGTTGGCAGTGCCTAATACCTTTAGATGTTTCTCAGTAGGCCTTTAATGCCACAACAGCTACTGTATTGATCCCTAGGAATCAAACAATTTTTGTCATTAAGTGAGTACATTCAGTAAACAAGGTGATTATGATTATCATTCAACTTAGTGTAACTTCTCAATAAGCTAATTAATCCAGACTTAATACAATTCGTGTTAAAATAGAATGCAAATTAATGAATGTTGGCCAACATTGAATATATGAATCACATGAAAAAACATACATTATGTATAGAAGGTGGAGCCTAAAATCACTCTGCTCCACTGTCTAACAGCAAAGCTGGCTAAAATCAGAAATTTTGCATTTATTTGGTTATCAACAGTGTGCTTTCTTTTCAAGATGTGTTTCTGTAAAATTAAATGAGGTTATGTGCTATGTGTAGCAAGCAGTGGTGTGGAGTGCCACAGAAGTAAAAATAATTTATCAACAATATGTTTGGTAGTACTGCTTGTCAGCAGGGCATTTTAGGGTATGTTAACAGTACTTATTTTGGAATGGGGTATGGTGACAGTGCAAGCATTGTACACCATTGTTTCCAATGAAAGTAACATGTTAAATAGCAATATTTCTGTCATTCTCTTGACAACAAATATAGCTTTTACTCCATTTACTTCACTGCCCACAGGTTTTGCACTGTGCAATCCTGCTTCTGGGGTAGTTGACATTACATCACAAACTCTTTGAAGATTCTTCGCTGAATGACATCATATGAAAAGGCATCCTTTGGTCATTGACATCTATGTATTGGCGTTGTGCTTCATTTGACTGGTGAAATTGGAGATAGGGAACCATAAAAGGCCTGTAATACATGTTGAGCTGCTGCATAACCTAAAACAGGACTAATGTGCTGCAGAATCCATGGCTAAACCATACAAAAAGTGATGGCTTTGCGGCATGCTTGACTTGATCTCAGCCACTGGTAAGTACTCAGAACCACATCCCAACCCATCGTTATTTTGCATACCATGACACCTCAAAAAGTGGCGCATGGGACTCACATCTGGGCATACACGTCCCTCTAATGGTGACACACTAAAGTATACAAAAAGTGATGGGCTGAATGCTTGAATTATTCTCAGTCACTGGTAATTACTCAGATCGCATCCCAAACCACAGTGAAAACTCTTCTACAGCGCATGCAGTTCGTGCTCAATAACAGGTAGAGCCCGGATTGAAATGTTGTTCTTCAGTAAATAAACAGCCTAGGCAGGTACAAGGTTTTTAAGAACCAAGATATTTCTTGCTTCTTATAAATCGAATCACTGTGGTCTCTGTTTTGTTGACCCTGATGGCTTGGGACTGCCGCTGAACAGATTGTAATTTGGTATTGTAAAGTAATTTCGATTTGTTTCGGCTACATAGGAGGTTTCTCAGCTGAAGACAGGGAGAAAAACAGAGGCTGATGGAAATAATTTGCAGTTGGAGACTTTTGCAAATAATATGAAAGGCTATATATTATACTTTGCCCCTCTTAGACCTGAACACATTTTGCATGTGTAGGCCGTCAACATAGCCCTTTGTAAGAGTGATTGAATATGAGCTCATATTGAGTGTTGCTGTGCATTCATCTTTTCACATAGCAACATTATAGATGAAATCACTTTTTTACTGCAAAATGCATACATTTATATAGAAGTTCAATGTTAAAGAAAGTGCAACTTGAATTTCCAGTGAGTGATTCTTGTCACAGTCTGTCACTGTTGGACTTGGCCTTTTCTGCAGGGTCATCCTCAAACTTTTTGCCTTCGCCCTCCTGAGTTCTGAACACATTTTTGCTGGTTTTCAGGACTGTGAGGATTTTTATCTCTGGTAACCAGTGCTAAAATGCTTATGCTCTCTCCTTAACACACTGTAGAATTGACTTATACTTAATTGGCACATTTAATTTACCAGTAAGTCCCTAGTAAGGTGGCACTACCTGTACCCAGGTCCTGTAAATTAAATGGTTCTAGTGGACCTGCAGCACTGAGTGTGCTATCCGAATATGTGATGTTACAACGTGATCAAAATGATCACGATACGTAACATCGCTGTTTTTACAACACAAGTCGTTACGACTTGCGCTGGAGGGCTCCGGACTTAGGAATAGTATGATTTACTATTCCAACACCAGTCAGAGCGCCATCCAGCGCAAGTCGTTGTAACGACTGGTGTTGTAATACCCGCGATGTAAAGCAATGGCCGTGTGGTAATGGATGTTTCCCGTGCTATCCCTTAAAGAAGCACTTTAACCCCTTAACAGCTAGGACTTTTTTCTCAATAGTTAATTTACAAAAGCTATATACCGTTACATCTGTTAGACCCTTCTGATTGCGGGCATATATAAGGTTTGTAGGTTCTCCAAGAACCCAAGGTACCCAGAGCTAGCAACTGAGCTGCACGGCACAATGGGTTTTCATTGTGTATCGAGTAAAAAATAATTCTTATCGTGAAATATGTAGAGTGAAAAATAATTTTCAAGGAAACCTATGTATTTCTGAAATGGGCACAAGAAGAAGAGTTTAGGAGCAATGGTTGTTTGTACATCTCTAAATTTGTGACTACCTATGCTAGCACACGATTTAGAGGGTATTTTTCAAAATGTCTTCTTTTGTACACACTGGCTTACATTTGGAAGGCACAAATGCAGTGAAATCGGTAATAACAAATGCTCTAATATTCTATGCTCCCACATATTTTCTGATTAAAATGGTACCTCACTTGTGTGGGTAGGTCTAGTGCCTGTGGGAGAAAAGGGCCCAAAACACAGCATTGACACATGACATTTTTCCACAGAAAACTGGCCCTTTTTGTGCAAGATGGAAAGCTGTGATTTTTGGGCCCTAGCTCAGCCGGCATCTATGGAAACCTAGCCAACGTGCACATTTTCGAAAACTAGACACCTGGGAGCATCCAGGGTAGGGTGACTTGCATGGCTTTCACCAAATGTTTTTATTTTTACCCAATCCTTTGTAAACCTCAAACTTTTACTAAAAACACACCTTCTCACATTTCTGTGACGGAAATTTCTGGAATCTGTGAGGATGCACAAACCTCCTTCCACCCAACATTCTCCAAAGTCTCACAATAAAAATGGCACCCACTTGTGTGGGTAGGCCTTGTGCCCACAATAGGAACCATCCGAAAACGCAACCTGGATACATCACATTTTTCCACTCAAAATCGACCAATTTTATTCATAGCGGGTAGCTGTGGATTTTGTGCCCTAGCTCATCCCGCACCAGGGTTCCTTACATTTCTATTATGAAAACTTACGCAATTCACAGAAACCCCCAAAGTCCTTACCCCCCAGCATTACCCCACTTGTGCTGATAAAAACACTGCGCAGCATGTATGGCTGGGACCAGTGCCCGCAATATGAACAGATAAAACCCAGGTTAATGGGAACCCATCGGTTCATTTTATTTTCACTTTAATGTTATGACCCGATCATCATTCTACTAAGAGAATAAAAAAGACTTGCTGTTCGGAAAGCTTCTGCTTAGAAGCCTGGGTTTAAAATTGAATAAAGAAATTCCTCTGGTGCTGTGCACCAGAGGGGCCTTTCTAATGTCTCCACAGTGTCGGCCAGTTGCAGACAGACACACTGGGGAGGTAGTACACGTGTTGCCCATTAGCCGACACCCACACTTAGGGGTTAACCATGTCCAGGCCTGCCATTGCAGCCTGTGTGGAGTTTTAAACTGACATTTTGTCCTGTCAAAATAAACCCTTTGCAACCTCAAACCTTCCTTTTTAAAACATATGAGTCCCACCATCCCAACCCCCCCGGACAGCCCAGAAGGCAGGTACATTCTATTTAAAAAGTCGGATATATACATTTTAGGTTTTGCCTGTCCAGGTAGTGAAAAAGTCTTACATTCATGTTTCACTACTGCAAGGCCTACCTCTCTATCTTTCCCATAGAATAGTATTGGAGTTACCTTAATACCTTTAATAAGCTGTAATTTCCAAATGGGAGCAGGTAGCCAATTCATGTTCGGTGTCTTTGGAACTGTAATGGAAAATCCTAACTTATGTTGAAGTCAGATTCTAAATTGCAATCTTGAAAAGTCTACCCTGCCAATTGTTACCACCCCAGTCCTCCTGGAGTCTTGGAAGTGGGTCGAAGGTGCTCCACCAGCCTTTGTGGATCCAGGGGAACTGACACACTCCTCTGCTGCAAGGCACAACCCCAAGCATTACTGATCCATCACCAATGCTGGGTGAATTGGACTCATTGTAAAGACCTGCATCAAAGCACATTGGAACCAAACCTGCATGATCCATGTTTGGTGCAGGCCATTACATCACTCAAAAACGGCAGCCTTAATGACAACGACGGAATCCGTAACGCAGCGCCTCGTAACCGGCGCATCGCCACAACTGCACGACGAATGCCCAATGCCAGAGTTTGCATTGCAAGCCTTAATTGAAGCGATGCTTTACAACAACGCAGCACCTCGTACTCCAGCCTCGCGGCATCGCAGAACCAATACATCAGCTGTGTGACACATCTTCGACGAAGATCCTCGCAAAGCTCCGCAAACCAGGATTTAAAGTACCCCGTTCAGTGGGACTAACTGGGTCCCCGTAGCTGGCCCATGCACAGTCGCGATCAGTCTGAACTTGTAAATTTATCCCATTCTGGAGCGAACAGATAGCCACAGTTGATGCATTGTGCTTTTTGATGCAATTTTCACTTAACCATTTAAAATTGCATATATCTGGTTCTACTGGTTGGATCTTTGTTGTTTTGGTCTTGTTTTATTTATAAAAGAAATCTTGATTGCTTTGTGATTTCTGCTTGATGAGGGCTCAGACCCAATCCACCAACAGCCCAATTTCTTACAGTCACAAAATCTTTTTTTGCAAATACAGAAGATGCTATTTGATGACTTCAACATAAAATAGTAGCAGCTGATTTATATCAAAGATTTAATTCATTATACTTCAAACCAAACTTTGTATCCCTTGTGAAATGTGGATTGTTTGTAATTTCTTAATGTTCACTGGCCTAGTAATTTGATCATTTCCATAAAGTGTACATTTCTGATTTAGTTTTTCTTCCTATAAATAGATGTGGGAAGAAGCCATCGCTTTAGGCAAACAACTTGCGGAACAGTATGAAAATGAAATGTTTGACTATGAACAGCTCAGTGCATTGCTGGTAAGTTTCTTTGAATGTGGCTGAAATGTGAATTGCAATACACAAGTGTACATTTTCCTTCACTATTCTGCATTTTGCCTTGTCAGTTGACTAATGAGCAGTGAGTTTTTTAGGACTTGCTGGAGGTAATCATTGAGGGGAAGGTCTTTCCTGGAAGCCAGGATGAGGACCCATCCCTGCACTCCTGTCTGCTAATGATACCTACGATTGAATATTGCATCCGTAGGTCTCCTGAGGTTACTAGATGCACTGTGTGAACTTTGCCAATTGAATGAGACCCAGCTGCATGAATGTAAGTCAGACACAAAATCTTTTGGGGCAAGACCAATATTGCATTGCTCTTGATTTGATGGTCCCAAATCGGCGAAAGTGAAATCTTAAAATTGGCTCAATATAGTCGTTGATAAAGGAGTCTGTTGGCGGTTTATGAGGAAAGGTTAAAAAAAAGAAGACTATGGAATCTATTAATTGAATTAAGTGTTTTAATGCATTATATGGGGACACAAATCTATTGTACTACTAGTACTTTAGGAAAACAGCGCCCTTTCCCCCTTTATGCTGATGTGCTAGCTAGCACTGAGGTTTTCTTCTGCCATCCCATGAACAAAGAGTGTATTTTTGCAGAAGCTGCTGCAATAAGACTGGAGTTTGGAATAGTTTTGCCAGGACCACAACAGTCAAAGGATTGTTAGATGCTTTTTTTAAATCTTGTTTGTTTTTGTTTATTATCAAAACGTATAAATAATAATACTATTTGCAATTCATTCTAAGATACCTGTAAATAAAAATATATTGCAGAATTTATTTACATTATGTACACATTTCATGGACTTTAAAACATTAACGGTGTTTTTCATATAAGATATCAGTTTAATTCTTCACTTTACATTTTTAGAACTCTTTAACTCAAGAACAATTGACTAAAACGTTATCCTCTGAGTCATAGCAGTTGCCGTTCTGCACATAGTGGTACTATGAAGTTTTTGTCATTCAACTAAAATATGAAATACTGTTTTTCTACCTATATTACTTAGACAGTATCTTCCAACCTGATGCACTAAGCCAGGGCAAAATCACATGAAAAAAGAAAAAAATAGGAAAAATACATACTTATCATCTTGAGTCCTGGGTTATTGTATTGCATTATGCATCAGCCCCTATTAAAATGACATTGCTTAATATTTGTAAATGGTATTTATTACATATGAATTCAAATCTTCTTTGTACCTGCTAAAGTAGTATGGACTTTTACGTCTCACTTCACCTGCAATTTAGCTTTAGCCTCTTGAGTTTCAGCAAGTATGGCTACTTTTATGTCAGTGATCACCAGCACATGGTGGTCTGCATCTCTTTGATATGTAAAACATCAACAACAAAGAGAACAAAGTCCCATAAAGGGAATTTTGTATCTACTTATAATTTAACCTGTTCATCCCCGTGCTCTTTGTTTCATAGAATTGAGACAGTTATTGTATTTGCTTCCTAAAAGCTATTAAATTGGGTAAAAATGCATTGATTTCCTGACCGTTTCAAATGTTAAGGCTGAAGTCAAAAAAGGAGGGATTGACTGAGAAAGGGATGCTTTATTAACTAAAAGATTATGGACTGTGCGGTTTACTATACAGGTTTTGGTGACCAGCATTACTACCTGCCTGAAACTCATTATCCAGTTGACCAGCATCAATCTTCTTATTCAAGGCTGGCATGACCTCAAGTCTAGACAGAAAGGTTTCCTGTATAGTACTGTGTATAAGTAATCATCTGTACAGATTGTTTGCCAAAGATGTGAAATCAATGAGTCATATTTATATTTCAGAGTTAAGAGAAAACAGTGTTGCTTAACAAATATTTGTTAAATGTTTCAATGAATGTAAGCAGGTTATTAGCCATAGCAAATATGTCACCATGGAATTTCACCAATCTCACCCAGTTGTTGATGTCATCATATAGCTTTTACCCAAAAAAAGTTATATTTAATCATTAACCATGCAGAGAAATAAATCAATTAACTCAGCGCTTGACAATACTTTCACAATATGAGGATTGACCATGCGGGTGGCTTATAGATAAATAATATATCACTATCTCATGTAACTCAAATGAATTCATCTTGATTTTTGAAATGCATTGTTAACATCTATGATAGCAATTTAATTTTGTTGGTGTTTGAAAGCTTTATGCATCATACATAAAGATTTCACAATATTTCAAAAGCCACAGATTTATAACTTGGTCACACCTGGATATCTATCAGCAACACATATCCTAAATTATTTGTATTTGTTTTGAATATCATTGTTAATTAATGACCATATTTCCCCAAAATCAGGTGTTATGCTTTTTCTCAGAGACTTTGCAAATAATCATTCTAGACAACTTCTTTTGTGTGTCTTAATGGCATTGTTATAGTTATTCCTATGCACTGATGTTTCTATCTCAGACCACAGTGTCTATCATTCAAAGCAGATGTACGCTGACATAATTATATTTTGGTTCCTTAGAGAATAGAGTATTTGAGATTACCCATGGAAAGTTGTGATTATTTTTATTTATGAAATTACAAAATGTGTTACTGCTCTCTGACAGTTAGTGACTGCAATTCATAAACTATTTGTACATGGCGAAAGTAGTAGAATGGTTCATCTTTCTTCTGTTTCCTTCAAATTACTGACATATGACCTAGCCTAGCCATTTTGGCGCTTATGCTTTCTAAAATTGCACCTAATAGTATCCTCAAAGTCGTCTTAGAAAATAAAGAATATGTCTCAGCACTGATATTTCTCGACCTTCAGTCAGAGGAACTGTGTGAGTAAAGATGTATATGGGTGCTGTCCTACACCAGATAAGGCTAAGTTAGTTTAGCCGAACGATAAGAAATGGCTTCTTAGTGTTGTCCTTGGTATGGTGGTGTTAGTTCTCCAAATTACTTAGGATTTCAAACGTGACACAAACGCACTAAGACCCAAATTATATCACATAAATAGTTAGCACTCAACATTTGCCTGCCCTGGTGGACAACTACCTTTTTTAATACTAATCACTGAAAACTCAAGACTGCCACGTGTTAACAGTGAATGAGAAGCACAAATAGCCTGTTACTAACAGTAGAAAATGTGAAAAGCATGCTTATGTTTAAAAGCAGTTAATTGTTTAAATGACTTAGTTTGGAGTTTGCAAGCAAAATCATTAGGGAAATTGCCACTCTTTGCATCCTTTTCATCTCACCTTCTAGTTCAGAAAATTAGATAGGATTTTAATAAAGTTCCCCTAAAAATGCTTTCATTTGTCTGCACTTTGTCCCAATCACAATCCCTTCGTATTAACGTGATGCATTTTATTCTCTTTTTATAACCTTTTAAATTAACCAATTTAAGCCTTCTCTATTAAAACCTAGCTTCATTTAATTTTCCCTTCATGCATGAATGCTTTGTTGCCCATTATAATAAATAATACATGTTGATAACTGTGCCAGAATATATGCATGTTTTTGTAGGTTTGTAGGGCTCTCTATTGTACAGCACAATCTTGCTGCATAGCGACATTACATGTCAAATATTTAAAACTTTATGTATATAGAGTTTAAGTGAGATGCTCAGGAGTTATGACTAGAAGCCAGATTCCAAGTTGGCAGCTTAGTCGCTAAACCACATATTCTATAATGCTGTATAAAACATCGAGAAAATATGAGTCAACATTACATTTTGTGGGGCAAAAACAAAAGTTTGATGGGATATAACGTAGCAGGGTAAACTGTGAACATGATGAAACTTGAATTAACTAAATGAGTGTTTCTTCTTTTTTCAGAAAAAACAAGCACAGTTTTATGAAAGTATTGTGAAAGTTATCAGACCTAAACCAGACTACTTTGCTGTTGGCTATTTTGGTCAAGGATTTCCTACTTTTCTCAGGGTATGTATTTTAAGTATTTGAATATTGCGGAAATGTTTGTAGAGTGTGTTTTAATTGGAGTTATCAAAAGTAAAGCACTGAAATGCTGAATGTTACGAAACAATGCTAATCATTAAATAAAAACGTTGTGGAATGAATATATCTTAGGCAAGTGGATTGTAGAATTCGGATGAATTTGAATTTCCCCTTTTCAACTTCCATAGGATTCTTTGCTCTCCTCTAAAGAATAAACAGCTAAATGGAATTACACCAAATCTAGAACTTTACTCAAGAAAATACCATTTATTTGTTTTGTGTGAATATGTATAGTAGTGTTTGCAAAGTTAGCATTACAGAAACATGTTTAAGGTTGACGTGAAAGGGGTAAAAAGTTAGAGATCTCTGGAACTTTAATTTGTGCTTGGCTCTGCACACCATGGGTCAACACATCATTCAAAAATTGATCAGTTCTGGTTGAGAGAGTTTTATTTTTCTCCTGTCATTGCACTGTGGGTCTACAAACACAAAGCAGGGTCCTAAGGAAGTAGATATAGCTTTCTCTGACCCCTTGGCTGAAGTGGTGGTGGGGGGGACAGTAGACCCCCTTATTTTAAAATAAATAAAGTAAATTTTGAAATGGGGGTAATCCATAAACGGTTGCCCTGTGAAAACTGCCTAAGTGTCTAGAAGACCCCAGCATCCGCTCCTGGTCCCATGTTGGACACTAATCAGGTTTGCCAATCCTAGATCACTGTCTGAAACGCCACACAGATTTGGGGGACCTTGCTGGAAATCCCGCAGTGTTTGGGGAGTTGTTACTGGGCCCACTAATTGGTGTGAGTTCACCAACAAGGGTCCAAAAATATAAAAAAAATAGATCATCCTACTCTTGGCTTTCAGAAGGCGATGCACAGAAAAGGTTGGACAGAAAGTTGGGCACTGGGCCTGCCTGAAAGCTAGGCCCTGTGGAAAATGTACCCAACGCATGGCTGAAGGGGATTGGCCGCACACAGCGGATTAGGCCTACAGCCAAGTCCCCTATGTGTTCCGCAGGTGTTGGGAACAGAATCTGTGCTTAACTGTTGGCTTTAGTACATGATAAAAAACACATCACTGCAAATATTGTCAAAGAGTAGTTATGTTTAGTTGTAGTTATACTACCTTGAATTATGTTGAAAAACCCTCAGAAATTCACTTATAAAGTTACAGTTCTAGATCTGAATTAAAACCGAAAAACCTCTGAAATTCACAAGTTATGGTTAGCCCCATAATCCATAACTCATACAACACTCATGCAAACCATAAGGCACACAACAAACGCAATGCTTATAGTCTCACAATATGTATACCAGTAAGTTACTACATCTAAAAGCATAGAATAATTAAATGTTCAAACCACCAATGCACTACCCTATTTCTCAGCCTATACTTCGCTCAATATATCTTCTAGCCCAACCTTCTGACTCATCTCAAACTTCTTCTACTACTCCTTCCAATGCACTACCCTTTCTCTCATCCTATACATCTATCAATATATCCTCTACATCCACTCTCTCATTTATCCCAAACCCCATACCACTACTATGATTGCCAAAATAACCCTTTCTAGACTCTCTCCTACTCTACCCCTCCTTGCATCATCTGATACCTCTTTTACTATACCGATCCCCTAAAACAAACCTTTCTAAACTCTTTCCTCTGAGTCCTCCCCTCCAAAACTTCTTTTTACTTATCCAAAAGCCTCCTCCTATTGCTAAGACTAAATAAATAAAAAAATATTTCACTCTTTTATCCCTCCACTATCCTTTTCAATCGAAATTAACAGACTAACATGTTCACTTCTCAAATTCCATATTAAACTATACTAATATACCTAATATACTACCCAAATAACTGAATAACACATCCACTACTCAAATTACTTCATATTTTGTACTATACTAATTTTCAACAGTAATTCTTTATGGGTTCCGGAGTGGCGTGCCAGCGATTCAACACCCATCATGGGTAACAAGTGCTATATGAATGCAAATCTTTCTTCCCCTGTTATCCCTCCGCTATCCTTCTCACTCCAAGTAACTGACTAATATCCACCACTGAAATTACTTCATATTTCACCATATTAATTCATCACTAATCCTTTGTAGGCTTCCTGAATAGCGTGCGTCAACAAGCGCTATATAAATACAAACCTTTGTCCTCCTCTATCCTTCTGCTATCATTCCAAATCCAAATAACTGACTAACCTATCCACCACTTAAAATGTACTTGCATGTTTCACTATACTAATTCTACACTAATCCTCCAAGGGTCCCAGAGTAGCGTGCTACTCGCCGAAAAAGCGCTTTGACGCCTCATCAGGGGTAGTAAGCGCTATATAAATACAATTACAATACAATACAATACAAGGTAATGTGATATTTAATATCATTTATAACATTCTTTGTGACGTTTGTAATCTTTCCCATCTAGGATGAAGTCATGAGCACTGCATTTTGTGTGGAAGTGGTTTGCATCGTTGTTGTGTGAGTTATTGATTGTAAACCTAATCATAGTTATGGTTAAGTTTTATTTCCAAAGGAAATAGCTGTTTTTCAGATTTTCTATAACTATATGGGTGCTAAGCAAATGTGCATGAAACGTGGGCATCGCTAAATGTGCCCACCTAAATTTTGTAATTTCTTGTAAATCAATCAAAGGATGTAAAAATTATTTGAGGTGAATTAAATGTAGCATTTTTCAACTTACCATGCCTGCAGTAAATCTCTGGTGGAGTATTGCTGCACCCTTATCAGTTTGATATTTAGGAACAGGAAATACACTAAGGAAACAGTCTTTTTTACTGTTTGCCCTGTATTTTCCCCAGATTTAGGGCCCTTTTCATCGGGCAAATTCCACCAGAATTTTCTAATAAAAAAAATGTGGGAGTGTGCTGTTCCAGCAAAGAGGTAAATCCAATTCTGCCAGTAACCTTCTTTACTAGCTGAATCGGGGGTTCTCGATTCTCAGTATGAGTACCTAACATCAAGGTTTTTGTTGGATTATTAAATCACTTTTGGTGTAGCATATTAGGAAATAGTCTAAAACTTCCATCATCGGTTGAACGTCCACAATGCTTGTAAACTTCATGTGGCTTTTACAGTTTTGCAAATTGCCAGTGTTTGTTTCTTGCTGCTTCCAAATTGTGTTAGGATGGAAGGGACTGCTTTGTACCATCAACAAAACGAGCAAAGCATTTAATCCTCAGAACTTTGAAACTGTGCAACAAAACATTGAAGCTTTCCTTTGTGTCTGCTATGCTTACTGTAATGTGCAGTCATTGCCATACATGTATCATTATGTTCAGTCTGCTCTATTTTGTTCACTAATGCAATAATAGTGGGAACCATTTTAGGAGATATTATTCACATCAAAACGCTGTAGTATGCGAAAGTCAAGCCTTTGCGAGTTTCTCATGACAACATTATAGTTACGGTTAGCTTGTTTGTGACTCTGGTTGGCTAACAAATTAACGTTTAAAGAACAAATATGTTTGTTGTGGTTATTTTCCCCTGCAAATTCTACTCCTATCCTAGACTGTGGAATTTTATACATAACCTTGACAACATATGTTACGGTCTGCCCAATGGTACACCAGTGTCTCCAGCACCACCCTATGTATTGCCTGACTTTTCAATATGCCTAACCCGAATGTATTCCTTTAAAATTGGGGAATCCCATTTTTGCACTGGTGGAGTTTCATCCAGCTCTGTTGATGGAAACGCTTGATCTTGTGGTCCATCCACCAAAGGTCTATAAGGTCACTAGGGTAATCACTGTGCACCATTTGAAGCAGGGTGGCGTGACTGATTTTCCCTGCCAGGGTCCACCAAACGAGGCATAATGGAACTGGGTGAAGGAAAGAAGAAATGACCCAATGGTCAGGGAGAAATCTCTCTGTACATTCTGGCCACTAATTATCTGGTTTTATTAAAAAAAACTTCCCCTTTGCAGGCAAAGCGATCCCCACCAGGCAGGTGGAAGAGTTTCCTCTAAATTAGTGGAGGCCAGAGCTGCAGCTGACATTGCTGGCTTGTTGTCCGCCTGCCAAATACCAAATGAACTCCTTAGTCTGTACAATGCAGTTGCTGCTTATGTAATATGTATACGGATAAGTTTCCATTTCCAGTACTGCTGTATGTTCCAGGTTGGTGTAGTCCTTGGTAAACACCAATCCAGGTTCCTAGTGGGTTTTCACTTCAGTCAAAGGTTCCTCTTTATCTCAAGCTGCTGGCATTGGGAGAAGCCCACTTAACTCTTCAGTCTTTAGTTGATACCTCAAGAGTTAACTGCCACTGATGAGCAGTACACTGCATTGAATGATTTGTGTAAGCTGTAATGATAATGTGCCTGGTGAGCAACAGGACCTGGAGTATTGTTGCTTCTTCATAAAAGTTAAATAAAAATTCCCTTCCTGACATCCTCCCCAGACATCTCCTGTAACTATACTACGGGAGCTATCACCTATCTGGTGACAATTTATCCCAAAGGAAAGCACCACAATTTAATTTTTCTGTGATTTTTTACCCTAATACCAAGTGGGGCTGTGTGCAACCTCCCACACCACAGCAGCTAGTAGATCCTTCTAGCAACAGTTACATGAACATTGCTAGTACTTGTTCTCACTGGAGGTGGATTTTACCTTCTGTGTGTGAATTCTACTCTTCCTCTTATTCCAGGGTATTTATTGCGTTTCGTCAGTAGTAATTTCTGTTATTTGTGTTATGATCGATATGATGGTCTCTTCTCCCTCAAACTTTCTTTATCATTCCAAGTTTTAATTGATTCTTAGACTGACTTTCCAGTCTCATGTGAAGTTGAGATTTGTTTTTAAAACTAGCTTCCCCAATACTTATAACTTCTTGTTGTGGCTATGAATGCAGGCAGGGCACATGTTAACAAAGAAAGCTCAGACGGCCGGAAAAATATGGGGCTCTTTGGACGATTCCTGTGTCACTTGCCTACGAAGCCGTTCTGTGCTGAAATGTCAATATTTATTCAGCTGTTTGGATTTTTACGCTACATTGTAACATAATTTACAGGAAAACTGATGGCCTCTTCTATTTTCATATAACGGACTGCAGAAGGTCCTTGTCTCATTTCATACTGTTCCACTAATTGCAATTGTTAATACAAACATATTCCATCCAAATACTTGTGTTCTGTTCTGCAGCACTCTTGGTTGATGGTGATTGAATGATCCATGATTAATATTTTTATTATTTTTTTAAAACACGTACTTGGTGTCCCTTTCTTTAGCTTGCAAATTTTCTTTATACTTAGCAGCATTTTCATGTTATCCATTCGTCATTTGTCCTCAATTTATTCCCTTTTAAGGCTTAAGCCAATATTAGTGTTTCAAAGCAACACGTGAATTGAAATTCCATCCTTCCTTCCTCCACCTCACTCCTCCGTGGCCATTTTCAAAATTGTTGCTCGTAATTCCTCACCACCACTTTAACACCGTAAGGCTTTTGACTTACCTCTTTTTACAGGAGAGTTGGCCCTGTGTACATCCTGTAATGCTAGAGGAAAATTTGCGGCTCCTGTTCATTTTGAAAGAGCTTGCCTGTGTTATTTTCTAAGTAGTTTGTTGGGCATTGTGTGCTTTTCTGTGGCCTCCTGTCTTTGTCGTCCACAAGGGAAGGGGATCTTTCTCCAATGAGAAATCAGCGTGATTGCTACTCTGTGTGGCAGTGTATCTGCTTCATAGTGTGAGATACAGTCCTGGTTAGCACAGTTGTGCTGCCTGCCATTGTCTGTACATTCTCCATTCTCTGCACAGCTCTTCTAGCTGTCCTATTGTTGTCCACTGAGCAAGTCTAAGGGTCTTACATAGACCTGGGACAGCCTTGCGCATAGTAGCTGCATATCTATCAACCTTTTATGACAGCTTGGCGTGTAACGCTCCCAGTTTCAACTGGAGGCTCCTGATTTTTTAAACCTTGAATAGCATTATTTCATCAGTTAGCCAAGCATTTGACTCTTTATTTACAATGAACACTGGGTGATATATTTAACAAAATAATATTGTCTTTATATGTGGAATCTCTCGTGTCGAGCTCTTTTATCCACAGTAAATCTATTTTTCTGAGTGCTGGAGTGATAGCTCAGTCAGTCGAACATTCATCAGTCAGGTTCGTTTGAATCCAATGTTTATCCTTTCTTCCTCCTATAGGCTGGCAAAATAAGTGAACACTAACTTCTATTGCTTACAGCGCTGTGTAAAAAAGCGAATTATATGCTGTTTGCTTAGATCACTTCGGTTCTATATCTGACCTTTAACCAGAGTCTGTAGAAGGTGAGCAAGCGCGAGACGCCCCAGGGTGGCTGTCACTCGCCGAAGGTGGGCAGGTTGAGATGTAAAATAGCTGTCCCGTTAGCTAGACAGCCAGTAGGTTGATGCATCTGGAACATCCATACCTCCTCAAATTCTGCAGAACTTTTTAATTCAAGTGCAGTTGGTGTCACTTGTGGACCTGCAGCCAATAAATGCATGTGAAGATCTGGCTTAGGTGGTTTGTGATTTTATTAAATTTACTACATTGAAGTCTTCTATGTAACCTACTGTGACAAATCATTTAAAATGACCACTAATGACAGTATACATAAATCATTTTGTTTAAGAAATGTTCTTAACGGATGAAATTAGAGCTGTGTCTAGTCGCAATAGAGATCTGACAAACCCACAGCATATTGGATAAGCGCTTTAAATTCGTATTTGTGTGAAACATGTGACTTTTTTTAAGTTGCACTCTTCCTCTTGCAACAATTGGCATAAGTGCAGCCAGCGCATTGCACCTGGGCCCAGGGGCCTGAGGTGCCATCTGCACGGGGGCGGCTCCTCCACTAAGGCGGAGGAACGTAACCCCACTTCTCTCAGAGCAGGAAAAATAAAATAATAACTTCGTTATTATTTTATTTTTTGTAGTTTTGGGGCTGGTTTAGGGCAAGGCGGGGCTGGAGGCACAGGGTGGGAGGAGTGGTTTACATACTCAAAGTATGCATAACCATTTGGCCAGCCGTCTTGGGCCGGCTTAACAGTAATGCGCATGTCAAGGCATGTTCTCCACCAGGCTGTAATGCACTGCCTGGTGAGGAACGTGCCCAGCCTCCCATTTCCCTCCTGAGCGCCGAATACTGGCACTCAGACCAATCACAACGCTGTAAGGCTTAGGAGAGGGAGCCTGCTTGCTTCCTGGTTCTCGCCCTTGAGGGACGACAGAGGGAGTCGCGAAGTGGTAAATGTTTTTTTTTAATTGTATTTTTTATCCCCCACCACCTCCCCAAGCCTCTCCACTGTGGTTCTTTACCAGCTGCTACTGCATATGCACCCCAATTATGGCTACATGTCAGCAGGGGATGATGGCGCGTTTTCTTTGCCTGCATTAGGGCCCCTGGCATCCGTGCTATGCTGCTGCTGGCAGCATTTTGACCCTGGTGCATGCATCTCTGTGAAGATTAATCATGCTAGGATTGCAAGAGCAGCAGCAATCTGCCTTGAATTTACAACAAGAGTTTGCATGCTCTGGGCGCTGAGCCAGCCATGACATTTACATTCAGGGTTTGTTCTCAAAGTACAGCATACAATTTTCCAGTTGAGGCACTGAGCTATCTGTATATTAAAAAGTGTATAATGCAAAGTAAGAAGCGAAAGAGTTTTCCAGCATTATTAATATTGTGCTGTTTTTTTCCCTTCACAACTGAATAATTTCTTGTTACTGGAGCAAGCTCTATATTTTCTTTCATGAGTCATTTGTCAAGGGTCAGTTTGTGGTATGCATTAGCAAGTGAAGCTGACAAATCCTATTGCCTGTTTAATTCTTTAGTGACATCAAGATTTGTGTCAAAATGTTTTTCATAATTTAAAAGGTACCTACCCTGTAAGGATTATTATAATTATGTCAACCTTTCTAAATATTGTGTACGGAAATGTGTGATGTCATCATGTTTTTAATCCACGTTTCCAATAAGCATATTACATTCGTATTAGTGGAAAATGCCCTCTGTGCGCCTACAGTTTCATTTTTTTATGTTTTGTCCTTCAATAATGGGCTCAGCCTCGTATACACATTTCTGGAAAATATATTTTTAATCATCTGATTCCATATCATATTGTGTCTATCTTTTCACCTAATTTGTAATATTTAATTTGAAGTAAAGCGTTTGACAAAAATGTCCCACATCCGCCGTAATCGCTTTTTCTTCATTGAAGTCTGATTTCATTTTATTTTAAGTAAATATTATATGTTGTTGAAGTGAACTTCAGAAAGCCATATGGCAGCATGCAAACGAAACGGAACTCCTCCTATCCAGCAAATCCCACAAAAAACAGCCAGCTCCCACCAAAGAAACACATAAAAACAATTTGGCTAATACAAAGAGCAGTCAGTCACACACAACATGCAAAGTAGTAATTAAACCACAAATGGCATCAAGACCACAGATGGCAGCACATTGAAGCAAACCAAGCCACAATGACTTTTATAGGAGAAAAATACACCAGGGCAATGAATTTTCTAGTTTAAACAATAAAAACGTATTTTTCATGTTTATTCTTTGTTGATTATGTGTTTGTTTTACAAGATGAAACATGAACCTACAGTAAAATCTAGCAGGCGTGCTCTCTCGAATGAAACTCAAGTCATCGCGAAAGTTCACCAGAGTCGCATGTAATGAGTTTTTAGTGACACTACTAACTCAATGGCCATTTGCAAAGTCGCCGTTGAGCGTTCCTCATTAGCAGAGATTTTGCATTTGTTGACAGCAGATGTCCCTAACTTCAGCCTCGGCTTGCTTGTGAATTCCTGGAATGAAGAAAGCAGTACACAGTCTAGAAGGTGATGACAGGTTAGCTATTTATAATTTGAAAATGGAAGTATTGATCTTAGCTTGACACAGAAGAACTGTAAGCACCTCTCCGTTTACTGAATTGTAAAGTCTGCCAGGATAAGCCACCAATCCAAAAACCTTGTTTTATTGTTTCACTCATCACTACCAAGACATCAGAGATTATTTATTCAAGCGTGATCTCAAAATATCTGTGTTATTCATTGGAACTGTAACATGCAGTTATAGCCATTGGGGCCTTTACATAAAACATTGATTTGACCTCAAAAGATAAAAACCTAATTTCATTTACTATATACGTTTTAGTATTTATAAGAATAAGATTTTTGTATTCTTGATCCAGTTTAAGAGAATTAATGAGATACTCATGATTCCCACAGGTGGATATATTATCTCCTCCACAACTTCTTAACCACATGCGCGCTGCGTTGATTCTCCTTCTATGCTGACTTTTTAAAAAACCCATTGTTCATGACGAGCTGGGCTCGTCATCAGTGTTTGAGGAGGCTACACCATGACGAGCCCAGCTCGTCATCAGCCTCGAAGGGGTTAAGGACTCTGCAGAAGTCAAATGCTAGCCTACAATAGAATGGGACATAAACAATAGCTGGGAGATTAGGGATACAATGGGTCATAATTCCTACCTAGATATTTTCCCAGTGAATAGTTCTGCCACCAGCTAGCTCTTTTTCCAGAAGGTTACGTTGCAGCCTCTACCAACTCTACTATGGTAGATATTGAGATGGTGCCATCAGACGTAGCTGGAGTCGGTAGAGTTGAAGTACAGTATAGAGCTCCTTAGAAAAATGTGCCATCCTTCATGTTTCATTTAAACTTGCAAGCTTTTCTGGGAGAATTCTGGTGTCCTCTGGAAGTTACCCTGAGAGGAAGCTCAGGAACCACATTGCACAATTATGAAAGTGAGTCTAGAGAATGTGGGATATTTTGAATCCGGGCTACCTGAAAATGGCATTCTACTTCTTATTTTAAAAACCCATGATTAGCCCACTAGCGCTCAAATGTCTTCACGAAGAGGGTTGATTTACGTAAGGCAACAATACTTGACTGAGAAAGGGATACAAAGACAATTCTGTTTACCTACTTTTATCTGAATATGTGTCCTCTAGGAGCTATTTCCTGAAACTGGTGGTGCCTGTGATCCAGCGGGTTACCAGCAACCGGTAATTCAACATCACATACTCACCTGGGCCAATAAAATTCATTCACATCACACTGGTAATATCCGCAGGGGTCATGTTTTTGTAATTCTCTAGATTAGTTATTTCTTGTTCCTAACTAATCTTTCACTGATCAAAAAGTTCTTTCCTCTAGTCAATGGACCATTAGTTGAACTAGTTGATGGTGAAATGACATAAGATCTCAATATACTTACACATGGGAAATGATCACAGAGTCGGGATGTATTTTGAACTTTTATCTCAGATTAATTCATGTGAACTACTTTCACAGTACAGAAGAGGCTCCGTCTCTCACAGGAAGGAAAATTCAAACAATCAATCAAATGCATTCATTTATACTTTACAATGACACTGCATTAACTAGAGAGGATAGAGAGAAAAGCACATAAGCGCATACACAGATATATTTATAATTACCAAGAATGGTGTGAGAACCAACTCCTCCTCGAGATTCTTCCGCGATCTTCTAAATTAAATTGCTTAAGATAATTGGTTCAGCAATTCGATTCTTCTCAGTATCTCCGTCTGGGACTGCTCTGTGTTCTTGGACAGCATCCCGGTGTCTCGACTAACTAACTAATGCTACCTCAATTACACCTTCTGTATGCTTGTACCACCCATTAATGTTTCAAATTTATGAAACGTCTAACTCTGATTGGACCGCCAAGGGGAGGTGTTCATCACACCATGCTTATTTCCCATTATTTTCTTTCAGCTCTTTGTTTAAAATCCCACCCTTAAGTTTTATTCATCAGTTTTTATTCCCACCAGAATTCACAATGTAATTGTCACATATTAGAGGGAGAAAAACAGTAGTTCTCATGCATTTCATTGGACTGTCTTTCTGGTTCCCTTGAAAGTAGTCACTTGCAGCCTTGGCCGAAATTCAAGTTAGCATCACGTCTTTCAGTTTGAGTTCACTGCGCATGTGCGGTAGAACGAGAGGGACCAGACTGTGGTTCAGGACTCCAGCCCCTAACAAGCACTATCGAAAAAATCAAAAGACAAATGTTAAAATCAAAAATAAATGGTTTCACTGTTACAACCTATCTCTACTCTAATCCCATTTACTTATTATTCCTGCATTAGCATTAGTATAATAACTGGGTTTAGTTTTTCAGCAAGCAGGAGGCAAGCATGTGAGTTTCAAGCAGCCATTTTATCAACTACTGCGCAAGTGCAGAAAGTTTCCCTCCAAGCATAGATACTCCATACTAGGTAGATGCAGTAGACGCATGCGCAGTGAAGAATTCCGGTTAGCGGCCGTTTTAGCATCACTCTTGAGTTACTGGTTAGTAAGACACATAGGCAAGCTTCAATCTCATACTTAAATGTTGTGTAAATGCATGTTATTTCCACAATACAGGTTTTAATCCGGGATAGCGGTAACTGGAGAAAATTCCATTCAAGCAAGTCTCTTTTTCACGAGTCCATGCTCCATCACCTGTTTCATGCCATGGTACACTGGAACAATTTATCAACTCTGAAAGGGAGAAGTGACTTCTCATTAGAGGAATCTGCTTCTGGATAGCCGGAGGTCAAAAAGACTTGATAATGCCCAGGATCAGATATGGCAGTTAACGGCTGGGCTACTGGAGAGCTCATGCCAGTTAAACTACAACCAAAAACTTCAAGAGAACTGTGACAAGGGCAAAAAGAATTGGTTTAAAAAACTTTTCAAGAGATCATATTTTTTAACGGAATATTTGCCTCAACCGTGGGTTGGCTCCATTCCCTACTGGATAGTGCAACTTACCTTATTAATGCTTGATAAAGCAGAAATATGTTCAAGTGCTCATTCCCACCTATATGATGGATAGACATTCATAGAAATCCTTTCCTTGGCAAGTCCCATCTCCTTTACACTGGTATGCTAATAGTTTCCACATTATTGGCAGCAGAGTGCTCTTCATAACCTCAAGTAGTTTTATCATAAACTGTTGATGTGATGTCAGTTAGTCAATTCAATTCAATTCAATAGAGACTTTATTTCGGTTTTGATTCAAACCATAAAAGCACATATGCAACAAAGCAGTTTAAAAATTCAATATGTAAAAATAAACTGAAAGTGCAGAAAGTACAAGGGTCAGTTATTTACATACAATAAATACCTTCTCTAAATTTATTGCACCTCGAGGGGGGAACTGGTTTCTTAATTTGTTACCCTTCCTTAGCTCCAGCGCGGCTACACAGATCCTCGGACAAGATATAGGAATAACTGGTAGCACTGAAAGGCTTTCCAGGAGGGGAGGGAAGGAGGCTAAACAGCTGCTCTCTAGATGGACTGGTGAGCTGGTGGGCGCTTTAATATCCGACCCCCCTCCTACACCAAAACTCTGAGTAGGACAATTTCCCAAGCTTAATTCATCAAAACCCCACTTGCCTGCACCGAAGGACTCCACTCGAAACCCCCCACAATACCCGCTACCTCGGCGTCCTCCGTAGCCGTCTTCAACACCGCCCTCACATCGACCGAGGCACCATGGAGACAGAGAGAGGACTCCGGAGCTCCGTGCGGTAAACGGAACCCGGCAATGTAGATTTACCGTCACTGTCGCCAGAAATTTAAACACAAAAGGCTCTCACAGGTCCCGGAGACCTTTACACACATCTCCGTGTTCGCACACTCTTTTCCATAGCGGGAGACGATCCTGCAGGGGGATCAACACGGAGCACCGCGGCGAGCTAGCTTGCCGCCGCCACGTTCTTCTTTCAGTGAATTTCCAATGGTCTAATCTTTTGTATTGTATTGTATTGCTGGAACTTTAACCCCTTTGATGCTTGTGACAAGGGCAACTCGTCATGGGTGTTACCTGCGCTGTGCGTTTGACGAGTTGACCTTGTCACATAACATGGGATTTTAAAAATTGCAGCGGAGCACGGGAATGTGCTGTAGCAATGATAAGGTTAAAAAAAACAATTTATGAATATCTGTAATGAATTTCTATTTATACCTGATTGTTGGATCTATTACTATTTATCGTATTTAAGTAAACTTGTTGCTGAAGTTTTGTTAAAGTATTGAGTGGGGGATAAAATGGGTAGAAGCTCAATGAAAATGGTATTAAAAATAAAAGGAATTAGGACTGTGGCGAGAAAAGGCAGACGAGGTAGGTAATTCATTGTAAGCATGTATTCCTTTATTTAGGAATTGAGAGCCCTAACTAAGTTTTCTTTGTCCTATGTTGGATCGACGTATGCTGAGTACAGCAACATGTGAAATGTTTTTTGATTATTTTATGATCAAGTTTTGCCTCTCATCCATATTTTGTTTTCTCTTTCACTGGCATTTAAAGGAAGAACGTAAACCAAATAACTTTTCTTTAGAACGCTTTAGGTTGTATCTGTCAGCCTGTATCGCTGAGTGCAAATACAAGCTAATCAAGCAGAAAGCCAGGTCTTATTATAGTTATTTGGTTTCATGACAGATAGCGGTAGAAGTTGCAGAAGCTGTTAGGCGTATAGCTTCAGGTGGTTTGTTTTAGTTTTACTTTACTTTAAGGCTGCTGCTGACTTAATTTCTGCTTCTCATTTGTTTCTAGAACAAAGTGTTCATTTACAGAGGGAAGGAATATGAGCGTCGTGAGGATTTTGAAGCTAGATTATTAACCCAGTTCCCCAATGCTGAAAAAATGAAGACAACCACTCCACCAGGGGATGACATAAAAAACTCACCTGGACAGTGTATCCTTGCAAAAAAATCACAGTGCCTTTACGTGTGAATATGGTTTACATAAACGAGTTAGCAATTGGTTGGGGCGATTTAATATGCTTCTCTGTCACAGGGTACACAGAACCTTTTCTTTCTAGCAGTTAAAGCGGGGAATTCATCTTGTAAAGATTTTTGTCACCAAACGCAATGTTTATCCTTAATCATTTTCCTTTAGACGTCCAGTGTTTTACTGTAAAACCTTTACTTGAATTGCCACCAAACTTTCAGAACAAGCCAGTGTCAGAACACATTCTCAGGTAATATATGTATTTTGTGTGATGGACACCCACTATTAGTACCAAATGAACTTGTATTTGAAGGTGTGTTGTTCATAACTTAATCATTATACATGTCAGTATTACTGTTTAATGTGTGAATCCAGATGCACAGGACTAGAGAGCTGTACATTGGAGAATGTGTATGAGAGTTAGTAATTCTGCACATCCAGGAAAAGAAAAGGAGGCTGATAACAGAGGCGGTCCAGTATCATGGAGGGTCACACAAGAATGGGGTGTCTCCTGAAGAGATGGCTTATCAGTTACTTCTCATGTATGTGATCGATGACAAGTTCATACCTGAAAATGTGCATAGATCACAATGTTGCAGGGTTTGACATAAGCATTTGTTTACAGGCTAAGTAAAGTATGGCCCTAACACACATTTGAAACACGAACAGAGCTGACACTTTACAGTAGAAAAGTGATTTCACTTTTCCATTTTAACAACTCATCATTACACTGATCATTAAAAAAGACATACACAGAGGATCATTAGAAAGTTCTCAGTAAGGGGTGTCTGTGAAAACATCAGCACTTGTTCCATTTGCCAACCTCTCAGCTTCCCTGCCGCATGTAGAGGTTGGGATCGGCTGGGTTTCTGATCCCATCCAACAGTTCCAAAGTCACTATTGATAGTCCGCTTTCTCCTGTGTTATGCCTTTTGCTATGCAGTATGTCCATTGGATTCTAAGTAGTCTTTGTGCTGAAATTCACTTGCCCACCATGATGATTTTTAGTGTGGAAACATCTATTCCGACGAATACTTATTATCTACAGCGTAATCCTTAATGCGGTAATCTTGCTCTCTGTTAAGCAGTGCTGCAGGCATGACTATACATGATGAAATGCTGCTCATAAGTTACACTCATTATGCTGCCTGTCCTCGGAATCTTTGCCACACTATGCCTGGAGAAATGAATTCAGCACTCTTGTTTTGAGCAAAGTCTGACGAGGACACAAATGATATTTAAACGTAATTCCTTATACATTATACAATTTATTTCCAATTCCAATATATTTGTAGGTTTATTCGGTATTCTAAAGCTTTGACATGTACAGCCTATGAGAACACTCTAATTACCAAGAGGCACTGGATTGGAAAGGCAATAATAAGAATGTGTCCGCTTACAGTTTACTGTGGCCTAATGTGAGGCAGAAAGAGAATATATTTATTTGGGCTATTGGGTGGGAGGAGGCCAAACAGCCCATGTGAAGCTATGCCTCCGTCAAAACTTTCTGGGTGAATAAATAAAAATCATGTTGAGACTTTTCCATGATACAAGTAACATGCCGCTTCTTTACAAAAAGACATGCTGAGTCTCTCAAAAGTATAAAATTAGGAACAGGTTGTCACAGTGACAACAGCGCCAGGAACATTCACCCTACAAGACAGGCTTTGAATGGATGTGTCTGGAGCCCATTAGTAGTATCATATAACATTTTGTGGCATTACAATTGAGCAGAAAGCTCACTAGAATACCTTCCTGGCAGTTACAACCTTCGGCCCTAGTCGATGCAAGCTATCAGGCGAGATAACACTGAATAACATTGTTTTCATATGAAAGTGAAATCCATGAACGTTAACCTGACTAAGTGGGAAGCCTTTAAGATTTTCATATTGCGTGTGTGCATTAAAACCACCTTGGTGTAAGTGGAACTGAGGAGTCATTTATGTAGGCGGGAGATTGAGGTATGGCCCCTAGAGAAAGCGGGGCAGGGCTTCTCTACTATGTGGCAGGAGCACTTGTGCAAAAGATATGACAGAGATGTATACAACATGTTGGGACGTGTTAACCGTCACAAATGTGTTCTTAGTAGTACTTAGAGTGAGATGGGTCTGGTCAACTACTGGCCAGATTAGATGTGCTGATAGGCCACACTAACTACGGTCACCGATATCCACTATTTGGATGGTCGCTTCCTGCATGACCAAACAGCCATAAACAAAGTATTTGCAACCTATAACACAGGGCTTCCTGCTGGGAGAGAGATGCACTTTCTAGTGAATATGTACAAGCTGCTACTCTACAGGTACTGACCCAGAATAAATGGCTGAGCAGGATGACCCACTGACACTACCTGTGGTCGACCTGACAATATCACAGTAGGTGACGAGAAAGACACCCATCAGCAGTTTCCTGCCACTCATGTTATGTAGGACATTTCAGAAACAGACAAAGTATCACTTACTAGACATGTAACAGGCTGACCAGTAGAGAGGCATGATTACTCGCTGCTACTCAGGAAACTATCATAGTAGTGCTGCTGAAGCCCATTTGTGACCCTGTGACAGCTCATCATATAGACCTCTGTCGGTGCTCAACCTAGATTTCAAGAGATTTGGTAAAAGTGCTGGCAAGCAGGACACATAAACTACTTCCGAACCAGGTTTCTCCCAAACCAAAGCAGATTTTTCCCAGGCAGAAATAGTTTACCTAAAATTCATAGACTTTTTTCATGTACTGAACAAATTGCCTGCTGTTTCACACACCCCGTTGACACAGAAATAGCATTTGACACCATTGATTGGGAGTAACTTTTCTTGGCCTAACGATAAATAGGCTTTTACCACAGGATATTAGCCTGTATCAAACTGATGTGCAAGGGCCCCATGTCTCTTATCAAACCTGGGTTGCGATATTGAAATCTTGACCAACATGACCGACGTGGTAGGGACATCAGTAATCCCTGCTTGTGTATTCCTTGACCATGAAACCTTTTGCCAGCACTTGAGGCTTCAAGGTGAGCGGTATGGTCGGATATAATTGGACACATCAGTGTCATCTCTGCTTGCAGACAATATTCTGTTGTACGTGAGGGACGGTCAGACGAGATTGGCAACATTGTTTACACAGATAGAGACAGCTACTGTCTGATCTGATTGTAAGCAAAAGTAAAGCTTCCCTCTTTCCCTGGTCAACCATGAAGCATCAAACCCGTCCCTGCATATGTGCATTGACTGACATAAGAACTGCAGAACTTTTGATATCTGGGGATTCAAGTGCATAGGCAGTCTGCAGATGCAATTGCTGAAAACCTCATTAGGGCTCTAGTATTAGCAAGAACATTGGCAGCCAATGTTGAAATTGGCTGCTGTTGATAATGGGGCTTAGTATTATCTGAGATAGTGCTTCTGCCACAAATACCACATTTCTTTGCAAATTTATCGGTGATAGTAACACAACCTATTTCAGTGGCGTCCGGCAGGTGATGTTGACTTAATAGACATTAGACAGAACAATTACTACACAATAGAGGGTGAATTGGGGACAACCACAAATTTGACCTGCAGACCCGGAAATGTTATTGCAAGGAGATCTATGAATGTGAGTGGGCTTGCTGCGTAACAACACATAAATACTAATTGTAAGCTGATTCAGTTCAGATACATGCACCACTCTTAACCGATCACAGCACTCCTGCACATCATGATCCTTTGGGTACTGCACATTTGTCATAAATACAAGATGCAGCCTTCTTATTTTAATATGGTATGGCATGCCATGAGATCAAATGATGTAGGGATAAAATCTCTGCACAGTTCTTTGGACCTGATTTACAAAGAATAGTTTTGTTGTAAGCCTTTTTGTTTAAATCAGTTTTTATTGACTTTTAAGGTTACATATTTGTGAAAAGCAACATGTTTTGAGAGCCATCTATACATTGGATCACCTATCAATAGTTGAAGCATACTACTGTTACATGGAGTTTAAGCATTTCATGTATACATATGGTGGCCGCTGCTCAGGAGCGGGTTTGACTCAAGTGCTCAGTTCATTTCACAAATGATAGAGGTTACAGTTCAATAATAGCATGGTTCCATTAGTCTGTTGTGTAAAGTCCTTTAGGATCAATCAGTATGGACTTCTGAACAGATGTTATGCATTTAAAACTATCAAAACCAACAACCACAACATTGACCAGTGTTAACATAAATAACCCGCCTCCCATCACCCACCGTTCCCCCATCGTCTCACCTCATTTTGTCATTCTGACAGTTGCCCCCCATTTATTGGCTTCGACTGTGCCCACCCTTTGTGTCAATTAGTATATGTGTATACATGGAACATTACGGTTGCCCACTGACGGGGCCCTCAGCACCCACTACGGGCTCGCATCCCTCTCCGTCAGGTTGTCCCCAGGGGTCCATCTCCTCAGTTTGCTGCAATGCTTGGAACAGGCTCTCCCACTGGGTGGCTATGGGCTCCCTCCTCAATCCCAACGTTTCTTCCTGCCGGATGGCAATTCCTTCCGCTCTGGCCCATGTGGAGAGCGAGTGCCTCCATGCTCGTATATGTGGTGGTTCCTGCGCCTTCCACCTCTTGGTAAGTAGCCGCTTGGCGACCACTAGTCCTAGGTCAAGGAACCGGGATGTTACTTTTGTGGCCAGGGGTTCTACGGAAGTGGTGCAGTAAGTAAACGGTCCGTTCAAAGGGTATGTCGTGACCTGTGCATGCGCATAATAACTTGCTGATTGTTGCCAATAGGCATTCAGTCTGTGGCAACTCCACACCATGTGTTTTAGTCCAGCCCCGGGTTCGGCACATCTAGGGCATACTGCATCCGTACTATGGAAATACCTGTTGATAGTCTAGGGTGTGAGGTATGCCCTGCGTGCAATGAACAATTATATTTGTCGGAATCTTATGTTTCTGGGTGTACGTACTGGACTCTTCAATACCTTTTCCCACTCCCTGTCCTCTAGTTGTCTCCCTAGATCTAGTTCCCATTTGTGGCGAAGGGTATCCAGATTAATCGCTACATGTGTA
Source organism: Lissotriton vulgaris (assembly GCF_964263255.1). Classification (NCBI taxonomy): domain Eukaryota; kingdom Metazoa; phylum Chordata; class Amphibia; order Caudata; family Salamandridae; genus Lissotriton; species Lissotriton vulgaris. The sequence continues at coordinate 973,508,197 of NC_141693.1, read as the reverse complement.
CGGAGTGACGCCGCAAACCAACGGACCAGATGTCTACCTCACCCCATGAAGTGGAGGCACTGCATGGTAAGGTGTTGGCTTGGTTCTGTGGATATGTCCCCCCATTTAGCGGTCAGTGAGCGATGCATTAGGAATTGCCCTGGCGGTAATCCCTCGTCCTTAACCAGGGACTCGTATGATATGTCGGCCATCTCTGTATAGATCTCCCAGGCTCTGTATGCCAGCTTCTCGTCAGCCCGTGAGTGCCCCGGTCCCACTAGGGGAACCCTTCAATGGTATTGCCGGTGCATAGGGGAACAGATCTCTGGTGAGGTATAGGCTCCTGCTAAAGCATTTGTACGCCACCGCCAGTAGAAGCGGTGTCGGCATCGCAACTTTGGTGGCTGGGTGGAAGAGTTTAATAACCTGTTCCAGGGAATGTGGGGGCAGTGTGGATGCCATGTCATCCCAACCCTTATCCGCAAGCCAGTGGGCTATCCACTGCAGTTGTGCAGCTAAATAGTAGTGCTCAAAATAAGGTGCAGCCAGCCCCCCTTGATTGGTAGGGAGGTATAGTTTTGATAGTGCAATTCAGTGTTGGTTGTTCCCCTAGAGAAAGTCCCCGAGTAGTTTAGTGAGTGTGACAAAGAAGGCCGCAGGAACATATATAGGTAAGTTAGCAAAGTAGTACAGGAGCCTGGGGAGAATCACCATCTTGGATAGTGCTACCCTGCCAGTGACCGTTAGCGGTAGCGTGTTCCAAGTGTCTGTCGGCTAACGGCATATCTGAATTCACAGGTCCCGGAAGGTGTCCCCCATCCACTGTACCCTCGTACCATTAAGGTTATACCCCGGATCTTGCCTCCCCTCCCTGAACGCATAAATACAGGACTTACTGGTATTCACACAAAGTCCCGAGATGGTGGCAAAGTCCTGTAGAGTGCAGGCCAACTGAGCCGGTTGTCTATGTCTCTCACGTAGACCAGTAGGTCGTCCGCATATAGCGACACTTGGTGTACTGCGTCTTCTAGGGGTATTCCATCTCCCAATGTTGCTCACAATGCCGCCGCTAGGGGCTCGATTGCCAACGCGAACAGGAGTGGCAATAACAGGCACCCCCTGTCTGGTACCGCTGCATATTGGTATGGCCTCAGATATGTAAGGCCTCAACCTTTCCCGTACTGTGGGATTCTTGTATAAAAGGTCAACCATTTGCAGAAATCCCAGTCCCGGATCATATCTCTGCAACAATGCCAACAGGTAACTCCACTCCAAGCAATCAAATGCTTTTTCCAGGTCCAACATTAGGCATCCCGCCATGGGCCACTCCTGCACACTGTCTGACGCCTCCCTGAAAAACCTTCACAAGTTCAGTGACTTCCTCTGCTTGGGCACAAATCCATTTTGGTTGCTGTGGACCAATTCGGGGACCACCAAAGGAAAAAGGTTGCTGCTAGCATTTAAGCAAGTATCTTATAATCCCCGTTAAGGAGCGCCAGAGGCCTATAGATCCCAAGGTTGTGGGGTCACGATCTGGTTTTAGCAGGGACACCAGGTACTCCTCACACATCGAGGGGGGCAATGTGCATTCCTCCAGTGCTGTTGTGTAAAGTGTGTGTAAATGTTTCACCAAAGACTCCCTGTAAACCTTTTAGAATTCGGTAGGCAGGCCGTCCGGTCCCGGCGTTTTCCCTGGTGCCATGGACCCAATCGTCTCCCCTATCTCCTCCACGGTGAGGGGGCTATTAAGTGTCTCCTGATGTGTTTCTGAGGCTATGGGCAGCTGGACCTGTTATAGAAATCTCTCCAGATCTTGACCTGAGCAGCGGAGCCTTAATTGGTACAGTTGTGTGTAGTGATCTATCATGACTTTGTGGATCTCACGCTGTGTGTACACTAGGGTTTCCTCCGGTGTGCGTATAGCTCCAATCGAAGCATGTTTACTCTCCTGCTTTAGTAGCCAGGCAAGCAGGCAGCCCGCTCTATCGGCTGTTGCATGTGTGGGCTGTGTAGTTATGGCACCACAAGCGCTCCAGGAGTTCCGCATGTTGTGTCAGAAGAGTTTCTAGATGGCTCGAGTGTCTGCCTCTTTCCTCCCCCTTGCATTCATATTGTAGCAGTTGGGATTCGAGTCGGGTCGAGTCGAGTCGGCCACATGTCTAACAATACCCAGTGTGAGAGCCAGTCTGTGATCCTCTGTGCATTTGACACAGCTGATGTCTTACGGAGAGGAGGGAAGGATCTGTCTATGTGTACATCAAGCACCAAATTGAAATCCCCACCCAGCAACCAGGGTAACCCAGCGTAAGGGATCAGCACCAGCGACAACTTTGTTAGGAATGATGCTTGGTCTACATTCGAAGCGTATATCGAGGCCAGCAATATGGATTGACCATTAAGTGTCTCATGCACTAGAGTGTATCTGCCTTCGGGGTCTATTACCACGTCTGCACAAACGAATGGGATTCCCGATCTCACCCAGATTAGTGTGCCCCTCGCATGCATGCGCTGAATATACAGTGCCATACACCTGCCCTCTCCTGCACCTATGCAGTCAGTCCAATTCTGGCTGTGTCATGTGTTTCCTGCAATAGGGCAATTCTGACCGAGTGTCTCTTAAGATAAGCGAATATGGAATAGTGCCGTGTGGGTGTGTGCATGCTGCATATGTTCCATGTGAGTATGTTAGCTTGTGTCATTACTAGAGTGTTTAGGCGTCGGGGGTGTAAGGGGTGGGGATGTCTTGGTGAGCGCGGAATATGGCCGGGTGTAAGTGCACCGGTCTGTTGCAACAAAAACAATGATTGAACTGTGAACAACATAACGTCTAGGGCGAACTCGTGAGGTATCTAGCCATGAGCCTAGTGGTCTCCTAGTCGTCACCTACTAGGCTTGTACGGTTGTTAACACTGCTGACCCTCCATCGCCCCCAACACAGCATCAGTATACCTATATTAACAAACAATGTACTACTTGCGTGGGTTGTCTGCTACAGAGTTCCGCACGATAGTGTTCTCATCCTAGGATACCATCAGCAGTCTGGGGGGTGACTACCGGCAGGCAAGGGTCATCAGATATTTCAGTTGATGGTGATGACGAACCGCTCGCCACGACCGTGGACTGCACAAAGGATTCCAGGCGTTCTTTAGTACGTGGGGTTCCAAGAGTTGTAACGCCTCCAGAACATTCTGTCACTTCATTCGAATTTTCTACGGACTCGGGGCTGCAGTTCCTAGTTTCGCACCATGCGATGTCCTTCGTTGTCCACGTCATCTATTCCTCCTGTCTGCTGAGACGTCTCCATCCCAATCTGGTGGTCTTGCTCTCATTCACAGTCCCGACTCTTCCAACCAGTCCCATGTCTACGCAGGAGAGTCAAAGAAGCGGGTCCCTCCCTTCACAACCACCCTCAACCTGGCAGGAAAGAACAGCAAGTATGGTAGCTCTAGCTCCTGGAGTTGGCGTTTCACTGCCATATAGTTGCTTCTGCGGCATTGTACAAGAGCGGTGTAGTCGGGGAAGAGCATAACTCGACTGCCGCTCACTGTGAGGCTTTCCAGTTTCCGTGTTTTGCGTAGCACAGCATCCCCATCCCTGTAGCTGAGAAGTTTAAAAAGGAATGGGCGTGGTCTGGCTCACGGCTGGGGGTTCTGTGCTGGCACCCAATGGGCTCTTTCTACTGCAAACTGCTTCAACAGTATTCCCTGGGGCATAAGGTCTCGCAGCCAGCACTCTACATATTGTTCTGGGTTCCTACCATCCCCTTCCTCTGGCAAGCCCACAGCCCGAATATTGTTGTGTCTGGAGCGTCCTTCCGCATCTTCTGCTCTTTCCTCCAGGGCATGTATGCGATCCATCATGTTGCAGCGCCGCAGCGTGACTATGAGTGACCGGTTGGAGTTCCTAGAGCGTTTGACCTTGGGCAGTAACTTTTTCAGCCAGTTTGCGGTGATCTGCATGTAGGAGCGTGAAGTCTGAGATAACCTTATCAATCCGGGTTTCCAGGGATGTTCTGGTATGTTCTAGTGCGGCGCCGATTTTCTTCACTGCTGCAAGCACAGAGTCCATTTTGGCTGCCAGTGCTGTGGATGTCGGCTCCATCTCCCCTTCGTCTCTCATACGTGAAGGATCTAGGCTGCCTGTACGCAGCGGCCCTTGCTGTACCTTGGCACGCATACGGCCCATCACAAGTTGTTGAGCCATGGGCATTCGCAACTAGTGCCTGGTGAGACTGGTACGTGTGCAATACGACTACATCAGGAACTGAGGGTAGATGTCGAACTGCCTCCTAGGTGTGGGCTACTTGAGCGATGTGTTCAGGTTGAGGCACTAATTAGTCATATCATGCATGGCTATCTGGGCGCGGGGTTGGATGCCGCGGCCTGTGGGTCCCACATGCAGTCTCTATTCTATCAGCCTCTCAGCAAAACTGGATATCTGGGCCTCCAACGGGTGACAGCTGGCAGCAACCTTCAGTGCCAGGGCCCCCGATCACGTCGGTACTCCCGCAAGACGTGATCATTCCGCCGGTGGCGAGCCCAGTGTGATCCGCCTGCTCACGTTATCTCTACCCTCACTTCTTGTAGCGTGTTGATGCCCTCATGCAGGCCTTCTAGCGTGATGGAGGTGTTGATGTTAGTCTTATGTACCACCCCTGTTGGATCGACTTTATCGGCAGCAGAATGCCTCCTTCTCCACTATTGCCCTGTTCCAATTGAGGCACCTCCAGTGCTTCGACCGCGCCTGCCGTCTCCCAGCTTTCTCACTGTGTGGTTAAAGTCCACTGCCTGCTGTTGGTTGTGATGAACATGTCAGGCATAGAGCCTCTGCATATATTTCAGTATCTTGCCTGGCGTGCTCACAGTTTGGGGGTCAGAATTTGTGCCACGAGCTGTGCATCAGAGGCGGTGTATCATATTGTGTGGCAGTTCATCCCCAAGTGTGGGCTCGTGTCCCAGCCGCACTTCCTCTGCGGGTCAGCGATGACGGGGGCCCACCCGAGCGCGCAGCAGGGCATCAGTCTGTGGCTCCTCTCAGTGGCAAGGAGTTGCGTCAATTAAGGGTGTCCTTGTTGTCTGCTGCCTGTGCAGGCCTCGTTTCGAATGGGTTGCGGTGTCTCCGTAGACGGGCTCCCCGCGGTGTCTGCCCGTTCTCAGCACCTCTTCCGCTCCTCTCCACAGCGCTCAGCAGTCAGCGCAACAGCGCAGCCGCCTGTGCGAGGTCGGCGCCGCCTAGGCCGCAAAGTCCTTCACAGCACTGGTTACAGAGCACGCCTCTATCCACAGCCTCTGTCAGTGCAGGCACAGGGCCACTGGCTTCAGTCGTCCACCTTACCAGTGCGATTGCCAAAGGATTCTCAGGCTCAGCCATGGGGACACCCACTCACCAGCTCGCGGCTGCCATGCCATAATCCTAACGGAAGCCCTGCACGTACAAGCAGCTTCCATTCACAGCCGGTGTTCCGACTCCGTCCAGACCTACTCGACGAGCGTCGTCCATCTTCACTTTGAGTGCACCCCGGCGCTGAGTCTGCAGCCCCCACAGCGGGCCGCCCACGTTCTCCCCTGCTGCGGCCTACATTGCTGTGCCTCACTCACCGGGAGCCTCAAGGACAGGATGGCGCCAGTGCCAGTCACACGATCTTCGGGTTCCCCAGGTGCTGCGCAGCGGTTCAGATTCACACCACAGAAGCAGCGTTACTTCTCCCGGCAGCCGCCCACATTTCTCACTGGGAAGAACACTAGGGGGCACAACCCGACAAGGTTCCAGCGATGTGTAGGGCCTTCCCGCCTCAGTCAGTTCCCATTTGGCGGCCACCACGGCCACGAAGGTCGAAACGGCTTGTTGAAGGGCTCCCTGGCTGCCGCAACTCTCTGGCTGGCTGCCACCGTTTATTTCTAGAGTGGATGGCACACTGCTAGGATGATTTTGCTGGATTAGAGGAGATATCTGCTGGAGCGTTAGGAATTTGCGTCAGCCATGTTGGCTGGCTAGCCACGCCCCCCTAGTCTTGTTGTAAGCATGAGTTACACCTGAATATCTTCCCTTGGTTCAGAAAACAGTATCTGTGAGTAGCTGTACCCTGCTTTAGAGGAGATGTTTCATAGTCATGCACTTCCTTGCTTAACACATGGTTGCTCGTGGAAAAAAGATTTTATATTCCCCCAGCTAGTCTACTCCTACTGAGGGAACTTCAGGGAGTGCCCCATGCCCAGCTGACTTACCTGCTGCCTCTGAGCTCACTTAGTGCATGCGATGTTATTCTTGCCTTGGGGATGTATGACGTTACAACGCATGCTTTTACCACGCATGCCGTTACAACGCAGTTTTTACAATGCATACCATTACAACGCATAGCGCTTTGGGGTGCTGGATAGTGAATAGTTTAATTTACTATTCCAACTCCAGTCCCCGTGGATAGTAGGGAATGTGTTGGATAGTAAATTAAATCTATTCCCTATCCTAGAGCGCCCCCCAGCACAATGCGTTGTAATGGTTTGCGTTGTAATGGTTGCGTCGTAATGGTAGTGCGTTGTAAAAGTTTCGTTGTAAAGGCTGTTCACCTTGCCTTGGACACAGTTACTAGAGGCAAGGCCCCAGGACCAGATGGCATTCCAGCTGACTTCTTCTTACAAGCTATGGAAAAGCAGGCAAATTACATCCTTCTGATATCTAATGCCATTGTAAGAGGAGCTCCCATACCAGAGTCCTGAAAGGGCGATGTAAAAATTCCTATATTCAAGAAAGAAGACAAATCATTGCCATTCAATTACAGGCCATTCGTCTGATTGTATCCAAAACATTTTCTCTCGCCTACTTTTAGCTAGGATCCAGGAATGGATTGATGACAACATTTTATCACTTCATCAAGCGGGGTTTCATATGAAGGTAGGCACTATGGACCAGGTCTTCAGTTTCTTGCTATTGTATTGGAGGACTGTAGTGATCGACGGAGACAGCATGCATGTTGTCTTCGTCAATCGCAAATCAGCTTCCGACCTTGTCCAACGTAAAAACTATGTCAGGTACTTAATGATATGAGGTCCCCCTGACCTTAGACTGTGCTAATCTGTATTCACTGTGGTAATTTTGCACAGGTGTGTTAGGGGAATCGAGGAGAGCTGACTGGACAGTTCCTCAATTGTCAGGGAGTACGCCAAGGCTGTGTATTGGCTCCTACCTTCATCTTTCTGTTCTTGAACGATATTGTCCAGTCTCTTTCTGTCTTTCCCACAGATGCCCCCGTCTTGTCAAGCACTAAAACGTCTATTTTACTGTTCGTGAACATACCTTATTAATATCCAAGACTCTCAGTGGACTGAAGCGAGCGCTTTTTTACTTTCAAGAATTTGGCAAATCCCGCGTACTGGTGACCAACTCAGCAAAAACCAAGTTTGACGTTTAACAAACACAAGTCATTGAAAGGAAGGCTAGAGTTAAGAGGCCAACCATTAGAAATGGTGGATGCCTTTACTTTCTTGGGTGTTACTTTATCCTCAACCTTTGCCTGGAAGCCCCAGGTGCACCTCCCTTCCCTTAAACTTTGGGAGATAGCCGGTACCATAATAAAGGAACAAGCCCTTTCTTACTCCAAAACCCATTGCCCCGTTCTGAAAATGTATGGTGCCAAAGGAATTACATCTACATTGGCTCCGAGTTGTGGGGTTTTGCCAACATTTCATCCCTCACAAGCTCTGAGGAAAAAGTTCCTGACAACCTCAGCATGTCTCCCAGCAAGCACCCCAATTATACAATTAATGCTTAATATAGAAGAGGACTATGGTCTAATCCAGAATTGGGTCATTACAGACTGGCTTTGGAGGACGTTATCAAGGCTTACGGATCAAGTGAGATTGCAAGGCTGCAACAAATCAAACTATCACTAATATTTTGTATTTATTTATTGAAGTTTTATATAGCGCTGACTTCACCCAAGGGTATCAGAGCGCCTAACATTGTAGGTATGATAGTCAAAAGAATACAGGACAAGTGTATCAAAAAAATCAACCAACAAAGTACACGGAGATAACATAATGAACATAAAAGTTATTGGAGAGATCTGATAAGGGATGATCATCAGGAAGATATAACATTAAGAAGATGTCATAACATAATATTATACTATAAGCATTCAACTAGGTTTGTATAACAGACTCAGGCTGGCAGGTACGGTTCATGAATAAGGTGAGATGAGAGTTGAATTGAGTTGCGGAAATAAGCGTAAGGGTTATAAGGGGAGGGAGATGGGAAGTGTGGAGAAAGGTTGAGTTTGGAGGGGTTTTCTCATAAATGTATTGTGCCGGGCATATATGGTTTGGGGAGAGGTTTAACATAGGAGGTAGAAAGTGGGAGGAAGGAGGGGGACGTAGTGAGTGGGGGAGAGAAAAATTGGGGAGAGGGAGGGTGTAATAAGTGTAGTACACAGGGGCTTAAGAGCCCCAGTATTTGTTGAGCATGTGTGTTTTAAGGTCTTGTTTAAATTGAGATAGGAGGGGTTTTCTCGTAGATTTTTCGGCAGAGCGTTCCAGATGCTGGGGGCCTTTTCAGAGAAGGAGCAGGATTTTGAGGTTTGTTTTTCTAAAAACGGGGGGATGAGGAGAAAAGAGTTGGAGCTTCTCGGCTGGCGGGCGCAACATGCTTTCTTGAGTTTATTTGAGAGGTAATGTGGGATTTTTTGGTAGAGGGTTTTATGCTTGATGCAGGCTATTTTATAGGAGGAACGCCCTTCAATAGGGAGCCATTTAAGGGCCTTGAGGGCCGGTGATATGTGATCGAGGTGTTTGCAGTCCGTTGTGAGCCTAGCCGCTAAGTTTAGGACGGATTTGAGAGAGGTAAGGTGAATTTTGGGAGTTCCGGCAATTAAAGCATTTCCGTAGTCCATTTTCGAGAGGACTAAAGATTGGACAATCAATTTGAAATCTTCAGCGTGGATAAATGGCTTGATTTTTTTAAGATGCCGGAGTGTGAGAAGTGCTCCCTTTGCCGAGTTTTTTATGTGGGAATTGAGTGTTAACTCTCTGTTGATGGTGATGCCAAGAGATTTAACTGATTCAGCTAGGGAAAGAGAGCAGTTGAGGGCATTAAGGTCAGAGATCCAAGACTGAAGGGGGAGAGTATTGTTTTAGGTCAGAAACAAATAGCATATAGACTGTGAGAAGTTGGCCTGATATTCAGTGTTCACTATTCTAGTGATAACTATGTATCAGTCCAAACAACCCTTATGGTGATTGGTTGTAAGTCAACCGATAGACCAGCTATCCTAGTAGCATGGACAAGAGCAGTCTTCGGGCTAAACTCTAGAGGGCGTGTTAAGCCAGCTGTTATACCATCACATATACCCCTTGAACACCAAGTGAAAGGACACCACACAAGTGTTATGAAAATAAACAGTGTATTTATTTAAATCACAACAGCCCTGTACTCTTTATGAGGACAGGGTACTAAGCACACAACAAAACTCTTACGAAAATACTTTAAGTTGCACAATTTACACAAATGCCCGAGGGGCACGAAAAACCATATACTATGAAAGTGGAATGCGAAATTACTAGCAGGTAAGTACTGGACTAATAGGCTTTGGAATCGCTAGGACTACGTTACTGAACCTTCAGATTACTAGTAGGAGGCCTAGGGGACTTGGGTGCAGAGTGTGCACTCTCACGTGGGATGCGGGACAAAGTCTATGGAGGCTAGTAAAAGCAAAGTTAGTGTTCTCGGGCGAACCCGATAAGGTAGGTTGAAAACGAGAGTGGATCTGGACCCTTGGATAGTGAGGCTATGCTGGGGCACCAAAATGCCGAAGTTACCTAGCCCAGGGGCTGCGGCTGCATAGGTCTGAAAAGACGTCGGGAATCCTCGTTGACGAACCAGGAGCCTGAAAGAAGGAGTTGCTGGCAGGCGACCAGTGAAGATTGTTCGAAGTGATCCAAGCCTGGATCGAAGATGGATGACACCTGAAAGCAGAGGGGACCAAGTTCTTAATCACTAGCCAGTGATCAGATGGGCACCAGGATGGCACCGGATGGTAGTCACCTGGACCAGGTGAGTGGGCGACGCTGGGCTCTGCAGTCTCACGGACCAGGAGGCGTTGTCGGCGACCAGGATGGAGGTGCGAGCTGTCCCACGATGGTTGATGCTGTCGACGTCGCTGGACCCTGGATTGGGGCAACAAGTCTTGGCAAATTCAAGCCCACGCGGTGGACCTAAAATGGCGTCTGGAGTGGACCAGGAGGGTCCGGGGTGCTCCTCTTTTGGAAGGGAGCAAGGGCCAGTCTGGAGCAACCAGACCAGCAGTGTTGTCGTCGTCGGTCGTCGTCGGGAAGGTCACAAGCCAGCGGGCTAGTAGCCAGACAACACGGTGAGCAGCCAAAAAGCAGAAGGGCCCCACGCAGATCTCGTGGATGCGTGGGGGCTGGTCTTCGGTGCTGGAGCTGCTCAGGGTCGGGGCTTCTCGGACACCAAAGCACTCACCAGAGAATCCCTCGGCGGTCGTGCTGGATAGAAGTCGTGCAGTTCTGATGATGGCCGGTCCCTCAAGGTCTCGTCGCACCTACGGTTCTCAGCTTAGCTGTAGAGGTAGGTAGAGGTCAGAGGTGCCAGGGAAGCCGGGTCTCGTCGAGCTGGTCAGTCGGATTCCGGAGGAAGGACGTGCAGCAAACCGCAGAGTTCTTAGATGGTGCCTGCGGATGCAGGGTGACTACTCCTTAGCCACAAGGGAGAAATCTTGAGAAGAAGTCGAGAGTTCCTTTCGTAGAAAGTAGTTTCTTGATTCAAAGATGATCTAATTTGGAAGGGGGCCCGCTCCTATCTTTATACTAGGAAAAGGGGCTGGCACGCGACTAGGTCCTGCCCATGGGTGGGACCAGGAAGGGGGGTTGTTTCACCCCTCTCCCATGCCGGACTTTCCCCAGCTCAGGGGCTGGTGTGCCCCTGGAACTGGTTCTAGCCGGCAGATGCATAGTGAGCACCGGGGTGCCACTTGCAGTCACCTTCCTCTAAAGCCCTGCCTACCCAGGATACACAAAACCCTGTCTGGGATGGTGCTAGCACCGCCCCTGACAGGAAACCCTTTGTCCAAGCCTCCCTCGCTGGAAGGACTCCCAGCAGCAGGAGGTCAGACTTGTGTCTGTGGTGGCAGCATCCATTTTGTGACGCTGAGGCTTGAGTTAACTTTAACCGGGGTTCACAGTTACATACATGTCGTGTCCCTCTAGAAGGGTGGAATGCTAACCCCGTCGCCAGAATTGGCGAGGGGTTAGTATTCCAATTCGTATGACACCTTACTCGACATGTTTTGATAAAGCAATACCAAAGATAGCATATAACCGCGAGGATTATAATGCACTTAAGAGTATATGGTATGCGTTATCATGGAACAGCTATTAGGACTTGGTTCCGCAAGCTGCAAACGGGCTCAGCTCATGCCAGAGCACCATCTCACACGATTCCAAGCACTCTGCCTTCAGGATTGTCAAGGCCTGCCATAGGAGTGACTGATAGGAATCTGTGTGTCCATTTTAGGGTTAGATATAGGTATACTATATCTAAAGCAAAGGGTGATTACACCACCTTGCCCCAGCTGTCGTGCAGCCAGTTGTGTCAGATTTAGATGGCCAGCCAGGGGTGGCATAATACATGCTGCAGCCCCTGGTAGGCCCTGGGTACACCTATGCCCTGAGTTACAGGGTCTGATAATGTGGCCCAGTACCAATTGGTAAATGCACCTAAGGTACACGTGTCAATTTAGTGAGAGAACAGCAAGGCTGTGGGTCTGATTAGCAGGCCCACAGCCAGAGAAGTCGTAAACCAGTGAAGCAAAGAGCAAAAATCTGGGGTGATCATAGGATTGCAGACCCTACTCTCCTACATAGACCACAATAGGCTACTATATAGTTCCAATGTCCAGCCGGACATGGATTTTATTTTTCGAAATATTCAAGGAATAGAGACATGGATATCTGAACAACAACAGTTGTAGTAGGGCACAGTCCTGTACCTTACTAGGGGGATTTACGGAGGGAAGGACAAACAACAATTATGGTTTTACAGGCAAAGACTGAGCAAAAAATGGCCACTCGTAAATCAGTATTTCAGTAAGTATAGCCAAAAGTGGAAAACACAACAATTTATACACAATGGTTGGTTGTGAAACCACTAGAAAAGGTCGACGTTTCGATCCCTTGCTCAAGATTATACGGGATCATCATCAGGACATAAACATAACATTTGCCTGGAGTTTACATATAACGCCTACAGATGAAAGGCAATATCGTGGTGATGGATTGCGAGGGTCGAGTCAGTAAACGCAAGAATTCAAGCTTGCGTGTGGGCGAAAATAACGCTCTTGCGTGTTAGGAACAGTTCGATGTACCCGACCAGGTATGGCGGGCAGCGGAGAGGGTCTTCTGGATTTACTTAATTAAGGTGTCGTCAGAGACTCAGGGCCGCTGGTTGTTTGTGAGCAGCAGCAACAATGTGCTGTCGGCGGGGAGGCAGATGGTGCTCGGCGAGATGGCAGGCAAGATTTTCTGAATGAGCACACCTGCTTTCAGAAGGTTTTTTGCATATGCCTGCTTAAATTTGTGAACACCCCTATCTGTTATATTTGTGGGTGTTGGACCTGGCCATTTATTCGGGTCACCCCTGATTTGTGCCTTTCTTTGCTGAATCCGTTTTTGTTGGCTTTTAGGACTCTGAACACTTTACTCCTACTAACTAGTGGTAAGGTGCTTGTGTTTGTCCATAAAATGTAGTAAAACTGGTATACACCTGAGTGGTCCATGTAAATAAATTGTAAGGTAATAGGATATGGTGCAACATGTACATTGGGCCTCTAAATCAAGTGGTAATAGTGGTCTCCAGCACTCGTTGTGCCACCCACTAATGTAGCCTTATAAAACATGTCTCAGGCCTACCTGCTGTGACGTTTCTAAGCTGTCATTTCGACCTGGAAATATTAAGCATTTTGGCAGGCCTAAGCCTTTTTTATTATACATATAAATCAACCCTTGGGTAGGCCCTAACAGCTCATAGGGCAGGGTGCAAGGTATTAAAAAAAAAGTAGGCCTCGTAAATTTAAAGTTTTGCATGTCCTGGCCGTGAAAAAAAACACAGTTGTTTTTCACTGTGCCAAGGCTAGTTTTTCATAGATTAATATTGGCTTCCCTTATTACATTTAATAAGTAATTGCTTTAGTTTGGGAACAGACAGAGAAATACTTGTACCACTTATATGAATTTTAACTTAAAACCCTCTTTAATGGTAAAGCACATTTTAAAATGCTATTCTAGAAATACCACTTATAGAAAGTTTGCATTTTTCTGCCACAACCAAATCCTTTCTCCAGTGTCCGGGGTCACAAGACTGTTAAAGGCTCTCCTCTGGTGAGATGTATATTCCTTCCTAATGGGGACAAAGGGACCTTGGGTGTGGGGAGGAGTGTTCCTCCCCTGAGCAGGATGGCTTTTGGGGTTGTATCCAGACACTTTCTGAGCTTCAAATGCTAGCCGGAGGGCTGTACCCTGCCACTTCCTGACTTTAGAGGATGCCTGCCCTATCATTGGCAAATGCAGCTCACACTTAAACCTACCTGCCCTTTGTACCTCTAGCAAGGCTGGAGCCAGACAGAAAAAAAGGTAAGAACGGACTAGAACCAGTTTTGGTTTAGACAAAGGTGGTCTCCTCCAACCACAGGCTCAAACTGGACATAAAGGTGGCAATCCCATAACTTCTCATAAACATACTCCTGGACCTGTGGAGACTTAAAAAAAAAAGACTGTCCTTTAGTCTGAAGCCTGAAGGAAAACTGGACCCCCAGAAGTGACTCCAAGGAACAGTTGTCTGACCTACTGTTAGAGCTACAGGGACATAGCTAGGTGTAGGAGGCCTCTCCCTGCAACTGCCTAGCTGACCAGCTCCATCTGGACTTGCCTGGACCCTGTGGCAGGCCTTTGCTAGGAGGAGTCCAAGCCCCAAGAGGTGCCCCCCCCCAGGTCCTGGACCCATGCCTGGTGTTAGAGTGGACTCCTATTGAAGAAACAGACGTTCTGACCGGTTTGCTTCAAAAAGTGCCATTCCAGTCTCCTCACAACATCAATGACTTCACTGAGGCCAATGCAGAAGCAGCAAATGATTCCTGCCCAGATAAAGACCCCGCATCTCACAGCATGGAGCTATTTGCATCAACAACTACTGCCCCACATTTCCCACTAACGTGAAGGTCAGATCTTTAACCAGCTCTTTCCACCAAGGACCCTGACCAAGGCCTAGGACTTCAGCAACCTTCCGGCAACTAGCCCCTCTCTGGGTCAAGCCTGCAGCCTGACTGTTGATGGCCTCGTTGACAAGAGCTTCTTGTGTGAAACAGGACTACGTTAGAAGGTAAACCTTGCACAGGGACAAACCACATCCCTGTATCTGAACCGCACTCCATCTGATTCTACCCTAACTTTTGACCTAGTCCAGTATGATCAGATAAACATGATTAAACGTTGTACATATCTGATAGAGACTACTAGCCACAGATTCATTCATTAGAATTATCCCCAGGCGTGAGACTGGATCCAGAAACCTTTTGCCACAGCATCCCTGCGAGCCGGGGGCGAGGCGACACCACGTGACTCCACCCAGGCGTCTTCTATCAAAAAGGAGGGAAGAGGATTCAAGGTCCATTTAGTTCCCCTAGTTAGATACTGAAATAATCAAAAGGGAATGGACACTGGTGTCTACTAAACCTTCGGTTAGTCTTTGAAAACCCTCATAGACAGCCTGATTTAGTCGATGCGGTGTATCTTTTATCCGTCCCGTCAGGCGTCATGGCATATTCATAGGGTAGTCAAATGACGTGCGGTATGCCTGCCTCACCCGAGGCTACCTCTGGTCCAGGTAGAAGTGTCCAGAAATAATAGGAAAGGGAAAAATATAAAAACAGTGTGTCACCAAAAAAGAATTTTTAATGAAAAGGTTGGCACTGTTGTTAAAAAATTCAATATATATGTAATCGGGCAACTAGATTACCATATATCTATATATATATGGATGCGTCAACATGTTTCAGCTCTATGAGCCCAGCCGGGTCTGTAGAGCTTTCGTCAGGACAAAAATACATACATAGAAGGTACTTACACAACTTGTGTAGGTTCCTATAGCTATTATGGAATTTCTTATACAGTCACCTATAATGTGGGAACACAAACCAATACACTATATTATGGTATGTTAAATGCGGTGAGTAGGCATAATACTTTTCTTAAAGCACACAGACTAGAATTACTAGTAAAAGGTATGCACCTAATTGAAGATACATTAATAGTGAGAAGGAAGGAGGGCAGGGGAAAACAGGTTTCAAGTCTCTAAACACAGAGAGGAGGCTACTTGTGCAATTCGTGCTTATTGGTGGGGTAGGAGTGGAATGCTAAGAGTGCAGGGTCCCTGTAGTGACAGACTTCTGTAGTTAGACTACAAATCACTGCGTCGGTGTTATTAATGTCGAGCATCTGTTCTACAAAAGCGGGATGTTATTATGCATTTACGCGCTTGATACTGGGGGATGCCTGTTAATATCGTACTTGCACGCATGTGGCAAAACGTCAAATACATCAGGCTATTCCTAATTACATCGAAAGCAAGATGTCCCAAAGCGGGGAATATCTCCTGGCTGTGATTACACGCTTTACAGCGGGATGTGGTTCACTCTGGTTATTAAGGTCTCTCAGAGATGGTTGCACGCACGGATAAAAAAGCGGCAAACATTCTGTGATTAGAGCACAGTCTTTAAAGTATGTAGCACGCGGGGAATTTATCTTTGCTGCAAATACGCGCTACGCTTGTTACGCGCATGTATTCAGGTGCCCAGCAGTGTATTGTAAATCACAATGAGAGCAAGGTTTCTTAAAGAAAGTTGCGATTCTTGTTTAAAAAACGGTGTCAGTGTCACAGTCACAGGTTCGTGCTCAAAAACTGTTGTCAATTACTACGCTGCTCTATGGGTGCCAATTCCAATAAATTGCATATTTACACATGCGGCAAAATTTCAGAAAAAATACCTTAATAGGCGTTCTTAGAGGCTTCTACAGGAGTGAAGAGTTGCTAGGAGTGGTCTTTGCTAGAAAAATTTACCAACTCGGTTAGAATATAATAGGTAGGACTTCTTACCCGAGTAAAGTCGTCTTCAAACATAATTCTTACCCACGAGGACCAGCTTTCAGTCCCTGTGCTGACTCTGCCCCTGGTTACAGACTAGTTGTTAACTTATCGGGTACCAACCTGACCGATGATCAGATGACTGTCCTTAATAAAGGACTTGGATTTGTGCCGACACCTACACTGGACCGCTTCAAACTGAAATGCGAAGTCTCAGAATTTTGTCGGACATTGAAATTAAAAGCCTTTTTCAACGAATCCATTAGTCCACCAAACGAAGGCGATACTACCCTGAAGAGGAAATCTAAGTTCTGTCCTCCAATGACTACAGTACCCATTGAGATACAAACCTTTGAGCAGGCAATCATGTAAGGAATCGACAATCTGGGTCCCAACAAAAAGACTTACCAAAATCTGAGCAAAAAGGAACGACTTGCTTTGACGGAGTTGAGGGATAATGATAATATCGTCATAAAACCAGCAGACAAGGGGGGTGGAGTAGTGATCTTATCAAAAGAAGGATATAACCAACAATGCCTATCCCTCCTGTCTGATGAGAATTTTTACAAAAAACTTGAAGAAGACCCTACCGACAGACTGACCAATGTCATCGCTATCATGGTACACGAAGCTGAAGTCAGTGGATGGATTTCAAAAAAGGAGGCAGATTTCTTGACACCTAAAAGCCCTAAAACACCATTCTTTTATTCGTTACCAAAAACGCACAAGAACAAGTCCCCTCCCCCGGGACGCCTGATTGTCTCGGGAATAGGGTCATTACTAGAGCCCCTCTCGAAGTTTGCTGATGAGTACTTGAAGCAGTTGGTCCAGAAAACACCAACCTACCTAAAAAACACTAGGGACCTCCTGATTCAAATCGCAGATCTAGAATTCAATCCAAACACAATGTTGCTGGTAGGTCTTGATGTAGAGGCCTTGTACACGAGCCTGCCCCAGGAAGACACCTTACAAATGTTGGGAGACCTCCTCTTTAACCAAGAATGGCCACACAAAACCCCTCGCCATTTCATTTTGGAATGCTGCCGGTTAGTCTTAAAGGAAAACTACTTTGAGTACAATGGTCAACTTTTCCTACAAAGCCATGGAACATCCATGGGGAGCGCTTGTGCCCCTTCGGTAGCGGGACTTTATGTAAGCCAACTTGAACAAGACTCTGTACTTAACACCACAAATCCCTATGTTTCCAGTATTATATACTGGAAACGCTATATTGACGACATTTTGTTAATTTGGGATGTCAAAGAAGATCTGATTAAATTCATGGAATGGTTGAATAAAAGAGACCGATGGCTAAAGTTCACCTTCACTTCCAGCAACCAATGTATTGACTTCCTTGACCTGACAATCTTCCATGAGAATGGGAAATTGGAGACTAAAACTTTCACAAAACCCACAGCAAAAAACAGCTTGCTCTCGTACTGTAGCTACCATCCACGACCATTGCGGGACAATCTTCCCTTTAGCCAATTCTTATGTCACAAACGTAATTGTAGTAAAGGCAGGGACTACAAAATACAAGCACGGGAATCTAGCCAGAAATTACAACTGAGGGATTATACACCTTCTGTCACCACGAAATGCATGAAAAGGGCCAGACATCAACCACGTGAATGTCTCTTGCAGACCAACAGAAAAGAACAAATAAAAGATCTGGTAACATGTGTCACCACCTATTGTCCGGCTACTTACGATGTACAGAAACTCATCAGAAAAAACTGGCAGATAATTACTTCTGGAAAATTCGACTGGCCAAAGCCGAGATTTGCTAATAAGATAACGAAAAACATCAAAGACGTTCTGGTCCATACAAGACCAAAGAGAAAACAAATCCAGTCCATCACTAGAGATGTCAGGATGGAACCTGTAGTTGGCCACTATCCATGTGGCACTTGCGGAGTATGTAAATTCACAAAACCAACTAAAACCTTACAATTGACCGATACTCTAAAATGGACCCAAAAGCAACATACTAATTGCAACTCGACACATCTAATCTACATGGTCACCTGCCCCTGCAGACGTCAATATATAGGTATGACCTGCAGAAAAATCAAGTTACGAATTGGAGAACACAGGAGCAATGTCAGAATGAAGAAAAACACCACGAAGCTCTGCACACACTTCGTGGAAGCAGGACTTACCTGTGATGAGTTGAGCTGGACAGTACTAGAAATGCCACAAGACAATAACAACAACGCAGAGCAAGTTCTTTTTGAAAAAGAACAAAGGGGGGTGGACCTTCTTGGCACCCATATATCAGGGATGAATGATAATTTTCCCTGGAGTCAGTTTTATTGAAAACATCTCTATTAAAAACATCTAAAACATGCACCTGAATATCAGACTTGCAAACCATTCTGATGATGGCAGGAACAACTCATCCAGTTTGGTAACTGTGATATAAAATTGGCATCATCCCACGGATGTCTGTCACTCTTTTCCCCAATGTCTAAGTGGAGTACGACTACCATAATGTAAATATATATTGATACTCTTAAATCCACCGACGAACTCTGTTTGTCAGGAACTTAAGCTAACCATAGTAGCAGGACTGTGTCCATGCCCGCTTTTGAGTTGGTTAATATTGCACCCCTTTCAAGTAAACACCAGGTCCTTGAGCCTTTATGTTTAAAAAATATAAATAAAGCATTTCGTTTTTTGAACTGGTGGAGGGAACCATCTTGGAGGGACTAACTTGTTTGTATTTTAGTCCTTTTTTAGTGTCTAGACTCCTGCCTAAAGACTGGTAGGCAGAGCCCCGCCTGTAACCAGGGGCAGAGTCAGCACAGGGACTGAAAGCTGGTCCTCGTGGGTAAGAATTATGTTTGAAGACGACTTTACTCGGGTAGGAAGTCCTACCTATTATATTCTAACCTAGTTGGTAAATTTTTCTAGCAAAGACCACTCTTAGCGACTCTAAACTCCTGTAGAAGCCTCTAAGAACGCCTATTAAGGTATTTTTTCTGAAATTTTGCCGCGTGTGTAAATATGCACTTTATTGGAATTGGCACCCATAGAGCAGCGTAGTAATTGACAACAGTTTTTGAGCACGAACCTGTGACTGTGACACTGACACCGTTTTTTAAACAAGAATCGCAACTTTCTTTAAGAAACCTTGCTCTCATTGTGATTTACAATACACTGCTGGGCGCCTGAATACATGCGCGTAACAAGCGTAGCGCTTATTTGCAGCAAAGATAAATTCCCCGCGTGCTACATACTTTAAAGACTATGCTCTAATCTCAGAATGTTTGCCGCTTTTTTATCCGTGCGTGCAACCATCTCTGAGAGACCTTAATAACCAGAGTGAACCACATCCCGCTGTAAAGCGTGTAATCACAGCCAGGAGATATTCCCCGCTTTGGGACATCTTGCTTTCGATGTAATTAGGAATAGCCTGATGTATTTGACGTTTTGCCACATGCGTGCAAGTACGATATTAACAGGCATCCCCCAGTTTCAAGCGCGTAAATGCATAATAACATCCCGCTTTTGTAGAACAGATGCTCGACATTAATAACACCGACGCAGTGATTTGTAGTCTAACTACAGAAGTCTGTCACTACAGGGACCCTGCACTCTTAGCATTCCACTCCTACCCCACCAATAAGCACGAATTGCACAAGTAGCCTCCTCTCTGTGTTTAGAGACTTGAAACCTGTTTTCCACTGCCCTCCTTCCTTCTCACTATTAATGTATCTACAATTAGGTGCATACCTTTTACTAGTAATTCTAGTCTGTGTGCTTTAAGAAAAGTATTATGCCTACTCACCGCATTTAACATACCATAATATAGTGTATTGGTTTGTGTTCCCACATTATAGGTGACTGTATAAGAAATTCCATAATAGCTATAGGAACCTACACAAGTTGTGTAAGTACCTTCTATGTATGTATTTTTGTCTTTTTGTCCTGACGAAAGCTCTACAGACCCGGCTGGGCTCATAGAGCTGAAACATGTTGACGCATCCATATATATATAGATATATGGTAATCTAGTTGCCCGATTACATATATATCGAATTTTTTAACAACAGTGCCAACCTTTTCATTAAAAATTCTTTTTTGGTGGCACACTGTTTTTATATTTTTCCCTTTCCTATTATTTCTGGACACTTCTACCTGGACCAGAGGTAGCCTTGGGTGAGGCAGGCATACCGCACGTTATTTGACTACCCTATGAATATGCCATGACGCCTGACGGGGCGGATAAAAGATACACCGCATCAACTAAATCAGGCTGTCTATGAGGGTTTTTAAAGACTAACCGAAGGTTTAGTAGACACCAGTGTCCATTCCCTTTTGATTAATTCAGTATCCACCCAGGCGTCGTCCGCATACTTGACATCAGCGAGGTCACATAAGCCCCACCAAGGCGCGCCTATGTCAGTTTTTTCCTTTTCCGCGTGCAACGCGGATCCGGTCTTTGCTCAGGCCTGTTTTGGGCCCTTTTTTCTTCCGTCATTGTAACTATTTTTGGTGGAACAGTGTGCGAATGCCTTCGGGCTTCAAGACTTGCATGTCGTGTAGGCGTCTTATGTTGGCGACGGACCCTCTCCTCATTTGTATGTGGTGTTTAGGGGAAGATAATAGCACCACTGATTGTCAGGCGCGCCAACAGTTGAAGCCGAAATTGCGGCGGGAGCGCCGGATGAAATTATTCTCAGTGTGTCTCTCAAGGACAGCTTCATCCCTTCGATCAGCCTCTGCAGATGGCTTCAGAAACAGTCGTTGTCGTCGTCCTTGCCCTTCTCCGATGTCGCAAGAGGGTCGCTCCCTGGTGGGTAAGTGTCGCAGTTTTTCCCCGGGGGCCCGTGTTTGGCCTTCTGGCAGCCTGGGCTCTCTGCGGGTGATGTGGTCCCACGTGTTGCCCTCCTATCCACCGTTTCCCTGTGAGGGGGGCGTCGACAGTCCAGATGGAGACATACGCAGTGGCTTTACAGGCCTCGCTGGCGTCTCCTCCTCCTTCGCCTCCTAGGGCATCGCGGGTCCCTTGACTTGCGTGGGGCCCTCCGCAGTGCCGCCGGCGGCTCCAGCGCCAACTGTTTCGGATCCAGGCTTGGAGGATATGGTGCTGTTGGGGTACGGCTTCTCAGGGGTCCCTCCTTCGGACCACGGCACTTCTGCCTCACCACAAACTCCCACGGGAGTCCCTGTGGTGTCGGGGGGAGGTTGCCGGGGCTCGGGTCGCTACCCTGAGCCCCGCTCGGCCCTCTGGGCAGGGCAGGCGGAGGCTTTGTCCACAGCTGAGCTGACGGTGCCGGCACCTGCTGTTCTGGGCGGCGCCACAGAGGTCGGTGGCCCCTCCTCATCACGCTCTGTGTCGTCCCTACCGGTGGCTGCCTCGTCGGCGGGCGAGTCGGCGGTTGAATCGTCCCTGGCGCGGCCTCATGTGTGGCCAGGCCACCTTCGTAACATCATGGGCCGAGGCTGACGGAGGGCTTCATGTCATTCCCCCGGTCCCTCTCGTTCCTTCACACAGGCAACTGCCTCGGCAGAGGTCGAGTCTGCGTCGTTCCGCCCCTTGGCCGCTTTGGCTCCGGCGTCTTCTTCGGCCCCAGATGGTGTTGACTTCCTGCCTCAGACGGTGGACTCTAAGGCTCCACACAGAGGTTGCGGCGCATATTCGTCTTTGGACGCCCCCTCTTCTCCAGAGGTTGGGTTCCTACTGGTGTCATCCTCCCCAGAGACAGGCAGCCGCGTGATGTCTTTTTCACCGGCGTCATTGAAGGGAGGCTCCCCACCATTTCCGAGGCCGAGGTGTTCACCAAAGGAAAGGCATGTTCCCTATTCTTCAGTTCCTTCTGACTTCCAGGTCTGGCCTTTGCCCGCCACGCTTGGCTTCGGGCACGGCTGCCTTAGTTGGCAGCCGTTGCCCATGGAGGAGCTGCTTTCTCCACCGTGGAGCCCTAAGGAGGCGGGTGTGGCCTTCGCTCATGCAGTGTCCACGTCTGTGGGTATTCTGCGCATGGGTGACCCGGTTGCTCATTTCCCAGCGGATCATCTCTTGGAGTTTCTCCATGAGGGCTCTGATGGGAGGGAGCTGTTGCTTCCCTTTGAGGGTTTCACTCCTTTCCTCCCTGATGGGGGCTTGGAGGCGCCCCGCCTCAGGGGATCTGGTGCCCCAACACCTTCTGCGCAGCCTGACCCGTTACGTCTTTCCCTCCAACCCCTCTTCCTCAAGTCCACTTGCGAATGCTTTTCCTTCCTTGCAGCCACCGTTGACTCTTGGGGCGCAACATGTTACCTCGGCCAGCGCTGCCCTGCGGGGCCTTAAAACCTTATGTGTGTTGGCTAGGGCCTCCTCTTGTTTGTTGGACTCGGCTGAATCCTTGGGGTCCGCAGCTTCCCAGGAGACTGTTCAGGTGGACTTACGGCATCATGCATTGGATGGCGGGGAGCTAGCACTTTTATTCTCCGCTCCGCTCTGGACATCTCGGAGGTGCTGGGCCGGGCCATGGCTACCTCAATCACCCTCCGTCGCCATGCCTGGCTTCGGGACAGCGTGTTCCTGAAAACATTCGGGAGCGGCTGATTGATCTTCCATTTATGGCAGCCTGTTATTCCATGCCCCGGTGGACTCCGCCATCCAAAGGTTCCTGGCAGGGCTCTGTCCTCCTCCTCCGCCTTATCCTCCTCCTCCTCCTCCTATCCCCTCCTCAGTGACTGCTGAGTTGGGCTGGTTCTGGGTTTTCTTTGGTCCAGTTGCCCTAGCTGTGGGGTGTGTTTTCTGGCCATTCGAGTCCTCCTTGCTGGGACTTTGGCATTGAGGGCTACTGGACTGCCCTTTGTTGACTGTGTGTGTTTTGCTGGTGTTATCTGCACAGCATTGGCCCTGAGATTGGGCCTTCTCTTTTAGTCATAGGCTGCCTGACAAACCTTCCGCTGTTTTTTTTCCCTGTGGATTCTTTTGTTTTTTCCTCTGCTGCAGAAGTTCTTTCAAAGAGGGTTCCCATGTCTTGGGACTTAACGTACCCTATGTGGCGTAGTGGTAGCTGTTATATAGCTTGCGCTCTGCTGGGGAGTTCTGGTAGCCTTTGGGTGCCTGTTCTCCATGGCATTTATGTATGTTGCTTTGCTTCTTGAGGTCGGGTGCCTGGCCCCTTGTGGTGGTGTGTCCGGCCATTTCCTCATCTTCCTGCTCCTGTCCTGCGGGCCGGGATGATTCTGTGCTCTCCCTTGTCAGGCGTCGCCCACCCGGTCTTCCTGGGGCCCGGGCTGTTTTTTCTTTCTTCTGGCGGCTTATGTCTGTTAGAGCTGCTCTGGCTGGCCTGTTGCCTTCCATCTGGGGTGGGCTCGCCTTCTTTTCCTTTGTTTCTTGGACCCTCTGAGCTTCTCCCCCTGGCTTTGGATGGAAGCTTTGTTGCCTTGGAGGGGTGTGGGGTACTTCGGCCTCTGGCCTGCCTCTGGTTCCTCTGTTGTGAGTGTGAGGGCCTCTTCTTTCTTCTTCCTCCATCCCTCTTGGGGTTGGTGGTGTTCTGCTTGTGGGGGCTCCTCTTGCCTGGGAGGGACCAGGTTACTTGCCCGGTCTGCAGGTCTGGTCCCCTGTGAGACCCTCTGTCCTGGCTGGTGGGGTCCTTTCGCAGACCCTCCTTCCCTGTGGGTATTGCTAGGGTATCTATTCTAAGTGAAGAAATCTGTGGCTAGTAGTCTCCATCAGATGTACGAGTTACTTCTCTTCAGTAACGATGTATCTGGTAGAGACAATTCTAACTGCAGATTCCTTCACGGCCCGCACTTCCTCCCCATTTTGTGAGGACCCTTGGGTTGGTCTCAGCACTCGCTTCCCGGTGGGGGCTGTGTCTCCTGTGAGTGCATTCTTTTGCTCTTGACGAGTTGCTCCGTCTTGTTGCTGTTCCTTCCTCCTCTTTGGTTCTCTGGAGGATGGAGTTATAGTGCTCCTGTGCCCCGTTACTCTGGCTGCTTCAGGGTTGGGGGGGGAGGGGGTTTGCCTTCAATCTCTGCCCTCCCTTCCCTTCCTCTTGCTGCTAGGGGTCCTAGCCCTTCTGCTGTCCTCTGTGTTGGGGTCATCTGCCCATGCCCTGCCCTTGTTCCTTGGGGGATGGTTGCTCTCTGTGCTCGGGTGGCTTAGAGTGTTGTTGTCTTGGGGCTGGCTCCCCTTCCCTGTTTCCGAGTGGGGGTTGTAGACCTGCTGCAGGTGTCATTCCTTTTAAATGTGTTCCCTGTCTCCATGGGAAGGTTGTTCACATACTGGCAGGGTGGATGCTCAGGGCTCTCCTCTGTTCTTTGTTCTGCCCCTGCCTTCGGATACTGCAGTGTTGCACTCCTCCTTATGGTGTCGCTTGTCTCCATCCCTTTTTTCTACTCGTTCGCACACTGTTCCCATACTCCCACAGTTTTGCCTGGTGGCTCCGCGTTGCGGCGTGGAAAAGATCTCTAAAGAAAACTGACGTAGGCGCGCTGGGCTGGGGCTTATGTGACTTCGCTGATGTCACGTACGCGGACGATGCCTGTGCGGAGTAGCGTGGATGTCGCCCTGCCCCCGGAGCGCAAGGATGCTGTGGCGAAAAGTTTCCGGATCCAGTCTCATGCCGAAGGTCAGTAACTCGTACTTTGGGGCTATTTCTACAGAAAACTTTAAAAACTCACATCTCCAGTTATACGTATTGGAGTTTTGTTGTTTTGATGTAATTGACTCTCTTATTCAAAATTCATTTGGGATTGTGATTTCACTTTATTACTGTTTGAGTGCTCCATAAATACTTTGCACATTGCCTCTAAGTTAAGCCTGACTACTTTTGTGCCAAGCTACCAAAGGGTTAATTAACACAAAGGTTTATTCCGTGACTTTTGTGGTTCACCCTGACAAGGACTGTGAATATTACTTGAGTGAGGCTCTTACCTCTCTCAACTAATAACTCAATTTTTTACAGAACGTATTTCCCAACTATTGCAGCAATTTTCACCAAGAAAGCAGCTGTACATTTACCTCTACCTCTCTCAGAGAAGGAGTAAGGAGGAGCACCCTCAAAATTGGAGTGGATTATCTTCGTGGAAGAACACTTCACAATGGTGTTTGCATATCAGCTTTTTTGTATCCATAAGTGGTTTTGCATTTACCTACTCATAGGGATCAGTTCAATTCAATTCAATGGAATCTGCACCATTCCATGGAATCTGCACCTTGCAGCTTCACAGGCCTATTCTTGGGATTTGTCATGAGTTTACAAAAGTCATCTAATTGCTCAAAATATGAGTGTAAATTTCGGTCTTTCCTTATTTTGTGGTTAAAGCTTTCTTTTATCAAAATATTATAGCCTACTATTATAATTATGCTTTTGCTGTCTTCAAATACTTCCTATTAAATGTTTTCAAATCTGTATTTTTCAACCCATTTATTCACAAAGCAGTAATAGCAAAATGTTGGCTAGGCCAAAAGGGTCTTGATGTTGAAGCCTACTTTCCATGATTGTTACATAATATCGAAATATAATTTGTTAAAAAATGTCATCTTACTCAGATGTCATATATTAATTCGATTCGAATCTCTGTAAAAAGCTCAAACCATACAGCACATACTTCCTGTATTACAGTGTACTTTTGAGTCTTAAATCTGCTGAGTAATTTTATATTTTTAAATATATTTTCCAAGAAAAAGCAAGCATGCTCTTTAACATGTGTAGGCCTTTCCCAGAATGTGACTTGATTTACATATGTTATTAAATCAGCTTAATAAAACAGTAAGAATTTATGCTTACACTGCATCTGGCAATATGTCTGAAATACCTGCATTAATCTGCTTAACTGGTACAATAGATAATTGAACCTAGCAATGTAAATGTATTTTTTATCTGTTGTAATTTTGTCACCTTGGGGACTTCAAACTGTGTCTTACGCATTACCTAAAAAAGCAGAGAAAGAGAGCAGAGAAGATGATTCTATTATCTTGCTCATTTTTTAAAATCTGTTTTAAGACTTTAAAAAAAATGTGCAACTAAAGAGACAGTTCTTTTTCGTTAGTGTTTGTGTTTTTACTAACCACCTGATAGGTATCTTAATGCTTGAGCAAAAACAGTGCCACTTTTTACAATAGTTCTAAATTGCACACTGCTCAAAACAAAAACCCACGCTTTAGAAATATTTTTTAAATAACACTTTTTTTGTTACGTGGTTTGCCCTGTAAATTAAAGTGGAGATGTCTGACTAGTAAAATTGAGGTTGGGGGTTTAAGATTTGCAATCACTGTCTTAAAATGTGTACTGGTTGTCAAGTTATTCGTTTTCTGGAGCACCTCAACAAAAGTAAACATTTTACTGTCTTTCTTTCAGTTTCTACAGTGTTAACGAAGTCAATCGGTTTCAGTATTCAAGGCCTGTTCGAAAAGGAGAGAAGGATCCAGATAATGAATTTGCTGTAAGTTCCTTAAAACATATGCGAACCACATTTTTAGCAAGTATTTAAATCCATTCTTAATATCACATTAAACATTGTCAGACATCTAGAGAAGTATACTCAGTCAGTCTTAAAAAAGAACGATCATGCACTAATTTTTAGGATCAATAAGGTACTGAAGACGGCTGTAATAATGTATGTGCATAGACTGCAAATGTTTTTGGACACTTCCAAAAAGTACTAGTGACTAAATGAACTACATAGACAATATTTGATCTGTTTAGACTTGGGTGTCCAGATGGTGTTTAGAAGTTTGTATGGCCGGTATCATGGACAAAATAGCGACCAGCAGAAATATTTGACCCACAATATAAATTGTCTTGGAGAGTATACATTTGCTCTTCTTGACTCCATATCTACCTACTCGGACAATACAGTGGTAATCAATATTGTAGCAAGTCAGTATTTTGATCGCAGTTTAAGAATCCCACTCGATTAGCAGTTGTTGCCTGGAATTGGTTTCAAAACATTGAGACTACACACCATTCCCTAAAGTGCTTAGGACTCTGGTTCACACAGACGTAGTTGAACTGATGATGATCATCACTGAAAATAACTCGTTTTTATTTGGACGTTGTGGGTGAATTCACATGCTAATAAATGTAAGACAATACAGGCCTAAGGCAAGTACATGAAAAGTAATGAGGATCGAATAGGTTGGGTACAAAGGATTAAAGTGGCTCCAGGAGGGGAAAGTTCAAACCCACATGAAAGCCACTGCACTTTCAGAAGAAGCAAGCAAAATAATGAGCTCATAAACACAATGAGAAATGCATCTAGGAGCAGTATGCTACCAAAACCGTGCCACACATTTGCTCTGGGTGCGGTCATGGACTTCTTTGTAGTATGGCGCACATTGGGCCAACCCTAAAATGCAGTTACATGAATTGCAATTTTCACTATTAACATAGTTGTGGTGTATAGCATATGTTGCCACATTTGGCAGACAGAGGAACTGAGCACAAGTTACACACTGATTTCACAATGGTCACGTTGTTTTTGTTCTTGTGGTTCACAATGTAGTGAGATTATCCTACACCTCCTACTGCAGTTTCCTTTTGCTGACAGCATAGACTACTAGTGTGTGATATCTCTTTATTTTTGTGAGCTGTCAAACTTTTAACATTTGCAGACATATTATAATCACCCCAAGCCCACTCTTATAATACGGGGGCCAGAGGTCTACTACCTTTTGAGAGAGTACCGACTTGCTTTAGAATTGTTCCATGATTTATTTTCTTGGGCCTTTCTTACGCTTCTTAGGTTAATAGTCAGCATGTCATTGTTATTCATATAAAACCACAATCATCTAAAACCAAATATGATCTAATTGAAGGTTTATATATTTTGTATTACCAAAATGACTTTGAAATTTAGCACAAGCAATGGCTCAGTAAATAAGATCTATTTTTTCATGCAGGAATTCAGTTTTTTGTCTGTCACAAATATACCTTTTGCAGCTAAATGTCTTTGTTAAAAGAATAATAAAGTTATAAACCAGGTTGTAAACTACATTTATTTCATTTATCAGATTTCTATATCGCATACTCACCAAAGATATAGATGCTCTTTTCAGGTTGCCAATAAATGTAACACAAAGTCTTTGCGTTTTAATTGCTTGATCTCAAATTCAGATTGAGTAAATCGGTAAGCCATATAATGCCAAGAGTAGGGTCAGAATATTAGGCAATGCCTTTAATGTAAAAATGAGACTATCCCCAAACGAGTGCATCCTATCACTACTTGAGTCTTTGTCTATGCCACAGTCGGAACATGAATCATATACTCAAATGCCATCTTCTGTTCCTCATATTACACCACTGTCCTCTATCAGTGACAAATGCAAAAATAAATTGATGGACAGAATGCTGCACAATGTCAAACATTCAACTCAGTACAGAGATATGGGCCTAAATCCGTAATTTTTTCGTTCCTCATGCCATTCCAGTTCAGACCCAGCCATAAGCAAATCAGTCTTCACCTTGTTCCCATGCCAGGCCAGGCCCTCCCAGTGACACCATCTTCTGTCCCTTTATATTACACTGCTGCCCTTCCTCGGTGACAAGATAACTTTAAACGTTTCCTATCTTATCTACAATCAACCACTGTGGAGATACTAAAATAAGCACCAATTAAATGATAAGAAACATCAATTCAATTTTCAAACGAAGCTTAAGCCACATCCTCAGAAAATACTGCATCTCAGGAAAAGTTTTATTTTATTAGATTGTTTTCCCATATAACATGCCAAGGAAATGTGTTGCCTGACTTCACTTCCCACCCTCAATGCCTCCCCCCTCCTACGGATTCTTGTGTCCTGTCATGTCAATGGCATGTGTTTGAAAGGTATGGCTCCTGTAAGTAGAAAAGACCTATCGCAATCCTGTGGCCATCTGCGGTCAGTGCCAAACAGGCAGCAAGGATTTCTACGTAGTTGTTGCCCAAGGTTTAATAGAAAAACGTTGTCCTGGAGTTCTGGATACCCAGCCCACCTCAAACCCATAAGATTTGCCTCTGAGGCACAGTAGGCAGATAAAAGGGAAAAAGGCACCATGAAACTGAGAGGAAGTTATAGGTGGCTGCATGAAGTTTCCAAATGCGACATGAATGCCAGGGAGTGATACTGCTGCATTTGCTGCAAGGACAATTCACAAAGAAGACAAGGGTCCAAGGATTAAAGTGTCATGATGCTCTTGGAGTATCATAAAATGATGATCTCAAAGAGAGCACAGTATTTGTTTAACTACAAGAAATCATTTCTTGTTCTAGGACTTCTGATTTCTTGAGGTTGTTTGAAAATACCTCTTGCACTAGGTAGGTGCAATGTAGGTTTAGATGGGACCAGATTGTTTCCACAATACTAAATGGAGGGTTAGAAGGGACCAGACTGTTACCAGAATACTATTATGACCATTCACGTCAGGAACGATTTTATTTAGATTAAATGTATATATGTTGGTTGTATGTGGTTACCCTCTAAATTGTCAGCTAATGTTGGGCAAACCTTCCTTGAACTATGGTCTACAATGCATCTTGTGCAGGAATGTGTCTTCTATTTTCTCCTGTAACCATTTGCCGAGTTGAGTCAAATTATGTCAGTATAATTGATCTTTTTTTCAGAAATATGGTCATCAATCAGCAGTCATGAGTACTTTCTAATATTTTATTTTAACATTGCAGAATATGTGGATTGAGAGAACCACCTATTTGATTGGATATAAGCTGCCTGGGATCCTGAGATGGTTTGAAGTGAAATCAGTCCACACGGTAAGAAAACTAAATGGCTGGGTTTAGACCAGTATTATGGGAAATTACCCAACACATCTAATTGCAAGGGAAGAATCAATGTCACTGCATTAGGCTATTAGATATGTTTCTCCACCAATCTGTGTAGTAATTCAACAAAGCATCAGTTAACAACCACTCAACTGCTTTGTAGTGCATCACTAAGGGTATCTTTTCCTAGGAAACGTGCATATGGTCAATCTAGAACCTCCTAAAGTAAATCCTAATAATACAGAGTTACCAAGTGGCCAAAGGACATGTGTGGCACTTTTACGCAGCCATGCCTTTTCAGCCGATAGCTTACATTTTATTAATCTCAACTTACAATGTTAAAAGCGAAAGCACAGAGCACAGAATGCATCATGCTATATTGGTTATGGTGCCATGATGTGCTGAGAATTTTAGGCTTGTGTTACAGCAAACAAATGATGGACGGAATGCTGACAATGCAAACATTCTCCCCCAGTCAAAAGATCTGGGTTAAATCCATTGTTCGTTTGCCCACTACGCCACCCCAGTTTGGACCCAGCCATATGTAAATCAGTCTTGACCCTGTGCCCCATAGGAACAGTCCAGACCGGACTGCCAGGTCAGGTCCTCCCTGGACCGGAAACAAGCATCCTGGGACCGGTTTTAGGGTATGTCACCCTTCTTCAGCCAGGCTAGCTTGAATCCAGTGACACAGTGAGCAAGGGACCCACGTCTGGGCATACCCATCCCACTTAGGGCAAAAAGTTAAATGTTAAAAGCGGAAGCACAGAGCTCAGAATGCATCATGCTATTGGTTATAGTACCAGGATGTGCTGAGAATTTTACACTTGGCATTAGGCCACATGGCCAAAAATACCTCCATTTATGCCCCGCTGAAATTCACAACGAGATTCCCAATAGAAATGGGTTGATTACTGTAAAGCACTCTGCCATGAGTGCAGAGAAATTCACAACTGTTATATCCCACACAAGGGCTGGTAAGTGGGTGTACTTGCACACTGTATGACTTGAACGTTTGGGAACAACCACATGCATGCTCATTTGTGGGTATTCCCAAAATCCTCTCTGGCCCCTCCCCACACTGGAAATAGCAGAGATTTACTTTAGCTAGGGCTGAAGAAACCCCCTTCGCATGATGGTAAGTGAAATGGATCAAACCAGATTTTCTGGAGGTGTAGGGGAAGAGAATTCCACCCATTATTATTATTATAAATGATTTATAAATTTCCTGGCTACCTCAAAAAGGTTTCCCAGTGCTAGGCTCATCATGAAAACAATGTCAGACCAAAATACTATCCAAATGGTATGAAGTTTGAGGACAATTAACGAGGTTGGAACAGCCAGGTTTTAAGCAATTTGCAAAAGGCTGAGAGCGAGCAACACACTGTCAGTATCAGATCAGTGGCAGAGTGTTCAAGAGCTTAGGGACCAGGTAAGAGAACGCACAGCCTCCTTGGTGGGATTTTCTGACTCTGATGGCTGGAGCGCAGCAAGGTTGTGGGTGAATGCAAGGGCACCATAGATCTATGGTACAATGCCCCAGTGTTGGATTTGTATTCATGCATGTAGCATAAAACTTTAAATCGAACACACCATTCAATTGGCAACTAGTGAAGATTAAGGAGCATACTGGATGTAGGGGTGAATTTAGTTTGTGTGGAGCAGGAGTCATGCAGTGGTGTTTGTGCTATCTAGAGATGTTTGATAAAAACAGTCAAAATGCCTAGGTAAAGGAAATTATCATAGTTCAGTCTATAGATGACAAGTGCCTATACTACAGTTCTCTGGGATGAGGTCGGGAGACAGACAAGGATTTTCCTGAGCCACTTTAGGGTGCCAAAATAAGTGGTTGTCACCTTGTTATCTAACGGCTCATGGTTAGCTTGTCATTAAGTCAGACCCCTAGGTTTTTCACTAACGGTACTGAAGAGGGAGTAATGCCCATAGTCGATGGCTACAAATGAGGTCCCAAAGGTTGTGGAGATTGCCCACCAGCAAGACATCTGTCTTCTCCCCAATTAGTTTTGGCGATTTGGCATTCATCTACGATGAAACTTGAGAGACGACACATGGGAAATAGTACGCCTAGAAAGCTGCAGCCCAGACGTACTCATGGGAATGTTGGTGAAGTGGAAAAAGTACTAAATCTTCACCCACCCTTAAGTGTGCTTTTTAAGTTACTAGGGCCTCGACTAATGCAAGCACTTAAAGAGACTGGTATTTATTGCATTGGCAAAGTCATCTCTCAACGGTTTGAGACATTGCTTGTTGTGTCTGTAACGGTGTGCTCTGGGCCATAATGCACTCTATTGAGTCAATTATTAAAGGTGATTTTGTTCCAGGGCTTTTTAATTCAGAAAACTCTCTTTCACATTGATATTAGCTGGTTGTAGAGTCTGGAATAAAGAAGAAGCAACTCTGTCAGTGTAACTAATAAAAATGATTCAGCGGCAGCTTAGTATTCTAAAACAACATCAATCTATGGAACGGGCAGCAGAGATGAATCGAAATTTTTCTAGCTTAGTAACGGTAAGTTTCAATTCTATCAAGGACACGGAGGCGAGGATTATGCTTTTCCTTCTTCGCTGTTTAATATAATCCAAACACACAGCAGCCCAGAAAAGCTTCACAGAAAAATGCTTGTATATCCAAAACATTGGAAAAAGCATTTTAAAACAAGGAACAAAAAACGATTTCCACATAAATCAACTACAAATCCCATCATTCCATCATAGTCAGAGTAATATCAGTCCTTCCATAGTGTCCATGACCATTAGATAGGGTGTCCATCTTGTGTCTTCTCCCTCTTTCTTCGCGCTAGTCATGCCGACTTCACAACAGTCTTGCTTGGAACGTTCATTCCCTATCGGAAGAGACACAATAGCGTAAGCATTGTAAACAAAAAACCTCACACTGCACAACAAGAATCAGTTCAGTAGAACAGTTCAACAAATTGCAAAACAATGATTACCGTAACCAATGTAAACATAACCGAAACCAAAACTGGTTACTTACTGAAGTACGGGCGGGAATCTTCCCCAGGAAGTCCTGGGAGGGATAATCCTCGCCGCTGTGTCCTTAACCCCTTTCGTGCGGGGCGTATTCCCCGCCTGTGCTGACTCCGCCTTGCGCGGGCGGAGTCATGACGGAACGGTTCCGTCATCAGCACAGCTCAACCGATGCTGATGACGGAACCGTTCGTCATCAGCATGGAAGGGGTTAATAGAATTGAAACTTACCGTTACTAAGCTAGGCAAATTTCGATTCTATGTCAGGACCGGAGTCTTCAGATTATGCTAGTTCAAAGCTTACTTACGACCAAATGCGCAATGTCCACCACCAGCTTGAAATAAAACCTTTTAAATGTGGAATCCGAGGACCAATCCGCCGCACTCAGGTCCTCCAGGCGAGCACCCAAAGAAAAAGCCTTGGAAGCCATTGCTCCTCTAGCTGAGTGAGCTCCGAATTGCTTCACGTCAATTCCTGCTTCTTGTAAGACCCAACGCACCCACCTAGCAATAGTGGGGGAGGAGACAGCCTTGTGGGGCTTTCGCAAAGTGATGATTAATTGTCTTTCGCCCGGAGGGCGGAGTTCTGTTGTAATCTCTTCATACGCCTTGAGGCAGTGCACTACGCACAATTTGGGTGAATCTATGAAGGCAGGATAAGAAATCGTCTGAGAAGCGGACTTAGTACGACGGCCCACCGTAAAGGTCACACCGTCCGGAGAAAAAACTCTCGCTGAAATGTCGAGGGCTCGCACATCCGAAACCCGCTGACAAGACACCAAACACAAAAGCATGGCCAGTTTCGCCGACAATTCTTTCAAAGAAAGATACTTGTTATGTTGCCATGAAAGGAAGAGATTTAGAACAACATTGATGTCCCAAAGAACGGAATACCGCGGCTCCGGGGGTAATGAAAGTCGAATCCCACGCAAGAGCCTACATACGAAAGGGTGTTCCCCAACCGGGGCCCCTTCCACCGGCTCATGAGCCGCTGAGATCGCAGAACGCATTGCGTTGATGGTGCGATACGCCAGGCCATCAGAGGCCAGTTCTGCCCAAAAATTCTGAATTGGCACAACGCCTGCGACCAAGGGATCCAAATCCCGTCGAAAACACCAACGCACCCACTTGGTCCACGCGGATCGATATCTCTTCGCGGTGCTGGGTGCCCATGCCTTCGATAAGCGGTCCTCAGCCGATCTCGCAAGGCCTGGGAGCGACCAACGTCGCCTGAAAGCCGCCATACCATGAGGCGGAGAGTACGCTGCGTTAGAAGATGGTGCGGCTCCCCCTCCGAATTGAGGAGAAGATGAGGAACTTGGGGGAGTAGGATTGGAGAATCCCAAGAAAGTTTCAGAAGAACTGGAAACCAAACTTGATATCTCCAAACCGGTGTCACCGCCACCCCCTCCGCTCCCTGACGGCGAAGCTGGGCCGCCATGCGGACTATCATGGTGAAGGGTGGAAACACATAAGCCCTCTCCTGACTCCAATCTTGGAGGAAAGCGTCCGTAGCTTCCGCCAGAGGGTCCGGCCTCCAACTGAAGAACCGCGGGAGCTGATAATCCAAACGGGACGCAAAAAGGTCTACCGAGAACGGCCCCCAAAGATCGTTCAGTCGCTGGAACAATGGAACATCTAGCTTCCAGGCACTGGAGTCCCGGAGATGCCTGGAGTGCCAATCGGCCACCTGGTTGGCTCGACCTGGTAAGTATTCCGCCGTCACGGATACATGGTGGGCTAGGCAATAGTCCCAAAAGTCTTTTGCCAGATTCGCCAATGCTCGCGACCGCGAACCGCCCAAGTGATTGACATATCTGACTGCTGAGACGTTGTCCATCCGCAGGAGAACACATGAGCTCGCCGAGTCCCTGGTCCAGCAACGAATCGCAAAGGACCCCACCAGGAGCTCCAAGCAATTTATGTGCAACTCCTGCTCTTCGGACGACCAGGCGCCGCCTGTGGAGAATTCTCCGCAGCCGGCTCCCCAGCCCGACCTGCTGGCGTTGGACTCTATCACCAGATCCGGTGCCGCACCGAAGATCGCCCGGCCGTTCCAGGCCTCCATATGAGCGAGCCACCAGGCCATTTCCCCTCTCACCTCCTCTCTAAGGGGAACCAACTGATCGTATGAAACGCCGTGCCTGAGATGGTGCGCCTTGAGGCGTTGAAGGGCCCGGTAATGGAGGGGTCCCAGGAAGATCGCCTGAATGGAAGAGGACAGGAGTCCCACCACTCTGGCGATCTGCTGCAGGGAAGAGTGTGATTTCGCCATGGTTTGCCGCAACACATGCCGGATCTTGGCCACCTTCCTGGACGGAAGACTCAAAGAGGCTTTGAGTGAGTCCACGACGAAGCCGAGAAAAACCACCCTCTGGGAAGGAGAAAGCATCGATTTGTCTTTGTTGATGAGGAAACCCAGTCCCTGTAACAAAGACACCGTCTTCTGAAGCTGAATGTGGAGCTTCTCGGGGCACTGAGCCATCAAGAGGATGTCGTCCAAATAAACAATCATACTGATACCCTGGCTTCGCAGAACTTCCACCACCGGATGCAGGAGCTTGGTGAAGCACCACGGGGCGGAGGAAAGTCCGAACGGAAGGGCGGTGAACTCGAACACCTGACCGTCCCAGACAAACTGGAGAAACCGACGGTGCGGTGGGTGGATAGGGACCACTAGGTAGGCGTCCTTCAGGTCCAACCGAACCATCCAATCGTTCTGAAGGAGCACATCCCGAAGAAGATGGATCCCCTCCATCTTGAAATGATGGTAAATCAACCAACCGTTGAATTCCCGAAGGTTGATGACCGGCCGTTTGCCCCCATCCGTTTTCTCCACAAGGAAGATATTGCTGAGGAAATCCGAGGGATGACGAGTTGCGGAGTAGCTCTGAGACCTCCTCGTCGATCAACTGCACATCGGCCAGTGAAAACACAATAGGACGAGGGGGCTTCCTCTGGTGGGGTTGATCGTAAAACTCTATATGAAAACCGCGCACCGTCTGAAGGACCCATGCGTCAGCAGTAATTGCCGCCCAGGCCTCTGGGAAAGCTGCTAGTCGGCCGCCAATTTGAACCTGGACTGGCGATATTAGACTTGAGACTAGAGGTGTTTTGCCGGCGTTGTTCTTGTAGCCGCCTCGCCCCCTGAAGCCTTGGCCTCTCGTAGGGTAGAAGTTTGTGTAGCTGGTTGAGGTATTATATTGACCTCTTCCGGAGCCTTGCCCTTTGTTGGCAGAATTTTGACCGCCACGGCCGGTCGCGTGGCCCCTACCGCGACCGGCCCCCCGGGAAAAACGCTGCTGAAACACCCGCTTGATGCTGGATTGGGCCTTATCAAGCGATGTAAAAGTTGAAACGAACTTGCCCAATTCTTTTATAAACGGGTCCCCGAACAGGCCCCCTTGGGCTACAGCCCCTGCCTCCGAGGAGGCCAAATCACCTAACTTTGGGTCCAATTTGATCAAGAGGGAACGCCTACGTTCCGTCGAGAGTGCGCAATTGTCATTTCCCAAAAATATGACCACTCTTTGCGCCCAATTTGACAAAAGCTCGGGAGATATGGCCGCCCCTGAGACCTTTGCCTCCTCCGTCATGTCCAGAATCTTAGTAATAGGACCTATGGCATCCAGCAACTTGTCCTGGCAGCTATGCCAGGACCTGTCTATGCCCTTGCGCGGATCCTTAACAAATTTAGCCATAAAGGTAGCCATTTTGGCGTCCAGTTCTGGTGTCAGAGCGACTTTACCCTCTAATGTTGGGCTTCTCGCTTCATTCCCCAGTGGTTTCCGGAGGCGCCCCGCCACAAACTTCGCCACCTTGTCCCCAGGTACCCAGGCAGCAGACCGTTGAATGTGCAGCCCCAGGGCAACTACAAAATCATGCAGCACTGGGGGCAGCGCAGTCAAGAGAAAAATGGAGCGGCTTTGAACCAGCTGCTCTGTTTTTCACTGTGCAGGCAGCAACCTGCCTTCACTTTTAGGAGGGGAGAGAGATCTCCTTGCCGACTGGTGCCGTGACTGACTGCCCATGCCTGCAATGGAATTGCTGGCAGGGTCCATAGGACCCCCTTTTCCCCTCCAGGGGACTGTCATCAGGGGCGCACTAACAGTGAGCCACCTGACAGCTTCTTTGACTTTGCGCCTGCGTCTATAATACTGTGCGAGCGCAGAGGCACAGGCATTCACTCATTTCAATGGGGCCACTCCCCCATGCAAATGAGGGAATGCCCTCTAGTGATAGCGCTGATGCAATATGTGCACCAGCACTATCTGTATTATAGAAGGGGCTGCCAAGCATTTATTCGGGGAGGGGATCTGCATGACCCCCCCCCCTGGGCTGATTTTAGCCCCAGGGAACCCGTCCTCCGGGGCCCTCCTTTTTTTCACATTTAATTTTTTTATTAAAGGGGGGGGACCAAGCAGCCCCCTCCCATACTTTATTTTTTTTTTAATTCAAAACAAGGGGAGTGTAGTTGCGCGACCCCCCTTCGAAGCCGATTTTGGCCCCGGGGTCCCTATCCCCTGGGGCCCAGCCTCTAGTGTGGGTGCTCCGTTCACACTTGTTTGCGTAGCACTTTTCACCCTAAGTGGGATGGGTATACCCAGACATGGGTCCCTTGCTTATTGTGCCACTGGATTCAAGCTAGCCTGGCTGAGGAAGGGTAATACCCAGAAACCGGTCCCAGGATGCTTGATTCCGGTCCAGGGAGGACCTGGCTTGGCAATTCGGTCTGGAC
Source organism: Lissotriton vulgaris (assembly GCF_964263255.1). NCBI lineage: Eukaryota > Metazoa > Chordata > Amphibia > Caudata > Salamandridae > Lissotriton > Lissotriton vulgaris. Next base: position 973,470,622 of record NC_141693.1, on the reverse strand, counting down.
TGTTCCCATGAGGCACAGGGTCCAAACTGATTTGCATATTTCTGGGTCTCAACTGGGTTGGCATGGTGAGCAAAGGAATGATGGATTTAACCCAGATCTCTTGACTGGGGATGAATGTATAATTTATTCAGCATTCCGTCCATCATTTATTTGCATAGCACTTTTCACCCTAAGTAGGATGGGTATGCCCAGACGTGGGTCCCTTGCTCACTGTGCCACTGGATTCAAGCTAGCCTGGCAGATGAAGGGTTATACCCATAAACCAGTCCCAGGATGCTTGATTCCGGTCCAGGAAGGACCTGGCTTGGCACAGGGTCAAGACTGATTTGCATATGGCTAGGTCTCAACTGGGGTGGCATGGTGAGCAAACTAACGATGGATTTAACCCAGATCTTTTGACTGGGGGTGAATGTATGATTTATTCAGCATTACGTCCATCATTTGTTTGCGTTGCACTGTTCACACTTAAGGCACCCACTTGTCACTGTTGGGAACTGCAGGGGGGGCCTCAAGGCCCCCACGGTCCCTGCCGGCTCCCCGCCTCCTGCGGGGAGCCGGCAGAGAGAGTTGCTAACATGCAGGTCCCTTTCAGTCATAGCAATTCTGCTCCAATTTGAGCAAGCAAGAACATTTTTTGTGTGCTCTTGCTTGCTCAAAGCGGGGCATAGCTTGCTATAGCAAACAGCTATGTCCCAGGGGCGGGCACCACGGAACATAACAGGAGCCGGTCTTGGCGATGTGGTGGTCCCCAGTGCCTTCTATGGCTCCTTGAGGGCTACCAACTGGCCCCGTTCCATTGCAGGTCACAGCCCCAGGGAGGTTGTGGTCCTCAGGGCTGCAGGGGGGGCGTGCCCCCACATTAATTTCATATTTTCCCCGGGTGGTGGCCCGTCCTCATTAATATTACATTTAACCCCAGGAAGGTGGCGGTCCCCAGGGCTGCGTGGGAGCCTGGTGGCCCCCCTGCATTTATGTCATATTTCACACCGGGGAGGTGGCGATCCCCTAGGCTACCCAACCCAGCATACATTGTTAGCAATGCCCCGGGGAGTTGGCGGTCCCTGGGGCTTGGCTTTGGGTGAGGCCATATGGGCCTCCCGAGCACTCATTTTGCAAATAGCCCAGGGGTGTTGGCAATCCCCAGGGCTACCCAACCCCCTGCTTACATTTTTAGCAAAGCCCCGGGCAGGTGGCAAACCCCGGGACTTGGCTTTTGGGGAGACCATATGGGCCTCCTCTGCACTAATCTTGCAAATAGCTTAGGGGAGGTGGTTGTCCCTTGGGCTGTGGGGGAGGTATGCGGGCCCTCCACATCACATTATTGTTGGCCCCGGTGAGGTAGCATTCCCCGGGTTGCACGGTGCTACATAATTCATAAATAGTGCACCCGGGATTTGGCCCAGCCGAGGGCTTTAATAAAAAGTATTTTTTTTGTTTGTTTTAATTTTTTCGCGGGTCCACCCACGAATACGCAGTAAAATTTCGTTTAAAAAAATACTTTTAAGCCCGGTTGGGTCCCTGTGGGACCTCCCCCATATCTGGGGGGTCAGGATATTGTTACCCTGCTCCCTTTTCTTTATTTTATGTTTTTTGTGGGACTCGGCTTCAAGTCGAGTCCCAAAATAGCTGCCAACACTTCCTGTTTGAAGTGTTGGCAGCCAATCAAATTTCAATAGGATCTGTGAGACCGCTGCAATGACTCGAGTCCCCATATTTTTAAAACTTGAATAAGTCTGATACTACTGAACATATTTACACCAAATCACAAAAGCACTCCTGCTGGACCAACATCTAGCTTTCTGCCAAATATAATTTAATTCCTTTCAGTGGTTTGGACTGTAATCATGTTGGGACACCCCTTTTTTCTCAGCCCCTGCTTGACGGATCACCCCGAAACTTTCAACACAGCAACACTCAAGTTTTTGGCAAAGCAAAAACGCTTTTCCTTATGTAAACTTTGGTCCTAACTATAAGTTTAGTTATTATTAAGAAAGGTAGGTGTGAAATTAAGAAAAGTAAATATGTATTTACCTATATACATTTACCGTCATTAATATATTGTGGTAGTTGATAGTCTGGGCAGAATATTTTAGTCAAATTATTAATACAGTGTATATACCTTTATATTATCAGTATATCTATATCGGTGTTCTAGTGCTCTTACACAATGATTGTGTTCAAAATACTTTTTTTTAAGGTCTCGCCTAGGCAAGGCGCATGCGTTGCTCTAGGAGGTCCTTTAGTCATCGGTCTTCAATTTTCAAGCTCTGCACTTGTGCTTGTGGCGGCATCCACCTTGCGGGAGCGAGCAGCTGCGCGCCACAAAGCACGAGTGCAGTGCTTGAAAAGCGAAGATTGCACGCGCACGCACCACTCCCGGGCTTGTTAATCCAGTCACAAGAAGCGACACCATTGCAGCTTCCGAGATGTTCTTTTCCACACCCTTTTTTATTCCTAGCCGAGGTTAGCGAGATGCTCCTTGTCACGCACGGCTGAAGGAACCCTTTTTCATACAAGATTGCATAAGATAAGGTAGGCTTTCATCGCCATGTTAGCTGCATCTGCGTGCCACTGAGCTATTGCCATGGCTACATCCCCCACTGTTCCCTCGCTTTCTCATGCCTCAGCCACCCTCTGATACAGGTTTTTGCTTTTTTTATGGGAATTTTTCAGAAAAGCTCACAGTCTGTGATTTTGACACATGATGCATGCGTTTTCATTTCCTGTAAGAAAAGCGAAAGGTAACCTGTGCAAAGCGCACGCTTACTCACGCGCACACACACAAGTCAACAATCACAATGGCACTGACACACTCATGGGTACACAAACACACACGCCAACAGACCCATAAATATTTACTCTGAGACACATTTGCACACTCAAAACCCATCTCACAAAAATGCACCCGCGTGCACACACACACACTGACACAATCACATACACTGACCCCGTGACACACAGACACGCACTAACACAGAGGATTACACACACAAATACAAACACAAATATGTACATAGTGACATTCTCACATACACAATCACAGACGGACTAATACATATCACATACACATTTACACAAACAATGACTGAAACATTCTTTCACGCTCATAGGCACACACATACTCATACAGTACACACTCGTAAAATCTCATACACCTGTGCTTGCATGCATGTACGTGCACTTATATCCAGTGTTGAGAAGAATAAAGTAGCAAAATAAAAATATATTTTTAGAATATTTATCTGACTTTCTCCATTATTCACCCTCATTGTACTTAACTGTTTAGCTTCATTGAAAAATGTGTGTTATCTAAATGCCCAGTGGTATTAGGATAAAGAGGGAACCCATTAAACTGAAAAGCTAAGAAATGGAAGAAAGCCTGGAGGCTGGAAAAGCAATATTCTCAAATTTCCTGCCGTTAGGTTTTGTCAGTGCTTGTTGCTGACGTTGAGCAGCAAAAAAAAAAACAAGCATTGGCATACCCAATAGGTCTCACCTTTGGGACCTGCTGCATAACTAAATAATTATAAGGTCCCAAAGGCGAGACCTATTGGCTATGCCAATGCTTGTTATAGTGTTGCCAAGATCACTACTGTGTATCTTTTGTGCATACAATTCTAGCCAGCATAATCCTGCTATAAAACGATCATGCTGATTTTGGCCAGTGAGTTCATCCTAGGATTCAAGTTTGACACGACAGACACTCCCTGATTTCCGCCCATTCAGCCATTCAAATCCAGATTATCCTTATCTCCATTCTTTTCCTTCCTTTTGTCTGATACATTTGTATTTTAGAAGAATCAGGTCTCAGGTGTTAGGTTTCTGTCCATCCCCATGACTTTCAATTATCTGTGATAAATGGTCACTTCTATTAAGTGTGTGCTTCCCTGATAAAATGAAATTTACAATGCTAGTCCTCTGGAACCCCGCCCACTTCTCCTTGTCAATCATTTAATTCCCTGAGTCAATCAATGTAGTTCTTCTAATTTAACGCCCCCACAACAGACGACAGACCCCCATATCATTTCTTCCTGTAATGAGATTTTTTGCTGAACATTCTCCCTCTCTGATCAATCCATTCCCTAACCAGGCTAATGGTGTTTGTATAAAATTGTTTCAGTGTTCGTGTCAATAATCATGTTTCAGTGGTTGCTGTCACTGCCTCTTAATGAAGTAAACACAAAATCATTCTGTCCTCTGCTAATATATATTCGCTTTTGTTATTTCATGTTCTTCGTAAACATACAAGGTTTAAATTATTAACCAACTTTTCTAACAGGTATTCTCTCAGTATAATATGTTCAAACTTTATTATGCTTTACAATTTGAAGTGACATTTCCTGGAACTTAATTAAAATCGATTTATTGATCAAGAAGTATTGTGTCGAGCACCTGTACTTAACCCAAGAAGACCGTCTCTGAAACGGCTGCGGTTTCTATAGCAGCAGAATATTAATGCGATGTTTAGACAGTGTCAGAGAGCTGAATAAAGCATGGAACGGTGTGATGATTTTTGTATTTTATAGATAATCCTGGGTTAGAAGATATCATTTATTTTCCAGTTTGCAAGCATTCATTTTTCTAAAGCTTGGCGAATCTGATGAAAAGCCCTTAACCAAGGCAGTTACGAAGGAAATCTGACAGTCCGCATCGTGTTAGAAATGTGTAAATATACCCGATTATTAGCATCATTTTTTGAGAACTACGTCCAAATTATTGGATGAAATGCCTTCCATAGGACCTGTGTTAGCGAGAAGGAAGCATCACTGAATCGCAAAATAACGTTATTCAAAGAAAAGTGTCTATATTGCAAGACATTAGGGGTGCAATTTTTGAAGGTAGTAATTGTAAGCAGAAACGTTAATTTTATCATTGCATTAAGCCCTGCAGTGAAAATTACGAGGAATGTTTAGTTATTTTTGCAACATTCTTGTGGACTATTTTTCCCAAGCCTTGCAGTAACTGGGAAAATCAAGCAGTATATAAGGAGGTGAGATAGTGGACGATACCTACTGACCAGGATACTTGGTACCTGGGCTCGCAATCCTCCTTGACTCTCCCTTGCAGCGTGGTTGAGCAGCCCAAGGCTTAGAGCTCAATAGCGGATGTGTGAGCATTGAAACTGATTAATCACAGCACTTATCACAGTAGTAGACAGGAAAGAACGTCCTGTCAATTATTGTGATAAAAGAACAACATATCTGTGCAGGAAAGGACATTTTACAGCAGTCAAAACTTTTACATCTGAAAGAGACACGTTAGTGATAGATTCCTTACCTTAGAATGTCCTTGGAGCATTAAGTTAAAAGTAGAATAAAACAGGATTTTGTAGCCTCGGAGGTCTCAATATTTACTTTCAGACTTAGGCACGTTTTGGTTCTCAAAATCCTCCACCGGGGTTACATTGGCAGGGCTCCATTAGGCCAGCTAGCTTCACCGTGTGGTTCTGCTAAAGTCTTCTTTGCTGAAAATGCCTGTTGAGTGTGTGCCATTCTTGAATTAACTTTAGTACATTGCCCGGTCCCTCAGAACCTAACAAAACGTCAGAGAAGTGTCTAGTGCTGGTAAAGTCACTGCTGGCCTCTCCATCAGCCCCTAAGGCACCAGGGCAGGCTTTGAAGCAACACATCTATATTCAGTTGGGGTTGTCTCTAGGTCCAGGCGATCAGCAGGACCTTCTTTCAAGCAAGTAGCCCTAGTGCCTTTTGTGTCTCAGTAGCATCAACAGGTGGCCAACCACTTGGTACTCTTGGAGCGCTGTCAGTGTTCTTTACTCTCAGTCAGAAATGCAAATTCTTTTTGCTTTTTTATGTTCTCCCAGTTCAGGAATGTGATTAAGAGGTGGTGATGAAACTTTCCTGTGACATGGCCTACCTCCTTTTAAGGCATTTTCTTTTCCATTTTACTACAAACTGTCGTGTAATCCCCAATGGCCCTATTCTTCTTTCCCCTGATTTTCCTTTCCAGACATTGCCTTAATGGCAATTAAGGCAATGTTAGGATGTGTGAATGGCAAATTTATCTTTTTTGGTTCCCTAATAGCCAGATCCCTGATTTTAGAAATCATCTGTCACCTATGTAAGCATAATGAGGAATATGATAAGAGGAGTAACAGTACACGAAGAGACGTGTTGCAAGACAAATCTATTCTATGGAAGTATGTTGGCAACATGTACAGACAGTCTGTTTTTATTGAAATAGGTCATTTATTTTAAAATATTTTCAACATGGGTTTTAATTTTGAAACATTTGGAACATTAATTTGGAAAATTAACTGTGTTCTACGTCTTGTAAAGATTTTCAAGCCAGTTACATCCACTTTCCTTGCACTTTGCCGTCATTCAGTTATTCTCTTGCTTGCCCTACCAAATGGTGTTTTATTTTATCTTTGCCTATTTATTCTTCTTTCATTTATTGTGACAGTTATTTATAAACATATATTTGAATGTCTGCTCTGTTTCATAGTTTGTTTTATCAAATTCTCATTTTTTTGTTTGAATATATTTTATTAGCATTTCTTAATCATTGGCAGTTGTATTGAGTACATATATTGACAAGAAGCATGTAAAGACCGTAATAAAAAAAAAAGAAACCATACATCACTTGTAATCTTTTTACATCATTATTGCGGCTGCTTTGTTCAACAGTGATTTGCATAAAAGTTTCAGAAGGTCATTTATGTGCAATGTCGGTTTCGCAATTAGTCTGTTGAGGCCGTATATGGTGTGTCTTCTGCCTTTGTGTGTGTGGTGTCATCCATGATTGGGGACAGCATTGGGAAGGATGTAATAATAAACTGTGGTGTGGGTCTGTATGTGCTCCCCAGGGTAGCGTGTATCCTGGTCATATCTTGCAGTCTATGCGTGGTGTATCATACATCACATTAGCTTAAGGGAAGGTACTGAGTGCCAAATGAAGTGCAATTACCAATATCACATATGCAAATTTAGAAGAGTCTTATCAACAGTGATATTACCCTGATTTCATTAACGCAACAATTGTATAAACAAGGGGATGGGATAATTCAGGGGAGAAAAGGGGGAGGAGAGCGGAAAAAGTCTTCTTTAGGCATACAAAGTGGGAAAGGGGGAATTGCAAAAAGGGAAGGGGTCCAAAAAATAATGAAAATGAGGCGTGTTCGTTAGTGCTAATGTTAATTGTGGGCGGCGAGTGTCGGCATGCGAGCGCGGGGGGAGCCCTACCAGGCTGTGGCGAAAATGCTGGCTGCGTCCGGCGTGTGGGGCCGGGGTATTCTTTCAGGGGGAGAGGGGAAAGAGGGGAAGAGGCGGCGCAGCCGTTTCTATGATTCAGGGAAGTGTCAGTATCTGTGTGTGTGGGGTTTTTAGGTATAATTTGCTCTACTCCCTGGTACCATTGCCGGGATGTGGATTTGCATGCCATGCTGCGCGGCTAGCCGCAGGCAGGGAAGGAGGCGTGGGGCGCCTGGGATATCTGTTGAGTCTCATGTCTGTGGTCTATTCCGAAAGTGTGTCCTATTTCACGTGATTCCTTGCATTAGACTGGCTTGCTGGAAGGACTCCAGTGTAGCATCCCAGAGGTGTGCAATAAGGAATTTTCTCAGTCCCATCGTTTCCTCTCGGCGCAGTATTGTGCCTTCTGCCCTCGCCCAATTGGTAAAAGAGGCATACCAGTGTTGTTTAACAAATTCACATGTAGTACTTGCTACTTTTATTTCTCGTTATTCAGAGATGGACATTGCTGCTTAAATTCAATGGTAAATGATTGAGCCAATGTACTTATTTATTTATAGTTCTATCGGGTCAGTCAATTTCTTTATTCTCGATAAATTAATATCATATAAAGACAAAAAGCACAGTCATATAAACATACAAACAGTTACAATGAAATTAGATTAAAAAATGTACAGTCAATTACAATAAATTTCGATAGGATTAAAAATTTCATAAAAATAGAGCAATGTTTTTCTTAAAACTCATTTCATATCATATATATATATAAAAAAGGAAGTATACATAATCATGAGGTCTATTTATCACAAATATTCAAGAGCGGTGGAAGTGTGACATTTCTCCTCCTTATTCGATGTGCCGCAATTAAAAAACTGGCAACATGAAACATTATTTTTGGTGAACCAAGTTGTTTTAGGTACACTAGTGCCGGTCTAACTTGTAAGAATCCTGCCTCTCGGAGGATTGGCAACAGGTATTTCCTCCTGCACTATAGTTATATCAAATTATGATTTATTTTTCAGAGAATGCATTGGGCTTAGCTAGTTACAGATAACTTTCACAAATATAAAGTATCTTTAAAGGAAATTGAAAAAGAAAAACGTTGTTGTTATCGAAAATGATATGATCTTATACTTTTTTCCCCATTAGATTGAAATAAGCCCACTGGAGAATGCAATAGAGACCATGCAATTAACCAATGAAAAGATCAATAACATGGTCCAGCAGCATTTATGTGATCCAAATCTGCCGATTAATCCTCTCTCCATGCTCCTCAATGGCATTGTGGATCCAGCTGTAATGGGAGGCTTCACAAATTACGAAAAGGTACAGAATGTTCAAAGATGGTGTTACGTGTTTTGCTAAGTATTTAATTCTTCTGATGACCACAAGATGAATTTCTTTTAACGTTTTTCTCTTTCTCGTAAAACAACATTATAGTGATCACCCTCACAAATATGTGCAAACCTTATTTAATTCCATGACCTCCGTCGTATTTGAATTTTTCTGTTCCCTGAGGAGTGAACTTGAATCCCATTTTATATCCTCATTTCTTTTTTCATTCAAAATGGTTCCTGTCCCTTGAAGTTCAAAATGCAGCAATAAATGTCTGTACAAAATCTGCATGTGCTGAGGAGTCAGATTTCACCTGTAACAGGTAGACCCATGATCATTCAAGAAGCTGGACATCCAAGCATGTGGTTGGGTTTTGCTTTAGAATGTGCACATTTTGATCAATACACCCCTAAAAATCAAGCTTGTTGTTCCCAAATGAAAAGTAGTTTCTCCTGTGTGTTGTGCATGTTATCATTCTCTTTACAGATTAGATAATTAGTTGAGTAGTAAGTGTGATTTTAAAACCCAGTATGTTACATCTGCAGTATATGATTTCTCTATTAAATTATAGCTCTTTCATCAAAGAACTCTCAAAGAGATTAGCTGGGAGCATATGAATAGGTGAAGATAGATGGGTATGTGCCTTGGATATATTTGTAGACACTCTCTGCACTACTAGCTGTACTATGTTTTAGAAGAATAGATTTACACACCAGAAGGAGTAGGGAGTAATAAAAAATGTCTTTGTCTAGTGGTTGCACGTGCTCGGAGGTGTCGCTATGCCTATACCCCGGTCAGGGTTAAAAACGTGAAGGATGGTGGTGATTGGGAGATGTAAGTGTGCCCATTTCCAAAGCACTCCTACTCCCCTTGTTGGGGATGGATCCAGCATTTATGCCCTGGAGTCTCAGAGACCCCTCTTCGAGAGTTCACAGTGACAAGGGAGTCTCACATAGCGGAGAACTGGGAAAGATCCCCTTACCGCTGGGAGCCATTTCCTACCCAACCGGACATCGGACACTGTGTTTCTGCTGGGTTTCCTACCCCATCCCCAACCTCTTCCCTCCTTTTTTCTTGAGAGTGTCCCCATGGCCAAAGCACTCCTCTCCCATTGTTGGGGAGGGAGCCAGCATTTATGCCTTTGAGTCTCAGAGACCCCGCTGAGAGAGTCCACTGCGACAAGGGACTCACACATAACCGAGGACTGGGAATTATCCCTTTACCACTGGGAGCCGTCGCCTACCCAGATGGACATCAGACACTTTTACTTCCTCGTCTCCACGCTGTGTCTCCTACGCCCTTCCCACCTCTTCCCTCCTTCATTCTTTGTCTACTTCCCCATTCCTTTCCTCTCTCCCCTGAGTTTCTCTCCCCCTGCCTGCTTTGTTTATCCTTATGCCTATGCTATGCTTTTGTAACTCATGTAACTACACTCCAGCAACTGATGTAACTGTTTAACTATGTTCTGAAACAATGTTCTTCCTCATGTAAAGCGCTCTGATACCTCCGGGTCTAGCCAGCGCTATATAAACCTTTTCAAATGAAATGAATAAATGAATGTGCTGCTTACCAGCCTAGGGGCACAGATACACGGCCGAAACATATAGACAGCCTGGCAATAAGGAGGGATGTAAGGAGCACATTACATCTCCCAATCACCATGGCCGGAGGGTCCAGGAATAAAGTGTAGGCATAGCAACACCTCTAAGCTAGTTTTAATCTACACTGCACTTTCACTTCCCGTGATCCCAGGCACTTTTGAAATAATTGTTTCTCTTTTGTGTTGTATATGTCTTCCCCTACCATATTGCTCCACCCCAGGCATTGGCTGCGCGGGGGTGTTTGGGAGCAGCCCTATGATGATGCATGTCACACAATTGTGTGAGTGAGGGCAGTAGTAAGACACATAGCACATGCCACCACTAGACAAAGACATTTTGTATTACTCCCTACTCCTTCTGGTGTGTAAAAGTATTGCCTGGGGATCCTTAGTAGGTGAGTCAGTTATCCTCACCCCTCCTCTTTTGTGTGAATTATTAGCAGAATAGATGGCTTTTGGTCACCAGAGATCTAAAGCTGCCCCTAGTCAGACCTAAAGTGACAAACGTAGAACAGTTTGCAAAGGAATCCATTTCAGAGAGAGAGAGTGAATTAGACCAGTGGGTCAGTAAACAAATAAAAGTAAAAAAATGTTGGCTCTTGAAGAAAGTTTAATGAAGTTAAAAGGAGAACTCAGAAGAATTAGTGGTAAGAACAAAGGGCTCCAGTTTCACCACCCATGCCAGGGAAGGGCGGGACGGAGAGAGAGAGTGGGAGATGGAGGCATTGTGGCAGATTAAGACATTTTGTATTGTGAAGCATAGTATGTTTTCATAACGATTATGCCATCGGATTTTGCATGTACACTATCTCAATATTCTTTTTGTCATTTCTTCAGGCTTTCTTTAATGAAAAGTACATGCAAGAGCACCAAGAAGATCATGAAAAGATAGAAAAACTAAAGGAGCTGATATCATGGCAGGTAAAAACAACGTATTGAAATTGTGTGGGAACTAAATGTCAGTGTAAATCAGCATATTATCACTTTTGACACAATCCTGGTATTTTAAGAGTTCATCACAGCTTATGCATCAGCATGGCCTTTCCACTGCTTAGGAGCACGCGCAAAAGGTCAGCTTTTCAAGTGTGACATATTTTGCCATTTGATAACTTCAAATGCCACACTGATAATGACCCTTCTTCCCTTAACATTTTTTCAACATCATAGAAATGCAAAACAAATTAAACTGCTATGATCCAATGTGGACCTGAATTACATTTTTTAGGTATAAACAAAGTAAATGCTTCAGTGACATGAGGAGGGAGAAGATGTTCTGCAATTAAAACATTAATAATGATTTTAGGCAGTGGTTAGTTGTAGTGCTGTTTTCTATTTGTGGGCAATGACAGAGACTGTACAGGTGCCTAATTTTGATTAATTTTGTCCAATTTTCCATATGGGCGTAATGGATGCATTAAAAAAAATCGTTATTAAAACCATTTCTTCCATTTAAGGTTATATACTTGACTGTTTCATTTGGAACACAGCGGCTTTCACTCTGAAAATTGTGTAGGTTTACTATGATGTTGGATGTTTTATTGGATCTCTATAGTGTAGATCAAAGGGCAGTACATGATTTTAGATCCTGGAAAGAAGTGCATGTATCAAAGGGGCATTAATATTATTACCAAAGATGTAGCTCTTCTCCCTGAAATGGATAGTCTTAACTAGACTATAATGATCGTCGTCACAAGTATCCAAAACTCAATGTTTTTAATTTTAAGATCTGCAACAAGTGATTGCATTCCTTCATTTGGAGACTGGTGATGTGATTTTACTTATGTTTTTGCTGGTGTTCAGTGTCTGATATACAAGTTACAATATTTATTATTCCTCAAATTACTGATGTTGTCGAACTGCTTGCATTTAAAAACTCCGCCAGATTTCCTTTCCTCCCAAATGAATGCAAATGTCAAACTATTTGAGATGAAGAATGCTTCTGAGCCTCTGTTCCAGTAAAGGCCAGTGGGCCACTTTGCAAGAAACCTGATCTAAGTATATGTATGCTTTTCAATGGTATTAGAAATGGTGCATCACAAGACAGTGTCCATATCCACCATCAGAATTTCTGCTGCACCCAATTAAGTAACTGCGCACAACATTTATACTAAGGTACTAGCTGCTCAACTACTGAATTCAAACTGGAGCAAATTCACACTGGTTAGGCAGAGTTTTTGAAAGTTGTGCTGTCAGTCATTCGTTGTTGGTTTTGTTACATTGTGATGTATTGTTTGCAATTTCCCCCCTCCTCCCTACCACGGCCCGTAGACTGTTTGTCCAGGCCATGGTGATAAGCACACTGGACCATGGAACTTCCCTTTTGACAGAGATTAGCGAATCACTGGTCATCAAGCTCCAAGTTGTTCAAAACACTGCTGCCAGGCTTATTCTGAATCGCCCTTCTGACAGTTCCTCAGCTCCCTTGCTGAAGTAACTACACTGGTAAAGGAAATATTGTCACAGTGGAGAGCAGTCAAAGCACATTAAAAAACAGGAGCATTTCTTGAAAACTAATCAAAATTAGACGTCACCATTAAGTTATACCGAATAAGATTGTGATTTTATTTCATCACAAAACAGGAGGTCAATTAATTCATAAAGCACAATATATTTCAAGTTGTAAACACATTTTTAAAAGAAAAGATACACAGAGGATGAAGTGGCAGGTGCATGGGATTTGTGATAGCGATGTGAAGAGGGAAGGTAGTGTGCATATATACATCATCAATCAGTATTTACAACCTATCCAGCCAGAAGACTGGCTTACACATATATGACAAATCACAACACCATTGATGCAGATATCAAATCTCTGTCATCCTTTTTTGATAAAATTTGGCAGCTAACCTAATCGTTTCCTGCCAGCAGCCCCCAGCCACACTTTACCAATCAACCGTGGTCAGCGCATTTCTACCCATAAACACAGCTGTACATTTTGAGAGCCCAAGAGGCCCGGCTTCTATATCCCCATCCTGAAGTGATCTTGCTGTTTACTGGTGCCTCCCATTCCCCCTCACCCCAGTCCTGATGAAGACCCCACCTCCAAGGCGCCAAGTTTACTGTTCGAAATGTTGACTTTTTGTTTTTTATTGTCATACAAGGATCACAAGAAGCAATGTATCATCTGCATGGAGACTACCCTGATTGCAGCCTCAGACGACGACAGATCCAGCCACAGATGACATCAGGTCCCACCTTGACCAAGACAAATGGAGGCTCTGATCCTCCTCAATATATCAGCAGCGTTCGACATAGTATCCCACCACACCCTGGTCGAAAGATTTCACAGCATTAGAATCCAAGGAGACACCCACAGTGGTTCCCCTCCTTCCTCACAGGGAGAACCCAGAGAATTGGCCTTCTGCTCTTCACCTCGGAAACCAAGAATACAATCTGCGGCATCCCTCAAGGTTTGTTCCTCACCCTATTCAACACCTTCATGACTCCTTTGGACAACGTCATTACATCTCTTTGACTGAACTTCACACCCTACGCCGGCATTACCCAGCTCATCCTCTCACTATCAGACTACCACTCTGCCATGAAACTTACACAGATGCATGACAAACATCATCGACTGGAGGAGAGACAACTGCCTACAACTCAACACTGACAAGGCGGTAGTGCTGATTATTGGAAATAACTCCCTATGAAACAATACCTGATGGGCCAGGCCGACTGACCTCAACTGCAACCTCTGCATCATTCTGAACAGAAAGTTCAACATGAAAAGACAGATCAGTAGGTTCTCATCCACCTGCTTCCTCACCCTTCGCAAGCTCTGCAAGATTTTTAGGCGGCTCCCCAGCGACATCAGACACACCGTCACACAGGCCCTGGTCAACAGTCGACTGAACTACGTCAACACACTCTACTTAAGAATCATCTTGCACTTCCTCAAGAGACTGCAAATCATACAGAACTCAGCAGACAGACTCATCCGAGACCTCCCTAAATGGACCCACATCAGCCTTTGACCGCAAGAGGCTCCACTGGCTCACCATTCAGAAGAGATGTCCGTTCAAGATGTAGATCCACACCTTCAAAGCCCTCCACAACCAGAGACCAGCGCACATCAACTACTCGCTGAACTTCCATCTTCCCTCCAGACACTTGCGCTCCTCCTCCCTTTACCTTGTCCATACCCACACATCTGTCACAGCAACAGTGGAAGATAGTCTTTCTCCTAACTCAATGTGAAGGCCTGGAATGCCCTCCCACTTTACCTATGGACCTCATCATCCCTATCGAATGCAGAAAAGGACGCAAGACCTTGTTGTTCAACTGAGCCCCCTGAAGCAGCACGCTCAGCACCTGGATACCCTCATGTGTGATTAACCATGCTATACAAATCCTGATTGATTGATTGCAGAAGGGCTTATTATCTATCCAAAATATTTTATCAGATTGATGTGTCAAAGTAGATAAATATCGAAATACAGTGGAAAGGGCCGAGCCATGGGCCACTTAACAGGGTTGTGGCTCAACATCTGAACAAAAGTTAGAAGGGACACTCCTTTAGTGTGGCATGATGAGTACACCTTACATCAACAAAAGGTATATTCTCAAATACCTGTTCTTGACAAGTGTTCAAAGAGAACGCTATGATCTACTGTGTCAAAGGCTGTGGGTGCTTGAATATAACCAGGTCATTGATATTCCTTAGGTTTACTTTGCTGCAGAAGTAATCCATTATATGGACTGTGACCAGTACGCTCCCTCTATTTGGTATAAAAACTTCTTGAGCTGCATGAAAAATAATGATCACAATCTTATAAACTTATCTTAAGAAGAAAAATTATTTATTAATGCATTTACATCTGAATATAGAAGATGCCTTATGACCTTTGTATAGTCAGCCCTCTCGCCTGCCATTCCAAGGTCGCACATTTGTCGTTCACACACCAACTGTCTAAGGCAAAACATCATTTTGTTTTTAAAATCCAAAGTCTCCTGCTAGATAATCAAAATCAAAATCTAGCCTAGCTCACTCTGAGTCTAGATCATAGTGGGACTCCAGCAGAGAGCCACTGTAAGGCATTTTAATGACTAAATTGCTTTAAAATCTGTTAAAAATAGACATGGATTCCAAGGCTTTAGTCCTCAGTTCCACACTTGACCGTTTGTCAGAACCCTCTCTGTCTTCGCAGAAGCAGAACAGCCATTGATCCATATGCCCGCCCACCGGTGCCGCCGCGCTTCTTACGGAGCAACGTCACCAATAGGGGGGAAAAGGGGAATGGGAAAGAGAAGAGACACTCCTTCAACTGCTACCACCCTCGTGCTGCTTCCAGGAATCTCCTATGTTAAAGTTCCTAACTGCTCAAAGGGTGCCTAATACACAGAAGGAGAGAAAACATAAATACAACAACCTATAGCCTAAATATGCAATTCTTAATGTGCTCTAAGGTTAGGTTATCGCCCTACCAGCGGTTACCGGAGTATTAGCCTCTCTTCTATACTTATGTTGTGGATGCAAAGGTGTTCAATCAGGGATGGTGTTTTGTTATCTGCAATAGAGAGAAGATATCATGAATTGAGCTCAAATAACATTTCCCTAAACTTGGATGCACACTTTCTCAATGATACCTTCTATCTCCAATTGTATTAAGATAGCTTAATATTCAAATATAGTCTTGATAAGGTGATTGTCTTTCCTTGGTTGGTTCCAGTCTTTTGCCAGTGCTAATGTCCTCTAATCAAATGTGAGCAAAAAGGGTCCAGGAAGGGAAAAGAGGGAGGAAAGGTAAAGGATCAGCGCAAGAGAGGAAACAGCAAAACTACTTCGGTCGTAAGCTCTCTGCTAACTGGCATGATATACAGCGTTACTTTCTTAGAAAAGTCTTACTTGAAGACGGAGTTGCTGAAACAACAAACTCTCTACTGGAAACTCTGACTTGAAGAAGGTACGCTGGTGTTTTGTTTTCTCTGCAATATGAAGTATTGGTTCGCAACTTCCAACCTTTCAAAGCTGGTCAGAAGAAACCAGGAACTTCTGACGAGTTCCTAGAAAGAAATATCTCTCAGAGGGCTGAAGAGATTCAAGAACCCTCTCGCAGTGTGGTACATTAATTCGACTCTGAAAGCATAATTCTCCTTAACTGCTAACTCGCATATCTCTGTGAAAACCGTTTTCTCCCGCTCTACATAAGCTGCGGAGAAACTGTCCTAACGTGCGTTATCTAACAAATCTCAGTTGAAGTGCGCAGCAGTAATCGCGCGCACATCCCTTAACCACTAGACTGCGCAAGTGTTTACAAGTGTGAAGGATAACTGCTACGAATGCAGCGGCCATCTTGTAGTGTCCAATTGCTTATTCTAGATCATACCACCAATTAAACAAACTGGGTTTGACAATGACTCTTGTTCTTTTCAAGGTACTGCGTGGATGCTGATTCATTACTGTGGCAATTGTGAATTCCCTGACACAGTTGCAAATTGTTGATCCACCATCGGATATTATTGATTTCTTTTGCGTAGCATAGTGTTTATAATTCATCTGTCCTTATTTTAAGTGTCTGTGAAGTCCTTTCTTAAAATTATAAGCTAACTGGATTGTGTCATGTATGCTTTGCATTCTCCATCACTTTCATCAGGGTTTAATACTTGCAAGAAGCAAAATTACCAAATAGTGAGGCTTGTGGCATCTTACAAAAACACAGTGCCTTTCTGTCTATCTAAAGTTGTTGCCCCTGTGCTATGGGAGCTTCTGTATAGTGCACAAGGCCTTTACACAGACAGAGATACTCGTTATATGCAAAGAATACTATTATTTAATCTTACTGTTTTGTTTTACAATTACTAATCCTGACAGGAGATTCTATCAAATAAAGGCAAATTACCCATGCCACTAATTGCCATTAAGTTTTTTTGTTTGCCCATCTGCATCCACATCTATGTCCAGAAAAGATACTTCAAAAACAATGAAGCACCAAAATTCTATTGATAGTTTGCCCTACCTTTGAACTCTCTATACACGACTCCTCATGCACTAACTCACACATGTTTATTCAGAAGCTAAATCAGGTGTGTGCCTGGGGGTCACTTATGGTGAGTACAGAGACCGAGCAAACAACTTCTTGGTGCTATACTACCACTTCTGCCATAATGTTCTGGTGCAGAACACTCTGGTGTGCCTGTAATCCCAGAGAAGGCTAGTCTTGGCTGATCAAAGATCACCACTGGGTGGATAGTGAGGTGTAAGTTCCTGAAAGTCATCAAGACCTTTTCATCAAAAAACCTTTTTGTGGTTTATAGAGTCTAAGAATGTAGTGGCATTGAGAGCCCTCCATGCTTGTTTTACAAGGCGTTCTTTGTCAAAGCTTAGACACAGACAGAACTCCCTGAATGGCACCTGTGCCAGGCTTCATTATATTCATGGGCACTCCTATCTAGACCAGTCATTGTAATACAATATATTTTAGTTTTGCATTTAAATGTAGGAGCTATGGTTTGTCATATAACAGATAAATGAATCCAATCCATGTGAGCATAAGTAATGCATGTTCCGCAAACGAAATGTTTAGCAGGAAGTGAGAAATACATTAATTTGATTATGTATTCTTCCAAAGCTTTTAAAAGTTATGAATCATTTTTCCCAAAATATTTTACATTGTTGTACAGAATAAATCAAGATTTTTATGTGGCCTTGATTAACCACTTCAGAAGTATAACATTGCTCAGAAGTCTGAACCTTTCGTTACACAGATGTAGTAGACTTGATCCTTATATAGCTCAATCAGAAGCATTTTCCCAACCTAATTAATCCTTAGTTCTGCATTTAAAAGTTCTTCTTTACAAAATATGATATAGTTTAATTTGATGTTTTTACCTTATTGTGTATCCTATAAAAAAGAAGCCAAAGGAGAGTGAGGAAAGATTGCATGTTTAGATCTAGTAACGTAAAATCATTAAGATCTCTTAAAACCCTAACCACTGCTGTGTCATTGAAGCAGTGGCGTAGCAAGGGGTAGGGGGTGGGCGGTCCGCCCCAAGTGGCATGAGTTTTGGGGGCAGTGGCCTCGCCCCCCCCCCCGCTCTTACATGAGTTTGCTGCAGGGGCGGCAAGTATAGGAATCCACGCCAGCGACACACCCCACTCTTCATCACAGCAAAGGCAGGCACTGCTATGGGCCGCAAAGTGCCGAGCTATACCACTGCATTGAAGGATTTCAAGATTTTAACAATCCAGGCTAAATTGTTAATGTATTAGTCACTATTCTATATTTCTAGCTTAAT
This sequence comes from Lissotriton vulgaris, assembly GCF_964263255.1. Taxonomy (NCBI): domain Eukaryota; kingdom Metazoa; phylum Chordata; class Amphibia; order Caudata; family Salamandridae; genus Lissotriton; species Lissotriton vulgaris. The sequence continues at coordinate 973,452,238 of NC_141693.1, read as the reverse complement.
ATACTAACTGTCAGAAACATTCTCAAGAGAAGATAATAAAATTGTTAAATACAGGTAATCCTGTGTTGCCTTTCGGGATTTGACAATTTCTGTTGTGTGGCAAAATTCTGGTATTGTAAACACATTCCAGAAACAAAAACTGCACTTGATGTGTATTGGGAAAAATGGATCTTCCCGTAATGTTTCTGGCAGACCTTCCTGACTCCAGGCTTCTTTTGAGCGTGGTAGACATACACTGCCCCAAGTGGGTTGGTGATTTCTTTCCTAATCACTAGATAGGCATGTGAGCAGCATGGAAGCAAACCACTGATTTTATGGACTTTGGCTTCAAGCTGCCAGCCACTCCAACAATGAGACAGGTAGGTCAGACTTATCCTAATGAACATTTTTGCAGCAGGTAATACTATAGATTGCTATTTTAGGTACATTTCAAAGTCGCACGGTTGCTGTTTCTAGCCCCAAAAGTATGAAACTAGAGAATCTGTGGCATTAGTCATCTCTCCACTATTGTGACTGAGATAATGAGGTTTACCTCATTCCCTCTTTACCTAGAAAACTCAATGTTCCCTTCTCTGCATGCTTACCTGAAAGGTATCACAGGAAAAATGCATTTCCAATATTTATATCTGCACAAGTGTACGCAGCTAACCCCTTAATGTACAATAAGTTAGTCCATGGATATAATGTATGATTTCTCATATTACGGTATGTAATTTTCTCCTGTGACGCAGTACTTTAACTTAGAGGCATTTCGAAAATCTAGTTCTGCTCTTTACGGGGCTTGTCTTTGCGTACACTCTGTATAATGTTCACTTGTGTTATGCCACACCAAGTTTTGATTTCCCTGCAGGCACTAGAAGTTCACAACTTTGCTCGACAGAGTGCAGTTATTATTGGTATTAATATCAGCAATATTGTATTACCATGTGGTGCTTCGAAATCAAAGAATGTAATTGATTTTTCGTCTTCAAAATAAGATGAAAATGCACACTTGAGGTTCTCGTGGTAATGCCAATTCTTCCACTCAAAACCAATGGTCTTGCTGTACTGCTGGTGACGTCATCATTCATGTTTCGTGCACAAAAGCCAAAGAGCATGATGTCTTCAGCTGCGCCGCGAGAGGATCTGGGCTTGGGTGTTGAGGTAGTGTTCTTGTACCACCATGGTTATTTTTGGTGTATGGCCACAATACTTCAAATGATTTTGGAGGCATTTCTGCCCTGTATGTACTGACGAAAGAGCGTAACTATGCCTGAAAGACCATCTCAGTTGCAGTGTCGGTTACAAGTCCAATCCCTTTCACGTGCTGATGTACAACGATGGATCAAAATCCTCTGTAGGGCGGGTAGGTGTGTTCCATCAAATTAATCCAAATTAATGTTCACATCTCAGGTGAAAATGCAATAGAAAGTTCCTCAAAATCATCCAGGAATTCATAAAGATAATCATGCCCACTTTTGTAACCACATTTTGAAAGTAAGGCTCATCCTTGTTGGCGGCTTGGTGCACGGGCGGCCGGGTCATACTAGGCAACAGTAATACATTGAGAGTGGTTGAGTTGGGGGTAGACAGTCAAGCATACCACTTTTCACACAGATGCTATTGAATGAAGTCAGGGTACGCTGCCGCTTGAACAAAGCTCAACGCGTAGCATAAGTGTAGTGTGGTAAAAGGGCACGTATTTGCATTTACCACAGTTAAATGAGCGTAATTCTTTGGGGCGCGAAACATTAGTCACCGCCACCATGGAACCAATGGCAGTTCTGTTAAAAGACACATTAGCAGAAAGTGGAAATGGAGGGGTCTGGTGACAACAGCATGTCTACCTTTCCTAAAGCATAGACATAACTGCTGCTCGGTGACCTCCCATTTGTACTAAACCACAAAAGCTCTCAACTTCCACACGTCTTATCAATTAATATATTGAGGGCAAATATCTAGCAAAGCCCTATTTAATTTAGAAAAAGTTTCCTTTACGATGCCTCGGCGGACATTTTGAAGAACAATAATTTTACCCTGAGTGTGGTGTTGCGTGCTTGTGGCGGCCATCTTGTTCCCTCCTTGTGCATGGAGGCCATTACAATCCGCTTGTTGAGTTCACTTAGATCAATGGCATAGGGTCAGATGTGAGACTGGGTTAAAATCAGAAGGATTGGTTGAGCTGCTGCTGGCGCCCTAAGGAAAATAATGTGTGCTGTTGTCTACTTTAGTCTTGTAAAATAAACGTGCCTGGTCCCGAGTTTAATGCTGCTTTTTAGGGCTCGGCCTACGCCCACGAAGGGGGCGGAGCTTCGAGCTCCTAATGTTAAAGAAAAAAAAAGGTATCTCTAGGGCTCTGGCCAGACACATTCCTTAGTGTTTTATGGCATCTGCCTAGTGATTCGTCTTCGCTGTGCTGTCTTTTTAGTAGCCTTGACGTGATAGGCTATATGTAATTTTCGTCCACCATTTTTGGCATTTTGTGAGTGGTTACGCGCACGGCCGTCCATTAATCTTAATTAGGAGCTGTCAGGGTGCCTCATTAAGTGAATCCAGATGGCCGGGTGCGTTCACCATTCAGCAGCGCTCAGCGCACAGCTGCTGCATGCTAGGCCGGGTCTTTTGGACTAAGTGCAGAACTTGAGAAGGTGAGTGATGGGTTTGTTTTGGAGGCGGGGGTGCTCTCTGTACCCGTTGTATGTTTTGTGTCACGGTGTGTTTTTAGTTGTTGCCTCCTTGCTGCGCGCCCGTGTGCGATGCCCCCTTTGTGTAAATCTGGCCGTGGAGGGGGGCGCTGCCTGTTTCCTCTGCCGAGGGGCTGAGATTAAAATACCAGGTTGTGTTTCATGACGGCTTCTGCGGCCATAAACCAGGGAGGGAGTGAGCGGCGAGGCCGGGGCGAGCCTCACTTGCAGGCGCGAGATGCTGGGAGGGTCGTGCTTCCAACGAGGCAGATCAGTGGGTCAATGCGCCTGCTGCAGACACCCCTCACCCCGGTTCACAGACAGTACCGGGAGGGGTGGGGCGCTGGTTAGCCAGATTAGTGTCACGGGTTCAAGTCTCAGCAAGAAAGTTTGGCAGGTTAATGCCCCTGCTGCAGACAGTTGGCTGTGCAGTGTGCCCAGCGGGCCTCGGGTGTCAGTGTGTGAAGTGGGTGACTTAATGTCCCTGCTTTGGATGTTTGTTTGCTGCAGGCCACGTGCTCCGATGTAATATAGCTCGACGGGGAATGCCCTGTGTTTTCTGTGCGCACACTGATCAAAAGGTTTGAATTTTACAATGACAGCTCCGAGGGTTCATGCACTCTCTGCAGGTGTTTGTGAGTCTGCGCGCCACAAATCATATGGCCTTTTCTGTTATGATTGCTAAGCGCTAAAATGCCCCTGACGCATACCTGTTTGTGTGTACCAGATTCAGAGCACCGATTCCACTCCAATCCCTTTACAACACCTCTGCGGGTTGTGCCCCTGTTGCAGAAATGTGTGTGTATGGTACATACTATTGGTTTCATCACAATTAGACACTTTGTTGTCTGGACCCATCTATTGCTGATTGTGTGAGGATAGGTGTGTACAGCTTCATGCTACGTGCAAATGTGCAAGAACTAGATTTAAGTTTGACCCGTGCACCACTAGGACCTGGAAAGGTTGGCTCATGAAACAGGGGCTCGAGCTGTGTGTGCTTTTTATTATGTTCGATTTTGCAAACTTCTCTGTGGTGCGTCCTCCTTTTACGGGTTTGAAGAAAGGGTACTGAGACAAGACAGCTATCTGGACTAAGAGACCTGCTTCAGAGCTATTTCTGTAGCCTCAAGGCCCAGCAGGGCCAACTTAGCTTTTCATCCTTAGGTCTGTCTTTTAACCTTGAGATGTTGGTATGCAAAATACAAGAGCACCATTTAGGGACCCTTCTGCTGACATTAAGGGGTCGGGAAAGGTGTAATGGGGGGTTGCAGTTCTGAAATGGCATGGCTTGAGTCTTTTAGGCGGACTTACTTATATGTCAGTAGAAACCTGACTTGACAGGCCGGTGCTCGTGAGAGGCCCGAGGGGCTGGGGGCCCCCAGACGGAAGTAAACTCTTCCAGCGCGGGTGCCCTGTAACCATGTTTACAACTGGGAACCCTCTTGCTGTAGCAAAACCTCTCAATCTCCCAGGTGACCCTAAAGGCCTCAAAGTTATCAGCAAATCAAAAAAATCTGATTTTCTATGGAAGTCTCAAACAGGCCATTACTAAAGTTGGTATCACTGGCACGCTGCAAATGTTTATATTAATAAATATCTATTTAAAGTTACAGAATTTTTGAAATAATGTTATGCGATATCTTTTATTTTCTATGTGACTTAGGTGATAACTGTTACTGCGGTTCTAGAGGCATTAGAAATGTAGCGCCTAGTCAGGCCAGCTCCACCCCCTCCCCGCCCCCCACCTACACCCCTCCTTGGTCCTTAAAGAAAACAAACCTGCTGTGGCCCCAGCGGCTCAGGGCATGTGGCCAAGGCCACAAGATTTATGTGGCAGGAGAGGTCTAAATCATGCGCCAGGGTTGAAAAAAATTATGAGGTAAAAAGGCAAACAATGTAGTATAATGCAGCACATTTGACGGTAGTATTACTTTCTTACTTTGCCATTTTTTACACGTTAAGACTGTGTACGAATGTTTCACCTCACAAGTAAGTGTATCACCTAAATACACCCTAGCAACAGAAAGGGGCCAATCAACGGCTGCAAAGGGCCTTTCGAAGGGCAGCCTCTGCGGCCATGCTTTTAAGTACCTTTTCGTCTCTTTTAGCAAGAATAATTTGTTGTTAACATCTGCAGACCATGCATCAGATGATGGATTATACGGCGCATGTGGCAAATCCATAATTATGCGGAAAACACCACACCTGCAAAATCGTATAATCCTATAGGCCAGTTTATGAGTTTGTGGTGAACAAAAATCAGAGCCGCTGTTCTTCCCCCAAAACGCGTGTTTTGGAAAGCATCGCACGGCGGAAACTTTGACATCATACACAACTGACTGAATGTTGGGGCAGCACATTTGTTTACCTATTTCTCAAAAACATGGTTCCCTTTTTCAAGCATTTACCAGTGCCAGAAAGAAAAGAACTTTTTGAAAATCTCTCCTCTGAGCAGTGTATCCGGGGGTCTAGCTCTTCCTGCTCCTCTGCCAGCTCCTCCGCTTCTGTCTTTACCTTCACGCTTTCGGGCTGAATGCCCCACTAGAGGGGGACTTGTCTTCAATCCCCTCCGCTCCTGGGGTGGGCAGCCGAAGCTGCCCGGGAGAGCTGGCCGGGAGGGGTCTCACGGCCATCTCTAGACTCCATGAGCTGGAGATTCTCCTGCTCAGTCTTAATGAAGCAAATTGTCACAAATGGAAAGCTCAACTTTCATTTAGGAAGAGATTCATGAGTGCTGTTGAGGGTCATATTGAGAGTGCAGAATCAGAGTGCAGAATCAGAGTGCAGTTTGAGAGTGCAGTTTGAGAGTGCAGTTTGAGAGTGCAGTTTGAGAGTGCAGTTTGAGAGTGCAGGATGAGAGTGCAGTTTGAGAGTGCAGAGTGCAGATTGAGAGTTGAGACTGAGCTTGAGAGTGCAGATTGAGAGTTGAGAGTGCAGATTGAAGATTGAGAGTGCAGAATCAGAGTGCAGATTGAGAGTGCAGAGTGCAGTTTGAGGGTGCAGTTTGAGGGTGCAGTTTGTGAGTGCAGTTTGAGTGCAGTTTGAGAGTGCAGTTTGAGAGTGCAGAGTGCAGATTGAGAGTGCAGATTGAGAGTGCAGATTGAGAGTGCAGTTTGAGAGTGCAGTTTGAGAGTGCAGTTTGAGAGTACAGTTTGAGAGTGCAGTTTGAGAGTTGAGAGTGTAGATTCAGAGTGCAGATTGAGAGTTGTGAGTGCAGATTGAGAGTTGTGAGTGCAGATTGAGAGTTGTGAGTGCAGATTGAGAGTTGAGAGTGCAGATTGAGAGTTGAGAGTGCAGATTGAGAGTGCAGATTGAGAGTGCAGATTGAGAGTGCAGATTGAGAGTGCAGATTGAGAGTGCAGATTGAGAGTGCAGATTGAGAGTGCAGATTGAGAGTGCAGTTTGAGAGTGCAGATTCAGCGTGCAGTTTGAGAGTTGTGAGTGCAGATTGAGAGTTGAGAGTGCAGTTTGAGAGTGCAGATTGAGAGTGCAGAGTGCAGTTTGAGAGTGCAGTTTGAGAGTGCAGTATGAGAGTGCAGTATGAGAGTGCAGTTTGAGAGTGCAGTTTGAGAGTGCAATTTGAGAGTTGAGAGTGCAGATTCAGAGTGCAGTTTGAGAGTTGTGAGTGCAGATTGAGAGGTGAGAGTGCAGTTTGAGAGTGCAGATTGAGAGTGCAGATTGAGAGTGCAGATTGAGAGTGCAGATTGAGAGTGCAGATGCAGAGTGCAGATTGAGAGTGCAGATTGAGAGTGCAGATTGAGAGTGCAGTTTGAGAGTGCAGATTGAGAGTGCAGATTGAGAGTGCAGAGTGCAGTTTGAGAGTTGAGAGTGCAGATTGAGAGTGCAGATTGAGAGTTGAGAGTGCAGATTGAGAGTGCAGATTGAGAGTGCAGTTTGAGAGTGCAGTTTGAGAGTGCAGAGTGGCAGTGAGTGCAGACTGAGTGCAGAGTGACAGTGAGTGCAGACTGAGTGCAGAGTGACAGTGAGTGCTGACTGAGTGCAGAGAGACAGTGAGTGCAGACTGAGTGCAGAGTGACAGTGAGTGCAGAGTGACAGTGAGTGCAGAGTGAGTGCAGAGTGACAGTGAGTGCAGAGTGAGTGCAGAGTGACAGTGAGTGCAGAGTGAGTGCAGAGTGACAGTGAGTGCAGAGTGAGTGCAGAGTGACAGTGAGTGCAGAGTGACAGTGAGTGCAGAGTGACTGCAGAGACAGTGTGTAAGGGTGCAGGGTTCACATTGTGTGAGTGTGCAGAATGAGTGTGCAGGGTAAACAGTGTGTGACTATGCAGGGTGACATTGGGAGTGTGCGGGTGAGCAGTGTGTGAATGTGTAGGGGCAGTGTGTGAGTGTGCAGAAAACACCACACACACATACACCACACACACATACCACACACACACACACCATACACACACACCATACACACCATACACACATACACACATAACGCAGACACAAACCACACACCTCAGTCTCTCAACACCACACACTCGTCACCACTCAACACAACACACTCTCCACCACACTCACTCCCCAGGCTCACCCCAACAGACTCACCACCACACACTCACCAGCACACAGAAAACAACACACACAACAACACACCCCCAGCCGTCAATGAATGCTTTCACCATGCACAAACACCAACAACCATCATCCATCTGTGCACACTTTTACCAAGCACACACCCACCAGCCGTCAGTGCACCCTTCCACCAGGCACACACACCTCCAGCCGGCAGTGCACTTTTCCACCAAGCAATCGCAGTATGGTACACTTTACTTTTAAACATATTCATATAAAGCACAGCATGCCACCATTGGTAAAATTACAATTCAACCAACATACTTCCACTACACACCACATGCACACACTCCATAACACATGGCAAAAAGACATTGGCATTTACAATGCCATTAGCTCAAACTCAAATAAATCCGAGCCCGATTGCATTTCTAATGCTTGTTTTATTTTACCAGCTACTTGGAGCTTCCAATTGCTAAGATAGCTCCTGTGAGTTTTCACTTATTTTCACATTTGCGTTTACTTGAATTCAAACAGTGAGGCTTAAACATAAACTGACCGAATTATGAACATTTCTTGTTAACAATTACAAACATATATTTGCAAAATTATACACGTTTTGAACAAAAACAACTCAAATTAGATCAAGATTCTAAACACATGCAATCTCAACTATGCAATATTTTACTCATGTTGCATAAGGGTACACCAGAAATAATTACATTTCAGTCCTGTCTCCTGATTGCTTATTATGTTTCGGACTGAATATCATCAAGGGTATTGTTTTTTAAGAAATAGTCAATTGCTCATTTTGCGCCGTTGGTGATAATGGATAAATCACTTTTGGAAATGCCGACGCGTTTCCAAACCCGGTCCTATAATTCGGGTCGGGTTTTTCCTCAGGGCAACCTGGGTACCTGATAAGTTAAAAATAAAAAACTATTTTAGTGCCTTCTCCTATTTCTTTTCAGCTAAAGTAGCGCTTTTTAGGTCTCGTGACCTATCAATGCGCATGCGCATTGATAGAGAAGCGAGACTATAGGGCTTTAAACAAACTTTAACTAACTGGCGATTTGGTGCTGTGCCCGTGCGCTTTTAGGTCAATGCGCAAGCGCCTTGACCTAAAATGCGCGTGCACAGCATCAAATTGCCAGCCATCTGTTGCCCAGCTTGGTGCCGCTCCACCCCCTGCCAGATCAAAGGCTTTCACGGCCGGCCGTGCTCTCAGTTTCACGGCCGGCCTGCCGTGTAAAGTGCACTTTTTATTTACGATGCCCACCATACAACCTTCTTGAGCTGTTCTTTTGATGGATGAATGTGGTTGCTTTGATTTCAATTTTTAGTCACTGAACGTGCGCTGCAATGGATTTCTTTAGCTTAAAAGAATTGTTAAGTAAGTTATTGGTCTTTGTCAGTAATGCTCCGTTTCGTTTTGCACAATATATGCAGTTTGTAGAAGCACTATTTTTTGGGCAATGTGTTTTCTTTTTCACCAGCTTTCTTATTTGTGTTTTCATGCTCTTTATTTAGTTGTGTTGGTGACTTTTTATTAATCGGCTGTAGAATGTGCTGTATTCACACAGCTAAGTGGATAGTCTTATTTATTTCTAAATGGTCATGGCTGGTTAAGGTTGCGAGTCAGCGCAAAATAAATTATTTTATATTGTATAATCCGCACTTGATGCATGCGGGTTCAATGTAATCCAACACCACATCCACCACCACATCCACCACCACATCCACCACCAGATCCAACACATCCACTGCATCCACCATCACCACTGCATCCACCACCACCACCACCGCATCCACCACCACATCCACCAACACTTTAATCACACCCACCACCACTACATCCACCACACCCACCACCACTACATCCACCACCCCATCCAACACCACCACCACCACCCCATCCACCACCACTGCATCCACCATCAACACTGCATCCACCACCACCACATCCACCACCACATCCACCACTATATCCACCATCACATCCACTATCACCTCCACATCCACCATCACCACAACATCCACCATGACATCCACCGCCACATCCACCACATACACCGCATCCTCCACATCCACATCCATCACCACCATATCCACCACCACCACACCCACCACCACCACATCCACCACCACATCCACCACCACCACCGCATCCACAACCACATCCAACACCTTATCCACCACCACATCCACCACACCCACCACCACCACTACATCCACCACACCCACCACCACTACATCCACCACCCCATCCACCACCACTACCCCGACCACCACCACTACCCCATCCACCACCACCACTGCATCCACCACCACCACCGCATCCACCACCACCACATCCACTGCATCCACCACCACCATCCCCTCCACATCCACCATGACATCCACCGCAACATCCACCATCACCTCCACATCCACAATGACATCCACCACCACATCCACCACATCCACATCCACCGCATCCACCACCACCACATCCACCACCACCACCACCACATCCACCACCACATCCACCACCACTTTCACCACATCCACCACCATCACATCTACCACCACATCTAACACGTCCACCACCACTTACACCACCACCACATCCCCCACCGCATCCACCACCACCACATCCACCTCCACCACCGCATCCACCAACACCACATCCACCACCACCACCACATCCACCACCACCACATCCACCACCACATACACCACCACCACATCCACCACCACATCCACCACCACATCCACCACCACATCCACCAACACTTTAACCACACCCACCACCACCACATCCACCACACCCACCACCACTACATCCACCACCCCATCCACCACCACCACCACCCCATCCACCACCACTGCATCCACCATCACTACCGCATCCAGCACCACCGCATCCAGCACCACCGCATCCAGCACCACCGCATCCAGCACCACCGCATCCAGCACCACCGCATCCACCACCACCGCATCCACCACAGCATCCACCACCACAGCATCCACCACCACAGCATCCACCACCACCACATCCACCGCATCCACCATCACCACCACCTCCACCATGACATCCACCTCCACCACCACATCCGCATACACCGCATCCACCACCACATCCACCGCATCCACCACCACCACATCCACCACCACATCCACCACCACATCCACCACCACATCCACCACACCACATCCACCACCACATCCACCACCACATCCAACACTTCCACCACCACCGCATCCACCACCACCACATCCACCACCACATCTACACCGACCACCACATCCACCACATCCACCACCACTTCCACCACCACCACATCCACCACCACCACGCATCCACCAACACCACATCCACTGCATCCACCACCACCACCCCCACCACCACATCCACCGCCACATCCACCACCACATCCACCGCCACATCCACCACCACATCCACCGCATCCACCACCACATCCACAGCCACCACCATTTCCACCACCACCACATCCACCACCGCATCCACCACCGCATCCACCACCACCACATCCACCACCCCCACATCCACCAACACCACATCCACCACCACCACATCCACCACCGCATCCACCACCACCACATACACCACCACACACACCACCACCACATACACCACCACACACACCACCACATCCACCACCACACCCACCAACACTTTAACCACACCCACCACCACCACATCCACCACACCCACCACCACTACATCCACCACCCCATCCACCACCACCACCTCATCCACCACCACTGCCTCCACCATCACCACCGCATCCACCACCACATCCACCACATCCACCACCACATCCACCACCACATCCACCATCACCTGCACATCTACCATGACATCCACCGCCACATCCACCACATCCACATCCACCGCATCCACCACCACCGCATCCACCACCACCACCACCACATCCACCACCACCACATCCACTGCATCCACCACCACATCCACCATCACCACCACCTACACATCCACCATGACATCCACCTCCACATCCACATCCACCACATCCGCATCCACATCCACCACATACACATCCACCGCATCCACCCCCACCACATCCACCACCATATCCAACACTTCCACCACCACACCCACCACCACATCCACCACCACATCCACCACCACATCCAACACATCCACCACCACATCCATCACATCCACCACCACTTCCACCACCACATCCACCACCGCATCCACCACCGCATCCACCACCGCATCCACCACCACATCCACCACCACATCCACCACCACCACCGCATCCACCAACACCACATCCAACACCACCACCACATCCACCGCCGCATACACCACCACCACATCCACCACCACATCCACCACCACTTTCACCACACCCACCACTACCACATCCACCACACCCAGCACCACTACATCCACCACCCCATCCACCACCACCACTGCATCCACCACCACCACCACCACATCCACTGCATCCACCGTCACCACATCCACCACCACATCCACCACCACATCCACCATCACCTCCACATCCACCATGACATCCACCGCCGCATCCACCACCACATCCACCACATCCACCACCACATCCACCACCACTTTCAACACATCCACCACCAGCACCACATCTAACACGTCCACCACCACTTCCACCACGTCCACCACCACTTCCATCACCACTACATCCAACACCGCATCCCCCACCACCGCATCCACCACCACCACATCCACCAACACTTTAACCACACCCACCACCTCCACATCCACCACACCCACCACCACTACATCCACCACCCCATCCACCACCACCACCCATCCACCACCACTGAATCCACCACCGCATCCACCACCACCCCATCCACCACCACCACCACCCCATCCACCACCACTGCATCCACCATCACCACCGCATCCAGCACCACCGCATCCAGCACCACCGCATCCAGCACCACCGCATCCAGCACCACCGCATCCACCACCACCGCATCCACCACCACCGCATCCACCACAGCATCCACCACCACAGCATCCACCCCCACAGCATCCACAACCACCACATCCACCGCATCCACCATGACATCCACCTCTACCATGACATCCACCTCCACATCCACCACCACATCCGCATACACCGCATCCACCACAACCACCACATCCACATCCACCGCATCCACCACCACCACATCCACCACCACATCTACCACACCACATCCACCACATCCACATCCACCGCATCCACCACCACCACATCCACCACCACATCCATCACCACATCCACCACCACTTTCACCACATCCACCGGCACCACATCCACCACCACATCTAACACGTCCACCACCACTTACACCACCACCACATCCCCCACCGCATCCACCACCACCACATCCACCTCCACCACCGCATCCACCAACACCACATCCACCACCACCACCACATCTACCACCACCACATCTACCACCACCACATCCACCACCACATACACCACCACATACACCACCACCACATCCACCACCACATACACCACCACATCCACCACCACATCCACCAACACTTTAACCACACCCACCACCACCACATCCACCACACCCACCACCACTACATCCACCACCCCATCCACCACTACCACCACCCCATCCACCACCACTGCATCCACCATCCCCACCGCATCCAGCACCACCGCATCCAGCACCACCGCATCCAGCACTACCGCATCCAGCACCACCGCATCCAGCACCACCGCATCCAGCACCACCGCATCCACCACCACCACATCCACCACAGCATCCACCACCACAGCATCCACCACCACAGCATCCACCACCACAGCATCCACCACCACCACATCCACCGCATCCACAATCACCACCACCTCCACCATGACATCCACCTCCACATCCACCACCACATTCGCATACACCGCATCCACCACCACCACCACATCCACATCCACCGCATCCACCACCACCACATCCACCACCACATCCACCACCACATCCACCACACCACATCCACCACCACATCCACCACCACATCCAACACTTCCACCACCACCACCGCATCCACCACCACCACATCCACCACCACATCTACACCCACCACCACATCCACCACCACTTCCACCACCACCACATCCACCACCACCACGCATCCACCAACACCACATCCACTGCATCCACCACCACCACCCCCACCACCACATCCACCGCCACATCCACCACCACATCCACCGCATCCACCACCACATCCACAGCCACCACCACTTCCACCACCGCATCCACCACCACCGCATCCACCACCACCACATCCACCACCGCATCCACCAACACCACATCCACCACCACCACATCCACCACCGCATCCACCACCACCACATACACCACCACACACACCACCACCACATACACCACCACACACACCACCACATCCACCACCACACCCACCAACACTTTAACCACACCCACCACCACCACATCCACCACACCCACCACCACATCATCCACCACCCCATCCACCACCACCCCATCCACCACCACTGCCTCCACCACCACCACCGCATCCACCACCACCACATCCATCACATCCACCACCACATCCACCATCACCTGCACATCTACCATGACATCCACCGCCACATCCACCACATCCATCGCATCCACCGCATCCACCACCACCGCATCCACCACCACCACCACATCCACCACCACCACATCCACTGCATCCACCACCACATCCACCATCACCACCACCTACACATCCACCATGACATCCACCTCCAGATCCACATACACCGCATCCACATCCACCACATCCACCACATCCACATCCACCGCATCCACATCCACCACATCCACATCCACCGCATCCACCACCACCACATCCACCACCACATCCAACACTTCCACCACCACACCCACCACCACATCCACCACCACATCCACCACCACATCCAACACATCCACCACCACATCCTTCACATCCACCACCACTTCCACCACCACATCCACCACCGCATCCACCACCGCATCCACCACCGCATCCACCACCGCATCCACCACCACTGCATCGACCAACACCACATCCAACACCACCACCACATCCACCGCCGCATACACCACCACCACATACACCACCACATCCACCACCACTTTCACCACACCCACCACTACCACATCCACCACACCCAGCACCACTACATCCACCACCCCATCCACCACCACCACTGCATCCACCACCACCAGCGCATCCACCACCACCACATCCACTGCATCCACCGTCACCACATCCACCACTGCATCCACCGTCACCACATCCACCACCACATCCACCACCACATCCACTATCACCTCCACATCCACCATGACATCCACCGCCGCATCCACCACCACATCCACCACATCCACCACCACATCCACCACCACTTTCAACACATCCACCACCACCACAACATTCACCACCACATCTAACACGTCCACCACCACTTCCACCACGTCCACCACCACTTCCACCACCACTACATCCACCACTGCATCCACCACCACCGCATCCACCACCACCACATCCACCAACACTTTAACCACACCCACCACCTCCACATCCACCACACCCACCACCACTACATCCACCACCCCATCCACCACCACCACCCATCCACCACCACTGAATCCACCACCGCATCCACCACCACCCCATCCACCACCTCCACCACCCCATCCAGCACCACCGCATCCAGCACCACCGCATCCAGCACCACCGCATCCAGCACCACTGCATCCAGCACCACCGCATCCACCACCACCGCATCCACCACCATCGCATCCACCACCACCGCATCCACCACAGCATCCACCACCACAGCATCCACCACCACAGCATCCACCACCACCACATCCACCGCATCCACCATCACCACCACCTCCACCATGACATCCACCTCCACATCCACCACCACATCCGCATCCACCGCATCCACCACCACCACCACATCCACCACCACCACCACATCCACCGCATCCACCACCACCACATCCACCACCACATCCACCACCACATCCACCACCACATCCACCACCACATCCACCACCACATCCACCACACCACATCCACCACCACATCCACCACCACATCCACCGCATCCACCACCACCGCATCCACAACCACCACATCCACCACCACATCTACACCCACCACCACATCCACCACCACTTCCACCACCACCACATCCACCACCACCACGCATCCACCAACACCACATCCACTGCATCCACCACCACCACCCCCACCACCACATCCACCGCCACATCCACCACCACATCCACCGCATCCACCACCACATCCACAGCCACCACCACTTCCACCACCACCACATCCACCACCGCATCCACCACCACCACCGCATCCACCACCACCACATCCACCACCGCATCCACCAACACCACATCCACCAACACCACATCCACCACCACCACATCCACCACCACATCCACCACCACCACATACACCACCACACACGCCACCACCACATACACCACCACACACACCCCCACATCCACCACCACACCCACCAACACTTTAACCACACCCACCACCACCACATCCACCACACCCACCACCACTACATCCACCACCCCATCCACCACCACCCCATCCACCACCACTGCCTCCACCATCACCACCGCATCCACCACCACCACATCCACCACATCCACCACCACATCCACCATCACCTGCACATCTACCATGACATCCACCGCCACATCCACCGCATCCACCACCACCGCATCCACCACCACCACCACACCCACCACATCCACCACATCCACTGCATCCACCACCACATCCACCATCACCACCACCTACACATCCACCATGACATCCACCTCCACATCCACATACACCGCATCCACATCCACCACATCCACCACATCCACATCCACCGCATCCACATCCACCGCATCCACATCCACCACATCCACCACATCCACATCCACCGCATCCACATCCACCGCATCCACATCCACCACATCCACCACCACCACATCCACCACCACATCCAACACTTCCACCACCACACCCACCACCACATCCACCACCACATCCACCACCACATCCACCACATCCACCACCACATCCAACACATCCACCACCACATCCATCACATCCACCACCATATCCACCACCACATCCACCACCGCATCCACCACCGCATCCACCACCACATCCACCACCACATCCACCACCACCACCGCATCCACCAACACCACATCCAACACCACCACCACATCCACCGCCGCATACACCACCACCACATACACCACCACATCCACCACCACATCCACCACCACTTTCACCACACCCACCACTACCACATCCACCACACCCAGCACCACTACATCCACCACCCCATCCACCACCACCACTGCATCCACCACCACCACCGCATCCACCACCAACACATCCACTGCATCCACCGTCACCACATCCACCACCACATCCACCACCACATCCACCACCACCTCCACATCCACCATGACCTCCACCGCCGCATCCACCACCACATCCACCACATCCACCACCACTCTCAACACATCCACCACCACCACCACATTCACCACCAACACATCCACTGCATCCACCGTCACCACATCCACCACCACATCCACCACCACATCCACCATCACCTCCACATCCACCATGACCTCCACCGCCGCATCCACCACCACATCCACCACATCCACCACCACATCCACCACCACTCTCAACACATCCACCACCACCACCACATTCACCACCACATCTAACACGTCCACCACCACTTCCACCACCACTTCCACCACCACTACATCCACCACCGCATCCACCACCACCACATCCACCAACACTTCAACCACACCCACCACCTCCACATCCACCACCTCCACATCCACCACACCCACCACCACTACATCCACCACCCCATCCACCACCCCATCCACCACCACCACCCATCCACCACCACTGAATCCACCACCGCATCCACCATCACCACCACATCCACCACCACATCCACCACCACATCCACCACCACATCCAGCATCACCTCCACATCCACCATGACATCCACCGCCACATCCACCGCATCCACCACCACCACATCCACCACCACCACATCCACCACCACTTTCACCACATCCACCACCACCACATCCACCACCACATCCAACACATCCACCACCACTTCCACCACCACCACATCCACCACCACCACATCCACCACCACATCCACCACCGTATCCACCACCACCACATCCACCACCACAACCGCATCCACCAACACCACATCCACCCCACCACATCCACCACCACATCCAACACATCCACCACCACTTCCACCACCACCGCATCCACCACCACATCCACCACCACCGCATCCACCACCACCGCATCCACCACCACCGCATCCACCACCACCGCATCCACCACCACTGCATCCACCACCACCACCACATCCACCACCACCGCATCCACCAACACCACATCCACCACCACCACCACCACCACCACCACATCCACCACCACCATATCCCCCAGATCCACCACCACCACCACCACCACATCTATGTTTGTGTGTGTGTGTGTGTGTGTTTAGGTGCAAAAGCAATGTTCTTGGATTTTCATCACAATAAAATACACTGAACATAATCTTCACAAAAGTTATTTACAAACGTTTAAGGTATTGCCATTATAAATTACAATAACTTTTATTTAAGTATTAATTATTTACAAAATTAAAAGCCATTGTAATTTGTAATATCAATACATCTAAGTCACGTAAATACAACACACATTGCATTACAAATGCTATAGGTGTCACATTTGCGAAAGTTAAAACTATTGACATTGTAACTGACAAAGCTATTAATTTTGCTATTTTCAAAACCAACACATAAATAAAAAAAAGTGTCATTTACAATACCAATCGCTCAAACTTTCCTAATACGAGACCTATTGCATTTCCAATGCTTGTTAGAACATAATAGTACCTTGATGCTCCAGCGCTGCGTGTGTCGTCGTGCTTCCTCTCAATTAAAGGATTTGGGTGCCTGTGTGAACAGTACGGGACATTTGAATGTCTCTACTATCTTTTAGTGTTTCTTTATCTTTCCAATGTAAACACGTCTACTTAAGAGCTGTTGAAATTCTGTTACATTACTTTGACCACAGTTGGACCATGTATTTGTTTGTGGGGAGTCAGTTCCCCTTCAATTCAAAGCAGTATTTCTGTTGCTGTTTACTTTGAAAGGTGCTGTCCTAGTGTTTTTGTATTATTTTATTACATTTATTAATTTCTCAGTATTATAAACCATACAGAAAAAAAAAACTATCATCAATATGACATCTAATAGGCGACGTGTGACCAGGGCGGAGTTGTTTTTATTGGAGTACTAAGCCTGAAGTGAGCATTGTGACAGTGCTCCCTTGATGTGGTTGTTTGCAAGTCTGTGTTTTCCTTTTGTGCTCAGTACTTTGGATAGGTCAAGAGCCCAGCCCGCCTTAGCCCCTATTTTTTTTACCCATTTTAACTTGTTCCGCTTTAAGATGGAGCAGTCACTATCGCAACAGCTGTGCTTGCTATTCGCCTCTTCTCTGCCAATAATATGTTACTATAGCTGTCACATTTGTAAGGGGAGTACAAATACAAATGTCTGTCAATTTATTCTGAACCTATCAACAGTGAATCTGCTGGTCTCTTGCGGAAAGCAGTACTTCCCAGGAGGACCCATTCACAATCTGTGTGGAAAAATAAGTGTGACTATTGGTGGGCCTTTAACATTTTTAGTTTTGATGGCTTATAGTTCGTTTCTCTTTTTACATAGATTTTCAGTGGGCATTGATTACAAAACATTTGATGGATCAAAAGTCACCTGTTACAACTTTCACTGATTTCCTGGGAACAGAGAGCATGCATTGTGATTTCTGATGTATATACTTTTAGTGAAATTAGCTTACCTTGGTCTTTTCAGGGACACTATCAGTATCAAATAATTTATTATTCAGATTACTCTTGACACAGAATTTTAGAAAAACGTATATTTGGTAAAAAATACAAAGAGAAAAAAGGATCCGAAATTTACCTTCACATTTCTTAGTTGTATTATCACAGTAAGTCATATTTCCAATCAATACCGAATTAACTTATGGGTGCATGTTGTTTTTCATATTAAAGAAGGGTGCTTAGGGCACTATTGATAATTAGGGCTCAAGACCTAGTAAGCCAGTAACAGGGGACCGCATGCTCCAGCATTTAAGGACCCGGTGAGGACCTGCAAATGGGAGGCACATCGAATGATGCACAGTGACAGGTAAACCCCCTTATATGGAAGTGTTTGCTATGGGTCTTTGCTCTGGACTTCCCACCCCTTGGGGAGTATCCTAGGGTCAACCCAAGAGGGTGTTACCATTCCAGCGTATACCTTCACGGCTCCCCTAAGGGCACCGGTGCATTGTGCATATAATGACTGAGCCATTACAAGCTGTCTCTGCTCCAACAGCTTCCCTTTGGAAGCCAACTAGGGAACTCATCGATGGAGGGGTACATCAGCCAGACAACTTTTTCTGCTTAATATTTATGTTGCACCTTATTCTAGCGAGAAAAGGGCAAAATTCGACCGACTGATTGACATCTTGTCCAACCTGATAAAAGCCCATGCTTAAATTCTGGAGATTTTAATACCAATTTACATCTAACCACCCAAGATGAATAAAACGAAATACTCCCTGCTGTACCATCGTGCCTAGTGCCCCTTCTCAAACCATCAGGCATCAGGCCAAGCAAGTTGGGTGAATATGCTGTTTTGCAACTTAATAGCCTGGGTTTCACTGTATTGAAAGGGAGATTTTCTATGGATTCTCCACCAGCATGGACTCGATCTAACAATCTCTCTTACTCATTTCTTGATTACACGCTTGGAAACTAAGAAATACTCCCCCTAATAGAAAACTTTTATATTGCACCTCCGGGTGTCAGTGACCATCGCCCCCAAATAATTGGCTTATCCCTCAACGTTGCTCATCATTCAGCAATAGCTCACACTACAATTGGCATATGCACAGAGAAGCTTAAAAGATGGAAATTGACGGCAAAAAAATTGAAACTGTGACATCATATAAATATCTAGGTATTCACATGGATTCCAAGGGCTCTTTTGTAAAACAGAAAGAAGCAGTTAAAGCAAAAGCATTGTCCCTTGAAGCAGCAATGATGAAAGTTTCGGCACAGTTACTTGGCCCAAGCTTATCCCACCCTCCTGACAGTTATGAAGGCAAAGGTTACAAACTGTTTAACCTATGGTCAAGAAATAATGTTGGGGAGCGACTCATCAATGCTGAATAAAACAACAACCAGAATTTACAAACGAGTCTGGCACCTTCCGAAATTGGCTTCTCCGGCTCAGATCAGGCTGGAGCTCGGCCTTCTGAACCATGAGGACGTCGGTGCAGGTGCATTCATCAAGTTGTGCCACAGACTGCGTAATTCATGGGAAAGAAGCCTGGAGACCAAGTTGTGGCAAGAAATATCAGCAGGTCACCCCAGTCAAAAACATCAATGTTTCCTTGACCACTAAGAGAACCAATCTGCCCCAGCAGGCACTTAAACTGTCCATTAAAAGAAGTGTTCGCCTCTGGTCTTTCCATCAGGACAGGGCACAATTGTCTAAACGAAAACATGCCTGGTCGGTAATCACTGAGCTCAAACCCAGATCAGAGGCCCCATATCTTTCAAGCACCTATGCAGCTGTTTGGAAGAAAAGATTTATGGCCCTGAGCATGGGCGAATGGCCATTTTTAAAACACTTGCCGGCATGGCGTTGTTTAAATGAGGACAATAATTGTAAGGGCTGTGGTCATTACACGGAATCCATTGAGCATGTGGTGTGTGTTTGCCGAGCAATTCTCAAGGATAGAAGGCAGTTGTTGCGAGGTGAATGGATCAAGCAGGTTGTTGGATCATGCCGGCAAGCCAATATATCAGCAATGAACCCCAACAACACAATGCTAAATGTTAAGTTCGCAATATTTGTTTTCCAAATTGCAAAGAAACTTAGCTCCGTAGGTTTGCAGGAACCATCGCCACAATCTCCAGTTTCATGACTGGTCTGGAACCCCCGTCCCCTATTTAATTCCAAGACTCTTACTGGTGGAGTACTTGTATGTTTTACTGAAAGTCGGAGGCGGGTTTTACACTCACCAATAATGTCATTACGTTTTTAAACATATTTTAGCTGCTTCTTGTGTGAAAATAATAATAACAATTATTTATACATACTATTGCATTTTGTTAAAAAACTTTAATTTTTTGTTGCATTAAGATGAAACGTATTTTTTGTTTGTTTTTAAATTGTCATGCTTTTAAGTAATCAAACAATAACCAATAATCAATCAAGCACCCCGTCCTTTTCAAGAAGGATGGCCCCTGTGCCCATCCATGCCCAATCTCTTTGGGATAGTATGGGAGATTCCAAATGTTCACCTTGCCTGTTGTGATAGAAAGTTAGCTTGTCCCCAAGGGGCCTCTCTGTTCATGCTGATCCCAGGATAATGAAAGAATGCACATGGGGAGGTGATCTCCCATCCTTGACATGGCACCTGTTCCTGATGCGAAAGTGGTAATGCCGCCATTGCACTGTGGCCTCCGCAAGTCTGGAATTCAATCAATCAGGGGTTTATAAAGCAAGGTCTCAAGGTGCTGGGGGGGGGGGGGTGGAGGGTGAGGGGGGGGGGTGCAACTCCAGATCAGTCGAAGAGCCAGGTCTTGAGGGTACTTCCTGAAGGTGTGCAGGGTGGGGCAGCGTCTGAAGGTGACAGGGAGCTCGTTCCAGATCTTTGCTCCGATGTAGGAGAAGGCTCTTCTGCCTGCTTTGGTTCTGCGGATGCGTGTGGTCTCTGCCAGGGCGAGGTCGGCTGAGTGGAGGTTTCTTTTCGGTACGTGGAAGGGAACTCTTTCGTTCAGGTATTTCGGTCTGATGTGGAGGAATTTGTAGGCGTGGGTGGGTAGCGTTAAGGTCACTCTCTTCTCGATGGGGAGCCAGTGGAGGACTCGTTGGTGCTGGGTCATATGCTTGTGTCGTGGGTTCCGAGGATGAGTCTGGCTGCGGTGTTCTGTATGGTTTGGAGCTTGTGTAACAGGGTTTTGTTGATTCCGGCGTAGAGGGCATTGCCGTGGTCAAGTCTGCTGGTTATGAGTGCGTGGGTGACAGTCCTTCCGCAAAAACAGATGGAAGCAACAGCGTTGATCTGGCAGGTTAAGGTGAGGGAGTCTAGAATGATGCTGAGGTTCCGGGCGTGGTTCGTCAAGGGGGGTGCCTTTCCAAAGGCAGGGGGCCACCAGGAGCTGTACCACGCAGTGTAGAAGGGTCCGAGGACGAGGACCTCAGTCTTTTCCGAGTTCAGTTTTAGGCAGCTGTTGCTCATCCAGGCTGCAACATCTTTCATTTCTTCTTGGAAGCCGAGTCTGGTGTCTTCGGGGTTCTTTGTGAAAGAGAGGATGAGCTGGGTGTCGTCAGATTATGATACTATGCTGAGCCCTTTCTGTCTGACGATGGCTGCGAGGGGGGCCATGTAGATGTTGAAGAGCTTGGGGCTGAGCGATGATCCTTGGGGTACTCCGCAGTTGATCTCTCTACGTTTGGAGAGGAATGGAAGGAGTCTGATTCTTTGGGTTTTGCCGTAGAGATAGGAGTTGATCCATTCAAGGATGTTTCCCTGTATGCCAGCGTTGGGGAGTCTGACTGCAAGAGTCCAGTGGGAGACAGTGTTGAAGGCTGCGGAGAGGTCTAGTAGGATGAGGGCCGCTGTGTGGCCTTGGTCGAGTAGAATGCGGATGTCATTGGTGGCGGCAAGGAGGGCGGTCTTGGTGCTGTGGTTGCTGCGAAATCCAGACTGGGAGGGGTCGAGGATGGCGTTCTCTTTGATGAAGGTGGTCAGTTGGGTGTTGATGAATTTCTCAGTGAATTTGGCTGCAAAGGGAAGGAGAGAGATGGGCTGATAGTTTTTCAGGTCCGTCGGGTCGGCCGAGGGTTTCTTGAGGAGGGGCTTGACCTCTTCCCACTTCCAGTTGTCAAGGAAGATGCCGGAATCGAGGGAGGCGTTGATGGTCCCACCTAGTTTGGGTGCTATGGTGGCGGCGGCTCTGTGGCAGATGTGCAGTGAGCATGGGTCCGTGGGGGCATCTGAGTGGGTGTTCTTCGTGGTCATGGTGGTGTCCTCAGTGGTGGCAGGTTTCCAGTTGGGGATGGTCAGCAGGCTGCCGGTGGTGGGGAGGGGCGCGTTGTCTGGAGTCTGTTTGATGAAGTTGTCATTGAAGGCCTTGATTTTCAGATGGAAGTAGGAGCTGAGCTTGTTGCAGAGGTCATTAGAAGGTGTCATGTCATGGCTTCACTGGGGGTTTGGTGAACTGCTCAATGACATTGAATAGTTCTTTTGCGTTGGTGTGGATTTTGTTCTTGATAAAGGTTCACTTTGTGGCTCTTATGTCCTGGTGGTATTCATTCGTGGCGTTTCTGTAGTTGTTATGGTCTTCAGTGGTTTTCCTGTTCTGCCAACGCTACTCGAGGCGGTCTTCAGGGGGCGTTGTATGACGGGGTGGCAGAGGGGTGCGAGCATGTCAACGCAGCCGGCAATCCAGCAGTGTAGTTCTTTGGATGCAGAGTTAGCATCATTCGTGGCGGAGGGAGGGGGTCGTGGCGGAGGGTGGTGTTGAGGAGTTCCTCTGTGATCTTGCTCCAGTTTCACTGGGGCAGCAGCGGAGGGGAAAAGGGCGAAGCAAGGACTGGCAGGGAAAGGCCTAGCTGGGCACAGGAAAAATAAAATAAATTACATTTCGGGGTGACAATTAGATGAAGGAGGTCGAGGGAAGAAACAGAATAATGAGGGCAACAGGCGGAGAAAGGAGCAGCTCCAGGCAAGAGTCAGGAGCGGACTGCTGGGTCGAACCCTAAACAGCAGGAGGACTCGGCGCAGCTGCGAGGCGACAAGGAGGAGGAGCTGCCGGGGAGAGTGCTGACCTAAATCTCAATATTTTACACAAGAGGTCTTCTCGCCCCATTTAGAGTATGAATTTGCTCCTCCTGCAGGGCAAATAACTCAGAGGGCCTTTTGCAAATGGAAAATGTTTAGTTTTTTCCGTCTGGCGCCCTATCTAATTGAACATTTCAACATAATTATGCATTTGAACTGCCGATTAAAGATGTTCATGAAAACGATAAATTGTTACAGGTGAAGCTTACTCAATACTACTATTCAACATAAATGAGGCTCCCTGTTAACTGTTTTTTTACTGATTTTTACAGATAAATACAGGCAGAAAAACAATTTAAATGTGGATTAAAATGTAAAATGGGTTGGTGTTTGAGTGATTCTAAATACTGTCTGCCATGACTGCCAGGCCAATAGCTGTGTGGATTGATAGGTAAGGGGGTATAAAAAGAAAGTAATTTTAGTAAAGAGGCTGAAACATCAGTAGTTATGTACGAGGTTGATACTGAAATTGGCATATTTTCATACAAGTGCATTGTTTTATCTTCTGCGAGTGTTCATTGCATTGAAACCTGGCAGGCATTCAAACACGAGAGCATATGTGTTCGTTAAATACACGTAGAAATATACTCATTTCAGAGTCCTGTTCTCACAAAACCCTAAATAAATATAGATGAATACAGATAAAATGAGCCAAAATGACATATGGATAAATACATACGGAAATGTCTAACAAAATAAATACCATAGAACCGGAAGCCTTAAACATAATCAGTGACCTAAAGTTAAGACTTCTGCTCTTGAACTATTTTGAAACATTAGTGTCAGCAGTTCTCACTAGATGTGGCGGTCAAATAAATTTGAATATTGGCTGGTTTATTCTTACCTGTTGAATCCGTATACATATATAAAACACCCCCATCATATTAAGAAGAATATTTTTTAATATGCACTGCGAGTTTAATTTTGCCTTGTTCAAAAATACTTTTATATTTCCGGTTCCACAGAATAAATAAGTCATTGTCTGTGCACTGCGTAGGCAGTAACCGAAATAAAAAGATTTTTCTTTGAATTGAGATGGAGGAATCTTAGTTGTGGGAATGAACATCTCCTTTAAAACATTGTTTTAAAGGTCAACTACACCTCTGCAGGAGGAAGTAATTATGCAACATTCTGTTGCCTTGAGGTTTTGTTTTGTGACAGCAGCCACAGCAGATAAATGATTCTTTTCAGTTTTAAGCTAGAGTCTATTCGTGTCACAGCTCCAATTTTAGAAAGCTTGCCATATATGATTAGAGAAGTTACTATGTTAGGAAACTGTAATGTCTTCTAATAGTGAACTCTAGATAGTATTTAGGTCAGTAAATCGGTGTATGTCACGTTACGTACCAGTAACATGCTCAGCTTCATATTCTGGGTTCCTGAACTAAAGCTTGGAGAAATGCACTTCTCTTACAAAATATATTGTTTATCTCTGTAATATTGTTTTGCATTAATATTGAAGCGGCTTGAATTCAAGTAAATTAAAAATTCACAAATGTATATATTCTATGCAAGAAAAATCATTTTCTCAGAATGCTTCAGGCATGTGCCGCAGGCATTTCATAACTTCTTTGTTAAATTACTTTATATGTAATTAGGAAATAGAATGAAAGCATTCCAAAGCCAGTAACTACTATCCACAGATTATTGCTGTAATTCTATTTATTCAGTATTATAAATCAACAAGCATGGCAACCCCAGTTGTTCAGGCTTCTTTCAGAAGGCGCCTGGATTCTTCAATCCAGACTGTCAATCACCATCTATGCACTCCAACACTCATTCTTGCATCCATTCATCTATTGACTCATTCCTGCTGTATTCACCCACAATGCCACACAAACAAACTCACCAATCATTGAAGAGGCACTTGCAAATATCAGCCATGCCTATTGGCTTTGTTCCTACTTTGTCAGAGGGGTGAGAGTGCTACCTAGAGTGTGAGACTGGTAGTTTTTGAGGGGCATGAGAGTGTGGGCGGAATTGAGAGAATATTAGTAGGTCAGACATGTACGTTTTGTTAGTGTTGCCATGCTGCAAATGTGAGGGATGTGAGTGTTGCCAAGAGTGGATGTGACTCAGAGTCTTCAAGGGTACGAGAGTGCTTCTGGCAATGTGAGACTGCTAGTCCGAGAGTGCTGTCAGTATTTAGTGTGGCTTATTTTTCAATCATAATGACTTCAACAGTTCCCCTTATGTTTTGTTAAGGGCAGGGCTAAAGACAAACTGTACTTTTTTTTAAAATGGATGAGCCATACTCTTGAATCAGTACCGCAGCAGTCATTCTTTAGAGAACTCCACTTCTCTATTTTTGAGTCGAAAAAAGTGAGGTCTGTAAATGATCCATCATAGTAGCTCATCCATATATTTTTTTACTGTAACACACATATCCCACCTGCCCACTCAATAAGTAGTGGCATCATTGCTTTTCTGCAGTGGCCATCTCAGCAGTAGATAATTCACAGTGTGCCGAAATTTTAGAGGCCATTCTGCTACAGGCCCACGCGGCATGGCAAGCTATTGCTCTTCTATCAGCAGCAGCAGCTGTCGGAGCCGGTGCTGTCCCAGTAAGGAATGCCAGTGGAGATGGAAAGTAGCCGGATTGTGGGCTATAACAATACACCTCCATTGCAGTTTATATGCAAATATATGCAAATTTACGAATTGGGTCTCTGGGCTAGCAGGAGTTACTAAGATCCAAATGGACAGTTGAAGTCTTTTACTTCTGTGTCCTGGGGGGACCTTATCAATGGACCCAAGTAGACCCTTTGGCACGTGAACCTCAAGGTAGTGAGGTTGAGCAGCTCCAGGCTTACTCAGGGAAGTGGTGTGGGTTACAATCTCAGTAATCATAATAAAGACCACAATCATTCCTAATACTTCAATTCCCAGCCATTGCTTTTACTTTTAGAAACAAAATGTGCTTTAATGCACACACAACTAAAGAGTAACACAAAATGTCAAATATCTATATATTATTAAAACAGGACCTCCCTACTCTCTCCCGAACTAGAGATTTTTGTAAGATGGTTTCTCAACGTTAAACAATTTAAACCCCCCCCCCTTGTTGTTTACGCTTAGTTCACACTTAAATTCCATTATTTTGCATTTGTTATTTGTCGGAGTGTTCACGTTGAAATATTGACTCCTGTTTGGCAAAGTATTCACAATACAAAGCCCTTTCCTGCTGTGTTTACACAGGATCGGCATTAGACAGTGGCAGCTGGTAGGGAACAGTGGTGGGGGCAGGGAGGGGGGCTTTAGAAAATAAAAATAAAGAAGACTTACCTTGTCAGTGCAGGCTTCCTCTTCTCTGTCCTTGCTGTTCTGGCACACGGCAGTACCCAAGCTCCCAGGTTCCCCTCAATCAATCAATCAATCATCGCATTTATATAGCGCACTACTTACCCAGAGGGTCTCAGGTCTTGAGTGGCTTCCTGAAGGCGAGGTGGTCCTGGGTCAGGCGGAGGTGGGTGGGGAGGGAGTTCCATGTCTTGGCGGCGAGGTGGGAGAAGGACCGAGGCGAGGGCGTGGCTGGTCGATCGAAGCTGGCGTTTGGGAGCGTAGAAGTTGAGGCGGCTGTTGAGGTATCCTGGGCCTTGGCTGTGTAGGGCTTTGTGTGCGTGGGTGAGGAGACGGAAGGTGATTCTCTTGTTGACCGGGAGCCAGTGCAGACCTCTCAGGTGTCCGGAGATGTGGCGTTCTGGATCCGCTGGAGTCTCTTCTGGAGTTTGGCGGTGGTTCCGGCGTAGAGGGTGTTGCCGTAGTCCAGACGGCTGGTGACGAGGGCTTGGGCGACCGTCTTCCTGATCTCGGTGGGGATCCGCCGGAAGATCTTACGTAGCATGCGCAGGATGTTGAAGCACGACGAGGAGACGGCGTTGACTTGTCTGGTCATGGAGAGGGAGGAGTCCAGGATGAAGCCCAGGTTGCGTGCGTGGTCTGTTGGTTTGGGTGCGCTGCCTTGGGCGGGGGGCCACCAGGAGTCGTCCCAAGCGGCGGGTGAGGATCCCAGGATGAGGACTTCCGTCTTATCTGAGTTCAGTTTCAGGCGGCTGTTCTTCATCCATTCGGCTACCTCTTTCATCCCTTCGTGAAAGTTGGCTCTGGCGGTGGCGGGGTCGTTGGTAAGGGAGAGGATCAGCTGGGTGTCGTCGGCGATGATGTTGAGGTTGTGCTGGCGTGCGATGTCTGCGAGGGGGCTCATGTAGATGTTGAAGAGGGTTGGACTGAGCGAGGAGCCTTGAAGAACGCCGCAGATGACTTCAGTGGCTTCAGATCTGAACGGAGGGAGGCGGACTCTGTGTCCTTCCGGCGAGGAATGAGATGATCCACTCCAGTGCCTTCTCCTGGACTCGGACGTTGCTGAGGCGTTGTACTAGTGTACGATGGCAGACAGTGTCGAAGGCCACGGAGAGGTCGAGGAGTATGAGGGCCGCTGTTTCTCCGTTGTCGAGCAGCGCTCGGATGTCATCGGTGACTGCGATCAGGGCGGTCTCGGTGCTGTGGTTGGCCCGGAAGCCAGACTGCGAGGGGTCGAGGGATCCGTTCGTCTCGAGGAAGGCGGCCAGCTGCTTGTTGACGGTCTTCTCGATGACTTTTGCAGGAAACGGGAGCAGCGAGATAGGGCGGTAGTTTTTGAGGTTGGTGGTGTCAGCCAATGGTTTCTTGAGAAGAGCGCTGAGTTCGGCGTGCTTCCAGCTCTCTGGGAAAGTAGCAGTGTCGAAGGAGGTGTTGATGATGTCCCGCAGGTGGGGTGCGATGATAGCGTCGGCCTTGTTGAAGACGTGGTGAGGGCAGGGGTCGGTCGGAGATCCGGAGTGGATGGAGTTCATCGTGCGGACGGTGTCTTCGGTGCTGATCGGAGTCCAGGCGTGGAGGGTGGTGGTGGGGGGCAGTGGTTCGGTCGTGGTGATCGTCGGTTGAGTGCTGAAGCTGTTTTGTATGTCTGCGATCTTGTTGTGGAAGTAAGAGGCGAGGGAGTTGCAGAGGTCTTGCGAAGGGGTGATGTCGTTGTTTCCGGCATTGGGGTTGGAGAGCTCTTTGACAATGTTGAAGAGTTCTTTGCTGTTGTGTGCGTTGTTATCCAGGCGTTCCTTGAATGCAGTTTTCTTGGTGGCGCGGATGAGTTAGTGGTGTTTTCGGGTGGCGAGCTTGAGGGCAGTCATGTTGTCCGGTGTTGGGTCTCTGCGCCAGGTTCTCTCGAGGGCTCGGCAGTTCTTCTTGGAGCTCTTGAGTTCGTCTGTGAACCATGGGGCTTTTTTGCTACCGGGTCTGCTGGGCGGGGTCCTCAGGGGGGCGAGCTCGTCTGCGCAGTCGCTGATCCACTTCGTGAGGTTGGTGGCCGCCTGGTTAGGGTTCGTTGGGCTGGTGGGAGGGTTCATGCTCAGGGAGGACGCGAGCTGGTCGGCTGTGATCTTGTTCCAGTTCCTGCGTGCAGCCTGTTGCTGGTGGTGGTGGATCGTGGTCCTTGCGAAGCTGAAGTGGACGCAGCTGTGGTCCGTCCAGTGGAGTCCGGTGGCGTGGCTGAAGGCGATGTCCTTGCTGGATGAGAAGACGGGGTCGAGTGTGTGTCCGGCGTAGTGGGTGGGGGTGGTCACCAGTAGCTTGAGTCCCAGGTTGGCGAGGTTGTCCAGCAGGGTGGTGGTGTTGCGGTTTTTGTTGTTCTCCAGGTGGAAGTTGAGGTCCCCTAGGAGGATGTAGTCAGTGGAGCAGAGGGCGTGTGGGCTGATGAAGTCGGCAATGTCTTCGCTGAATTGTGTGCGTTGTCCAGGGGGTCTGTAGATGAGGGTACCTCTGAGGGTGGTCTTGGGGTTGATGTGGACCTGGAAGTGCAGGTGCTCGGCGGTTGCGAGGGTGTCGTCGGTGTTGGTCGTGATGCGGATGGTGTTCCTGTGGACGATGGCGATGCCTCCTCCGGTGTGGTTGATGCGGTCCCTTCGGATGATCTTGTAGCCGTCTGGGATGGCGATGGCAGGCGCTGAGGAGGCGTTCATCCATGTTTCCGTGAAGAAGGCAACGTCTGGGGCTGTGGTGTCAAGCAGGTTCCAGATCTCGATGGCGTGCCTGTGGACGGAGCGGGTGTTGAGCAGGATGCATTTCAGGTGGCTGCTGCTGTTGCTCGTCTTGGTTGGTGTAGGTGTAGTGCAGGTCCGGAGGCAGGTGAACTTGCAAGAGTTGCAGCAGAAGGGTCCGTAGGTGCGTCTCGGGGTGGCTCGGTATCAGCCCGGGATTCAGCCGGCGTTGAGTGCGTTGAGGGTGGCGACGTCGTACGTCCGGCGGGTGGGCTGGGGTCTGCGGGGGCCAGGGGTCCTGGCACTGGGCGCGGTCCAGGCACGGACGGGCGCAGACGGGCTTACCTTTGGCGCACCTTCGGCGCTCAGTCGGCGCTCCCGCTGCGCGCGTCCACTGCGCGGTCGCTCTGGGGGCGTCATAAATCTATAGCCGGGAGGGCGGGTCAGCTGGGAGGCGAGAGCAGGGCGGCCATTGGGCTGGAGGTGGGCGGGGCCGCAGGGAGGCAGCGGCGGGAATCGGCGATAACGGGCGACTCAGCGGCGGCTGGGTCGCTCAGGCAGGCAGGCAGGCAGACAGGAAGGTGTTTGGCAGCAGGAGGGGTGACCCGGCCTCGTAGAAGGCACAGTGGTCACTCCAGAAGCGCCAGCAGCGCTTCACTTAAATCTGTAGCCGGGAGGGCGGGTCAGCTGGGAGGCGGGAGCGGGGCGGCCAACGGGCTGGAGGTGGGCAGGGCCACAGGGAGGCAGCGGCGGGAATCGGCGGAAATCGGCGATGACGGGCGGCTCAGCGGCGGCTGGGTCGCTCAGGCAGGCAGGCAGGCAGACAGGAAGGCGTTTGGCAGCAGGAGGGGTGACCCGGCCTCGTAGAAGGCACAGTGGTCACTCCAGAAGCGCCAGCAGCGCTTCACTTAAATCTGTAGCCGGGAGGGAGGGTCAGCTGGGAGGCGGGGCGGCCAATGGCCTGGAGGTGGGCGGGGCCGCAGGGAGGCAGCGGCGGGAATCGGCGGGAATCGGCGATGTTGGGCGGCTCAGCGGCGGCTGGGTCGCTCAGGCAGGCAGGCAGACAGGAAGGCGTTTGGCAGCAGGAGGGGTGACCCGGCCTCGTAGAAGGCACAGTGGTCACTCCAGAAGAGCCAGCACCGCTTCACTTAAATCTGTAGCCGGGAGGGCGGGTCAGCTGGGAGGCGGGAGCGGGGCGGCCAATGGGCTGGAGGTGGGCGGGGCCACAGGGAGGCAGCGGCGGGAATCGGCGATGACGGGCGGCTCAGCGGCGGCTGGGTCGCTCAGGCAGGCAGGCAGGCAGACAGGAAGGCGTTTGGCAGCAGGAGGGGTGACCCGGCCTCGTAGAAGGCACAGTGGTCACTCCAGAAGCACCAGCAGCGCTTCACTTAAATCTGTAGCCGGGAGGGCGGGTCAGCTGGGAGGCAGGAGCGGGCGGCCAATGGGCTGGAGGTGGGCGGGGCCGCAGGGAGGCAGCGGCGGGAATCGGTGGGAATCGGCGATGACGTGCGGCTCAGCGGCGGCTGGGTCGCTCAGGCAGGCAGGCAGACAGGAAGGCGTTTGGCAGCAGGAGGGGTGACCCGGCCTCGTAGAAGGCACAGTGGTCACTCCAGAAGCGCCAGCAGCGCTTCACTTAAATCTGTAGCCGGGAGGGCGGGTCAGCTGGGAGGCGGGAGCGGGGGGTCCAATGGGCTGGAGGTGGGCGGGGCCGCAGGGAGGCAGCGGCGGGAATCGGCGGGAATCGGCGATGACGGGTGGCTCAGCGGCGGCTGGGTCGCTCAGGCAGGCAGGCAGACAGGAAGGCGTTTGGCAGCAGGAGGGGTGACCCGGCCTCGTAGAAGGCACAGTGGTCACTCCAGAAGCGCCAGCAGCGCTTCACTTAAATCTGTAGCCGGGAGGGCGGGTCAGCTGGGAGGCGGGAGCGGGGCGTCCAATGGGCTGGAGGTGGGCGGGGCCGCAGGGAGGCAGCGGCGGGAATCGGCGATGACGGGCGGCTCAGCGGCGGCTGGGTTGCTCAGGCAGGCAGGCAGACAGGAAGGCGTTTGGCAGCAGGAGGGGTGACCCGGCCTCGTAGAAGGCACAGTGGTCACTCCAGAAGCACCAGCAGCGCTTCACTTAAATCTGTAGCCGGGAGGGCGGGTCAGCTGGGAGGCGGGAGCGGGGCGGCCAATGGGCTGGAGGTGGGCGGGCCGCAGGGAGGCAGCGGCGGGAATCGGCGGGAATCGGCGATGACGGGCGGCTCAGCGGCGGCTGGGTCGCTCAGGCAGGCAGACAGGAAGGCGTTTGGCAGCAGGAGGGGTGACCCAGCCTCGTAGAAGGCCAATCACGATGCTAAGCCAATCACGATGCTGCTGTCACCATGACAGCAGTGTCGTGATTGATCTGAGCTCCGTGGTTCGGTTCTCAGATGGGGACTGGGAGGCTGTGCATGTTCTCCACTCAGGCTGTACAATACAGTCTGTGGAGAACATACAAAGTGCGCATGGCGTTTTGGCCGGCCTCTCACAGCCTGCCAAACAGTCATGCGCATTTATGGTGTAGTAGCAGCCACTCCTCATCCCTCAGTCCTTCTCCATGTGAGGGCCTGGCTCGTTCGTTCCAGAAGAAGAAAATGATAATAACTTAATGTTTTTAGCATTCTGTTATTATCCTTTTCTTTTTTTTTTTTTTACAACTTAGTGGAGTAGCTGCCCCTGGTATTAGTAATTTCTCTATTAATTATGAGTAATGTATGGGGCAGAGGAAAAAAAAATCTCTTTGTAAATCTTTTGATTATTAATTGTCATTACCAGAGCTATGAAAGACAGCTAAAGCAATTACTAGTCAGACCTAAACACAAAACGTTTCAATGGTGGAACATAGCACCATCTTCTTAAAATGATAACCTATTAATCTACTGTTCAACATCTTTTGGTCTGATTCACCACAGTGTTTACTCACATAAATAAGCCTTGGATGGTAAAATTATTGCTTTTACAGTGGTAAAGTCTCACAATGCATTGAGTATTACATTGTGTTGCTACCATTAGTTGATTCTGCTCACATTGAGTTTCTGTTAGTACACTGAAATTCTTGATTGAGCAAATGTGTTGTCACAAGTGGGCTGGCAAACATTAGAGTGTGTTCCCACCAGGACCCACAAGTAAGCAAGTTTGTGCGTATTGACATCTTTATACAGAGTTTCTTCCCCTGAATGCACCTGTAATTTGGCTCCAGTGTATTGCAGGAGCAACTTTGGATATTTCGAATTGTGGCTGTGACGACCTCAAATTTCATGATGTGTAGAAGAGGGTCTCTCCTCAGAGTGGAAAATGTTCAGAGATGAGAAACTAAGAAAGTTTCTAAGTGCAAATGTTCTTTTAAGTTTCTACATGCCTTACCTGTTAACATTTCTTATGTGTAAATGTTTACATGTGGGCACTCTTGAGGCACTGTTACTGTCGCAGAGTCCCATGAGTAATAATAGAATTATTTCTATATTCTTATAACTTGTACTCCAGACATAAGCTTGAGTCTAGGAATAAATTACATTTTTCCTCTGGTTCTTTGTTTAGAATTAATTCCCATAGACTGCCCATTACAGCCCATTCTGATTCTATGAATCGCCACCATGATAATACCCACCTGTTTTAAAAGTAAAACCCAATCTACAACACCTTTCTTTGGTGATGTCAATCCTTTACGGGGCCTGCTAGTTGTCAGAGTAAAAACTTCCACCATGTTATTTCTTGCAATTGTTATGCATTATAGAAAACGTCAAAAGATTCACCCATTACCAGCAACTACTGCCCAACTTCCTTGTGGCTGTTAAGAGCTAAGACACACATGTAAATCGTATCCTTTCATCTTTTCTGGTGTCGCACTCTATCCTTGACATGCAGCAAGCTGCTCTGAGATCTTCTGACCGTGCGGACTCAGCACTTGTAGCAGCTGCTGAGCTCTGCTGTGCCGCAATCAGGGTAGCTGCGCTGCACTGATTCTTCTGGATCTGTCTGTGATCGTTGATACTATCTCACATGCAATATTCAAATCAGGGATTCATGAAATTGGTGTGAGGAACGGCTTTAAACAGCCTCTCTTCCTTGCGGAAGTGGTCAGAATTGCCTCTTCTACTTATGCAGTTATGACAGTTTAACATGGATATGCCTCAAGGCTCCACATTGAGATCTACATGGTGTAACATATATGTCGCACCCTTGGCCCAGGTTATCTGCTCCTTAGGGCCATTGCTTTATGCTGCCTGCAGTTGATCCACAGTTAATCATTCAACTAGAGGTCCCATCGGACATGAATCGAGCATCTTTTCAAAAAACGTTTATCTGCGGTGACCAAATGGATGGATTGTAGAGGTCTAAAATTAAACACTGGCAAGACGGAAGTGCTAATATTGGCACACTCCCATTCTAACAGTTGGTCTGACAATAGATGGCCTTTATATCTGTGTACTCCACAAGGTGCAAAAGGCTCAGTTAGAAATATTGGTTTTTACCGGGATTATGGGATTACTCGAAGTGTATTTTTTTCTCCATTAAAAAATTCTGAAGAAAACCTCTCTCTCTCTCTCCTCATGTGAAGGACTGGGTTTTGCTAAGACCCAGCGGTGCCAGGGGACACCACCTGAAACCTTCGTGGGTTACCTGTTCCGGCGTACAAATGACAGAGACACGGGACACTTCCTTCGGCGTCAAAGATCGAGGTTTATTTACTGCAGGGAACACAGAAGTCACAAGAAGTACAGCATGTGTAGGTTCTAGGAGACTGCTTCAAATTGCAACTGTGGATCGCTCCTTTTATACAGATTTCTGTCATAGAACAACATGGCAAACAAAAGGTTACAACTCAGTTCCCACAGTAAAAATTCAAAGGGTCGCTTTCATGCATTCAGAGTCCCGGAACATAGTTACAGTAACATCACCAGTTCCCAACTGTAAAAGTACATCTTCCCACCATTAGTACATTCCATTCCAGCTGTAAACGAATTAAGGAAGAGTCAGAAACAGGTGCAGAGGAAGACAAAGATAGTTAACAGATTGAAAAGAGTGTAAGGGGGTGATATCGGAAACATGATTGCAGGATCAAAGGAGACATGCCTAATGAATGCACGGCTGAAACAATAGACCGGCACGGCAAGATGAGCCTCGAGCGGGGCCATCTGCCTTTGCAGTGTCATCCCCCTCGTCATAAAGACACCCTCAAAGGAACACGTGTCTTCTGCAAGAGTTTGGGAATCCCAGGGTCACGAAGCGGACAGTGTCCGTTCGCTAGCTACTTGAGGGCAAGAGACAAAATGGATGCCGTATCTAAAATGGAACCCGTGGGTTCAAAGGAAGAAACCCACGAAACGGACGAACGGTTTAGGTCATCATAGAGAAAACACGTACACCCACTAAACTCGTCATTTGCGATTCATAGATACCAAACTCTTCCATATTCGAACGAGTCGAAAACACCACTTACGATTGTCACGGAACCTCAGACGCTCCTTTTGCCCTCATGTAGGCAAGCACTAGCCGATATCAGAATCGATCTCGATATTCATCAGACCATCCAGATGTTGCTGCAACATCATTCTATCCATCAATGCTTCCTTAGTAACAGGTGGCCGTCTTATACACGTCGTAGCACAAAGGCCACATAAGGCAGGACCACGCTGTACACAAAGACAACACATGAACAGAAATGCTACAACAACCCCAATGATCATCAGAATCTTCCAACCCCACGTCGACATCAGACCCCAAAACCATCCTAGTAGCGTCCAATCACCTACGTCCACGTGTATGGACTTGGAGATCTTATGCAACTTCGAGATGGCTTGATAGACAGTTGGAGCGTTATCAGGAATGAAAATGCAGCAACTCGAATGGATCACCTTACATACTCCACCTCTATCTGCAAGAACAACATCTAAAACCATACGATTTTGTAACGTCATAAGCCTGTCCGCCTGAAGCTCTGCTGTCAGATTACCAAGGGCACTGGTGGTGATATTAGCAGTCGATTCCACCACTCGAGTCAACTGTCTCAGGTTCCTACTATTGATCATAGGTCCCCAAAACGGCAAGAAACCCTTAAAGAAGTCTCCTGCTTCT
The DNA here is from genome assembly GCF_964263255.1 of Lissotriton vulgaris. Classification (NCBI taxonomy): domain Eukaryota; kingdom Metazoa; phylum Chordata; class Amphibia; order Caudata; family Salamandridae; genus Lissotriton; species Lissotriton vulgaris. The sequence continues at coordinate 973,415,891 of NC_141693.1, read as the reverse complement.
TGACCGGCAGTGTCTTCTTCGCTAATCACGCCTCTCACAACTCTGGTCTTGTGATAATCCAACCCAACAGTGAAGGTCGGTGGCAACAGATTCGCAATAAAACAGGTGCCTGAGAAGTCACGAGGCAACCATGTATATGCGCGGTCATAACATACAAAGTATGTACCCTTGGCAGTCAAGAGAACAGGGGAAGAGGCCGTCGGTAAAACATACGTTTCAGTACAGGCACTCCTTCCAAGCTGAGCTCGCGGGCTTCGGCCAAGACTTTTCAGACAGAAGTTACCGAGATGGGGTACAATCCAGATCGGAGACGAGCTTTTAAGCTGCCGATCACCCACTGACATACTATACTCAGCCTCACTCAGATCTCTGTATGCTCGCACCTCTTCCTCTGGAATAAGTGATGCGTCAAAGATATCTCTATCTAAATCGGCAATTGCTCTTGCCAAAGGCTTGTGGTAGGGGCCAGGACCATGATCTGCAGTGCGTGGCTCTCGATGGGGGTAAGAATCTAGTGTGCTACGAAACATAGTTTGGAATGCTCGAGCTGACCCCTGGGAACTATAAGGAAGGACCAAGTACGGAATTCCCCTATCCATGGTATGTGGCATTAAACCACACACCCAACAGTTGGTAGTATTCATCACCAACTGATGTTGATGAAGAAGCTGGACAAAGGAGTTATTCATGAATTCCGCACGTCTAACCTGTTTGTGTTGAGGTAGAGGGTGAAAGGAATGTGGAGAAACAGTGGGAGCAGATTTTGGTTCAGAAGAAGGAGTAGGTAAAGCAGAAGGCAATAATGATTGTATTCCATAATATACTCCACCCACCAATAGCATGGAAACAGTCAAGAACAGCAGGAACACCTGAAACAGAAAGCATTTAGTTCGTATGACCCTGTGCAGTACTGATCTTTGCGCTAGAGTCTTCTCCATTTCCGACAACTTTGAGAATTCCATCCTCTAAAAACCGTCCGCAACGTTCTTGACGCACTTCGTTTTGAGTAGCGATTATCAATTCCCAGGAGTTCCTAGGAATCGACAAAAGTACCGACCTAGTGTCAGGAACCTGCTAAACAGAAGGAAGTACCCGCACGGCCCTACGGTCAACCCGGATGCGAGGTTCTTTAATCAAACAGTCAGTTATAATACAAAATCTCCTAGCTGTGGAAAAACACACGTGGAAAAGAACTCAAAATTGATGAATGTTGCAATTATTCATATTATTCGAGATGACAATAAGGGGGGGTAACGTGAATTTTTCAAAAAGGGAGAAGCAAAAAGATATTTATTAGTCTTTGGTATGGGAACGAAGAAAATATCTGCTTCTTCCAGGACGAGTCTGCTCTTCGAATAATTGTTCAGGTTGTGGAACAGAGTCCTGTCGGTCAGATAATAGTTCAAGTCTTGAGTTTTCCAATGACAAAGGTTCAACAAAATTATCTGATTGTACTGAAGTGTCTGCTACAGGCTGAGCGTCACTGAACGGCACGAATTTCACCGGAGTTTCTGTTTCTGATGCGGCGATACCGGCTCTCACCCACGAATCCGCTGGTAAAGGTATTGGCACCTTCTTTGTGTAGGTGGCATGCACCCAATGCTTGCGACCCTCCAGACGAACTGCAGTTCTCGTGGCAAGTAGAACCTGGTAAGGTCCCACAAATCTCGGTTCCAGGTTCCGCTTCCGGCCAAAATTTCTGGTGAGGACCCAGTCACCCGGTTGGAGCCGATGTCCAGGACCCTCTGTCTGTGCCGGCAGTGCTTCAAAGACCTGTTGATGAATTAACCTCAGTTTAGCAGTCAGATCATGAAGATAATCAATTAACATTGGATACTCAAGACTGTCGAATGACCTGGGTCTAGGGACCCCCCAAATGTTTGCAGGACGGCCGAACACAATCTCATATGGGCTAAGCCCTACTCGAGAGTGCACAGTCGCCCTGGTCGAAGAAAGAGCCAGAGGCAAGGCATCAGGCCACGACAAACCAGTCGTAGCCTGAATCTTTGCGAGTTTCAATTTTAGGGTACCATTGTACCCTTCAACCAAACCTGCTGACTGGGGATGATTGGCGCTGTGGAATTTTTGTGTGATTCCAAGGCCCTTACACACACTCTTCATCACACTCCCCACAAACTCACTTCCGTTATCAGACCATACAATTCGCGGCATTCCATACCGAGGAAAGTATTCCTTCAGTAGGACTTTCGCTGTGGACAAGGCAGTATTGTCTTTGAGAGGATAGGCTTTGATCCATCTGGAGAATGCGCAAACCACAACTAAAACGTACTTCAGGTTATTACATCTCTCCATATGGATGAAGTCCAAGTGGATAACCTCAAAGGGACATGTAGGAGGAGCAAAGTGGCCAGGTGGGGTAGGAGTGCCCTTGCCAGGATTGTACATCATACATATCATACAATTCTTAACCACTCTCTCAGCACACTTAGCAATACCATCATTCTTCCATACAGGGGACAGCAACTTGCAGATACCTTTCGCGCTAATGTGTGACAAGCTGTGCGCCATAGTCACAACGGCTAGCACATATGCATCTGGCAACATCCATCTCTGATTTTCCGACAAATCAATCCAACATCCGTGCGCCTCTAACTTTCCTGTGCTCTCCTTCCACTTAGTCTTTTCAGTCTCGGTGGCCTCATTCTGAATCGCTTTCACACTCTCAACAGTATGCTCACACATACCAGTTTCTGCAGGCCACCTTACCGAACTCGTCACATACATTCGAGTTGCAAGGTTTCTAGCTGTCTCTTTAGCAATCTCATCCGCAAACGCATTACCCCGTCCAACATCATCCGTCACCTTACGGTGCGCACTGCATTTAATAATCGCCACCTGCTTGGGCAATGTAAGTGCGTCTAAAAGATCGTTCACGAGCTGTCCGTGTTGGATCTTTGTGCCATGCGATGTCATAAAGCCTCTCTCTCGCCACAATCGACCAAAACTATGTGCAACGCCAAAAGCATATTGGCTATCAGTAAAAACATTCACTCGCTTTCCCTTCGACAAAACACACGCTCTCGTCAATGCAATCAACTCTGCCGCCTGCGCGGAATTCTGATTCAATCTCACAGTTTCCACAACCGTACTCAACGTTACCACAGCATATGCAGTCGTCACATCACCATTCGGCAACTTAAAACACGAACCATCAACATACAAAGTACCATCGGGATCTGCCAATGGGGTGTTTTTTAGGTCGACACGACCCTTCGTTTCTTCCTCAGTTCGCAAATAACAATCATGTGGTGGTACCTCATCTGATTCCATATTAGTTGGCAACAACGTTGCCGGGTTTAAGACATTACAGCGTTTTATTTGAATATGACTTGCCAAAAGCGTCAACTCGTAACCAGACAACCTTGCGCTCGTCAAGTGTTGAGTTTTCGTACGATTTAAGAGAGTGTCAACTGCATGCGGAACCATCACCGTAAGCATATTATCCATGACCAGTCCTGCAGATTGTCGGATGGACACCGCAGCCGCCGCTCTTAGACAACTCGGCAAAGCTCTAGCTACGGGGTCCAAGGTTGAGGAAAAATATGCACATGGACGCTGCTTACCACCGAATTGCTGCGTCAAAACACTCAACGCACAACCCTCTCTCTCGTGAACGTATAGTGTAAACGGCTTGCTGTAGTCAGGAGTACCTAACACAGGAGCCGAACACAACGCATCACGCAATTCAGAAAAACTTTTCTGACACTCTTCCGTCCATGGCAAAGGAGTTGGAACATTCTTGCACGTGAGGGCTACCAATGGTTTCGCTAGCAATGAAAAATTTGGAATCCATTGCCTGCAGTATGACGTAATACCTAGAAAGGCACGCACATCTCTCTGAGTCATTGGCACAGTCATTCGAGCGATTGCTGCAATTCTCTCTGGGGTCAACCTTCTTCCCTCCTTTGACAATAAGTGACCTAGATAGGTTACTTCTTGACAACAATATTGCAGTTTAGAAGGTGACACCTTGTGATGTAAGTCACAGAGATGCTGTAACAGAGACACCGTAGCAGTCTTACAGATCTCTTTTGTATCAGCAGCCACCAACAAGTCATCAACATATTGGATCAAGGCCGCCCCAGCCGGTAACACAAACGCATCAAATTGACTCTTCAGGGCTTGGCTGTATATCGATGGACTCTCACAGTAGCCCTGAGGAGCGCGTTTAAACCTAAAGCTGCGACCTCCTAATGAGAAACCGAATAGATCTCTGCTTTCCTCAGCAATCGGAATGCTAAAGAAGGCATTCTTCAGATCGATCACTGAGAACCAAGAAGCAGAGGCTGGAATCAGAGTCAGTAAAGCCGTAATTTCGGGCACCACAGGAAATTGTGGAGTCACAATTTTGTTCACCTCCCGTAAATCAATAACAAGACGGTAAACAGGAGGCTTGGATGGATCAGTGCGTTTCAAGATAGGTAGCACAGGGCTATTGCACACGTTTCCCCGAGTCTCCTCGATAACATCTTTATCGATCAAATCATAGATAATCGCTAACAACGCTCGTTCCCCATCAAGGGAGATACGATACTGGGGAATACGTGGCAATCGCACATTCGACTTCAGTTGAACAACATAAGGGGAGATGTCAAGCAGGCCCACGTCATTGGGACCTGTTGCCCACAAAGATGCAGGAAGAGAACTCAATTCCGGTGGGAGCTTATCAGATGACAGGTACATAGGAGAGATCACTCTCTGACCCAAAGTAAGCTCCACCCCCGCAGGAGAACAGTACAAAGTCGCATATAGCCGTTTCAGCAAATCCAGGCCCAAAAGATTTTCACCACAGCCAGTAGTCAAAATCAAGGGAGCTTTCAGCTCACGAGGCCCGATTGTAATGGGCAAAGGTTTAGAAACCGGATTGCTAACAGGGGCGCCTAGAGAATCCAACTGAAACATTCGTTAAGCCAGACAAAGGTGGGCCAGGGAGTTTCGAATGCATGATGGAACTTTTCGTTGCACCAGTGTCCAACAGAAAAGGCTCAACTACGCCCGATGTGGCAACTGCGACGTAAGGCCCTCTCTGATCACCCGGAACTGATACTACTCCCTCTCTTTGTCTGTGGCTGTCCTAGTAGGTACCATCATCAATATCATGCTCGATGTAATAATCGTCCACATGATACTGCGCAGATCTACCCGATGATGAACCACGTTGATCAAAGCAATTATTGGAATCAGACGAATTACTAGTACGCTCATTTCGATTTTGGGTAACACCACGATCTCTACCTCGCGAAGCTTGTTGAGGACCACTACGACCTCCTCTAGCTGAACCACCACTATTGCGGTCACGCAAAACCGGACAATCAAACTTCAAATGGCCCTCACCTCTACAATATGCGCATTGATTGTATCCGAGCATAGATCTCTGTGTGGAGAAATCATTTCGCGACTGTGACCTGGTAGATTGCCACTGCAATCTATGCCGCTGCTGAGAGTCATTTTGATTTGAGCGCGGAGGATACGCTTGCTGTAACAGAACTTTTGTTTTGAGATCTTTCGTCTTTTTATCCGCACAATCGTTTTCCTCCTTCTCCCTATTTTCATAATATTGAGCCGTGGCTAATATCTGAGCAGAGGTAGAAACAGCCCACGAACTCTCTGAATTCTTTAATTTGTTGCTAAGGTCAGGTAACAAATTCGATACAAATGTATCTACAAACAACCTCTGACCTCCCTCAGTGCTCATATCTTGACCACTGTGATCGATGAATGCCTCCTTAAATCTCGTAAAGAAATCGGAGACACTCTCGTCTTTCTTTTGCTTACACGCAGACAGTTTATCCCAATTGACTTTCATTGCTGGCATAAGTGTCTTCATTAGTGTAATGATTCTTTGAGGCAAAGCCGTAATTAACTGCTCAGGCTTAGCCCCACCAACCTGCAAAGCGTCAGCCGCTACAAGCGCAGGCCAATCACCACCTAACTCAGCTGCGTGATTTTCTTGACGAATTTTCGCCCAAACCGGTTGAGGTACTACGTTGCCGAACAACATGTCGATGTCGGCAAGATTCATAATCGTAGCATCCACTAATTGCGACAACTCTTTATAGTATCCTGCAGGATTTTTACGGGGGTCAGGCAAAGATTGTTTTACCTGCAAAACTTCCGATCGCTTCCATGGGAGGTGTATCCAAACTCTCTGGAAGTGTGGCAAAATAGCAGGATTGGCAGTCGCATCACCTGGCATCCACACTGGGGGAACTTCTCGCATGGGATACTGACCAGGCGTTGCCATCCACTCCTCAGTTTCATCTTTAAACAATGCTTGAGGTATTACAGTGGGACGAAAGGATAGAAGATGTTCTACAGCATGTCGAACATTACTACCCACAATCATACCACTCGAAAACTGATGCTGGAGTTCAGTTAAGTCGGACGGTACATTGTTTACCTCATCATTTTCTATCACCTCACGTAAACATTTACACATTTCCTCAAACACAAATCTCTGTGTGGGCTCATTGAATTGAGAGAAGGTGTCAAAAATTATGCGCGGGGAATTTTTAACAGGATATCTAATCCAATTACGCGCCATTTTTATCAGCGTATCACTCTCCCTACCACCAGGAAGTTGACTTCGTCGTTGAGGAACATCAGAAACATCAGACCCAAGAATCGGTCCAAAAGGAGAGTAGAAATTAGCAACAATATTAGGAATACGTCGTCGAACAGACGGAGAAGAAGAAAGAAGTAAAGGGGTAACAACAGGAGAACCAAATACAGGAGCAGGAAGGGCAGTAGGAGTAGTCAAAAGAGCAGAAGCAGCGGGAACAGCAGACTGAGAAGGTATAGGTAGTGGAGCAGTAGGAACAGTAGCAGGTAGTGGAATAGGGACAAGAGGATTCGCAAGAACAGGACCAGCGACAGGCTGAGGAGCAGCTGCCGGAAAAAGAGGTTGAGGAACAGGAGGAACCACAGGAGCTGTAGTATCCTGTGCATATGGAGGTGGTTACTTCAGTAGATAAGACAACAAAGGGTCCTCTACTGCTTCCTCTCCCTTTGTATCAGCACTCGACGGTAAAACGGGATAACACTTATCCACCGCCATACGTTGTAGTCTATCAAAAACTTCCTTTTCCTTCTCTTCTCTGTCCCGCTGAAACTGCTCTGCATTTCTCATTGTTGTAACGATACCTTCCCTCTTAGTACGTTTAAGCTGTTTGATTTCCTTCTGTTTGGCTTCTTTACGCCACAACCGAAAGGAATCAAACATGGCCGGCCTAGCTTTCCTTTTAAACAATTTAGCTTCAAGATTATCCAAAATTGGGGTTTCGAAACTACCATGAGGTGGCCAACTAAGAACACCGTCATCTTTGGTGTAGCGGACCCAGCAATCATTATATGCAATAGGACCCACTCCATGTCGACTATATAACTCATAGACAGGAGTTCCAACTGGAGGTATCGGACATGAGTCCTCCAATCGGGAATCCGCACCGCAACCTTTAAAGCAGCTAAACAAAGTACTACGGCCAGGCATCGTGCACACTAACCGAGTTTCAAAAACGTCAAGGGTTATCGGATTACGATGTCCTCGCAAAAATGCAAATCCCTCGGTTTTTGGCGACTGCAATCGTCAAATAAAACTACTAAGATCCAAATACTAAGAACCACAAATGCAATGGAACCATGCAACAACTAAGCACCAACAACAACTAAGGACTCTGGGAGCGACCCACAAATACTTAACTGAAAGAACAATGGCGTCACCAGGAAGGCCCGTCTATCATCTCGCTGTACCAAGGACTACGCCAGGCGCCAAAACAGGTCGACAGTCAGGGCATCAGTCCGTCGCAGCCGTCAGGAGGCGGGGATCTTCGCGGGAAAAGTCTTCGGGCCACTTATTTCGACAACAGGATCGATGAAGCGGGGTGCACCTTCCCTCGGAGATTTCACACGAAGCTCCTCACGATCGTCGGGCTTTGGACCGGTACCGCTGATGTCGCCCCACGGTGGGCGCCAACTGAAGGACTGGGTTTTGCTAAGACCCAGCGGTGCCAGGGGACAACACCTGAAACCTTCGTGGGTTACCTGTTCCGGCGTACAAATGACAGAGACACGGGACACTTCCTTCGGCGTCAAAGATCGAGGTTTATTTACTGCAGGGAACACAGAAGTCACAAGAAGTACAGCATGTGTAGGTTCTAGGAGACTGCTTCAAATTGCAACTGTGGATCGCTCCTTTTATACAGATTTCTGTCATAGAACAACATGGCAAACAAAAGGTTACAACTCAGTTCCCACAGTAAAAATTCAAAGGGTCGCTTTCATGCATTCAGAGTCCCGGAACATAATTACAGTAACATCACCGGTTCCCAGCTGTAAAAGTACATCTTCCCACCATTAGTACATTCCATTCCAGCTGTAAACGAATTAAGGAAGAGTCAGAAACAGGTGCAGAGGAAGACAAAGATAGTTAAAAGATTGAAAAGAGTGTAAGGGGGTGATATCGGAAACATGATTGCAGGATCAAAGGAGACATGCCTAATGAATGCACGGCTGAAACAATAGACCGGCACAGCAAGATGAGCCTCGAGCGGGGCCATCTGCCTTTGCAGTGTCATCCCCCTCGTCATAAAGACACCCTCAAAGGAACACGTGTCTTCTGCAAGAGTTTGGGAATCCCAGGGTCACGAAGCGGACAGTGTCCGTTCGCTAGCTACTTGAGGGCAAGAGACAAAATGGATGCCGTATCTAAAATGGAACCCGTGGGTTCAAAGGAAGAAACCCACGAAACGGACGAACGGTTTAGGTCATCATAGAGAAAACACGTACACCCACTAAACTCGTCATTTGCGATTCATAGATACCAAACTCTTCCATATTCGAACGAGTCGAAAACACCACTTACGATTTTCACGGAACCTCACATGGTACAATTCCAGAAATGTGTCTTTCAAGTTCTTCCTAATTCGAGGTTAGACTATTGCAATGTCTTTATTTCGGGACTCCAAATAAATTGTTTTCTAAGTTACAACTCATGCAGAGTACATCTGTATGAGTGATCTTCAGACTGTACCGTTATTCACAACACTCACTACAAATGCCAGTTGTACTGACCACCTAAAGAGAAAAAAATGTCATTCAAAACTGTATGCCTCCCATCAAGTAATAATCAATTTGGACCCCAAAAATACAATCACAAAAGACTCCCCTGCTCTGTTTTTAATTTCAATGTGATTGTCTCTTCTTTTAAAAAACACCTTGTGGTGAACTATCTTTTTGCCTGCTCAGTGCCAAATACTGGGAAATTCTTTCCAGTCATCTAAAGGGTGTTGCCAAATAATTTGCAATTGAGAAAACTGATTAAAAAACAGCCTATTGGAATGTGACTTGTTCTTGAGTTAAATCTATATCACAGCTTCAACTACTCCGTTCCAGGCTACACTTGTGGGTGCCAGCAACAATTTATAGATATATGTAATGTTAACAACTCTGGGCTAGGTGTATCATTGCACTGGTCACAAAGGTGATAGCAATTTGCAACCAATGTGGACTTTTTTCAACCGACTTAGGTTTTAATAATTAAATTTGTCGAGTGAGTTGCAGTCTGACTTACCTATTTCTTACGTAAGCTTACGCATTTTTTTTATCATGGACAACGTTTAGCATATTGCATAATTTGTACTTCTCTGCCACTTTAATTGACAGAGTCTGGTGTTGTGCAGTCTTCCTCTGCTCCTGCTGACGTTTGTATTATCTCCCTCAAGTGTACTCATGATCGCTATTCCTAATCTTTGTAAATAGCTTGTTATCTCTGTAAAGCGCTCTGATACCCTAATGGGTCATGTTCACGCTCTATAAAACACGAAATAAATAAATAAATAAATAGTGGTTTTTACGACTTGCGCCCTGCATTGCAGTGCTCGTGCTGGCGAGAGTCCTTTAGTCCAGGGTCCAGAAATGGACCCTGGAATTGTACACACTTGTGCGTGTGTTTTTACTTTTGTGGCCTGCTTTTGGACTTTCCCTGCGTGTTCGTTTTTAAAATAGCACACAATAAGCCAAAGGCGGGCGCATTGCTCTGCCCATGGCCTATTGGTGTCTATTACGCGCATTCCTGCCATATGGTTTCAATTATCGTGCCCAGACACGGGCGCGATAATTGAAACCATAAGGCACGCATGCGCACCACTCGTGGATTTGTTTTTCCCAAAAGCGATCGCTTTCAGTTTCACGATCGCCTTCCTCCTCCCTCCCCACTCCCCTTTGGTCTCCTCATCTCCATCCCCTCCACGCACCCCTCCCCTGTCCGCGTGTTCAGCAGCCTGAGCCGCAGTTGGCTGTTGTAGTAGAGGAGGCGCACTGTGGATAAAACAGAGAAGGTGCGCGTCGTTAGCCCCTGTCCTTTTCCCGCCAACAGCTGGGTAAGGTACGCGCTCTCATGTTCTCGAAGTGCCGGACAGCCTCTGGGGTATCGTCGCCACTCACGGGTGTTGCTGGGATGGGCACCTGGAGTAGTTGGTCCCCTCTCAACTGCGGACGCCACATGTGAAAAACCGGCAAGCGGGCATACTCGACTTCCCACAGAGCAGCTGTGCCTCCCCACACTGGCCGTCAGCACTTCTTCAGGCCCTCCGTCTTTCTGACCAGGTAACTAATGCTGGTTTGTTTTGATCTCAGTTGGGGCCTTTTGAGGTTCTGTGTAGCGGTGAATGACAACCGATCATAGTGCTTTTTGGAAACAATACGGATCTCTTGTTTTCTTCTATGTCACTGAATTCTTTCTTTCTTCACACTGAGCACTCCTCATTCTATTAGCACGTTCCCCCTTTTGGAGCAACCTTTATTAACCGGTATTCTTGAATATTAACAGTATCTTGAATACTACTTGAATTTTCACCAGAAAAACTAGTACATTAAATTATTTGGTGAACACATATATATCTTTTGGTCTGTTTTGTGAGTTTTATCCTTGTGTATAACTGAGTTTTTTTAAATTGATTTAGGTCTTTAGAAGGTTGCCTCAAGTTTTGTCTCCAGGTTCCTGTCCAAATATAAAATTAATTTAACAATTGTTATTTGACCTAACGCTTTTGCAAATTTGGTTCTAGGACCATTGTTTTTTGTATCGCATGCTGTGGTAGGCAGAGGTGGATTGTGAACAAAAATTGCAAAGACCAATGGATGAAAAAGGCTGACCAAATTCTCTGTGTATTATATATGTGTTTTTTGTTTTTGAAATTGATTTATTTTGGTTACATGAGGCTGGAAAAACAGCAAGAGATGTGTCTAGGCCAGATCCAGTATGGACGATTTAAATGTTGCACACAAAAACATGTTTAAAAGTTAAACTAATAGGTTTCTTATTCTCCAGCTCAGTTTTTCAGGTACTGGGAACTGTGAATGAAAACGTAGCACATTGACCATTGTAGTGGAATCCCAGCCTGAACCTACACAGGCTACCACTTTTCATGCAAATGACCAGGTCGATTTCTGGTGCACTCCTCGGTATTTCTGCCAACCACAAAATATTATTTTCTATTTTCATAACCTGAGCTGCATTATGCAACTTATTTGCACTGGGGAACTGTTGTTCTCTAATCGAATTCCTTCCCTTTTCAATAAAGCAGGAAATAAAATTCACATGTTTTTTCAAATCCGGAAGTCACTCATGTTAATCCTCTGTGAGAAAGATCGTGTTGGTGATGGAACTCCGCAGCCACTGGAATATTTACTTCTTGTAATCTTTAGCCATGCCCATATGACCTCCACTATTCTTATGTAGGTTGTTGGATGCCACTTTTAAGCACTATTTAATTGTATGGTTTTACGGGTTATTGTTCCTGCCGTGCAAAGCACAGAACACGATTTACATCAAGTCAAAAAAGATTGTTTCTTCCATGAAAAGATTTTTGGCCGGTTTTATTTCTTAAATCCTGTTTCCTTGTGTTTTGCCTGAAATAGAGAATGTGATCCTAGATAAGACGTAATCTCTTCGCTCTTTCATTTGTCACATACCCACTCTTGGCAGGTGTGTGTTTATGTATAGGATTTGTTCTGACGGCCGAAGCTCAAATATCGAGGAAGTCCCAATGAAAAATAACAAGTGCTTAAAAAAAAGGAGGTAGTGCAGTTACAGCATGAGGTTGCAGTCAATTTCAGCATGCAGTGGCTGCTTTTTAGCCTGACAGTAAGCTTTTTGCATGCAAAAGCCTTTGGCTATTTTCATTGGTCGTTGGCATGTGTGCATGGATTGTTGTGTTGATTTTTTGTGTTGCCATTCTCAACCTTCTATTTGTGCTCCTGTTCTAAACAGATGTGCATAGCAACAGACACAAGTGTGATGGGCTTACACAATATTTAGATGCAATGTGTTCTTAAAATGTATTCATTGATTTTCAAAACAGAGTACAAAAACGCTGCTTGACTGGACAATGCAGACTCACAGTACAAAAATGGCATCCTCCCTCTTTTTATGTCTCTCCTTCGCCCTTCTCTCAATGTATTGAGACTGAACTTTTTTTTGTCTGATGCCTGATGGAGCTACCTGGTTCAGGTATAGGTGCGATGGGCCGTGGATTCTCTCCTTGGTCTTCACCTTACCCTGTCGGTCCTTAGACAGACCTCTTTTCTCCTCTCCATATTGTCTCTTCCCTTATCCTCCCTTTCTCACCTCCCCTGCCTCCTCCACTAGCTCTATCACTCCTTTCTCCCCTCTCCTAATTGTATTGCCTATTCTTTTTGGGGGATTTATTGTGTAATTGTTTAACTTTTTCTGTTGCATGGTTTATTCTCATATAAAGCGCTCTGATACCTCTGCGTCTAGCAAGCACTATAAAAAACTCTTTAAATAAATAAATAAATTATTAGGTCACACAAGATTGCATGCCATGTATTTAAATCTTCATGCAGCCTTGAATCGTTTCTAGTTCATCTTATATGCACTTCCTCGCAGGTGTAAAGTTCAACATGTACCTTGCCCATTAATACCCATTCCTTTCTCATAGTGGCAGGGTCATGCACTTTATTAATGCTGTTGACATTTTCTTTATAATTGTTTAAAATATTATTCTGAAAATAAAGCTGAGGGGTCATTTTAATAAATGTCACAATACATACATTACATATCCATTGTGAGATTATAAATTATTAATGTTGGAGAAGAGTCCCACTGGATTAGTAATCTAAAATTAGATCTACAAAACGCTTTAGCCTTTGAAAACTCTCCGATTTGCAGTTTGCGACTGCAAGAATGATTCTGGCTATATACAAAACCCATTTGAGATGTCAGTAAAGTTTTACCGACTCCTCAAATGGGTTTGCGACTAGATGAAGGTTTGATTTTTGGAAGGGGTAGTTTTGGGTCTGTTGGTGGACTCGCGACCCGCAGTGTCAGAATTGAGATGGCTTTCAACTTGGTGGCAGCAGACCAACTGAGGCATTGAGAGCCTGCCCCCAGGTGGGCATACATCTGTGATGATGACAGACAGCCCTTGGGACATTGGGCATGCTAGAACATGTTGCAAATTAGGCCTGATCAGTGAGTTCGAGATTGGAGAAGTTAGTGGCCGGCCCAGGTCTGAGTGACCAGAGAGAGAGTCAGGGAAGGCTATTTGAGTAGGATCTGGACAACAAACAAAAATCCTAACAGCCAAAGTACTCTTTTTGCCCAGGTCACTTTGATGCCTTCTCCCACTCTTCATTTTTAAATTTCAACGTAGTCACTTTTTGGAGCTAGAAATTCTCCAGCAGAAAGGAAGGAAAGAATGGACAAAAGTGGGAGGCGAGTTCTACCACTCCGTCCTGCCAGGGCTCCAGCAAAGTTCAGTTCAATCCACAGTCCAGGCCACTGACAACTGATCAGTTTTTTTCTTCCACCGTACATCCCTTCTTTTTGTCCCTGGAACTACAACAGGTGAGCTAGTCCTACCTTTCAGAATAACTTCCAGTCTTTTGGTTCAAGATAGAGCTGATCAAACCTCAGTCTTCATCCATGAAGCTAAGCAGCAGGTTTTTCCCTCCTCTTTTTCCCAGGCCAAGCTGTTTTCTAATGATATGCTGGTAATAAACTGTGCCTATAGGGATCACTTGTCAGTGATTAATAACCCAGTTCCAAAATTCTCACAATCTGCCCAGCACTCTTTAACAGCACTTGCTCTCATTTTGCTATTAAATAATTCCATAAAACATTGTTTTATGTAGAAAGTCCTACATGTGAGATGTTGCTTGAGGTGTGCAAGGAATGTTCCAAACATGGCATTGAACACATCACAACAAATTTGCATTAGGTGTTCCAAAGCACGGAGAAAATATGTATAACTTCTAACCAATCTGTGTGGGCCACAGCCTGCGATTTATGCTTTTAGTGAATGGATTGGCCAAGTCTTTAGTGTTTTCCTGAGTTTAAGGTGGTCATGTATACTTCTCATACAGTCGTAGTCATTACATTCCAGCGTTTGGCTTTTTGGACAGAAAAGCAGTTCCTCCAGCTCAAGTTTTTCTTAATAGAGGTACTGTCATTAATTAAGTAAGATTTTGGCCAAGAGCTTTCGCTTCGTGACAAATGTGAAGCTTTCTTGAAAGCAAGAATGTACCTTCCCCGTGGATTGCATAGTCAGCTACACAGTTTTCGAAGAGCTTATCCATGTAGCAACTGACAACCCTTAAAGAGAAAAAGGTCCAGGTGTGTTGTGAGTCTGTGCTAGTTTGGTAAGGAGCTACCTCATTGCTGCATTTTTAATTCTGTGTAAGTTCTTCAGTATTAAAAGAGCATCTCTTCAACCCAGAATGTTGGTGTACCCAAGTAGGGAGAGTATACTTTCAAAGTTGCTGAATTCGGGTAATCAGAGACATATGAGTACTAAATTAACAAACAATCTGTTCATAGCTTCAAACAACTACTAGGCTACATATATGTGAACATTTCTTGAGCACTCAAACCAACAAAAAGGGGCTTAGTTAATGTAAAATATTTAGAGATCATTTATGGTGCATGTTATGATACCAGAATGATTGACATGGCTCTGTCTACAATTAAGGTGGGTATCATTGAAGTAAAACCTTTTGTACATGTTAGAGACTTTATGGAGAAGGAGCCTTTGGGACACGTTTAGTCATCCCTATGGAAATGGCCTGGCATCTTAAACCCACCAAGCTATCATTTCAAATTAGCTGTCATGAAACAGAAAACATGTCTCTGAGCATCAATATCAAATAGGGCCAATGAAACTATCAGGGCACTCTACTTGTCATAACATTTTAAAAACCCATGTATATGCTAATCTGTGTATGATACAAAATACTATTTAACAACCTGTTACCGAATGATGGGCACTGTGCTGGACAACTACACCATATCTCCTATATAAATAGCATTCAATTAGTCTGTCTATTGTAGGATTATTAGGCATCTTGTAACATACATCAAAGCTATCTATTTGAGGTATTCTGAAGTTTACTTACTAGTATATAAATCATATTCATGTTACATGTAAATCCATAGATAGTCATGCTTCAGAGAGGCTTTCACAATTGTTAATCAAGATTATTTGTGTGGAATAAAAGATGTAATGACTCTTTTAGGTTTCAAAAGAAAGTTTATTAGCAAAACAAGTGATACAGTACAGTATATTATGAAGGATACAAAGAAAAAGAAAGGGAGAATATATGAGATAAAAATATCATGCAAACATGTCTAAGTTGGAATGATAAAACATCAATATGCCAATAAAGCAGTGCATTGCACATAACAACCATATAGCAACATAACATTAGCTGAAATATAACAATATATTCTAGAATATCATTATCTAAGATGCAGAATATTATTTATGCAGAACAGTCCATGGGTAGGAATTCAGAACTCAGGGCACTCTGGCGGGTCTCCTGCCATCTTGGAAAAGTACTTGAAATAACCTTCCAACCACACAACTCCATAGGGCCAGACCTGTACTTGTGAAAACTGGAGCACTTTGTGGCCTCATCAGAAGTACGAATGACTATACATGTGATGCAAAACAAAATAATTTAATTCAGTGTCTGGTTTACTTTCTATCTTAGAATGAGTAATGCTTCAGCAGATCAAACATTAGTGTGTACTGTATAAAAATAGCAGTTACAATACATTAACTTTTTACACTCTATGCAGAGTTCTGGTGGAAATGTTATCTTAAATCACTATGAGAAACAACTTAAAATGCTAATTAACGTGTTTGAAAACATGTTGACCTTTCAAAGTTAGTAGGACCTGGATCAACTGGTTTTCTGGATGCCCTCAAGTGCATGGATGCCCTATGCTGGAATCATTCGGGTTCACTTTTTCTTCAGCCTTTTAAATGGTGCAACGTGATATCTTTTTCAAATGTTTTTTTAAACATAAGTGGGTTTGATAATATTTTATTTATAGGAAATATAGAAGAGATTCAAGTGTTATCATCATCTGGCATCAGTACCAACAGTCAATATCTACAAGGTTCTCTTCTCTACCCATTTTAGAATTTCTTTAAGACCCATCATTGAATTTCTCTGGGCAGATTACTTAAATCTCATGTCCTCCACAGCGACACTCAGACCGGGGATGTGAGTCACTGATCTAAGATTATCTCTACCTTAACATGAGATCTAATCTTTTGGTCTAAACCACATCTTTAGCATTTGTCAGGTTGTCCCTTGTGTGTGTTGTGAGCCAAAACTGAAGCAGTAGTAAGTCGCTAGATAATGCACAGGTCTGAACGGGTCTGTACTCGAGTGATGCTAAAGTTTCAAAAAGCATTCTGCAAGTTGATGATGGGGCAAACACATATTGATTCACAGGGACCAGAGGCATGTCAGATGTTGACGATAGCTGAACAGGAAAGATTGGCATCAAATGCATCTGAATCCGTGTAGTTCACATTGACACAACATAACTAGTGCAGTCAGCAGCGAAAGAGGTTAATATTTCTTTCTAATTGTACTGTGTTCCCTTCTTAGCACCACAGCCTCCTTCACAAACTGCTGTGAAACGATTGCAGGTGCTTTACCACTGTGGTCTGGGAAATGGCAACCCCATTAGAACACATTTTAGTACACCATGTAACCTTAAAATCTGCTTTAAAGGGTCCTTTGCAGGTGACTCTTAGTAGGGTAGGCAAGGTGAGTCAATGAGTGGAACATCTGCATACATTATGCTGGTATTCTAAATAAAGGGTTACCATGCTCCCCAAGATCTGAAATTCTTCAGACCGCCGGACCGCCAACTTGAGATGGGTTGCTTTAGTAAGTGTTTCTCTGAAATTAATACTCTGTTTAGTCAGTACCTGCTTTCAACATTTTTTGCATTTTGGCGTCTTGTGAAGCTTGCCAATGATAACCTCACTTGTATTTTTCAGAGGGCTAGTAACACCATGCATGTTCTCTTATTAGTGCACCCTTTTGCTGTTGTATTTCCGTTTTTAATGTCTGTGTTGTGCATGTCATGGTAGAAGTATGATCAGTTTCTGGGTAGCTCGGCATCACTGTCTGAAACAGATTAATTAAAAATACGTAGAGTGATTTAGCAACTCATTATTGGTGGCAGATGCTTCAATCAGACTACAGATGTTTGACAATGGGGAAAATGTACACAAAGCATTTTTCAAAATAGAAATAATACCGGGAACAACAAAAATAACATGACTATCAGTATGACTGAATGTCAATAAGAAACAATTATCATTAATCCATAAAAACTCCACAGAAAGTGAGTATGGTGTTATTTGCAAGTAATCATTTATCAATTCATGCAGAGTACAGTGGAATTCGATCCTACATATGCTATATGTATTTCGAAATTACTCACTGTTTTTGAGAGATTTTTTTCTTATTCTTTGCCTGGCAAAGTTAAGTGTCAAATACCTATTGTGTACTGAAACAGATGTCCTACCTGTCAAGGTTCAGGTGCGTGTCACTAACTTTAAAATTTCTCAATCCTTGCTCAGAGATGCTTCTGTACATACCACCATTAGCCCACAAAATGAGTATTATTTCATATGTCCATCTTCACCAAATACTTACGCCATGCACTAATTTTTATTTCTCTACCCCTATACAGCAAGTTCTGATAACGATTGTATCGCTTATTTCCAGATTCCCTTCCTGTCAGAAGGCATCCGAATTCACGGAAACAAAGTAACAGATGCTCTCAGGCCTTTCCATGAGAGGATGGAGGCATGTTTCAAGCAACTGAAAGAAAAAGTGGAGAAGCAATATGGAGTGAAGACAATTGTAAGTATTAAACAGTTTGCCTGAGTAAAACATAATAGGCACCATTCCTTTGTATATATTTGTGGGATGTTTTGAGCTCATCAATAGCTATAAACATGGTACAGCTTCAAAATATGATCCCACCCTGAGCTTTTGTTTCAGTGACTGAAACAAACAAGCATTCGCAAAGCTAGTAGGTCTGTATTCAGTGCACTTAAACTTTGAAATACAGTGTTAGTCCATTAAAACTAGACTACATGAAAGAAGTGAGAGGTGGCCTGTACTGTAGGCTCATTTGCCTTAATTAACGTGCCCTTTTTGTTTCTATATGAACAGAAGCTCGGGTGCCATGGCAGCCTGCGTTAAAGTCTTACTATCATTTATAGGATACAGAATGCACCGAAGGACAAATCATGAAGGCTTCCTTACAATACGAACCTCATTTTATACAGAAATAAAAAGAGGATTGAAATAAAGGCAAGGGAGGCTTCAATACAGCCCTTTTCTATTTCTCTAGTAAACAAGCATTGACATAATGGGATGCTCACCCGCAGCTCTGTGAAAGTGTCTGTGGTACTGCGAGTTCAGGCAGGGTACAGAGAAGGAATGGTCAATATGGGGGAAGTCATGGAGAGGAGAGATGGGGCAGAGTTCCGGATGTGGGGGAAGCAATGGAGCAAACACTGCTGGGCTGGTAGATGGAAGCAATGTCAGGTGAAGAACGGGGTGAGCACCAGGACACACAGGAAAGAGGGGGTGAGAAGAATGAGGAGCGACACATGGAAGTGATGGGTAGGGGGAACACAGAGCAAAGCACAAGCAGCATGAAACACAGGAAAATCGGTGAGGTGAGGTGAGGATGAGCAAGCAGCAGTATAGGGGAGAGGTGGGAGGGAGCAAATAGAGCAGACAAAAGGGGAAGGAAGCATAGAGAACCGGACAGGTAGTCCTGTAGAGATTAAATAGTTTCTAATGCAACTCGAATCAAGCATTGAATTGGAGACTGGAAGATTACCCAATCAGCCAATAGTATTAGGTGAAGAAATTCTCCACTGGGCTGAATTAAGACATGACTGGCAAATTCTCAAACCAATGGCTGAAAGAGTCTGGTCAGAAAAATCCAGTGATTGAAGAAGGTGTTGCCAAAGCCCACAGCAACTTTATTAAAAGCAATATGTCTGATAGTTAGATTGTCAAAACACCGACCTGAAAAGATGGATGTTCCTCAGCAAATATTTGTGTCTCAGTGTGATACCTTTTCTGCAGGGCTATGGAGATACTAAACAAATGAGGATATCCCACTGCCTAAACAAAACTAGAGTGCACCACACAGATATACACCACCTTTGCAAACAAAGAAAAAGGAGTCTTTTTTTATTGTATGTATATCCCTCACCCACTCTAGTAGTGGCATGCTTCAACATTGGGTTCATCCTGGCCCCATAAAGCTAGGATGGGCTCGACCATATTCCAGGGAGCTCTTTGAATATTATGGTGACCAGGGGAAACTAAGAATAATGAAAATGTCTCATCCACACCCAGGTGTTCCTTCATTAGAGAGGTCGATTTGCATAGTATATAATCAGTATAGCAGGACAATGGAGGATATATATAATGGTCCTATAATTCTCGTTGCATCAACATGTTTCTGCCCTACTCTATGACCAAAAAAGGTCCAAGGTATTCATCAGGACAGGTTCCATATGATGTCACTACCCCAGTGTTGACCTGTGAATCTTTCTTATTATACTTATATTCACCATAATATTCAAAGAGCTTCTTGGAATTCGCTGAAAGACTCCTTTTTCTTTGTTTGCAAAAGTGGTGTATATCTTCGAGATGCACTTTAGTTTTGTTTAGATACCCGGATTTGTTTTGTGTTCATGTTCCCGGAGAACATATTCCTGCCTTACTTTAGCTAATAAAAGGTCTCCCCTCCCTCCTAGTAGGCAGGTTCCCATCACAGGGCCTCCCATACAGTTATTTGAAGGGGGCTATGGAGATAGCATGTATTGCATCGCCAGTGCTTGTTATACACATTGCAAAACAGCAATTCACACTAAAATCACAATCAACATCAACAAATGTGTGTTCAACCTCAGTGCCGCAGCTACTGGGCAAAGCGATTTTAATCAACTTCTCTACTGAGTAGTGTTCATCACCAGTGAGGTGTAGGTCGGTAATACAGTTTGCCTCAAAGGGGAGAATTGGTGGGAATGTCTATTTTCTGTGAGAAGGTAACGTGATGTTTTGTTCAGATCTTTTCACACTAAGCTGCCACAACTAGTAGTTTCTGTTTTTGGAAATTGCCCTATAGTTACAACTTAACTTTTAATCTGCTATTTGTCACCCATCACAGCTTCAGCCATGCACACCTCCTCTGGCTTGCACTAGCATGTTAGTTGGTACTAGGCTCTTCGTGGTTAGCAGGTTTTTTGTCCACGAGCATTTTAAAATCTTGGAACAATACTCTGTTGCAATGCAACTTGCATTTTAACTAAAATTAATTGGAGTCTGAGCCTTTCAGTTTGAGATGCAGTCTTATAGTTGCTTCATGGGGTCTCTGAAGATCTTTCATTTGGACAGCTGGATGACGCCATGTTAGTGAAATGTGGCGAGACCATTAAAATGGCATAAGCGAACAAACGTGGTCGCCACGTAATTAAAATGGAAGAATGCCTATAGGAGCCTGACTTCGAAGAATTTCACAAACATATAATTTTATGTTGTAAATGAGGATGCAGGAGTTGGTGTCACCACGAGGCATAAATGCAGGTAATAAATGCCACCACGTGCTTTGGTATGAAGAACGGGTTCACATTCTGTTCCTACTGCTGATATCATGACAAATTGAGGCAGCCATGCCTCCCTGCGACCTAACCCGTCCCCTCGTGCAGCAATTAACAACTATGGAAGCACAGGTTACCCATGAGTTGGGCATGTATAAGTGGAGGATTCCTAGACCGACAGTAACATTTCAGTTTAAAGGGCAGTATGTGTAGGATCTCTGATGAACTACTATTCTACAACCCACAGCGCAACCAGCAAGTAAAATGTCTCACTAGACACAGCTAAACCATCCCCTGGCAGCTTCCTTCTTTGTTAACAAAGATGGTGCCAGACTATTGCTAATGTAAAATTATGAGTAATGTGCCCGGGTTTAATGCATATCGCACATTCTAAGCATCTCTCACAGAGGCACGATCTGTAGCTTGGGTAGATCTGAAGACAAAAGGAAAACAAAAGATAGCTTGGGATGTGTGTAAGTGAAGGCTACTGTTCAGGCCAAAAAATGAAATCTTAATCTACTATGTCTGACTTCATAAGAATGTTTTATTTTTCCTTAATTTTGGACACGCTCGTCTAAAAGGGGGAAAAAAAATACATACATATTTCGATAACCAGCAGCGCCCTTGACGGAGCCTTTTGTATAGAAATTGTGTGTGACAGGGGCATAGTGCTTGTCATAACAGCCTGTCACCCAGGCCTTCAGGAAACTAGCGAAGGGTATTTTTGTGTTCATAGGAGCCCAGGCTGCTTAAGTGGAACATTTTCAGCCTCGTTTTTATTACCGGCTCTTGCAGGCTGCACGAACGTTGTATTTTAGATGCTGTGAGTGAACTACCCCTTCAGCCTCCAAATAATAGAGTGCGGGGTTACGGAAATAAAATCCGTTCTAGTAGTTAAAGTTCTCTGTTATTAGCACAAAATTTCATGTAAGGCGCCCTACTGAAGAAATATGTAATTGGCATCCCTCTGTGAAAATGTAGTTTCATTTACATCGAGGCGTATATGACATTAACACTCAGCCAGTTTGTGTTTAGAAATGTCAGATTTGATGAGTTTTCAGGCTCCAATGTAATTTTTAGTATGTGATATTATATCAGTTCATCTCTACCGACTACATATTAGAATAGGCACACCTTTGTGACTGGAGAGTTCGGGAGTAGGAAATGGTAAAATGTAAATCTATTTCACAGCAGCGGCATGTGGATAAATGTATAGCAACAACCCTACAAAAATAAATGCCTTCGGTCTTTTTTCGCTTTTTAAATAAGAAACGGCTGCTATGATCAGATATATTATTTGTTTGTGAAAGGTTGAGATTGTCTCTCATGCAAGTGGACTTTCTTAGAGATATTCTGTTCACCCGAACTTGTTAAGTTGACATAATGTAAACTAATTTGCCTATTTTGGTACTGTGCATTAGGGAGCCAAGGGGCAGTCGATGCTGGGTTCTGGCCTAGCCATTATCCTGACAGTTCCACTCTCATCCTCGCTCCAGCTTGTCATGAATGATGGAGTGTTATCAGCTCTGTCTGTTTTGTGCAGTGCATACTTGCCAGCGGTTGACAGAGTGGAAAATCCTCTAACGGTTAATCAGCAGGGAATACAATTTTTTTGTCAGAAAATGTTCAATTATTTTATGAATATATCTGTTATTAATGACTAACCGTGCTGTCATTCGTATTCATATCTATTACTCATTTTGTGTAAAAAAAAGCTCTTTAAATCTTTTTCCTCAACATGCAGTCCCGTGAAACGGGTCGTTTATTAATTAGTTGGGAATGATATCCATTGTCTTTCCAAAGCATGAGCCTGACTCAATGAACATTAATTTGTTGCCTCAGAGGTATGCTGGAATTAATTTTCTCGGTTTGAGACCTGTGATTGCACGCGCATTCCAGAGAGGTGTTTCCAGCCAGATGCATTATTCAGAGAAGATCCTATCTCTTGCTCAAGTGCTTCTTGAGTTTTTAGCAGCGTTACAGGACCATCTCATGCTCATTTCGGATAAACATGCTAACTGTAAAATTTAGCATAATAACATGCTATCTTATTGAAGAACTTCAACTATCTCTTCAACTGTATCATTTCAGCACACAACTTTTTGTTTGCTCTTAAGTTAACGTAAAACCAGTTCTTCACGAGAATGAGCAAAGCCAATAGGTCTCTCTCATGCCTTAGAATGACTAAATTGAGTCACTCATTGAACTGTCCATGTACTCATTCGTTCATCCTCCAAGCTCGCATCCTGGCATTCATTCATCTGACCACCGGCTCTAATGGCGTCAAATCATCCACCTACTGACTCGTGCTTGAATTCGCCCACTCACCCATCCAGGACATGACCCCCACAAACTCGGCTTTCAGTCATGAGACACTTGAAGTTGTAAGTCAGACCTCATGGTTTTGTTCTTAATATGAGAGGGGTTTGAGAGAACTTCTTGTGTAGTGTGACTACTGGTCTGTGATTGGAATCGGAGTGCTTTCTGTAATGTGAGACTGCTTCTCTTTGAGACTGCTCGTCTGTGATAGGATTTGGGTTTAAGAGTGCATTTGATAAGGTACGACTTTTAGTCGTTTCACATGTAAGATAATTTCCGGTAGTGTATGGCTCCTGCTCTTAGGGTTGTGAAAGAGCTTCTGGTAGTGTTAGACTTCTAGTCTGCAATAGGTGTGCGATCGTTGTCAATTGTGTGTAACTGGTACTTTGTGAGCGGTGTGAGAGTACTTTTGATAGTTTGTCACTGCTAGTGTGTGAGGTGCATGAGAGTGATGTCAATGGTGTGAGGCTTCTGCTTGTGAGGGTTGTGTGAGTGCTTTCAGTAGTGTGATACTGCTATGCGAGGGACACACACACACACAGACTTTCTTCCGAATGTAACAAAAGTTATTTAACACATTGTTTTTGTAAAGTTGTACGGGAACAATACATTAGAAGTTGCAATGGTAGTGAAACATTCTCGTATTTTAAATAAAGCGTGTTTGCACATAGATCTTGACTTGGCCAAATCAAAGCATTTAATTGACAAAATGCCACATGTAATGTCCCTTAACCTGAGCCACAATCGAGCATCTAAAAAAGTAAATAAATCCATGATTAAATATCAGTGAAGCATGTTTTGTTGCACTTTGAAGGAAGCCTTTGAACATGCATAGCTTTGTTTTGTTAAAACAGTTGTAATGGACTATAATCCAGCAATACGATGAGAACACATACTAAATCAAACCAACGTGACGGAGTTATGTCTCATGTATGAGCTGGGTCTGGCTGTAGTCTTACTTTGGCCTCTTGTTTACTTTTCTAACTGGCCTCCCTCCCAGGCCACATCTTGACCACGAAAGTAAAGTAATATGAATGCCACTACACAAAATCACAGATGCAGAACATTACATTTTACTCAACAAGTTTTGAGAAAGCTCAAGGTCCACTTGCTTCACAGGATAAAACATGTTGTCTGGTTCTTAATTATCAGTAGTAAGAAATTTGAATCACGAGCTGAATCACTCTTCTATAGGAATAAGGCCTTACATATATCTAGGGTATTAGATATACCAAAATCCCAGGGAGTAGAACACATCCTTGGTGTATTGCTGTCAAGAGCAGAAAGAAACGGCCCTTCACATACATATTGGGATGAGATAATGATATGCTCACTGTCTAACTGACATCAAACAATACAGAGAGAGTCCTCAAATAAGAAACTCACGAGGGAACTGATCCAAAATAGAGCACTTTAATTAGTGATAAAAAAAAGTAGCTAACAGATGCATTGCTCCTTAAGCTAAAGTGTTGCAAAAGATGAAGAGAGGGACACTGCCAAATAAAGCAGTGTCATACAACATAAGAGGAGGAAGTTATCATCCAGTCTATTTTCCTCATGATATTTCTTCTACTGAACTTAATTGTGAAACTTGAAGTTTCTCATTTGCCCTTCCTGTTTAAAGGCTAGTCCCTTTCTCTTCACCTCTCCATATTTTTATCTCATTGTAATCCTTATTTTCTCTTCAAAAGTAACTTATTTTAACATTCTTATTCCTAGCTGATATTACTTTATTTGCTTCCCCTTTTTTCCCCTTTCCTTTATTAATATAATATTTAGTTTGCGTGAAGAGAAATCAATCGATGCACTAAAAAAATTGAATTGAAATTAACCATTGGATTCTTTTTAATTTTTCCTTGAAGTTATGTTAATTTTTGGTGCGCAAAGCTGTTGAATGTGGTGGACCCTTTCTATTTTTTCATTTTATTCCGGTATTCCTCAACGCAACTTCTTATGAAGATGAAGTATTACCCTTGTTCTTCATAAAAGTTCTCTGGATATGCTTCTTCTTACTGCTACTTACCATTGTCAATGCATCCCTCACTCAAGACATTTTTTCCAGAATCTCTGAAGACATGGCAGATCCTCTCACTCCGAAGGAAACATACACTAGTCCCTGTCAACCTCGCAAACTACCGGCCCATCACTCACCTACCATTCATTGGCAAGATTATTGAAAAAACTCCCTATGCTGAACTCCAAGATTTCATCAACCATAATCATGTCCTGCTCAACAGCCAGTCTGGCTTCAGATTATGCTCCAGCATGGAGACTGCTACACAGACAATGGCCTTTTGACTACAGATGAATCTTAAACCCTAAACCCTGAACCCTGAAATTGCTGGACTTCTTAGCTGCATTTGACAGAGTCAAGCATTTAACCCTCACAGAGACTTGTGTGTCTCAAATTGGAGTCACCTGCAGTGTCCTCCACTGGTTCTCCTCCTACCTTTCCAACTGACCCCAGTTTGTTCACATGGGTGCATCCAGGCCACAAAAAATCCCTATTGTGTGTGGAGTCCCCCAGAGTTCTACATTGTCTTCTGCCATCTTCAACCTTTACATGGAGTTTCTTGGTGCGCTACTTAAATCTAACAGCATCAACATTCACCAGTATGCTGATAATACCATCATCATAATAGCTTTAATTTGATCCAAAACATATCATGAAAGCACAATACAAATGCAAATTTCATAAAAATAATTATTGCTCATTTAGGTTATATACATCCATACACCTTACTGTAGTCACCCCATTCCTCTCCAATCGGACCAACATGCTGCCCAATTACTATACACAATAATAAGGAAAATAACAGCATCTCTTATTCCTCCAGTGTCTTACATTTTTGTAGAGAGGAAGAAGCAAATCATAGTATGCATAAAGTATCAGTGCAAATAAGTTAATAACAATACAATTCATAAAAAGAGCATACGATTGCCCTCACATAGCTATACATAAGAAGTATAAAAACAACATTCAAAAAGTGCATGTAAGTAAGGTTCCGGATCAGGCAGGGAGAACTTTATGAATAGTTGTTTTATAAGAGTACTTAGATAACTCAAGCAACATTACCCCACATTTATGCTCAACCTAGCAATCCATGTCATACACAGGCACAAATACACTTAGACCTTCAATCCCATACAGCCTGTAGGTATCTTGCAATAGTGAAGTCCACCAATCGCTTGGTATCGGACCTAAGGATCCTGAGGGCATCCAAATGTCTCCTCATACCCAGTGACCTGCACAATAGCAATAACCATTTCCTTAGCTGAGGGCCATATGCAGGACAAAATAACAAGTGAGTTACAGATTCAGATGTACCCCAACACCCTTGGCATTCTGTGCCATTATATCTTTCATTTTCCCAATTCACAGAGAATGCCGTTGTAGGTAAGAGTCTGGTATCTAAATTGTAGATAGAGTTTCTGAGCCAGAGGCAGTATGATCTCAATTGTCCACTCAGAATTGGGAAACATTTTAAAATTCATAAAATCAAGGGTCAGAGTACCTTTATTGTTGCACACAGTATCAACACCTACTTTCTGCCATTATGCTGCTTTAATAGCAATTTTTGTAATAGAGACAAAACTTCCCGGGTTGGGCCAAAACTCTTCCAACTCCAACTTTTTAAGCATCATTGTTATGTGTATAAACCACTGTATGTTTTGGGCTCTAGGCAGAGCTAATAGATCTTTAAGAGGTTCTCTGTAGGCTTCAAGATCATTGGAGGACCATATCCAGTGCCAGTAGAGCAATGGCTTAAGTGCAACTTTCCACGAGATTGTCTTGAGCGCCAAATCAAGAAATAATGGGATCAAGGGCTAACTTTTGGAAGGCCAAACAATAGCCTAATAAATGTCTTTTCCGCAATTGATAAATTGTTGCAAATAACATGGCCCAGAACTCAGCTCCATATAGAGTGGCTCCTAGAGCTTTTACATTATATATTTCTAATGCTGGTGCAGCTTTCTTAGAGAAAAAAGTCACCAGCAGTCTTGATGTATAGAAAATTTATGAACATTCTGATTTGTAGTTCTGAATGGACCAGTCCATGGTAGGTGTTACTTTATCCGATTAACCGCGGCAGCAATTCCGCTGCGGTGCGGCGGTTTAGCGCAGTGGGCGGGCCGCGGCGGCCAATGGACATGTGCAGCACTACGGAGGTAGTGCGCCCGACGGCCATTGGCCATCTGAAGCAGCAAAGGGGTTAATTCCCAAATAATTCAAGTTAGGAACCTGTCCTATTGGAATTGTATCAACAAACAACTTGCATCTATACCTCTTACTTCTTTCCGGATGGAGAACCATGATTTCTGTTTTTGAACTCTACAGTTTTAACCCCTGTTCACTGCAGAAGAAATTGAAGTCAGCAAACAACTTTTAGAGGCTTTTGAGTGCTTTGGAGATTAGGGGAGTGTCGTCTGAAAAAAGCAGAGCAGGCACTCTCCTAACGCCCTCCCGGGATGCATCACAGGCATCCCTATCCAGGCGATTCCCCACATAATTTATAAATGCTAATACCCCACTCAACTTGCTATGCTTCACGCACACATTTCATACATTGATTGCACATCATACAGACCTGGATGGCCAGCGCTGATCTGAAACTCAAAAGAAACTAAATTTCTGCTATTTGCAAAGAGCAACAAATAATAATACAGTATGAACCTAGCTCAATGAAACAAACCTTGACTGCTTGAGCTCCAACTCTCACTGAACACCAAGTTCCTTGGAATCACCCTGGACACTAACCCTCACCCTCAAGGAACCGATTGTTAAAAAACAAAGATGGACTGGTACCAGCTTTCTTTTTTTAAAGAAAGTCAAACCATTTCTTCCAGAAAGCCCCTTCAGAACTTCTGTTTAAGCCCTCATGCTCTCACATGTGGATGGTGGTAATTCCCTATTGCATGGCCGCCCAGCCTCCACATTGGCACCTCTAAGGGGCAGCCTACTTGCCACTGCAAGTCTCATTCAGGGCCTGAAAAAATATCATCACATCACCCCCATCTTGTTAGAACTTAGTTGTCTCCCCTGCAACCCTTACTATCTTCAAAACCAATGAAGTCATTTACAAAGCCATCACAGCCGGCATCATGCTTCTGTGGCAAACAAGCTCACCATCTATCCTGGTTCTCCGCACACACCCTCAGCCAGGACACCATCAGACCGCAGACTAGGAAATAAAAAAAATACAAATCAACACACCTTTTCTATCTATGCACTCAGAATGTGGAACAACATCCTCATCTCCAAGAGTACTGACACATCTCTACGAATACTGCCACAAAGCTGCTCCAATTGGTGGAACAGTTGAAGTCTCGCCTCTATCAAGAACACTATCACAATGTATTAAATGCCCAATACCCAGCTTCCTCTACTGATACTCGTTGACTTTATGCTTGTCTTTGGTCATATACTGCACTCTGATGCCTTTCAGATAGGGTAGCACTATAGAACTATCCCATATACACTTACATATTCCAATAGTTCATAATATTAAGCAAATATATGCCATGGTGAGACCCATTATGTGTTGCTTCTTGCAACAAGAACAATCATGCAGTATAAGGCTTGATTTATTAAGATGGAGTTCTTATCGTAAACACTTTCATCATAATAGGTTTGTAAAAAATCTGAGTGCTCGAGTTCGTCTTTCAGTAAATTCAGATGGATATTTTACAATGGCCACTCAATCAATATAGTTTGGGTATCACTTGTTTATTGTTTTTGGCGTGATTGATGAGGAAGAAAATTCTGTTAAAATATGTTTGTGAACTGAATTGTGGTCAATGCGTGAGAAGAACTACACAAGAAACAACGCTATTGGTGACAGACAGCCATTTATGAAATTATTGGACTTATTTTTATTTTGTAAAATATTCTCTTTTAAACGAAACAGAAAATAATAACCGAGTGTTCCTAAACTGGAAATTATGTTGAACAATGTACCACTTTGACACATGTTTAGTTATAACACTTTCATTAAAATGTGAATGCATTTTGTTTGCTGTAGGCCTCATTTGCTGATGATAGACGAGGGAGTCGACCGCAGTCTATAGTCCGGTCTTTCACAATGCCGTCATCCTCGAGGCCTTTGTCCGTTGCATCAGTAACCTCTGTGTCATCTGATGGTGCACCTTCTAGACCCGGATCTGACGGGTAAGGTTTATTTTATCTGTTTGACAAGCCAAAAACTATATGAAGATGCAAACGTTTCTATTCTATCCCCTTGAGGTGTTCCCCCATCCTAATTTATTCAATTCCTTTACAGCCTCCTTTGGATGCAAACCACGCTTTTATGTGGCTGACTCCAGAATCGTTCTGTCCTTTTCCTCCTCTTCTGAACCTTGAGCTCAGATTCCTCCTGTTGCTGTACTGTTGAGGACTTGGTTTCACTTACTTTCTCAAACTTTATCTAAAAAAAAATACTTTTTCCTGCTATATCACACTTTCTTCTTTCTCCGTCCACCATTTCATCTGTCTTTCCTTATTTCAGCTTCACTTTTAAATTTGAGTGTGATTCTTCACTCAGGTTACCTGACTAATTATGCCCCGTCTCTGAAGACTGACATTTTCTGATGTACAATATTTGTAAAATACAATAACTTCTTCCCCTATATTTTTCTGACACTTCTGCTACGAACTATTTTTTCTTCTATCTCTACTACCGCTGCTCTCTCTGTGTCAGCCCAAATATAGTTCTGATCCTCTGCAGATGATCCAAAACACGCGTGTTTGTCTTTTATTCTCTATACCAGATAAGGCACATATCCCTGATGTATTGAGACCAGTAATAAGTCATTGCTATCTATGTTGGGACATCGTTTCCCTGTTTCCTAATCTATACTTTATTACTTGGGAAAAGGAAACGTTTGTCTAATACTCCCAGATTAACAAACCCCCTGCTCTCCGTTTCTTCTCTTCCTAAAAAAACAATGAACATTATCTGTAGAAAATAAGAGAGCAAAACTCTGCATTCATCAAAGGTCGTGTAGGGGATGTACTTCTCCAACCTCTCCTCACGTGTTCTTATCCAAAGGACCACTGAGCCACCAGACTGCCATTTTATCAATAATAGATTCTATTTGTTTTATCTATCTACTCACACCTCATTTTTTAATTCATGTGCTCAGTACAGGGACCATGTCCTTAAGTCCTGTAGTGGCTGCCACACAATATTGTTCAGGTTGTTGCCAGTCTATCAGGATTGACTAGTCCTATTAAAAGTGGTCTGTCAGAGCATACCTGGACACCAACAGTCCAGATATATCTAACTTTTTTACCCCTTCATGTCCAACTCGAGGCCCTCTTCAAATGCTAGTTTCTCAAAAATGGCTGAACAGATTACTCAGTATCACAAAAAACATGATTTTTGAGTAAAATTCAAACATTTTGCCAAACTAGGTGTATTTCAATTCAATCGTTTTTTTTCTTCAGCTGTGACAGAAATTGCCTGTAGGAATTAAAATAGAAATTCATTTTTGGACCCCCCTCCATCCACCAACCATTTCTTCTCGACCTCCGCTTGATGAATCAGTGAAACACTTTCCAGGAAAAAGCTGAGGTGGAAAATGTTGTTAAGACTTGCCACAAAGCACCAAAGTTATTCGTGAAACAAAATTCTCCTCTCACGAAACTCTCATATAACTATATCTACATAGTGGTCAAGGTTATTCAAAGCACGCACCACAGGCCAGAACTGAAGCCACTCATCATGGAGCCATGTTGTTCTCTTCATCTCTATTTTTTTTGTTTCTGTACCTTTGCCAAATTGGAGTTTGAGCAATGCTGCAGGCTCATGTTATGGCATGAATTGTATGCCTTGCCAACCATAACTGCAGATTTTCAGTGGTTTGACGAGATTGAGCCAGAACCATAACACACTTTTAACTGTGCTTTTTCAGTGAAGGTAATTTGTTTATGATTTGCTCAATTTTCAACACCCCTGGTGCACAGCCTCCGGCCATACACACGGAGTGCCTGTGGCCAGGACCCGCTTCCAAATGACCATGGCTGCCTAATGCACGCTGCACAAAGCTGTTGGCTGTATGCTGCAGAGGTGACTGAAGGACTAGGCTAGGTTCTATGTCCAACCTACAGTGGGCATTCTTCCCCCATTGCACACAGCTTGCCATGTACCCATTCTGCACATCCTTTGACCAGGTCCTGTGTCCAACCGCCTTTGGCTATGTGCTTTGAGGGTTGCAGGGCTTGCTTGGCCTTGCACGGGGCTGAATTTGCTTGCTGCAAAATGCCTTCAGATTAATTGAAGTGCCACAGCTATTAGTGAATGAAACTCTAATTGGCCTATCATTCAGATTCCCCCTCAATGGGTCCGCTCTTAACCTGACAAAACCAATGGTAAGCTAAACCTGCGACAAGTTGTTGTGGTTTCATCAAACAGTGTCGGCAGATGAACACTTCTTTCACCCTCTCCCTTGAAATGACCCATTTGTTTATGGGCCTTCATGAAATAGAGGATGCCAAGAGCATGCTAAACATGCATGTTCTCCACCAAATTTCATGCTGATCCAAAGTTATTAGTATATCGAAACTGTAGTGACCTCCTCTTTAACTCCGTCCCCCTATACAAAAACTTGGATACCTGCACTGACTGTAAATTGTTAACAGTGCGTGCCACATTTGATGTGGATCATCAATCAGTGGCAAAGTTATAAGCAATTGAAAACTGAAGAAAAAAAATATTGTCCTTTCCCCTTTTAACTCTGCCCTTGATGAAGTGGAGCCAAATTAGGCATGGGAGAAATGTTAATTACGTCGCGGTAATCGGAGTATTTTCAATAATTACACATTGAGTTTGTTATGCGAAATTACCGCAATTATCCAAATTATACTAGTTTAAGTAGTTGAACGAAATTTTGACCACAAATCCTACCACTATGTGCACAGGAACAATGCACTAAGAAGAAACAGGGAGACTAACCTCTCTATGGAAGTCTTCCCTTTGTGGATATCCTTTCATGCTTTCTTTGCCCCTCATTTCAGCACTGGCCAGTGCCGGTCAATAACAATGCCAACACTAAAACCTGTATGCGTCTAACCTTGTAAAGGCGCAGTAAGCGTGCCATCGTCTTGAAAACGTCAGAGCGTGCATGCTCTAGCATCAACGTCTATGCATCTTTGTAAGTGGAGTAAGGTGGCACATGCGGAATTGACTCGCTGCTTCTCAGTATGCACGCTCGCTTCTGTGCTTTTATTTATGTTGTCTTCACGCAGAGCACTGGCCCAGTCAGGTCACAGAAAGCACAACGCCACTGACGGTCTTGGCAGGGACGTAGCTTCAGGGGGGTGTTATATCCCCCCTAACAAATGTATTTTTCAGATGAATAGTTGGGTACAAGTGCTTACAGTGGGGTATAGTGAGGTGTCTGTCAGATTTCACCTGGGATTTTACACACATACTCTATTCATGTCTGTTTTGAACGCCCTAAAAATGTTTATTTTACAAAATATTGTTTCTCACATTTAGTACACAGGTTAGTCCATGTTCCTCTCTTTTTCCGTTGCCTTTTAAGCCCCACTCAAGCGCCCTGCTTGTCAAAATAAGTATAGTATTTTAACATTATATGCCAGCGTGGTGGTCGGGAAATCTGACCTCACCCCCTCCCCCCCATCTTACTGACCAAGCTACGCCCCTGGCACCTCACATTTGACTTAGTCTGCAGCCGTGGTCCTTATATCACCCAGGCCTGAGTAAGACATATTCCTACAAGTAAATGACACCTTCAGGGCATTTAGGCTCTGGAGGAAACGCCCCTCTTGACTGAGGAACTGAAACTGGGCGCATTTTTGGGGCAACCCCAGCCTTGTAGACAGACAGTGGTAGGAGGCCAAAAGAGCCTGAAAGTGAGCAGAATAATGAACCATTCTTTCTCGTTATGACACACGTCGAATAGTTAGGAGTAGGACGAAAGAGAGGCGGGAAATGGAAGTTAATGAACTCCATTTTCTACACTCCTCCATTTCTGTGAGAACCTTGTGATAGCATTTCCATATATCTAGCAAATACAGTGGGTTTAAGCATTGATTGATTTTCCTAACGGTTGCTTATATTTTTGCAGGTTTGTTCTTGAGCCTCTTCTTCCAAAAAAGACGTATTTTAGATCTCAAGATAAACTCGACAGGGACGAACCCGAAAAAGAAAGAAAGGAGAGGAAGAAGGAGAAGAGAAATAGCAAGCACCAAGAAATATTCGACAAGGAATTAAAAACGGCGGACATCGTTGTGCAGCAGCCCGATGCTGTCATCCTCTCAGAGACGGTAATTCGAGCCAATAGACCCTTTTGTAATTTCTATTGCTTGTTTTTCTCTTTTGATTTTGTGCTGAAATGTAATTGTGCCGTTTTCTGGCTTAACACAGTGGAGATAAAAAAAACAAGCTTTCATGACATTTTATGGCGAATTGTGGTCGCATGACTCGAATAGTGAAATGCATCCCAGGCATGTCAGATTGTTATGATTTTATTTTGGGTCTAGTTGTACTTTGATAAATATGGGAAGGCACGGTATCTCCTTGATCGGTTTCCTAAATTGAAGGTATGCAGTAGGGATTTGGATTAATATGTTTAATACGAGTAAGTCACGAAAAAACATGTACACATCCCCTGAAGCAATTATGTGGAAATCGTAAACCATTTTCTTTTTCTGTTCTCCTGAACTAATATTAAGTCGCCAAGGATTTAGATTCATTATAAATGACAATGAACAATATAAGAGCTTGTCTGTAAATTGGTAGTCGAGCCTAGTGCTGGTATGCTTTTTAAAGCGATTAATACAACAGGGTAAAACGTGACTGACATCTGATTGCGGCAGAGAGTTATTTTACCTCGTTGACTTGAAAAAATGACTTTTTCCTCCAAACCTCAGCGATGGGCAGGCTCATATTTCTCCTTCATTAGCTCCATCAATTAAGAGTGC
Organism: Lissotriton vulgaris; assembly: GCF_964263255.1. NCBI lineage: Eukaryota > Metazoa > Chordata > Amphibia > Caudata > Salamandridae > Lissotriton > Lissotriton vulgaris. The sequence continues at coordinate 973,381,640 of NC_141693.1, read as the reverse complement.
ATCGCTAGAATTGGAGATTACATAGTTGCTGTCTAGCATGCAAACTTTCAGTGATTGCTGTGTCTATTTAAAAGGAGTACCAGTCTTTTTTTTTTTTTGGTAAGACCTTTATTGTGATCACAGGAGAATTACACAGCTTGTGTGCCTACAACCTGACGCAAAACAGGCCGGCAGCGCTATCAGTGAGTATCATATCCAAGCAGCAACACCCTAACGGAGGGGATCCTAGGTGACACAGCATGCCGCCTACAACCCATCAGGGCCGGCCGCATAGTGGTGAATCATAAGCTGGTAGGGAATGCGGTATATGCTATTCCATGAACATAGAGAGAGTAAACAGTGAACCTGTGAGGTCTCATTTTACGGTAAACTTTAAACCTTAAAAAACAAATTAGGGATCAGAGTAGACTTCCCAACCTTCAGTAGTCCCACCATACGAAGTATGTGGAAAAGAGGAAAAAAAAGCGCAGAGTGCCCCTGTGTTGCATGCCCTGCGTGTATTCAATATAATGTAGGTGTGGGCCCACTGTCGCTGGATGAAGATATGAAGATGATGGAGGGGGAAAAGTATAGTGTGGTCTGCGATCTGGTCTGTGAAGATGGCAAATGTGAAGTGTCACATATCGGCCAACTGGCTAGCGGGTAGAGGTAGACGAGCGGGGGGGTGATATAAGGGAATCAGTGGATCTCGCCGAGTAGGGTCAGTGCTGGTGTAACAAAGTGTAGCTATCCTATGTTGTATAAGGTAGCCATGCAAAGGATCAACCGCCGGTGCAAGAGTGCAGCTAATGCGTTGGATGCGGAAGAGAGGGAGTGAGTGCTCAGAGATGAAGGCTGGGCGAGCATGGGATCACGACTCAGGTTGTGCTTGTGGTGTGGCAGCAGCTGTTCCGTGGTCAGAAGACGCGCGTGGGGTCGAGTCCGGATCATCTATGGGCTGGTGTCTGAGTAAGTATGCAGCGAACGGGCCCCAGAGATCTTTAGGACGCGACTTGTGTGGTAAAAGATCTGCATAATTATGCAATTGGTCCTGCCAGGTGGACATAGAGGTTAACCAAGCCTTAAACTTGGGAGCGCGACCCCGCCCCCACCTACAGGCAACCTGTCGTTTTGATAAGAGGAATCCCAATGCAAACAATTTCCGATTGGTCCTGAGCCCAGGGGGGGAGAGTCCCAGCAAGGCAATTCTCGGGCATGGTGAGATTGCAATCTCCATTATGTCCGACATGGCTTTAAACACTTCCACCCAGTAGGAAGCGACTGAGCAGCAAGTCCACGCTAGATGCATGAAGTGGGCACCTGGGCGGTTGCAGCGAAGTCAACTACCATTATCCCGCAGACCAAAACGGTGTAGTTTGGCAGGAGTGTGGTAAAGGCGATGCAGAAACTTAAAATGCAGTAGCCTTAGGCGGGCATTACCAGTCACTGAGTTAGTATGGGAGCAGCTCAATTCCCACTGGTCATCAGTGAGTGGGGCATCCAGGTCCCCATCCCAGTCCGAGCGCGCTCGAAGGGCAGGAGGTGTTGCGGCCGAGTACGCATACTTATATAGCATGGAGACAACGTGTTTCGGGGCTTTAGCCTGGAGTAGCGCATGTAAGGGCGCCATGATTTCCGGCTCGTTCGGGAAATCGGGAGTGACTGCCTTAACGCTGTGCCGCAATCGGGTGTAGAGAAATGTGTCCATGGTTGAGGGGACTTGATCTCCAAAGAGTTGGGCAGATGAGCAAAATTTCCCGTTCACGTACAGGTCCCCCCACGTATGAAGTGACAGTTTAGTAAGCATTTTGCGGCCGAGTTCTTCGCAGGAGATACTCAGTCTGGGGTCGTGCGCGAGGATCATGAGTGGGGAGTAGAGAAGGGCAACGTCCACCCGAGTCGCGATCCTGTGCCAGGCTTGTACCGTACAGTCAACAGTGGAGGGATCTCGATCAGTCACTCGGGATTCCGTGTAAAGGTATCCCGATGGCCTAGCAGGCCTCATATAACCGTCTTCCACGGCGAGGTGTGCCATGAAGGGCGGAGGATGGAGCCAGTAAGTCGCGAAGTGGGCCTGTGCACAGTCAAAGTAGAGGCGGAAGTTAGGGACATCGAACCCGCCTTGGTGGTAGGGCCGCATCAGCGTCGTTAGCCCCAATCTGGCCTGTTTGCCACCCCAAATCAGCCAGGACAGCTGGGAATCCAGGGAGCGGAAAAAATGTGATCCAGGGCTGTAAGGGATGTTCGTGAACAGATACAATAGTTTAGGGAGCACGACCATTTTGATCAAGGAGATACGACCCGCCATGGAGAGTGGGAGATGAATCCACTTGGTGATAGTATCCGTTAGTTTGTCCAGGACCGTGCCATAGTTTGCCCTGATAAGGGTCTCCCGGTTTCTGGTGATGGTAATGCCCAGGTATTTAACCTCATCCCCCTCCCACAACAGTGGGTATTCGAGAGGGAACTGCTTAGTTTTATCCGTAAGGGGAAATAAGGTTGATTTTGACCAGTTGATTTGCACCCCTGCAATAGCACCGAATTTAGTGACCTCTCGCAGGAGAGGGTTCAGATTTTCCTCCGGCTTATGGACATATAAGGTCATGTTGTCCGCATATAGCGAGACGAGTATTTGCCTTTCAGGGTAGTTCAAAGAGCGCTGGTTGTGGTGTTGTCGGAGTTTGGCGGCGAGGGGTTCAATCGCAATTGCAAAGAGGACCGGGGATAGAGGGCAGCCTTGCCGGGTACCCCTCTGTATCTCAAAGTTGTCGGACCTAGACCCATTCAGCAGGACCGCAGCATGTGGCTTAATATAAAGAAGTTTAATCCAGTTTATAAAACTGTAGGGGGTTCCCATGCGTTCCAGCAATGAAAACAGGTAATCCCATTCCAGGGAGTCAAAAGCTTTGGTAGCATCAAGGAAAACTACCGCGGCCTCACACCTGGGAGTGATGTCCTGCAAGATTGCCTGCAGAGTGCGTAAATTATGAGAGGTAGCCCGATTCGGGACGAAGCCTGCCTGGTCCGGGAGGACCAGTCGTTCCATAGGAGATTGAGGCGAGAAGCCAAAACCTTAGCTAATATTTTAACATCCGTATTTAGAAGAGAGAGGGGTCTATACGAATCGCAACGCTCAGGGGGCTTGCCAGGTTTCAGTAGGGAGGTGATGAGGGCTTCTCTCATGCTAAATGGCAATGTGCCCTCATCGAGGGCAGTGTAATAGACTCGTTGCAGAATGCGAGCTAAAACGTGAATGTAGGTCTTATAAAAGTCCATAGGTAGGCTGTCCGAGCCAGGGGCTTTGCCCGATTTCATACCCATAATGGCGTCCTTAATCTCGTCCAGTTCTAGCACATGGTGGAGAAATTTTTGTTGGGTCGGGCCCAGCCAGGCTATAGCTGTGTCCGCGAGGTAGGAACCCAGTTCAAGTTCTTCTCGTCGGTGGGAGGAGTACAGAGTTTTGTAGTGGTTGGTGAGGACACCGAGTTGGCTGGGGAGATCCCTATGCGGAACGTCATCATCGTCCATCAAGGTGGTAACATAGTTATGGTGCCTACGTGGCCGCACAGCCGAAGCGAGCGCTCTGCCCGGCCGGTCACCCTCACCGTATATGCGCGCAGTGTATGGTTTCCCCAGAAATTTGCATTCCCTCTCAGCTTCGACGGTGTATTCGTCAATTTTGTCTCTAAGTCTCGCCCTAGCAGAATAACTCTGTCTACCCTGAGCCACCTCCCGCTCCAAGGTCCTGATCTCAGTTTCAAGCCGTCGTAATGAGCCTCTAAGGGCTTTGAGGACACCACCACCCTTTGATATGCACCACCCCCGGACCGTGACTTTAAATGCTTCCCAGACCGTGGCCATGCTAGAGACAGAGTCAATATTGCGAGCAAAGAAATCCGTAATGTCCTGCTCTAAGTCCGCCTTGAAAGCAGTGTCAGTGAGGTGTGCAGGGTTCAATCGCCAGGATAAGTACGGGGAGATTTCAAGGGGGATGCGCAGCGAAAGGAGGACCGGAGAATGGTCAGATAGAGTGCGCGCCAGGTGTAGGGACTGAACAATCCAGGGAGCCATGCCGGTAGTCAGGAAAATGTAGTCCAACCTGGCCCAAGTGGAGTGTACTGCTGAGAAGTGTGTGCCATGTTTCAGGGAGGGGTGTAAGTGCCGCCATGCATCTAATAACTGATGGTCGTCTACTATACCTTGTAGGGTGCGCTGGGTATGGGTGTAATGCAATGGTTGTGGGTGCGACCTATCCAACCCCGGTTGTAGAGCGGTGTTAAAGTCCCCCACCAACACTACATGAGCAATGCCTAACGCCTGGATCTTACCCCACATAGTGAGAAGTGTTTTTGGGTCATCGACATTGGGGCCATAGTAACAGGCGAAGAGTATGCGGTGAGTGTATAGTGTACCCCAGACCATGCAGTACCTCCCGCCAGAATCTACATCCGTGCCTTCTGGAGTAAATCCCAGTCCTTTCTTCACAAGTATAGATACAGCTCTGGAATAGTTGGAATAGGAAGCAAACACCCTGCAGGAAGCCATCTTGAAGCGAAGAGGGGGAGCCCCCTAGGAAGGAGGTGTGTTTCCTGTAACATGGCAACAGAGATTCCGTGTCTGTCCAGGTAGCCTAGTATCTGCCTTTTCTTTCTCGGATCGTTCAACCCTCTAACATTCCACGATACCAGCTGACAGTTAAGTGCAGGGAGTCTAGCATTCACGTCCTCCATCCAACCCACAATAAGAAAACATGGCCGGTATATGCAACAATCATGATCAAACAGTCAGAATTACGATCACAGACCAGAGCGGTTCGTAAACTCGTCCTATCTACCCTCCCCAGCCTAAGGGACAGTGCAACATCTCTAGCATCAGTGCATGGGTAAGTCATAACCAATCCCAAACAAAGAAACCCCTCACGCTGAGAGTCCGTGCGGCCTGTCATGTACAAAGGTTCTGGTACAAAGCAGGTGGCAGGATCTACAGATATCCCGGCGTGGCGGCCCCACCCTCCCCCCCCCACTACGGCATCCCCAACCAGCCGAGAAAGAGCATCCCACCCCACCCCCCCACAACATTCCAATAACATCAAAACGAAGAGCATAAACATACCACCTCCCACCCTCAGAAGGGGAGAGGCTCGCAGGGGATCACCCATTGGGGGTTCAACCTAGGAGTACCAGACCTGCCTCCCACCTCCCTACTTTCACCCGCCCAAAGGTGCGGGACGGAGGTGGGTGATCGAGCACATGTGTATATATCAGACCAACATGTATAAGCAAAAGAGCCGGTACCTCACCGGGGAAAGTAGCTGTTGGGTATCCCACAGCAAACCCCTAGTTGCAAGAGGGGTATGGTAGTCCAAGATGCAATGTAGGAAGTAGTTCAGGAGCCCGAAGGCAGCAATCGACCCATTGTGGCCTCCGGCTAAGAAGGTCAAGGAGTAAGCGAAGGCAGTAACTGTGGTGTACACATCCGTGGATCGAGTCAGTCTTGTTGGGACAATGGAGATTGCGATCTGGAGCGTAGTCTTTCCGCATCTTCTCGGGATTGTTCCTTCCTCTGCTGCTTCAAAAAATCCTCGACTTGCTGAGGGTTTTGAAAAAGGTGTTGTTTGCCGTGAAGAGACACTTTTAGTTTGGCGGGGTAAAGCATGGCATAAGGGATCCCCAGAGTTTGAAGTTTCTTTTTGACTCCGGCAAATTTACGTCTGGCGTCTTGGACCGACGGTGTAAAGTCAGGGAAGAAAGACAGGGTAGTATTGCCATATTTTACTGGGCCCTGTTCTCTGGCACATCGCAGCACAGCGTCACGATCTCTGTAATTGAGGAAACGAGCAATATTCGGTCTCGGCTGGGCTCCCGGGGGTGGCCGCGCGGCGAGAGACCTGTGCGCGCGCTCGACGATGAGATGGGGGGAGAAGGCCTCCTTACCAAAAAGTTCGACAACCAGGTTTTCCACGAAGACCTCCATCTTCCCCGTGTTTGTGGATTCTGCAAGGCCCACGACTCGGACGTTGTTGCGGCGGGACCTCGCCTCCAAATCCTCATTTTTATCGGCGATTATTTTGAGGAGTCTGTCCATCTGAGTTGCCTGCCTGGAGCTGGAGGTGGCACCGTCTTCCAGTGAAGAGATTCTGTCCTCAGCCTCCTGGATACGCGTGTCGTGGCGCTCTAGCTTGGCGACTACGCTATCAATGCGAGAGTTGATGGCGTCCATTTTGGAGTCGATGGACGTGAGGCTTTGCTTCATGCCTAGTAGGAGGGTTTTCCAGTCCTCCTCCTGGGGTTCCGGTGATGGGGGACTCCGCTCCGCACCAGCCGTTGATTTGGGCGTTTTCTTGGTCTCGAAGGGGATCTTTGACTGCCTGGCGTCGCTGCGGCCCATAACTCCTTTCGGCTGCAGGGGCGCTGGAGGGAACGCGGTAGACAGAGCGTGGGGCAGCACGGGCCAGGGGCTGGAGGGTCGTGGGGGGTTGTCCGGTTTTAAGGCCAAAGGGTGCAGTAGCTTAGGAGATATTTGTACCTGGTATCGTCAGCGCCCGGTCACCACCGAAACCAGCACAATCTGACCCAGGGCCAGTCCACTGCGTGGAGAGTAAAGGCTGGTGGGTAGGTAGTCCGCCCCGCAGTGAGTCAGTGCAGCCGGGGGGGACGAAGGAGGGGAGTAGGCAGACCAGGCCTCAGCGGATAAAATGGCGGATTGGTGCCTAGTAGTAATGAGGCACTGCGGGACCCAGCGTCTCAGAGGGGGGGGACAGGCATCTCCAGCAGGCGGTGAGCCGTTTTCCAATATAGCTTGGGCTGATGGGTGATCTGTGAGCCCCCCCACCAGCAGAGACGTAGCAGAGAACAGGTGCGGATAGGCAAGCAGCCGTCCCAGTCAGGCAGTATGGGGACAGTGCCTATCGGGGCCTGATTAACAGTTATTCAGCCTGCCCAACAAAACGTTGTTCTTGTGCGTGTCTGTTTATTTTCCCCTCAACTCCGAAGCACACCGCTGCCAGACTGCTAGGGGAAACTTGCAGCAAAGTCTGAGTTGCCGGTAATTGCGGACCTTCGGCTCTCCACTCCCGAGGCGGGAGGAGCAGCTCAGTGCAGGCCTCGCAGCAGCGACCTGTCCCGGTGGGCTGTCACGGCCAGGCAGCAGACCTCGATCCAGCGCGGCAGTCCGAAGGATCCCACATGCACGCTGCGCGCCGCTGGGTTGATCGGGGCAGAGGCCGTGGAGCCGCGGGAGACAGAGGGTCCTGAAGTCTCAGCGCGGGGGAGGGGAGGCATCAGCAGCAGGCGGGGGGGCGTTGCGCGACCATGCGCTGGCCGACGAGCCTACCCACCCGCAGAGTTGCAGCAGGGAGCGGGCGGGGACTGGAAAGGCAATAATCCCAATCCGGATGGTCCGCTCGCCAGTAAGTGTCTTTGTAAGTATTAGGCCCCCCACCCGCGAAGCTCACCGTACAGTGCTGCGGGAGTTGAAGTTGCCGGCGGCTGTGGACCCTCTGCACTCCAATCTCACGGCGGCAGGTGCGGCTCCGCAGAGGCCTCGAGGCAGCGGCCTTTCCTGGTGTGTTGGCTCGGCCGTGCAGCAGACCACAAGTCAGCACGGCAGACCGCCCTCAGATTCGCCGGCGGATATCTCAGCTGCAGGCTGGGCGATCGAGACAATCGTGGAACCGCTGTGTGCGGGGGAAGATCGCGGACACTATGGTGTGCCCCCCGGGCCGTTTTCGCAGGTCAGGATGGTCTGTAGGATGATTAGGGTGCTCAATCGGGCGAGAGCCTCACGCGCCCCAGGAGTACCAGTCTTTGAATGTAAACCCAAAATTCCAGGGAATATCACCTTTTACCCTTCTACTTACAAATTTTAACAACGCATTTGCTCCCTAAAATACCTATTTACTTTCCCATTGAAATCCTTTGCCCTCTTTGCATAAGTACGTTCACTCTCCTCCAAGCAAAGCCTAAGTTGTTGACTTATAAGCAGTAAATCAACTTATTAAGAACCACAGGGAAGGTGATTTAAAAGTAGCACAGTAAAATGGAATTGTAAGTCTCAGTGTAATTATGATAGCCGGTAAGTAATGAGGGTGTTGCGACTTCCTTATCATGGTCCTTAGTGCAGTCGAGGGACAAGTAATTGATGAATAACCATCCGCGGTCTCGAATGATGCTTTACTCTTGCATATTTAGTGTATTCAGATGCAGCAGTTCTAAAACTGACAAACGGATTTGATTTGTAGTGTTGTACTGATAAACTGAGTGCTCTTTCTCAGGGGAATGACTGATACCAATTTCCATTGTTTCCATTATGTGGAAATCCAAGTTTTCAAGAGTTTTCTGAAAGCCAGCCATTTTTTTCTCCTGTCACAGACTTATATAGAGCTCATTCTAGACAAAGGCAGCCAAATCAGCAAAAGAGAGCTACCCAATCTGAGCAAGGTAGAGTACCTTTGAGAAATAAGAAGCAGAGGTTTTAAGAGCTCAAGATGGAGTAAAGGAACGAATTCTGCTTCATGCAAATGATAGACTCCTATTATATCCTGTCCAGTGTTAGGCAGAATACCTTAAAGTCACCTACTTCCTGACAGGTGTCTGATCATTAAGCTCATATACCAGCCTAGCAGCAGTAGTTTGAGTAGTTTATAGTCTTGTAGTCAAATATATAGACCTTCCCAAACTCAAAACATGTTTAAATTAATCTGAACCAATAGTAATGAACCTAGGTGCACTCCATATCATTGTTCTCTTGGTCGTCTCTTTCATTAAATAGGATGAGCCATGTACAAATCAGCCTTGTATTTGCCTCAATAGGAACTGTCCACCCCAACATTGTCCAACATTTTTTCTGAGTTAGTCATTTATTTTCAGACTGTACAGGTCAGGAACAAAAAGAGTTAAACCTTGCTCGCTGTTTCCGAGATGTACTACCTGGAAATAAAGCACTAACTAAAAGAAATATTAGGTTAAATGAAATCACTTTATGCACCGTGGGTGCAAAAAGTTGATGCTCAGTTATGCGCAGCGCCAGCAAAGCCCATCATGACCCATTTGTTAGTCTGGGTGCAAGCATTACTATTATTCAGTTGCTTGCGTCTTTATTTACAGAAGGTGACCAGTCAGATACATATCTGCTTTGATTATGCTTCTGTTGAACAATTCCAACTCGAAATGCACAGCCCTATCCTCTCTGAAAGGGAGCGCCAGTGATCAGACCAAAGTCTGCCTTTTATGGTGTCATCAGTGAGGTGCACTTGAGCCGCTCCAACTTAAAGAGCAAGGGACCCATCTCAGGAGCAGTAAATTAAATAACGCCATGGCTCCACCCTTCAAGAAAATAAACCCCCCCCACCAAAAAATGATACATTTGTTAGTGCGTCCAACCTCGTCAGTGAGCATACTACTTTTACAAGAGCAGTCACGTTACACAATTGTCCATGGCGTTTACTTCAATTTTCACATAGAATATTTTTTTTTCGATGCCTTTATTTCAATTTAAACTGGTTTAGTTCATCCCGCTTTTGATTATATTGAATATTTTTGATTTTGTTTCGGAAAGCGCAGTATCTAGTATAACATATTTTATTGCATGAGGTATGCATGTTTGTCAAGGCATTGTTTATTTTCTTTTGCTGCGTTTTTTCCTGCATACTCCGACTTCTGCAGTTAAACAATTCAGCTTCATCGAGCTGCCGAAACGAGAGCCTTAGTTGCTCTGGTACAAGTTTGTTCTTTTTCTCTCCGGAAGAGCTTAGCTTAGCTTGGAAATACGTTGTGCAATAGAATATCAGATTTAGTGCTTTTATGTTTTCCTTCTCCTCTCATCTACTGCAACCAGATTATAAAGTTCCTTACCTTTTGGACCTGTATAATAGTGGTATCCATGCAGTCTGTCTAAACAGACACGGTAATAATTTGCATGTTCACAGAAAATTGATGTATTCAATAATATGGTTTATATTGTAGAACTGAGATACTGGGTTTTCTCGGAACCGATTCTATTACAATGACCCAGCGGTGTCAGGGCAACACCTAAAGACCCCGGATTCCCCTGTCTTTGCAAACAGAGACATGGGATACTTCTCGATGACGTCAAAGACCAAAGTTTAATGGTTGCAACCAGGGACAGAGGTCTACGAAGTACACACGGATAGTTCGAAAGAGACTGCACCACCTCAATGAACGAAACTCGGTCTTTTATGCCGAAAATTACGCTTCTGGCAACATCACAATTTACATTTGTGCATACAAAATGAACCAATGAACAAGTAGCATTTCAAAAAGTAACGAATCACAACAGTCAAAGCTAATCCCACTTTCCGTTGTCCAGCTCACCAAAAACGATCGCACATATGTTAGTTTCCTGTTCGATCAGGCCGGACAAACCCATCATAAAACCTTCAACTCAGATCGATGAACATGTCGTAAAGGAAAGGCAGAAACAGATGGAAAGGAGATAGAGGAGTGGGAACGGTGGGCCATAAAATCGGACCACGTCCTGCTCTTTGATCTTTATCAGTTCAGCTGCTAACCAAGGAACTGGCTCAGCAGGATTCGCCCCAGGCGAGGAGTCAGTTCGGCCAGGTCAACCAGAAGTCAGCTAAGGCGTACGTGTCAAGGACTCGCTCGGCCACAATCATAGGGCCTATGTTAGGGCAACCATACAAGATGGCTGCCACATTACAAAATGGAACCCGAGGGTTCAAACTAAATCCTCAAATACAGAGTGTTCTCCTATATCGATTCATAAGAAAACACTCAGACACGCTACACTCGTCATTTGCGGTCTGTAGAGACCAAAATCGTTCATTTCCGACGATCTTTATAAATCGCGTTTCAGCACTATCGAACCCATTTCGGAATCACGGAACCACAGACCCTCCTTTTGCCCTATCATAGGCAATAAACCCAGACTCAATTTAATCTGAATCCGGGACCTATATTCATCAGATCATCGATATGCTGCCGTAGCATCATCTTATTACTATGAATCTCCCTCCGGACAGGCTTCCGTTCGCATAAAGTAGCACAAAGGCCACAAATAGCCGGAGCCCACTGTACACAGAGACAGAACTTGAACAGAATCGCTAAGACCATACCAATGACCATCAAAATCTTCCAACCCCAAGTGGATATCAATCCCCATAACCATCCCATCAAAGACCAATCCCCTTTGTCCAGATGAACAGAATCGGAGATCTTATGCAATTTGGAAATGGCTTGGAAGACTGACGGAGCATTATCCGGAATAAAAACGCAGCAGCTTGATTGGATCAATCTACAAACTCCCCCTCGATCTGCTAGAATAACGTCTAGGGCAACTCTATTCTGAAGTATCATAAGTCTATCCGACTGGAGCTCAGCAGTCAGATTACCAAGGGCGCCGGCAGTCTCAACTATGGTGGACTCAACCACTCTCGTAAGCTGACGAATATTCCTACTGTTAGCCATAGGTCCCCAAAACGGCAGAAAACCCTTGAAGAAATCACCCAATTCTTGTCCTGCAGTGTCTTCTTGGCTAAAGACACCTCTAGCAATTCTCATCTTGTGGTAATCTTCCGCAGCTGTAAAAGTGGGGGGTAACAGAAAGGAAACAAAACATGTGCCCGAAAAGTCATGGGGCAACCATGTGTATGCTTTGTCGTAGCAAACAAAATAAGTACCTTTGGCTGCTAAAAACGCTGGGGAAGACTTAGACGGAAACACATACGTCTCAGCGCAAACACTCTTCCCTAACTGAGCTCTCGGATTCTTACCGTTGCTCTGTAGACAATAGTAACCCTTATGGGGCACTATCCAGATCGGTAGAGGACTTTTCGCACGCTGGTTAATACTCAGACTTACTCCATATCCATTTACGCTCCAACCACTATATGGTTGCCTTTCGTCTTTCGGAATAGTCTCTACTGCATTAGTCCCTTGGATCATATCGACTATGCCTCTAGCTATAGGACTATTCTTCGGGTTATCTCTCGGTGAACGTAAAGGATCAACACTATGGGCATATATGAACATAGTTCTGTAAGCTCGAATCGAACCATTTAAACTGAAAGGCAGAACTAAATATGGAATTCCTTTATCGGCTGTATGAGACATTAAACCACAAATCCAGCAGTTTGTTGTATTAATCACTAACTGATGCTGGTGCAAAAGCTGTATGAAGGAATTGTTAACGAATTCCTTACGTCGGACTACCTCATGTTCAGGCAAAGGGTGGAAAAAATGTGAGGAAATAGTAGGTGAAGGTGTAGATTGCACAGTGGAATTAGACGTCACTTTAAAAACAAATGCTACATAACCAATTATGAAAATTGCAAAACTCAGTAGTAAAAGTATGCACGGAATCAAAAAACATTTCTTCAACATTATTTTGTAAATGCGTTCTCTAAAAGTCAGTGTCTGCACAGGTCTCTCCGACTCAAAGAAATCCATCCTAAACTAAAGTTGCTGCCCGCGGTGGTTGGTTGATTCTGCTTGAGAGGGCCTCCGCTGAACCCAGGAAGACGGCCTCGGGCCAAAGGAACCCAAGACCTAGTGTCTCAGGCTTGCACTCCCAAGACTGGTAGCAACCGCGACCCTAGCAGCAGGAACCGGATGGCAGTTCAGAAAAACAAAAATACGTAGATCCTTGGTGGAGAGTTAACCTGCAAACAGTAAAAAAAAGATCAACTTTATTAAAATGTATTTGTCCTTAGTTCTCGATCTCATATTATATCTGTCTCTTCCAGGTACTTCTTGATCAGTGAACAACAGATGTGGCTCAGAAGTGTCCAACCGCTTTGCAGGAGGTATTGAAGCTTGCAAAAGACGATCGCTCTCTAGTTCTGAATTAGTACCAATCAAACGAGCATCACTGAATGTGGCAAACTTCGGAACGGTCTCAGTTTCTGAATCTGCAAGACCATCTTGAACCCACTTATCGTATGGTAGAGGTAAGGGTGCCTTCTTCGTATGGCACCCGTGTATCCAGTGTTTCTTTCCACGAACTCGTACCGCAGATCTCGTCGACAAAAGGACCTGATAGGGTCCGGTCCAGCGGGGCTGTTCGTTCTTAGTGCGTTGAAAATTTCTTACGAAGATCCAAGACCCAGGTTCAATAATGTGACCTGGATCTTCGACAGCTTGTGGAAGAGAATCATGAACCTGTTGGCGTAAAACACTCATTTTAGTTGTCATTTCACGCAAGTAATCAAGCAAAACGGGGTACTCAAGGTCGCTAAACTTCGTTGGTCTTGGTACGCCCCAAATATTTGCCGGGCAACCAAACACAACCTCATACGGACTCAAACCCATTCGCGAGTGCACAGTCATACGAGTGGACAAACGTGCTAATGGCAAAGCATCTGGCCATTGTAAACCAGTGCTCTCTTGAATTTTGGCCAATTTTAACTTTAGAGTGCCATTATAGCACTCGACTAAACCAGCTGATTGGGGATGATTTGCAGCGTGGAACTTCTGCCTAATCCCAAGACCTTCACACACTCTCTTCATCACTCGTCCCACAAACTCACTTCCATTATCACTCCAAATGATTCTTGGCAATCCGAACCTAGGGAAAAATTCTTTTATCAAAACGTTGGCAGTGGACAAAGCAGTGTTGTCCTTAAGGGGGTATGCTTCTACCCATCTAGAAAAAGAAAAAACAACCACTAACACATACTTCAAGTTGTTGCATCTTTCCATATGGATAAAATCTAGCTGCAAAGCTCCGAACGGATACGTAGGAGGAGCAAAATGACCAGCTGGTGTTGGAGTTCCCTTGCCAGGATTATGCATCAAACACACCATGCAATTCTTGACCAAATTCTCTGCACATCTAGGTATTCCCACATTCTGCCAAACCGGAGCCAACAGCTTACAAATCCCTTTCACACTTATGTGTGCCAATCCATGTGCCATTGTAACAACTGGAAACAAAACAGGTGATGGACAGAATGTGGATCAATGTCACACATTCACCCCAGTCAGAAGATCTGGGCCCAAATCCATCGTTTTTTTGCACTCCACACCACCCTGGGTTAGACAATGGCGATATGCAAATCAGCTCTGACCCTGTGCCCCATGGGAACAGTCCAGTCCGAACTACAAAAGCCATGTCCTTCCCAGAACGGAATCAAGCATCCGAGGACCGGACCGGTTTCGAGGTAACACCTCTCATCAGCCCGGCTAGCTTGACTCCAGTGGTGTGGAGTGCCTGGGACCCACGGCTGAGCATCCCCAGCGCACTTATGGCGGCAATTGCAAACAAAACAGGTGATGGACAGAATGTGGATCAATGTCACACATTCACCCCAGTCAAAAGATCTGGGCCCAAATCCATTGTTTTTTTGCACTCCACACCACCCTGGGTTAGACAATGGCGATATGCAAATCAGCTCTGACCCTGTGCCCCATGGGAACAGTCCAGTCCGAACTACAAAAGCCATGTCCTTCCCAGAACGGAATCAAGCATCCGAGGACCGGACCGGTTTCGAGGTAACACCTCTCATCAGCCCGGCTAGCTTGACTCCAGTGGTGTGGAGTGCCTGGGACCCACATCTGAGCATCCCCAGCGCACTTATGGCGGCAATTGCAAACAAAACAGGTGATGGACAGAATGTGGATCAATGTCACACATTCACCCCAGTCAAAAGATCTGGGCCCAAATCCATCGTTTTTTTGCACTCCACACCACCCTGGGTTAGACAATAACGATATGCAAATCAGCTCTGACCCTGTGCCCCATGGGAACAGTCCAGTCCGAACTACAAAAGCCATGTCCTTCCCAGAACGGAATCAAGCATCCGAGGACCGGACCGGTTTCGAGGTAACACCTCTCATCAGCCCGGCTAGCTTGACTCCAGTGGTGTGGAGTGCCTGGGACCCACGTCTGAGCATCCCCAGCGCACTTATGGCGGCAATTGCAAACAAAACAGGTGATGGACAGAATGTGGATCAATGTCACACATTCACCCCAGTCAAAAGATCTGGGCCCAAATCCATCGTTTTTTTGCACTCCACACCACCCTGGGTTAGACAATGGCGATATGCAAATCAGCTCTGACCCTGTGCCCCATGGGAACAGTCCAGTCCGAACTACAAAAGCCATGTCCTTCCCAGAACGGAATCAAGCATCCGAGGACCGGACCGATTTCGAGGTAACACCTCTCATCAGCCCGGCAGCTTGACTCCAGTGGTGTGGAGTGCCTGGGACCCACTGGAGGCACATACGCATTCGGCAGCAACCATCTTTGATGTTCGGACAAATCAGTCCAACAACCATTCGAATCCAACCTACCCTCCCTCTCTCTCCATTCATCCAACTCTTTCTAAGTGGCCTCACTCTGAATAATTTTCACGCTCTCAATAGTGTCTTCACACATGCCTTTCTCCGGAACCCATCTAGCTGGACCCACAACATACATTCGACTCGTCACATTCCTTGCAGTTTCTTTCGCAACCTCATCCGCAAACGCATTACCACGACCAACATCATCTGTGACCTTTCTATGGGCACTACACTTCACAATCGCTATCTGCAAAGGCAACGTAAGAGATTCAAGAAGTTCATTCACCAGTTGCCCATGCTGGATTTTCGTCCCATGCGATGTCAAAAATCCACGTTCACGCCACAATCGTCCAAAGCTATGGGCCACTCCAAACGCATACTGGCTATCAGTATATACATTCACTCTTTTCCCTTTCGACAACACACATGCCCTTGTAAGTGCTATTAATTCTGCCGCTTGTGCAGAATTGTATGGAATTCGAGCAGTTTCGACAACTGTATGTAAAGTCGTCACGGCATATGCTGCAGTGGTATCGCCATTCGGTAATTTAAAACATGAGCCGTCAACCCACAAGGCATCATTACAATCAGGGAGAGGAGTATCCTTCAGATCAATCCTCCCTTTCGTCTCTTCTTCAGTTCTCAAAAAACAATCGTGTTGCTCTTCGCTATCATCGTCTGTCTCAAGCGAAATCGGCAATAATGTAGCCGGATTTAGGGTATTGCACCTCTTGATGTGCACATGACTTGCTAACAACGTAAGCTCATACCCTGACAACCGAGCACTAGTCAAGTGCTGTGTCTTTGTCCGATTCAACAAGGTGTCCACTGCATGTGGAACCATAGCCACTACCGTATTATCCATAACCAAACCAGCAGATTGTCGAATCGAAACAGCCGCTGCTGCAGTTGCTCTCAAGCAACTCGGCAACGCTCTAGCCACAGGATCTAAAGTTGGCGAAAAGTACGCACATGGGCGTTGCTTCCCGCCAAATTGTTGAGTCAAAACCGACAATGCACATCCCTCCCTTTCATGGACATACAATGTGAAAGGCTTGCTGTAGTCGGGAGTACCCAACACAGGAGCCGAACACAACGCATTACGTAGTTCAGAAAAACTCTTTTGGCATTCCTCAGTCCAAGGAATTAGATTTGGAGTGTCCTTAACCGTAAGAGCTATCAAAGGTTTCGCTAAAAGAGAAAAATTTGGGATCCACTGTCTACAGTATGACGTAATACCCAAGAACGCACGTACTTCTCTCTATGTCGTAGGGACACTCATTTTCGCAATGGTCTGGATTCTTTCTGGGGTCAGTTTCCTAAGAGGTGACCTAAATAGGTAACTTCTTGGCAACAGAATTGTAGTTTGGAAAGAGAAACTTTGTGATGGCAATCAGACAAATGAGACAACAAGGACACAGTGGCATCCTTACATATCTCTTCAGTATCGGCAGCGACTAACAAATCGTCAACATACCGGATAAGGGCCGCACCTTCCGGTAAGGTCAACAAGTCAAGTTGTGTCTTCAGAGCTTGACTGTAAATTGATGGACTCTCGCAATAACCTTGAGGAGCGCGCTTAAAGCGGAAACTTCGTCCTCCCAAAGAGAATCCAAAGATATCTCTACTCTCTATGGCAATCGGGATGCTGAAGAAAGCATTCTTCAAGTCGATCACCGAAAACCAAGTAGCCGAAGCTGGAATCAATGTCAGTAACGCAGTAATGTCAGGTACAACAGGGGATTGCGGAACAACGATCTTGTTCACTTCACGAAGATCGATAACAAACCTATATACAGGAGGCTGTGAAGAATCAGTTCTCTTTAGAACAGGCAAAACCGGACTATTGCACACATTACCTCGAGTCTCTTCAATAACATCTTTGTCAATCAAATCATAAATGATCGCTAAAAGCGCTCGTTCACCATCACTTGAAATACAATATTGCGGAATGCGAGGCAACTGAGCATTCGCCTTCAACGTCACAACATATGGAGGAATATCTAACAGGCCCACATCATTTGGACCCGTAGCCCACGACGAGTCTGGTAAAGAAGACAATTCAGATGGAAGACAATCTTTTGAAACATATATTGGAGAAATCACATTCTCACCCAACGTAAGATATACTCCTGACGGAGAACAGTACAAAGTCGCATACAATCTTTTCAACAAATCAAGGCCTAGTAAGTTCTCATTACAACCTGTTGTCAAAAGAAGGGGTGCTTCAAGTCTTCGAGGACCAACAGAAATAGGCAATGGAACGGAAATCGGATTCATAACGGGGGCGCCAGAAAAACCTATAGAAACATTATTTAAGCCAGACAAAGGTGCGCCAGGGAGTTTCAAATGCATAATAGAACTCTTCGTAGCACCAGTGTCTAGCAGAAAAGGCTCTGACACACCTGATGCAATCACTTCCACGTAAGGTCCACTCTGATCTACCGGAACTGAAACAACTCCCTCTCTTTGTCCATGGCTGTCCTAATAATCATTACCTTGCTCTCCATCGCCTTCAACATAGTAATCGTCTACGTAGTACTGTGTAGATCTACCGGAAGAATTCTATTGCTGATCAAAACTGTTCATTGAATTTTGGGGAGGCAAAGGGCGCGCATTCTGTCCGCGACCTCATCCTCTAGGCGCTTGTTGAGCACCTCTACCTCTAATACCAGGAGCACTATTTGCACGTTGCAGCAGAACGAGACAACTATTCTTTTAAAGACCCTCTTCTCTGCAATATGCACACTGATTAGGACCATAGGGAATACGCTATTGTTGAGGAGTCTTGTTTCTTTGCGAGTTCCTCAAATACTGTTGAGGCTGCTGATAGTCACGCTGATTATTAACACGAGGTGGATAAGCTTGTTGTAGAAGAACTTTAGTCTTCAATTCCTTAGTCTTCTTATCCGCTTTCTCTAACTCATCCTTACGCCTATTCTCGTAGTACTGAGCCGTAGCAAGAATCTGCGCCGAAGTAGAAACGGGCCAAGAACTCTCAGAATCTTTCAACTTAGTACACAACTCGGGAAGAAGATTGTGCACAAATTTATCAACAAACAATCTCTGGCCACCTTCTGTAGCCATATCCTGACCACTATGATCTACAAACGTTTCCTCGAAACGCGAGAAAAAGTCTGAAACAGACTCTTCTTTCTTCTGCTTACAGGCTGACAGTTTATCCCAATTAACACGGACTTCAGGCATTAAAGTCCTCATGAGAGTAATAATCCTACCAGGAAGTTCAGTAATAACATCTTCAGGCTTAGCACCTCCAACTTGTCTATCATTTGCTGCAGCGAGATTCACCCACGTATCGCCCAATTCATTATCATGATCTGTATGTCGAATGACATTCCAAATGGGCTGTGGAACAACGCTCCCAAAAAGCATATCTATGTCCGCTATATTCATGACGCACGAACTCACAGTTTGCGCAAGTTCTTTATAATACCCAACTGGGTTCTTTCGTGGATCTGGTAAGGTCTGCTTAAGCGCTAAAACTTCTGCACGTTTCCATGGTACATGTACCCACACACGCTGGAAATGTGCATCGGTCGGTGGATTAGCATTAGGATCAGCAGGTCTCCATACTGGAGGAACCTCTCGCATCGGATATTGGCGCGCTTTTCTCCTAACTGACGAATCTGTCTCAAACAACTGTTCAACAGGAACATCGCTTCGCAGCAACAGTAACGTTGAAACCGCTTTCTCAACATCGGGTAGACTCACAATCGTTCCTTTGGCAAACTCCGAACGCAATTGGGACAATTCTACAGGAACTCTACCCACTTCATCCATCCATTGATCATGGAGGAATGCACACATAAGGTCGAAAACATATGGCTGCTTTGGTGCTTCCCATTGTCGGAAAACATCCATAATACCTTCCAGATCATACTGGGACTTATACGTCACCCATCTATGTGTCATATGGTCTAGAACCACTCGCTCATCTGTATCGGGCAATTGACTATGCAATTGTCTACGCTCATTCATAGGAGACATACCCATTTGCCCCAAAATAGGAGTTAGGAAATTTGAAAAGACAGCAGTCATCCGCTGTCTAGGAGAAGGAACAGTCGGAAGGACAAGAGAAGACGAAGCAGTAGTAGTAGGATCCATAGTCGGAACAGACATAGGAGGAGCAGTAGTAGAAGAAGGCAAAGTGGGCAACCCTTGAGAAGGCTGCGCATTAGGAGCAACAACCAACAGAGGAGTTGGCTGTGGAGGAATAACAGGAGGCAAAACATTAGGATCTTGCATGGCCACAATAGGCTGTGGTGGTGCCGTAGCATTCTGCATATAAGGTGGTGGCGAATTTAACAAATACGACATCAAAGGGTCTTTCACAAGATCCTTTTCGACTTTCTGCTCTGTAGCTGGTAAAACTGGGTAGCATCTGTCTACCGCTAACTTCCTTACTCTAAGCATCTGCTCACTATCTCTTTCGTCCTCATTGTTCCTGTATGCAACGGCGGCTTGCACCATTGACATACCCTTTCTATTCTTCTTCGCTAACTTAATTTCTTTCTGTTTGGCTTCCTTGCGCCATATGCGGAAAGAGTCAAACCTTGCCGGCCAGGCTTTCTTCTTGAACAACTTCACTTCGAGATTATCCAAGACTTCTGTCTCAAAACTAACATAACGGGGCCACTGTAGGACACCGTCGTTCTTCGTGTATTTTATCCAAATCTCATTATAGCTAATAGGACCTACTCCATGCTTCACGTATAACTTGTATGTAGGAGTTCCGATCGGAGGAACCGGACACGAATCCTCTAACCGGGAATCCCTCATAGTTCCACAACTAAACAAATTCCTAAGACTGCTAAAACCAGGCATCTTGCTCACTAGTCTAGCTTCAAACAACAAGGGTAATCTAAAATCGATAAACTCATGAATACACGAATCCCTTGGCTTTGGAGCCTGCAGGTACCAAATCAAAGCTATCCACTAAAGGATACAAAACCAAACTAAGAACTAGGAGACGCTCCTTTAATACTTAACTGAATTGTCGATGGCGTCACCAGAAGACCGTTCAATCGTCTCGCTCTACAAACGTCTAAGGCTCCAAAACAGGGCGACAGTCAGGGCAGCAGTCCTTCGTAGCCATCGGGACGCGGGAAGCCTCGCAGCAAAGACCTTCGGAACCACGTCGACATACAGGGGTGGCTGAAGTGGCTGGCCAACCTCCGGAATTTTCACACGACGCTCCTCACGAACCTCTGGCTTGGACCGGTACCGCTGAAGTCGCCCCACGATGGGCGCCAAATGAGGTACTGGGTTTTCTCGGAACCGATTCTATTACAATAACCCAGCGGTGCCAGGGCAACACCCAAAGACCCCGGATTCCCCTGTCTTGGCAAACAGAGACACGGGATACTTCTCGATGACGTCAAAGACCTAAGTTTAATGGTTGCAACCAGGGACAGAGGTCTACGAAGTACACACGGGTAGTTCGAAAGAGACTGCACCACCTCAATGAACGAAACTCGGTCTTTTATGCCGAAAATTACGCTTCTGGCAACATCACAATTTACATTCGTGCATACAAAATGAACCAATGAACAAGTTGCATTTCAAAAAGTAACGAATCACAACAGTCAAAGCTAATCCCACTTTCCGTTGTCCAGCCCACCAAAAACTATCGCACATATGTTAGTTTCCTGTTCTATCAGGCCGGACAAACCCATCATAAAACCTTCAACTCAGATCGATGAACATGTCGTAAAGGAAAGGCAGAAACAGATGGCAAGGAGATAGAGGAGTGGGAACGGTGGGCCATAAAATCGGACCACGTCCTGCTCTTTGATCTATATCAGTTCAGCTGCTAACCAAGGAACTGGCTCAGCAGGATTCGCCCCAGGCGAGGAGTCAGTTCGGCCAGGTCAACCAGAAGTCAGCTAAGGCGTACGTGTGAAGGACTCGCTCGGCCACAATCATAGGGCCTATGTTAGGGCAACCATACAAGATGGCTGCCACATTACAAAATGGAACCCGAGGGTTCAAACTAAATCCTCAAATACAGAGTGTTCTCCTATATAGATTCATACAAAAACACTCAGACACGCTACACTCGTCATTTGCGGTCTGTAGAGACCAAAATCGTCCATTTCCAACGATCTTTATAAATCGGGTTTCAGCACTATCAAACCCATTTTGGAATCACGGAACCACAGAACCTATGACTTGGAAAAGGCAAGCATTTAAAACTGCTGGACATCAGCGGCTAAAATATAAGATAACACTTGGACAGTACATTCATTAGAAATGTGAAGTAGGTGATGTATATCAAGTTTATGAGAACTGAAGCCATCTGAATATTCTCAGTGATAATAAACTCCCCATACATGATATGAAATGTCAGTGCCTTTCGATGTCTGACCCAACTGCAGGTGGACTGGTTCTGGCCACTCAAATGTTCAGTTCACTTTATACAAGTAGTCATTTACTGGCAAACCTATTTTGGTAACATCACAAAGACATTGGATGGATTAAAAACATCTGAGGGTTATTAATTAGCTGCTACTTTCTGAAACTTAAAATGAATGCATGAACTACAAGATCCAGATAGTTAGGAAACTATTTTCTTATTGCAGCAATTATGTCTTTTTTTAATTCTAGATCAGCCCACTAAGGCCGCAGAGGCCAAAGAGCCAGGTTATCAATGTAACTGGAAATGATAGGCGTTTTTCTGCATCACCGGCAATACAACAAGGTCCACCTCCAGTAACGCCACGACTGAAGCAGACTTTCAGTTTACGCACAAGTAAGTTACGAAATGCAGTACTTACTCAATGTGTTGACATATTATTTATATTCTTATTTATATTCTTATTATAATTCTGTTATTGTATGCAATGATGCTTTTACTTTTTGTGCCATCTGCTAAGCTTAATCCTTTGGTGAATTAGTTTAGTCCTACAAAATAGTGTTGGCAATTGTTTTATATGTTGTTATGTGAATGGGAAGGCACCCAGTAAGGAGGCAGAAGTAGAATTGGAGTTTGCCATTGGAGATTTGTATTCATACAAAGTTGAGCAACTTAGGAAATTCTGCCTTGAGTTTGAGTGCCCCATAAAGAGCGCCTAAAGAAAGGAGGAGCTGCAGAGAAGCTTGAAGGCCCATTAGGAGGCACAAGAGGGAAATGATATGAATGGAGGAAATGGTTTTCAAGTCACAGATCTGCCAGTGGGCAGAGTAGGCTCAGGAGCTGGCAGTAAGAACTCTGGTAGGGGCCACACCCCAGAAGAGTTACAAGAGAATCAGAGAGTGAGAGAATATGACTTGGAAGTCATGGAAATGAAACTGAGGCAATTGGAGTTGGAGAAAGAAAGGGCAGCGGAAGACAAGAAAGAGGCCCGTGCCCTAGAGGAGAAGAAATTGCTTTTGGCTCATGAGTTGAGCATGAGAGAACTGGATCTGAAAGCCAAGGAGGTGGATGCCAGTTCAAATGGTGGCAGCCCGCAGCCATTGCTTGGGGGTAAAGTATATATTCCCAAAGACCTGGTACAGAATTACCATAGGAGTGAGGATATTTATGCCTGGTTCACTTCGTATGAAATTGCATTGAAGATAAATGGTGTGCCTGATCAGTATTGGGGGGCGGGCCTGTGGAAACATTTTGAGGCTTCTGGGAGGAGTGCTTTAGAGCCCTTACCATGACCTACCCCAATATGAAGGAGGCCTTATGCCTCAGATATGGCATTACTCCAGAGCAGTATAGACTGCAGTTTAGAAACTCCAAGAAGAGATAGTCTGAGACTTGGATGGAGTGTGTGAATTTGTACTCGCGTGCACTGGAAGGTTGGATAAAGGGCAGTAAAGTAACTGATTTTAAGGGGTTGTTGCATTTAATCAGTTGGGAGCACTTGAGTAGTCTTTGTGTTCCAGAGCTGCGCCAGCATCTTTTAGACAGCAAGCTGACAGACCCCATTGAGCTTGCTAAGGAGGCGCACCGCAGGACCAGTACCAGGGTCCACAGAGGAATTGTGGGTACCACAGCCAAAGGTGGGCAGGGTCCCCAGCAGAAGAGTGGGGGGGACAAGGGTAACCAAAAGGAGTTCTCAGAAGGGCCCCAAAATAGTTCCCAGGGAAAGGAATCCCAACCCCCCAACCCTAAACAGCCATGGCCCTCTAAGGGCAGGCGGGACAATAGAGACAGAAGAAATACCCAGGGTCCCCTTACCTGCTATCACTGCAATGAGGTGGGCCACATCGCTCCAAAATGTCCCAAGAAGAAGCCCACACCCACTGGTGCTCCAGCCCCAGGGTTAGCAAGTGTAGCTTTGGGCGGGGATTTGATTTCTAGTGGGGAGGTGGGCTTAGCAGCTATGTCCCTTGTCTCTCTAGGAGACGGAGAGATGGACCCAGAAACCTTACTGCCCTCTAACCCTAAGAAATATGGGCAGAAGGTGACCATCAATGGGAGGGAGGTTGAGGCTCTGAGAGGCACAGGAGCCAGCGTGACATTCGTGAGGTGTCAGTGGGTGTCTGAAGAGCAAATCATCCCTGATGTACTCCGCCCTGTAGTGGCAGCTGACAGCTCAGTGTGCCTCTGCAAGCTGGCGCAGGTTCCCTTTGCATGGGGAGGAGTCTCTGGTCTTTTGGAAGTAGTTGTCAGTGATGCCTTGCCTGTAGACTGCCTGTTAGGTAACGACCTGGAGAGTTCTCCCTGGAAGGATGTAGAACACAGAACTCACTTGTTGATGTTGGGTCTGCCTGCATGGATTTGCGTGACCACGCGTGCTATGGCAGCCAGTAAGGGTGATTCAGCAGAACTGGAGCCTGAAACAGTGGCCCAGAGACCTGCCAGGAGAAGAAGAGGCAGGGGGCACGGGAAACCCGCCCCAGCAGTTCCCACGGTCTAGGAAGGAGCAGAACCTGAGGGGGATGCCCTGGAACCTACAGGGGAACAGGTGGCTGAACTGGGAGACCTACCTGAGCTGACCCATTGGCAGCAAGAAGGTGGTCCCTCCAGGGAAGAGTTCTGCCAGGCGCAGAAGGAATGCCCTGCCCTCATTGGTCTGTGGCAACAGGCTAAAGATCAGGCAGCAGGTGGAGTAGTCAGAGACCACTTTATCTACTGGGAAGATGAACTACTATATAGCGAGCCTAAGTTTGCTGAGCCCGGTGCAGCCCGTGTGCTGGTGGTACCCGAGCGCTTCAGAAACTTCATAATGGGTCTGGCTCATGACGTGCCTCTTGCAGGACATCTGGGGCAAGACAGGACCCTGAACCGGCTTGTCACCCACTTACACTGGCCCCAGATGAGAAAGCACGTTGGTTCCTTTTGCAGATCTTGCCAAACCTGTCAAGCTAGTGGCAAGACTGGAATGAAGTTGAAGGCACCCCTTCAACCCTTCCCAGTGGTGAGCACCCCTTTCGAGAGGGTGGGCATAGACATAGTAGGGCCCCTGGACCCCAAGACAGCCTTAGGCAACAGGTTCATCCTGGTCTTGGTGGACCATGTCACCCGGTACCCGGAAGCAGTCCCTCTCAGGACAATCACAGCACCCGTGGTGGGCCGTGCATTGATGGGGATCTTTTCCCGTGTGGGGTTCCCCAGAGAGGTGGTCTCCGACCGGGGTACCAACTTCATCTCTAGGTACATGAAGTCTCTGTGGGAGGAGTGTGGGGTAACTTATAAGATCACCACTCCTTACCACCCTCAAGGAAATGGGTTGGTTGAAAGGTTTAACCGGACCCTAAAAGGTATGATTATGGGCCTAGCGGTGCCCATGAGACGGAAGTGGGATGTCTTGTTACCATGCCTGTTGTTTGCCTACAGGGAGGTTCCTCAAAAGTCCTTAGGGTTCAGTCCCTTTGAACTCCTGTATGGCCACCCTGTTAGAGGACCTCTCTTATGGTGAAGGAGGGTTGGGAAAAGTCCAGTGGGAAAACCCCCCAGGATGTGTTCAGCTTCGTGCTGACCATCCTCAACCAGACACAACGCTTCAGGAAGCTCGCTCAGGCGAACCTAGAAGCAAGCCAGGAAGAAATGAAACGATGGTAAGACCAGAATACCACTCTGGTCGAATTTTAACCAGGGCAGAAAGTGTGGGTGATGGCGCCAGTGGAGCCTTGTGCGCTCCAAGACAAGTGGACTGGGCCATATGAGGTGGTGGAAAGGAAGAGTGAGGTAACCTGCCTGGTTAACCTGAGGACTCCCAGGCTGCCCCTGAGAGTCTTGCATGTGAACCGCCTCAAACCACACTTTGAGAGGTCTGAAGTAACCATGCTCATGGCTACAGATGCAGGAATGGAAGAGGATAGTGATCCTCTCCCTGACCTCCTGGCAGTTAAGGAGCAAGATGGGTCAGTGAATGGTGTGGTGCTCTCGCCCACCCTGACCCCAGAACAGCAGAGTGACTGTCGCCAAGTGTTGGGTCAGTTCTCATCCCTGTTCTCCCTGACCCCAGGAGTCACCAACTGGTGCGTCCATGATGTGGACACTGGAGACAGTCTGCCTGTGAAACAAAAATTTTACAAGGTAGCTGACAACGTCAGGGCCAGCATCAAGGAAGAGGTTTCCAAGATGTTGGCGCTAGGGGTGATTGAGCCCTCCAGCAGCCCCTGGGCTAGCCCAGTGGTCTTGGTGCTCAAGAAAGCTGCTACGCCCGGTGGCCCAACAGAACTCAGGTTTTGCGTGGACTACCGTGGGCTCAATGCGGTCACGAAGACTGATGCACACCCCATCCCCAGAGCTGATGAGCTCGTGGATCGGTTGGGAGCTGCCCAGTACCTCACTACATTCGATTTGACTTCTGGGTACTGACAGATTGCCTTAACTGATGGGGCCAAAGAGAGGTCAGCATTTTCAACACCAGAGGGGCACTTACAGTTCCAAGTCATGCCCTTTGGGTTGAAGAATGCCCCTGCCACGTTCCAGAGACTGGTTAACCAGGTACTGTCCGGGCTGGAGGAATTCAGCGCCGCATACCTGGATGACATTGCGGTGTTCAGCTCCATGTGGGAGGAACACTTGCAACACCTCTGTGAAGTGTTGAAGGCTCTACAAAGGGCAGGCCTCACTATCAAGGCCAGCAAGTGCCAGATAGGGCAGGGATCTGTGGTTTATTTGGGACACCAGGTGGGGAGCAGCCAGGTGGCGCCCCTACAGGCGAAGATTGATACCATTCTGGCTTGGGAGCCCCCAAGACCCAGACAGAGGTGAGAGCCTTTTTAGGGCTCACCGGGTATTAAAGACGGTTTGTCAAGGGATATGACACGGTCCATTGTCGCCCCCTTGACAGAACTCACTTCTAAGAAGTTGCCCAAAAGAGTGGATTGGACTGAAGCCTGCCAAACTGCTTTTGATGCCCTAAAAACTGCCATGTGCACAGCACCGGTGCTCAAGGCACCCGGCTTTTCCAGTGAGTTCATAGTGCAGACAGACACTTCAGAGCATGGTGTGAGAGCAGTACTCTCACAAATCACTGAGGAGGGAGGAGACCAGCCGGTAGCTTTCATTAGTAGGTGGCTACTCCCCAGGGAACAGAAGTGGAGTGCGATTGAGAGAGAGGCATTTGCTGTGGTCTGGGCTCTGAAGAAGCTGAGGCCCTACCTGTTTGGGACTCACTTCCATGTGCAGACCGACCACAGGCCCCTCAGGTGGTTAATGCAGATGAGGGGTGAGAACCCAGAACTGTTGAGGTGGTCCATCTCCCTACAGGGAATGGACTTTACGGTGGAACACCGCCCTGGTACAGAACACGCCAACGCTGATGGTCTGTCCAGGTTTTTCCGCCTTAGTGAAGAGAACTCCCAAGAAGGTGGGTAGTTCTCCCCACTTTCAGCTGGAGGGGACACGTGTTAGACCTGGCATCTTTGGTGTGGTTTCCCCCTATCTTTTTGCCTCTACCTCCTGTATTTTTGATGCTGTACTGGATTTCGTTTTTGCTGGTTTAGATGCTTTGGACACTCTGCCACTGCTGATCAGTGCCAGAGTGTAAGTGCTCCCTATGTAAATTGCTATTCTGATTGGATATTCATGTTTGGCATATTTGTGTCACCATGAAGTCCCTAGTAAAGTGCACAGGGTGTGCCAGGGCTGGTGATGACAAATGCTACTAGTGGGCCTGCAGCACTGATTGTGCCACCCACAGGAGTAGCCCTAAAATGGTGTCTCAGGCCTGCCACTGCAGTGCCTATGGGCAGTTTAGAAACTGCCATGTCCTCCTGGTCAGTGTCCCCACTGACCAGGCCTAACCCTTCCCTTTTCGTGTACATCTGTCACCCCTATGGAAGGCGCAAGGTACCCCCCTGGGCAGGGTGCAGTATATGTGCAGTATATATGAGCATGAACTAGTGCAGGTGACATGCTCTGGTAATGAATTACAGCCATTTTCGTTTTTCACTATTGTAAGGCTATCTTGTTCCATTGGTTAACATGGGGGATGCTGGCTACAGTGGCTTCCAGCATTTCTTCCCATAGGAACAAGATAGGACACAAGTATCTAGTATCCCTGAACTCAGAATTTAATAACACATCTTTTAGGAAAGGTTGTTTTTAAATCCTGTGTTTGAGAACAGCACTTTTGGAAAGTTGCTGTTCTCTTGTCTGACCTTTCTGTGTGCCTTGGCCTGTTTGTATATTGACTGTCTGGTTTGTGAGTGACAGGGGCTGGGGATTCCCCAGGAGGCTGGCTGAGTCAGCCCTAGGCTGAATGACTGCATTGCAACCTGAGTGGTGGGAGGAGTTAGCACCTGGGCCTGAATAGGGCTGTGCCTGCCGGCCACAATGCTGGCTCCACCTCCTGCTGGGCGGCTGACGACCCTGCCCCTCACTCTGAAAGGGAAAAAGCAGCCAGCAAAACAAAGTACTCCGGATCCACCCAGAACTGGTTCAGACCGGGCTCAGGGCCCACGTGCACTAAGAGAACAAAGACTTTAGGGGTATAAGTACAGGACCCCTGACAACAGAAAATTAGATCATTCTGGAATCAAGAAGGAACCTCTGCCAAGGAGAAAGCTGAATCTGAAGAAGGAAGACTGTCCTGCTGTTGCTCTGCTGGACTGACCTGTTGCTTTGCTGCCAAGGAGAGGGGAAGGACTTTGCTGTGTGCTGTGTCCCCTGTCTTGAAGGAATCTCCAAGGGCCTGAGAAGAGCTGGCTCCCTGTTCTGAAGTCCCAGGAACAAAAGGACTTCACCCCCCAGCTTCCCTGAACTCTGCTGAGAGAGTTCTGTCCTTCCTAGAGTGCTTGATCCAGTGGTGGGGACTCTGGAAGTTGTACCTGTGCTGGGAAGCTTGAAACTAAGCTTGAGAGACTTTTGAAATTGAAAAGTGGCGCATCGCTCACTTGCGGAGCGCATCCCCGGCAGTGCAAGAAGTTTCCCGCCGCTACGAAGGTCGAGACCGTCGCAGCGCCTGACGCCGCTGCCAGAGCCGTCGCATCCTTCGTTTGCGGGACGCACCAGACCGGTGCGGGAAAGTCGAAAATCGCTGCGAGTGTCGTCGCAGAGCCTGTCGTCGCTGGGTGAGATCACTGCACTGCTTGCTTACGGACCGCATCACGTCCCTGAGAGCATCGTCGCAGAACCATTGCATCGAGGACCTGCGAGAGAGAGGATCACCGCTGGACTGCGCATCGTCGCCCCGGAGATCGTCGCAGCCCCTACGAGATCATCACATCGTGCCTTTGCGAGACCAAATTTCCTACGGAACCTATGCACCGGAATCCATACAAGTGGCCTTCCTCCCCATACAGAGCGGATTCGTCACAACACGCCCGCTGCTGCAGCGGGGCAGTCGCATCGCCTCCCCAGGGTCTCAGGAGCAACGCATCGCTTGTTTTCCACCGCACCAGCTTCTGCGTTTGGAACTTTGTTGCATCTAAAAGGTACTGTGAGTAAACGCGACGCAACTGTGAACTTTTCAGGCATCTGTGGATTATTTTATCGCAACTTAAAGAACTTTGATTAAAACCTTAACAACTCTTTTAAAACCATATTCTTGAACTGTGTATGTTGGTTTTTTGTCGTTTTGGTCTTGTGTAGTTTAGAATAAATATCTTTATTTTCCTAAACTGTTGTGGAATCAGTTTGTGGTGTTTTCACTGTGTTACTGTGAGTGTTGGTACAAATACTTTACGCATTGCCTCTGGTTAGCCTAGACTGCTCGTGCCAAGCTACCTAGAGGGTGAGCAGGGGTTATCTCAGAGGGTTATCTCCTTGCCCTGACTAGAAGTAAGGTTCCCTATTTGGACAGTGGTACCTACCTCTGCCAACTAGAGACCCCCAGTTCTAGCAGGTAGTTTTAAGGGGTGATGAGGGTTCTAGGTTGTTTTAAGGGGTGGGGGTGTTTTGGGGTAGTTTCAGGGGAGGGGGTTCTGGGTCGTTTTCATGGTTGATGGGGGTTTGGGGTAGTTTTCAGGGGGTTTTGGGGTAGTTTTAAGGGGTGGAGGGGGTTCGAGTAGTTTTCAGGGGTAGGGGGTTCGTTGTAGTTTTCAGGGGTGGGGGTTTCGTTGTACTTTTCAGGGGGGCAGGTTTTTTTGTGTTGTTTTTAGGGAGGAGGATGGGTCGTTTTTAGGGATTAGGGAACGGCGGGGTAATTTTTAGGACTCATTGAGGTCAGGTAAACTTTTAGCACTTAGAGGAGGGAGGGGTAGTATTTAGGACAGGGTTTTAGGCATTAGGGCATGGGGACGACAGAACGTGGGGGTTGGGAGGGGGTAGGGGTATTTGCACTCCAGGGCGGGAGGGGGGGAGTTTGTACCTTAAGGCGGAGGGAAGAGGGGTGCTAACCTTAGCACGCATACCCCTTTACCATGCATGCATTTACCACGAAAATTTGTGGTAAAGGCATGCGTGGTAAAGCAATGCGTGGTTAAGACGCGGTGGTTATACAGACCGTGTTGTTTATGTATGCGGGGTTGAGGAACTCGTCGTTCCATAAAACAACCCTCTGACAGAACTAGTTAAGCAGTATAAACCCTCCCACAACCTGAGATCTAGTGAGGAAAACACTGTAACATTGGTCAAGAGATGAAAGATTTTCAGTAGGGGCCCCTTCCATTTGGAAAGCTTCACCAGACAAAATGTGGCTGGATCAGGATCTTGGGACCTTCCATGGAATGCTGAAAGCCTGGGTATTTAATTAGGCGTATGACATTAAGTAACATCAAGTTAGGCTCTCAGTCGATCCAGTATTATGTTATAAGCGCCAAGAAACCATTGGTGAACACGCACTCTACAAGTATTAATAATAAGAATAGTATTAATAAACACAGTGTTTATGATCATGCAAAGGTGAGGTGTCCAGGATGGTGCTGTGAATCAGCAATCATAATATTTCTATTAAAAACACAATGTCCTTGATTCAAGCCATTACAAGAAACTAACCTTGCCCAAAATCAGGGAAGACTGCTTCATAGCACTGCCAAGCAGCGCTGATGCACCCTGATATCTCATCTGCTCATGGCACTGTAGACAAATCTTTCTTGATTAAAGTCAATAAGAGAGAAAGTATTCACATGCACTGCCCTTGAATGTACCCAGTCTTTACCCCAGAATAGCAGTCAACATACCAGGTGCGGTTTTGAGCCATGCAAGGCAAGGAGTTATAAAATGTACTACTCGGGCCCTCAACCTTCTTGCTATTGCTTAACATCAAGATGTGGCTGCTACCACAAATTACAGTACAGCAGCTGTTTACATTCAAAATGTTCACAATCAACACACTGATCCACCACTCAAGAAGTCGAGTTAACAACCAAAGTGTTTGCCTGTGTCTACCTCTGGTTCAAAGAAAGCCTTCTCTGCTTGATTGTGTCTTAAAAATGGAATCTGGGTACTCCGTACACTGGAAAAACGCCATTAAGATAGAAAACCAAGATGTGACTTACAAGGAAGCACTCAGTTATTGAGCCCCTGATCATAAACGTCATCAAGGATATTGATAGAACTCTCTTGTTCAGGGTCCTACTACTCCTACAAATCCATACCTCACAATAACACAGAGAAAAGTGAGTGCATTATCACAGTCTTTCTGAATTTGAACCTGAAAAAAACAAGACTGCTGACCAGACATCATTAAATTCCAACAGCACAAGGCTGAATGGAGAAAAGGGAGTGGATACTTGCATAAAACAGCCCAATTGGTACCAAATTGGAACCTAGCTTAAGCAACATGAACAATAAATATATCAGCCAAAGTTCAGTTAATAAAAGCACATGGGACGATCCATTGAAGTACAAAGCTCAGGAGACCCTCCCAAGCCTGTCATAGCATTCAGAATGCTCCTGGAACCCAAATTGTTGAATAAAGACTTTACAAAAAGGACATTTGATATTAGACCAAACAATCCGTGACTCATGGAGTACTTATTGTTTCATCAAGTACTGCCCTCATAGTGCCTACCATCCTATGTTGAGTCAGTAGCACAGTCCATACTTCTCAAAAGCACTGTCAGGATGACTCCTATTGATAAGTAAGGCAGAGACAAAACCCCACATCCTTCCTTCTCCAGATCTGAACTGAAGATGCAATGCACAGATAAGGGAAATAAAAGTATCAATTGAAGTAATACGTATGGGAGATCCACCTTTGTTCCACGTAGAATTTTCACTTTTTATGTATTTGAAATTAGCCTTTGGACATTCCTCTATTGACTACCAACCCATCTCCGGGTATGTATTTAACTTTCTTCCCTTCAGTCTCATCCAACAGTGGCTAACTAGGCTGGTAATCTGTTATTGTACAAGAGCAAGCTAACTTTTTTTGTCTGGCTATGGTGAAATTCAGTGCAGGTTAAGAGCTAAACATGTATAAATTCAACATTTTCCCATTATATAGCACAGATTATGACATTTCAGTTGAGAATACCAGCTCTAAGTGGCCGTGATCTGACATAGGTACTTTTGCAAAGTATTTACACAGGGATACGTGTATACGTGTTAAATTTACAGATGGAAAAATCCTTTACATTTTGAAAAATGTGGAATTCCATAACACCTTCTGGGAAACTACAATCGTTATAGTGTCCCTAGGCTAGGGTAGTGTTGGAATTCTTTATGACATTTTAAAGCATATATTTAATTTTAAAATTTTTATTAAATGGTATGTTGTCCTCAGATCATGTCTCACTGAGGAATCTCTTTAATTAAAGTAATGGATTAAGTAATGAATTGTGAAATTGTTTGTTTTTCAAAACAGAGGAAAACAAGATGGCATCTTTCAACTCTGTTTTAAAGAAAAAATATGTAAAGGCAAATTACAACAGAGCTGACTAATATAGTTTAATCATAAACATTGTTACTGCACCTCAGATTTTGTGTGTGTATATGCATTTAACCTTTGTATTCTTTTTTGTTTCCCTTTTAGTATTTCTCTTCTACTTTATTTTGCCTTTCACTTTCACTCTGGCATTTATCGTATTTTATTATGCTATACATTCTAACGGGAATAGCTTTACCGTGAAGTTACAGTGGGTATTTCAGAGAGCTGATAAAGTGTTCCATTCTTTGCAGATACAGAACTCAATGGGTCAGCACCGGAAATAGGAGAAACCCCTCCACCTCTGCCGATCAAAGGCATCGCGCCAGATTATGGAAATGTTTTTGAAACTCAAGAAATTACTACTCCTACAACACCACCGCCAACACCTCCAAGGGTACGCTTTGTTTCTTTTACTTTGTCTAGATCTGACTTCTCATTCTGGGTTGAAAATCACTATAATACACGTGCAGAAGGCATAAATTCACATGATTGTCTTTCCTGGAATTTGGTGCAAGAATACAGTGGGGCCGGGGACTCAGTATGCTGGCACCATAGTCTGGAAATTACAAGCTTTGTTTCTGGAATGTGTGCTATCCACTTTGACCCATGAATAGGGATCGCATTTCGCTGGTTTTCCCTGGTTGCAGAGAACAATCTGCTTACATTTTCTGCCTGCTCATAGCAGGTGAAAGAAGTCAGTGGGAGGGCTGGAGTGGGTCTGGGGTGGCAGGCGAAAGTCTTGGTGGAGTTGGGTATGGCATGGGCAACATAATCTCCTCTGCCTGTGACGTGCTGTGAGTGAGGGAGGGTGAATGAGCTGTTGCTTGCAGCCCGCCTATGATAGTACCTGGGGCTGTCTAGCTTTTGGGAGTAGGTGGATGTCATGGGGTGTCAGGAATCTTGGGCCTGATGGAGAAGAGCATTATATGCTACGCCATGGTGGCAAGGGAGTTAGGTGGGATTGGGCTCTGCCCCAGTCCACTACCCCTGCCCAAGTAGTGGTTTAATCATCTGCACACCCAGGAAACTAGACATAGTGTTTTAGGGCCTGAAATTATTGGGTCCTGAGTTTGAGAACCCCCGGTAATATAACACCATGACACCAGGTCATTAAAAATGGCGTGTGGCAAAATTCCACCCCATGTTCCTATTCTTGGGGAAATACCACCACGTTTAACAGGAGCCCGTGAAGTAGTTGATCACAAGCTCCACTTTTACTCCCTCACCATTAGCAATTTACTTCATTATAAGTGCACACTGACACCAATATGTAGTGTGCCATAGTTTTATGTATTAGCACCTTTCCCCCAGGCTTATAAGGGCACTCTTTAAGGGTGACTTATGAGAATGTTAAAAAAAATAGGCTATTTCTTGCTGTGCCAACTACAGTGGTCTTACAGGAAGTCAAATGGTACAAACCTGAATAGCTAAGAATACTGAGGTTTATTTGGATCTTTATGCTTACAACAGTTACAGAGTGGCATTCAGATTTGTTCCCTTCCAGCCTTCCTACATACTTACTTGTTACCCATTTCAGTATCTGTCTCACAAGAAATGGGATATAATCCCCATCACCCCTAAGCTTTCTACCAGTGATATAGCATTTATAGCAAATCCACTTTTTCTACATGGTCATTCCAATTTTTTCAAAAATGTCACTCTCTCTTTTTGTCTGGTTTTAAGGCTGTGCGACAGTGTGTGCTCTCTGACTGCAAAATGGCATTGGTAAAATAGTTTTTATCCAATTTGTCTTTTTTTACTTTCCTGTAAGACCACTGAAGATAGCACAGAAAATTAATCTGTTATGGAAGGTTAATGTGGTATGTGGGTCATAACACTCTCTAGTAAACAAAAGTGAAACCATTCCTTTCAGAAACCTTTTTAGAACTGTAGTTCAAGTCCTTGTATTCTTTAATCTGGATAGTGGCAATCCCCTTCTCACCAGTCTTATAGACTCCACGGCGGCCACCCTTAAAGATATCCTTCACACCTCAAGGGCTTGAAGAAATATGACCACATATCCCCACCATTGTGGAAGTTTGACTTCCCTTGCTCACACCATTTTCAAAACTAGATGCATCTTCATCAAAACTATGATTACCAGCACTGCTGCCTATCTGGCTAACAAGATGTATAGTGCCTATTGGAATACCTGTAGCCACATAGGTGGCAAAAATATATGTTTGCCAATGGCGCCACCATGCTCTGATTGGACAGCAGTTCAAATGCATTGAAGTGACACATTGCAGGTAAGAATACTTTCTGGAAAATATTAGCATTCTTACCTGTTTAATTCCGAAAACTGTTAACGCTTGTACTGCTATTTGATCAATTTGGACTTAGCCTGTACACTTTCATTGGGGCCTTCAGATCTTACTATGCAGATGTATAGTGTCACCATGTTTACAATGTGTTTTTCATTGAACTGATCTTGTAATCGTTTAGGATCCATTGTGCCCATTCCAAAGCTCTCAGTGATCCCTAAATAGCCCATGTTCTTTCTCCTGTGCTTCGTCTTTATTATTCTGATTTTGGATCGCACTTGCCATAATGACTTGCATATTTGCTTCAGCAGTCTTGGTCACAGACGTCATTTGTTCCTATTAAATGGGAATTTTCAGCATTGGTGTAGGATGGGCAGATTCGTATCAGTTTTAATTGCTGCCAAGTAAAAGATATGTATATGTATTGAATTGAAAAGGAAATTGTATAGTGAGTGGTTATCCTGAATAGCTATCATGTATATGGCCTCCTTATACCATAGTATAAGTTCTCTAATATCTCAGCACGTTAATTGAACACCTCGGTTTTTTGATTTTCAGAGTTTTCAGGCCTTCTAATCTCATGCTGGTTTCTGTTTAAGATTTCAAACTTCCCTCTCGTATCCTTTTAAATTGGACTTAAAACAACTTCCATCTCATCCATTTCACTCTAGTGCTCCTGTCTAAATCAGCACCACACCTCCAAGCCCTGTTGATGCTGCATGATGTTTAGTTTGCAGCATCATTCTCATCCTTCCCTTTTGCAGCTCCCCGGCATTTAGATTTAACACAACCTCCAGAGAGGATATTGCGTGCTCCCCATTTACACTGTGAACACCACTGGGTATTTTTGCTGTGATAAGGTAGCCACTATCTATTAGTTTTGACTGGATCCTGCTCTTCTTGTAGTGGTTTTGCGTTCCCACCTGCTGACAGTGCAGTGCCTCTTTCCCACATTTCTCACATACTCTTCCCTTGGGTACCACTATCCAGAGCTGATCACTGTGCCATAATATTGCAGATCCTGTTTTTCTTATGGAAGCTAATATGAAATTAGAGGTGCACTGCTTTCTCAAGTTCATTCAGACCACTAAGGCCCAGAAATTTCCTCTCATCCATTCTTCAAATACTGATACCGTTATACGCCCGGACAGAAGATCTGAAAGACATTCAAACAACTTAAAAAGTTGGAAAGAATTCCAAAAACGCAATACCCTTCCTGGTCTGTCTTTTTATCACCCTTCTCTGTCTTACCACCATGCAGGCACCAGTTCTAGATTTTTCTCTGTAGTACTTAGCCAGTATACATCATTAAAAGGCGATGGATGGCCGAGGAAGCACAACAATTTGCTATTAAGATGCCATTTCGTCCCTATATCCAGGGCTCTAGCAATAGCATCCATCTGCCAACATCCACGCACCATCCACTTGAGTTCCCATGACCTGGTGTTCACCTTTCCTCAGCTTAAGCCTTGTATGCTACAATCCTGAGGTCCACCCACACACTACAACTGCACTCTCTTCCCTCATCTGTCTATCACTAGGGTTTCTGTGGTGTGCAGCACCCAGGCAAAATCTCCAACAGCCCCCATACCATCCCATGCCAGTCTACACTTATGCTCAGGTGTCATAAACATTAAATTCTAAATAAATCATTAATTAAAACGACCAAGATAGCTATCATACTGTCTTAAATCTCCCTTAAATATGTAATCGGTGAGAAACATGAACAGCCCATAGTGTGTCTGGTCTGGTGAATACAATAGCTAGATAACATCTATTGTGCCACTCACGGAAACTGGTATGGTTCTCATTGCCTGGGTAGTCAATCATTGAAAAACAGAGTTATTAATATATTTTTGCTTTGCCATTTTTTAAAATGTGATCCTTAATAAATAATTTAAACGGCACATATGTTTGCACAGTGTGACTCGTGATCAGGTGTATCCCACCTCCACAAATTAATCGCCCTATTAAGAATAATCTATTAACTTTACCATGATTACTTCCTTAATTAGGATTGAGTTGCTTTTCCTTTTCTTTCACTTCCTTCTCACCGCTACATCTGTAGTTAACGTAATTTAAGCGGAAGAGTTACATTGGCATGTTGTGTGCAATCATCAAGGGAAGGCTAGTTCAATTCACGGCCTCTAAACCAGTGCTCTGTGCAAACTAAATATAACCGTTTCATATGTGAAACTGAAAGAACAGATTGCCGTGATGGTGCAGATGTTCTTTTACATAAGGTTCCGTCTCCCCCGAGGTACGTGCGCGTCACGGAGCGGCTCAGGTTGCTTCTAATGTGTTCTGGCAGACTTCTGTCAGAAAGCAAAGCAGTCACCAGAAAGACTCGTCCGCCAGCACTAACGTGTGCGCAAGCACGAGCTAATTCTTTTTATGTGTGCAGATTCATATAGGGCGAACTCGACCCGAAGGTATCGGAGCGCTTTATGTGAGCACCAGTTACACAAGGGGAGATAGGCACGGGGAGATTAAGTGATTTGCCCTGAATCACGGGATGCTCAGCCGAGGCTCGATCCTGGTCCCCCAGCTCCAAAGTCGGCAACTTTAGCCATGAGTTTACTTTCTGCCCTGGAAGTAATACTTGATTGCTACCACAAACAAACAATACCATTTTGATCATCTCACCATGTGGGTTGCCAGCTCTGGCTTCTGATTTCAACCTCTTTTTATGTGTTTTTCAGCCAAGTGGCATCAAAGGAGCTAGTGAAGGGGACAAAACATGCTGTCTGTACAAGTAATAATTCGAATTATTATTGCACTTTTACTATCTGTGGACAATAGTTAGCATTAGCGCATTTTGCTTTGGAGTCCGGTCTTACAGCAGTTCTAAATGTTTTTACATCCACTACGAGTGCAAATCCACATTTTTTAATTACTTTTATGAGTTTGCACTCGCAAATCATGTCACCGTCTGTATTACTGAGGTGTCTAAGTACTTTTGTAAATCAGACTCGTAAAAAAAAATAAGGAAGGGGAACAAATAACGGAGGACAAATGAAGAGGAAACTCTTGTAAAGAAGGCTTTCTCAAATAAACTGGTATCTTGAAGGAACCCTTCACAATAAAAAAACAAGATATGAACGGGCCTGCTGGCAATTCATTTGAAAGAAGTAACGGATCAACTTTATTTTAAATGTACATCGGAAATGTGTGAAATAGGTTCATGAAAGGGTAAATTAATGGACTTTGACCATAAAAATAATAGTAAAACAATGGAACATTTGATTTTTTAGGTCTCGGACTAGCGTCCCACGCAGTGGACGGAGTCCGAGATTTTATGTTTTGGCAGTATGGGGGCTTGAACCCGCCTCTCTTCTCCATTGGCTGGCCTCGTAAATGCTGGCCAGCCATTGGAGGAGAGGGGCATCACTCAGTTCAAGCCCCGCCTTTTTGCGATTCAGGGGCGTTTTTTAAAAAGTTTTTAAGCCGTGATGTCATCCGTCACTCAACTGCTAAAAACACGCCCCCGAATTGAGAAACAGTCGGAGATTGCGGCAGCCATTTCAGGCCGACTGCCTCCGGAAGAAGTCATCCTCAGGTGAGTGCTTGTTTTAAATTTGGGATTCGCAAAGGCAGCCGCATGTTTATTTTTGCATCCCGCTAAAGTGAAAGCGCAATGCAAATATAAACAAGCAGCTGCCTTTTTTGATTGTATTAAGCAGTGTGAGGGTTTCCGCGTGTGTAGCTAGGCGAGCATCCATGCCTCTACTACACATGCCTTTACAACAAATTTCATTGTAAAGGCATGATTGGCTAAGGTAAATGCGTGGTAAAGGTTACCCCCCAGCTCCCACCTGAGTCCTAAAACCTACCCCGATCCCAGCCCTAAAAACACCTCAGCCCCCTCCCTGAGCCATAAAACTGGCCTCCAACCCTAAAAACTACACAACCCCCTGCCCTGAGTCCTAAAACCCCGCCCCCAGCCCTAAAACTACCCCAACCCTGGCCAAAGAAGTACTCCGCAAGCTGCAGGAAGGAAGGAAGCAGGAAGTCTGGGCAGGAAGTCTCCAACACCTCTCACCCCACCCCCCCCGCCCATTTGCTGCAAGTCTATAGCACTGGCTTCTTTTACTACGCATATGCCTTTACCACTGTTGCAATGGAAATTGTTGTAAAGGCATGAGTGGTAAAGGAATATGCGTTGTACAGGCATAAGCGTGGTCAAGGCATGCTTGGTAATACTTGTGCTCTTGGGGCACGTGTGGTTTAGACCATGTTGTTAATGCCATTTCCCTCTGAGTACCCATTGGTCAGTAACTGAGTTCAGTACCCTGGCATTTATGCATAAAGTCATATATCGTCAGGCGCCCCAGGATAAAAAACGACAACACGTCCTGAATTTTTAGGTCTTGTTTTAGCCAACGCACATGCGTTGTCTGCGAGACATATGTAAAGGGGCTTTAAAAAATGCTCTCAAGCAGGCGGATTGCCTACAGTGCATGTGTGCAGGCGCGTGCACATCGCATACCATTTGGCTGCCTTTGAGACTTCAAAGGAATCCGGTCCCCCGCCCCCCGCCGTTTCTGGCTTTGCTCGCTGAAGACTGTCATGCCCAAGATCACACCGACTGTCCTTCAGACCTTGCTTCCCCCGTTTTGGCTACGTGAAAACCAATGTTTATATTGGGCGTCCTGGTTCGTACATTCCCAAAATATTGGAGCGCTGTTGCAGTAAACACTTGAAAAAAGCTTCGGTTTGGACTCTTTGATAACAAAGCCCACCCTTTACTACATTTTCCAGCACACCTGTGTGCTTTCTGTGAAAGAGTTGTAAATAAAATGTGTTGATCATATCACGGGTACAGCTGTGCTCCTTGCATTCCGCCACTCCCTTTTAGCCCATCCCTTTCAGCAGCAGCTGGCAGGCACCGTAAGGGGCAGAGCGGTGCACACCTTTAAACTTTGTTTATTCACTCTCTCTTACCTAACACAGCCGAGCACATCACACTCAGGTCTGACACCACATCACACACAGCAGAGCACATCACACTCATGCCTGACACCACATCACACACAGCAGAGCACATCATACTCAGGTCTGACAGCACAGCAGAGCACATCACACTCATGCCTGACACCATATTACACACAGCAGAGCACATCTCGCTCATCCCTGATACCACATCACACACACCAGAGCACACCACGCTCCTGCCTTACACCACATCACACACAGCAGAGCACACCACTCTCAGGCCTGACACCACATCACAAACAACAGAGCACATCACGCTCAGGCCTTACACAATGTCACACACAGCAGAGCACATCATGCTCATGCCTGACACCACATCACGCTCAGGCCTGACCCCACACCACACACAGCAGAGCACATCACGCTCATGCCTGACACCACATCACACACAGCAGAGTACATCACGCTCATGCCTGACACCACATCACACACAGCAGAGCACGCTCAGGCCTGACACCACATCACACACAGCAGAGCACATCACGCTCATGCCTGTCACACATCACACACAGCAAAGCACATCATGCTGAGGCCTGACACCGCATCACACACAGCAGAGCACATCACGCTCATGCCTGACACCCCATCACACACAGCAGAGCACATCACGCTCAGGCCTGACACCACATCACACACAGCAGAGCACATCACGCTCAGGTCTGACACCCCATCACACACAGCAGAGCACATCACGCTCAGGCTTGACACCACATCACACACAGCAGAGCACATCACACTCATGCCTGACACCACATCACACACAGCAAAGCACATCACGCTCAGGCCTGACACCACATCACACACAGCAGAGCACACCACGCTCAGGCCTGACACCACATCACACACAGCACAGCACATCACGCTCAGGCCTGACACCACATCACACACAGCAGAGCACATCATGCTCAGGCCTGACACCACATCACACACAACAGAGCACATCACTCTCAGGTCTGACACCACAACACACCTCACTCTATCTATCGCACCACCACAGCATCACTCAGCACCACCATGGCATCACTCAGGGGCACCACAACCTCACTATGCACTACCATAGCATCACTGAACGCCACAGCATCACTCGTCGCCACCACAACATCACTCGTCGCCACCACAACATCACTCATCGCCACCACAACATCACTCAACGCCACCACAGCATCAATCTGTGCAACCATTCAACAACAACTGGTTCAAATATGTTCTCTAAATGTTTCAAGCTTTATTACAAATGTCACAAAAAGATGTTAATATTTCACTTCTGTTCTTGGATTTTCCTCACAATAAAATACACTGAACATAATCTTCACAAACGTTATTTACAAAAGTTTAAGCTATTGCCATTATAAATTACAATAACTTTTATTTAAGTATTAATTATTAAAAAAAAATTGAAAGCCATTGTTATTTGTAATATCAATACATCTAAGTCACGTAAATACAACACATTGCATTACTAATGCTATATGTGTCACAGTTGCGAAAGTTAAAAGTATTAGCATTGTAAATGACAAAGCTATTAATTTCACTATTTTCAAAACCAACACATAAATACAACATTATTCATTTACAATACCAATAGCTCAAACTCCTAATGCGAGACCTATTGCATTGCAAATGCTTGTTTTATCATGTGGTTTAAAGTTCTGGACCAAGGTTTCTGTTTCACTTTAGAAAGAAGGTTAAAATGTTCATATTTTTAACACGCAAGACATCTAAAAATGTTTAATAAAGTGCTCAGATTTTTCTTGTGGTTTGCTAGCTCTATAAAAATATAATTTTGTGAGTTCATGTCATGTGAGACTTTTGGGGGGCATAGTCTGAACCTTCATTAACAGAAGGGGAAACACACTCACAACCTCTAAGCACACAACACTGTTAAAAAAAAATCACAGTACTCGAGTCTGCGCCCAGATTCTTAAGATACCATTTGCGCCATCTGTGATTTTGCATTTTAAATGTAATG
The DNA here is from genome assembly GCF_964263255.1 of Lissotriton vulgaris. Lineage (NCBI taxonomy): Eukaryota > Metazoa > Chordata > Amphibia > Caudata > Salamandridae > Lissotriton > Lissotriton vulgaris. The sequence continues at coordinate 973,339,947 of NC_141693.1, read as the reverse complement.
CGGTTTGCTACATCAAAGAACATATCCAAGAAACACTTCAAATAATGAAGAGATGTATTTCCCCTTCTTGACTAGGTGCTTTCCGAAACATGCTTTTCTATGTTTCAAACGTTGCTTTGGAAAAAGCACGCCATAAAAATGTGAAATAATTAAATATTCTGTTTCCCCTTTTTTGACATGATGTGGATTAGCAGGATGTTAAAAGCTAAACTCCTAACGTCCTAAAATGTAAATTGCAGATCAGCATTATTATTAAACCGCCCCTGTCCATTATTTCGTTGTTTGCTAAATTACCTTTCTCAAAAGAGCACTTACGGATTTTTTCACCCTGTCAGTGGGATTTCAAGTTTTTCATTGCACTTCCACCGTTTGACGGTTATTTTAGTCACTAATAATATGCACATTACTGGACACTTAATGGCAGGCACCATCTGTTCTGTAATCTTTCACTTGCCATTTTATTCAATAAATACTCACCTGCGGAATTATTCTCGCAATTATAAGACTCTCAAGCTGTTTAGTGAAGTTTTTCTAAAATTGTAAAATGCTGAATTTTGCTTAGTTTTGCACAGTGTTGACAAAGCTCGTGCCATTTTGATTGATGCACTTTTGTCTTCAGTAGAGGGGAAAGACAGACTGGACCTTATGCCGCCTAAGGGCACGGGTGCTGTAACGGGTGCTGTAGACACACAAAAAGCAGCGTGTGTTTTCATTCCTAAGGCAATGTGGAGTAGGAATCCACTATGACGTTTCTACCGAATGGGGGGTCTTGGGCATATGGTAATTGTTGGGATCTACTGTGCTCCCTCCTGTGCAAAACATTAATATTTCCTAACGTTGTTCTTATATTAACAGGCCTTGCCCTCCAACGTCCAAGGCAGTTCAAAGAAGGTGCCATCTTATCCTTAAGATTAGTTGTACAATCGATCTGTGGTGGAAACCTTGTGGTGCTCTTTTAAATCGAGTCACAACACTTACTCTTTGTTATGCTGTGAAATACAAGTTGCCCTAGTAGACTAATGAATACCTCATCCGGATTCATGCATCTATAGGGCGCGCACATCTCCTAGTATAGTTGCAACGTCTGTTCACTGCTTGTCACTGTACCACAAATGTTTGCAAAATATCTGCGGACATTCTTTGCACATGATTCTATAACATTCATGTCACATCGCTAAATTGACGTGTTTTTCCCCTATTTGTCTGTGTTTTTCACTTCAGCTAGCAACTTCTGTTCTGCCTCTGATAGCGCTTTAGCGTTTTACTGCTTCCTGCTTCGGCGCTCCTGCTTCTCCTTAGCCCCGCCCCTCAACCCCACTCCCGCCTCCAGCTTTACAACCCGCCACCTCCCCTACATAATGGAGACCGCTGCGCGGTCGCTCGCTGGCGCGCCTAAGGCAAGCCCATCTGCGCCCGACATCGACCAGCGGCAGGAACCCTGGTTCTCCTGGACCTCACCGCTACAACTCTGCCAGCCTCCGTGGGCTCAAACCCAGGCGCCTCACCGACTGCGCACGAGCCGCACCCAACAACACCCAGGGATAGTTCTCATGCAAACACTGCCGTAGATCCTTCACCTGTGACACAACGGCAATTACCACTGAAGAACCTCCTACGGGACAACCCACAGAAACCTCACCTGCATCCTCCTCAACGCGCCCTCCCTCCACCGACACGCTGTTGAAATCTGGGACCTGATCGACACCCTCGCGCCCGACGTTGCATTCGTCACGGAAACCTGGACCAACGCCACCTCCGACCGACATCGCCACAGCCATCCCTGATGGCTACAAGATCCAGAGAAAGGACCGGCCAACCTGCCGTGGTGGGGGAATTGCCATAATTCAGAAGACCTCCAGCGACCCACACTCCAACACGGAACACAACACCTCCACTTCCAGATCCAGACAAGTCCCAAGACCACGCTACGCGGTACACTCATCTACAGACCACCAGGTCCCCGCGCCCAGCCCGCAACTGCCATTGCCGAGCTAGCCGCACCCCACGCCATCACCTCCACTGACTACGTCCTGCTCAGAGACCTGAATTTCCATCTCACGAACAGTCAGGACCCCGACTCCACCGCTCTCCTCAAGAACCTCGCCAACCTAGGACTGAAACAATTCGTCAGCACCCCCAGCCACAGAGCAGGGCACACCCTTGACCCCATCTTCTCAGAAGGATCAAACATCCGCTTCAGCCACACCACCCAACCCTCCTGGACCGACCATCATTGCGTCCATTTCACCTTCAACACCACCACCACGCCAAAACCTAGCCTGCGCCCGCCTCGACGGAACTGAGCAAGGTCACCGCAGAACACCTGAACTCCACCCTCCTCCAACACCCCCCCAAGGCCTCCACTGACACCAACTCCACAGCCAGGTAATTCCACCACTGGGTCGCCTGCTGCACTGACAAGCTGGCACCCATCCGACAGACTGCCAAACAACATTTGCCCAAGGCCGCTTGGTTAACCACCGAATTCCAAAAAGCCAGACGCGCCTGCAGACATCTTGAAAAAACCTGGCGGAACCAGAAGACCACGAAAGCACTAAACGACCACAAGATCACCTTGAAGGACTACCACCAGCGTATAAGGGTCACCAAAATAATTTTCATCAGTGAGAAGGTCAAGACCAACGAATCCAACACAAAGGAGCTGTTCAACATCATCCAGCAGTTCCCAACCCCTCTTGCGCAGCCACCGACATTGCACCATCCCAGGAACTCTGCGACAAACTAAGCTCCTACTTCCACCTAAAGATCAAAGCCCTCTACGACAATTTCAGCGAGCCAACAGACGATAGCACGACACCACCAACCACTGCAGAGAAGCCGACCATCACCTCCTGGGACACCGCGTCCGTTGAGCTCATCACCTCAACCATGAGGAAGACTCACTCAGGAGCCCCAATGGACCCTTGCCCCCCCCCCCACACATCTTCCACAGGGCTGTCTCTGCCATCGATCCCGAACTACGCCACACTATCAACTCCTCCCTCACTTCCGGCACCTGCCCTGATGACTGGAAATGTGCAGAGGTGAAACCCTTCCTCAAAAACCAACGGCCAACCCTACCGACCTGAAGAAATACAGGCCTATCTCTCTCCTCCCCTTCGCAGCGAAAGTTACCGAAAGACTTGTGAACGCCCAGCTTCAGCCTTCATTGAGGAAAACTTCAATCTGATCACCTCCCAATCCGGCTTCCGCAGCAACCACAGCACCAAAACTGCTCTCCCTGCTGCCACCAACGACGATTGCTTGCTGCTTGACCAAAGACACACCGCAGCCCTCATCCTCTTGGACCTCTCCCCCGCCTTCAACACCGTCTCACATCACACACTAGCCGCCAGGCTCCTCAACGCGGGAATACAGGGATCCGCCCTCGAATGGATACGATCCTTCCTCTCTGGCAGAACACAGAGGGTCAGACTTCCCCCCCCCCTCTTTCCTCTCCGACCCCACGGACATAGTCTGCGGAGTACCCCAGGGATCCTCACTAAGCCCAACACTCTTCAACATCTACATGACCCCCATTGCTGCCATCGTCAGACAACATGGGCTCAGCATTGTATCCTACGCTGACGACCCCCAACTCATCCTCTCCCTCATCAAGAACCCAGAAATCACCAGACTCAGCTTCCAGGAAGGTATGAGAAACGTAGCATCCTAGATGAAGGACAGCTGCCTAAAGCTCAACTCCTAGAAGACTGAGGCACTTATCCTCGGACCCTGCACCTCTGCCTGGGGCAACACGTGGTGGTCCTACGCCCTCGGGAGCCCGCCCGCCCGCCCCTACAGACCATGCCCGGAACCTCGGCATAATCCTCGACTCTTCCATCTCCATGAACAGCCAAATCAACGCTGTCTCCTCTGCCAGCTTCAACTGCCTCTGCATCCTCCAGAAGACTTTCAAATGGATCCCCCCTACTACAGAAGTACTTTAACCCACGCACTCATCACCAGCAGACTCGACTATGGCAACGCCCTCTACGCCGGAATCAACAAAGCTCTTCTACGCAAGCTTCAGACCATCCAGAACGCTGCAGCCAGACTCGTCCTGGGACACCATGCCACGGGCACATGACCCAACACCTGCGAGACCTCCACTGGCTCCCCATCGAGAAGAGGGTTACCTACAAACTCCTCACCCATGCCTACAAATCCCTCAACAACATCGGACCCAAATAACTCAAAGACAGACTATGTTTCCACGTACCCAAGAGGAACCTCTGTTTCGCCGACCTCGCCCTGGCTGAGGTCCCCCGCATCCACAGAAGCAGGACGGGTGGGAGGGCTTTCTCCTACATCGCAGCCAAGACCTGAAACACCCTCCCTGTCAAACTAAGACGCTCCTCTACATTGCACACGCTCAGGGAAGTCCTCAAGACCTGGCTTTTTGACTGACCCGGTGCAGCATTTCTCCCCCCCCCCCCCAGTGCCTTGAGACCCTCACGGGTGAGTAGCGCGCTCTATAAACCACTGATTGATTGATTGATTGATCTTGGCAAATATTTGTTTCTGCTGGGCAGTGTTATATTTGATGGACACTTGACAGTTAAGCAGCAATCCATGCTATTGCTTGCCAAATAATTGTATTTGTTGAGGCATACTCATTTCTCTGGGACCGACTTCGCAGAAATTAATTGCATTCTGACTACTACTTCAAGAGACGTGGACCTTCAATGTACTGCACGTAGTGTTGATAGGGGGTGAAACCCTACTCAAGCAGAATCCAGAATCTCTGTCAGGGTAAGAAACAAGCAAACCCCAAAATAACCTCAGCGTAAGTTTCTGGGAGGCTTTACTAAGAGGCAGCGTGTAAAGTATTTATACAGCACTTCAAAAGTAATAAAGTGAAAACACACCACATGAAAAATACCACACCAATTTAGAAAAATAGAGTAAAGTGCATTAAATTATTTGAGAACAAAATAAGAAAAATCAAGTCAGCAGAACTTGAAATATTGAATGTAATGCTTTAAGTAAACACAGCACTTAAAAGCACAAAGCACCAACTGTGGTTATCTTGTCACTCCAGGACAGGGACAGAGTGACAAGTTCAGACAGACCGTGATGGAGCATGAGCAAGTTACGCCCACTGAAAGCAAGTACCTTAAAGCTGCTTTGCGGGGTGTTGAAAAATACTGCATCGAGGAGGTGTTCCACAGTGGCAGTGCTGAGGGATTGAGATGCGGAGGTCTGCGTCGTCATCGAAGAGGCCATTGACAAGGGAATTGGATAGGAAGGCCTGCATTGAGGATGCATCATGCAGGTGTGGTTCAGAGGGGAAACAGCCTTCACAATGAGGGAATTAGCACACGGTGCCTTTACCACGCAGCTTTTACCATGCACGTTTTTACCATGCACATACCTTTACCACACGACTTTACCACGCATGGTAAGCATAATGCTTATATATATTCACTAAAAAAACCATAGGTTTCAGGCCTTATATAGTTAGGAATTAGCATTTAAAACACCATTGAAATTGCTCCTATATAGTTAGTTGTACTAACTATATTTCGCGCACCCGCAATCCATTGCTGATGATGTCACATATTACATCATTCATGACATGGTCAGTGACATCACTGATGACATCACTGATACAACTAACTATATAGGAGCAATTTCAATGATTTTTTAAATGCTAATTCCTAACTATATAAGGCCTGAAACCTATGGTTTTTTAAGTGAATTTGCAAGGTTTTTTAAATGCTAATTCCTAACTATATAAGGCTTGATACCTATGGTTTTTTAAGTGAATTTGGAAGGTTTTTTAAATGCTAATTCCTAACTATATCAGGCGTGAAACCTATATTTCTTTTCAATAAATTTCAAAGGTTTTGTAAATGTTAATTCTATTAGCGGATAACGTTTATATATGTTATTATCCTTCTGGGGCAACCTGAGCAGCCATCTTGTTTCTCAGGAGAAGTGAGGCACAAGAGAGCCCAAAACAAGAGTGGAAAACACGAAAAGGGGGCAGGGTAGAGACCCACCTACCATGCGCGCGTACGTACGTGTACCGTGTGCGTAGCGTGCGCGTACCCCGCGATTTTATTAAAAAAAAAATAATAATAATTTTGCCCTTGGGAGGCCTTCTGGGACAACCTGAGAAGGGCTAGGGGGTCAGGGGTCTCTACCCTGCCCCCTTTTCGTGTTTTCCACTCTTGTTTTGTGCTCTCTTGCGCCTCAGTTCTACTGAGAAACAAGATGGCTGCTCAGGTGGTACCAGAAGGTTATTAACATATAAAAATGTTATTCACTACTAGAATTTGCATTTACAAAACCTTTGAAGTTTTTTCAAAAAAAATATAGGTTTCACACCAGATATAGTTAGGAATTAGCATTTAAAAAACCTTGCAAATTCACTTAAAAAACCATAGGTTTCAGGCCTTATATAGTTAGGAATTAGCATTTAAAAAACCTTGCAAATTCACTTAAAAAACCATAGGTTTCAGGCCTTATATAGTTAGGAATTAGCATTTAAAAAACCTTTGAAATTCACTGAAAAAACCATAGGTTTCAGGCCTTATATAGTTAGGAATTAGCTTTAAAAAAAACTTTGAAATTCACTCAAAAAAAGTTTTAGGGTTGTTATAGTTTGCTGGACCTTTCACTCATACAAAACCATTGAAATTGCTCCTATATAGTTAGTTGTACTAACTATATTTCGCACACCCGCAATGCACTGCTGATGATGTCCCATATTAGATCATTTATGACATGGTCAGTGACATCACTGATGACATCTCAAATGACATCACTGATGACATCACTGATGACATCATCCACGTGACAATCACATACACCTTTTCATACACAAGTAAAATCTTTCATCACTCTTTGTAAAATACAGAGTATCATATTTGAATCCATTGTCACAGCAATACAAGTATCTAAAAACCCACTCAGTGATTCATAGATGTATGCACACATCTAATCACTTACCTGTAGATTCACTCATACATGCTGTCAATGAACAATAGAACACTATCAAAAATACTTATACACCTATATCAACATTACACAGCAGCACACATCTTATTCACATATGAAGTCATCCTACTCACTTAGGCAAACAATGGATCATACTTACATACTTACTTAACTACACACTTATACAAACACCACTTCATCTATTCATTTAGATACTAAGTCATACTTAGTGAATTATAAAATCATTATAACAAGTATATAGTTATCCATACAGTCACTCACACAATCATTGAGTCTTGTGGATACTTATTTATATACAACAACTGACACATACACTGCCTTTTATTTTTCTAGTTTGTTGGACATGTACCATTGAGAAATATATTTACTCATCACCACACCCTTGAAGAGATTCACTCACCCAAACTGTTAGAACATGTAATTTTAACTTCATATATCTACTAAATCAACTATTCACACATCCTTGTACAGTCACACACTCCCCACCGAACCACACCCACTTTCACTCTCCCATACAAATACTCAGTTATCTAATCAATAACTAATATAGACTTTCACATAGCTAGTAACCAACTGGAGAACCAGTTTACACAACTGACAAAGTGATACAGATAATCACACAGTTTAGTGAGACACTATAAATTGGTCAAGTAAACAGTCAATTACACTGCTACTAAATCCTCCATCCAAATATTTATTTATATATATCCACTCATTCTTCAATGCAAATTGCTATATATATAATGCATATTTAAATAAAGAAGCAAACCAAATTCACTGGATGATGTCATCAGTGATGTCATCAGTGATGTCATTTGAGATGTCATCAGTGATGTCACTGACCATGTCATGAATGATCTAATATGTGACATCATCAGCAGTTTTTGAGTGAATTTCAAAGGTTTTTTTAAAGCTAATTCCTAACTATATAAGGCCTGAAACCTATGGTTTTTTCAGTGAATTTCTAGGGTTTTTTAAATGCTAATCCCTAACTATATAAAGCCTGAAACATATGGTTTTTAAGTGAATATATATATATATATATATATATATATATATATATATATATATATATATATATATATATATGTTCACTGTAAAAACCATAGGTTTCACACACGTTATAGTAAGGATTTAGCATTTAAAAAACCTTGCAAATTCATTGAAAAAAACATAGGTTTCACACATGATCTAGTTAGCTGGACATTTCACTCATACAAAACCTTTGAAATTCCCCCGTTATAGTTAGTTCAGCTAACTATAACTCGCGCGCCCGCAATGCACTGCTGAGGACGTCACATATTACATCACTGATTACATCATCCAGTGAATATGTGGCTTTCTGAAAAATAAATATTTTTTTATATATGTATATCTAAAGGTCGATGGAAGAATAAATGGCTAAATACGTGTCTAAATGGATGTTTTTTGTGTGAAATTGATTGTATAACTGACTTATTAAGTGTATCTTAGTGAATACATATATTAGCGAGTAATGTTTAAATATTTAAATATATGTATCAGTGTTTCACTTCGTGTCTAAGTGGCTGCATGGGTTGGTGAGTAGCTACATGAGTGTGTATATGGGTTATTAGTTGTTTTTTTGAGTATCAGTATGAGTGTCTGTATGGTTTGGTGGGGGGTATTACTTAGCGCATAGATGCCTGAATGACTGACTCATTGTTTTTTATATGTTTTGAAGACAGCATGTTTGCAGGACTGTATGAGTGAATGTGTGTATGTATGGGTGTGTTACTGAGTGAATTACTTTCTCAATAGTATCTATATGAGTAACTACATATGTTTTAATCTAGTATATGTGAGTATTGATGTATATAAGTGAGTATATGTGAGAGATTGGAAGAGTTCCTGTTTAAATAAGTATGTGTTTCTATAAGTGATTGTTTAAGAGAGTAAGTATGTGTAAGTTTCCGAAGAAATAAGTGTGGTAGTGTGTGTATAGCTGTGTATGCAAATAAATGGATGTTTGATAGATTATTTGCATGTGTGAGTATGTGTGTGAGTAACTCTATGGATGACTGTCGGTGTGTAACAGGATGTATAGGTGTATCAGCACATATGATGAGTGAGTACATGTATGAGTGACTATATAGAACTGTTAGTGAATGAGTGGATGTGTATATAGATGGTGGAATTAGTGAATAGGTTGGTGTAACTGGTATTGGTATCTCCATTTTTTTGAAAATTTTAGTTTCTGTTTTTGAATGTGTGTATCAAAGGTTATATTACGCTGAGAGGAGGTCTGCCACTCTTTCACAAGGATGATGTCATCAGTGATGTCATGAGTGATGTCACTGACCATGTCATGAGTGATGTAATATGTGAGGTCATCACCAGTGCATTGCGGGCGCGCGAGTTATAGTTAGCTGAACTAACTATAACCGGGGAATTTCAAAGGTTTTGTATGAGTGAAATGTCCAGCTAACTATAACATGTGTGAAACCTAGGGTTTTTTCAATGAATTTGCAAGGTTTTTTAAATGCAAATTCCTAACTATAACGTGTGTGAAACCTATGGTTTTTTCTGTGAATTTGCAAGGTTTTTTAAATGCTAATTCCTAACTATAACGTGTGTGAAACTTATGTTTTTTTCAGTGAATTTCGAAGGTTTTGTAAATGATAAATATTAAATGTATTAATTGTTATTTTTTTATACCGATTTACTACATTATTTTAAACTATTTATTTTTAAATATTTTGTTTTAAATTACATTACATATTTTTAATATAAATTGAAAAAAAATGTTTTAAAAAATATTCAAATTGTAATATATATTTTTATAATTTCATATTTTTTTAATTTATATATATTTTATATAGCAGGCAATGATATTCTATGGAAGGAAATTCAAGTTACTGGTAAGTACAGTTAAATTTACTTTTCAGGAATAGTAGTGAGCTAGATTGGGGAATTAATTCCTCTTCAATCCTGAGGTCCCCTGTGAGCCAACTAGCCCACCAGGTACCTCCAGTATGAAACAGGCACCTGTGTTGCAGAGAGGTGTTCAAAGGGCACGCCCCCTTTTTACAACACTCTGCAACACAGCTCCGTGGCGCTTACTGGAGATACCTGTTGGACTAGTTGCCCCCTAGGCGACCTCTGGATTGAACAGGAATTAATTCCACAACTTATAACGCACCTCAGGGCATGTTTGCACTCACATCACCTCAAGCGCCACCCCCTACTTTCACCACTGTGCTAACGCGCCCTGTAAAGGGTTCTAAGTTGGGGGATTAAGTCCCCTTACATACTGGGGGTCCCTGGGGGCCAACTAGCCCACCAGGAACCTCCAGTATACGCCAGGAAGCTACGTTGCAGAGAGGTGTAATGAGGCCACTCCCCTTTTTACACCTCTCTGCAACGCAGCCCCCGGGTGTGTTTGCAGAGGGGGAACTAATTCCCCTTGCATACTGAGGGTCCCTGGGGGCCAACTAGCCGACCATTAATCTCCAGTATGCGCCAGGGGACTGCATTGCAGAGAGGTGTAATGAGGCCATACCCCTTTTTACACCTCTCTGCAACGCAGCCCCCGGGCGCATTTGCAGAGGGGTAACTAATTCCCCTTGAATCCTGGGGGTCCCTGGGGGCCAACTAGCCCACCGGGAGCCTCTAGTATACGCCAGAAGGCTACGTTGCAGAGAGGTGTAATGAGGCCACGCCCCTTTTTACACCTCTCTGCAACGCAGCCCCCGGGCGCGTTTGCAGATGGGGAACTAATTCCCCTTGCATATTGGGGTCCCTGGGCGCCAACCAGCCCACCAGTAATCTCCAGTATGCGCCAGGGAACTGCATTGCAGAGAGGTGTAATGAGGCCACGCCCCTTTTTACACCTCTCTGCAACACAGCCCCCAGGCGCATTTGCAGAGGGGGAACTCATTTTCCTTGCATACTGGGGGGCCATGGGGGCCAACTAGCCCACCAGGAACCTCCAGTATGTGCCAGGGGACTGCATTGCAGAGAGGTGTAATGAGCCCGCACCCCTTTTTACACCTCACTGCAACGTATCCCCCAGGTGCATTTGCAGAGGGGGAACTAATTCCCCTTGCATACTTGGGGTCCATGGGGGCCAACTAGCCCACCAGGAACCTCCAGTATGCGCCAGGGGGCTGTGTTGCTTTGCCCTGGGGGGTGGCGGTCCCCAGGGCAGTGTGGGGGGTTGGGGCCCCCCAAACTTCTTTTTCACTATGCCCCCGGGATTTGGTCCCCCCCGGGGAGTAATTTGAAAAAAAGCAGACCAGGTTTTTTGAAAAAATGTTGGGGCCTTGGGAGTCCGTGTGGGACCACCTAAGCAGGCCTAGTGGGTCAGAGTGTTTCTACCCTGCCCCCTTTTTGCATTCTACAATTTTGTTTTTCAGCTTTCTTGTGCCTTGGTCTACCGAGCACAAGATGGCTGCCAACACTTCCTGGTTTGGAGTGTTGAAAGCCAATGAGCATGCAGCTCATGCTTGGAAAGGTACGCGTACCGTACGCGCACCCCGCGATTTTTGTAAAAAAAAGAATACTTTTTTTGGGCCTTAGGGGTCCTTGTGGGACCCCCTGAGCAGGCGTAGGGGGTCAGAGTGCTTCAACCCTGTCCCCTTTTTGAGTTCTAAACGTTTGTTTTTCTGCTTTCTTGTGCCTCAGTCTACCGAGGCACAAGATGGCTGCCAACAATTTCTAGTTTGGAGTGTTGACAGACAATTGACAGCCAATCAGCATGCAGCTCGTGCTCGGAAAGGTACGCGTACCGTACGCGCGCCTAAATATATATATATTTTTTCTTTTGCTTTTCTCAGGAACTACAGGATGGATTTACACCATTTTAGCAAAAGCGTGATCTGCGAATCAGACTCTACCATTTTGCCAAATTTCTTGTAATTCCGTTCAGCAGTTCGGGCTGTAGCCGTGTCTAATCGTCCTATGAAAAAGAACATGAGAAAACACATTTTGGGACCCCCTTTTTTCTCAGCCCCCACTTGACAAACCCCCCCCCCAAACTTTCAGGGAAGGGGCGGGCCATCTTCTTTGAGAAATTCGTGAAGATTCATTAACCGGCGCCAAAGTTATTCCCAATAGAATGTTGCGGATTTCCTATGGAAACTAGGTCCTAACTATAACTACCTACTGGCGACCGCCAGTAGGATATATATATATATATATATATATATATATATATATATATATATATATATATATATATATATACACACACAACATAATCCGGCTCCACAGAAACTATGGCAGAAGGCACAGACTCGAGGTGTTAAAATTCAGCATTCATTTATTCAGTCAGGTTGCCCTCAATCCCAGAGGCAAAGAGATACGCGTTTCGGCTTTCAAGAAGCCTTCATCAATCTAGTTTGGCGCCAGAATACAAACACAATAAATAGCCCTTCCCATTGGATCACTTAATAAACATAGAAAGCATACTCTCGTGTATACAGTCAGCGTGCAACTCAGAATTCTCCATAACATAATATACTACAGCTAAAAACCAGCGCTGTTGCAGGTGAGATATATATTTTTACAATACATTGCATAATACAATATTGAGTTTTAGCTGGAAAAATCATTATGGCAAGTAGTATCAGTAATTAAATGCACAGGTAAATATTGAAAACATCCACCATGGTAAAAGATTGGCTTTTAAACTTTGCACCGCCAAAGTCATCAACCTGTATTGCCAGATTTACACAGTTATGTAAAACATACTTTAAAAATTATGCTGCTCAATGTCACTAATTATACTAAAATGATGACTGCCATTGTCCCGTTTCCAGCTCTCCCGAGCTGATAACCCGGGCTCCAAAGTGTGACCTCTGACCATGATCGCACAAACCTGTTGTGTTACTGCCAAAATCCTGATAATACACTTGTTATTTTAATGCTTCATGAGGCACCAGGAACGGATGACTGAACTTCACCATGGGGCCCCGTATATGCAGAGAGTGATGTATTCACTCAAAGCCAAAATGCAAGCACATGCTATAAAACTCCACAGAACTACCATTACCATAATGCCACAAAATAGCTACTAGAACAGCAGGCAATCTGAACTGTAAGTTCTTACTGCTAGGTCAAAGTCAGTGATTGTACTGCCGCCAGATATATATGTATATATATATATATATATATATATATATATATATATATATATATATATATATATACATATATAATATATGCAAAAAAGAAGGAGAGAACTCTGGGTTTTGTTTAGATATATATATATATATATATATATATATATATATATATATATATACACGCACACACATTTAAGGGTTTAGGTTTAAGGGTGTGTAGGGATTTAGGAAAGGGTTAAGGTATTAGGTGGTTAAGGTATTTTAGGTTTTAGGGATGGGTATGGGTGTAGGGTGAAAGGGTATCTTTTGGGTTTAGGAATGGGCAAGGGAATTGGGTGGTGAGGGTATTTTTATATTTTTTAGGTTTTAGGGGTGGGCAAGGGCATTGGGTGGTTAAAGTTTTTTTAAGGTTTAAGGGTCGTTAGGGGTATTGGTTGGTAAAGGTATTTTTTGGATTTAGGGGTGGATAAGGGTATTGGGTGGTAAGGGTATTCTTAGGGATTGGGATGGGTAACAGTATTTGGTAGTAAGGGTATTTTTAGAGTTTAGGGATGGTCAGGGAATTAAGGGGTAAGAGTATTTTTAGGGTATACTGATAAGTAATGGTACTGCATGTGGCTAGCTGTATCTCGAGCTTCATAGAGTCATCCGACTTTCTAGAGCCCAATCAAGCCAGCTTTCGCCAGGCACACTCTACCGAGTCGGTGATCCTAGCGGTCCTGGACACTATGGGGTCTAATGCAGACAAGGGCATACATCAGGCCCTGGTGCTCCTGGACTTGTCGGCAGCGTTCGACACTGTGGATCATACCATCTTATTACACCGTGTCGAACAGGCCGGCCTGCGAGGCACGGCTCTTGGTTGGGTCAAGTCCTTTCTGAATGACCGTTTCCAGGCTGTCAAGCTTGAGAACTTTACGGCGCCCAAGCACCCCACCACCTGCGGCGTTCCGCAGGGCTCATCGCTGTCCCCCCTCCTGTTCAATCTGTACCTCAAACCGCTGCTGCAATCGCTAAAAAACAGGAAGGTTACTATATACAACTATGCGGACGATCTGCAGCTTATATTCCCACTAAATTCCTCAGACTCCGTTGAAGAATTTCAGGCCACTATGTTGCACATCTGGGGTGGATGGAGACGAACCATCTAATACTCAACCCCGGAAAGACCGAGCTGGTACTCCCGGGTAAAAGTGCAACCAGCTGGGGCCCTCATTTTTGGCCGCCCTCTATGGGATCTCCCCCGTCTCCCTCTCCATCGGTAAAAAGTCTTGGTATCACCCTTAACACCGATCTATCCTTAAAAAGTCAGGTGGGAACTGTGATCTCCTAATGCTTCTTCCAGCTACGGAAGATTAAGACAATTGCTCATCTGCTTACGCATTCCGCCCTCATCCAGGTGGTAATTGCCTTGGTCCTCTCCCGCCTTGACTTCTCCAACTCCATCTATCTGGGTATCCCCTTGGCTCTTTCCAATCGGTTGCAGATTGTGCAAAAGAAAGCGGCCAGACTAATATTTAAATGCAATGGCAGGAGCTCGGCGAAACCACTGCTAGCCACCCTTCATTGGCTACCTATAGCCTAACGGGTAACCTTCAAGGTAGGCTGCCTGACCTTCAAGGCTCTTCATGGAAAAAGCCCCAAGTTTATAAACCATCTCATAAACAAACACGAACCGACTCGTAATCTCCCCTCTGCCCACCTGTCCCTCCTCACCTTGCCCCTCTTTAAAAAGAAACGTCTCGGCGGATGCCGATTTGCTTATTTGGCCCCAAAGATCTGGAACTCGCTTCCCCTTTCACTTCGGAGCTGCACCAATTTACTGCAATTCAGGGCGCACTGAAGACCTGGTTATTCAAACAAGCACACGGTTAGGATACTGCTCACCATCTTTCCCCTTCTCTAGCGCCATGAAACCTCTGGGTGCCCGTGCGCTATACAAATTACGAATAACATAACATAACTGCATGGTAAGGGTATTGTTAGGTTTTAGGGTTGGGTAAGGGCGTCAGGTGGTAAGGGTGATATTATTACGGTTTAGGGGTGGATAAGGGAATTGGGTGGTAAGGGAGTTTTTAGGGTTTAGGGGTGAATAGTGATAAAGCGTGGGTAAGGGTATTCTTTTACTTTTTGTGGGTGGGTACGGGCACAGGGTGCTAAAGGTATTTTAGGGTTCAGGGTAGGGATAAGGGGTGGTACGGGCAGTTTAGGGGTTTGGGGTTGGTAGGGACATAAGGTGCTAAGGGCAATTAAAAATGTGGGTTTGAGGGGTTAATAAATATATGTACATGTATGTGTGTGTGTCTATGTATATTTTTTTTCACTAAAAAAACCGGTTAAAGGGACGTTATATATTGGCTCAGATTTCACCTATATAACCAGTGAAATTCAGTAATTATTGTTAGTGGAACGAACTATAACTTACACCCTTGCAATTCACTGCTCATGACATTACATATTACATCACTCATGACATGGTCAGTGACATCACTGATGACATCTCAAGTGACTTCACTGATGACATCATCCAATGAATGTGTTTTCTAAGAGTTTGAGTGTTGATATATACTATACTATACTACTAATGAGTGATACTATGTCTAACATATATTAGGTGAGTGGCTGTGTGAATGTGTACCCATGTGTGAGTGGGTGTCTGAGTAGATGCTTGGGTGTGTGAGTGGCTGTATGGGTGAGTGTATGGTGTCTGAATAGGGTGTGTAAGTGGTTGTATTGTTGAGGGAGTGACTGTCTGAGGATGTGTTTGGTTAAGTAAGTTGGTGTGTGAGTGGTGTATTGGAAAGTGAGTCTGTGAATGACTGTATGGGAAAGTTAGCTGATGTGAGAGTGCTTGTATGGATGTATGAATGGGTATGCAAGCGGTTGTGTGGGTGTGTGAGTGCTTGTATGGGTGAGTGAGTGGCTGTGTTGAGAGACTGTATGGGTGAGTGTGTGTGTGAGTGGCTGTATGGGTGAGTGAGTGGCTTTGTGAATAGCTGTATGGGTGAGTTTGTGGCTGTGTGAATGACGCTATGGGTAATTGACTGGTTGTATGAGTAGCTGTGTGAGTGAGTGGTTGTGTGAGTGGCTGTATGAGTGAGTGGATATGTGAGTGGCTTTATAGATGAGTAAGCTGTGTGAGTACTTGTATGGGTCTGTGAATGGGTATGTGAGTGGTTGTGTGGGCATGTGAGTGGGTGTAAGAGAAATGTTATAGAGGTGTGAATGGGTGTGTGAGTACTTCTGTGAATGATGTCATCAGTGATGTTATTTGAGATGTCATCAGTGTTGTCACTGATCATGTCCTGTGAGGTCATAAGCAGTGCATTGTAGGCCACAAGTTAAAGTTAGCTCAGCTAATTATAACTGCTGAATTGTTACTGGTTTTGTATGAGTGAAATCTGAGCCTAACTATAATGTCCCTGTAACCTTTATTTTTTAAGTGAATTTCTAAGTTTATTTTATTTTTATTTCTTAACTATAGTGTCCCTGTAACCTTTGTTTGCTTCCGTGAATTTCTAAGATTTGTTTTTAATGTTGTTTTCTAACTATTATGTCCCTGTAACCTTTGGTTTTTTTTAAGTGAATGTCTAAGGTTGTGTGAATTCTATTTCCTAAATGTAACCTCTAACCTTTAACAGTGAGTGTGTGTGAATGCATGAGTGTCTCAGTAAGCCTGTAAGTGGGTTTTCGTGTCCGAGTGGGTCTTTCAGTGGGTGTGTGAATATCTGAGTAGGTCTGTGAGTGGGTGCATACGTGTCTCTTTGGGTCTCTGAGTGGGTGTGTGATTGGGTCTGTGAGTAAGTGCATGAGTCTCTGAGTGGGATTGTGAGTAAGTGCATGAGTCTCTGATGGGTCTGTGACTGGATGCATAAGTGTCTGAATAGGTATGTGAGTGAGTGCATGAGTGTCTGAGTGGGTCTGTGAGGGTGTGTGAGTCTCTGACTGGGCCTGTGATTGGATGCACGAGTGTCTGAAGGTCTGTGAGTGGATGGATGAGTGTCAGAGTGGGTCAGTCAGTGGGTGCATGAATGAGTGGATCTATGAGTGGGTCTGTGAATGGGAACGTGAGTGTCTGAGTGGGTCTGTGAGTGGGTGAATGACTATTGGAGTAGATCTATGCATGGGTGCATGAGTGTCTCAATGGGTCTGTAAGTGGGTGTGTGAGTCTGGGTCTGTGAGTGGCTGTATGAGTGGGTGTGTGAGTGAGTCTCTGAATGGGTCTGTGAATGGGTCTGTGAGTGTGTGTCTCTCTCAGTGGGTTTGTGTGTGATTGTGCATGAGTGTGTGAGTGGGTGTGTGAGTATATGAGTGAGTCTGTCTGTGGGTGTATGGTAAAAATAGTAGGGTGCCACATGGGAGCAGGTCCTTGTGCCAGCTCCCCCTGTGACAGTCCTCCTGTCCAGCTTGCCTGCAGTCTGCTACTTCCTACTGACTTCAGTTTTTTGTCTCCTCCGCTAGTTAACCACTAGCTTTTCTGCCGCTTCTCTCCTACCCTCTATTTTGCCTCTTTCTGCTCACTCCTGACGTTTATTCTGCCTCTTGCTGCTCGTTTCTGTCCTTTTATTTAGCCCCCTCTGCTTTTTTATGACCTTGATTCTACCTCTGTCTGCTAGTTTCTGACCTTTATTCTGCCTCTTGCTGCTTGTTTCAGAACTCTATTTTGCCTCTTTCTGCTTAATCTGACCTCTATTTTGCCTCTTTCTGATTGTTTCTGACCTCTATATTGCCTCTTTCTGCTAGTTTCTGCCCTTTATTCTGACTCTTGATAGTTGTTTCTGACCTCTATTTTGCCTCTTTTTGCTCCCTTCTTACCTTTATTCTACCTCTTTGTGCTAGCTTCTGACCTTTTATTTTTCTTCTTTCTACTTTTTTTCTTACCTTTATTCTGCCTCTTTCTGCAAGTTTCTGAATTTTATTCTGCCTCTTGCTGCTCATTTCAGACCTCTATCTTGCATCTTTCTGCTAGTTTCTGACTTGGATTATGCCTCTTTCTGCTTGTATCTCACCTTTATTTTACCTCTTTCCGCTCGCTGCTGACCTTTATTTTGCCTCTTTCTGCTCGTTTCTCACCTTTAGAATAGGTTATAAGATATTTTGGCCCTAATTTAGAGTTTGGTGGAAAGGTGACTCCATTGCAAATGCGACGGTGTACCTGCCCCACCGAACCCTCGTTCCATCTGTCTCATTCAGAGTCAGAAAGGCTTTAAGTGTTTGTTGACTGAGCCCTTGTTGGCTCCATCAATAGAATACTACTACTTATCAACCAAAAGAGGAAGAAGGACATTACACTGTCCTCCCTATTTTGGGTGGACG
Source organism: Lissotriton vulgaris (assembly GCF_964263255.1). NCBI lineage: Eukaryota > Metazoa > Chordata > Amphibia > Caudata > Salamandridae > Lissotriton > Lissotriton vulgaris. Next base: position 973,321,576 of record NC_141693.1, on the reverse strand, counting down.
ATGTAATACCTTTATTCACTGTGTCAGGGACTGGATAAAACCAATAATAACCCGCAATCCCTGGGAGGAAGCTCCAAAGGGGGTGGCGGTCATTCGTTTTTTTGTTTTCCAAACTCAAACTCCCACTTTGGGAATTTGATTTTGAAAAACAAAAAATGCATAAAGTTTGGTGTATGGCCATCAAAACCAATGGCGGGCATGTACCAAATTTTCTGTAGAAATGAAAGGAACCACTGTGATAGTGGTTCCTTTCAATATACAGAGATGACTGGAGGGCCAGAGCTCATCTCTAAATTCAGTGGGCAGAGTACTCTTGGGTGGTGGAGGTAATGGCCTCTGACATTACTTTGTCTGCCAACCTCTAAATCATCCCCAGCAGACATTTACAGCGGTGTCCACCATTTTATGATGGCTATTTACTGTGCCTTGTACTTTCTTGTATAATAAGTACCCTGTTGCCGGTGGATTACACAGGCCCCAAGTTTTGTTTGTGTTTGTATTTGTATTGTCACTATCAGTCTTAAATTTAATGTGAGTGGGTGAAGGGAGTTAGTTAACTTATCTCAGAGGCATCATGACGTGGGACTTTCGGTTGATAGGTGACCGCATGTGGCGCTAAGTACAGCAGCTTTACGTGGGTTGTCTCCAAAATGTGGTGTGAACTGCTTTGCCATTGTTATTGTGAGACATGAGAAATGCTCTCTAGTAGTACAATTAATTATTTTCAGCAGACAGGAATTGTTTTAGTCTTTTTAGAATGCTCAGTTGATCCAATAATTTTGGGGATTTCTTTTCAGACGGTTAGTCTATAAGGCAGCCATATGGCAGCAAAGGAACTAGGCAGAGTGTTTGGCGGGGGGAGAAAAGCTAAAAAGATTCAGATTGGACAGCTATTATGGGATACGCAGCTAAAACATACAATTTCAAAGAGGCGAAGGCATCAATTTCTGGATAGGGTCTAGGGATGATTTGAGGCACTGGATTACCATCAAGTAGTTCTTTATGAACTGCTATGTGTCATCAGTTTCTTGAAGAGGGAGTACATATTATTGGCTTCACATGAGTCAGATGTTTTCTGTGGCTAGACTGAAAATCCTGAGTGCAAGTTTGAGACACTTGCATTTGACAGGTGAGTGTCTCCTGGAGGAATTCACCCATCAATTTTGAGATACATTCACAATGAAATGAAGAAAGGAATGAACTAATCAAGAACAGTCTTAGAGATGTTCATGTACCTTATAGTTAATTGCGTCACATTCTGTTGATAGTTCAAAGAGCACCAGTATAGAGCGGTTTCCCTTGTTAGGTAATTTTATGGCCTTATAAGCAATCTGTTCCTTTGCAGTTTCAATGCTGCATTAGGGTGAAATGTGGGCTTCCAGATTTGAAGCAAATATGGTCGTTGATATGCTGTTTGGCCTTTATGACTGCTGGTCCCTCACATATTTTGCTTTACAGGAATTGGGTGATGAGACAGAAATGAAGATTTCATCATTGTGTATGTATGCGTTTGAGAAGGGGGAGGGTCCAAGTGGATTTTTGGAGGGGCGATGTCAATGATAGGAAGGAAGAAATCCCAATGTCGAAGATATTGGTGACAGCATCCATAGAGAGGGATTTAAGATTATTGTGAAAGCCCCCTTTGTACAGAAGGATAATGGTAAAATACAATCTAATTTGTGAACAATTCTAGAGATTTTGCAAGTTATTTAGTGGTAGAATTGAGGAATTGTGTGGGCAATTTTTAGGAATTCTTCAGTAAGCAAGTGCAAAACATTGGTCAATTCCCCCAGTTTTCTCTGGTTTCACATCTAGCTGTCTCAGATGGAATGCACTGCAGCACATGTAATCCTCATTCCACGCAGTGACGAATGAAAAGAACAAGGAACACTTGAGCTGTTAAGCACTCTCTGAGACCAGGCAAATAATAAGTTTAATAATAGTCGCTTTAAGTATATTACATTGTCTAGTCCCTGACAGATCTTGAAAGCAATTTCTAAAGCATAGGCGGAGTATGTCAGCAGGTGCCGTCCACAGGTTTGTCTGTTGGGAAAGTTGGTTTCAAGTAATCTTTCAGGCCTCTAGGCAATGTAATCACCATAATGTAATTTTCAAAGTCATTATTTTGCCAGGCTCCGGAGTGCTTCCATAAGCAACCGTGTTGGGTTTAGGCGTATTTTTCTTCCTTCTGAGTGACCGCAGGTGGAAGTTCATCCTTCTCACTTGTTTAGAAACTCACCCAGAAACTTCACCCATTCCTTGATTGAACGAGTGTGTACTATCAAGAAAATGGTCTTTCTTTGCCATACCTCTAAGACAAATCGCTGGGAGACAATTAAAAAAAATCCACGCATCTTTTGCTGCCGGCCGGCCAGCCATCTCTCCCCTTCAGGTGCCTTCACCTCTGCTTCCGTAGCGGGCGGAACGAGGAAGCACACAGGCTCCCTCCCCTAAGCCAATCACAATGCTGCAATGCAGCATTGTGATTGGTCTGAGCGTCGTGGTTTGATGCTCAGACAGGGACTGTGAGGCTTTGAATGTTCCTCACCAGGCTATGTAAAGCAAGCCTGGTGAGGAAGATGCAAAGTGCGCTTGACTGCTTAGCCAGCCCAAGAGGGCGGCCAAGCATTCATGCGCACTTGGAGCAGGCAAACCACTCCTCCACCCATAACCCCAGACCCGCCCCACCATAACCCAGCCTGTGGTGAAAAAGTAAAATTATAATAACCCGGTAGTTATCATTTTACTTTTCTGCAGCACTGCTCATAAATCCGTGGCGCCATAGCAGAGGAGCCACCACTGTGTTTGATCTGAAGAAAAGTTCAATTCCAGAGATTTCTTCATACAAAAGTAGATTGAATGGGATTAAATGCAGTGATCTGTAGATGTTAAAAATAAAATTCCAGGACTTTCAACTAGACGTCTATTTATGAATAATGGAAGCATAACGCGTTCCATAAAGACTGATACGAAGATCAGCAATTTAGATAGACCCTAGGTGCATTTGTCTCTATTACGAAGCCTTTATGCCCCAATATTTAGATGAAACAAGTGCCTCGGAAACGTATGTGAGCATGTGAGTATGTGAGCATCAATGATAGGTAAACACAGTGCAAGAGGAGTACTCTAACAATATATGTTTTTGCTGCCACCTTTTTGTAAATGCATAAGGATAGGCGTACGACTCAATGCCCAAATACCATTGGTTTTACTTGCAATCTAGTGTGTGCCAATACCCTTCACTTACTACAAGCAGAATCGAATCCTAGAAGTGGACCAGAGCACAAATCCGGAATTTGGTAGCACGTGCTCCTGTTGATCTGATCTTCTATATATTCAAAGGAATAACAATTCCATATAAATCTCCTATGCAGCCCTAAAAGGCAATTTTCACCTCGGAATTGCTAGTCAGTTTTCGGAGTGATGTGAACGCGTTTAGAGAGTTTTCTGATAATTGTTCTTTGGCTCCTAGGAAATACTTGAAAATGAAATGTTGCCTCTTTGAATGTATTCAAGTGCTGAAAACTTATACATCGCATGCATGAAAGGGAGAAAGATGAAAGCTGCTTTCACTGGGACCTTTGTGAATTTACAGTGTGTTATTATTGTAAAACTTTTGACATTTTCGTATTTCTAGCGAATGTTAAGCCTGTACTTTGTAAAGGAAATGTTAACACCACTGGACGAGGTATTGTTTTCTGCCTAAAAATGAATAAATGTGACCGTGTATACTAAGTAATTAAGGGTAACATATTTTTGGGTTTATGAAAGAAGCACTTCATTAAGAAAGGCCAACGCCCATTTTCTGTCTAGCAGGACTTTGAGAAAATAGGCGCGTGCAAATAATGTATTTATTTGACTTTTCTGAAATGCGTATGAGCATTATATGTCGCAGCTAATTGAGGCAATGGGCTGGAACCCCCAACTACAGTGCTCTGGGAGTGCCATGTAATAAAGAGCCATTGCAACCAATACACTCCTAGGCATGACACCTGTTCTATTTATGGGGCCCTCAAAGTCCTGCTTACGTTGACATACGCTGGGGCCGTGCTCTGGCTGATCAATAAGACGTGAGGAATGGGGCAGAGTCATCAATAAAATCTATACTGTTAGCAAATAGCCACTCGCAAGCCTGAACCAGGGAACTTACATTTTTGGGGACGAACTCGAAGGCAGCAATTAGTGGGACCCATTTTCTATTTGCTACCTGATTCCCTCTTATACAATCTAACGTTTGTTAAAACCGTTTTAGATTCCATATATTACTGGCGTTAATTTATATTGAAAATTCATATTTTTCAGCATCTTCCACCGCCATTACCCAGCAAAACTCCGCCTCCACCTCCTCCAAAGACCGCTCGGAAACAGGTGTCGACGGACTCCGGCATTGTGCAGTGACGTGTCAAGAAAACACTTTAAAACAAAAATCTAACACTGTTGTCCCCTGGATATTCGTAAAAATGCATTGTTTACCTCATTCTAGCCTGTGGTGTCTAACACTCAATTTAACGGTTCTTACCAAACTGTAGCCCGTCCCTGTACTTTCAAAGGAGAGGCGAATTCTAAATGAGTTCCTGGTTTGTTCATACTAATTTATGAGGGGGATGTCGAGTATGGTTCTCACGAATGATTACTGAACTGGTTAAATAAGACTGCTAAAGTGGACTTTTTTAATGCAATGTAAATGATAATGTAGGCGTTATGGAATTAACTGAGAGTGACCTGGTTATGGTTGTCTCATCATTTTGTACAGACGTTTGTATATGGTTTTTAGATATTTTAGATGTTTCTTTTTGGGTCGGGAAGCTTTTCCTTTTTAACACCAGTGCTATTAAAATGCCTGCAAATGATAGTTCTAACTTTTAAACAGATGAAATGGTTTAGGTCCAGCATCTTTTTAATAAAAGCGAGTCCTGGAATGTTCTTAACTGCCAACATATTTTTTCTGATTTACGGTTCCCTTGCATATTAGCACAGTTTATTATGTTTTCTCCCACCCTGCCATGTTCCTCTTTTGTCTGAATATATCAATCGCTGCAACAATAAATGTGTTTTGGAATAATAAATGGTAATTGCTATTTTCTATTCATGTTTGTGTTCACCATACGATTATAGAACTCTCAGTTAAACCTTTAGGTCCTGAAATGTAAGTTGCTTATGTGATCATATTTATGTTTCAGTGTACTGATAGCGTAGGATTACCAGGCGAAAAGTCCTGAATAAGTATTACAGAGCAAGCTTTGACAAAGCTAGCAGCTCTGGCTTTTTTGCAAACACATAAATGTATTTCTTTATGAACTGTATATTTCTGTGATTCATATGTCTATACATACTCTTTACTTCCTAGGTTTGCTGTGGTACTGTATGACACCAGTTACTCCTCCACCAGTTACTTCTCTTCTACTGAGTTTTTTTTCTCTTCTATTCATGTAGAGGATATTGTAAGCTAGAGGTCAGACAGTGGTATGGAAGATGAGCCTAATTAGGTCTCTCTGAGTGTAACAGATTTAAAGTTAGAGTCTTAAATTTGGGTAGATTGGAAGTTGCAATAGAGACCACACACCTCCAGTTCAGGAGTGCAGTTTTGATGCAACATGTAGGATGCATGTAGCTTGGTTGAGAGACATGAGATGATTCTTCTGCAGTTGCTTGGGCAGATTCATCTTTAAGTTTAGGAAGTCCTTCCGAGGAGATTGTGGTGATAGGATATATTGTCGAAACCTTTATTTGAGTATCCAGATGTTTGAGGTCTGTTAGCAGTAATGTGCCTTGATGAATTCTCTGAAGCACTGGGGTCAGTTTGCTTGTTGGCCTCTTGAGAAGTTGGTTTGTCTAATGAGGTATAATGTAGGATAGGTGATCAGTTCCTCTGGGGAGAGTGTGGGAACGGGAGATGGAAATCTTGGTTAGCAGACCTTATATCATCGTGTGCAGGTTATCCAGCTTCAGTGTGATGCAAAGCAGTTCATTTAGGGAGCATAAATGAGAATTTCGGTATGGTCAGTAAGACTTGGTTGTAATGAAGTATCAGGTTAATGATCACACCCCTAGTGTGAATTATTCCAAATAGGTGGTTGCATATTCCTGTGCTGTTATTTTAGTTCAGCTGGAGTGGAGCGGGATTTTTTATTTTGTTTTAGAGTTTTATATAGCATGAACTAGACCCGAGACATCCGGTTTCAGAGCGCTTTACATGAGCACCAGTTTTGTTACAGATGGACACATTCATTTTTGTTAGGTACAGGGAGATTAAGTGATTTGCCCAGAATCACAGGATGTTGAGCATCGTTGCCGAGGCTTGAACCCGGTTCCTCAGCTTTGAGGTCGACCGATTTAGCCATAGGGCTACATCCTCTCCCCTATTGACAGGTTGACAGGGGATTGTTGTATTTAGCGCTGGGGGTTACCAAGTGGGCTGTACATTTGTTGACAGTATATTTGTCTGTGTCAGTGCTTTTTTATTGCAGATAATAGTCCTTGAATTCAAGTCATGTTTGCATTATGATGTCTGATTTAATTCCCCGAGGACTGTGTTGGTAACAACGAGGAGATGGGGAGAGGAAGAAGGGGGATGTAATCATGGCAAAGTGTGTAAAAATGATGTCGGTTTCAATACCCCTTGCCTATAATGGAAGATTTTAAGATATCGATTTCTGGTGATGGTAATTGGAGATAGCTTTTTCTTCCCATAAGGAGTGTTTGTGTTTCGTGAGACTAAGGAGAAAATACATTGTGTTTTCGTCCAGGAGTGTATGTTCTTAGTTTTAATGTAGTCCAATCATTCTATTGAATTTATATTGATTCAAGTTGACAGGTCAGCTGCCAGGGCTTGTTATTTGGGTTATTTGACTTACATTTGGGTGGGCCCGATAGAACTCAATGTCCGAGGTTATGCTGCATACATCCTGGAGTTTGAGTGAAAAGGAGTTGTCTTTTTTAGGTTTGGTGGCTTTTAGATGACTTGATTAGCAGCTTTTGTTTGGCACAGCCTTAGTGTGCAACTGGTGTCACTCAGTACAAAGAGAGACAAATTGGTATTAAAATGTTATATTAGGTCTTAAAGTTGTGCATCAGTATGTACTTTCATTTGGTTCAGAGCACACTTAAAAGCAAAATCCACGAGTGTGGAAACCTTTAAGGAGCTCAAACGACGTGTATCTGCAAAATCACATTTACATGGAACTCATGTTTGGTTGTAAAGCTCACCAGGGAGCACATTAAGCAGGGTTGCTATATCTCATGTAACTGCAAAAATGACATTTAGGTACAAAATAACCATTGCTTCAACATGATCTGTGTGAACAATCTTGTATAAAAAAAATCTCAGTTGGGTGCTAAAATATATGTAAGTGTAAATCAAACTGAGGTTAATACAACTGGTTTGTGGAGGTACTCTTAAGTGCCTGTTTACCTCCACCTTTTGTTGTATTCTGTTTGTTGGCTTTGGAACTTTGAGCACTTAACTACTGCTAACCAGAACTAAAGTGCATGCATTTCTCCACTAAAAATGGCTTCGTTGACTTATCCACAATTTTTTTTATAGCACATTTTATTGTGTCAAACATCGAATACTCTGCAGAGCTCTGTAACCCAGAGGGCTTCTGCCACATATATGACCTAATAAAGGCGTTGACATTTATGAGACAAAATATAAATCACCAAAAATAACAACTAACGAATATAACGACCACCCACTCTCTCCCCCTTGATGCACTGTCAGTGCGCCCTCTCCCACAGTGACATCTGCTTCCATCATAAAAAAATAAATGTTCGTTGGCTGGTGGGAGAAGCAGGTGCCCAGGAGCTGCAAAGTGGGACAGGAGAATGGGAAGGTGTTGTACTGGTACCGTTATATAGATGACCTATTCATTGTGTGGCAAGGGGCAATGAGTACGGCAGAAAGATATGTGGAGATCCTGAATGACAATGAATACAATCTGCACCTGTCTGGTTCCATTAATCCGGTGGCAGCAGACTATTTGGACCTTAGGGTGTTCATTGATAACGGTAAAATCCAAACTGCACTTTTTAGAAAAGAAACTGCTGGCAATTCTATCCTGTGCGCCAGCAGTAGTCACCCACTCCCGTTGGTCAAAAGCATACCCTATGGGGAACTACTAAGACTGCGTAGGAACAGCTCGAGGGCTCAGGATTTTGAGGCGGCTGCCTCGGACTGCCTCTAGCGCTTTAGTCTTAGAGGGTATGATGATGGGTTGCTACAAAGCACCCTCAAAAAAGTGAGACGGATACTGAGAAAAGATCTTCTAGAGAAGAAAAGATCTTTGTCTAGTGAGGCCAGTAAAGAAGGAAAATTTAGACTGGTGACTCCATACTCTTCTGGGGCGAACCACCTGAAAGCTATGCTGAGATAAAACTGGCATATTCTCCTTACAGATAATGTAATGAAGGACGATTTACCACCATACCCCCTAGTGACCTTTAATAGAGCAAGGTCGTTCAGGGATAAGCTGGTCAGAAGCCACCTAGAAAAACCTATAATTAAGACAAACACTCTGAAGGATATAAGCGGTTTTTATCCCTGTGGCCGCTGTAAGGCCTGTGCGGCAAGTAGGAGGGTCCTTACCTATGATATACAGGAAACAGGGAAATCTGTGAAGATATTGAAATTTATCACCTGCAGTACCTCCTACGCTGTTTACTGCTTGGTCTGCCCGTGTGGCCTACGCTACATGGGCAGCACGATCAATCCACTTAAGATGCGTATATTGGAGCATCTTCGGGCCATTGACAAAGCCGATCCGGCATACCCGGTGGCCAGACACTTTGCCGACCAACATCGAAAGGACAGAAACAAACGGCAATTCTTTGGTTTAGACACTGTACCACCGAATGTCAGGGGTGGGGACCGTTTGAGACGACTGAGGAGGTTCGAATCGCGATATATTATCTACTTGGTGACTAAACATCCCAGAGGCTTGAATAGTGGGGAGGATATGGCAGTGCATCTAGGGAAATGAACTGAAATTGTAAACTGTAAATATGCCTGGGTTTAAGCTATATGACTCTTCAATATGAAATATGGATTTTTGCATGATTTTTCTGTGCAATAAGTTACCTCCTGTTTAATGGATTTTGACAAGGGGATGATTCAATGCATAGGAATACTGATTTGAATAATGTGTATATATATTAGTTGGGCAGCTGCTGTAGTATTGTTGATTCGGATATAGTATGAATTATTATTTGTTTCACTTTGAATTCTAAAGCTTGAATTTCGTACATTAATCTTCAAGGGACAATAGCCGATCCACGGCTAGATAACTGTGTAATGTACATTTCTGCATTATATTACACCTCTGTATCCTAATGAACCGATTTACGACAGGTATAACATGTTTAGATGTGTATTTATAACACACTCTAAGATGGGGTCTTATTCGATACAGAGGGATCAGTCCCTTGTCTGTTACTATGAAATTGTTGATGCTGTTGATGCAAGTGTTCATGAGTCTAGTGTCATCGACACTGACGAAGGCTAAACGCCGAAACGCGTTTGTTGTTATCGATTAAAATACCCCGTTGAAACGTGCTACCCTCTAGAGTGCTGTCTTTCCTGGGGAGTTACAGGAATATTGAGCGTCATGTTTTGCGGCTGTCCACGAGCCGCTAACAGCACCGGCTCGTGAGTGCTCGGAGGAATTTCTCTGGAGTTCGAGCGGCTTTAAAAAAAAATAATAATCCAGACTATGCAGAATCATTCCTGAACTACATTTCAACATTCTATCTTCAGTGTGTGTCGCCACAAAGCGAGGCAGGTTCTAAAGAAATACCTCTATATTCAGCCCACCATTTCAATATCTTTGTGTGTTTTTTCGCGGACATCCCCTGGCTTTAAAAATAGGGAGTTCTAGAACCATATTAAAGTCCAATCCATTCTTCCATGCTCTTAGGGGGTGTGGGGGGTGAGACAGTGGCTTTCCAATGTCGTGCAATGTCACGTGTAGCTACAGTAAAGCCCAGAAGCATCATGTGATGTTTGTATATATTGCCTCCAATCCATTCCATAGTGTGCAGGAGTACCAGTTTGGGTGAGTAAGGAATGTCCCATCCTAGGACCCCCGACAAGCATGCCAACACTCTTTGACAAAATCGCACAATCACCTCACATTGCCAAACTGTGTGAGAGAAAGTACCATCATCTCGTCCACAGCATAGGCAAAGCGGGGAGGCTACCAAGCCTTCCCTCCATAGCGAAGCACGGGTGTAATACACCCGATGTAAATAATTGTATTGAATTAAACGAAGGCGCATAGCTATAGCAGCTTCTCTAGGGAATAAAGAGTCTAAGTCCAATCTTCACTTTCTAGTGGGCCCAAATACTCTTCCTAGGACTCCCTAAGTCTATCTAGAGTGGTGGAACTGTTGGTCACAAGAGACTACTATAATTTTGGAGATTCTGTGATCCTGGAGGTCCCCCATAAACAGTTTAGCCTCAATGGGGGTGAAGTCCAGAAGGGACTCCAGCTTGGTGACACTGGGGAGAAGGGCATGCCGGAGCTACAAATATTTGTAGAATTGAGTCTTAGACAGCATGAAGGTCTGTTGGATTTGCGAAAAGGACTTGAGGCGTGCTCCGCATCACATCCCCAAGGGTAGAGATCATTATGTCATCCCAGTCTCGGAAGTCCGCCAAGCCCGCCAATCGGGGCAGCATTCCATTGGACCACAATGAGGTCTCCTTAGTAAGCCTACCGCACCCTCCAAGTTTACGCAATGCCTGTTTCCACACCCAGAAAACTAGTGTGGTAATAGAGGGAAGTGCTTGACGCATCGGTGCTGAATAGAGTTTAGTATATAAGGAGTGGGTCCCCATGAGTGTCCTCTCTAATAATTAGGCCGGGTCCGTATGATCACCATACCACCACTCATTCAGTATAAGGAGGTGTGAGCCCAGATAGTAGGACAGTATATAGGACATGGCCAAGCCACCACAATAGGTGGACTGGAAGCACGTCACAATTTTTATATTTAGTTTATCGTCAAGTCCCTAGTGCTGGCCATGGCCTGTAAAATAACTTTATATGTAAAATAACTGTAGCCCTGATTCTGCCACCCACTCAAGTAGCCCTTCTTTCAGGCCTGCCACTGCAGAGTCTGTGTGTGCAGTTTTTACTGCCATGTAGTCTTGGCATTTAAAATCCATTGCCGAGCCTTAAACTCCCCTTTAATTACTTAAGCCAACCTTAATGTAGGTCCTAGACAGCCCGTGTAATTAAATGGTAGGACATGTGCAATTAGGTTTGTACATGTCCTGATAGTGCAAAACACCTAAATTCCTTTTTTAGTACTGTGAGTCCTACCCCTCTTGTAGGTTAACATTGTGAATTCCTTCTTACACTTTTAAGCTGTAATTCCTGATTGAGAAGTAGTAGCTCTGTAATGTTTAATATCATTGGAATGGTAATGATTTGTTGGCAAAGTTGGATTGAACATTGCTATTTTATAAATTACACTTTTCATAAAGATGGCATTTCTCTGCTCTTAAAGCTCTGTGTGCCAGCCTGCCTCCAATACACGCCGGGGTGGGTGACAGCTATACTTTGTGCACTCCCTCTAGACAGCCAGACACAAAAGAAGGTTAGGGTTGTCGGAGTGGCCATCTCCATCCTGATGAGTCATCCTGGGCAGGATGGTAGAGAGGAGCTGACACTTATACTTGAATGGGCAGTCTCCTGTTCCCCCACAAAGGAATTTATACTCCCCTGTTTGAGTCTGGAGCCAGGGCTGGCAAGGGAGGACCTCTGTGCACTTCAAATCCCCTCTTTGAATCAAACTCCACCTCAAAGACACAACTGGGTATAAGTACAGTGTTTCTGACTCCACCAAATCAGACACTGCTGGACTTGTAAAGAAACTAACAGGAAGGACTGCTACAAGGATCTCCACTCTACTGAGCAGGTGCTCTCGAAGACCTGATATTCTGCTGTGCTGCCCTGCTGTCTACTACCCTCTGCACCGGCTGAGGAAGAATTTGACTCTTGCTTGAACCCAGAGTGATCTCCAAGGGCATGCTGACTTGCCCCCTGATTTGAGACTCCGGGATATTAAAGTCTCACCTCCTGTGCCTGGTCTGTTGGAAGTGGAGCTTGGTGCATGAAGCTGAATCAACGCTTTGCCATTGTTGCAGGAACAGAACTAGAGCATCACACTCGAAACCCGCACATCACCTCCAAAAATGATGCATCGTAACTGCTGCAGTGAGAGACGATTGACACATCCCTCGACTACATGGAGAAAATTCATGCATCGGCTTCAGAACCAATGCCTCTTGGCTCTGGCGCTTCGTCTACAGAACCAGCGCATCACCATCATTGCATTGTGAAAATAGACACATCTCACAAACTGCGGGATCAACACCGGCATATCACTTGGTTACACCCCGCATCTCGCTGTTACGACCAGGAACAATGTACTTGTTCAGTGGACCTTGCTTGTCTCCTGTACCTGACCAACGCTCTATCGCAGTTGGCCTGAACTCTTAGCTTTGCCCTAGTCCAGCACAACCAGATAACCCCCAGAGGCACCTATTGCTTCTAAGCACTATTAACACTTTTATTCTTTGAAAATTCATATCTCGACGTCTGCTTATTGAATCTTTGTTGTTTTGGTTTTGTTTTATTTAGGAACTCATAGTCTATTTTTCTAAACTGGTGCGGAGTTTTTTTGTGGTGTTTTCACTGTGTTACTGTTTGAAGTGTTGCACAAATACTTTACTCGCTGTTTCTTAAGTTAAGCTTGCCTGCTCTGGGCCAAGCTACCAGAGGCGTTCACAGGTTAATTTATGTTGTGTATCTGAGTTACCGTGACTAGGATTGTGGTTCCTGCTCGAACAGGGTGCATAACTCTACCAACCAGAAATCCAATTTCTAAAAGGTGCGTAAGGACCGATGACAAATCCCCTTCGGCACAAAAGTCAGCTGTAGTGTGGCATTACACTTAGGTAAACTTTTTGGTTGTAGAAAGAAGGTCTCCATTGATTTGCTCAAAAATGAATCACTTGTTGAATTTAATAGTTATGCATTGTTAGGTTTTACACAGGTGAATACTGTTTATCTTTGAATGATACATACACCATCACATATAACAACAGATGCAGCTTCTGCTCTCAATTTAGTCCGCCTTCTGTTTTGAGCACTGCAGAAAGATGGAATGCTTTGAGCAGTGTGACATATACAAGACAGACACATGTAGGGATTGGTGAGCTTACTGGCCTACTATTACACCTCTCCTGTCTTCTTGTGTTTGTTTCATTCTGCCCCTTATCCCCATGAGTGCAAAGCATCTACTCCTTTTTCCTTACCCATGGCCAATTCACCACCCCTCCTACCATGTGTCTTTGGTTCTTGTCTTCTTTCTCTGTTTCCCAGGTCCCCTCTCTATGACCCTTTTGCTATTCTCCTGTTCTTAAACACCGAATCCCATTCCGCCCCTGTATGTGTCCTGTTTTGAAGCACCCCACTAAAACCTTTGATCTGTTTTTCTCCTAAGATCATCATCTATATGGCACAGGGATTCACAAAGACTGCTGGCTCAGAGCTGCCTAGCACTCTACAGATTAACCAATTGACCTGATGCTTTGTGTCGAGCATAGAATCAGTTTCACACAGACACGTATTTGTCACATGACGCCCATGACCTATGCCGCTGCACCTCTGCTCAAGTCAGTGAATGCCCACCTTGACAGACAAGATCTCCTGTCATAGGTTAGTGCATTAGATGTCAGGAATGCGAGTGATCGGTCAGAACCTGGCCAGAGTGACATATAAGTAAGACTGTTTGGGCACCTTGCCCTCTCACACTTTTGCCCTTGGCTATATCTTGTCTGACTTTTTGTGGTCACTCTCCTGACTCCAGCCCTTTTAACAGTGGATATTATTACGTTATGCTCATTCACAGGACAGGATGCAGCATCCAACCAGATCAGTTTATTTCCTTTGTGCTGTTTTGCCCTTGGACAAGAAGATAAATGTCTGCATTGTTTCCATTAACAATGGCCATCTCAACTCTCATTAAGGATTCACACACTGCTTAATTTATACTTCAAAATGTAATACTGCAGCTTGGCCTTATCATTACACTGGTTTGGCCATTTGCCAGTTCCAAATGTAATATATGTAGTTCCACATGGAGTTAGCTGGCACAATCTTGTTGTTCCAAATGGTATAGATGTTATGAAGTGTCAAGTTAATGGTACGCATGTTATAAATCTCAGAAGGATGGAGATTTGAACGGGATCCAATTGGGTATGGACCTAGTAATTAGTTTTGTGCAGATGGCAGTAGCCGGATCATTTTAAATTCAGTATTATCTCTGGCTACATAACAGCTACAGAAATTAATTCTTAAAAGAAATTCGTTTTTTAAAGTATTATTTCAACCCCAATGCACAGGTAAAGTTGGATTTGTAATAAATATTTTGGAAAAGGTACTTTCAGAATGTTACCTGTTCCCTGACTAAAGCCTCTAGAAACCCATTTGCATAAACTTTGATCTGTCATCCAGAAGCTGAATATCCCCCCTTTATCTGATCTGATCAGAGCTGAGAGAAAGGTCTTGGGTATGGTCGGGGTGTTCTATTCCTCTGGCAAGAGGACCACCTGGGCTGTGCCCAGGGACTTGATTGCATTCAAAGAGGCCTAACTTGCCACAGGCAAATGTTAGGTGACATCTTTTGCCTATCAATTCAGGCAGGCACCAATCTCAGTAGAGGGCGAGCTGTCCTCATATCTGATCACTTTCCTGCCACATCGTTGGGGGTGGACACTGTAGCTCTGCACAGAGAAGAACGTTTCTGCCATCCTGGGTTTGGGTAGAGATGGACACTTTGGCATTGTTTGCAGTAGGCCACATAGGAAATGCTGCAGAAGTGGGCAAGGCTACCCCAGGCAACACTTTCCTTATTGGTTAAGGAGGGGGCTGGGGTCACCCTCACCCACAGGCTAGTGCCAGGCATAAATGTGGCACCCCTGGGCACCCTCTTCAGAACATTACTGTACCTGTGGAAAACTGATGGACTGCAACCACATTTGAGACCTGTGAGGAGACCTGAAAGGCTGGACCTGCTCCCAGTTGTACCCAGGACAGAAATGTGAACTCCAAAGGTCAGTTAACTGACCTCATGTTAAGCTACAGGGACCCAACAGGATGCTAGAAGTCCTTTTTTTCTGAAGAGCCCAGCTGGCCAGTTCCAACTGCACTTGCCCTGGACCTTGCTGCTCGTTTCTGCTGGAGCGAGTCTTGACTACGAAGTGTTGTTCCCGAGTTCATGGGACACTTGGTTGGTTGTATCAAAGTGTACACCTAAAACCCTGAAAAACCTGAAATGTAGAAACATTTTGACTCAAAATACCTTCATTGGACTTGAACAAACCTGATAAGTCAATCCGACATTGGTGTGCTGCATCTGGACCACAGACTTTGGATGCTTCCAATTGAGTCTTTTCTATAGCATCAACTTAATTTCAGCATGACACTGCGGAGAGGATATCTTCCTTTCTGGGCCCAGTTCTGCTGCAACTTGCAGCCTTGCCCTGCAGGATGGCTCTGAGCTCCAAAAAAAGTGAATGGGTTTGTATGTAGAAATCTTCATCAGGCGAATGTGGTCAAAACTATACGGCCGGGCATGAACTGTGAATTTCTCCCACTCAGAGCTTCCCCCCCCCAATGTCAACAGCTTCAATGGGACCTCGTTTGATGGCTATCTGGCCTTGTGGAAGCCTTCTTGGCAACAGTCTGCTGAGGATGTTTGACTTCCATGTCAGAGTCAGAAAGTAAAACTTCAGACTGGGAAGAACCTGGTTTCTGTACCTGACCTGCACTCAGTCATGGTCTGTCTTAAGTCACCCTTAGGTGCTGGCCAAGCGCAAACAGATGACTGCGGTTCGCACTTAAAGCTTGTTGGAGCTATTTTTTGTTAACAATCTAAAAATTCATATTGCATGTTCCCCTTATTGGATTTTTTTCATTTTTATGTCATTTTGTTCATTAAATTAATCTATTTGTATACATAGGAGTAGGATTTTTATTGAGTTGTGTTTTCAATCTTTTTAACAGTTTTGGTGCTTGTAAATTTTTGACTAATTTTCATAAGTTAAGTCTGTGTGCTCAATGTAATAGCTACCAAGATTGAGCTCAGGTTTAAATTACTGACATTTTTACTGGAACTAACACAAATAATGACATTATTACTTGGGGGTAAACTACTATCTATGTTAAATGTTATGTTATGTTAAATGGGACTTTTATAGCGCAACGGCTACTCCAAAGGAGTGTCCCGGCGCTACCCCAACTAATATTCCACTTCCTCACAGGCGAGCCATCATGCTCATGCATGTATGGGATTTCGAAATGTGAACAAATCTATTTTCTTCATCTCATTCTTTTTCTCTGCTTTTGTTATTTGTTTAATTTGAAAGGATCTGTGTAAATATGCTGGATTATCCAGTACAGCTAAATGGCGCTGCATTACTCAATCACAACCTTACTCTCTTTATTTTTGCTCACTCTAACCCATCACAAACGCTCACCTAGCAACATACAAGCCATTTAACACCAATTCTTAATTGAGGCCCACTGGCACTCATTTTTTAGGACTAGCACTTATTTTTACTCAATGGAATTTGATCCAAAGTAAAAGAAAGCGTAGGAAAACTTAAAAGGGGGAAAAAAGGAGAAGGAAGTAAAATATGGAGAAGCAGTGACAAAGAAAGAAGGTAGAAATGAAAAAAGAGTTAGATAAAGATGCAAGGACTGTCTGGTGGTGGGTAAAAGTGCCATTAGGTGACATCAACACTATGCAACATTGACATTCTACACCCTGATTTTCGATAGCACCAAGCCATGGTCTTCAGAGTAAAGCTTTATGACCCAGCACTTATTTTGTTGCAAATTAAGCACCGTCGAAAGCCAGCATCCACACCATCATGAACGCCTTACCTCACAGTATCCTATGAACAAACACAAACAAATATGACTTTAGCACAAACAATACAACAACATGCCACAATAGCAACATCTCCTTTACAGAGTTACAGCATGGAATAAATATATGCTTCTTCCTAAGGACACCAAAATGACCAGCAATGTAGAGTATGACCAACTTCTACGAAAGGCTCACAAAATTACCAGCAGTAATGGAACGGTCGTGAAGGAAAAAATAAGGCTCACTTGTCCATTGAAATGAAGCACCCATTTCTGTAGACAGGAAATGGACATTAGTATTGCTGTAGTCTATTATGTAAAAATAGAATTCCCAGCAGTAAGAGTATGACCAATTGAAAATGAAGGTTGTCCCTAGACAGGTAGTGAAAAATTATTAGACATAAGGGTGGTCGAAAGCAATTGAGGTTGATGTACTATTTAGTCCGTCTTTGGAGTTAACATGTGACTGATATATTGGTGTGGCAACATGCTCTTATCAGCAGAATCTGTGTCTACATTAAGAGCATCCTTTGCTAATGAAACCATGTCTAATTGTTGGGAGGCCATTTAGTAATACTTGAGCTGCATTTTACAAAATTGTATGGAATGTGGTTAGGCCTGAAAGACAAAGAACAGCTCTACCCTCCAGCAGAGGAGAGCCTGGAAAGGCAGAATTATTTTCCTCTGAGTTAGAATACACTCTTGCAATGGTTTGCCCGATTTGGAGGTGCTGATTGGATCCCTGGCTCCTGCTACTGCCATTTTCACTGTGCAGATCCTTCATTGAATGCCGGTAGTTCCAGGGGAATGTGTTTACTCTTAGCCTGGCATGTTTAAATGTCAACATACAGACACCAGATAAGTCTTTAGCATCACTATAAAAACAAAATAATAGTGGTCTAGCAGGGCAGGCAAAGCAAAGCAGTAGATTGTGTGTCATGGGTTGATGAACACAACAGATCCCTTAAATTCAGATATAATGTGTCACATAAAGAATTAGCATTTTTTGATCTGCATTTTTTTGTGAGTAATGCCACTTTGAAACAGCTGTACATAAAAAGAAAACAAGTATGAAAAGCTTACTATCTCTCTACAGGGTTCCCTGCCACACATTACGAGATAATCAACACGTTGGCCAATTCCCACTGTTAAGCTCAAATTGATCTTCCATCACAGACTACAGTAAACAGGCAGACTTACTAACAGAGAAACTTGGAAGCAAAAACCATCCACACCACGTATTATCAAAATACAGGAAAAGAGCTATGAATAACAACATGGATACCCTTCTAGAAAAAATAAACAAAACACCCCACAATCAGTTTACCTTTATCACCACCTACAGTGGTGAATCTTGTACTCCAATAACTTGAACTCTGAAGAACCCATGTTCTCTTGCAAAAAGTGGTCCAGTCTCCGAAATAGACCAATACACACTATACCTAGATACCAAAAAGAAATCACCCAGAACACTATTTTGGGCCTACTCCCGGCCAAAGGATAACCGTAGTGTTTATCATCTTACAAAAATTACTAAAAGCATTGACCTAGGTCTGTCATCATTATGGGCTCTAAATAAACATGTAACCTGTAACACTGACAATGTGATTTATATAACTTGCCCCTATGGTCTTAAAAATAAAGAGATGTTCCTTTCCATTCTCCTATTGAAAAATTCCTAGCATTTCTCTTGGCCGAACAGAAAATGCCAACATCGGTGGAAAATGCTACAGACTCAGGCCGATTAGCAGATGGACAATAGGACCTAATGACATTTTATTGAACATGCCCGTCCAGCACCAGTGGGACATCTTTGTGTAAGCAAAGTCCAAGTGGTAAACACAGTATATGGTTGAGCAGGACGAGAGCAATCTAATATGGGGATCAGCACTTTCCTGCACTTAGTGTAAAAACTGGTTGACCAGTTTATTGAGTTATTTTTTTGTAAATCGTAAGCCATTTCTTATTTCACGACCTATTTTAAAGGTTTTAAACAATGATGTATTTTAGAATTTTGTAATATGCTTTGCAATGGTTTTAATTAACTATGTAAATAAATAAACTTCAATCCTGGAGAGTGTTCATGTGTTTTTTGTGCCTATTCTCATGTGGGTGATACGATTTATTTCACTTTCTGTAAATGTTTAAAGTGTGTCATGCATGTTGTGCATCACTAATTTGTAGGTGCATTTTTATAACAATCAAAGCCTAGCGACCCCCAGCATCTACAGAGAGATGCTAAAACATGTCAACAAACTATTTGTTATGGATGTAGGGATATTAACCTATCTTAATGACCCCTTCTGATTTTTAGTCTTATCTAATCAATCAGTAGGGAATAAATTATTGCTATAGTTGTTTAAGATTATTTTAACACCACCCCCACTGATCTCCTTAGATACATAATATAAAGAGGTTTTGTTCAAGCCCATGCCAAAGAAATTATACGCTGGGATGTGAAGTTGAAGTATGAAGCATACCACAAAATGTAGATGAGGACCCCAATAAAGCTTTTCAAATGGATCATGATACGAGAAAACTCGTTATAGGTGACGCATTCTCTTCTCACCCACACCACTATATGTGTGGACTTAGAAGAAGCGGAGTAGCCATCATATGCTTGGAGTCAATCCTTGTAAAGATATGAACCGCCATATATTTATTCATTGAACTACACAGAAATTAAATATTTCACAATTCTAGTCATTTCTTTTGTTGTGTGCACCAGTATACTATATCCCTGATATGCATTTTGCCATTTTATCAGTAGACTGATTTAGTCTTGCTCATAACATACTAGCCCTTCAAAGCAGAGTTTAAACTTTGGGAAACTGCACATCTTGTCACCAGTAGGTAGTTACAGTTGGCATACTGTTTTCATGGGAAAAACGTTTTTTGACTTGCCTATATCTTTGGCGCCGTTTGAGGAATCTTCACGAAATGTAAAATAAAAAAACTGCTTCGGTGAATTTTGTTGTGCATGGAAACTTTCAGAGCAATCTATCAAGTGGGAGCAGAGAAAAAGGGGAGTGGGGTAGAAAAAGTGTGTTTCCCATGTCCATTTCAATGGGAGCTTTAGACAAGACTG
Source organism: Lissotriton vulgaris (assembly GCF_964263255.1). NCBI lineage: Eukaryota > Metazoa > Chordata > Amphibia > Caudata > Salamandridae > Lissotriton > Lissotriton vulgaris. The sequence continues at coordinate 973,301,548 of NC_141693.1, read as the reverse complement.
CAGTCAGAACTGCTGGACGGAACTACACTAAATTTGACAGAAATGCAGTTTTTGATTCACAGAGTACGCATTTTGTCATTTGGTGTAAAAGAAGAAGTTGTTGAGAAATGTAAGAAAATTTGAATTTGTTTATCTGGGATTGCGACAACTTTGCAAATAGTGAGGAACTCGGGCAGGGAAATGCAGAGCTCTGATTGGCGGACAACACTTCAACCAGGAAGTGTTGGCAGCCATTTTGTGACTCTGCTTCAGCCGCCTCCCACAAAAAAATGGGAAAAATGGAATAGTTGGCAGGGTAGGAAAGCCTTGGTGTTTCCAGGGGAAACCCTCCACAGCGTAAAAGCAGAAAGAGGCAGAATAAAGGTCAGAAATTAGTAGAAAGAGGCAAAATAAAGGCTAGCAAAGAGCAGAAAGAGGCACGATAAAGGTGAGAAAGAAGCAGAAAGAGGCAATGTAAAGGTCAGCAACGAGCAGAAAAAGGCAAAATAAAGGTCAGAAATGAGCAGAAAGGTAAAATAGAGATCAGAAATGACCAGGAAGAGACAAAATAAAGGTCAGCAAAGAGCAGAAAGAGGAATTCAGACACTCGCACGCCCACTCACAGAGCCTCATGCACTCAGTCACAGACCCAGTCATACACTCCTGCACCCACTCACAGACCCACTTAGACACTTATGCACCCACTCACAGACACACTCAGGGACTCATGCACCCAGTCATGTTGTGAGTGATGTAATATATGAGGGGGCTTAAGTTATAGTTAGCTTAGGTAACTATAACTGCTGAATCTAAATGGGTTTGAATGGGTGAAATTTTTGCCTAACTATAATGTCCCTGGAACCTTTGTTTTTTGCAGTGAGTTATATTAATATTAGATTGGCATGGACTGGAAGCTGCTTAAAAGAACATAGCAACAAAACAATAAGTCAAATATTGACATCAGTAGCATAGCATTTTTAAACAGTTCATTTTGTATTTCGTCTGGTACCAATATGCTTTGAAGCAGTCCCATGACTTGTTGGATCAGAAGAATGTTTGGGCTTTTCCAAAAACCTCAGAAAGACGGATCTTAAATGTATGGGTTGAAGGACTGATTCTAAGTGAAGGGAGTTTGTATGTGGCTCATATTGCCATATTGCTCCCAAAAAAAATCAATTTCATCATGTGGGTGGAGTCCATTTTGGCTGTGTGACATTAGTCATCTTCTTGGTCAGTAGGCAGGCATCAGCTAGAGAATGTAGTAGGGTACACGTCCATTGAGGGCCATGTTCATGAGACATAACATTTTGAATTGAACCCACTTGTATGTTGATGGCACCAGGAAGTAAGAGATATATGGTCTGTGAGATTCAATCCAAGGATAGGGAGCGTAGCAGAACTCTGATAACTTTGTATCTTGGACAAGCTTTTCATAGGATAGGCCTTAGTATTTTCTAATGCAGTAGTAGCTTCCAGAGACAACCACTGCTAGGACAAGGGTAATCGATCGCGGTAGGACTCGCCTTGTCAAGATTCCACGGATATATTCACGATAGAATGACTTTTTGGTGATGTCGTTTGAATGAATTTTCAATGGCAAATTTGATCATCGCTCTCAGCTTACACACTTTTGGAGAAGCTGGTGAGGTTAGGTCCAAAGATGGGGGCCGTTCAAATGGGACTGAAGCGCGATCACCAGTTCACAATAACAGGATCTTTGTGTTCAACTGCAGTCATGTGTTTTGCATCTGCTTTTGGAGGTGCTAGGCAGTCTGTGATAAGAAGACGGGGTCAAGGGTTATTCTGACCCTGAATTTCATCTGGCTGTCAGCAGCCTATATGTGGTAATAAATGCTTTATAGCTGTCACAGATATTAGCCATTTGAGACATATGTGCAAGAAAAAAGTTGGCGCCACTTCTAGGTTGTCTCTGCAGGCGATGATCTTTGCTGAAGATAGGAAGAAAAAACGTTTTAAAAGGATGCATTTTTCCTCCCTATTCTGATAAAAATAATTGACGCAAGCCAATTACAGAAAACGCTCTTTAAAGCTCTGCATTATACTTAAATAAAGGACTTTTTATGCAAGGCACAGGAGTTACCTTAGTTTTTGTTACACAGCTCCGTAGGATGTGGGAAACAGAATCTGTTGCTGCTAATGTGTATACAAGAACACTAGGTTTATTATGTTCAGTGTCTGAAAAAAACACTTATTGGCATAATTGACGTTCCTTGATTAAGACTTTCATCTAGAAGACAGGGGGTTTAAACCGCGGTAAATCACCGATAGGTCACAAACGGATCAAATTACAGATTGAAACCCAGCAAATTAAGCCATGACAGGTCAATTGGCATACTTGGAAAGAAAGGAGAGAACTGTTGAGAGGGGTTACTGAAGGAATATTCAGAAGATTTGCGCCTTTGGATCAGTCATTAAAGGAAGTCGTGCTTCAGTAAGGTGATGACGTGGTTGTGACATCGAGAAAATGGGTGATATAATCTCAGCCACTAGTAATTACTCAAGACGGCAATACAGTACATAATTTGTAGACACCATGACGCCCTCAGAGAGGAACCACCATTATGCAAATCATCAGTCATGGTACTTCTCCGATAGCCCAACCTGAACTGCCAGGTCAGGTCTTGGGGAACACAAGTAAGGCCAAATAGGTCTGAGCCTGTTTGGACCTCGTCTATAGGTTGCAGCTTGAGTACTGTGGCACAGTGAGCACGAGACTCACTTCTATGCATACCCTTGGCACTTAAGGCATCACAATGAGGGCAAAATTAGTGATGGGTTAATTGCTTGAATTAATCTTAGCCAGATTGACCTCAATGTGTAATGCTAATTTCCACAAACCGCAGAAAATATAAAACCTCAGATGGTGGATTATTGAGATACATCAGGTTAAACATGAGAAAAACCTATAGTTTGTGTAAGCGTGTTACCTTATGAGCAATGACGTATGGGTGTCTCACATTTGCAAATCTTTCTGAGCATCACACCATAATGTTAGAGCAATCCTTGCAGAGATACAAGTAGGTACATTAAGGGATGTTTCTAAGACCTGAACACTGCTTGATACATGAGTTTTAGCTGGGTTAATGCAAAATGTTTTTATTTCATAATGCAGAGAATCAGAACTGTTGTGAAAGAGTGAAAACAAAATTTTGCATGGCTGGATGCAGCAGGTGAAATGTCACATGACAGAGGGGTTGTTAGATTATTTAGAAAAGGTCCAGTCTGTCAGTCAGACATCTTACAAACAAGGAAAGGTGTTTCGCTCCGGAGATGTTTCCATTGGAGGGCTTTGAGACTGAATTTGGGTGAAAAAAGATAAAAAGGGAGGTAGGGAAATGCTCTTTCATAACATTGTCCGACAAGAGGAGAGGTTCCAGAGAACAAAGAGGCCTCTTTATGGAGAATCCAGGCTTAGGGTAAACCCAGAGGCTGGAGTGAATACCATACACTTCACAGCTGGGCACCGCAGCCCCTCCCCCCTCCTTCCCACAATGTAGCATTCCAGGTCACAAGGCAGAGCTAAGAGCCTCATTGGTGGTGCAGCCGGGTCTACTGGGAAAGGCCCTGGCAGATGTTCGAAGTTTATGGACCCGTGAGCTCCATTTGGCTGACAGAGGGTCCCAGAGCCTGCGGCTCACCTTCCCAGACTGTGAGGTGAATTGCAGGTCAGAGAGAGTACAAGTTCTGGTTTTGGAGGCTACTAAGTTTGACTTCACCTGACACTGCTGAGCATTCTGAGTCTGAGCCTCCAGGTGCTCTTTCCCAGCCGGATCGTAAAAATCTGGAAGACACGGGGGTGTTTACTTCTAAATAGGGAGATGGGGGAGACTCATTTGAGCCGTCCATGCATCAAGAATCAGATCTGGAGCAGCTGACAGCTATAGTCAAGGAATATCCCTTGTTTCCAAAATCGAAGACTACAGTCACTGCGGATATACTATAAAACTCTCATGCATTGGTCTTGTCATCTCCCCTGGTGCCACCTGCCTCGGACCTAGGAGGTGAACAGGCAATACCACTCTTATCTTCACAGGCTCCTCAGGTGGCCGAAAGCTTTGGAAGAACAATTTGCTGTGGCAGAGGGGGCTATTCTGGGAGCCAGAACTCAGCAAGAGGCCCTATAGACAGATACAGCAACCACTACTCTGCAACTGGAAGTGAAAAATATTCTCATACTTATCCTTGAGGAAATGAGGGATTTGAAGGTCTCGCAAACCCTGGAAACTGCCGTCCTCCATGTCAGAATCAATAATATTGAGGAATCGATGGCACAACTCCCATAAAGGCTAAAGGAGGCTGAATTCAGGATTTCGGAGTTAGAGGACTATCTCACCATGACCCAGAAGGAAATTGGCCAATTACATAAGCAGCAATGCCTTTTAGAAAATAAGATTGAAGAGCTAGAACACCATTCACGCCATTCCAATCTGCTTATGGTGGGAGTTCCTGAGGGCTCCGAAGGTCAAGAAATGTTTCCTTGGGTTGAATAAGTCCTATGTTTTGCCAGGATTCTCAGGGGATGTAACCTTAACGAGAGCTCATCATGTCCCAGCGCAAAGTTCAGCTACCTCAAAATTTCCAAGTACAATTCTTGAACATCTTGGGGATTATCGAATTAAAGAGCAGAAACAATAAAAGGCAATACATGAGGACAGTTTTCTTCACAGGAAGTACCCCTGTGTCGAATTTTTTTCCGATCTGTCTGCTGTTACAGCCAGACATCAAAAGGGCTTTGCTAAAATGCTTCATCGGTATAAAGCGCAAGTGGTACAGGCTAGTATGGTGCAATAATCTAAATTTGAGGTGCTCCTGAAAGGGCAATTCCATCTGTTCTCTAATGTTTCCAAGGCACAGGAGCTTTTGTAACACATTTCTAAAGTGATTTAATAGTGATTTCTTTGTTGCTTTTCTTCCACCTTTTTTTGTTGCTATTAATGAAGTCAGATATTCGGTTGCGTGATGTATGTAATAATCTTGTTATGGTATCTTCTAGATTGTGGATGGGGTGGGGGGAGGTGCATGGGTGCAATGCCATGGCACCAGTCTTAGACAGGTTGACACTGGGAGGGGTATGTTGGGCTCTTACCCTCCCACTAGGGTTCCTTTTTTCTTTTGTTTGCTCTTTTTTTCCCTTCTTCCTTCAAGGCTCAACATGGGGCACACGGTGGGTCACAGTTGGGGAGGGAGGGGGTTTGAGGAAGGGGTAGGTGCATATTTTTAAAAAAGAGCAGATTTACCTTGTGTTCAAAACATTTAAGAAAATGATGAGCAGGACCATATTAGATACATTGCAATAAAAAAATAAACAAAAAAATGGTTTATAAAATCAAAATTCTGTCCTGCAATGTTAATGGGATTGTGAATAGACAAAAGCAAAGGGCGATGATTAGATCGCTTACTTCCATTAGCCCAAAAGTATTATTCCTCCAAGAGACTCATCTAAAGGATAACTACCCAATGTTTGTTGTATCAAGTCAGTAAGTTCACGCAGTGTACACCTCAGCAGGTTTGGCAGTAAGGGGCGTTGCGATTTATTTGGATAGAACTCTAGATTGGGTTCTAAGTGATATAATAGGGGACCTGCAGAGTTGCTGGCTTTGAGTAAAGGCTTTGGTTAATAGGTCTTTAACTAACCTGGTAAATTACCATGCCCAGTGACTGATGTACCTGAGCCTCTAAAGCAAATATATAAAATTGCATTGGGTGCAGTTGGGGGGGACCTTTGAATTTTTGATTGTTTTTAAAAAAAAATCACTTTTGGTAATAAGGCCCGGTTCTGTTATCTGGACCAATTCATTTTCTGATCACACCCTTATCTCCGTAACTATTCATGTCGAGCTAATCGCAACAATAGGCCTAGGTGGTAGCTGGACCGTTCGTTGCTAACAGACAAACAATGGATCTGTGAGATGAGGGAATCTATTAAGGAATTTTTTCGAAAAGATCAGTATACAGGTTCTCTTTTTTCAATATGGGAATCATTTAAAGCTACTTCCAGGGGACATATTATTTCTTATAAGGCATTCCAACATAAAGAGCATCGCCAAAAAATCGTTAACCTGCAAGTTGCTATAGATCAGATATCATGAAAAAACAGATATTCCTCTGCCTTCGAAAAAGCTGAAATTAGTTGAGGAACTTTTTTATACTACAGGAAATCTCTAGCTCTAGGACTTATTAACAGAAATTATATGAAGAGAGTCAACAGATTGGGAGGAATTCTGGATTGTCTGTCCGTCAAAAACATGCATATGTAAGGAAATTAAAGAACCCTGTTTCCGGTAATTTCATTACAGATAAAGATCAGGTATCTAAGATTTTCTTTTATCATTATAAGTCTTTTTACCAGCTATTCCACCTCTCTTATAAGTATAGCACAGTGCTTTCAAGCAGTTAAACTTCCATCCATTGAGGCTAGCCAGACACATCAATTAATGGAAACTATTACAGTAGGTGAATTAAAATATGTTTTAGCTTCAATGTCTTGTGGTAAGGCTGCAGTTAATGATGGCTTTCCAGACAAATTTTGCAAAATCTTTTCTAACTACTCCCAATCTATTTAATAATATTAAAGAGGAGGTTCAATTATCTTCTTATTTTAAGTAATCTACAATTGTTAGCTTCATAAAGAAAGGAAAAAATCCTGAAGATGTTAACTCGTATAGGCCCATAAGTTTGATTAATGCCGATTATAAGTTAATGATGAAGCTGTGGACCATTCGGACTACCCTGCTGGCTCAGATGTAATCCATAGAGATCAAGCAGGTTTTGTCGCCGGGTGAATAATGGCTGCTAATACGAGTTTTGGTGCCTGGGCACGGTACATTACATTAGATTGTGCAATAAGTGTGCCCTCATGCACCCAAATTCAATCTGAGACCAGGTGTTGAAGCTGTAAAGTCAGAGCACAAGAAGTCATCTCAGCCATTGAGAAGGTTGTCTCACACTTCAAGACACGGGTTGGACTTCGTTCAGTTGCTGAGTCCATTCCCTCGACTGCTCAACTTCACTCTCAAAATCCTCCTTTAAGTCCAAGCATAAGAAAGCAAAGGAGGATCCCACCCCAAACCACCACTCTGGCTCCAAAGAGAAGGTGTAAAGGCATTACAATGTCCGTTGCACCCTTTGAAAGTTTCCAACCACAGAACCAATTCCTCAGTTTTTGTTGATGTGCCCTGAAATTACAGGGCCATCATCGACCCCAAAGTAGATCAAGGTCATCAAGGTGTCCATGCTGCAAATGTTTGGTGTGCATCCGACTCCTTTTACAGTGCCTTCAGGGCCCATGGAATAGCACGGACCTCCAGTCAGATTACTGCAGAATGGTCAATCCATGGCTCTGTCTACCCTCTCAAGACCCATTATGGGTCCCATACTGACACAGGCACAGACCTTTACTTCAACCGGAGATCACCACTGATCCCGGCTACACTGATGCTGGTGATGGCACCACTGGTGCCGCAGGATAATCCTGTGCGATGCCAAGGACAGACCCTGAACCAACTTCAGCTTGAGCTCTACTGGAGTTGTGCTACGCAATAATAAAGGTTTAACCAGTCATCATGCAACTTAACTCTAGTCCAGTGCCTCTGCCAAGTTGCATCTATCACCAGAGATTCTATGATCTCTTGGGTTCTGTCACTGATCCTATACCAGAGAAAAGGAGGCACCCCAAGTTGGTGATGGGATGACTTACGCTTATCTCTCTATAATGATGGTACCGTATTCATTAATTTACAAAACGCCAGTGAAAATGACACTTCACCTCAGACAGTCCTTGAGACGATCTTTGGATTACCAATAGAAGAGGGTCCCTAATTTGCAGTGGTGGTCTGCAGGACAGCTGAGGCATAACAAATATACTCACATAAATTTTACACCATGAGGCAGTGACTTCTGAGCCCTAGCTTCCTTTAAACAATGCCATCAATGATGTTTTATTGTGTACTCTCAAATCCTTGTGCTTGTTCCCCTGTGTATAGGTAGGTGGCCAGATGTCAGAGACCAGACCCTGGTGACATGGATTTTCTCACTAAGCATCTCCGACTCCAGAGACCTTTCGGCACATCCCTTGCCTGGTAAGGAGAAAAAATGCTAACTCTTCCAACCACACCTCCATGGAGGTGATAGAGCGAGCTTTAGAAAATATTTTATTCTAGCTCGTGATGTCATACTCTCATAATTTGAATTAATATATTAATGAGTGTTTGCATGATTTGTTTTATTAATCCAACTTAGATTAAGTTTGCACCACACATGAACACGCGGGAAACTAATTAAATGTGCTCTTGTTGCATTTGCAAGTCTGTTTTTGTAACACATTATTAATATTGTCCTGTTTGTTATGTCTGTCCTATTGTCTTTGTCACTATTAATATGCAGCTGATCATTCATGGCATGTGCTTTTATATGTGCTTACATGTATGTCCTATGTTGTGTTTGTCTATCTGTATTATTTAATCATCTTTTTACTCTTTCAGAAACATAAAGCTGGATTACATGAAGAATGGTAGTTATTATATGTGTTGCTTTATTTGTTTGCTTTTGCTAAATGTCTTTTATTAGTGGGTTAATTAATAATTAGCAAGGGCTGGGTGGTACAGAAGGGTTTGTTTTACCTGAATTAATTATTCTTTTGTGTTTGTTTAAATAATAGTTTTCTGAAAAAGTGACGCAAGCTGAAAGTGGCACAGTGACGCAATCAGAAGTGGCGCAGAAAAGGCCTGCTGATGTTGAAAGCCACATGAGAAACCCATATTTTGAAGTGGTTGATAAACTTCTATTTTGAAAACACTAGAAAATGAACTGCTAAAGTCAACTCTGTGGAGTGGGTTTGGATGTGCCACGAAAGCTCAGAACGGTCTGGCTCAAGGCTAAAAGGAAGAGACGTGACAAGATTTCATATTGCTTGAACATTTTTGCTACAAAATGTAGCGGATTAAGGAACTGTCGCCAGGATTCTGTGCATGGACAATGACTTTGTGTAAAGCCTGGTCTCGTGGTGGAAGATGTCACAGTTTACTGTGGCGTGAGGTGATTCAGCCAATGGAGAGCCAGAATTCAGCTGTTGGAATGTGAAAAATAGTTCGCTCAGCTTATTTTAGAGTATAAGAATAGGCGTTAGCTGCAAACTTTTGGCTTACGCTCTTGATTCCAGAAGGACGTGCTCTGCTGTCCGATGATTACACGTAAGAAATGTAACTTTTAAGACTTTGTTTTCAGGCGATGAGGGTAGCGACAGAGAGGTAGTTAGGTTTTGGAAATGCTCTTCCTTTTCACTTATTTCTGCTAATGAATAATATTATCTAAAAAATAAGCTCTCTTTATAAAATGCTGAATAAAACTTACTTATGACTTTTTCTAATGCTTGCTTAATAAAGTTCCAAACCTAAGTTTTCTTAAATATGTTTTAATAAACTTTTTAAAATGACAAGCTGGTCTTGTTTATTATGAATGTCTTAAACAAACATATAGTATCCATTCACCTCACTCTCTATGTTTATGGGCCTGGTATTGATTGGTAAGTGTGATAGTGGATTGTGTCATCATTTATAAAGAATTTTAGTTTCTAGGCTCCATCAGAGGGAATCCAAGAGGATTCATGCTTTTGGCAAGCACATGTTTTTCCACCAGATTAGCACTGTGCACCATAAAAACTATTTGTGGGCTGTTGCACATGTTCCCTTTGGGACATGGCCAGTGAGATTCTGCCAGCAGTCCTGGAAAACCTTAGTTTCTCTTTGGCCCAAACGGCCCATGATGAACAGGACATTGACAGATATATTATGAATGCAGGTCTTCATACCAAGGATTGCCTTACGAGGAAAGTCAGTACTTATGTTGCTCTTCATCAACATTCATGGATGCATTACAAAAGGGTTCTCTGGTGAAGTACAGTGCTCTCTCATGGTTTTGTCTTTTGGTGGATTACTCTGTAATAGAGCGCTTTAAGGGCAGCAGAGTTGTAGTGTGCTCAATAGGGCTGTTAACCCCTGCCGAACAGTTTCCACATCCATTCAAAAAATGTAGAGCCTATTCCAGAGGGCTGACATATAGACAGAGACCGCCTTCCCAACCAGTGATGGTGCATACATCCCAATTCTTCAGGACCTTGCACATAGGCGACCGCTCGAGCCTGCACCAGGTGAGGTTTCCTCACCTCCGCTGCTCCTGCCCGCTGTGACCAGGACCCTGCCCTGCTGAGTGCTGCGCACAGCCTGCTACCACCCCCCGCTTTTGCTGCGGTTTGTCTGCTGTGGCGTGCCTGATTGCCCTCTGTTTTTCTGCTCGCCTGCTGCTTTGTACTGTGCACTTCTCCCCTCGTATTTACTCCTGTTTCCCCCCGTTTGTAATCTTGCCTCCACTTGTTTTTCTCCTGTTCCCCTGGTTTTATATCTTGTCTCCCTCGTATTTTCTCAGCTGTCTCCCCTTTTTGCCTTCTGTACCCCTTGTGCTGCCCTCCCCCTCCGGTACGCTCCCTCGAGCCGCCGGACGACCCAGCCGCCGCTGAGCCGCCCTCCTTCCCGCCACTGCCCCCGGCGTCTCCGCCCCCCTCCTGCCCATTGGCCACCCCGCTCCCGCCACCCAGCTGACCCGCCCTCCCGGCTCCTCACTTATGACGCCCCCAGAGCGACAGCACAGCGGACGCGCGCAGCGGGAGCGCCGACTGAGCGCCGAAGGTGCGCCAAAGGTAAGCCCGTCTGTGCCCATCCGCACCTGGACCGCGCCCAGTGCCAGGACCCCTGGTTCCCGCAGAACCCAGCCCACCCGCCGGAGGTACGACGCCGCCACCCTCAACGCATTCAACACCGGCCGACTCCCGGGATGCTACCGAGCCACCCCGAGACGCACCCACGGACCCTTCAGCTGCTGCTCCTGCGAGTTCACCTGCATCCGGACCTGCACTACACCCGCACCCACCAAGACCAAGACGAGCAACAGCAGCAGCCACCTGATGTGCATCCTGCTCAACACCCGCTCCGTCCACAGACACGCCGTCGAGCTCTGGAACCTGCTCGACACCACCTCACCAGATGTCGCCTTCCTCACGGAAACCTGGATGAACGCCTCTTCAGCGCCCGACATCGCCATCGCCATCCCAGACGGCTACAAGATCATCCGAAGGGACCGCATCAACCAGACCGGAGGAGGCATCGCCATCATCCACAGGAACACCATCCGCATCTCGACCAACACCGACGACACCCTGACAACCGCCGAACACCTTCACTTCCAGGTCCACATCAACCCCAAGACCACCCTCAGAGGCACCCTCATCTACAGACCCCCGGGACAACGCACACAATTCAGCGAAGACATCGCCGACTTCATCAGCCCGCACGCCCTCCTCTCCGCTGACTACATCCTCCTCGGGGACCTCAACTTCCACCTGGAGAACAACAACGACCGCAACACCACCACCCTACTGGACAACCTCGCTAATCTCGGACTCAAGCAGCTGGTGACCACCCCCACCTACTACGCCGGACACACACTCGACCCCGTCTTCTCATCAAGTAAGGACATCACCTTCAGCCACGCCACCGGACTCCACTGGACGGACCACAGCTGCGTCCACTTCAGCTTCAGAAGGACCATGATCCACCACCACCAACAACAGGCTGCACGCAGAAGCTGGAACAAGATCACAGCCGACCAGCTCGCGATTTCCCTGAGCAAGAACCCACCCACCAGCGCAACGAACCCCAGCCAAGCAGCCACCAACCTCACAAAGTGGATCAGCGACTGCGCTGACGACCTCGCCCCCCCCTGAGGACCCCGCCTAGCAGACCCGGCAGCAAGAAAGCCCCATGGTTCACCGAAGAACTCAAGAGCTCCAAGAAGAACTGCCGAGCCCTCGAGAAAACCTGGCGCAGAGACCCAACACCGGACAACATGACTGCCCTCAAGCTCGCCACCCGAAAACACCACCAACTCATCCACGCAACCAAGAAAACTGCATTCAAAGAACGACTGGACAACAACACACACAACAGCAAGGAGCTCTTCAACATCGTTAAAGAGCTCTCCAACCCCAACGCCGGAAACAACGACATCACCTCTTCGCAAGACCTCTGCAACTCCCTCGCCTCCTACTTCCACAACAAGATCGCGGACATACACAACAGCTTCAGCACTCAACCGACGCACGCCGCGACCGAACCACCGCCCCCACCACCACCCTCCGCGCCTGGACCCAGATCAGCACCGAAGACACCATCCGCACGATGAACTCCATCCACTCCGAATCTCCGACCGACCCCTGCCCTCACCACGTCTTCAACAAGGCCGATGCGGTCATCGCACCCCACCTGCGGGACATCATCAACACCTCCTTCGACACCGCTACCTTCCCGGAGAGCTGGAAGCACGCCGAACTCAGCGCTCTACTAAAGAAGCCATCAGCCGACCCCACTGACCCGTTTCCCGCAAAAGTCATCGAGAAGACCGTCAACAAGCAGCTGGCCGCCTTCCTCGAGACGAACGGATCCCTCGACCTCTCGCAGTCTGGCTTCCGAGCCAACCACAGCACCGAGACCGCCCTGATCGCAGCCACCGATGACACCCGAGCACTGCTTGACAACGGAGAAACAGCAGCCCTCATCCTCCTAGACCTCTCCGCGGCCTTCGACACTGTCTGCCACCGTACACTAGTGCAGCGACTCAGCAACGTCGGAATCCAGGAGAAGGCGCTGGAGTGGATCACCTCCTTCCTCGTCGGAAGGACATAGAGAGTTTGCTTCCCCCCGTTCAGATCGGAAGCCACCGAAGTTATCTGCGGCGTCCCTCAAGGCTCCTCGCTCAGCCCAACCCTCTTCAACGTCTACATGAGCCCCCTCGCAGACATCGCACGCCAGCACAACCTCAACATCATCTCCTACGCTGACGACACCCAGCTGATCCTCTCCCTCACCAACAACCCCGCCACCGCCAGAGCCAACCTTCACGAAGGAATGAAAGAGGTAGCCGAATGGATGAAGAACAGTCGCCTGAAACTGAACTCGGACAAGACGGAAGTCCTCATCCTGGGATCCTCACCGTCCGCCTGGGACGACTCCCCACCCTAGGCAGCGCACCCAAACCAACAGACCACGCACGCAACCTAGGCTTCATCCTGGACTCCTCCCTCTCCATGACCAGACAAGTCAACGCCGTCTCCTCGTCATGCTTCAACATCCTGCGCATGCTACGTAAGATCTTCCAGTGGATCCCCACCGAGACCAGGAAGACGGTCACCCAGGCCCTCGTCACCAGCCGTCTGGACTACGGCAACTCCCTCTACGCAGGAACCACCGCCAAACTCCAGAAGAGACTTCAGCGGATCCAGAACGCCTCAGTACGAATCATCCTGGACATCCCCCGTCGCAGCCACATCTCCGAACACCTGAGTGACCTGCACTGACTCCCGGTCAACAAGAGAATCACCTTCTGTCTCCTCACCCACGCTCACAAAGCCCTACACAACCAAGGACCAGGATACCTCAACAGCCGCCTCAACTTCTAGGCTCCCAAACGCCAGCTTCGATCGACCGGCCACGCCCTCGCCGCCGTCCCCCGCATCCGAAGAGCCACCACAGGGGGACGGTCCTTCTCCTACCTCGCCGCCAAGACATGGAACTCCCTCCCGACCCACCTCCGCCTGACCCAGGACCACCTCGCCTTCAGGAAGCAGCTCAAGACCTGGCTGTTCGAGCAGTAGCGGATCCCCCTCCCCGAGCGCCTTGAGACCCTCTGGGTAAGTAGTGCGCTCTATAAATGTCTTTGATTGATTGATTGATTGATTCTGTTTGCTGTGCTCCCCTTCAACTTCTCCAGTGCCCCCTAGGTGTACACAAAGGTAAAGGTGGCGGTCACTGCTGATCTACCAAGGTTGAGGATACCAGTATTCCTATTCTTCCTCGCTCGTCGCTGAGAGAGACCGCTCCCGCCATGGCCCGCACCAAGCAGACAGCCCGCAAGTCCACCGGCGGCAAAGCGCCCCGCAAGCAGCTGGCCACCAAGGCAGCCCGCAAGAGCGCGCCTGCCACCGGCGGCGTCAAGAAGCCTCACCGCTACCGGCCCGGCACCGTGGCTCTCCGCGAGATCCGCCGCTACCAGAAGTCCACCGAGCTCCTCATCCGCAAGCTGCCCTTCCAGCGCTTGGTGAGGGAGATCGCCCAGGACTTCAAGACCGACCTGCGCTTCCAGAGCTCCGCCGTCATGGCCCTGCAGGAGGCCAGCGAGGCCTACCTGGTCGGGCTCTTCGAGGACACCAACCTGTGCGCCATCCACGCCAAGAGGGTGACCATCATGCCCAAGGACATCCAGCTGGCCCGCCGCATCCGAGGCGAGAGGGCCTAAGGGGACAGACCGACCCGAACAACCACCACAAGACGGATGTCGCTCTCCGGTGGTTTCGGTCTTTTCTGGCAGACCGCTCCTTTAAAGTGGCTATACCACCTGGCCAATCCGCCACCTATCCCCTGGAGCTGGGGGTACCACAGGGATCTTCGTTGAGCCCGACAATGTTCAACCTCTATGTGAAACCGTTGGCTGGTGTCGTCAAACAGTGGGGTCTCACGATGGCCTCATACGCGGACGACACACAGCTAGCGGTGACACTTAGTGAAGACCCTGAGGTGGAGGCCCCCAGATTCCGTGCGGGTCTCTTGGCAGTAGCTGGCTGGCTTCGCACCAACTGCCTTCAGTTGAATGCCACCAAAACGGAGGTGTTGGTTCTAGGGAAGCACGCGGAGTTATGGGGTAACCAGTGGTGGCCATCAGAGCTTGGTGTCACTCCTATTCCAGCTGCTGGAGTGAGAAATCTAGGAGTCTGGGTAGACTCTGCGCTGACCTTTAGAGACCACACCAAGAAGGTGGCTGCCACGTGCTATGGAATTTTGCGTGGTACTAGGCCGGTCCTAAAGTACTTTGACCCCCCTACCAGACAGCTTGTAGTCCAGGCCTCAATACTTTCTCGGCTGGACTACGGCAGCTCATTGCTGTTAGGGGTGAATCAAGCGGAGGCCTCTAGGCTCCAAAGAGTACAAAATGCCGCGGCACGAGCCATTGTGGGCCTCCCCAGACATTGTTCAGTGTCTGGCACCATCACGGCCTTGCACTGGCTCCCGGTCAGACAGCGAATTAAGTTCAAGGCGCTGTGTCTGGCCTTTAAAATTTTGAAATCTTCGCCGCTGGCACTTGCCCCTCTCCTCACGCCCTATACGCCTTCGAGATCCTTGAGATCGGAGGGGCTTCATTTGGCCGTCTGTCCACGCTTCAAGCTGAGCAGAATGGGTGGCCGCTCCTTTAGGGTACTAGCGGCAGGTTTATGGAATTCGCTCCCGGTACACATCCGAGCTCTTGAAGATCTGCTCGCCTTCAGGCAGGCGATTAAAACTTTCCTGTTTCCGGTGTCTAGTTAATTTCTTTTCTTTTATTGTGTGTTATGTTACAGCATCTGTCAAAGCGCCAGGACGCCCCTTTGCTGGGGCAGCTGTGCGCTATAAAAATACAAATAACATAACATAACATAACATATTCCTAAAAGGCTGGAGGGTGAATGCTGGTTTGCGACAGTCATTTGTGGGTCTCTTCTAGATGACAGTGAACCTCTTGATATCACTATAAATGAACTGAAGTCTCCATTGATTGGAGTGATGCTAGACACAGTTGAGTTCAGGGCTTTCCCTCCACCAGAGCATGTCGAGGATTTTCAGGCTATGATCCCAATGTTTCGGGCTTGATCCTGGATCATGGTGAGATAAGCTATGAGGCTTGTTCAGTCATGTCAAGTTGCATGTGTGGGCTTTGTAACCGAATTTGAAGTTCCAATGGGTCCAACATCACAGCAATCTGATTGATGCCATCCAGGTCTCAGAGGAGACAGCTCAAGATATACAGTTTTGGCTGCTTTGAATGCAATGCAATTGGCGCAGTGGCAGGCCCTTTTTCCTTCCACATACAGAACTAAATGGGCTTTTGAGGTCAAGTGGGAGAGATGAGACTCTGGTCTCTGGCAAAGGGCTTGAGTTGCAAGTAATTTGTCTGGCTCTGAAGTACTTCCTGACATCCATCAAGTGGGGCTGGTCCACATTCTCATGGACAACACCGCCTCCATGAGGTACTGCAACACTCAAGGCAGAATAGGGTCCTTGGTCTTGTGTCTGGAGGCTCTGACCTCTGAGGTGTCTGGAGGTTGTGACTGGAACATCAGGCCATTTTTCTGATCACAAATTAAGCATTCAGCTTCTGGTGAATCACGAGGGACACCCTGGTTCCGAGGTGGTAACAGTGTGTAGAACTCTTTCTACTTCTTTTCACTACTGTCGACCATGCCCAGTGTTGAACATTTTGCATCTTGGGGTTTCTGCCAGGCTGTTTATTAAGAGATGCATTCTAGCTGTAATTGTACAAGTAAGTCATGTACACCTTCCCACTCCTGCCTCGAGTTCTAAAAAAGATTACTGACGACTGGGTCCAAGCCTTCCTAGTGGCTTTGGAAGATAGTTTGATACTTGGACCTTCTGGACCTGAGCATTTTTTATACTGAGCAGACTGCCTAATTGCAAGGGCCTCCTGTCACAGTAACATGAATCTATGCAATCTCCACCTACATGAATGGAAAGTGAGCAGCAGCAAATGCCTGTCTTTAATCTACCACCTGAAGTCATCTTTGCTGGGTGCTGGGATAGATCTGTGGCCATCAGTGGTGTTTTCAAAACTGACCCCTTACAAGCAAAGCCTTTTTCCTTTTGTTCGTTTTGTCTGTGGGCCAGACAGTACCTGAAGAAGGCTCTATTAAAGATTTTTTGGCTGCCCTTTCGGCCTTTCTACTGTTGCCAGACCAACAATCCTTGTTTAAATCAAATGTTGTGATGAGATTTAATAAAGGTTTGACACACATGTTCCTTCCCAAACTGTTTGTGATGCCACATTGGAACTTGGTCTTGATGGTTCTCATATGTACCCAATTCGTGCCAGTGCATAGCAGTTTGCTGTGTCTCCAGACATGAAAGACTGCCTTCCTCATTGCATAAGGTATTTATATTGAAACCACCCCATACCACCTTTTTTACAGACTAGTTGATGCTGAGGACTCGGCCAGTCTTCTTATCGAAAGTCATGGCTCCTTTCCACTTTGGGCAAACCATCACTTACCCAGCATTCTTTACTACCACATTTTCCCTCAAAAGAAGAGGAGAAGCTCAATCAGTTGGACCCCAAAAGGGCTTTGAGCTTCTACATAGATCATGTAAAGGACCATGGAGTGGATGATCAGCTTTTTGTGGGACTCTCTGGAATGATGAAAGAGATAGCACAAGGAGTGCATGTTCTTGATATCTGTCAGGCTGTGACATGAGTTTCAGTGCTTATGTTCATGAAGAACTATTGCCTTGACATTTCTAGCTGGAAGGTCATTTCACCCAGTCTGTCATGCAAGAGCTTTAGGTCTGAGTTAACTCCACAGACCCTCCACAGACCCTCCACCTGGTGAAGTGCTGCTTTGATATCTATTCGAAGGTTCGGAATCCTCTATTAGGAACTTCCATCAGAAGAACAAGTTACTTAATTACTACAATGGTCTTTATAGTGGGTCCTCGATCTAACTGCATGTTCTTCATCACTCTCCCCCCCTCTCCACTCTGTGTAGTGTGTACCTTTTTAATCTAAAAAGCTCTCCAGTTAGTATTTGGAACACTGTTACGAACATTTGTTCGCCTTCCACATCTGAGGGCACAGAATGTGAAAGACAAATGACTGACATTAACTTGCAGGGTCATCGCTTGTATGTGGCTCTACTCCGTCACTTCTGGGGCAACATAGAGTCTTGCAGAGCCCCTAGGGGCAACATAGAGTCTTGCAGCGCCCCTAGACGGACGGGAGAAAATTACAAAAAACAATTTGATGGACAGAATGTAGATCAATGTCTTACATTCACCCCAGTACAAGGATCTGGGCCTAAATCCATCGTTTTCTGCACTCCACACCACCCTGGGTTAGATAATGGCTGTATGCAAATCAGCTCTGACCCTGTGCCCCATGGGAACAGTCCAGTCCGAACTACACAGCCATATCTTTCCCAGACCGGAATCAAGCATCCGAGGACCGGATCGCCATTGTCTAACCCAGGGTGGTGTGGAGTGCAAAAAAACGATGGATTTGGGCCCAGATTTTTTGACTGGGATGAATGTGTGACATTGATCCACATTCGGTCCATCACCTGTTTTGTTTGCAATACCGCCATAAGTGCGCTGGGGATGCTCAGACGTGGGTCCCAGGCACTCCACACCACTGGAGTCAAGCTAGCCGGGCTGATGAGAGGTGTTACCTCGAAACCGGTCCGGTCCTCGGATGCTTGATTCCGTTCTGGGAAGGACATGGCTTTTGTAGTTCGGACTGGACTGTTCCCATGGGGCACAGGGTCAGAGCTGATTTGCATATCGCCATTGTCTAACCCAGGGTGGTGTGGAGTGCAAAAAAATTATGGATTTGGGCCCAGATCTTTTGACTGGGATGAATGTGTGACTTTGATCCACATTCGGTCCATCACCTGTTTTGTTTGCAATACCGCCATAAGTGCGCTGGGGATGCTCAGACGTGGGTCCCAGGCACTCCACACCACTGGAGTCAAGCTAGCTGGGCTGATGAGAGGTGTTACCTCGAAACCGGTCCGGTCCTCGGATGCTTGATTCCGTTCTGGGAAGGACATGGCTTTTGTAGTTCGGACTGGACTGTTCCCATGGGGCACAGGGTCAGAGCTGATTTGCATATCGCCATTGTCTAACCCAGGGTGGTGTGGAGTGCAAAAAAATGATGGATTTGGGCCCAGATCTTTTGACTGGGATGAATGTGTGACATTGATCCACATTCGGTCCATCACCTATTTTGTTTGCAATACCGCCATAAGTGCGCTGGGGATGCTCAGACGTGGGTCCCAGGCACTCCACACCACTGGAGTCAAGCTAGCCGGGCTGATGAGAGGTGTTACCTCAAAACCGGTCCGGTCCTCGGATGCTTGATTCCGTTCTGGGAAGGACATGGCTTTTGTAGTTCGGACTGGACTGTTCCCATGGGGCACAGGGTCAGAGCTGATTTGCATATCGCCATTGTCTAACCCAGGGTGGTGTGAAGTGCAAAAAAACGATGGATTTGGGCCCAGATCTTTTGACTGGGATGAATGTGTGACATTGATCCACATTCGGTCCATCACCTGTTTTGTTTGCAATACCGCCATAAGTGCGCTGGGGATGCTCAGACGTGGGTCCCAGGCACTCCACACCACTGGAGTCAAGCTAGCCGGGCTGATGAGAGGTGTTACCTCGAAACCGGTCCGGTCCTCGGATGCTTGATTCCGTTCTGGGAAGGACATGGCTTTTGTAGTTCGGACTGGACTGTTCCCATGGGGCACAGGGTCAGAGCTGATTTGCATATCGCCATTGTCTAACCCAGGGTGGTGTGGAGTGCAAAAAAACGATGGATTTGGGCCCAGATCTTTTGACTGGGATGAATGTGTGACATTGATCCACATTCGGTCCATCACCTGTTTTGTTTGCAATACCGCCATAAGTGCGCTGGGGATGCTCAGACGTGGGTCCCAGGCACTTCACACCACTGGAGTCAAGCTAGCCGGGCTGATGAGAGGTGTTACCTCGAAACCGGTCCGGTCCTCGGATGCTTGATTCCGTTCTGGGAAGGACATGGCTTTTGTAGTTCGGACTGGACTGTTCCCATGGGGCACAGGGTCAGAGCTGATTTGCATATCGCCATTGTCTAACCCAGGGTGGTGTGGAGTGCAAAAAAACGATGGATTTGGGCCCAGATCTTTTGACTGGGATGAATGTGTGACATTGATCCACATTCGGTCCATCACCTGTTTTGTTTGCAATATCGCCATAAGTGCGCTGGGGATGCTCAGACGTGGGTCCCAGGCACTCCACACCACTGGAGTCAAGCTAGCCGGGCTGATGAGAGGTGTTACCTCGAAACCGGTCCGGTCCTCGGATGCTTGATTCCGTTCTGGGAAGGACATGGCTTTTGTAGTTCGGACTGGACTGTTCCCATGGGGCACAGGGTCAGAGCTGATTTGCATATCGCCATTGTCTAACCCAGGGTGGTGTGGAGTGCAAAAAAACGATGGATTTGGGCCCAGATCTTTTGACTGGGATGAATGTGTGACATTGATCCACATTCGGTCCATCACCTGTTTTGTTTGCTAGACGGACGGGAGCACTCCTACGCAAAAACTGTGATTGGATGGAGTATCCACAAGAAAGAGAGTCTCCAAAGTTAATCAACTTTATTTTTATTTAATGGGCAATAGTATGAAATGTATTTCCTTTCAGTAATTCCACATTCTGTCTCAACTGTAGTAAAGTGGATTTCTCGATCTAGCAACAAATTAGTTTTCAGAACAGTTGGCTGGGTGCCAAGGTTCTTTATCACACATTAGCTTTGTTTCCAAAATGCATGTTTGGTGCTCAATTACTATTGATTTGTTTGAGCAACACTTTGAGAGAAACCTAAGTGCTAAGTAGGTTGCATATTTTTAGGTCGGGCCTGGTCAGCGCATGCGCTACTCTGTGAGGAATGCTGTATTTAGGTATGGACTTGAAGCTCCACCCACTCTCCGCCCATAATTATTTTGGCTTGTATCATTGTCCTTTATAAACTGTGGCTTTTCATAAGTGTATAGGCTTACTAGTCCCTCTTAGTACTGCCTTGTCTCATCTTGTAACCTCCCATAAGGACTGACCGACTTTCTTGAGTTATTACTCAGTAGGCTTTAATTACAGGCTCTGTGCACTATTACTTTTAATGGTTCTCTCCTAAGCTTTATTCATTTTTATAATAGCATGGCACGCCACATTGGCGACTGCGCCTTTGTTCTATTTGCGGTGCCGAATGCAGACATATTTTTTTCTCCCTTTTTTTGTTTTGTTTAGAAGTGCACCATGCTGCGTTTTCACGTAAATAGAGGCAACACCCCAGACAATGTTGGTCTCAGGGATCCACCCCTTGGGTCCCAGCACACTTTATGAAAGGGCTAGGGGTGTGATATTTGTCCCCAAGCTAAGTTCCAGCTCCGGGAAACCCATCTACCAGGGTCTGGTGCAATTTTAAAAGTGGAGGAGTCATGGGGCACCCCAATCTGTGCCTCTATGAGGCCCCGGAAACCCCATCCCCTGGGCCCATTTACATCAGTGAGGGAGGAGGTCTGTTATCTACCCAAGAATGCAGACATACCCCCCAAAAAAACTTTGCTCCAGCCCGGGAGGGGACAGTGAAACCAGCTGCTTGTGCCCAGATAGGACCATAGTAAGGTAGTCGGCACCTGCCAGCCCGCAGTACGATGTTGGCCTGGGAGATGGTTTTGGCAGCGGGGCTTCCCTGCACCCACCAAAGTTTCTAGACTTGTGGGTGCCCTGAGTCAGCAATGGGGGACTCCCCAATAATGAAAGTGTCCAACTCCCACCACAGGAGCTGGAAAGGGCTGGCCGTGGGGCTGCCTTTGCAGACCCCTATGATGCAGACATTGTTAGTGCCCCCAGGTTGGCACCTGAGTAGCCACTGCTTAAAAATAATTTATCCGCTCCCAGTCAGGCTCCCCACCAACCAAACATTTACATAAAAAAAGATGCGCAGTGGCACCAAAAAATTATTGATAAAAAAAATAGATGAGCAGCATGGGTTGCTCATTTATTAGTCACTGTTTCAGAGGAGTGCCCCATAATGTCCTGCGATGGCTTTTTACTTTTTGGAGCCTAGTGGTGCCCCTAGAATGACAAGGGAACTGCCAAGCATTCTTTTTAGTGTTGTGGGAGGCTCCAGGGTGTACAGCAGCCCACCTTCAACATTAAAAAACACAGACACTGTTCTGGGGCATTACATCCATGACTCATGAGAGCTTACCTTAATTTTTAAAACTCTCTGAGCTGGAACTGTATGCTCTTCAGCTAAAGTCCAGGGCCCCTTTATGGTGGGTTCTATGACTGCATTTTATGGCCTGAAATAAGTTTAACAGAAAAACTTAAAGGCCTGTTGATTTTATTTTTAAAACAATGTGACAATAACTCATTACGCATTGTAACATGTGAATTAATATTATGGACATTTGTTTCTAATTATTAGTGGCTCTATGACAAAGGTAATAGGTTTACTTTATATACGTTATTATGCTGACCCCTTCACAAAGCCAATAGGCCCTCTTTTTATATTTTGGTGTTCTGACACTTTGACAAAGAGAGTCAGTCTGCCTTTCTTAAAATGACACTCGTTATATTGTAACATCACATTTTCAGCTGTGTGGGCCTGCGGTTCTTCACTGTTTGCCTCTGGGACATTGAGCCAGCTTTGGCGGGAAGGTCTGCTGGTGATAGGTATGTGATGGTGCAGATGGGAATGTTGAAGATCGTGGCTTGTCCAGGTGATTGGTGTGGACTTGTCAAATGAGTTGTTGGCAAAGGAGGTGAAGACTGGGTCCAGCACCTGTCTGGAGGAGTGCGTGGTTCCACTCTCACATCAGGGAAATCAGAGGTTTCCGAGGTTTTGTAGTAGAGCTGTATAGTTCAGATTGGAATGGTCTTTCAGGTGGATGTTCTGATCTCTGAGAGGGATGTAGGCACTGGAGTCAAGCATGAAGGGAGGATCAAAGTAATTGAATTTGCTGGCAAAGTTGCCATGTGGTCTTTGTGGTCTTTAAATGAGGATTTTGCTCAGGGTGAGGTTGGCTGTAAATTTAAGTTTGAACAGCAGGTGTTCCATGTTACAGGACGTTTGTGTCATGGAGGTGGTGCAGATGATGGATTCCCTGAACATGTTGGCGACTCTCCCTCTGGGCTTGTGCTAACTCTATTGCATGGCAATTTTGTGGCTGTGTGAGACAACCTAACTATAACCTCACTTTAATCTTTGCTTTTTTCATTTATTCTATTTGTATACATATATATACTTTTGGCCAGAAAAGAACAATGGTTAAATTGACATTATAGTTAGGTGTAGAAATAAAATAAAAGTTATGTTTAATAAAACAGAGCCATGCCCAGCATTCTACACCCCATTCAAAGCCATCCCTCAGCAGGAGGTTGGCTGAAGGCCTATGGCGGAAGGGAAGGACTGATATTGTAGCCATCCCCAAATCACTCACAATTGAAATCTGGGTGCAGCAAGGCACATAGTCAGAGGTTGGCATGCCACAGGGGATTTGCCAAAGGCCATGTGTGATGGAAGTTTGGGTGCTCGTGGGGCATGGTTGAAGGACCTGGCTGGAGGCCAGTCCCTTTGGGAAACCCACTCCTGTTCATGTTTTGAACAGTGGGGAATTTGGTGAATATAATACAAAAAACACAAAAAGAATAAAGGGATATTATAGTTAGATATGGTAATAAGATTTTAGTTTGTAATAAAAAATTCCCAACAAATTCACTGGAAATTAGTGGGTGTGTGAATGTCTGAGTGGGTCTCTGAGTGAGTTTAAGTGTGGGTGTATGAGTGGGTGTATGAGTGGGTGTGAGAGTACCTGTTTGGGTGTGTGAGTGGGTGTGTGGGTCTGTGAGTGGTTGTGTGAGTGGGTGTGTGGGTCTGTGAGTGGTTGTGTGAGTGGCTGTGTGGGTTTACGACTAGGTCTGTGAGTGGGATGATGGGTCAGGGAGTGGGCGTGTGAGTGACTGTGTGACTGGTACTGTGAGTGGTTGTGTGAGTGCCTGTGTGGGTCTATGACTGGGTCTGTGAGTGGCACAATGGGTCAGTGAGTGGGTGTGTGAGTGCCTTGTGTCTGTGAGTGGGTGTGTGAGTGGTTCTATAGATTTCAGGCATTACTTAGGGCATTTAAAAGAGATAACCTAGGACTCTAATCTCAGCAGCAGATGACAAGAAAGAACCCCCTCATCACAGTCACTACGTGAGATATTGCGGTCACGGATGCAAACACCTACAACATGGATTACTGATAACTTTTCAAGGTGGAAATGCAGAGAAAACATACTTGCTTTGCCTTGGCCATGCACATGAATTTAGGATGATTAGTACTTTACAAAAGTGGTGCTTTAACTCAGGCACCTGCTTTGTTTATATCTGCAAGTGCTTCCGGTTGAGGTTTCATTTCTGTGAAATGAGCATGGTGCCAGATCAATCCTGCCCTACATAGTTATCCAAGAAGAGGCCACTGTTTTGTGATCATCTCTCCCTAAGGATAATTAATAAGTGTTACCTTGTTGGGTAAATGTATTATGCATCTCTTACACTACAGCTGCGTAAAGGACGCTCAGGAAATGTCTCCAGTGACCTTGTGTGTCTGTAACTTTGCCAATGTGATTGTTCCTTGAACTTCTTCAGCTTAAAATGTGGAACTGCAGAGAAAACACACTTGGATGATTTGTACTTTACAGAAGTAAGTGTTTCTTTCTTTTGTGGATATGCAATCATATTCCTATGCATCAAGACCCCGTCTCTAAAATTGGTGGGTAACATGCTTGGGGGCTTTTTAGTAAGCTGCCCATCATCCTTGGAAAAGGGCGGGAAGACATTGCATACCACTAATGTATAAGGGGCTAGGCCAAATAGGAGGGGTTTCTAGGCAAGTTTACATACTTCTAGTTTTTAAAAGTTTGGATAATTTTCCCTGCTCTCAGCAGCAGATGACAAGAAAGAACCCTCTTGTCACAGACACAATGTGAGATATTGCTTTCACGAAAAACAAGGATGCAAACACCTCCATCACGGATTACAGATAACTTTTCATGCTGGAAATTATGAAAAAACACACTTGCTTTGCCTTGGCCATGTGCACAAAGTTAGGATGATTAGTACTTTACATAAGAGGAGCTTCAACTCAATTAGAAATGTGGGAGGAAGGCCATGCAACCTCCCTCCCCCAGGTGATTTCGGCCTCGGAGACCACATTCCCTGGAGCTTGGCCATTAACAATGTAGGAGGGTGGCCACACGGGTCCCCTCCCTAGGCCAATTTCGGCCCCGGGGACCCCATCCCTAGGGCCCAGCCTTCTCATTTTTTTTAAATGGAGGAGGGGGCCATGTGGCCCTCCTCACCATGCCCATTTCAGTCCAGGGGCCCCCATCCACCTGGGCCAAGCCATTATCCAATGGGAGAGGGGAGCTGTCCGTCTTGCCCGGGCCAATTTCAGTCCTGGGACCCCATCCTCCCAGGGCTTGCCCATTTGTCTTGAGGGCCCCTGAGGTGCCCAGTGTGCTATAAGACCAGAGGTGGAGCATCAAGGCCCCCACGGTCCCTGCCAGCTCCCCCTCTCATGCGGAAGCTGGCAGTGCTTTCACACACAGGGAGCTGCTAAACATGAAGACCCCTGTGTATGAAAGCAATAATTTCATTTGTTTCCCTGCTCGCTTGACAGGGGCCAGAGAAACAGACGAAAGCTCTGCTGCCAGCAAGCAAGAGCATTTATCTGATCTCGTATGCTGGAGACGGAGTGTTTGCTGTGACTTGGCGGGAGCTGCCAAAGGTCCCGCCAAGACATAGAAAACAGCTATGCCCCGGGGATGGGCACCCCAGAACATAGCAACAGCTGGCCGTGGGGGGTGGTGGCTCCCCGGGGTCATCATTGGCTCCAGAAGGCGGGGCCACGCAGCACACGTTCTTTGATTCAGAAGGGACTGCCTGTGCTGGTGGCAGTCCCATGGGCCGAGATCGGCCTGGGGGGCCCATGTGGCCCCTCCCATTTTAAATTTAGAATTTGACCCCAAGAAGGTGGTGTTCCCCACTGGCTGTGGGGGTCCATGAGACCCCACTATTACAAAGAAAACAGCCTTAGGGATGTGGTGGTCCCCTGAGCATGAGAGGTCAGCAAAGGCCCCCAACGTATCTACCATTAGCCCCAGCGAGGTGGCTGTCCCCGGGGCCCGGGGTTGCAGGGGGGAGGTCTGTGTGGGCCCCTCCCATTCAACAACATAAGCCCCGGGGAAGTGGTGGTCCCTGCTGCATACAAAATTCCAATGAGGGGTGCCCAGTGTGTCCCCTCCTTTAATTGTGCGTTAGGCCACATGCCCCGGGACCTGGCACACCAAGGGGCTAATTAGTAGAGTAGTGGGAGAGCTTGTGCTTCTTTTTGTTTTAAATTTTTCAGTGTAAGCCGTGGATCGAGTGAGGCTCTTTCCTGCCCCCAACCTTTTGGCAGGACATTCCAGAACGGGACTGTTAGATTATTGGAGGATCCGCATGCCTATACTTTCTTATTTGTTTTTTAATTAATTTCGCTAAAACCACTTAACAAATTTAGCTACCTTTCTGCCAACTTTAGTACAATTCCGTCCAGCACTTCAGGATGTAGTTGTGACGAGAATCCCTATGGGAATTACCATGAGAAATTCACTTTTTTTGACCCCCACCGTTTTCTCGGCCCCCACTTGGCAGATCACCCTGAAACTTTCCACACGCAACATGAATCACTGTGCTCTTTTTGGGGGAAATGTAATTAAGGTTTGTCAAATGGCACCAATGATATAGGCAAGTCAAAAAATGCTTTTCCTATGTAACCATGGTACTAGCTATACCTACTTGTGACTTCCAGTAGAATATATATATATATATATATATATATATATATATATATATATATATATATATATATATATATATATATATATATATAATTACCTACTGGCAGTCGCCAGTAGGTAGTTATAGTTAGGATTATTTTCTATAGGGAAACCGCAACATTCTATTGGGAATAACTTTGGCGTCTATTGAGGGATCTGCCTGTAAGTTTCCTGAAATTTTCCTCGCTGTGCTCCGCTCCTTCCCTGAAAGTTTGGGGGGATTCGTCAAGCGGGGGCCAAGATAAAAGGGGGGTCCCAAAACGTGTTTTCCCCATGTTAATTTCCATAGGGCGGTTGGACTCACTTTTAGCCGAACGGCTGAATGGATTTCCATCAAACTTGGGACAATTGTAGGGACTGGTAGCCCGATGTGCCTTTGCTATGTCTCAAGATACGAGCTGCAGTGGATTTTGAGTAATTTAGGTTCCAAAAAATATATATATCTATAAGAGTGCCCCGGTACGCTCACCGGGGCGCGCTCCAGCGCGCTATGCAAGTTCGCGAGCGGAAAGCTGATTGGCTCTCGGGTGTCTGTCAACATTCCAAACAGTCCGGAGCGGCCGCCATCTTGTGTCTCGGTGGGATCGAGACACAAGAGGTGGCAAAAACAAAGGGGGAAATGACCAAAAGGGGGCAGGGTAGACCCCCCCTGACCCCTAGGTTTGATGTGGGGGCCATAAAAGGGCCCGCGGGCCCAAAAAAAGAATTTTTTTTTCCGATTTGCGCGGGGGGGAGCGCCCGGTACGCGCACCGCGGAGCGTACCGGGGAGCGTACCATGGGGAAAAAAGAATGACAGAGTTTTTAAAAAATGTAGCATTTTTTTATAAATTGGAGGTAGTTCTAAAAAGAACTGTTTTTTTATTTTTTGTTGTTTTATTTTTTTTAATTGTTTTTTTGGAACATTTTTTACTTTTTTTGGCTTTTATGAACAATTTTATATTTTTTTTGTAATTTTTATGGGGACAAACAAAAAACAGGGAATTGTAAACGGCTCAACTGGAACAAAAAAAAAACAGGAAAAAATTAAGGTTTCTTTTTACAGTCGTGGTTGTCTCCAGCACGGTTGATGAGTTTAATACTTTGCTCTCCATAGCAAATTGTAGTCCCGCAAAATTTACAAACGATTTTAAAATCTCCAAGCTGGGTTTGGATGTTTGGGACCATCTCCCTTGTCTCTGGACCCGATGGAGTGGGTTGTTTACTTTGGGAGGTGCTGGGAGAAGATTGGGGAGGGTTTCTGGTCAGTTCTCCGACCTCTGCCGCAGCATAGTTGTTTGGGTGCCGGCGTTGCATGTGGCGTATCATAGTGTTGTTGCCAAAAGAATAATTTTTGGCAGGGTTCCCCCTGGAAAGTACAGTGCCACAGATCAGACAAGTAACCTTTGGCGCATTAACTTTCTTGAGGCCCCTTGGGATTTAAAAAAACTCCCAGACAATGTGCTCCTTTGGCTTATAGGGTGTAGTATCTTCAGGCAGGAACCACCTCTGCTCCTCCTCCTCCTCCTCCTCCTCCTCTTCTTCTTCTACACTACTGTGGTGTTGTGGTGGTCCTTGTGGTGGTGGTGGAGGTGGTGGTTGAGATGCTCCTGCTGCTGCTGCTACTGTAGCCATTTCTCAGTACAAATAGGTACAAATAGGTCTGCAAACAGGTCTTCCTCAGTCAAATTACAAAGTGAGAATGAGGAAAAAAGGTGGGGGCTTTCATCATTTGGAAAACAAAACTGTCCTGAACCAATGAAAAGTGTCATTTTCAGGTCACATGACCCGGGAATTCATCATTTGGAAAACATAACTGTCCTGAGCCAATGAAAAGTGTTATTTTCAGGTCACATGACCCGACGGGCTTACGCTACGCGCCCCCGGGCCGCCCTCCGGGGCGGTTACGTAGCGCGATCGTATGCGCTAGGGTGCTTCCGGGTGCGCTTACGCCGTGCGTATCACGCGAACGCGGGTACACGATACGTCACAATGATGTTTTAGTTCGCGGCAATAGCGGAAACGGGACGCCCACCGTACGCGCACCGGGGAGCGCCGCAAGACTGCGCTTTCCGGTGCGCACAGCGGTACGCACACCGGGAGCACTCCAGGGCAAAAAAATAAATAAATAAAAAATATACATAAAAAATAGTATTACATAAATATACAATATAGGATTCATTATAAAAAATATTATATTTCATAGCTATAGAAATTTGCTGTTAAAAGACCTTTGAAATTCACTGAAAAAAACATAGGTTTGAGGCCCTATATATAGTTAGGAATTAGCATTTAAAAAACCTATGAAATTCACTGAAAAAACCATAGGTTTCACACCAGTTATAGTTAGGAATTAGCATTTTAAAAACCTATTAAATTCACTGAAAAAACCATAGGTTTGACACCAGTTATAGTTAGCTGGAAATTTTACTGACATAAAACCATTGAAATTCCCACGTTATAGTTAGTTGGACTCACTATAACTTGCGCGCCTGCAATTCACTGCTGATGACGTCACATATTACATCACTCATGACATGGTCAGTGACATCACTCATGACATCACCGATGACACCATCCTTGTGACAGAGTGACAGACCTCCTTTCAGTGTAATGTAACCCTTGAAACACATATTCAAAAATAGAAACTAACATTTTCAAAAAAATGGAGATACCCATACCAGTTACAACAACCAATTCAGTAATTCCACCATCTATATACACATCCACTCATTCACCAACAGTTCTATATAGTCACTCATACATATACTCACTCATCATATGTAGTGATACACCTATACATCCTGTTACACACCGACAGTCATCCAAAAGTTACTCACACACATACTCACACATGCAAATAAACTATTGAACATCCATTTATTTGCATTTACAGCTATACACACACACTACCACCTTACTTCTAAGGAAACTTACACATACTTACTCTCTTAAACAATCACTTATAGAAACACATACTTATTTAAACAGGAACTCTTACAATCTCTCACTCTCACATATACTCACTTGTATACATTAATACTCACATACACTTGATTACAACATATGTAGTTACTGATAAAGACACTAGTGAGACAGTCATTCACTCACTAACACACACATATACACAATCATCCACCCATACAGTCCTGCACATATACTGTCTTCAAAACACATACAAACAGTGAGTCAGTCATTGATGCATCTATATGCTAAGTAATACCCCCACCAAACCATACAGACACTCATACTGATACTAAAAAAAACATCTAATAACCCATATACATACACATGTAGCTACTCACCAACCCATGCAGCCACTTATACACAAAGTGAAACACTGATACATATATTTAAAAATTTAAACATTACTCGCTAATATATGTATTTGCTAAGATACACTTAATAGGCCAGTTAACCAATCAATTTTTTTTTTTTAAAACATCCATTTAGACACTTATTTAAACATTTATTCTTCCATCGACCTTTACATA
The DNA here is from genome assembly GCF_964263255.1 of Lissotriton vulgaris. Classification (NCBI taxonomy): domain Eukaryota; kingdom Metazoa; phylum Chordata; class Amphibia; order Caudata; family Salamandridae; genus Lissotriton; species Lissotriton vulgaris. Next base: position 973,271,531 of record NC_141693.1, on the reverse strand, counting down.
TACATATATAAAACATATTTATTTTTCAGAAAGACACACATTCACTGGATGGTGTCATCAGTAATGTCATGAGTGATGTCACTGACCATGTCATGAGTGATGTAATATGTGACGTCATCAGCAGTGCATTGCAGGCGCGCAAGTTATAGTGAGTCCAACTAACTATAATGTGGGAATTTCAATGGTTTTATGTCAGTAAAATTTCCAGCTAACTATAACTGGTGTCAAACCCATGGCTTTTTCAGTGAATTTAATAGGTTTTTAAAATGCTAATTCCTAACTATAACTGGTGTGAAACCTATGTTTTTTTCAGTGAATATATATATAGATATATATATGAGATGAGCAGATTCAGTGCCAAGTTAACAAACAAATGCTTTTTATGTAAAAGCGCCCTATGCCACGGTTTCTGTGTAAAAGCTGTTGCCGACTTTTCTGTAGACACGGATCCCTAAGACCAAAATTGTCCCGGAAGTTTTGAAAAAGAATATAACGGGGAATAGTAGGGATACACTGCTCCCTTAGACGGTGTGAGGGGGTCGAGAAAGCCCCCCCCCCCACCAAGAGCCATAATTGGCTCAGGGAGGAGGGCCCACGCTGCCTACCCTCTTTAAAATACACTGGGGCCCAGCGGATGGGGTTACCCAGGCTGAATTCTGCTCGAGAAGGGGACCTCAAGCAGATCCTCTGCCCATAATAAAAAAAAATGTTGTTTGACCCACAGGCCCTGGTCCACCACAAAGTCATTTATTGAAAACAAAAATAAACATTTTGTTATTTTTTTGCAATCGCACAGGAGAACCACACGATTGCTGCAAAATAATTTGCTTCCATAAGGGCTAGTGGAGCAGGGTATCCCTATCCTGCCTCCTTATATTCTTTTAAAAAATATTTTCAGGATTGGAACTAAGCCCCTTAGTCATTTAATGGCCACTGCAACATTTCCTTTATGTTGCGGCCATCCAATCTGAGTGCTCACTCCAAAAGAATTACCCCTCAGCCAACCAGAAGGCTTACATATTTTAATTTCAGCCCAATGGTGCAGATATAAAATGTTTTTAACCCTTAATTTGCCAAGAACAACTGAACGGATTTACCCTGATCCAGCGCTCCTATTGAAAAATTGTCTCACATACACTATTTATCACCTCAATACTCACCATTCACTATTAAACCCTTATACAGACCCATAACACCTATGAGACAATTTATGAGCAACTGAATCTGGTGATTTGATTTTAATTCTATTCACATAATATTTACACAATTATGTACAACTGCAGTTTATTCTTCATTATCATGATTAAAAACTCAATTATTAGCTAAAATCAAACCACTAAAGGTTGATGGATCAACTAATGGAAACTAGACCATGAATAAACAAGACCAGCTTGTTGCTTCAAATCTAATTTTATTTACTTTATTTTCATAAAGAAAAAGCATTTTAACGTTTAGAAATCTTCATTTCATAAGCAAATAGGAAAGTAACATTTTAATAAGGAAATGAAAATTAGAACTGACATTTCAAAGTAAGCTCAGAAACATGAAGAATTAGTAAAAACCGTTTCCCTGAACCTATTTCCCTGTCTAAATCTCTCTGTACCTAGAAAAGAATAAATCATTAAAGTCTGCTGTCCTTACATGCGCCAAAGGTCCATCAGCATGTCTCACACCATACAGGAATCGGGAAGCAAGAGTTTTTTCTCTGCTCATGGTGTCATAATTTACACCTTTCTCTCTAACTAAACTTTCTACATTTTACATTCTTTCATAGGAATCTGTGCTTTTCATTGGCTGTTCGGTGTCAGTTCATGATTAAGTCATTCAACTTTTGTCCAAAATCCAGGCTTCATATAAGGCCCATTGTCTTTCATTTCCACATCCTGGATTTCCTCAAGAATGATACTTTTACTTGAGCTTAGGACATGCACTTCCTAACCTTGGCCACCATATCAATTTGTTGTCCTTGGCTGGCCTCCGTGAACACGCTCATCTCAGCAAAGAAAATCACTCTTTATTTCATAACAACTTCGCAGCAGAATTGTTCACAGCTGCGCATGTGCAAGAAATCACTCTGGACAAGCTTTCGTGTCAGCAGCTCTGTCAGCCATATTTCTGCACACATTTTTAGGCCTTTCTCCGGAAACTATTATTAAACAAACACAAGACATCAATTAATTAAAGAACTGCGACCCATTCTGTTACCCTCCCCCTTTGCTAATTAACCCTGTTAATTATGTTACCTAGCTTAGCACACAAAGCAGCATCATATTTACCAGTCCTTTTCGAATGTCAGGAACTTTTAGAGCTTTTACCACAAAAGACATAATATAAGCACATATAATAAGCACATGGTATTAATTTAAACTACCGCATTTAATATTGACAAAGACAATAGACAAGATTAGTTTATTAATTTTTCTTTGCATTGGCAACAAAAGTGCATTAGTCCTGCGTGTGTTTTCGTGAGTGTATCTTTTAAACTAAGTTGATTAATAATTTCACCACAAGCTTATTAGTCTGTTTACTTTTATTAGGAGAGATTAACTTTGCAAGTTTGAACAAAATTTTGTTCTTTACCTTGCTCCATCAACTCCCTCATCTGGTGATTTCTTAATCACCAAACAATACCCAAACATTTTATATATTTTCAACCCATGAACATGTTTTGGACTTTCTTAATATTAGTATTTCTAAACCTTTGATTCATCTGTTTTTCTGCATCTCTTATATTGAGTTTTACGAAATTATTCTAATTCTATCTCCTTTTCCTTTTTATCCCTTAACTTGTAAATTCTTTTTCTTTCTGTTACATATTTTCTTCTCTTGTGTAGCATGCAACTAACTTTTAGCAAAAGTATCACTATAGCTATTATCATAAAAGGAAAAACTATTTTACCTATTATTGACCTACCAATTTCTTGAAACCAGTTTTTGATTGCTGTAAATCTTTTACCTAAGCGCTCTGAAAAATTCTCATCTTCTAAGGGTTGTACCTCCTCATGTAATTCAGTAATATTCTTTATATACAATTCTATATTCTGGCTTTTGTCAGGTATGTATGTGCAGCAGTGTTGAACATGTAATGTTCCACAAACTCCACCCTCTTTTGCTAACAGAATGTCTAGTGCAAGGCGATTCTGCATCACCATGGTTATCATGGCAATAAGTTCAGTATCCACTAATGGAAACCCACTTGCAGTATCTGTTGACAGCCTATCAACAATTGTGGACATTTTTTTGATTTTATTTGCATTCAGGGTAATTCCCACCATTGGTATTAGCGCACCAAATATGTCTCCCAAGATTTCTGAAAAGCTTTCCCTCTTAAATCTGTTCACATGATTGCTAATTTCAAATGAACCTTCTGCATTTCTGTCAACATGAAATTTTTTGGGAAAAACTAAACCTATATAGCAAGTTCCTTACCAGTGGTTCGGAAGGCTGTAATAAGCTTTATTCCCACAAATAAAATAAATCCCATGAAAAATTGAATCTTTGCCTCCCTTGAATCCCCAGGCACCTATAAAACGAAAAGTGTCACATTGACTTGCACACACAAAATAATTATCATATAAAGTATTATCTCTTCTTATACAAAATTTTCCACTAACAGGTTTATCTATGTGTATCGCAACATTTTAATTTCTACCATTGAGTTTTTCATCCTCAATCTGCCAAAATTTTGACTTAGTAGTTTTCAACAACTTATTTCGCTTGTAAATTGCTCTTCTCTCTTCCACCATATTTAAAAATGACTTCTCTTCTGTTCTCAGTTTACATGTTAAATTATTTCTAAAAGCGTACTCATAAGTAAGTTCACTAGTTGTTAGGAAAAATTCCCTCATCTGTTTAGCAGGTCTCACTTTATTTAAGATATCTATGACCTTTAGATTTGCAAAAATGTCATCAAAATCGGAATAATAATATTCCAGACGACCAGTTTTATAAAACAAACTAGCTATAACACTACATGTTACACCATAAGTAAGAGGAAGCATATTATAATTCACACCTTCAGATACAGAAGTAGGTAGTTTCACACAGACATAACAATCTTTTGCGTTCATCACTTTAACATATTCAGATAAAAGTCTTGAGAAAGTATTGCTAGAAAAATCTCCAATAGATCTATCTTGATGAATCTCTGGTTTATGTACAATAATTCTTTTATTCTTATCAAGTTTAGCTACAACTTTACTTGTCATGTTAGCTTTATACATTTCTTTATCTACTCCAAAAGGAAAAATGACAGCTAAAATTATCCAGACTAAAATAATCAAAATTACACATATTGAAGACAGTTTGCAACATCTTTTGAGAATTGAACATCTTGAATTTTCATTGGTATAAGGCATATTAGTATAAGGCATCTTTACTTCTTAAAATTACGGCTAAAATAAAAATAAAAAATTTAAAAATTACTAAAAATTGAAAAAATTACTAAATATACTCCCCTTTTTTAACAGATAATCTTATCTTCTACAAATTTTTCTTCTAACAGCTTTTCTTTGACCTTATGTCATACATCAAATGTGTTTTTCAATGAACACAATTTCTTCAACCTTGTGTCTCCTAACACAGTTTCTTCAACCTTGTGCCATTTAATGTATAAGTTCAATCATTTTCACTTGCATCATCAAGATTTTCTTGACTACTGTTTACTTCTACTACTGGTGGGATAATTATATACGCCCACTCCGGCGATTTATACTTTTGGTTCGGTTTAACTGTTCTCTTTGCTCTGCTGCTTATCACTTCTATTTTCTTTCCTGCCTGTTTTTTCTTACTCAAGTCTTCCTCTTTTTGACTTGTGATCTCATTCACCTGCTCCTTTGCTTTATTCACTAATTTGAATTTAATGCCTTCAATTTCTTTTGGTCAATTATCCCCTTTTCTTGTTAGCTTCTTTTTGGGTTCTTTCAAATTATACTCCACTCTCCAGGCTCTTTTTCTTGTTTTCTTCAATTTTAATTCATCTTCACTGTCATCTGTTTCACTTTCTGTATTTTCAGCTGATTCATTAATGATCAATTTTTCTGAGTCAGATTCTTCATCAGATTCACTTACTTCTTTACTCAGCAGTTTCACTTCGTTAGAAAAATCATTCTTATAGCTGGTACTTGGGAATTTCTTTGTCTACTTCTTCAATTAATTCCAGTTCACCAGTTTCAGAATTTTCATTCCTTCTTCCAAAGTTTCTAATCTGCCTTTCAATACTCTCCTGATCTTGATCTTGAATCACTTCTTGATCAGTTTCTGTTTCTGCTTTCTGATCTAGCAGATCTTTGTCATTTTCTTCCTCAGAATCTTGTATTATAGTGCCTTCACTTTCTTCTTTCAAAGCTTCATTCGCATTTGAATCTTCCAGATGTCGACTTTCTTGTCGATCTTCAGGATCTGGATTTTCTTCAGGCTCTTCTTCTGAATCTGAATCAGCTGTTGTATCACCTTCTTCGTCAGGATTCTCAGGTTCTGGCACTCGTATGGTATGACAAGCGTGAATCCATCTTTTCAATCCCCTCCACTAAGCTGCATTTGTTGTGACCAAAATCACCTGTCTTGCCTTTTGCCACCTTGGTACTAGGCAATTTCTTCTTCAATGCACTTTTGTCCTTACCCAGTCTCCTGGTAACAGATCATGAGCTCGTTCTTTTTCTTTCGTGAGCACTTCAGTTCCTACATGACGGAACACATTAGTCACCACGTCAGATAGATTTTTGCAGTAATCCATAATGAGGCTCTCATTTATACTCAGTAACTTATCAACTGGAACAAATGCTTGCCTCATGACCCTGACCATTAAAATTTCATGAGGGCTTAATCCTGTTTTCTTATCTGGAATGCTTCTCAGAGTCATCAAAACAAGTGGTAGTGGATCTGTCCATTTCATTCCTGTTGCTAAACACATTTTACCTATTCTATTTTTTATTGTTCCATTCACTTGTTCAACAACACCTGATGCTTCTGGTCTGTATGCACAATGTAATTTCTGTTTTATACCCAATGCTTCACAAATCAGTTTTAACAATCTGTTTTCAAAATGTGTGCCGCGATCTGTCTTGACCGACACTGGGAATCCGTACCTAGGTATAAACTCTCTCAGAAGCAATTTTGCAAAAGTAATTGAATCGTTGTGGCGTGTTGGAAAAGCTTCCATCCACCTTGAGAACAAACAAACAATCACCAAAACATATCTGAGTTTGTTGTGAGGTGGCATGTCAATGAAGTCAAGCTGTATTCTGGTAAATGGACCTCCCTCCCGTCCTATGGTTCACATGCTTACAACTGTTTTTCTGTTCGGGTTGATCTGCTGGCAGATCAGACATCTCTGACAAAAAGATTCTGCAATTATTCTGAATTTTGGATTGTACCATGTCTGCCTAAATAATCTGATCATGGAATCTCTGCCAATATGTCCTGGACCATGGTACATGCGTGCCATGTCAGAAATCATGCTGTCTGGCATTACTACTCTGTCATCCTTGTCAACCCAAATCTCATCCTCTTCTCTTATCCTGCATCCTGCTTTTAACCATATGTCTTTTTCCTCATCATCTGCCTCATCTTGCGATTGTTTTACTCCTTGCCAAGTATCAACTACAGATATTAGCATAAGTGAGTTCAAAACATATTCATTTTTCTTTTTCCAGATTAACTGCTGCATTATGTCTTGCACAAAATTATGCTATTTCATCAGCATATGAATTTCCTTTTGTTATGTAGTCGTCACCTCTTATGTGGGCTGTGCATTTAACTACTGCAATTTTTTCTGGTAATTGAATTTCATCAATCAATCTTTTTATTAGCTTTGCATTCCTTATTGGTGATCCCGCAGAAGTTAAATAACCTCCTTGAGACCAGAGCTGGCCATAGTCATGGACTACACCATAACCACACTGACTATCAGTCACTATGGCAATCTTTTGCCCTTTTCCCAATTCACATGCTCGAATCAAAGCAATTAATTCTGCTACTTGAGCTGAACGAATTCCTTTGAGAATGGAAGCTTCAATCACATCTGCAACCGTGCACACTGAATATGCTGCACTCAGAACACCTTCATCTGTTCTTAAGCATGAACAAAACATAGTCTGATTCAGGCAACGGGATATCTTTAATGTCCTGTCTTGGTTTTGTGCAGTATTCTAATACATCCAGGCATTCATGATCAACAATTTCATCTCTAATTTCTGTTTCAGAAGTGTCAGGTAACAATGTAGAAGGATTCAAATTTACACATCTCGCAATCAAGACATTATCAGATCCAAGGATCACTTTTTCATATTTTGTCAACCTATTGCTTGTCAAATGCTGTGTTTTGCTTCTGGCAAGCAGAATTTTAACAGAATGTGGCACATATACCTTTACTGGAAATCCCATTATTATTCCTTCACTCTGTTCCAAACTCACACTGGTTGCGGCTACTGCTTTTAAGCAACCTGGTAATGCTTTCGCAACAGGGTCAAGAACAGCTGAGAAATATGCTATTGGCTTTCTCATTCTTCCATGTCTTTGAATCAGAACTGATAATGCACCTCCTTCTCTTTCACTGCAATACAGCTCAAGCTCTTTTTCATAATCAGGCATTCCCAATGCTGGAGCTTCACACAAACTTCTTTTTAGCTGTTCAAAAGCTTCCATTTCAGTTTTTGTCAGACTAATTGGGTCTTTTATGTCTGCTTTTGTCAGTCTCTGTAATGGTTTTGCAATTAGTGAAAATCCACTAATCCATTGGCGACAATAACCTACCATGCCTGGAAACATTCTGACCTGTCTCTGTGTTTTTGGAGGTTGCATTGCTTGAATCATTTTTATTCTTTCTGTTGTCACTTGTCTGGTACCTTTTGCAATTCTATGACCAAGATATTTTACTTCTTGTTTGCAAAACTGTAATTTCGCAGGAGATACTTTGTCCCTCATCTGCCAGATGATTTAAAAGAGTAATGGTATCTGTTATACAATTATCTCTTGTTTTTGCAGCAACAAGGAGATCATCAATATACTGCACTAACGTAGACTTTCTAGGTAAATCTAGATTCTCCAACGATTTCTTTAACAACTGACTAAAGATAGATGGACTTTCGGTGTACCCCTGAGGAATTCTACACCATGCTAAGATACTCTCTTTGAACCGGAACGCAAAAATTTGCTGGCTTTCTGGATGCAATGGAACAGTAAAGAATGCATTGCATAAGGCAATTACTGTGTACCATTCTGCATCGTGCGGAATCTGATATAAAATTACCGCTGGGTTTGGTACAACTGGGCAACATGGAACAACAATTTTGTTAACTTTTCTCAAGTCCTGAACAATTCTAAATGTTCCTTTCGGCTTTTTGATTCCCATAATTGGTGAATTACATGGACTGCTTTCAATTTCTTTTAGAACACCATGTTTTATGAATTTTTCAATTACAGGAATAACTCCTTCAATCACTTCTGCTTTCATTTTATACTGTGGAATATTTGGATAGTCTGCTCCTTGTTTTACTGTTCTTTGTACTGGATCTACATTTTTCATTAACCCATTTCAACTCAAGTAAAATCCCACAGTTTTACATTCACTGTGTCTTTCAATTCTTCAGGTAAATTGTTTTTATCAAATACAGAAAATAATTTGCTTTCTTCTGCCTCAACCATTGACATTCTTAATTTGTAAAGGCCATCTTCTTCTGGAGTTTGAAGCTCTATACCATCCGGTGAGCAGTATATTGCGCAATTCATCTTACAAAGTATATCCCTTCTTAACAGATTTACAGGACTGCTGTCACAAACTATAAATCTTTGCATGTCTTTGAATTTACCTATTTCAACTTAAATTGGTTCAGTTATGTCCGTTTTAATCTGTTGATTAGCTACACCTACTACTTGGATCTTTTCACCAGAGAGAGGAAGGCTTTCTATTTGCACTGATCTAACAGTAGAACGGGTAGCACCTGTATCCACTAGGAAAGTAATTTCTACATCATTCACTTTACCATTTACAAATGGACCAGATTGATCTACCTCAAGAGTGGCTCCAAGCACGCACTCTTCCTCCTCTCTCAGGCACCGTCAGAAGTAATCCTTAGATTCACTCCCTCCATCTTCTTTCAACCAAAATTTCTGTGAAACATTCGACACATTCACTCTTGGTGTTCTGTTTACCTGTTCACCTCCGCTGAATCCTGATTCAGTATTGTATCTCTGCAAATTTAGACAGTTTGGAAGTGGCAGTCGTGGTAACTGTTGTGGTATCTGACGTTGCTGAATCACTACCTGTCGCTGTAGCTGTTGCTGCTGATTTATCTCATTCTGCATCTGTGGATTTAATGATTGATTTTTAACAAAATTTCTGGGTGGATTCTTACATTTGCGCTTCCAGTGTCCAATTTCGCCGCAATTAAAACATGGGATTTTCTGTTTCAACTCTTCTATATTTCCCATTAACTTTGGTTTATTATAATTACCTTTACATTTTCCTTGATTCTGATCAATATTTTTATTTCCTAATCTTGCTATCTGCTGCTCAGCCACTTTCACCTGTGCCCACATTGCTTTTTCTATCAGCTTCTTTTGTTTAGCATCTATTTCATCACTACAGTATTTTGCCTTTCTCAAAATTGCATCAACTGTATGTGATTGCCAACCAACTATTCCATTTCTTATCATTTCACTTATTTCAGGTCTTAAGCCATATACAAATCTGTATATAAAATGGCTCATATCCTTCTCACTTAGATGCTCATAACCACTGTATTGTTTAAATACCAGCAGTAATCTTTCATAAAATGAATGTACAGATTCTTTTGTCTCTTGAATTGTTCAATCAATTTTAACCCAATCTATTTCTTTTGGAGGAATTTTGTTTTTCAGAAATACAATCACTTGTTCGTAATTTCTCATCACATCTGGTGAAGGAGCACCTGTTACTTTATCTCGTTGGGGTTCCTCTTTAGGCCAATTTATAGCAGTTTTACATTCTGTCCAAAGATCTGATGGAACAATTATGTCAAATAATTCATCTAGGTCTACCCACAAAACCTTTGAAACTTTCACAACTCTTTCTACCTGTCGATACCATTCCACAGGTTTTTCTCTCAATCAGGGAAAATCATTTGTAAACAGTAAAATGTCCTGTCTTGTCCATGGGACATGCACAAATCCACCACCTGCTATTTCCCTCATTGGAAATTCATTTACCACCTTTTCTTTCTCTTTCACAAGACAATTCAAACTTACTCTGTCTTCATCTCTTTTCTTTGTCCATTTCGCTCTCCATTTACTTAATTCACCCCATTTTCTCAAAATCACAATGAAATCTTTTATATGTGTAATTCTTCCTGAAGTATTCATGTTTTCAATGTCTTTTTCAGAGAAATCCACCCTATAACTTTTCTGCAAATTTTTCTGCTTACTCAAATCAACTTCTAATTCAGAAGCTATTTCTTCATATTGATCATATCTGTTTTTCGTTTTCCATGTTATACTTTTGCAAATAAATAATAATTCATCATCCTGATATGCCTTTAAACTGTCAGTTCCAATTGTCCCAATAATTAATTCCTCTATATCTGCTTTCAGTTTTCCAACATCAAGTAATTTACATTCTGGGGTTTGTGTTAAATGTATTTTATTTATACTCTTTTCTGGCGATCCAGAATCAGAATCTGCACCAATTGGGGTTCTGCATGTCAAACTTTGATTAAGTATCAAGTCAGGCATCATTCTCTCTCGATGTATTTCAGTTAAATCTGAATAAAATTTTTCAGTTACTTTCTGTATTTCTGTATTTAATGGAACAGTTAAAGCTGAATGTCTAATTTCTTTTTGATCAAATACTGGAAGAACAGGTCCAATCGTAACAGGCACTGTTACTGCTTCCATGCTATTAGTTAACTGCTGGATTAATTCATTCAAAGAATGAATATATTCTGAAGTATCTGGTAATGGTAACCCTTCATACCTATCTGCTCTGATTTCACCTCTCGGGGTTTCATTTCTCTGATCTGGAGTTTCAGTAAAATTACTATTTATCGATGATGTATTTGAATTAGGTCCTGTTTTTGCTCTTTCTGGAGTTTTATTATTTGTCAAATTTATTTCAGGGGATTTCTCAACAATTTTTTCTCTAGGTGGAGGTGGGGCACTTGGAGGAATAGCCCATGTACAAACTGGTTGATAAGGTGGCGGTTTCTTAGTATAAATTTCTTCTAAAACTGCATCTTCAGAATCACTCTCTTCTCTAGTATTATTTTTCTTCTGGGACTGCTTTTTTCCAGTTGTCTCATTAACTAGTCTCACTGGGTACAAGCCATCACACATATCTGCACTTCTCCATCAACGCATTCTATCCTGATGTGTTTCCCTAGCTATTCTTTTTGGAATTCCTCTACTCTCACGTTCTAGTTCATGCATCTCATCTTCCCATTCAACTAAAGCTTCAAATTGTGTAGGTCTGGGTTTTGGTACAAGATTTATCATTCTTTCTCTTAAGTTTTTCAAAACGGCTATGTTAAATGATCCGTCTTCTGGCCATGCTAACACACCATCATTTTCAGTATATTTCATCCAATTCTCAATCCAGAGTCAAGTATGGTAACCATATTCACCTAACATATAAGCTGCAGGTGTTTTGTACTTATGAATTAATTTTCCGCCTCGCGTTTCAGTTTTCTTGTCAGTTTTAAATTTATTTTTCAATTTCTGAAACCATGTAAGTTTCTTTTTCTCTTTCCTGAAATAATAATCCATGTTTTAAACTATTTCCTCAACTTCGAAAAAGATTGTAACCAAGAAGGTGTTATTCCGCAACACCAACCAATCCGTGCGTGAAACTCACTAACAAGCCAATCAGGTTAAGCTACGTCACTATTCTGCTCAACCAGTAGAATTACTGTTTTTCAGGATGAGCCAATCAGCTGCAAGCTTGTCTTGTCACGTAAACCAATCTGTGCGCGAACACTGTGACGTATGTTAGCCAATCACAGCGCGACACTAGTGACGTATGCTGCCGCTGCAGAGAAGCTGCTCTGTCTCTCGCTCTTTAAACTAACCCCTCCTTTACAAATTTTTTTTACAGCGCCACATTTACAATACTTTTGATGAAATTCAGTTAATAACTTGACAAAAAACAAACCATTTGTCTGTTTCGCTAAAATAAAGTGATAGTTTTCTCATACATTCAAGTATTCTTTTCGCGTGAAATAGACAAGGCTATTTTCACAGAATATTCAAATTTGTTGATAAAATAAGTAGCCTTACCCTACCCTTCTAGCAAGTAATAACGAACTTGTTTCTCCCTGAATGCACATACAGAGATTTTTTCACCTCCTTAGAGACAATTCAGAGTTTCACTACTCGATCGAGTATTACAAATTTATTTACACACATTCATACGGAAAAATCCTTAGCCATGCATACATTTGATTGATTGATTGATTGATTGATTGATGGAAGTAAACATTTTGGGTTGGGTCTTGCTGAAGCGATTAACAGACTTTGCTAATAATAATAATATATTGTCAGAAATTCCACATGAGTTAAGAACGGGTTGAGACAGCATAGAACAGAACTTGAATTTATATCTTTTGGTCAATAAATACACCGTGGCCAAAAGGGGAAGTATACATCTCGCCTTCATGAACCTCAGCACATCTTTTGATACAGTGGCGAATCTAAACTGTAGTTCGTCTGCGCTGAGGGATATGGTTTGTTAACTGGAAAGTTACACCTGACCTGCTCCATGTTAAACCTTGTCCAGACTCTGGTGACTCCTGTCGCTGCCACCAAAGAAGTTTCGCGTGGCTGGTGCTCGTTACCTGTGAATCGACGTTATCTTCAAAATCAGCGTACCTTTTGCTCTCCGCTTGGGGGGTTATTCAGTGGCGTGCACCTTCCCCAGCTCTCGCTCTCGCTGATCCTTCATAAGATAACTGTCTCTGTCCAGCGGTGGTGGCGTTCGAGCATGGCTCCAAAAACAACTAAAGGATCAGAACACCGGGAATACCGCGAAGGACATCGCCAAAGATGTCGGGAAGGAGGCCAAAGACACTAGGGATGGCAGAGATATGAAGGACTGGAAAAATGCCACCCAGGGGACCAGAGAAAGGAAAGAGAGGAGAAAGAAGAGAGACCTTTGGGGGGGAACTGATTCTGGCAGATGCGGCGCGGAACCCCAAAAAATAAAGGTGAGGAGATCAGAGTGGTTGAAGTTGACAAGATTGCGCACGGCCACCACCGGGGAAGGCATGATGCGCCAGCTGTCAGTATTGGAAGCATTCGGGCGTTCCAGCATCACCTTGACCTTAATGCTAGTGAGTGCTATGAATGTTGCTGGCGAATCAGTCCCCCCTCTGCTTTAACTATGCCCATTGGGTCGGAAGAGCCCCTACCGATGGTCAGCCTGACCTGCCACATCCAGGAGGCTGATCCTCTTACACCCAATGTGATGCATTCTGGGACAGGTAGTTCCAGCTCCAAGTTGCCGCCCCAGAAAGGTGAAAAAACCGAGGGGGGCTCAGAATTGAGCAGCGCAAGGTACTATGTGGAAAAAGAGGGGGAAGAACTTAACGTTATATCAACTGCCTCAAAGACGAATGGGGGGAACACAGTGCTTACACCCAGCATGGTGATCATGCTGATTACCTCCTTAGGTGAGATAGAAGAAAGAAAGAAAGATGCAAGTAGTTTGAGTGCCTGCGCTGAAACAGCAGCAATGAATGTAAATGTTGAGGGAGTATCTCCTCAGCAATCATCAGGTCAATCGAACGTGACTGCACTGGCTCACCTAAATATGGGAATCGTGGAGCTCCAAGCTGGCAATATGAGCACCATTTCTTGTGAGCAGCAGGATCATGGAACAGTCTCGACTTGGGCAAGCGCTCCCCTGCTCTCCCCGGATGGGGACACATTTTTTTCATTGAATGATGATACGGATACAACACAGACTAGCGAACAGGAAACGTCGCAGGAGAGTATTTCAGGAGAAGAATCTCCAGTCACACAGAAGAGGCATCATAGTCAATCTGTGACCTCTAGACGGTGGGATAGGGCCAAGGGCAGATCTTCGGACTCAGCTAGCAGGCGGCTGGAATGGGACTATTCTGCATCAACATTGTTTGCCTGTACTAGTAATTGCCCGAAGCAGAGGCTGAAGGTGTGGGTGCAGGTGGAGCCAACAGGACGGGTAGTACCCCTCCTACGCCAACATTGGAGTAATTGTACGTGACCCTTAAACAAATGCAGGGGGAGGCCAGGCAGGAAAGTAAGAGGTCACAACTGGCAACTAAGAAACTCCAGGGTGCCATTAGGAAAACAAATAAGCTTTGTTCTGATATGGCTGATCGAATTACCCATGTAGAAGAGAGAACAGTTGCGGTTGAGGAAGAGGTTGAGAAGCTACAGGTCTTTAGGAACTGCACAGGAGAAACAATCATGCCATATAGACTGGAAGCTCGAGGATTTCGAGAATCGGCAGCACTGTAACAATGTCCGTCTTCTCGGTTTGGGGGAGAACGTGGAGGGGGAGAACATCCTGGCCTTTGTTGTGAAGCTACTGAAGGGTGCTTTCCCAGACTTGGCCAACTGGAATTGGAGGATAGACATACAACGAGCACATTGATTCCCAATGTTTAAGAGAAAGCAGTCAAAAAACCAAGAGTGGCGACCTAGAGCTATTTTGATTTTTGTGGGCAATTTTTTGCTAAGGCAGGCAATCATAGACTGTGCCAGACCTGACTCTAAAAGAACTTACGAGGGACATACCTTCTTTGCTTGACTGGATTTTTGCCACACAACTGTCGAGAGGAGATAGGGGTTAAGCCAGATGATTACTCCCTTTCAGGCTCTGGGCTGCTCGGCTTAAGGTCATCCACCGATGGAGGGTCAGGATGTTTTTCTCTGAGATAGAAGCTCAAGACTTCCTCAGAGAAGTCACTGAATCACGAGGGGAAGGCCCCTGGGTATTGGAACAGAAAAGGGAGTTACTGGAAACAATTGAATTTTATTATAAATTGGGAAAGTGGTATATAGCTAGCTTGCTGAAGTTTAACCTGGCATTACGGTATTATGGGGTGTAGGGGCTTGGCCTCTGGGGTAAGTTCCCGAAGTTGTTTCACAGGCTAGTTTTGGTTTTGTTATGGTGGTAGCAGGCCTTTGGGGTGGGTTTATCCTCTTTTGGCTGAAAAAATGGGGTTAAGGAGTCAGGGGCTTTGACTTAAGGATTTATTTTTTGGGTATAGGCATTGTACAGATTGCGGGGTCATTATGGGGGGGGGGGGTTGGCGCTGGCGTGGAGAAAACCCCAGTGGTCATACCTAGGTCATGCATGACCTAATTGCCTGTATGGGAGGTAGGGGGGAGGTGGCTGGGGGGCTTGGCAAGGGATCAGCACAGCAGGAGATACATCGAGTTGCGAGGTTAGGGGGGAATGGTATATATGGATTCAAGTTGGTTTTGTCTGGTCATTCAGTGTGTTCTGTTCTATTTGTATGAAGGAGAAAGTTGCGGAGTGAGAGATTAATGCTAGATAGGCTTAATTGCAGAGAATTCAGAAACTTTGTAACATGAGCTAATGGATCTTGACAGTAAATATATGCGGGCTTAATGACCAGTATAAGAGAAATAAGGTAGCAAGTTGGCTGAAAACCCTACGGGCAGATGTATTGTGTGTTCAAGAGACACATGTAGAGGGTTGCAGAGCTCGTATTATAGAACAACTCAGGTTTAAACTTTTGCCACAAAAGACACAGGGCTCTCAAACTCGGGGAGAGGCAATCCTCACTCAGAGGAATGATGTGAGTGTTCTTAGAAAGTCAGTAGATCAATGGGGATGGTGGGCTGTGATTGAATGCCTAATAAATAACCATAAATTTACACTTTTTTCGGTGTACGGCTCAAAACGTGATGATCCGGAGCTGCTAGAACACTTAGATTCTAGTTTAGCGATCTGGCCCGCTCTGATAATTATTAGTGGGGATTTTAACATTAACGGTCTGGAGGTACTATGGGGCACCCCAGGAACCAATTACTCAGGGGAAAAAAGTAAGGTGGGTCGTGCCCTTCCTAATTTAGTTTGCAATAACGGTTTGATAGATGCTTGGGCTTACTTGAAACCCTCTGAAGCAGGGAGCACTTTTTTTTCTGTTCCACATAAGGTCGTTTTCTGTTTGGATTATTTTTTTGTGTCCAGTGAATTTAACACTAATCTAGGTATCGAGAAGTACCCACGTATTTTATCAGATTCCAATCCATTACTTCTGACTTTTAATTTTATGAGGATAGAAAAAAGGAATATTGGATGGACTTTTGAACTGAGGCTACTATGTGATCCTGATTATATTACATATATGAAGGGATGGATCAAGGAATTTGGGGATTTTAATCGGGGGAGCACTAGGATTGGAATTGTCTGAGATGCTTTTAAGGCGGGTGTGAGAGAGGAGACATTAAGTTACAGTTTGCGTCGTCATAAGAACGAGTGATTGGGGGAGTCCGAAGTGAGAGAGGAATTAAATAATCTTGAGGAAGCGCTAGCTATGGCTATTGGTGCCGGTGAAGTGTTAGATAGTATATTATTACAACTGGCTTTGAAAAAGGCGGAGGCGGAGGATCACTTTGCTAATAAAGTGGCTGAGACCGATCTATCTAAAAAAGAGCATTGCTACGAATTCAACGAGCGGGTTGGACATACTTTGGCCATAAGAGCTAGGCAAAAAGTTTCAGCCGGGGAGATTTCTGAAATCTATGATGCTGGAAGGAAAGTTATTACAGATGCATTCATTATACGTGAGACCTTTAGGCTTTTCTACCAGCAGCTACATACTGCGGGCTCAGCTCCAGCGCCAGGCGGTGTTTGTGAATATATAGATATAGTATCTATTGAGAAGGTAGACCCCAAAGACAGGGAGGAACTCGAGAGGGTGTTTTCTAAAGATGAGATTATGGTTGCCCTGCATGATCTGCCCTCTGGAAAAGCCGTTGGCCCTGATCAGATCCCGCTGGAGTTCTATAAGATTTTTAGTGACTATCAGACCAGACCTCATAGAGGTTATGATGTTAGCTCAGAAGGGTGGGCCTGCTCCTGAATCTTGGGCAGGGGCTGATGTTGTCGTCAAACCAGCTAGAGAACCGTGGTCATATCGTTCAATCACCCTATTGAATAGTGATGTAAAAATCTTTTCTAAAATTCTGGCTACTCGACTCAACTGCATTTTAAGGAAGACTATTCACCCTTGCCAGCATGGGTTTATCATGGTTCGTGGTACAAATTAACACATACGCCGGGTGATTACTCTCTTTGATGCGACAGAGATCTCAGGAGAACCTATGGCTGTTTTGTTGTTAGATGCTGAAAAGGCATTCGATTGGGTCTCCTGGGATTTCCTCTGGGAAGCAATGGGACGGTTGGGCTGGGGGAGGGGTTTATCAAATCTGTTCAAGTGTTATATATGGCCCCTACTGCCCGATTGAAAGTTAACAGCAAGTATACTCTCCCTTTTAATATACAGAGGGGACGCGGCAGGGATGCCCATCTTCCCCTCCGTTATTTGCTATATATGTGGATCCCCTACTACACCTACTTGGGGCTAACAATGGAATCTGCCCAGTCGTAAGCCAGGGGATCGAATCCAAAGTCCTCGCTTATGCTGATGATGTGGCCATTATTACCGCAGATCCACATTCGGCATTGGAATTGGTCGAGTCAAACGCTTTAGAGTATGGTACATTTTCCGGCTATACACTCAATAGTTCTAAGGCCCAATAAAAAACAACCGGTGGGTCAGCTTTGAAGATCCTCGTGTGGTTAACTCAGCAGTATATCTTGGTATACGGGTTACTGCAGATTTAGAAAAACTGGTGGATAAAAATATAGAACCAGTAATTAGGAAGGGGAGGAGGGGTTTTGATAGACTGAATAATCTCCACCTGTCCCTCGTTGGTAAATGTAACATCCTTAAGATTATGTTTTTACCAAAGATTTAGGGCCATATGTAGGTAAATATTATTTACCATTTCTAAAATACCGAATTGTAACGATTCGGTATTTCAGAATCGGTAAATGGTATGTAGGTATTGATTCGGTAATTTTTACCGAATCGGTAAAATTCAGTAAATACCGATTCGGTAGTTACCGATTCGATATTCCCCATTCATCCCTTTGGGCCTGGAGGCCCAAAGGAATGAATGAGAATTACCGATTCGGTATAAATTACCGAATCAATACCTACATACCATTTACCGATTCTGAAATACCGAATATTGTTTATAAATTATTATTGGGCGAAAACGCAGAGAATTGATTTTTTAAGTTCACAGAGCCTAGCTACTATAAGAGGACAAAATGTAAGACTCTAATCGCTGCTTTTAAGATCTGGGTGGGGGCTAAAAAAGAAGATCGGTTTGGAGAGACTCAATCATTATACGGTGTTATATAAAAATCACACATTTCCAGACATTTTCTGTGACGAGATCATGGCAGGATGGGCCAGTAAGGGTGTTCGATAGACTGGGGATTTAATCAACAATGTAGGGTTTCGCTAATTCAGTGATATACAGACGGAGTTTGGGCTTGAAAGAGCCAATTTTTTTAAATATCTACAACTGCGTAGCTTTTTTAGCAAAAAAACTGGGGGGATGAGTGGGTTTGGCAACAATGTAATTATTGATACTATGAAATGTCGGACTAAGAGGGCTATCAAGGTGATATATTGAGAATTGATAAGTTTAAAACAGGATGATCTAACTAAACATGAGGCTAAATGGGCTGAGCGGGTGGGCGCCGCTCCCGATGTAGTTTCGAAATCTTTAGAGCTGGGTCAGTCGATTTTATGCTCTGCTGTTCTCCAGGCTCAACACTTTAGAACATTTTTTTCCTTATACTATACTCCGGCCAGATTAGCACAGTGGGGCGGGCTATCAGGGACTACATGTCCCAGATGTGGGGGGCTGGAAGCAGACCTGGTCCATATGTTTGCCTTGTTCCCTCGTCTTCAGGGGCTCCTGGAGTCAATTACGGAATATCTAGACTGCTCACTCGGGGAAAAAATTACATTAACCCCGGAACTAATTTTGTTAGGAATAAGCAGTACGAGTCAGATAGGGATAGCTTATCGATTTCTTTTTGTGGCCATGGCAGTGTTAAGGATCAACATTGCCTGTGCTTGGCTAGACCCTCTCCCCCTACCTTTCAGCAATGGCTGGCTCGTTTGCTCTCTACATTTACATTGGAGAGAGCGATAAATGCAAGGAAGGGTAAGAAATCAAAGCTGTTTCGTCGGCAGATTTTGGCCCCTCTTATAAGATGGAAGGAATCAGTTTCATTAAAATAAACCGGAGAGGAAAACTAATTTGATGTTGGCATAAACTGGCCAAGGCAGCTTAAATATCGAGACCCTGGATAAGTCTGGTCTAAATTGGTCAAACATAATAGAAAAATGATCTATGTTATTTTCTTTATTGTCATTATTGTTATAATTGTATACTTTCTGATTGTCTAAATTCTAGCTGCTTGTTTTCCGAATCCTGCCTAATTACCTGATTGATTTTGTTTTTGTGTTTTTCTCCACTAAGCCTTGCATTTTTGTTGTTTTGTTTAAATTGGCATCTGTGCTGATACCCTGGGAGAAAAAACTGAAAAATCTTAATAAAGAAATGCAAAAAGAAAATGAAAAGGAATTAGATTGAAATAACCTCATGAATGTTGACTACCATAAGTCATTGAAATTCCGAAGTTTAAAACAGAAACATCAAGATTCAATAGATGATAAAAGACTCTTTCGAGCAGGACTCACATGTGAAATCCATCCAGTTAGTGAGATGGTTAAGATAACTATCAGATGGGGGATTGGTAAAATCCACCAATTAAAATACAAACTGTTTAGATTAGCAGTTAAAACGTGCAATGATTAATGTAAAATTCAAAGCTGAAATAACATACATTTAAACTGTGCAAACTGCAATAGGCAGTCATAGCTATGTGTAATAGCAAGTTTCCTTTAACCACATGGCTGCTGGGCGTTTTCCCCTCCTGTGCTGGAAAGTGGTGATTTTGGTGCTTTTATGACGAGCTCAGCTCGTCATCAGCACAGCTCAACCGTGCATCATGACGAGCTGAGCTCGTCACCAGCATCGAAAGGGTTAAATAGAGGTGAACCTAATATTGCTTAACTTTGCACAAACATAATTTAGAAGTCTGACCTTAATGTGACATGCTTAAAAATTTTTGTCATAGCTGAAAATGTTCTGTTTTTTAATCAAAGTTATTATTTTACTAAGCAACATAAAATTTGCAATGATTAACTTCCGATTCTCATCATACTTCACATACTTGAATAGAATAGCTGCACATTTAAAACAATATTTCTTGTCCGTATTAAGGAAATGCATTACTAAACTGTATTTTGCATATTGATGTTTCTCTTCTTTAGCATAGCTTGTTGTATATGCAGTGAAACATTTAGGGCCTCATTTACAATATTTTAACTCACAGGAGCACAGCAAGCCTTGCTGTTGTGCGTCAAAATAAAAGGGCAGGAATGCACCGTATCTACAAGGTATGGCTCATTCCTGTCCTCCTCCCCTGTGCCGATGCACAAACAGCAGCTGTGTGCCAGTGCAGGCATCCTTGTATCATTACCACCCACTGTGGGGAACTCGGTCTTTTCAAATACGCTAAGACTATACTCTTTATAAATATATGGGCAAAAGGCATCTCTAACATTACGAGCAAATAGGTTAATGTTATATTTACCGCTATTCACGAAGTTAGATTCAGGAACGAGGGAGACGGGACACATATTGTATGAATACAAAGTTTAGAGTGTTGGCCAGGATTATGGTGAATGTGATATACCATGGATGCATATAACGCGAAAGATCATATATGTATTCAATGTGTCTTTGCCATTTGAAATGTAACAGATATATTTTTTTCGTAAAAGAAAAAGGCGGTGTGTATTAGAATCGCGGACAAATGTGATAAATGTTCAAAAACGTGAAAAAAGTGCTTCTTACAGAAACGAGTTTGGGGAGACCGCTGATGGGTGGTGGTGGCCCCCCGTGTCATACCTCCAGGGTGTCTCTGTGGAATGGGAAATTCGTGGGCCTGTGGGGAGGCACAGGAAGGCATATGCTCACAATAGAAAAGCCTACGATGTGGGTTATACCAAAAAGGGGGACCTTATACTTAAATACGTGGTCACAACTAGGCCAAATGCAATGGGTCGCGATGAGATCGGCGGAATGCGCAGACCTACTAAGATTGGAGGCCATAGGAATAAGCATGCAGATAAAAATTAGAAACTAAAAACATAACTTGCATGGACTAAGATAAGAACACTGCTCTTATTTTCAATATCCAGGCACAGTAGCCGTTTACTTTGACGTGGACACAGAATATAAAGAAACAAGATGTGAGGTCTGTGCACATTGGACACAGCCAGCACGGTAAGACGTGACTTTGTATAAGTTCTTCTACTTTTTGGCTGGAATTATATATATTGATCCCTTATTTACCCATATTTAACAGCAACATAATATCTAACTGTGAGAGCAAAATAAGCGAAATTATATAGCCCTAGATCCCACCTACAAGTAGTGAAAATAGGACTTGGCCCAGAGACCATAGATGTATAAAGATGTATAAATGTGACTTCGCAATGAGAAGAAGAGAGAAAAAATAGATATACGCTCCTTTGAAAAATTGCTTTCGTTTGTATATTTCCAAAATACTGATTGCACTGGCCTCCACTAGAGTCTATTGACAACAAATTGAGACACAGGGTCATAAGAATCATGCCTAATGATGATTTTATAGCTTGGAAAGACTGCCCTAAAGAATCTCTCCTGTGGGGGATTGAAAGCTTATAAAGGTTGTCTTTCTTAAATAATAAAAAATAATAAAAAACAAAATGTATCAAATCACAAGTAAAATGCAACCTTGAAGAATAATGAACTTAGGAATTTGGCTCCTCCCCAAATTCTTTACATTGTTCCTTCATCCACGTGGTAGTTATGAAGATAAATGTATATATTGATGGTAGTTGAGAAGACAAATGTATATATGTTGATGTAGGTTGAAAATTTAATTTTTTCAAAATAGATGATTTTAGAAATGTATATATATATAAAAATGGATTCTATTTGGATATTGAGTTTGCATATTGTTGTGACGTAATCATTATATACCTAAATGTATAGCTTGCAAACCTATATAAAAAGTACATAGGATTAGAGATCCATCTTGAAGAAATATGTACTTCTGCCGTATGAATGTAAATATTATGACTGGAAAATTATAGATTTTGTATATGGATAGTATTATATGTAATGTTTTTAAATGTTTTTACAGCCCTGATGAAGTTCTTTTGAACGAAACGCGTTGGCTGCCTAAAAGAAAATTGAATAAAGAAGAAACAAAACAAGATATAATAATTCTTGGATATTCTTTATTGACACTTGTATTATTTGATCTCTGGTGGTGCAACCCACAGTGGGTGTAAATTTTATTGTTTATGTTAACAATTGCCTCTTGGGAGCAACAGGGGCGGTGGGAGTGCACACCATAAGAGCTAATAGCTCTGCATCAGACACACAATTGAGACGGGTGGGCCTAAGGCCAGTAGAGAGGTGCAGCACACCCAAAATTTCTTTTTGCGTGTTGAGTTGAGTTGTTCAGGAATCGGGTCATATCCTTGTATCATTATGGAAGGGTGTCGGTGCTGAGGAGATGATTGTTTCTGTGAACACAAATAAAGATGTGCTGTCCAGGCAAAAGTGGGAGGAGAAGAGAGAGGGGGAGTGTGTATATAGGTCCTTAATGTGGAGAGTGATCCTTTAAAGAGCAACGTTCCTCAAACACCCCGGGGGATGTTATGGTTCAGCATAAGGCAGCTCCAGGTTAGGCCGGTGCTGAAATGCCCAACAGGCCCCACAGAGGAGCTCTTTGCCGGAGGTCTTTTTACCTGCGGTCTTAGCCAAAGACGAAGAGGGTGTGTGTGGTGTGAGGTGTATATACGATGGTGAGTAGAGTGTGGGAATACTGTGAATTAAAAATGACTATAGGAACTAGCAGAACCAACTTTTATTAGCTGTTTCCATGCATGGATAAAAACTGTGCAAACTTACAAGAGGAGACTCTTCTAATCACATCAAGCTGTCAAGGAAAAATGACATGTTTCATGCTCTCTAGTGTATCTAGGATCATGGCATTTCTTCAGGACCTAGGAAACACACCTACTAGCTATTCACTGAGTACAAATAGTAGGTATCTTGACATAGATAACTGTACCCTCCCCGAATTACACCAATCGTGACTAGATTCCTCTGAGTTGGAACCAGCACTAGGCAATCCTCTGGGTAGGGACCTATAGGAGAAGAAGGGGGAATAATGGGGGGAAAGTACAGGGGATGAGATCAACAGACAGTACATGCCAACGTCATTCATTAACAGTAGGCTAGATATCTAGGGGTAGTGCGACATACCTACCTCTAGAATTTACTGTGCATAGCTCTCTGTGCACTGTGGATAATAGATGAACCAAAAATGTGGTCCTAAGTTGGAATAAGGGCCACCACGAACATGCTTGTCACTCACTCAGCTTAGATGGTGAGAATAGCTATACCCTTGAGGTTCTGCGATGGGTTTGTTTTGTTTTCAGTAATATTATGGCGCTCAACAGGTAGTGGATCAGTTGAAAGCAATGTTCGTTTAAAGTTGGTGCAAATGGATCAGAGAAAAACCCTAAACTCTGAGAAACAGGGATGGCAGAGATCCTTCCCTGTGGTTACTTATAAGCAGAAAGCCAATGCACACAACGAATCAATGTGATATGAGTAATCACCAACAAATGTTGAGAAAGAAGTAATACGGATGTGTTCTTTTTGTGTCGTTTTTTTATTTTTTGATATATATATATTGAGAACGTGAAACCAGCCTGGTTTCACGTTCTCAATATATATATCAAAAAATAAAAAAACGACACAAAAAGAACACATCCGTGTTACTTCTTTCTCAACATTTGTTGGCGATTACTCATATCACATTGATTCGTTGTGTGCATTGGCTTTCTGCTTAAGAATAGCTATACCCTGTCAGCAAACGGGGATCCTTAAAAAGGTGAGGCCTCAAATCAAGGAAGACAAGGTAAGCCACCTTTGGGGTCGATGGAAACCCGCATCTGTATGGTTAGTTAAAAGTAATGCAAGGTGCCTATGTTCCTTTTTGTGGTTACTCCTCCATTCACCCTCCCCATCATTTTCGTTTCCTAGTGAACTGAGTACTAAGGGCATAAATTGTCACACAAAAATACATTTCTCTTTAAGCAATTATAGAGTTCACTGGCAGTTCTAATGCTTGGGTAGTACCGAATTGGAAGTTTATTTCATTTGCGTTTAGAGTGATAAAGAGATTCTGCTTGGTAAAATAAATCACTGTTTTTAGGTCTTGCATAGCGACACAGTGCATGCGCTGCTCGCTCTTCGTGGGACCTATTGTCGTAGATTTACATTGCGAAGTGAGGGTGGAAGCTCCACTCATGCTTCTAATTGGCGCGCGTCCAAAATGGGTGCTTTTCATAGGAAGGGAGGCATGTTTTGTTCCCTCCCTGTCTCCTGCTCATTGTGCCTGCCCGGACAGGAGCTGTGCACACGCACAATGTCTTTTTTCATATGTATCGCTTTCACTTTCACTGATCGAGGGCCTCCTGTTGCTTCTCGTCAGTGGCATATTTTCACATCATTATGCACAGCATCTCTTCTCATATGTATTGCTTTCACTTTCAGCAATCGAGGGCCTCCTGTTGCTTCTTGCCAGTGGCGTTTTTTCTCATCTTTATTTCAATTCTGCTTTCACAAAGTGTGGCCCTGCAACTTCACACGAGGCACAGACATGCCGTGCAGCACTTTGTTTACTGGCCCTTTCAAAAACTGCGGCGAAGTTGGCTGAGAAAACAGGAGCCTGTTTATTCCTCCTCACATCCTGCCCCTCTTCTCTCCGCCGTTCGTTCATTGCACCTCCCGACCCTTCCCTCCCGATTTTATTTACTTTTATTTTTACCAGTTCATGGAAGTGCCCACTTTCACTTTCAGACACAAATGTCCAGGCCTGTTCTGCCTAATATCTCGGGACAGGTACTATGGGGGTCATTATTACGGCGGGCGGACTTTGTCCGCTCACCATACCCCCGGGAATCGGGACCGCTGCAATGCTAGCGGCAGTCCTGCACCCTCTATTAGGATGCGCCCGCCACACTGGCGGGTGCATCGCGCATTTGAAACACTCCGATGGGCGGTGCTCAGCACCGCCAACCGCAAAGCCACAAAAGCAGGTTGTGCCTTTCAATGCACAACGTGACAGGCATCCTGTGGTGTCTGGCACGTTGTACATTGAAATTCAGGGGGTGCCAGAGGTACCCCCCATCTGCACCCCCCCACCCCTCAGAGTCCCTGGGGGCCTGCAACAGGCCCACGCAAATAAGCTCCACATGATTTTCCGTGGCGGCAATGCTGCCAAGGAAAGGCATTTTTCTGCCCCCATTGTAATATGGCTGGCGGTGTCTAACAGACACCGCCACCATATTGAACCTTTTTCCGCCCAGCCGACTTGGCGTAAAAGCGGCGGACGGTCTTTCCGTCCGCTGCGGACCACCCAGCCATCGTAATATGGCATGGGGTCTTTGCTGCATGGATGGTGGGTGGATCGTTCCCGCCGGGCTGGCGGTGATTACCGCCGACCCGGCGGTGGTTCTCTGCCCGCCATCCTAATGGGGCCCTATGTGTGAGGTGTAGACAAGTATTAAAAAAGTGAAATCATTTTGAAGTCATTTCTTTATGAATTGACCGGAATTCCTACGAGGTAACGCATGTCTGGCGTTTGACTGCACATGCCACTGTCCTGCCGGCCTTTCCAAATGAAACCCTTCTTCTTACACGGCTATAGGCGGGTGCATCCTGCCTGCCAAGTGGGCGTGCAGTCGACACCTCTTGGTGAATGTCGGCCCACTGCCTGGAAATACTCCCAAACACTGGGAGGCAGAGATGCTGCGCTCTCCTGCCTGACTTCCCCCTCCCCTCTCTCCTCCTCCACAGACGTCGGCCAGCTCCAGAGCAGACGCTTTGGGTGGCTTGCTGACAGTTTGCTAATTCACTATAATGGCTGAGATGGTGCGACATTCCGAGCTCACTTTTCCGTTCGCCTTTCACAGTTGACTTTTTTTATCTGCAACAAATACATTAGAATGATTTAAAAGCTGATGCACAATATGTAATACAGAAGTCTAAAGTGTGAAAAGAACACAGTTATACCAAACAACTCATCACCAAAGTTTAGAAGTGTAATCGAACAACCGGGCATTTCAGACTCTCTGAGGTTCTCCAGTTGCATTCAGACTTGCCAAATGAGACCTGTGGCATTTTCAGGTGACCGAAAGCATGTCTTTAATGTGCTTCAGACGGCAGAGTTTGGAAAGGGGCGACCAATCGGTCCCCCCGAACGTATGGTGGAGTACCCCGATCCCCCCGGGAAGCCATTTTGGGCGGGAGGTGCGTCTCGGCTGGTATGCCCGAAGCGGCGTAGCCGGGGCGTGCTTTTTCCCGCCCAAGAGTGGGTTGTCCTAGACACCGAAGCCGTCCGCCACGCCCAGGGAGGCGGGAGGAGGCGGGTTCACGCCCGCCCCGAGAAGAATAAAAGGAGCCACAAGCCAAGGAAGCATCCTCTTGTTCCTGTGCTCTGAAGCTGCACCTCATCGCTGCACGTGAGCTCGAGACGGAACGAAGAGCCATTTTTGAAATTTGTAATTTCTCTCTTTTCTCTTCTAGCACTGCAAATCGCGTTCAGGATCTTTCACCTACGAAGGAAAATGCCGGGCAAGAGAGTCGCAAAGAAGGTCAGCACCGACCAGATGCTCCGGATGTTGGTGAAGGACATGGCAGAGATGAAGAAAAAAATGGCGGCCAGGGACGGTGCGGGAAGGCCAAAAAGACCCAACCCGACGGAGGCCCCGGCCGGAAGAAAGAAGAGGGCCAGGAATGGGTCAAACGAGGAAGAGGTCCCAGTTCCAGAGGCTCCCCCGTTGAGCCCTCCTAGACCAGCGGATATTCCCGCGCCGGCTCCTGCCGAGGGCCAGCGGATCCCCGTTGTGGTTACCCCAGTGGACGAAGGGGACATGCCTCCGGAGTTGGCCGCCCAGTTGGCGGCATGGCTGGGTAATAGCAGCGGGCGTTCCGTGGCTCTGGGGGACACGGCTGAGGAGGCCAAGCAATTAATGAGGCAGTTGCGGCAGTCTCGAGAGGCCGCGAAACCTCCTTGTCCGTTTGTTTCCCCGCAGGCTCCAGTAGAGCAACCCGCAGCTGGCACGAGTTCGGCAGCGACGGCGGTTATAGCTTCTAGCTCAGGTAAGCAGCTAATGCTGTTTGCGGGGAAGGGGTCTGTACCCTCGAGAAGGGAGAAATTGGCTCAGCATATCCCGATGGAGGTCAAGGAACGGATATGGGCTGAGAAATACGTAAACATGTTCTCCTTGCTAACTGACCATTATGAGATTGAGCATGTGAAAGTTCAGAAGGAACTCATGCATCCGAGTGTTTGGCGTGCTAAAATGGCCGCTTTCAGAGTCGATGAGACGATAGGTAACTGGGGTAGAGCATTTGGCATATTCACTTCGATTATGGGGGAACGGAGACCAGATTTGTTGACCGAGTTACCTGTGTACCAGTCGCGTATTATGGAATATTCTCAGACATATGTTGGCAATGAGTGGTTTTGTTATGATAACATTTTTCGTAAAGCTAAAGAGTTCGATACGTGCCTGACGTGGGATTGTTACGACTCCATTTCTTGGCAAAAAATGGAACAATCAGGCATGTTAAAGGCGCCTTTGTTGGGGGGGGGCGGGGGTGAACTTTCCCGCCAACCATCCGGGGCGCCCTTTCGGACAGGGGCAAGTAATGAGCATCACCCAAGGCCGAACGGCAATACAGGTAAAAAAGGGGTATGCTGGAACTATAACAAGGGAAAGTGTACGAGGCCCCAGGGGTCATGCAAGTTTAGACATGAATGTGGGGGGTGTGGACAGTCTTCGCATCCCGAGACCATGTGCAGAGCCAAAACGGGTGATAACGGTAGTAGGGCAAGCGCCAAACAGGTCTGACATAGTCCGAGGGGCGGCTTTACCTACACCGGTTGATACCATGGCAATGATTCCTTGGCTCAGCGTATACCCTGATCATGTCTCCGCTGGGGTGCTGCGGGACGGGTTTTCTTATGGTTTCCGCATCCCGGTGGGGAATTTTCAGGGTAAAGCGCAGTGTAAGAACCAACTTTCGGTCCTGCATAATACGGCAGTAGTGCAAGCAAAGATTGGGAAAGAAGTAGCCCGGGGTCGGGTGGCAGGACCATTCAACGCGCCACCAGTTCCTAATTTTGTTTGTTCGCCATTGGGAGTGGTCCCCAAGAAGGACCCGGGTGAGTTTAGACTGATACATAATTTGTCAGCCCCGAGGGATTTGTCGGTTAATGATGCAATAGACCCAGGGCTTTGTTCGGTGCGGTACGCATCCTTCGATGATGCAGTCGCCATGTTGAATCGCCTGGGGCCCGGAGCGCTGATGGCCAAATCTGACATTGAGTCCGCTTTCCGGTTGCTCCCGGTACACCCGGACGATCAGCGTCTCCTGGGCTTTATGTTTCAGGGGCGCTATTACATGGATAAATGTATGCCAATGGGCTGTTCCATATCGTGTGCTTATTTTGAAAAATTCTGTTGTTTTCTGCAATGGGCATTCACAAGGATTACGGGTTTTCAGCATGTCATGCATTATCTAGATGATTTTCTGTTTCTGGGGGCAGCCGGGGACACAGAATGTGCACAGGCTCTAAATGAATTTTGTGATTTGATGAGACAGTTTGGTGTGCCATTGGCGCCGGGTAAGACTGTGGGGCCCTCAACTTCACTCGAGTTTCTTGGAATAGAGCTCGATTCTGAAGAAGGTTGCTTCCGCTTGCCAGAAGAAAAAGTGCGGAAATTCAGGGCTTCGCTTGAAGCATGTATTAGAGAAACTAAGGTGAACTTGCATCAATTACAGCAGACTGTGGGGCAGTTGAATTTTGCCCTTAGAATAATGCCAATGGCCCGCCCCTTTTCCCGCTCGATTGCACAAGCCATGGTCGGTCTTAAAGAGGGGCATCACCGCACGAGGCTCTCGGCCGAGATTCGCCAGGACATGCGCATTTGGTTGGCATTCCTGGCGGACTTCAATGGTCGGGTTGTCTGGACGAAGCCGGCGGTGTCCTCCGAAGAGTTGGGGCTGTGGACAGATTCGGCGGGGAGTATAGGCTTTGGCGCCATATTTGGCAATCACTGGTCAGCTCAAACGTGGCCGTCATGGTGGCACGAGTGTGGACTTACAAGTAACATTGCTTTTCTTGAACTGTTCCCTATTCTGGTGGCTTTGAAAACATGGCCTGAGGGGTTTAGGGATCACTCTGTGGTGTTCTGGTCTGATAACATGACCGTGGTTGAGTGTATCAATAGGCAGGCAGCGCGATGCAAGTGGATCCTGAGGTTGCTCAAGGAAATTGTTTTACTATGTATGCAATTGAACGTGCTCTTTAGAGCGAGGCATGTGCCGGGGGTACTGAATCAGGCTGCTGATGCGCTTTCTCGTTTCCGTATGCAGGCCTTCTGGGGTTTTCTGCCCACAGCGGACCCGGTGGCGGCACCATTTCCCGAAGCTCTCTGGTCTCTCGGTGCCCCGAACTACAAAACCTCGTGGGAGAGAGTTTAGCACCCAGGACAAGGAAGGCATATGAAGGGGCGTTCCGTTCCTATTGGTCCTTTTTGGGTTCTGCTAGGGGAGAGTTTTGGGGTCAGGAAGAATTTGTCATAAAGTTTTTACTGTCTTTACGCAGGGCAGGCAAATCGGTGGCCACAGCACAGAGGCATCGGGCCGCCATTTCCTTCATGGCGCGGGCTCATGGTATCCAGGACCCTACAGCGTCTTTCGTGGTACAGAAAGCGCTGCGAGGGTGGCAACGCCTTGAGGGTCGCAGAGTAGATGAAAGGCACCCGATAGGTCTGGATAGGTTGGCCCTGTTAATGTCCGTACTCCCTGCTACATGTTCATCCCAGTCGGAAACAGTGTTATTCCGGGCCGCTTTTGCATTGGCATTTCATGGGGCTATGCGAGTAAGCGAACTGGTGGCAAAAAGTAAGCAAGATACGGGGGGTGGACTGTGCCGAGAGCACATTCAAGTAAAGGGGGAGACGATGATTCTCTCGTTTGTCAGGTCCAAGACCGATCAAGGCGCGGTCGGGGATAGTGTAGTGGTCCAGCGGATTCCCGGATCCCCCATGTGCCCGGTTGCATGCGTTGAGGAGTATTTGGCACAGAGGGCGGCATCATGGGGAGGGACCTTGCTGAGGCATGCAGATGCCACCCCACTGACGAAGTTTCAGTTCCAGCGGGTGCTTGCAATGGCAATTTCGGCCGCGGGCCTGAACCCGGGCGAGTTTGGGACTCATTCCTTCCGGATAGGGGCTGCTACAGAGGCTACAGCCAGGGGTCTGAGTGTGGAAAAAGTGAAACAGTTGGGGCGTTGGTCCTCGAATTGTTACAAAAGGTGTGTGCGGTTGCACATGTTGTGAAGCTGATATCATGTACTCACGCTTCTTGTCTTTTGTTTGGTTACAGTTTCGCAAACCTACGAGGCGGGGCGGACTGTGCAGTCGGCCCGACACCTGGGAACCAGCGGTCAGAGATCACCGGCTGAGGAAAAAGTGGTGTGGGTCGTGGGCCACTCATACGTGAGGCGTGCCGGGGACGTATTCAAAGCAGGTGACATGATTCACACAGCTGGGGAATACGGGTACAGGGTGACCTTCTACGGAAGGGGCGGGCTCTGTATTGACCAGTTTCAACTTTTTCTTGAGGGTTTGTTAGGGCGGACAAGGTCAGCGCCATCTATAATCATAGTACATCTTGGGGGCAATGATTTGGTGACCACTGGTAGACGACTACTCCTCGAAGCGATACTATCCACAGTAAGTTGGTTGGCGAGGAGGGTTCCAGGGTGCACAAGTGCATGGTCCCATATGATTCCACGAAAGGTGTGGCGGGGGGCTAATTCAGTGGCTGCTATAAATCATTCTGTGAAAAAGATTAATAACAAGCTTGGTAGACTGTTCCGCACCAGTACACTGCATTCGATTCCTCATGGTTGTATCAGGGGGGACAATATGTATCTAGAGGATGGGGTCCATTTGTCCCGGGTGGGGAATTCTTTACTCATAGGAGACCTCGTAGCCTGGTTAAAGAGTTTGCAACATGACCTTTAGGTAGGAGTTTTGTGGGGGGTCCGGATAGCCGGTCAACTATCTGGCCTGTGGCGGTAAGGTCATGATCGGTGAGCAGTCATTGGAAGATCCCTAGGGGGGGGCGTCACCCATTACGGATGGGAGCGCCCGGGGGGAGGTGGCCATTGGCCCCTCAACGGGGAGGCGGTCCCTTCTAAAGGACGGGACGCCTAAAGGAAAGGGAAGGCGGTCAAGGCCCCTCCCTGGATAGGAGGGGCTACGGGCCCCTCCTGGGAATTTCCCGGGGCCAGGACATCTGCGACGGCAGATGTGGTAAGTTGTGTAAGGTGGGGAGGGGGGTCTACGCTACCTTCTAGACACCTCACACGAGTCCTCGGACGACCACGTACATGGCGTCGAGTTAACAGGGGCCCCCGTCAAGACAAGGGAAATTGGTATGGCACACGAGGTGCAGTCCTCTGTGCGGCCGCCCCTCACAAGTGAGGGGGGAGTTCTGGTTTAGGGATCTGACACCGGTTACGACCTTGCCGTTGGCCCTTAACGTTAGGATGTACAATTTCAATTTGAAAATGCATTTTTGTAAGGATGTTAGTATCGGCTAGGAGAACCTTTGTATTAGATATATGTTAAGGTTAGCCAAACATCGTAATGTGGATATGAAATTGTACATGATAGGAAACTTTATTTTAATGTTTTGATTTTGTTTCATATTTTAATAAATACGGCCGGGAAGGGTAACTCCCTTCCCGCCTTCCAAAAGTTCAAGAACTGTTTCCGGTTTCCCAATTCTTGGGGATTGTGTTGAGAGGGGGTGGCGGGTATCCCAGCCATATGGAAAGGGGTGACCAATCGGTCCCCCCGAACGTATGGTGGAGTACCCCGATCCCCCCGGGAAGCCATTTTGGGCGGGAGGCGCGTCTCGGCTGGTATGCCCGAAGCGGCGTAGCCGGGGCGTGCTTTTTCCCGCCCAAGAGTGGGTTGTCCTAGACACCGAAGCCGTCCGCCACGCCCAGGGAGGCGGGAGGAGGCGGGTTCACGCCCGCCCCGAGAAGAATAAAAGGAGCCACAAGCCAAGGAAGCATCCTCTTGTTCCTGTGCTCTGAAGCTGCACCTCATCGCTGCACGTGAGCTCGAGACGGAACGAAGAGCCATTTTTGAACCCACCCACCATCCCCTGAAGACAGCAAGTTGTTGTGGTATAAAGTTCGTTTTTACGTAGTAGTTTTTCTTACAGGTTGTTTCTGAATAAAGTTTATGATTCGTTTGCAATAAAGTGGATAACTCTGTGCGGTATGCTTTATTAAAGACTTTCATCAGAGTGATTAGTAATGTTTTAGATGTTTTAGGTTGAGACGTGATCTGTTTTAAGTTGGAATGTCTCTTGCTTTTTAGTCATTAGTCTTGTCGTATTTATTGTTTGGTCGGGCGGTAAGGTCATGATCGGTGAGCAGTCATTGGAAGATCCCTAGGGGGGGGGCGTCACCCATTACGGATGGGAGCGCCCGGGGGGAGGTGGCCATTGGCCCCTCAACGGGGAGGCGGTCCCTTCTAAAGGACGGGACGCCTAAAGGAAAGGGAAGGCGGTCAAGGCCCCTCCCTGGATAGGAGGGGCTACGGGCCCCTCCTGGGAATTTCCCGGGGCCAGGACATCTGCGACGGCAGATGTGGTAAGTTGTGTAAGGTGGGGAGGGGGGTCTACGCTACCTTCTAGACACCTCACACGAGTCCTCGGACGACCACGTACATGGCGTCGAGTTAACAGGGGCCCCCGTCAAG
This sequence comes from Lissotriton vulgaris, assembly GCF_964263255.1. NCBI lineage: Eukaryota > Metazoa > Chordata > Amphibia > Caudata > Salamandridae > Lissotriton > Lissotriton vulgaris. The sequence continues at coordinate 973,238,460 of NC_141693.1, read as the reverse complement.
ACAAGGGAAATTGGTATGGCACACGAGGTGCAGTCCTCTGTGCGGCCGCCCCTCACAAGTGAGGGGGGAGTTCTGGTTTAGGGATCTGACACCGGTTACGACCTTGCCGTTGGCCCTTAACGTTAGGATGTACAATTTCAATTTGAAAATGCATTTTTGTAAGGATGTTAGTATCGGCTAGGAGAACCTTTGTATTAGATATATGTTAAGGTTAGCCAAACATCGTAATGTGGATATGAAATTGTACATGATATGAAACTTTATTTTAATGTTTTGATTTTGTTTCATATTTTAATAAATACGGCCGGGAAGGGTAACTCCCTTCCCGCCTTCCAAAAGTTCAAGAACTGTTTCCGGTTTCCCAATTCTTGGGGATTGTGTTGAGAGGGGGTGGCGGGTATCTCAGCCATACAGACATTAGTGTTGCGTGCGCACGCGTGATGCAGTAAATGGAAAACATTCCCTTTGATGAGATAAGGATGCAAAGCGACAAAAACTGGTGTAGCTTTGGGTGATTTTGTTTTGCCTGCTCCTGGGGCATTGTTTACCACTGACCTAACCATGGGTGGATGAAGGAGTGCCATTGGTTGTGATTTCTATCTTTTATTTGCCCACTTTAAAGAAAACCTTCCTTTCAGTAACCAGCCTTTGCATGGCCAGTAATTAGAAAGAGAGATAATGCCCATCTCACGAGTTTGGCACACAATGTGAGTGGATTCCTGGAGCAGGTCTGGCTTCGTCTAAGCGGTCTTCGAGGTGTTTGAGTTTACAATAAACACTGGTTGTGGCTTTGATTGCATGCACTGGTGACATCTTGTTTATAGTGTGCCGTTTAATTTCAGCAACAAGTGCGGCGCTTTCTTACAGAGCATGCACACCTTTATTTCCGTACAGTGCCCTCAACCTTTTCCAACTCTTTCCAGCAAGCAGGCACGGCGCAAACAGGCAATTTGCCTAAAATGGCTTCCTTCCTCATAGCGCCTGCTGCCTCTTCCACCTCTTCCCATCGCTACGAATTCCACAGCTGCAGACAGGGCGTAAACAGAGCAGGCTGTCTCAATTGGCTTCCGCCCGCTGCCCTAAACAACATGCAACATGACTTAGTGAGCCTCGGAGTTTCATTGTTTGCAGGTATTACAGTGCCCTTCTCTGTGCTAGATGTTTACTTTGCACACTCCATTGTATTTTTTAAATTATATCTGTTTGTGAGTGTGGGCGCGCTTTAATGTAATTAGCGGAACACACTTCACAAACACATGTTTCGTGCGGTGTTCTTTATCATTATATTTGTTTAATTATATCTGTAATTAGCTTCACACGCTTTGTGGGATGTTCTTTCATCATTATTTACATTAGGCGCTGTGTTCCTGGCACTCCTTGCTATTAAAATAACATGTGCGTGTGTGTTTTGGTGGAATTGGTCTCTGCTCCTATCTACATGTCTGCAGCTGCTAGTGTCTTCTGTGCCCTGCTCGTCGCAAGCCCATCTCTCCATGCATTGCCCCCCCACCACCACCTCCCGTTGCTGCTTCGATCAACATGTCTGCAGCTGTGCGCTGCACTCACTGCTGGGTTATATGGCCTAATGGGTAGCACAAGGACACAGTAATTTTCTGTGGAAAACAGGAGCTCTGCAATATTTTTATGCCCTCTACTTCACCCCGCTAGTCCAACGTGCTTAACCTTTACCTGCTCCTGTTCACAAACTCCCCAAACTTAACCATAAACTACCAAACTCCAGCCAAACTTGGCCAACTTCAAAAACAACTCCGCCAGCACCTGTTCCAAGCGACAACTCCACAATAATGCAGACCCCTATGCACCTGTTCCAACAAGGCCCCTGCTGAAAAAACCTACCCTAACATCCTCCCACAAAAATGCCAAAGTCCAGGGAGGGAGGGTGGGGACAAAAAACCTACACCTACAGCGCTCCTAGCCACCAGGTCACCAGAACCTAAAATGGTGGCTGGGCAGGCGCTAAACACCCCTAAGTAGCCTTGGGCTATCTTTTGAAATGGGGCTGCATTTGGGCTATTCCCAAAGCAGCCAAAAGCCACAAAATTGCAGCGCCCGTCTGGCCCCCACCCCCTCTCAATCTGCCCGGGGGGCAGACCTCATGGTGCTCGGCTGCCCCCGGACCCCCTTTGAGAGGGATGAGGGAGCAAGCCACACCGACAACCATTTGTGTGTGTAAAAGGCCGCTTTATTGAAACAGGTGCATATCACAACTTTATTAACACTGGCACTTTGCCTTACAAAACTAAAACCTCTCTAAACATAAATTTACCTGACCCCTTGCCTTTTCTCCCCCACCCCTACATTCCCCACATCATAAAACCCCCCACCCTGCAACATACAATGCATACAATTCAATGACAATACGTATTACACAATCTTATCACGTAGCATTTAAAACTCCTACCCTCCCATGACCTACAATCCTACCTGCCTTCCTGCAACTGTAACTAACAAACCTCTAATGTAAACTTCCAACCTGCTTAACCTTTCCCCGCTCCTGTTCATAAACTCCCCAAACTTAACCATAAACTACCAAACTCCAGCCAAACTTGGCCAACTTCAAAAATAACTCCGCCACCCAGGAAAAGGCAGGCGGGTAGTTTGATACGCTGCCTCCACCTTTTTCTTCCCCCCTGCCCTCTAGCCCAAACTCCCTGCTCCCCCCCAGGCCCCCAGTCTAACCTGACCCCCCCCCCCACCAGGCCCTCGAAGTTGCCCACTCAATTTCTGTGCATTCCCAGTAGCCTGGCAAGCACTTCCCTCAACTCTCAACTTTCAGAGCCCCTAGGGAGCACTCGCCCTGTGGGGTCCCCCAGGGCTCCTCTTTATCCCCTCTTCTCTTCAACCTCTATCTTCGACCCCTTCTTTTTTCTTTGAGGCAGTGGGACATCACTGTTTTTAATTACGCGGACGACCTGCAACTCATCTTTCCTCTCAATTCCCCCTCTGCTATTCCTAATTTCCAGGCAGCTATGTCCCACATCCTTCAGTGGATGTGTCAAAACCAGCTCAAACTGAACCCCGGAAAGACGGAGCTTCTTCTTCCTGGCAGGAGCTCTACCCACTGGGGCCCGCACTTTTGGCCAGCAGAACTCGGCCCGCCTCCCACCCCTGTGGCCTCGGTGAAGAGTCTCGGGTCACTATTGACTCCGGCCTTTCTCTTGGGCCCCAAGTGGGGACGGTGGTCTCCTCCTGCATGTTCCAGCTGCGCAGGATCAGAAAGGTGGCTTATCTCCTCACCCCTGAAGCCCTTCTGCAAGTTATCATGGCCCTCGTCCTCTCCCGCTTGGATTTTTCGAACTCCATTTACCATGGTCTGCCTAAAACATCTCTCTCCAGACTGCAATCTGTTCAAAATCAAGCGGCGAGATTGGCCCTTGGGATTCCGAAATGGCAATCCGCCAAACCCCTTCTCTTCAAACTGCACTGGCTCCCTGTCATCTCGAGGGCAGCCTTTAAGATCGGCTGCCTCACCTTTAAATCTCTATCTGGCTCCTGTCCCGTTTTTCTAAAATCCCTCATCAGGCTCTACTGCCCATTACGTAACCTGAGATCTTCTCACCTTCACCTCTTGTCCATCCCCCCTATCAAACTTTGCAGATCTGGAGGCCGGAGATTTGCATTCCTGGCCCCTAAACTCTGGAACTCTTTCCCCCTCTCTCTCAAAACCTCTAATTCTCTCATTCTCTTCCGCAAATCCCTAAAAACATGGCTTTTCCCTCAATCCAGCTAAGTTTTTCTGTTCCCTCTGCATCCAACCAGCGCCAGGAAACCCACGGTGTCAGTGCGCTTTACAAGCACCCCTTACAATACAATACAATACAATACAACTCCAATAAATAGAGATCCGTACCAAGCCGCGAAAGGTGTACCCCATCGCCCCTGAACAACTCTGGTATACCATAACGAATGTCCTTATGCCGCATCCTAGAAAAACAAAAATGGCGACAGAACCTTAACATTTCAACGCTCACCTTCCTTCTGGCCTTATCCACTGCCCCAGGGTTCACTGCGCCCCTCCACACCCGATGCGGAACAAACTCTGTACAGACCACTGTGCACCCTGACCACTGCTTCCTAATCTCCCTCAAATCCTTCTTCATGGACCTCATCAACATCAGCCCCGTCTCTCTGACCATGGCATTCTCCCCTAAATGGTGGACCAGGACTTCAGGGCATCAGGGCTCTTACCAGCCACCAACATCCTGTTCAGCGTTTCCAAAAGTTCCCTCCAAAGCATTCCCCCTTTCCTTTCCAAAACACATTAAACAAATTAGGGTTAAATCCAAGGTTCTCCCCACAATAACTGGCACGGGCCTGAACCTGTGCCCATATGACAAACGAATGGCCCACAATCCATATTGACATATCCCTGGCGAGGGAATCCGTCACTGAACCTGAAACGAAAAACATGAGTGAGTACAGGAGAAAACATACACAACAGCGCTACAACTGGCTAGAAGCGCAGCACACATACCGCCGATAGCAGTCGTTTGACCACCTGCCCAAACTCATAATGTCCCCTCGCCCCCATCCCCGGTTGTGCGCCTCCGACACCGCTCTGATCCGAAAGGAATGCGTGCCATTGCTTTTACCATCCAAACCCAGAAGGGACAGGCCCCAGGGCCTCAATCTCAACCCCCACCGTGCTCCATCTTTGATTTCCGCAGCCAAAGACATACCTCGGTCCCCTTAAAGGAAACATCGGACCACAAAATCCCGACTCCCCCTTTGGGCCCCAACAACTCAGACACCCGGAAAGCCCCCACAAACATCCATGACATTATTGTGGAAAACAGGCAGAGTTCCCCGTCGTCCCTGCAAACCAGAGGCAAGGCTCCCAACACCTGCTCCAGCAGATTCCAAGACAAAGGTTGCTTATTCCGGCACACCCGCCCGCACTCCCGAGCCCACCCTTCGAGCATCTGAGAGCCGAGCTCCCCCGCCAACGATGCGTAACCCCACAGGAGCTTACCAATGAAGGCGATCCCCGCCAACTTTCCTGCTATTGTGGCCCGCGTGAGCTCCTTCTCAAATAAGGACAGGATAAACTGTATAACATCCTCCTGCCGCCCCAGCCCAGAAGACCGCCATCTCGCCCCAGAAACCACAAACTCCTCCCATGCTGCCATGTAAGTCACCTTAGTAGAGTGCACCAGGGACCTTAAAACCAACTGCAACATCCTACGTACCACAGTTGCCGCGGCATGCTGGTCGGGTACTGATCCGGGTCCTTGGCTAACCCACGGAATCTCCCGCACTGCGAACGAGACAAAGCATCGGCTATGTCATTTTCAACCCCGGTCACATGCACCTCGCGAAAGGCAATATCATGCCTCAAGCAGCCCAGCACAAACACTCTCAGCAACTGCAGCACCTGCACATCTCTAGCAGACTGCCTATTTACCACCTCTACCACAGCCATGTTATCTACATTCAACGTCACTCGTCTGTGGGCCAGCAATTCCCCCCAAAGCGAGATCACCACAACCAAGGGGAAGAATTCCAGAAAGGCAGTACTCCTCCCACCCACCCATTTTCCCCGCCAGTACAGACCGAAACCCTCGCTCCCCGCTGCATCAGAAAAGATTTGCATAAATTAAAACATTTACATTTAGAACACCAATAGCTCTAACTCTACCAAATGCGAAATCTATTGCATTGCAAATGCTTGTTTACATATGCAATGCATGCTCTTTCTTAAGGCCAACATAATTTACTGAAATGTAGTAAAAGATGTCTAGATTTTCTGAATGGAGAATTCAATTGAGCTACTATCTGAGTTTTATAAATATGATATCTGGTAAAAACCGCTCTTGTGAGATTGTCTGAGGGGTCTTATTTTCCATGTGTCTCTTCCTTTCCTTTGTGATGCTTGTTTATATTTTCCTTCTTGTCCTGAGATAGCTTTCCATACTCTACAAGGGTAACTAGATATTTAGTATTTTTATTCTCGTATTACTGATTAAATATATATGTAAGATATTTCATGATACATCATCATGTTATCATTGCGACATTTAATTTTAGACTCTCGGTGAATTATATTATTTTTGGTAGTGTTTGTATATATCCTGTCTTTGTAACAAAATAAATAGAAGTAAATCTTGGAAATGAGTTGACTTTGACCTTGTGTGCCCTTTCTAACCCCAAACCGAAACCCCAGTGCTGTCAAGCTCTCACACATTCTCCCACTTATTGTCTTCACCTTAGGATACATGAGTAGGAACCTGCATAGACAACAATAATAACAATATAGACATATCTGCGATCATCCAAAGAAAATTGCCTTTTTTAACATGTTTTTTCATTTCCCGTTTTTTTTAAATGATTAGTGAGTGATGGGTAATATTTTCTTTACTGTAAAATAGTGACCTGTGTATTGTTGTATAACATTGTTTAAAGTTAACAGATGTGTTAGTCACAGTTAGGACATTTCTGCCAATATTTATATTAACAAAAATGTATTTGCTAAGTACACGGATCATGAGGTTATGTTTTTTACTGTAGAGTGTAATAAGTAGAATTTTGTGACATTGGTTATTGTTGCAGAAGACATCCTCGTAATGCCGCCGGTGTCTAGAAATGTGATTATATTACCCGCAGCAAGAAAAATACAGCTCTACTAGAAATATATTAAAATATAGAAATGATGTAGGTAGCCGTTGTCAGCACAGTTTTGCTCCTGGACATAAATGCACAGCAGGTAGATGTGCTTTTTTGGAGAACAGTAATACAATAATTATCCCCAGTAGAACAATAATATTTGTGCTTCGAAACCATTGTTCAAAACGAATAGGAAATACATCTGGACGTCAAACATATTGCAAACTATGCTTTGAAACTTCATCGTTTTATTTTTTTAAATGAGCGTTTCTATAATCCTTATGTTCGAAAGGAAAAAGCACAAAAGCATTTTTGCCCTTCCATACCTTATTGTGAAAAATATACATTGTAATTGTCACACTAGTTAAGGTATTAACATAATTACCGGTAATAAACATTTATTCACATTCATACAATATTTCATATTTTCATTGTCTACTTCTATAAAAGGACATAGATTTTTTTCTGCAAGTACAAATATGGAGATTCGCTTATAAGCAAAGAATTTCAAATAGTCTTGCCTCAGGAGAGCTTATCAGGGTAGCCCTACTTGTCAGCATTCCAGCTCTTTCAGTGAAATTCATATGTGAAATTCACATGTTACTGGCGCATAGCAGCAGCATTTAAAGAACTGTACTTTGATTATGGCTAAATGCACATCTATCCAATATGACTCTCCCACCGATCTTTATGCTGTAAATGTCATGCATTTAGCACTTAGTGCAATAGCATCAGACTTAATAGATTTGTCATCCTCCTATATAGCATCTGCTACCGTTCGAAGGAAGCCACTGTGGTCCCCTTTAACAAAATAAACGATGGCTGACTCATTGATTCTTTTCATCTACAGACCCATCCCACTGTGCTTTCTTCAATACTAAATTCTAGATAGCACCTCTAATTCCGAGCTCTTTATTCACCTAGAATCAAATTTCTTACTTGAACCACGGCCATTGATGATCTGATGTCTCTTGACAAAGCTGGTATGACCTGCTCTCTCTTGAGATTTTTACTCTGTATCCATCCCCCTTCTGTTGCAATGTCTGTTGGAGGTGGGAGAGAGAGGCATTTCCCTTTCTTGGTTGTAATCTTCTTTTGACAGGGTGAACTCATTCAATCTCTACCGCCCGACCAGTTTGTTTTCACCCCATTCCCTTGTGGAGTCAATTTGTACCCTTTTCAATTTATTATGCTGCCTCCTCACCTTTCCTGTTTATGCCTCTGGTCTATTTTCATGACTCCAAGAGGCCTACTTCTGACCCCTTTGCATCACGCTTGCACCACGCAACGTGGTGCAAGAGAGACACAATTGAAAAATGTAATTTATGAAGCCAAGTAAAAGGGCCACCTTATATGGCCCAGCGCGGCTTCATATATCTTGAGTGATGTAATGCAGCGCAAATTGATGTGTTGCTTTACTCTGTGCCAGAGAGGCACTTCCATAGGTATTGTGAGTGAGTTCGCACGAAACATCCAAAGATTTCCCCACTTTCCTAGATGTACAAGAGCAGGTAAACCTGGGAACACACCAGAAAGATACGTCTCCTCAGGCGGCGCCTAACAAGGAGAAATATCTTGTTTGTGTACAGGAAGGTGTACCTTTCTGTACAAAAACAATCCTGTATGCAACGCAGGCTCCCTTGCACCATAGTGCAATAGTGCTTGCGTTGGTGCTAGGCAGCCTATTTTGTGCCAGCACTGGGGAAAGGACAGGCACACACTGTATTCTTTTAAATATGCTTCATTCCTGTCATTTCCCAGTGACGCAGTGTAGCAAGCGGACTTGCTACGCTGTGCCGCTTTGTCATAAATAAGGCCCCAGGTTTTTGATGAGTTTGGATATAACCATCTTCTGCTACTCAGTAACAGCTCTGCATATGTCTCATTCATGAAAGCTGAAAGAAACTTAATAGAAGTCTGGTCCTGGGTGGTAGCTCAGTCCCCTGGACTGACAACTAGTGGTCTGCTTCAATAGGCATCCCCTATTCCTTCCACAGTGTATGCCACGTGCCACAAAATGTTTCCCATATTTTGTATAACTCCTTCGACGCTCATGACGAGCTCAGCTCGTCATGAGATACACCTCTCGTATCTCATGACGAGCTGAGCTCGTCATGAATAATGGGATTTACCGTTTTCCAGCGCAGGAGAGGGAATACGATAAGCACCGATGGTGTTAAAACTGTTTCAGGCAATGATCTTAATTCCTGGCATACTAAGCGCAGACAAGGTACGGTGATTTCCACCCCTAGTATAATGCTGCCCCTGACATAATGGTGGTAATTTGTGGAAGATTGTGGGGATCCATTGCAAGATGGTGTCAACTTCCAGGCTAAAGTCGTCCCTTGCACAACAGTTTTAATTATTGCCATAATATGTTGCATTGGAGTGGCATATCACAACTGCTTCATACCCATGACATGCTGTGAATGAGTAGCATGCTGCTTTGTGAGATGTATCCGTTCATTCAAATGGCCACTTCCATGTCCAAGAAGATCTCTATCACCTCTGAAGTCCCACAGATCCCAACATTTTCAACCTATAGATGGACGCTGTTGGGACTCCATTTATTCGTACGAGAATCAAAATTCACCAATATTCTGATGGTATATAACTCTGTGTAGTAATGAGGTCCACACGGTGTAAGGTTCCAGAACATTTAATGAGTTAAATTCAACACAAGTGCTCCCAGCTTGACAGGATCGTAACTGATCAACATTCTACTGAAACAGGAGGGAGTGGGTGATACCAAGTGCCAAGTCACAACACTCTGCTTGAAAGTATTGACTTAAAACATCCTATGTCTCAAAGACTGCCTTCCCTTCACCCAGAGCTGATACTAGCTCTCACTACTAAAGAAAAGTGAAACCATTCCTCCAGAAATCAACTTATGAATTGTTGTTCAAGCCCTTGTACTCCTACATCTGGATGGTGGCAATGTCCCGATTTATTGCCTACCAGACTTCACACAAACACCCGTTAAGGGCTTCCAACACAACACAAATCATTCATTTTCTGAACAAATATGACCACATCACAAGCAACTTGTTAGAAATGTGGTCATTAATTCCAGAGGTGGTGACCTTTACTAACTTGATAACCATAATCTGGATAGTTCAGAAAAAAGTTCTGAGAGAAGCTTTGCTCAGCCTAGGGTTTGGCGGGCAGGGTAATCTGTTGCGCTTGTGGCTATTAGTCTGCAACCTTGTAGTCAGTCCTGAAGCCCTAGCTACGCAGGGCAGGCTTCTGTGCACCAGATCTCTCCCTAAACAGATATGTATCAGGGTCCAGCCCTCAGTGGTCAACAGGACTGTTTTGGAGTCAGGAGTCTTTCTACGGTTTGTATCCTGGAAGCTGGTAAAAAAGAGGCCAACCACTTGACTCTTTGAGAGCAGTTCAAGTCCCTTGGTGCCAGCTGGATTAAGGAATATTTTGCCATCAAATCCTTGAGTGAGTCCTCTTTTTTTCAACATGAGTCCAGGGTCTTCTTTTTTCTTTTCAAGGTCTTCTTGATGGGTAGACTCTTCCATTGTTCTGAGGTGTTTGTGGTTAAGATATCAAAACGTTTGTGGTTCATTTCATTGTGAGAGCACACTACCAAAAATATGGCAGCACACTGCCTTGCTTGCTTACACACTTTTGTGGTGGTGTATGATGAATAAAAAAAATAAGCTTTTCTTAAACGGCAAATACACTTTTCCCTACCATGCGTCCCCTGCCGTGGATTTAAATTTCAGCCCATCCAGAGGAGAGTAGTGCTCCTGGTAGAAATCTACTTTTGTCATGTGGGTGGTGTAAATGCACACTGCACCCCATGTGTAATATTTAATCTCTTCGCAAAATGCGCATTTTCTGCACCATATTCAACTGTCTTAAAAGATGGTTAAATAGATCTAATGAATTACTTTTTTTTACCTATTCCATTTTAGGATCACAGTGCACACACTGTAGCATTCAATAGCAGTATCAGTGTGCACAGAGTCCTAACACCATCAAAAACAGGGGCCAGAAAATGGCAAATAAATCTACAGTGACCATGTGAAAATGGCATAATCCATGGCTGCATTATGTTCAAGGTCATCACGACCAGCACCCCTGCATATCTGGCTGACAAACTCTCTGTCTATGGTGGCTTTCTGAACACATTGTAATGTAATGTAATGTAATTACATTCATCCTGGACACCATCTAATGTAGGGCAAAGAAGTGCAGAAAAAAATAAACAAAGCAACATGCCATCTTTATCTATGCGCTCAAGATCTGGGACAACATCCCAATATTCATCAAGACTTCCCTAACACTACTTCACTTTTGAAGAGAGTGGCAGAATCCCCTTTTTTAGGAACAATGCAACACGGCTGACTTCTTCTCCTAGAACCCAGCAACCTTTACAATCCCTTGTTGACTGTATCTTTGCCTCTGACCCTGTACAGTGCTCTTCTGCCTTTTGGCTAGGTTTGGGCTACACAGATACCAGAAGCATAAATTCACACAGAAGCTTAGTTGGCATACATACATGTGCTTGGTTGGGATTTGAAGTGTGATTTGTTGTTTTCAATGTTCAAGATCAGAGCAGTGCTCTTGTTAGGACCTATATCCCTGTACCATGGCATGCAAATGAACAAAAAAGTGTGAGATAGAATGTGTACACATGTAAAGCATTTGTGTTTGAATGAAAGCATGTGGGAATGCATTGCAGCTGGTACGTGAAGTGTTTTGTTGTCATGTGTGAGAGGCTCTTCGTGTTGTGCCATTGTAAGCATTTAGCTGTCCAAGAGCACTGAGTATCAGAAAGGAGAATGAGAGGTGATCAGAACAGTCCTAGATAGCAATTTCATTCTAGATCTTCGTGGGTGTTGAGCCTGAGTTCCGAAGCGTCCGCATTTTTCCTATATTGGTGGAAATTCTGTTTACTGGTTGGTGCACCACTATGTAATCTGGGGAATAATTCTGTGCATTCTTGATTGTTTCTGATCTTTGTGTGGAGGGAGTTCGAAGGTTTTTCAGCCTATTTGAAAAAGGAGGTTTCACCTATGCATTTTGGGTTCTAGGGATGGACAGTCAGCTATGGTCCCTGCCTAGAAGAAAGGATTTCGTTCTGCATACAAATCTGAAGCTGTATTTGGATGGTGGAAGGGCCATATTCGTTGCTAGCCCATGTTGGTGATTTAGAGTGCCTTGAAAGTTAAGTGCCTGGACATGGGTAGTCAGTGAAGTGGTTTGGTAGGAGTGCAAGATGTATTCAGCTTGTGGACAACCAGTTTATGATGCAAACACCTAGTATAAAGCTAGTTCTGCTTAAATTGTGGTAATGCTTGCCATATAGTTTCATCCATGACTTGAAGCAGAAAAAATTATAGATTAGTTGCCTGGGACAATCCGAAACACTGGTGCCCACCAGGTGGCCAGCATAGGGTGCAATGTTGTTCAAAAGAATCATAGTTAGATACATACCAGGCTAGGACTACCCCTATTTTCTTCTTTTCTCACACAGTCCTTAACACCTTCGACGCTCATGAAGAGCTCAGCTCGTCATGAGGTACACCTCTCGTACACTCATGCCGAGCTGATCTCGTCATGAACAATGAGAATCTCAAGAAATCAGCACAGGAGGGGAAAAGCCTTAGCAGCCATAGTGTTAAATTCTGAATGATTAAAGTTGGAAGGGACTAGAAGAGCAGTGCTTTCTTCACCCTGATGAATGTCCCAGATCCTTATAGGACACTATTCTAAGGGAAGAAACATGTTGGTGACAGTTGTCTGCATAGTACTGCCATTCTTGCACTAATTTTGTTAACCATGTGAAAGGGAAGGAATTCAATTTAAAAACCAGGTGTAGGCCCTTTCCACTTTCTGATACATTTTTAAAATCATCCTTCTTTCTCTGTATAAGGCACAAAATAGCAAAAAAATCTCTTTGCCGAAAAGAGCTTGAGGGAGAGCCGACAGTGTGGGGAACTTTGACTATTGCTGCATTTCAAGTGTTGGTGCTGGGGTAGAACTACATCCCACAGCAGCCCCAAAAGAGCCTGCAAAAGAGGAGTGGGCCTCAGTGACTTGAGCTTATAAGTGTTACGCCAGTCCCGCGGTGCAGGAGCTTTGAATATTGCCACATCCGGAGCATTACTGCTGGGGTGGGAGTACATCACCCAGCAGCCTGACAGAGCCTGCAGAGGAGGAGGGTGCCTCAGTGACTCGCCCTTAAAGCACTACACCAGTACCACAATGCAAGAGCTTTGAATATTGCTGCATCCTGATTGTTGCTGCTAGGTTGGGACTACATCCCCTAGCAGCCCAGGGAAATCCCACAAAGATGGAGGGGGCCTTAGTGACTCACGCTTATAAGTGCGATACCACTTTGGTGGTTATCAAGTTTGAAAATTGCCACATCCCGAATGTGGGTGCTAGGTTGGTTCTACCTCCCCCAACAGCCCTGAGACAGCCCGCAAAGGAGGTGGGGGCTTCAGTGATTCATTTATAAGTGCTCAACCACTCCTGCAGTGTGGGACACGCCAGGGCATGTGAGGTGAAGAGCTGCCCAAGAGCGGACCCATCATTGCCCTTCAGAGCCCAGAGGGAGGCTGCATCTCCTGGATTCATCATCTAAAGCCCGGGTTGACCCAGAAGTTTGGCAATGTAATGCCAAACTTTCTCTGAAAGAAAACGACCAGAGAAGCGTGCAGCCGGCAGTAGACGTAGAGGGAACTAATACTCACGTCACTGGGGCAAGACTTAGGCGCCTCTGGTGAGACACAGCACGTTTGAAAATAAAGTGCTGTGCATCGAGAAAGTTTGGCATTACATTGCCACCTTACCCAACAGGTAGATTCAACAACAAAACTAGAATACAAGCCAATTCAAAAGGGGCGGAAGGAACCATATGCGACCCGCTCTGCTATAAATTCCCAACATATTAAGGACAAGGGACACTAATAAAGACATAGCTCGAAAATTCTCTACGAGTATCTACGGTCTGAGTAACAATGCCTCTCTAGAGCACGACCGTATTAACACTGTACATCGGTCCTTCACACTTCAGAGGAACCTATGTACACTACGACAGAAATTTACTCTTTGTCTTGATAAAGGTGGATAGAAGTTCAACAAACCACCGAAACGCGTCGACGCCCTAGTACAGTGTGATTCGCGGCTCAAACACCATTGTTGACATAATAATATCCCAATGTGCATAACACCGGTGTTTTAAAAGAATAACAGAACACACACCCTGTATTGCACAAATTCTATGTCTTACTGTTGTTTCTGTCTGTTTTCAGCAATATTGCTGGTCAATATTGAATGTGGATTGTTATTTTACTGTTTTTTACAACCTCTTTTAATCTGTGCCAAGCAGTCAACTATGTTCTCTGCTTTTTTAATTTTACTGTATACAATAAATTCTGCCAGTTTTTTACTCCTAATTTAGTTGTTATAGTTATTGTTTTTTCTTATTCATGGTGCTTATGTAAATGACCTTGTTCAAGGGAATTGCTCTTTTATATTGGTTGGTGAACCCCATTTCCCTTGACTTCAGTTAAGGGGTACCTCTCCTATTTTTACCTATTGATTCTTTTTTACCAGAACTTTTTTGACCCCTCTATGACAAAGGATGTGGATGAGTTAGAAGACCATAGACACAAGTTAGAGAGTGGGCAAAATAAGGAACTTCTAATAATATTGGTCAGGGATTTAAACACTTGTACATGTGACCCTAAACTATGGTGACTTGTGGTCTCTGGGATGACTCGGGTATACCTGTCACACATTTTAGGCAGTGTACTCCATATGGAGACCGCTTGAATAGAATAGTTTCCTCCAAAAATCTATCTGTTCTTCTGCACAGGACTATGGGGCATATTATCAAGGGGGTTTATCTCCGCTTTTTTGGCTTTAAAAGCCAAGAAAGCGGAGATAAAATTATCTTCCTATTACCAAGCTGTCTCTAACACCAGTTAGTGACAGCTATTAGGAGATAGCGACCATCTTGGGCCCCGCTTTGCATGTCAGTGATATTTATCACTAATGACATGCAAAGTGGGCGTGCCAAGATGTTAGCAACTGGAAACAGTCCCTAACATCGCTATCTCCTATTACTAACTTTTGGAGATATTTGCGCTAAGCGCGAATATCTCCAAAAGCTAACACCTGCCCTGAGCAGTTCTTAGCCATGTTATCCAATGGGAGGTGGATAACATGGCTAAGAGCATTTGCTCGATAATGCATGAATATCGCTGACTTTTCAGCGATATTCATGCATTGCGGCCGTTTTTTATCGCATTTGCGATAAACCTTGCTAATAGCAAGGTTTATCTGCGATAAAAATCGCTGATGTGCGGCGATAATTTTTGTCTCTAAACAAGTTAGAGACAAAAATTATCGCTAGTTGCTGGTAATATGCCCCTATGTCTCCTCTGATGATGGTCCATCCACAACATTTGTTGGCACAGGCTCATGTACTATAATTGTATTTATGTTATTTTCCATAGATCTAGCACACATTCTACAGAAATCCGAGGTAGTTGCAAGTTGCATAAGTGACCATAACCCGCTCACTCTGCGATTGTTAATTGACCTCATGAATGAAGTTGCAAAGTCCACAGACAATAAACTTTAAAATCACAAGGAGGAGGAGCTCGCGCATCAAGTGGAACCCAGTTGATAATGACCTATTCATGAGGGACCTAGTGACAGATAACCAAACATTAATTGCCATGCTTTACACCATAATGGTTCCTCAAGTGATGCCCTTCAGGCATACAGTTGTCTGGGTTCATAAATTGGGGGTTTTTCTTTTGAATATGGAAAAAATTACCCAGCCAAACTGTCAACTTACCATGGCATAGGTGGTGAATTTTACATTTTTCAGCTGCGTCTGTCTTGTTGGAAGTAGTTTCTGAGAACAAAGCTGCTCCAAATTGTGCCCACATGTGTGGATCAGTATGTTGAATGCTCATTGCTCACAAATAAAGGGAATAGAAAGTCAAGTGTTTTATTCACAAGGGAGACTCGGTCTTCCATCCTTCCTAGATTGGTAAATTGAATACGATTAATTGAGGAATGGTAGCATCTGTTATTTATTGCACTTAGAAACAGCAAAAGTGTAATATGAAGTGCTTTGTAAAGAAGTTATTAGTTGTTATTTTTATATCTCTTGATTCTGCGTCCTGCGGCAGAACGTGGATGCAGCAGTTGGGCAAAAGCATATGTGATCATGCTTTTAACCAATGCACAACAAGACCCTTCCCTGTCCACAGCAGTGGGAGTGTAATCACGGACAGCCTATGGTTGATTTCTACAACCCAATACACGCAACTTGGGTTCGAATGTCTGACAAAATATTGACGGACAGAAAATCGACCTAAAAAAATATCGACCCAGAAATATCGAAGTCAAAATATCAAAGTCCAATCCACATAAATAAAGGTAAGTACAAAAATATCTGAAAAAAAAAATATTGAAAAGAATAACGATGTTAAAAATGTTTTATTAGTAATGTAAAATTAAGTAAATAATACATATAATTAAAAGAAATATAGTTAAAAATATTAAACCATTTAAAAATAATAACTAATACATATAATTTTAAAATAAATTAAACATATACATATAAATTAATATATAAACTTACTCCACATAGTGGAACATTAGGGAAAGCATTGGATAGCGTTCGGGTTAAAATTACTATTACCACTCCCGAGAGTGCAACAGTATGGAAAGCGCTGTATAGCGTAGGGGTAAAAATTACTATTCCCACTCCAGTGAGTGCAACTGTAGGGAAAGGGTTGGATAGCGTAGGGGTAAAAATGAATATTCCCACTACTGTGAGTGCAACAGTAGGGAAACGATGAATAGCGTAGGGGTAAAAATTACTATTACCACTCCAGAGAGTACAACAGTAGGGAAAGCGCTGGATAGCACAGGGGTAACAATTACTATTCCTGCTCCAGTGAGTGCAGCAGTAGGAAAAGTGTTAGATAACATAGGGGTAAAAATTACTACTCACAATCTAGAGAGTGCAACAGTAGGGAAAGCACTGGGTAGCGAAGGGGTAAAAATTACTATTCCCACTCCAGTGAGTGTAACAGTAGGAAAAGGGTTGGATAGCGTAGGGGTAAAAATTACTATTCCCACTCCGAAGAGTGCAACAGTAGGAAAAGCGCTGGATAGCATAGGAGTAAAAATGACTATTCCCACTCCAGTGCGTGCAACAGTAGGGAAAGCACTAGATAGGATAGGGGTAAACATTACTATTCCTACTCCAGAGAGTGCAAAAGGAGGGAAAGTGCTGGATAGCTTAAGGGTAAAAATTACTATTCCCACTCCAGAGAGGGCAACACTAGGGAAAGCGTTGGACAACGTAGATGTTAAAAATAACATACTTATAAATCAAATAAATATTGTAATTAAATAATGATTTATTAATACATTTAGAAAAAACAACAACAGATAAATCAAAAATGATAATTACTTTAATAATATTAAATACTTCCCACCCTATTCCCCAATAAACACACAACACACTTCACATAACATTTAACACAATTAAATACATTTTTAATTAATTAATTAATAAAAATGAATTTGCAATTAAAAGTGTAATAAAAATAAATTTATTATCAATAACAATAAATATGTAATTAAAATAATAACCAATTATTAACAACACATTTCATATTAATACCAATAAATATTTATTAAAAAGTTAATATCCAATCAATAATTATTTAACACTGACATAATTATCAATAGCAATTAATAATATTTAATAAAAATTAATAACCAATTAATAATTAACACAAACATTAATTACCACTAATCATTTGGTCTAAATTAATTACCTAAATACAAATAAATTACTTCCCACCCTATTCCCCTATAAACCCACAACCCACTCCAACATTAAATTAATACAAATAAAATAATGACCCATCAATAATAATTATTTAACAATTAATAATGAATTAACAATACATTAATTATTAATAACAATAATTAAAAAATAATTACTTAATTAAAATTGACTTCCCACCCTATTCCCCTATAAACCCACAACCCGCTACAGAAATAAAACACAAAATTTTATTAAAATTAATTAATAATTCCTAATTATTATTATTTAATCTACTATAATTAAATTACTTCCTACCCTATTCCCCTATAAACCCACAACCCGCTACGGTACTAAAATGCAAAATTTACTTTAAAAAAAATGTGCTAATTTCTAAAAAATATGCATATATTAAAAAAAACTTTCCAATACTTAACAAAAAATATAGAACGCATACATATAAAATACATAACACTCCTATAAATATCGATATTATTAACATCAATAATGTAACTATCGATATTACTAATATCAATATTTGCAACATCAATATTTCTTACCTTAACTTTGATATTCTGGTTGTCGATATTCTTGATTTCCATATTCTATCCATACAATATTTAACCCCTTAGCTGCTGGGGCTATTCCCCTGCTGTGCTGGGGGGTGGGGGGCGCGCACAGCGCCCCCATGCTCATGACGAGCTCAGCTCGTCACAACCACATCCGTTTAATGGAAAGCTCAGCCTAGCAGGGGAATTAGCCCAGCGTGCGAGCGTTCCACGGGCCATGACGAGCTCAGTCATGAGCCATGGTGCTCCGGTGCTCATGACGAGCAGAGCTCGTCATGGGCATGGGAGGGGTTAAAACTCAATATAAATGTGGTTCGATATTTAAAAATGTATATATTGACTGTCCTGATGAATTTCAATTACCTTTGTGACATATGATAGTGCAGAAACATCCCCGGACTTTTGCAGGAAATTTTAAACATAGCTTTATTGACTCTTTATTTTTATTTTGAGGGAGGATGGTGTAGAATTAAGTGTGCTATATATAGGGAGTGTAGTTTAGTGATGACAACTCTCATCTAAGGATTTAACCAGTGCTTAGTTTGAGCCGATGGTTTCTGGTGCTCGGCACCAGCACTTAATTGTCAGCACCGGCTCTAGTAACAGTCGCACACATTGTGATGCTGTCTGGGATGAGCACAACAACAGTGTTTATCAAGTCAAATCACATTGAAATGGAATAATACTAGAATCTCCCACCATTGTTATAGCTTTGCGTGGCCTGAAATAGTTTGAATTGTCAAACTTGTAGGAGTCAACCGGTTAGGTGTTCTGTTAATACTGTCATTGGCAGTGCTGGTAGGGGCAATGTGTGATGCATGCCTCTGTGGCCTTCTGAGAAGGGCCCTGGCATTTAATGTTTTACAAATTAAGCACTGGATTTAACAAAACAGGTAAAGGTAAGTAAAGGTAATCAGCTGTGACACAAAAACCTGCCCTCTCTTTACATATTGATAATGTTAATTTTCTGCATCATCTCGACACCTCAGATATTGAAATGGGTGTCCATTCCCACATAGCAGCAACAGAGCTATAACTAAACACTTACCTGAAATAGTAGTGGAGGAAGGAGAAGAATTAGACTAATACCAAGAAACTGTAAAGAAATGTCATGCAAGGTTTGATGTAAACCACATTTGGTGGTAGTAAGGTAAATGTTCTTCTGGAGGGTTCGGAACTCAGGTGAAGATGTAGCTGCATACATTACAGCATTGAGGAGATTAGTTGCTGATTACTCGTTTGAGAATTTTTCTGGTCAATTGTTCAGACACCAGTTTATTTGTCACTGTAATGATAAATCTATAAAACTGAAGTTGTTGTCAATGGGTAATCCCTCTTTCGAGGGAACGATTAAAAATGCTAAGAGTGTGCAGACTTCTCAAGTATCAGCTAAGAAAATAGAGGGTAACAATTCTGATGTTATCTCCACTGTTAAAAGTAATTTGAAAAGATATTCAGAAGATGAGAAACGAGTTGATTTATCAAAATCATTTTTTCACAACAAAATTAGTGTTTCCATTGTGGAAACTGTATGCACAACATAGGAGGAAAGCAACGTTCTGCTAAAAGTTTTATTTGGAGACTGTGCACCAAATGAGGTCACTTTGAAAATATTTATCAGGGTCACAGTCATATTTAACACCTGCTGTCAGGTGTGTTCTGGATGACTATTCTCTGGAAGAAGAAGAATGTATTGGAAGAGATTTTAGAGATATGGTACTAGTTGTTAAACAGTGATGATGTCAGAATGGGACATCCCAATTCACGTACAGCCCCTTATGTAAATAAGAAAGTTGGAGAAAGAGAGTTGAAATTCTTAGTGGACTCTGGTGCATGGATCACAATGGTTTGGCCAACAAGACAGCTATATCCTACTGACTTACAGCTGTGTTGGATGTAGGACAAGAAAATGATTTGATTGTACGCCTCAAAGATATTTTAGAATGTAAAGGATGGAGAATAGCTGGTAAAGTCTATGTAGCATACAAAGGTTTCAACATTCTGGAGTGGTTCCACCAGGGACTATTTAGTATGGTTCTCAGACCTGGAACAAGTATTGGCTGTTAGAGACAATGATGAGTTCAAAATGATCATGAACAAATGTCCTCATGTTTTTTTCTGGGGAATTGGGGAAAGTGTGAAATTTCACACACAAGATTAAATTAAAGGAAGGAGCTAGGCCTGTAAAACATAAATTGAGCAATGTGCCTTTCAGTATATGATATCCGCCATGTGTGTGTTGATTACCATTGTGTGAACAGAGAGATTTGGGTGGACTTCCAGCCTTTAACCAATATTGTGAGTTATTGGCTGGGTTAAAGGAGGTAAAATACTTTTCAAAATTAGATTTAGCTTTAGCGTATCACCAAATTGAACTGAAGATAGATTCAAGACACCTCACTGCATAAGTTTCCCCTTTTGATACATATCAGTTTTGTTGAATGCTGTTCAGACTTGCTTCAGTGGCTTTGGTTTTTCAAAGAGTCATGTGCAATATGCTTAAGGGTATCCAAGGATTGCCCCTCTTTCAGGATGATGTACTCATTTATTCGCCAGGTAGAGAAACACATGATAAACCTTTGGATGAAGTCCTAAAAGGATTCCAACTCCATGGAACTGTGCTTAGTGGAGACAAGTGTGCATTTTTAACTAATATAAATTTGGGCCATTCCTTATCCAGAGAGGGGATTGACTCAAAGGCTAGCTTGGTTAAAAGCATCACACAGGATAGACCGCCAGTAATAAAGTAGGATTTACGTCTTTTCTTGGCATGTGTGAATTCTATATACAACACATTTAAGACTATTTCCCGTATGTTAATGAATGGGGTTGCCTTTCAATGGAGTGAGGAGTGCCAACAAGTTTTCTGAAGCTGATCTCTTCTTTGGTTTTAAAACATTATGATTTGTAATTGCAGTGTGTCTGGTGACGGTTGATGTCAGCAATGTTGGATTAGGTGCTGTCCGCAGGCAGGTCAAGGATGCTCAGGTTCAAACAGTTGGTTTTGCTTCCCGGGGCTGACTGGTGCTGAGAAACAATATTCAGTGATTGAAAATAAGCTCTTGAATTGCTGGTGGTTGGTCATGAAGTTTTGAAAATATTTGTGGGGCAAGTGTTTTGAGATTCAAACTGATCACAAGCCATTGGTTTACATACTGAGTGGAAAGAATGTCAGAAGATTTACACTGCGTATTGCTAGACTTTCAACCAAACTATTACAGTTTGGTTTTCTCCCAGTATATAGTCCATGTGGGAAGGTTGGTTGTTCAGATTATTTTTCTTGATTTTCGGATTGTGTGGAAGGACAAAAGGAGTTCAATTGTGAGTAAGATATGGAAGACTGCATTGCTGCATCTGTAGATTTACCTCAGGTGTGTTACTTCCCAAAACGTAATGTTTTAAAAGAGGCTGCCACACTGTGAATATCATGAAGTCTGTAGAGTCAGGGTGGCCTAAAGAGAGAAATCTAGATTAAGCATGGGCGAATTTTGCGAATCTCGCGTTCGCGAATTTTGCGGATTTGCGAACTCGCAATCCGCAAAATCCGCGAATTCTCCTGAATTTGCGGATTTTTTTTTTTTGTGTTTGCGCGGGTTTCTGCCAGTTCGCGAGGGTTTTGTACAATGTCGCAAATTGCGAACTTACCTGTCGGGTCGCAAGTTTCGCGAACTTGTTGTTTCTACGTGTCCAGCCTGTTTGGGACACTCTTCTTCATCACTGCCACTCTCTGTCACCACTGCCACTCTCTGACTACTCATGCCACCCTCTGGCCCACCAATGCCACCCTCTGTTTCATCACAGCACCCTCTGGTTGTCCAGTCAGTGTACATTATTATGGCAACGCAAGCACACCTTCCCTGCCTCAAGTGACCTGAATTAATTTGGGGCTGATTAATGTGTCACAGAATATTTTTTTAGCTGGCACCTGCTTCCTTAGTGCTTCCTGATTAGTGATCTTTTGCACTTGCTAAGTGCTTTCATTGTTGCAAAATTAGTTACAACACCTGCCCTGCCCCAACTGACAATAATGAATTAGGGGCTGATTAATGGATTTGAACTTCCAGCCTGGCTCCTGCTTGTCTCCTTAGCTGTAATTCAGGACCTTTGTGGCATATGTGTAACTATTCTGAGGTTCAGAGCAGGGTCACATAATAGTTGCAACTGGCAACTGAACTCTGGAGGGGCCCCTCAGGAAGCACTACAGGAAATGGCTACTAATGATGAGCCTGAACTTTTGAACCTGGTAAGTAGTTTCAGTTTTGCTAAGATCGTATTTCTGCAATTTTGCACTTATTCGCGGGGCGCGAACTCACGCGAACAGTGCGAACAGTGCGAGCAAAATCCGCTGCTCGCGGATTTGCGGATTTTGCGGGAGATTCGCAAATCTCGCGGATTGCGAATTTACCGAAAATCCGCAAAATCCGCGAGCGAAACGGATTTTCCGCCCATGCTTAATCTAGATGTTGATTGGAATACTTTTGTCAAGATAGCTGACTTGTCAGTTGAGGATGGCCTGTTATTCAGAGCTGACAAATGTGTTCCTCCAATCACGTTAAGGAACTCGCTAATGGTTCAAGCATACAAAGGTCATTTAGGAGTTACTATGACTAAAATTGTGTAGTATTTTCCTTCAGATGGCTTTCCATGGATGGGGAGATGGATCAAGTGGTAAAGGAATGTGTCATTTGTCTAACTGTGATAAGTCTATGAAGTTAAAGTCTTCACCTTTGCGTTCCATTGAATTTCCAACAGCCCTGTCGGAAAAAGTCAGTCTAAATATTGTAGGTCAATTTAATCCTCTGGCTAGTACTTCTTTTTTTGCTTTCTTCATGATTAATTATTATAGCAAATGTCCAGAGGTCACGTTTGTGAGAGAGGTTTCATTGAAGGCAGTGGTAGAATTTCTAAAAAAAGTATTCCAATAAAAATGATTTCCAGCAGCATTGGTATTGGATAATGGTACTCAATTTCTGTCCAGTGAGGCAGAATTCTTCTTGAAAACTAGTGGTATCAAACATCTCAGAAGTTCTTTGTATCATTCCCGAACCAATGGTTTGGTGGAGAGGATGAACGAAGTGTTCAAAGAATGTATTCAGTAGGCAATTGCAAACAGATGTATCATGGTGAATGGCATTAAATCTAGTTTGCAATTTTATCACAAACTCCCCATATGCTTTTACTAGAGTCTCACCTTTTGAATTGTTGCATAGGAGAAGTCCTACTAATTGTTTTCGTCCAGCTTGGATGTACAAATGGATCAAAGACAATAAGACGAAAGAGAGTATTACACTGAAAGTTGAGGAAGTACTGGTGAGCAAGATGGCGGCCGCTTGAGTGGCCAGTGCAGAGAGCTTACTACGAGGACGCCAGCCAGCCATGGAAACCTGAAATCTTTGATGAATTTTAACGCGCAGCCCTTTGAGTAATCTACTGGTACCTGATATTGTGAAGGAGAACTGAGGTGGACTGAAGCGGAGAAATATGCGGCAGACCCTCGCTCGGATAGGATTTTCGAGACGGCGTCTGTGGGCTGTACTGCGGGCAGTGGAAGCCGTCATCCCCAGCTGCTTCGAGCCGGGAGGTGGGCGGAGTCAGCGGCAGCAGCGGCTTTTGGAACAGCGAAGCTCTACCCGGTGCAGGCAGAGGCGAAAGCAAGAATCCTGCTGTCCCGAGTGTGGTTGCAGTTGGGCAGAATTCAATCAGCGGAGGCAGCACGGAAGTGCAATGGCACCTAAACAGAACCCCAGCTCCAAAACCGGCAACATAAGGAAAAAAGCACAGAAAGATGAGGAGGAGGCAGAGATTACAGATCAGCAAAGAAAGAGAAAGCAGGGCGCCCCCAAAACCCGTTTGGCTACAGCTACTGTTCTAGAGCTATTAGTAAAGGCCGGTAAGGAGAAGGGGCAGAGGGATCCAGATGAAAGTACACCCGTGGTTGATTATAGTACATCAGAGAGTCCAGCTACATTCATCCCTATGGAATTATTGGGGGAAGGAGTGCCCAAGGGAGCAGACTGCTTAAAAGAGACAGTGCCTAGCTGTATAGATAATGCGGAGATATTGTGTGAAGTGGGGATTAAACCGACTGGAGTAGATGAAATACCTGATATTGTAGAAATGCTGTCAGAACCCCCAGAGTTGGGGATTGAAGACAAGGTCGAAGGGGCAATGGCAATAGCAGGAGGTACCGGTGATAAAGAGAGTGAGCCCAGTGAGGCTTTCTTTTCGGTCTCTGGGGGAGAGTGGTCTGAAAAAGATGAAGAGCATAGCTCATGCGAGGAGACAGATACTGACCCCGAGAACGACTTGCCAGCTACTGTGATGAAAACTAAGCAGTCTGCTAGGGGACAAGAGCAAAAACAAAACGAGTTAATTTGGGATCACTCCTCCGCCCAGCCCTTAATAGGAAGCCCCTTAATGGAACAGACACAACTGTCCCTGTTAGAAACCATTCATCAAGAAATATTGGCACACAGAGAGGAGACGCGACAGGACAGCAGGAAATCCCAGGCGGCAATGAGGAAGATGTAGGGAGTGGTGCGGAAACTTTCTAAAGTAATTGCCACTACTGGGGATAGAGTGACTAATCTCGAGGAGCGTGTTGTGGTAGCTGAAACCGAGGTTGCGGGGCTGTTTTGAAGGTGGATGCTCAATGCACTCAGGTGTCGGATATCCAGTGGAAGCGGGAAGCGATGGAAAACAGGCTTAGAAGAAATAATCTGAGAGTTTTGGGTGTTCCGGAGGGGGCCGAAGGAAACGACATAAGAGGTT
This sequence comes from Lissotriton vulgaris, assembly GCF_964263255.1. NCBI lineage: Eukaryota > Metazoa > Chordata > Amphibia > Caudata > Salamandridae > Lissotriton > Lissotriton vulgaris. Next base: position 973,213,668 of record NC_141693.1, on the reverse strand, counting down.
ACATGATCAAATTATTTCAGCAAGCCTTTCCAGAGCTATCTAGTTGGGATTGGCCAAAAGAGCTACAAAGAGTTCATCACTTTCCCTTCAATTTAAGAAGGAACGCAAAAGAGGGCGAGAAGCCCAGGGCAGTATTGATTTTTCTGGGTAACTTTGTCCTTCGACAGGCAATCGCGGATAAGGCGAGACCTGATGCCAAGAGAAATGTAGATGGGGTGTCATTTTTTGTCCGCCCAGACTTTTGCCACGTGACCGTGGAAAGGCGCTGGCGCCTTAGAGGATGATAAAACCCTTTCAGGACAAGAAACTTCAGGCCTATCTGATCAATCCTGCACAATTAAAAGTGATTAATGATGGGAAAATGCTGTACTTTTCCTCCAAAGTAAAAGCTAAAGAGTATCTAGATAGTTTGGGATAATAGAACATTTAATTTGTCAATCTATAAAAAGGCTTAATGTGTTAACAGGGCTACTCAATGCTTCTCTAGATGTATCTTTTGATTGCAGCTAAGGTTTTGCAGTGGGCAATATGTTCAATGTATTCAATGCGTTCTTTAGGATTTCTTAGGCTTTGAAGTTAAAAGATGGTACATTTTAATTGTCCTCGCCGTAAACTTTGCAATTCCATCACATGCACAGACTAGCTCTGTGCGTCTCACAGCGTGGGGGGTGGGGGAGGAGGTTGGTGGGTTGGGGTGCAGGGGGGGAGCGGGGTGGGCAGGGGTTGGTGGAGGGGTAGGTGTAGTAGGCTAAATATCGAAAATGGGAATATAAAGTGCATTGTTTTGATGGGTATGTCCGGACGAGAAAAGCAGTTAACTAAAAACAGTAAGCAACAGGACCTACAGGGTAGTCAAATCGAAGAATATGATGGCATACTGTAGTATTTGTACAATAAATGTGGGAGGTCTAAATGACTGGAGAAAGAGACAAAGACTGGCCCACTTTGTTAAATTTAATAAGATTGATGTACTCTGTCTCCAGGAGACGCATCTTCCTTCGGCGAAGAGGCACCTTCTGTTCTTAAACGGCTTTGAGTTGGTCGCTTGTTCCTCACAAACTACAACGATTAGGGGGGTCGCTGTATTGGTTAGGAAATCTTTGGGCAAGGCTAAAAGAGTAAAGGTAGATAGCCACGGGAGATGGGTTATTCTAGAGCTGGAAATGGGTCTAACACTATGTGCAATCTACGGCTCTAATGGGGATGACCTGGAGATTTTCGACTTTTTGGAGATAGAGCTAGCTGGCTGGTCAGGACCTTTAATAGTCTGTGGTGATTTAAATGTTTCGGCCAACTGGGGTGTAAACGCAAAATATGCAGGTCGGAAACCTAGAGTGTTTTCCGGGCGATTAAGGCTCTCATGAGCTCATTGGCATTAGTTGATGTTTGGGACACTAAAAACCCACAAAATTCTGGTTTTACATACTTTCGAATCCAGCCCAGAAATATTCTAAATTGGATTATATATTTATCTCCTCATCTGAAATCAATAGAGTCACCATTTCTAAGCTACCAATGGTGTTGTCTGACCACAATCCTCTGGTAATCCAGTATAAAACGAGCGGGTCCATAAGATCCAAACCTTCTTGGAATTTTGAGAGAAGACTTTTGGCGGATCATAGGTTTGTAGGCAACTTGAAGCTTTGGACAGCTACTTTTTTCGATGTCAATAGATTTAGCGCCTCTCGGAATATAGTTTGGGAATCTTTCAAAGCAGCTTTGAGAGGCGAGACCATAAGCTTCTCAACTAAATTGAAAAAAGAGGATAGAGCGGAAGAATCCAAACTATTAGAGAAACTATCGGATATAGAAGAAGAACATATTAAGACTATAGCATCTGGTGGAGATGGAAGCATTAGTTATAATACCCTTTCTGCTACAAAGGCAGAATTACAGAGATTGATCACACAAAGGGCACTAGGGGAATATCAAGTTACAAGGGCCAGCCGGTATGAAACAGGCGAACATGGGGGTAGAGCCCTTGCTCTCCGCCTGAGACAAGAAAGATCCAAAAATGTAATCTTTAAGATTGTGGATAATGGTAACGAATATACAGAAACCAATGATATCTTATATGTCTTTAGAGACTTTTATCAAAGACTTTACGGTGAGTAGAATAGGGATAGTGAACAACAGGATATTATTGAAGATCAAGGACCACGTCTAGATACACTATTACATGAAGAACTAGATAAAGACATTACCCAATTGGAAGTTATATATGCTTTACATGAGCTGGCCTCGGGAAAGGCTGCAGGTCCCGACGGCATTCCTCTAGAAGTCTATAAGAGTATAGAATCTGAAATTATTATTCTACTTGTAGATCTTTTTAATGGGATATTATGCTCAGGTCAAACCCCAGACTCATGGAAGGAAACAAATATTATCATTTTCCATAAAAAAGGGAAACCTAGCGAGAACCCAGGGTTGTATAGACCTATCTCGCTGATTAACTCTGATACCAAGCTTTACTCGAAGATCTGGGCTAGGAGGTTGGGCAGGATCATAGGCGGTCTTGTTTCCCCTTGGCAGCATGGGTTTGTCCCCGGACGTGGCACGACGGATCATACCAGCAGAGCTATAGCTCTATTTGATGCCCATGCTGCTACGGGAGGGGAGATGGCCATGATCCTGCTCGACGCAGAGAAGGCATTTGACCGGGTGGTCTGGAGTTATCTGTGGGATGTTTTAGCAGGAAGAGGGTTTGGACAGAAAATCATCAGGGCACTAAGGGCGATGTATCAGGATCCATTTGCTAGTGTGACGGTAATGGGGGAGAAATCGTCCTTGTTTCCTATTAGGAGAGGAACCCGTCAGGGATGCCCGTGCTCTCCGATCCTCTTCTCCCTATATATTGATCCGCTAATCCAGGCTATACTAGGATCTCCAAGGTTAAGACCTGTAATCTTTAATGGGTATGAAAACAAAGTTCTAGCTTACGCGGATGATATCGCAGTGTTCTCCTCTGAGCCTCAGCAGGCAATAGAAGTCTTGTCAGATTTGACGAAAAAATTTTGTGCCAGGTCTGGATACTTATTAAATGAATCTTAGACCCAGATCATTTGTACAAAAAAGATCGTGAAGGCTGATACCAGATTTGTAGAAGCAGCAGTTTATCTTGGGGTGACAATTAATGCCTCAGTCGAGAAAATTGTGGAGGAAAATTATATCCCACTTATCAAATCAATTAAGTCCTAGCTGAAAAGGTGGGATGGGCTGCATTTGTCTTTGATCGGGAGGGTTAACGCAGTCAAAATGACAATGTTCCCTAAGATTCTGTATCTATTTCGAGCCATCCCTTTATGTTTGGAGGAGAAAATTATTGCAAATCTGGAATCAATTTTCATCAAATTCATCTGGCAATTTGGGAAGATAAGACGATCCACCAATCTGCTGTCCCTCCCGAAAGATAGGGGAGGTTTGGCTCTCCCTAACTTAAAGATTTATCATTGGACTTGTCTGCTGACACAAATGACGATGCTCTTCCGGTCGGAGACATATGACAACGACTCAACTATAGAAATAGAACGCCCTTCTTCAATTTTTGAATTACTGTTAGGCAGAAAGGCACAGGGGTTAATGTTATGCGAAACTAATCGTAAATTCTTTAAGAAGGCAAGATATAAGATAATGGACGGTGTCTGGAGAGTTTGGACGGCTTGTAGAAAGCAATGCAACATCCCAAAAAACAATTTATATTTACATATTTATAGATCCAGCCTCCTCTCAGCAATCACAACTGACAGGATCTTTAAAATATGGGGAGCGGCGGGTATTAAAACTTTGGGGCATTTAATGGACGGAGAGGGAGTAGTAAGTTTTGATATTATACAAAGTAGATATGGAATTCCTGATAATCACTGGTTTGTTTATACACAAATAATTTGTATAATGAAGGCTCTGAGACCAAAATTGTTACCTATGATGTATGTCCCTTATTGGAGGCGCTTACTAGAGGGTGCAGCAGAATTAAGATCATATATAATCTTATATCAGAGATCAAAGATGATGTTGATACGACCGAGGTAGCCTGGGCAAGAAAATTGGGAAACCCGGATATAGATGTTGATAAGGCCCTACTACTGAATAAGAAGATCTTCAGAGCTACAAACTTAAGGGCCCAGCACTATAAGACAGTATTCAATCAGTATTACACAACGGCAAAACTATTCGCATGGGGCGTTAGGACGGATGATTTGTGCCCAAGATGCGGGAATAGTCAAGCAGATATGCCTCATATGTTTTGTAATTGCAATCTTGTAACACCGATAAAGAAAGAGATCGAAAAATTTTGGGAGGGGCTGCTAGGTCATATGATCGACCTATCCCCTACCCTAATGATCCTGGGCACGGATTCTAACCTAAAACTTGGGAAAGAGGAAGAAGCTTTGATCTTTATATCCGTGGCTGTGCTTAGGCTCTTGATTTCGGCCGGCTGGAAGGATAGTGTGGCCCCTTCTTTTCAAATGTGGCTCACAAGGTTGCTAGATATCCATAATATTGAGTCTGTATTGTATGAATTAAAGGGAATAAGAACTCGGGACTTTGGAAGAAGACTCTGGGCCACAGTCACAGACTGGAGGAAATCAAAATTGTAACAATATAATTGAAATACTGCCTTTTTAGAGCCTTTTAGATTTTGATTACCAGTTTAAGATCTATTTTTATGAATTGGCAATAAGATGTGATTTTATGAATTTGTTTCAGTTGTTTTGTATAACTTGAACTTATTTTTAATGCCACATAACTTATTGTATTGTCTAGTCGTGATTTGTTAGTGTCCCTCCTGTAAGAGCTACTGCTTTTATCTCCGGATTTTATCAATAATGTTTTCAATTTACTGTAATTGCACTTATATTCCCTCAATAAATAAAAAATAAAAAAAAGAAAGTTGAGGAAGTACTTGAAAAACAGAAAAAATATTTTGCTGGAAGGAATGGAGTAAAAGACCTAGCATATAAAGTTGGAACGTTACTTTGTGTATGTAAGCCTGTACATGTAAGGAAGGGTTTAACCAGATTTGGTCATCCTGTCAGACTCCGGGAAGTAAAAGGAAATAGTGTAAAAATGGGGGATGGACAGTGGTGGACCAGTGATATGTGGTGAGAACAAAAAATAGAGAGGACATGTTGGACAAGAGTATAATGGAATTTCAAAACATTGATGGTACGTCTGGTTTAACTCTATCAGGGTCTGGACCAGGTGCAGGTGACAGTGTAATGGTTAAGGAACATGACTCTGAGAGCACCAGTCGTGTGAGAAACTTACCTCTTATATTCAGAGTGTAATATGCTCTCCATTTGTGAATTGTACCTCATTGGTTTAGAGTTTACTTAATGATCTTTATTGAAATGTTTGATTTCAGTAGCATTGTTTTAGTTTCTTATCTCATGGGTTTAGATTAGATTGTAAGGAACATTTATAATGAAATGTTCGCTGCCTTATTATTATTGTTGTGTTTTATTTAGCTGGTACAATCTTTTAAATTAGATTGTTTCCATCATGTAATGTAATTTATGTATGTGTTAAAAAACTGTGTTCTTTATAAAAGGGAAAAGCCATGTAGTATTCTAGTGCATGCGCTCATGGAACCTTGTGATTGTTGCTCAGGGTTCTATGTGGAATGTGATTTAAATAATTTCAGCAATTGAGGCCATACCTGTGTGCCACCAGCAGCTTGTCAATGTTATGAGTAATACAATTATCTTTAAACTGGAATTGGATGTCTCCTGATTACCTGAGTTATATTTTCAATCTTGGTACAGCACACATTCACTAAAGATTTCTTGGCATTATCAGTTTATTTATTTGTGTAATTGAGTTCTTAACTCACCATGAACATGCTATTTGTGTTATTTTCAATTAGGAATATTTATGGTATGTGGCTAAATTTAGAAATTATTTTTGATCATGTTTCTAAAGACAGTGGGATTAGCATGCCCCTAATGTTTTCCATTTCTCACCTCTGCTTTCTTAACATCTTCCAAGGCTGGCCTGATGTGCTGTATTGTCTGTTTGTCAAGGTTACAGGTGGCGGGAACCTGCAAATAAAATTTTTATGGGATTGAGTCTTCTTCTGGAAATCCAGGGCTACCATTTTGTTCTAGGGACTTATATTGTCCTTTTGGCAATGTGCAGCCTAGTTATTTTCCTCCAGCATGATAGCGTGCTCTGTCAATCTTTGAGTATGGTGAAATATAACGAAACGTGACTGAATGTGATAAACCATAATCACACGGGCAAACATATATTGATACTGTACTCTGACAAATAATCACTGAATGTACATCCTGTGCAACAAGTCTAGTCAGTGAAAGCAAACAAATAAATGTTTTGTTTCCAAGTGATTGTATGTGAACTGTTTGCTGAATGTTTTTTTGATGTCCTCAACATATATAGAAATGATCAGTGAAGGAAGTGCACCATCTGTTTTTTTCATACTTGTATTTATTAAGACCAATTTTAATATATATGATGCATTTACATCTTATATGCATATGCATATACTTTAAATTGATCTGAAGCAGATCTCATTGAATATATTCCTAATCAGGATTTTGACCTAGTTGGTGCCATTGCACCTTTGAAGTGGTAATTGTTAGAATCTTGCATAGATTTAACTGAATGGTGTAGACCATAATCTGAATTGGATCAAGTTTACACATTCTTTATTTTAAAGCTTCCCTCGGTCAAACTTTGCTTTTCATAATAAACTTTGGCAGTTGTAAAACATCAATAATCTTTTGAAGCTAACTACCTGTTGTCCTTCAGGATTAAGATAACTTCTGCTGGAATTGAAAGTGAATTGGCATAAAAAATTCAAACAGTTTTGAAGAAAGATTATATTGAAAGCCAGACTTGCATAGCTGCCTCAGTTTTAGTTGTGAATGTCACTTTACTACATTCATGACAGGTACATATTACATTCTTCTCCATGCAGATAGTAGGTGTTAGAAATTCGGTCTCTAGTTGGTAGAGGTATACACCCTGTCCAAGTAGGGACCACAAGCCTAGACAAGGTAAATCAGTTATGCACCATAAATTAACCTGTGCTCACCCGCTGGTAGCTTGGCACAGAGCAGGCAGGCTTAAATTAGGAGGCAATGTGTGCATTATTTGCGCACCCACCACATAGTAACACAGTTAAAACACCGCAAAATGACTCCACACCAGTTTAAAAAAATAGAGAATATTTTTTCTAAATAAAACAAGACCAAAGTAACAAAAATCCAATCAATAGAAGTTGAGATAAGAATCTTAAAATATTACATGCAAAAATAGTGCTCAACAAGTTAATTGATTGCGCTGGACCGAGACAAAGTCAAGAGTTCAGGCCGCCTGCAATGGAGGGCAGACTGTCTGAAAGAGCCACACAGGAATAGCAGAGCAAAAGTACCTTAATCCTTTTCGCAGCACGAGATCCGTAAATGTTCCCCATGAAGTTGGGGTGTTGTACTGGATTTCTCCATGCAAGTGCTGCGATGCAATGATTCAGTTGAGCAAAGCAAATTCCGAGTGTGGCTATTCTGAATGCAATGTGCCACAGTAGTCTACCCTGGCTGGTCAATGCGTCGATCTTCTCCACACAGTGGCAATGATCTGTTGGTTCCAAAGTGGGGGTTCCAGAGGCAATGCAGCAGTTCTGAGTACGATGCGCTGGTCTTGTTCCTGCAACAGCTGTGGTGCTTCGATCCCGATCTCACAGCAAGTGATGCAGAGGTTCTAATCAGCACAATGGCATTGATGCCCAGGTTCTGCAGTCCTTTAAGTTCACTTCCTAGGGCCCTGGACTGGGTTGGAACTACTTGGCAGAGCAAGATTTACAGCAAGTAAAGTCCATGTGCTGAGATTAAGATGAAGGTAAAGCCTTTAATACCCCTGAGACTTCAGAAATAGGAGGCAAGCCAACAAGCACATGAAGAAAGGTTAGGTTCTGGGATGTAGAGATGCAGGTCTAGTCCATCTCACTCCCAGGTAAGAAGCAGCTGGCAGCAGGCAAACACAGAAAAGCGGTTCAGCAAAGTGGCAGCCCCTCCTTGCAACACTGCAGCCCTTCTTCCTGGTAGAATGTCCTTAGTTCCAGAAGAGTTCTGATTTGGAAGTATGAGGGTCCCAGTACTTATTCCCAGTTGTGCCTTTGAAGTAGGCGAGACTGCAAAGAGAGGCCTTTTAGGTGCACAAGGTCCCTGCCCTTCCTGTCTTGACTCCAGACTCACTGCAGGGGATATGCAGCTCTTTGTGTGGGAACAGGAGCAGCCCAATCAGTGTTAGGGTCAGCTCCTCCATCCTATCCTGCCCAGGATGACCCATCAGGATGTTAATGGCCATCAGGATGTGGATGACCCATAAGGCACACCTAAGCTTCCTTTGTGTGTGGCTGTCTAGAGCAAAGGTACTCACAAACATTTGCCCAGGGGCCACAAAGTACGGTCTGTAGTGTAACCGAGGGCCGCACTGATGCCAGCAGGGTGGCGGTGGGGCGTCTGGGTGGGTCAGGGATTGTGTAAGGAGGTCTTAAAAAGAATGTTAAATAAACAGGCAAGCAGTAATGTGCAGATTAATAAATGCTTGCCTGTTTATTTACCTTTTATTTCAGAATACTAGTAATCATGCAACTAAACAGCAACTCATGCTGCTGTTCACCAGGGGGGACGCATGTAAAGGTCAAGAGGGCCGCAAGCAGCCCCGTGCCGTACTTTGAGTATTACTGGTCTAGAGGAAATGCACAAATCCCAGCTGTCACCCACCCCAGACGTGTATTCAGAGACAGGAAGAGGCACAGAATGGTGAAAGTAAGAAAATGTGAACTTTCTAAAAGTGGCATTTTCAGAACTGCAACTTTAAATCCAACTTCATCATCAGTTGAAATTTTAAATTGTGAACCCAGCGACACCAAACTCAAACTATCCATCTTTCCCAATTGGAAATTACGCTTGTGAAGTGTAGTAAGGAAATCCCAATGCTAACCTATGGGAGAGATAGTAATTGCAGAAGTGAACAATGAATGCAAGATTTTTTCACTACCAGGACATGTAAAACCTAATAGTGAATGCCCAACTTTTTAAATACACTGCACCCTACCCATGGGGCTGTCCAGGGCCTACCTTAGGGGTGACCTAGGTGTATTAAAAAGGAATGTTTGGGCCTGCCAAGAGGGGTAACTTGCCAGATCGACATGCCAGTTTAGAACTGCATGCACAGACTCTGCAATGGCAGGCCTGACACATGTTTAACTGGCTACTGAAGTTTGTGGCACAATCAGTGCTGCACGCGCACTAGTACAATTTAATTTACAGGTCCTGGGCACATATAGTCCACTATAATAAGGAATTATAAGTAAATTAAATATGCCAGTTGTGGATCAGTCAATGTTACCATGTTCATAGTAGAGAGCACAACCGCTTTAGTACTGGTTAGTAGTGGTTAAGTGCCCCAACAAAAACGAATGTATACACTGTAACGCAAATGGGTGTCGAGGGCTAACCTCCTTCGGCTGCATGTGCCTTCTTACAATTCAGGCTGCTGTATTTAGTTCACAATATGGGTTTTAAAACCTAAAGAAATGTTTTTTTATTTTGTGTAGAGGAAATGTTATTTCTCTCTCCATTGGGTTTTGTCTCTTTGTCTATTTGTTATCTCATCCTTGCGAAAAAACATCCTTAGATCCTGAACAAATACGTATTAATTCAGTAATAGGTCTTGTAATAGAATCTAGAAACCTCCATGAAGCCGAGTCTGAGGGAGGCCAAATGCTTGTCTTATATTCACACTTCTATTTTAAAATTCTGTGATAGTCTTCGTGCCCACAGGGCACAATGTAATCAGCTCGCAGTTCACTGATAAGTTTTCCAAGAGCTTCTTGCAATTGATGTGTTTTCGCCCTCTACGAAAGTCAAAGGTGGCTATTGAATTCAAGGACTGGCAGGAAAAGAAAGTGCTTTAAAGCAATTTAACTCCCAGCTAAAAGAGCTTAAATAAGTATTTTACCTACCGAATTACCAATTTTAAAGTAGCTAAAAAAGGATTTACATTTTATTTTCACAACATTAAAACACTTTCCCTTACATCCTCATCTGCACCAGATTTTAGTTTACATTGATGTCTTTAATTTTGAAGCTCACTCTGAGCTGCCCTCCTCTGCGACAATAAACTGCAGTCACTGGTTCCTGGCCGTGCTGAAATGGAAGTGCTGTAACATTAATGACCAGGGAGCCAGTTACTAATACTATACATTGTTCTTAACATGACCCATGGGCCTAAGCCACAGGCAAGGGCACATGCGCAGGGTGTGGGACGAAGGCAAGCGAACCTGGCTTCAAGGTCAGTAATGGTATGAACACACGAATGAACCAAGTATATCACTTTCTCAACGTTTAAAGGAATGCGCTAATATAGTGATGTTGTGTGTGTTTACTTCACCGTTAATTATGGCACCCCTTCCTGCTGTAGTCCCCTTAAGACTGGCAAAACATTAAATATGATTTTACATTTCTTCAAGTATCAAAACACACTTTTTTAATGTTACTTCTTGTTCTACATGATCTCTCTCTTTGTAATGGTGTTCCTTAACTTTTCTAAGAAGACGGAATCACAGTCAATATGGGCTAAAACCTATGTACAAAGCAAGTTGCCAACAAGTGCATATCATGATCCTTACTGTCAGTACACAATGTTTGGCTAGTATCAACATAAATACGTGCGGGTGTCTTGAAATCCTATGCTTGCCAACTGAAAATCCATATTACACGGACCACAACACCAGCACGTCACAGTCCTCACAGTATGAACGTGAGTCATGTGTGGGAATGGCCAACTCCATAGCCATTTGTGGATGAAACTGATACCTCCAGTTTTAAGACAGTGAACATTGTCTCTCTGTTTTTTTTATAAATCTTGTTATTATTTTAAAAACAAGAACAAAAAAAAAGGAATAGACACATCAGGTGCCATACATTTATACATACTAATGGGGCAGACAGGTACAATAACAGGATAGACGTGAAGCAACAGAAGAATCGCTGAGACGCCTGCGCTAGTAGGTACGATGCAGGATTGGTAGCATTACAATCGATAAACAATTTAAGTGCAGGCCCTCCGAGTCCGCCCACCCATAAAATCGGAATAGTAGAAAAAGCATGGCAACCAGACACTGGAACTTAATCAAAATCAGGATATTTCACCAATATTATTAATAAGGGAGAGCCTAAAGAGAAGATTGAAGAAAAGAAAACCATAAGAACGAGAACAGAAATAAAACAATAATGCACCCCCCCACCCTGCACCCCTGCATATGGCTATCGCCTAAGCCCAACTAGCAGTCTGCCTGTCGCCCAAACTAACTAGGTTCTAAAAATAGAGAAGAGAAAACATGGGGGAGGGCATTTCCGTATAGGCTCCCGGTCTCCTTCCCCCCCGCCAGAGACAAGCACCCCCTATGATGAACATACAATTTTATCAGAGATCACAGAAAAAGTAATTTAGGGGGAGCCATAATACACCGCCCAGCCTCCCGTTAGACCAACAGTTACGAATCCCACATCTATTAGGGCCCTAGTACCAATCCCGGTCAATCGATCTCAGCCTTGGCCCTTCCGGACCATCAGGTGAACCCCTCCCGGTGGGACCACTACTTCTACAGGAGAATCAAAGTGCAGAAAGAGTCCGAAAAAATTCAGTCCAAAACAAATCAAAGTCAGTAATTCCTCAAGAACTCCATCAGCACAGAAACGCTCCCTCATGGACGGATAGTCCCAATGTTGTTTTCTCCACGATCGTACAGTCACCAAAGAGGCAAAGGATGAAACAGAAGTCCAAGAACAATCACCAACATGAGTCTCCGGGAAGGGAACGCCAATCGATTCTCCCAAAGTCAGCAATGATGGTAGGCGTAGTAATACGTTCGAAACACCGGGTTCAGGATTCTCCAGAGTACCGACCGAGAGTTTTGGCGCCTCTTGTTGCACAGGGTCCTCGTCCAGAATCAAAATTGTCATCTTGTAAATCGTAGCTGGCAGCAGTACCTGCAGTGCAGCAGGGTCTGGTTCCACACACTCCTTCTCAGATAGGCCCGTAATCATTTTGTGCAGCAGGGCATCCATATGTGAATGAAATGCCCAGATGGCTGCCAATGCTGTCTTCAGCGACGGCTCATGCTCCATCCGGTCCATTTCTCCTCGCTCAGTACCGATCATATTCACTTCCCCCAGAGAGCCCGGTTTCTCCGGGGGAACAGATGGGAGCGGAACGGACGGCGTTGGAGGGTGACTGATCGGTTTCTGCGGCAGCAATCTGCACTCCGCTGCTGCGAGCGAAGACCCCGACCCACCGAACCCCGTCGGTGGCAAACCGGGTCCGTGGGACAGGGACCTCCACCCACAGCCACTGTCGTGCCACGTCACTTCTCCCCCGATGCTAGTTAATCAGAATGACCGCTGTCAAAATAGGGCAAAAAAGACCTCCACTGCGGTAGACCGGACCCTGCTTGATTCTCACGGCCGATGTTGTTCAACTGCAACCCGGCTGGGTCAAAACTCGAGACCCCGGCTCTCCTGCTGGACTAGGCTGCAAACTTTAACTGGAGATAACTCCATCAATCCAGCCGATTAGGTTTTCGGGATTGCACCATCGGAGTGTGCATCAGTTCATCTACACGGAGGTCGGGCGTAAAAACAGGATTATCGACAGGATCTTCTGGCAGGATACGGAGGTCGGCGGAGCCGGGAGCCTAAGCAGCCATCTTGTTTGCTAGTGTAGCTCCTCCCTCTCTGTCTCTCTGTTTTTAAAGAGACAGAAATCATTTGTATATGATTGTAAATCCTCTTCCATAGTCCGAAAACTCCATGCTGTCTTCTTTTTTCACAACCAGTACTAGCAGTTCACTCTCTTTTAGGAAAATTACTTCTTTAAAGTGTTTTTATTTTTAACAGGAGAGTAAGACTGTATCGCTCGCTAATATCCCTGAGTCACCATTAACCCCAGCCCATCCATTCACTTACTTATAACAGCTCTCACTCAGACCTTGTTGTGACATTTTTATGACCCTCACCCGCAACCTCCTTCCCACGTCGATCTCTACTTCTAATTTCTATTTACTGCCTCTCCCTTTCGTTACATTCTCTTCTATTGCATCACCGCTAACATATCAATACGGTACTGAAAGGAAGATATGCTGTCACCCTCTTTACATTTTGGTTTCATAAGGATTGAAATTCTGCAAACTATGTAGCCTCTGTTTCGTACTTGTAAGATATTGTTGCATTTTGTAGGTGTTTTTATTAGAAAGAACTGTTTTACAGTTTTCATGTATGTGCTTCATTTTTCATTAGAGAAAATATGTATTTAGTTAGTTTTCAATCTGACAAATTTCAATTAGGTTAGTGTTTTATTGATATGGACGCAAACTCAGTGGTTCATCTTTGTAAGTTTCACAGTGCTAACAGATGATTTGCATCAAGGAACCGCAGTTTTACTTTCCATATCCTGATGATAGGCAGTTCATAGTAAGACACAATCTTAAAATCTGCGACATGGCGTCGAGCTGAACTAGAAGGTCGGAATTATTGTACCAGTGTGAGTGTGTCCTTTGAATACCTTTTTTTCCTCCTATCAGCACAGATGTCTCTGTCATTCCCAAAGCGAACAAAAACATCTCCATGAATGTTTGAATCCCAGATCACATCCATTTAAATGATCCACTTGTTCAATCCGTAAGGCTCCTGACCTCACAGTTTAGAATGAGTGCCTGGGTGTAATTATTAGAGCGATTCAAGCTGCCCACTCCCTATTCGAACAGTCTCCAAAAAGCTACCAAAATGTTTCCTGCTTGGGACTTCTGATCACCAAATCCAAAGCACACACATATCAGCTGGTAGCCATCTTTTACCTGGCTCCCTTCTCGCCAATAGCATTAAGTAAAAGAATAATCACCTCTGGTCAATATTGAAAGCAATTTCCTTTGGGTAGTTCAGTTTAATACCAAACAGCACCGAGATGAGGCTTACTTGAAACTCAAAACTTAACATCTAAGTCAAAACCTTACCCACATCTTACCAAAAGGGAACCAAACGAGGACAACTGAAGAACATACGGCTATCGTTAGCCACATATGGTGTATTTACTGTCTGTATTAGTCTTCAATTTTGCTTGTTCGCACATTCTAATTCATACTCAAATGTAGCACATGTTGCTTGGATACCTCTTTGGTTTGCCTCCGTCATCTCCAATCGTGTCTTTATATCAATTGTTCATTCTGGAGGAATTTTCTGAATACTATCTCCTCATTGTTCTTACCTCATGGGGTGTTCAGTTTTTCGGCCACTTTTGGAGGTATTGTTTCCTCCCCTGACTGCAGGTTTATGTCGCAGAGTTGAGACGACTGTTCAGTACTATCTGAAACTAGATCTGCAAGTGATGCATACCTATTGTGGATCCTTATATCTCCACCAGCAGCCTGCTATATTCTCAAACTAACAGGGCTCTCTATTCGCATACCTCCCTGTATAGGTCTTCCCCTACCACTTACAGCTCCATCCACCGCTGCCACTTCCAGTTGCTCAATCATTGTATTTTCATGGATGCTGTTGTCTGGCCAGATATCTTTACTAGCCAAACTATCAATTTTCCTTGCCTCTCTCGATAATGTAAGGACCTGAGAGAGGAAGTCACTTTTACTTTTGAGTTAATTTGCCTTAATAGCTTATCTACCTTCACCTTATTCAAATTCGTACCCTGACTTCTATGAGGCTGAGAAATTATTGGGAGAGCCCCTATGTCCTCCCCCTTCACTCTCAACTTTCTTTACAGCTTTACAGACTTATTTACAAGCCCCTTGCGCTGTCTATGCATCACTTTTAATATGGGAAAAAGTGACACACTGGTCGTTCAAAGAGGTGGTCATTCAAGTGCAAGACAGTCTACTCACCCATGGACTGCGATTAAGTGATAACGTGGATTTACTTGATACTTCTGACGTTGACTCTCATAGTGCTTTAACAAAGTCTGGGGAAAATATTAAAGGCACGATTAGATATAGCTTGAGGTCAGGGAAAGTATTTGGGCCCTAGAAAGAGACTAATAGAACAGCGGGAGGAAATAATGCCTCGAACAATTATAAAAATTTTACAGACCTGTACGTCTAGAGACCTGAAAAATCTACTTGACCTAGCTGTAATGCGCTTGATCACCTTATTCTTCATTAGCACATATGAGAAACCTTTCAAATGTCTAATTTCAGCATGTCTGCTATGCAAAAACTCTTATGTTTGAATTAATAGATTAAACCTTTGCTCCATGCATAATAAAAATCCAGCCCAAATATCGGGTACACATGGCCTCTGACTTGCCTCTTTGTCCACCAATAGTATTCCCATCAGAGTGAGGGCCTGAATGTTCTCAGTTCATGTTTAAAAACTGTCGCTTTGAATACATATTTTACTAAAGCATGTTGTGGTAGCACTCTGTCATTTACAGACAGTGCATTTCCATTGAAATTGCCACAAAACTTACCATTGATATGCAGTTTTATTGATTAAACTATAGCATACATACAATGTGAAAATCAGGTTTCAGGAAATATTTATCATTTGCACATCACCAAGTAAAGTGTTTTCATTTGTTTTGATCATATCTGCCTCGCTGCCGCCTCGTCTCTGCCTCGTTTGCCGGCTGCCGCCGCTGCGAGTGCTTTTTGCCCTGTTTTGTCAGTTATTTGTGCTTGCCTTTTTTTCTGTGTTTTACTCTGTTTTTTTCCCGTTTTCACCGCTAATTTGTGCTTGTTTGGAATTTAACGTGCCTGCTCTCCTTCCTTGTTGTCCGCCTACCGCGCCGCCCCCCGCCCTCCCTTCCCGCCACCGCCGCTTGTCCCCGCCCCTTTTTCTTCTGTAACCCTCCCCGCTCCCGCCTCCCAGCTGCCCCGCCCACCCGCGCACTTCGCCTTAAATGGCGACCGTGCGAACGCACAGCGGTCACGCGCAGCGGGCGCGCCGATTGTGCACCGAAGGCGCGCCAAAGGTAAGCCCGTCTGCGCCCGTCCGCGACCGGATCGCGACCAGCGCCAGGACCCCTGGACCTCGAAGAGCCCGACCGACCCGCCTGACGTACTCAGCCGCCACCCTCATCGCTCTCAACACCGGCCGACTCCCTGAATGCCACCAAGCCACTCCAAGACGCACCCACGGACCGTTCAGCTGCCACGCCTGCAAGTTCTCCTGCATCCGGACCAGCCCCGCACCAGCACCCGCCAAGTCGAACTCCAGCAGCACCCACCTCAAGTGCATCCTGCTCAACACCCGCTCCGTCCACAGACACGCCATCGAACTCTGGAACCTTCTAGACGCCACAGCCCCTGACGTTGCCTTCCTCACGGAGACCTGGATGAACGCCTCTTCAGCTCCCGACATCGCCATCGCCATCCCAGAGGGCTACAAGATCGTCCGGAGGGACCGAAACGCCAACCAGATGGGAGGAGGCATCGCCATCATCCACAGGAACACCATCCGCCTCACGACCAGCACCGACAACACCCTGACCAGCGCCGAACACCTGCATTTCCAGATCCACACCAACCCGAACACCACCCTCAGAGGCACCCTGATCTACCGACCCCCGGGACCACGCACACAATTCAGCGAGGACATCGCCGACTTCGTCAGCCCGCACGCCCTCCCCTCCGCTGACTACATCCTCCTGGGAGACCTCAACTTCCATCTGGAGAACAACAACGACCACAACACCAGCACCCTGCTCGACAACCTCGCCAACCTGGGACTCAAGCAACTGGTGTCCACCCCCACCCACCTCGCCGGACACACACTCGACGCCGTCTTCTCATCCAGCACAGACATCGACTTCAGCCACGCCACAGAGCTTCAATGGACGGACCACAGCTGTGTCCACTTCACCTTCAAGAGAACGACGACCCACCAACACCAGCAACACACCGCCCGCAGAAGCTGGAACAAGATCACAGCAGACCAGCTCGCCACCTCCCTGAGCCAACACCCTCCTGCCAGCTCAGCGAACCCCAGCCAGGCCGCCGATAACATCACGAAGTGGATCAGCAACTGCGCGGACGAACTCGCCCCGCTGAGGACCCCGCCTAGCAGACCCGGCAGCAAGAAGGCCCCATGGTTCACCGACGAACTCAAGAGCTCCAAGAAGAACTGCCGAGCCCTCGAGAAAGTCTGGAAAAGGGATCCGACACCGGACAACAGGACCTCCTACAAACTTGCCACCCGGAAACACCACCAGCTGATCCGCGCCGCCAAGAGAACAGCATTCAAGGACCGGTTGGACAACAACGCACACAACAGCAAGGAACTCTTCAACATCGTGAAAGAGCTCTCCAACCCCAACGCAGGAAACAACGACATCACCCCATCGCAAGACCTCTGCAACTCCCTCGCCGCCTACTTCCACAACAAGATCACAGACATACACAGCAGTTTCAACAACCAACCAACGCACACCACGACCGACCAGCCACCCCCCGCCACCACCACCCTCCACGCCTGGACCCCGATCAGCACAGAAGACACCATCCGCACGATGAACTCAATCCACTCCGGATCACCAACCGACCCCTGCCCTCACCACATCTTCAACAAGGCCGACGCTGTCATCGCACCCCACCTGCGAGACATCATCAACACATCCTTCGACACCGCCATCTTCCCCGAGAGCTGGAAACACGCCGAACTCAACGCTCTACTCAAGAAACCAACAGCGGACCCCACCGACCTCAAGAATTACCGCCCCATCTCGCTTCTCCCGTTTCCAGCCAAAGTCATCGAGAAGACCGTCAACAAGCAGATGGCCGCCTTCCTCGAGACGAACGGATCCCTCGACCCCTCACAGTCCGGCTTCCGAGCCAAACACAGCACCGAGACCGCCCTCATCGCCGCCACCGATGACATCCGAGCCCTGATGGACAATGGAGAAACAGCGGCCCTCATCCTCCTAGACCTCTCCGCGGCATTCGACACGGTCTGCCACCGCACCCTAATACGGCGCCTCAGCAACATCGGAATCCAGGACAAGGCGCTGGAATGGATCATCTCCTTCCTCGACGGAAGAACACAGCGAGTCCGCCTACCACCATACAAGTCAGAGGCCTCCGAAGTCATCTGCGGCGTCCCCCAAGGATCATCCCTGAGCCCCACCCTCTTCAACGTCTACATGAGCCCCCTCGCGGCCATCGTACGCAAACACCACCTCAGCATCATCTCCTACGCCGACGACACCCAGCTGATCCTCTCCCTGACCAACAACCCCGCCGCCGCCAGAGCCAACCTACACGAAGGGATGAAAGAGGTAGCCGAGTGGATGACGACCAGCCGCCTGAAACTGAACTCGGACAAGACGGAGGTCCTCATCCTGGGCTCCTCGCCCTCCGCCTGGGACGACTCCTGGTGGCCTCCCGCCCTGGGCACCGCACCCAAACCGACAGACCATGCACGTAACCTGGGCTTCATCCTGGACTCCTCCCTCTCCATGACCAGGCAAGTCAGCAGCGTCTCCTCGGCGTGCTTCAACATCCTACGCATGCTACGGAAGATCTTCTGGTGGATCCCCACAGAGACCAGGAAGACCGTCACCCAGGCCCTCGTCACCAGCCGACTGGACTACGGCAACGCCCTCTACGCCGGGACCACCGCCAAGCTCCAGAAGAGACTCCAGCGGATCCAAAACGCCTCAGCCAGACTCATCCTCGACATCCCACGATCCAGCCACATCTCCGGACATCTGAGAGACCTGCACTGGCTCCCCATCAACAAGAGAATCACCTTCCGCCTCCTCACCCACGCACACAAAGCCCTACACGACCAAGGCCCGAGCTACCTCAACAGCCGAGTCAACTTCTACGCTCCCAAACGCCACCTCCGATCAACCAACCACGCCCTCGCCGCCGTCCCCCGCATCCGAAGAGCGACTACAGGAGGAAGGTCCTTCTCCTACCTGGCCGCCAAGACCTGGAACTCCCTCCCGTCCGACCTGCGCCTGACCCAAGACCACCTCTCCTTCAGGAAGAAGCTGAAGACCTGGCTGTTCGAGCAGTAGCGGCACCCCCCCCCCCAGCGCCTTGAGACCCTACGGGTATGTAGCGCGCTTTATAAGTGTCACTGATTGATTGATTGATTGATTGATATTTAAATGTTTGTTTCCTGCACACTTCAGAATTACAAAAAAGTGATTTCCTAACTATTGAAAAATATTTTGAAATTGTCGTACAGTTCATTTACATGTAATTTAAATGTTGTGTTAGGAAAAACGCACATCCTACAGCCTTCAATTCACTTTGCCCGTAGCCCAATACAATTGTCAGATAGTTCACTTTACTTTTCTTTATCTGGCTGCAAAGTTAAAGGATTTTGCAAACACCAATCTCCAGGATAAAATAAGCAGCAATTTGTAGGAAAACATAAGCTGACATTTGACCTCTGTTTCTGAACACACAGCAAGATAACATTTAGAGGTATTTTTATTGCTCATTCCCTTCTGAATGAGTAGAAAAGCTGTTCTTTGGTAGTTGAGCTCTCTCCCCAGACCTGTACAGTAAACTCTAAAAATAGTTAGCCCTGATAAAATCTGACTTGCTGTAGCAGGTTTGTGAATAGATCCCTAGAGGCCTCAACATTCTATCAACATAAATCAAGAGGAGACCAGTAAAAGTAACAAACAAAAGATGGCATTGAGCTTAAAAATCCTGTTTAGGTGACTTTTAAGTCACAAAAAGGAGTAAAGAAATACTGGATAAAATACAGGAGGATAATGTGTTCAAGAAGGAGAATTCTACAATAAAAGTGACCCACTCACTTAGGTCCTTCTTTAAGGTCAACACAGATATTAGGAGCAACATTTACAGGCCAGAGTAGAACAATCAAGGTAATATGAGGAAATATCAGGAAGTGGAAATAGCAGCTTGATACTTCTGTTGTCAGTGAGAAAAGGGGAGCTGTGCAGGGAGATCTGAGCATTACTGGGCAATGATTTCTGGGGAAGTGTAGGTGTTGAACAATTAAATTAGTACATCTAATAGATTTGAAGTACTGGAAATATTGCCTCTTAAAATAATGTGTGAGGTAACACAGCTGGGGTTTGTTAAAAATGATGAGATAAGCATACAAAGAAAGCTCTTAAAATCTATCTCCGGAAATGAAGAAAAGTTTCGAGATTTATTTCAAAGGCAGACCAAAAAGAGAAACACGCAACATGTGCTCCATTTGCGAAGAAAATAGATGATTTCGCAGTTCTTGCTGAAGCATTTGAGAGAACAGCTTAGGACCTCAGTACAACCGCAGAAGTGAACCTAACCAACATTTAGGGGTCGATTTTGATTCTGGAAACAATCCGTACGACGAATCGTATTCATAGCCGTTTCTGTACGAATCGTACAAATCTGTCCAAATCGCGTAGTACGATCCGTAGGAAAAGAATACGTACGAATGTGTGCAAACCGTACGAAAAGCAAGAAAAAATCTGTATGATACAGGACCCTCACGACGAACCGTACTAATCGTAAACATGCTGTACGACCCGACAAGTACGATCCGGACAGGGGAACGAGAAGGCGATTCGTACGGAAAACGTCATATGAGCAATTCATTCGGAGAACCACACATTCACATACGCACTGTACCCCTGCAATCATGTGGGTACGCACCGTACTCCTATGCTCTGTACGTCTATGTACCGTACCCCGATGCACCATACACCCATGCACCATACCCCGATGCACTGTACCCCTAAGCACCGTACCCCTGAAATCATGGGGTGCACTCGCGTACCCGGGGGGTCAGTGTTGCACGCGGTCTGAGTCAAAATATGCTTTTATGGATGTTTTAAACCCAGTAGGAAAAGAGTCGTAAGGAGTGTTGTCGTAACGAATCGTACTTGCTGGTTCGTAAAAAGATGCTTCAATCCTTACGGACGTCGCGTACTGCGTGTTCCGAATGTGATTTGTACATATTTTTAATCCGAATGGTCTTTCGTACGATTCGTACTGAGATCTGCTATGGGTTCGGATCGTACTTCATCGTACATACGGGGACGTTGAAGGTGTACGATTCGTACGGGAAAAATGCTCCGTACGGCAATTCGTAGGGGATTTTACCGAATCAGAATTGACCCCCTAATGTTTGAAACCAAAAAATAGCAAGATCTTAGACTGGATGGAAAGGATAGAAAATAATGTGAGAAGTAATAAACTAGGACAATGAAATGTTGCAAGGGAGAAATGAGCATGAATTACCAGTGGATTCAACTATACACCCTGGACAAGAAATCCAGAGAGTACACCACGATTCTTTCAAGCTTAATCTGGCCCAGAAAAGACCTAAAACATTTGTAGAGAATTTATTAACATGCGCAGTGAAAGATCAGATTTTAGGTATTGCTCTAAAGTCTAAGGGCCAGATGTAGGTCGCCCAATACCGGTCGTAACGGCCAAAAGTACTGAATTTCGGCCGTTACCGACCGGTATTAGGCTTTTGAGATGTAGGTGGCCATTTTACGGATTTGGTAATTTACCAAATCTGTATTTTAAGGAATCGGTAAATTGCCGATACCTTAAAATACCGATTCGGTAAATTACCGAATCCTTAATGTAGGGAGCACTCAAATGAGTGCTTTTCCCATTTCAGGATTCGTTATTTACCACCAACTACAAGTTGGTGGTAAATATCAAAAACCCTAAAAAAAGGCACATTTTTGCAAATTATAACAGTGCCATATGGCAGACATATATTCCCTTAGGGCATGTATGTGTGCCACATGTGCACCCATGCACTATTCAGGGGTGCAACAGGGTGTCTAAAGTGACACCCTGCCACCCTTGAATGTGTTCCCCATTTTACCGAATCGGTATTTACAGATTCGATAATTCCCATTCATTCCTATGGGCCTGGAGGCCCATAGGGATGAATGGGAAATACCAAATCGGTAAATACCGATTCGTTATTTACCGAATCTTACCAATTCAGTAAAATTTATCGAATGAATACCTACATCCCATTTACCGATTCTAAAATACCGAATCAGTAAAATTCTGTATTTTAGAATCGGTAAATCTTGAATACCTAAATCTGGCCCTAAATCATTACAGTGACAGGGTGCAACTTTTTACATATGGTCAGGCCTCTCACGCTCAATGAAAGATAGGGAATGGGATTTAGGGAAATGGATAGATGAGCTAAAAAAGGTGGGGGTAAAGGTTCAAATTAAATTTCCCACTCTGCTTATGGTCAAGTATGATAATGAGATGCATTTCAGGGAACTAAGTACATCTGTATATTTTTCACCTGAAGGCTAATAAGAAGAAATGAGGGGTTATTTGTTGATATAAAAAGTTAAAGATCCCTCAGACAAGCTCACACAATGGTCTTAGGTTAATGTCAAAGAAGAGAGCTGAAGGTTCCCCAGGGTGGGAAAGCACAGGGTAGGGAGCAGAAGGGGAACATAACAAAAACATGTTTATCCCTCAACTTATTTAGGAGTGTGGTACATCCCAGAAAGTTTGGTAAGTTCACTACAAATGGATTCGTTTGGCAAAAATTGCCGGATACTGACCAAGGAGGGAGCCGTGGTGTCCTGTTCTGTTCTTTCTTGCCTGCCTGCTTCTGCCGCTGCCTCTCGCCGGACCCGCTTCGCGGGTCCCGCTTCGCGGCCAGGAGCAGCCCCCTGGACTTGGAGGTGTGTTTGTTTGCTCTGCTGACCGGCAGGGCTGCGAGCTAGGAGCGGTGGACTCCAAGCTCCAGGAGTCCCCGCGCGCCCGTGGTCATCTGGGCTGCTCTCCCTGCCGGCTCCGCCTCCGCCCCCGCCTGGAAGTACTTAGCGGCGTTTCAACCTGCAACCAGTGGATTCGTTTGGCAAAAATTGCCGGATACTGACCAAGGAGGGAGCCGTGGTGTCCTGTTCTGTTCTTTCTTGCCTGCCTGCTTCTGCCGCTGCCTCTCGCCGGACCCGCTTCGCGGGTCCCGCTTCGCGGCCAGGAGCAGCCCCCTGGACTTGGAGGTGTGTTTGTTTGTTCTGCTGACCGGCAGGGCTGCGAGCTAGGAGCGGTGGACTCCAAGCTCCAGGAGTCCCCGCGCGCCCGTGGTCATCTGGGCTGCTCTCCCTGCCGGCTCCGCCTCCGCCCCCGCCTGGAAGTACTTAGCGGCGTTTCAACCTGCAACCAGTGGATTCGTTTGGCAAAAATTGCCGGATACTGACCAAGGAGGGAGCCGTGGTGTCCTGTTCTGTTCTTTCTTGCCTGCCTGCTTCTGCCGCTGCCTTTCGCGGGTCCCGCTTCGCGGCCAGGAGCAGCCCCCTGGACTTGGAGGTGTGTTTGTTTGTTCTGCTGACCGGCAGGGCTGCGAGCTAGGAGCGGTGGACTCCAAGCTCCAGGAGTCCCCGCGCGCCCGTGGTCATCTGGGCTGCTCTCCCTGCCGGCTCCGCCTCCGCCCCCGCCTGGAAGTACTTAGCGGCGTTTCAACCTGCAACCAGTGGATTCGTTTGGCAAAAATTGCCGGATACTGACCAAGGAGGGAGCCGTGGTGTCCTGTTCTGTTCTTTCTTGCCTGCCTGCTTCTGCCGCTGCCTCTCGCCGGACCCGCTTCGCGGGTCCCGCTTCGCGGCCAGGAGCAGCCCCCTGGACTTGGAGGTGTGTTTGTTTGTTCTGCTGACCGGCAGGGCTGCGAGCTAGGAGCGGTGGACTCCAAGCTCCAGGAGTCCCCGCGCGCCCGTGGTCATCTGGGCTGCTCTCCCTGCCGGCTCCGCCTCCGCCCCCGCCTGGAAGTACTTAGCGGCGTTTCAACCTGCAACCAGTGGATTCGTTTGGCAAAAATTGCCGGATACTGACCAAGGAGGGAGCCGTGGTGTCCTGTTCTGTTCTTTCTTGCCTGCCTGCTTCTGCCGCTGCCTCTCGCCGGACCCGCTTCGCGGGTCCCGCTTCGCGGCCAGGAGCAGCCCCCTGGACTTGGAGGTGTGTTTGTTTGTTCTGCTGACCGGCAGGGCTGCGAGCTAGGAGCGGTGGACTCCAAGCTCCAGGAGTCCCCGCGCGCCCGTGGTCATCTGGGCTGCTCTCCCTGCCGGCTCCGCCTCCGCCCCCGCCTGGAAGTACTTAGCGGCGTTTCAACCTGCAACCAGTGGATTCGTTTGGCAAAAATTGCCGGATACTGACCAAGGAGGGAGCCGTGGTGTCCTGTTCTGTTCTTTCTTGCCTGCCTGCTTCTGCCGCTGCCTCTCGCCGGACCCGCTTCGCGGCCAGGAGCAGCCCCCTGGACTTGGAGGTGTGTTTGTTTGTTCTGCTGACCGGCAGGGCTGCGAGCTAGGAGCGGTGGACTCCAAGCTCCAGGAGTCCCCGCGCGCCCGTGGTCATCTGGGCTGCTCTCCCTGCCGGCTCCACCTCCGCCCCCGCCTGGAAGTACTTAGCGGCGTTTCAACCTGCAACCAGTGGATTCGTTTGGCAAAAATTGCCGGATACTGACCAAGGAGGGAGCCGTGGTGTCCTGTTCTGTTCTTTCTTGCCTGCCTGCTTCTGCCGCTGCCTCTCGCCGGACCCGCTTCGCGGGTCCCGCTTCGCGGCCAGGAGCAGCCCCCTGGACTTGGAGGTGTGTTTGTTTGTTCTGCTGACCGGCAGGGCTGCGAGCTAGGAGCGGTGGACTCCAAGCTCCAGGAGTCCCCGCGCGCCCGTGGTCATCTGGGCTGCTCTCCCTGCCGGCTCCGCCTCCGCCCCCGCCTGGAAGTACTTAGCGGCGTTTCAACCTGCAACCAGTGGATTCGTTTGGCAAAAATTGCCGGATACTGACCAAGGAGGGAGCCGTGGTGTCCTGTTCTGTTCTTTCTTGCCTGCCTGCTTCTGCCGCTGCCTCTCGCCGGACCCGCTTCGCGGGTCCCGCTTCGCGGCCAGGAGCAGCCCCCTGGACTTGGAGGTGTGTTTGTTTGTTCTGCTGACCGGCAGGGCTGCGAGCTAGGAGCGGTGGACTCCAAGCTCCAGGAGTCCCCGCGCGCCCGTGGTCATCTGGGCTGCTCTCCCTGCCGGCTCCGCCTCCCTAGTCCAATCACATCATACATAAAGGGAGCATCATCCCCGCTGCGCGGGAGCGCGCGGGAGGGCGCCGGGAGAAGCCCGGGACAAGGGCGGGGCCGTCTAAGGCCGTCCAAGGACGTACAAGGTCGGGTCGGGGCTACCCCCCTTCTATCTATCTATCGTTCCCAAATTGTTTCCATTATAATTTTCATTATTCATATTCATATTAATTTGGCACTATAAATTGTGCTTTTTACTTAATTTCTTATGATGTCCACACGCTCAGGGAAGAATAGACAGATCACCGTTAAAACAAATAATGGCAAAGCCACTGGAACTTTGGACGATTTTATCAGCCGGGCAACCGGGATTTTAGAAAAGGAAATTGCCCTCACAGAAAAGCGTCTGTCACTTGACCTGATCACAGGAAAACGCTCGTCCCTGGGTAATATTGCATTAAAAATTACCCCTACCAAATTACCTACTCCTGAGCAAAGCTTACTTTGTTCGGATAGTAATTTGGAGGCTAGCCCTAATCTAGAGATAATCCCTGAATCACAGACCGTCCTGATAGCGGACCCAGGGGATTCCCAAATTGAGGTATCTTCACTTACTCCCATATCCATTACACCAGATATTACGGGAGTAAACGTAAATGTAATAGATAACAACCCGAGCAATTCAAGTAAAAACGTTCCTATTCCTACACAAGATCAGATAGTGGCATCTCAGCGGGAACCTCATAACCCAAATAAACGTAAGAGAGGTGGCACACATAGGAAAGGGGCAAAACCAAAGTTAGCGAAGCCAGCACCTAAAACCCTAACAATCCCTACTAAACAAAAGGGTCCCCTATTAGCTGACATGGGACAGAAAACCTTCTCTTTTAGTACCAACAACAATGACCGCCTTCTGGGGGAAATTGAGAAATTAGTTCAAATACTCCTGCTGCCTGTTTTAGAGAAAATCCAGATTGTTAACCTGAAGTTAGATCAACTAGAATATATTATTTCCTCCAATTCCAATCCCCCTGATACTCCAGCAAGTAAGAACAAATTGCCGGAAGAGGGGGGTACAAAAAATAAGAATAAAAACATCACTGTTAGCAGTAGTAACCCAAAAAAGGGGAGTGAGAATAAAAGTATAAACACAAACGCCAAAATACCTATAGATTCTAATCCTAAGGTGGTACCGGCCCCGCCAGTTCAAACAAAACCGATACCACTACCCCGTTCTAAACCTGTTTCTGCGAATGTGACAGGGACAACTGGTAAAAAAATGGGCAATGTGGCATCAACGACGGAAGCCGCGACCCCCAAACAGGGAAGTACCCAAGGGCAAAAACAAGTTAAACAAACAGGTTTACAGGGTTCTGTAAAAAATACAAAAAGCAACGATGGTGAGGCAGTACATCGAAAGAAACCACCACCCCTGAACTTGCCGCCAGATTCAGCCCCTTTTATGGTAATACTTACTGGAGTACCCCCACTCCCCCCCAATAAAACAGAATCTACCCAGGAGCTAAGAAATAAAATAACATTCTGGCTTAACATTAATAGACCACTACCCTCCGACTCCAAAACAAACATACTTAGTGTACGTAGAGTCCCCTGGGTAGGCCCGAGTGAGAAGGATCTCGAGGGGGATTGTATCCTGATTAACTTCAGTAACACCTGGGTAAAAGATATCATCTGTAGCAAACCGAGGTTTGCTAGAGTTGGGGATATCCAGTGCATAGGTCTGGAGTATTTTTACCCAAGCCTGAATTTTGCACCCCAATCTCTCCCCTATAAGAACGCTAGGCAGGCATTTACTAACGAAATGTATCCTACGTGGACCCACAGAAATAGGGTTATATGGCCAAGCCAGAACAACTGGGGACCCTCCCAACAGAGTGATGCCTTTTCCTGGGAAATGACCCACAATAACAATAACTACCCCTTGCAAGCTTGGCATAACAACTTAAGACCAAGGTTTCAGGGAGAGGATTATGTAGGATGGCCCCCAAATGGTGTCCCCCTGAGAAACCGCTTTAATCCACTTGTAGGCATGGAAGAGATCGATTGACCATCACAAGATCCTCCCAGGATTATGGATAACTCAGTATTAGGAGAACTCAGCCTTTGGGAGAAGGGGGAAAGGGGCAATAATTTCGCACAGGAGATTGTTCCCATCGATGATGACCGAACTCCCGATGCTCCAGTACCTAAGGTATCTTCTGTCAGAGAATGTGATTTAAGCTTAACTCCTTCTGGGAACAATCTAATAGAAGCAGTAACAGAACCGGATATGAGGCATAAAAATGATCAAAAGATGGGTCTAATCTCGTGGAACATTGCTGGACTTGCATCAAGACTTGAGGACGAGGCATGGTTGGACTTCGTGGGGGACTGCGACATCCTGTGCCTGCAGGAAACATGGAGTAGAACTGCCCAGAGCATGGAGGGTTTCCAAGCTTTTAACACCTTAGCAATACCCTCTCAAATGGGCAGGGCAAAAGGTGGTTTAATGTCAGCAACCTCGTTAAAATTATGCAAACTTGTGGCCTCTATAATAGTCGATTCGCCTTGGTTCCAATTGTTGATGTTGATCAATTTGTTCCCTGAACCATTGTTGCTGATTAATTGGTATTATAATATTTTTGACAACAATGAGACAACTGTAATCCTGGAATTAGAAAGGGCAATAGCTGGGGTACGTCAAGAACAACCCCAACTATTTGTTATCTGGTTGGGTGATTTCAATTGTTCACTATGCGCCCATGGTGACTCAAAGGTGTGTGGCTTGACAGATTCACAAGATCAACCGCTGTCACATTTTAAACACACACCTCAGGGGGATGCGTTAAATAATATCATTATTTTAAATGACTTACGTATATTGGAGCCCTGGGTTGGCCTAAACTCCGTGCCTATACCGACGTTCCAGGGAACCAGGGGCACTATGAGTTTTATTGACTTTGTAATTGTCTCTAGTGGGCACCTTTCCTATGTCGACAAGTTGGAAGTAATACCTAATGCTGCCAGTGACCATAATCCTTTAATTTTAACCCTGTTTTGTCCGGTTAAACCCAAACATTCTATTTGGGAGCAACCGGTAAAGTATAGTAAAAATCAAGGTATCACCCTTAAATGGGGCAAAATAGACGCAGTGGGTCTTGAGGCGGAGATTCTAAATGAATATAGCGCTGAATATGAGGCCTGCCTCACACCTACAACCGGTCCAGAAGAGGTTATAGGTAATTTTGAATCCCTATGTGAGCATGTAGCTGAGCGCCTAATAAAACCAATGGGTAAAAACAAAAAGTCAGGCCCCAGATGGTTTGATGCTGCATGCTCAGCAACTCAGAGATTGCTGAAAGCAGCATTAAAACAAAAACCAAGGGACATAAAATCAGTTAGAGCAGCTAGATCAGCTTATAAAGAAGCTATTAAAACAAGGAAGTTGGGTTTAAAAAATCAAGCCTGGGAAGACTTAGAAAAGTCAATAGAATTAAAGGATAGCAGACTTTTCTGGGAAGTCATCAACCGCCCCCTTTTTGTAAATAATGATATGGATAATATCGTAATGGAGATTGATTGTGATTCGTGGGAAACCCATTTTGGGAACATTTTTAATCCTCATAACATCCAACCAAATGTGATACCGACAGTAGATGAAAGGGTATCTGTGGTTCCCCAATCTTCCCTCTCCCTGAGTTTATCGCTGACTCTGCAAGAAGTGGAGGACGCGTTATTAAAAGGTACATCACTAAAAGCACCTGGTCCCGACCGAGTACCTTTGGACTTTTTTAAGCACAATATCAAAGTCTGGGCACCTGTATTGCTGAATGTTTTTAAAGCAGTTGTCACTAGCCACATTCCTGCATCATGGAAGGAGGCAGTGGTGGTGCCAATTTTTAAGAAGGGCGATAGATCTGATCCCCGATGCTATCGCCCAATCTCTCTAATTGACGCATCATGCAAAATTTTGGGCAG
Source organism: Lissotriton vulgaris (assembly GCF_964263255.1). Classification (NCBI taxonomy): domain Eukaryota; kingdom Metazoa; phylum Chordata; class Amphibia; order Caudata; family Salamandridae; genus Lissotriton; species Lissotriton vulgaris. The sequence continues at coordinate 973,184,688 of NC_141693.1, read as the reverse complement.
GGTTATTTTAGCACGATTAGAATCATGGGCGGACTCGGTGGGCCTGATTGTAAATTCCCAATATGGATTTAGAAAAGGAAAAGGCACTGTTGAACAGTGCCTTAATTTGGCGTTAATTATTGGGAAATACACAAAGGCAAAAAAATCTTCAATCCATCTTGCTTTTATGGACCTATCAAGTGCATTTGACACTGTGTGTCGTAGTAAGCTGTGGCAAATGATGGAGGAAATGGGTTTCGAGGAACCCCTGGTCACTCTTCTTCGCAGACTCCACGAATCCACCACGGTGGCCATAAGGTTTGGACCAGGGGGGGAGAAAACCAAGTCCATCCCCTCGACCGAGGGTGTCCGACAAGGATGCATATTAGCTCCTTTTTTATTCCTTGTATATACTAATGGCCTGGAAAAATATCTGTTGGACCATTGCCATGATTTCCCAAAAGTAAATGGTAGAAGCATTTCAATGCTTTCCTATGCCGATGATACGGTACTCATGTCACTCACTGCAAATAGTATGCAGCACTGCCTTGATGCCTTTCATAAATTTATGTTGGACCTAGATCTCAAAGTGAATTTTGCTAAGTCTTTTATCATGGTCTGTGGCCCGAAGGGCACAAAGAGCAGAAAGTTCGTAGTGAGTACCTCCGTCATTGACAAAGTTGAAAATTTTAATTATCTGGGAAATCTTTTTAATCACAAATTAAGTTGGGCACCATTAATGAAAACACGAGTGCAGAGTGCTAGTCGCTCAATAGAGGGATTGTTCCGCTTTTGTGGCAAATTAGGCCAAAAACCCATTTCACATTTAAAAACTCTGTATAAAGCAAAATGTCTGTCAATTGCTACCTATGGGGCGGGGGTCTGGGGGACAGATAGCCCCGACACGATACAGATTATGGAAAATAAATTCCTAAAACGTGTCTTGGCTATCCCATCAGGCTCCTCAAATAAATTCGCTCACAATGAACTAGGCTTAAATTATGTAAGCGACATTATTCGTCTTTCTCCTTTGTTGTTATGGGGCAAAATATGGGTATCGGAGGACTTACAGCTTACTAAGGATATCATCCAGGACTGTTTGAAATTGTCAAATATGAACCAAATCCCCTGGTTATCCTATGTAAATGAAATGTTTCATAAGATAGGCTTGGGTGACACCTTTGACAACCCTGAAAACATACAGTGAGATATTAAAAATGTAATTAAATCACAATACTGGAAATCATCGATTGTAAATTGTATTGACAGTCCCTATGCCCCCAAGGCTGTCTTACAGCATCAGTTTTATCTGACCTTTACAAATCATGTACAATGGCGTTTTTACTTGACAAGATTCAGGCTACATACTTTGCATTTTCTTTTTGCATTCCCCATACAGGGGGGCTGGTGTAAGGAACTCCCACCTTGCAACTGTAATTACAAAGATAGCCAAAACACAATGCATCTTGTTCTTTTTTGTTCCTTATATAAAGACCCGAGAACCAGGTTTATCAAACCGATTCTCAAGGAAGAACAAATACGCCATTATAAAGAGGGCTATGATTTCTTAATATCTCTGTCATCCCCTACAGTCTGCTGTGCAATGTTGAACTTTATACGAGTGTCACTCCAGATTAGGAAACGGTATGGCTAGAATTTTGCCCCAAGAACTTTACCATTTGACATATGCACTTTATAATCCTGCAATTTATAATCCTGTACCGTGATTCTTTTTATTATTTTTACTTGTTCCCAAAAACACCCCTGCCTGATAAAATTATGTATTATCCAGAGATGATTAACTTACAGTAAAAATGGTTATGTGATCTTATCTGCCAATTAACTTTTATAGTGCCATAAATTGTAAAACTGTTTTCATAGCGAATTTTTAACTGTGTGTCTTAAATGTACTTCTACTTTTATGATTCTTGCATTGAATCGAATAAAGTTTTTGAAACGGATATGAACATGATAGAGTTTTGAACACACTGTCAATTTTAACATGGAATGTGGACTGAGAGTGAAAGGATACAGCGCTTAGTTATCCAATATCTCTGAGATCATGGTGCATTGATAATGATGTTAAAGAAAATTCATTTGTTAAAAACTGAATTTATGGCTCTTTTCAAGAAGCAAAACTGACTCTCTCGAATAGTATGCACAGATCAGACATGTTGTTTAGAGGGGGCAGCCATTTTTGTTAGGCAAAACCTGGAGTCGAAGTAAAAGAATCTAGAGCACATGAAAGAGGGAGATGTATAACAGTTAAGATCAGAATACAGTTGATCATTTTGGTTTGCATTGGTTTTATGATGGTAATATTGATGATCCAGAACCTTTGAGGGAGATTTTTCTAATCTTTTCAAATTTTCCAAATAGAGATCCACAATCAATATTGGGAGTGAATTAAATGCTTTGTTAGATCATATATTAGATACATTAAATTGACAAAGTACAACAAAGTGAGCTCTCCAAAATCATGTTCCTCTTTATCCTTTTTGATGAAAGAGCTTGGTTTTTGTAATAGTTGGCGCTTAAAGGTGGGAAAGTTGAGAGAACATACATCTCTATAGACCGTTGCCACTAATTTGGGTTAGAATATTTCTTACTTGATGGAAAGGAAGTAAATAATGCAAAGAGTTTAAACATTGACACATTCATGTATCTGATCATGTTGTAGTATATTTGGAACTTAGGCTAATGTTTTGTAAGGTGGTGTTAAGATGAACTTTGGACAGGAGGTTCGTCCCAGAGGGAGGATATAATTGGAAAATGAAAAAAGTGCATAGAAATATTTTTGTAATCTCTATTTATGCTCAGCAAGGGTATATATATATATATATGGTATGGTATGTATACAAGACTTTTCTGAGAGAGCAAATAAGTAGCTTTACCTGTCATCTTAATTAAAAAAAGAAAAGTGGAGACAAAGAGACTAGAGAACAAGATTGCTCTAAAAGCTTTCAAATTAGATGAGAGTGAAAGGCAAAACTGTTATGAATGCTTCAGACCTCTGAAGGTACATTTAAAGCCTACGTGGAAGTTCAAATCAGTAAGAAATGGGAGACCTGGTAAGGCCAGCCATTTTGATTAAGGAGAGAAAGGTGACAAAATGGTATTTCGAATGCCAGGGCTGATTAAAACAGAAATCATATTAAAGAAATTCAAGATAATGCATCAAATTACACATTGAACACAATCCAAGGTATTAGAAAAGTTGAAAAAATAAATGTATTACATTTTTATTAAACTCTTTATTAAATTGTGAATATAAAACCCTCAGTGCTGTTATGTTAAAAAAGATTGGCTTGAGTAATAAAAATCTTAGTTCAAGCAGATCAAAAGGTTTAATGTCTGGGAGATATCAAAGTAAATCATACGCTGATTGGGGCCATTGATTTGGGTTCTTCCTACTTAAACCCTCTAGTAGATGCTGCTGAGTCCTTCAACCAGATCAACTGGCTTTATCTGAGAGATGTACTAAAACATTTTGGATTGGGAAGTACATTTTGTAACATTACCTGTTGATCTACAGCTATCCCAAAGCTAGGATTTTTGTCATTGATAAACTGACTGAACAAGTGCAGATAATGAGAGGGACCAGGCAATGCTGTTCCGTGTTTCCATTATTATTTAATCTATACTTGGAGCCATTTGCACAAACAATGATATTGTTCCCTTCTCCTGCCACAGTTTTATGTAAAAATAGCTCTATACACTGATTACCTCACCATGTAGATGACAGGTGTCTATAAAACCCATCTACAGATGCAACAGGAAATATCACCTTTTGGCTACTTCTTAGACTACCCTGTGAATAATGATAACACACAGATAATGATTTGGATTTGCAACTGTGAAGTTGAAGAAAATAAATATGTCATTTGGTTTTTAGGCATAAATGTGGTCAAAAAACATAGAAGAATAATTGAAATCAATCTAATCAGGATAGTTACAAATATGGAAGGTCTGATGAAAAAAAGGAAGAATCTACACCTCACATTATATGGCTGAGTTAACTTGGGTAGGATGATGTTTTCACAGACGATCACCTTTTTATTTCACATCATTCTTTAACTTTTAGCAAAAAGAACAAAAAATATGAAGTTTTTATGTGGTCCCCAAAGGAGTCAGAATCTCTTGGAAAAACCTAAAAAAGACGTTAACTAAGGAGGCCTAGCATTACCAGACCTGCAGATATATTGCTGGGTTTTTCAACTAAGGAAATGCAGGATACTGTTAAGGACTCCAGACTCAACTACAATCTGGAGTCTTTTGGAATGTATGACTAGAGATTTCATTAAACCAAGTGTTCTGTATTTTTTTGAGTATCCTAGATTTATCAAAGAAGTAAGATTGAAGATATTTCAAGCTGCTGCTAGACTATGGAATGAAGTTAGATCACTTCTGGGAGTTTCAGATTGTAGCATGTTTGCTCCAAACTGGGATTCACCGGGGACTAATAAGTTCTTCAGTGACAGGCTATGTAAACGGATCAAGAGTGAAAAAATAGGGAGCCATGGTGGCTTACTCTCAGACAGTAAACCCCATACTTGGAAACAATGGAGAAAAAGGATGATTGGAATATTTTCTATATATAAATGAATCCAAATATTCTGGTGGTTGAGGAGTCCGAATTGGACTAGAGAATGAAACTTGCCAGATAGGACAAAAGTGGCAATTACTTGTCCTAAGAAAAAATAAATGACTACCTGGCATTGCTATCTGCTCGCAGCTGCAAATTAACAATTGAAACCGCTAAAAGAAATATGAAAGGGACGCTTCTGTGAAGCAATAACAAAAAATGTATTGCAAGTATCTTTAACATTACTATGTGGCACATACTACTTGTGGCTATTTACTGATGCTACTGGATTCTGTTGAAGCAGGCAAAATGTAAAAACAATGGAGAGAGTTACTGTAGAAGATGCGGCTTGCCACATGCCATTTGCATCTGTTTTTTGACTGTCCATAGTTAGGCTCCTACTGGCATGATATGGGAAAGGTACTATTAGACCTGTCAGCGTTAGGGTGGTCTTCCCCCACACTTTTTGCCTTCACCCTCCTATTTTTTATGAATTGATTTTTTTCTGGATTTAGCACTCAGTGCACTTTATAGATGGGAGTTGGTGATCCAGTCCACAAATTAGGCTGATCTGATTTCACAAAACCAAGGTTGAAATGTTTTATCCCCAGTTAGGCAGTTATATTTGCATATAATAAGAGATCACATGTGGCATGGAGACACAATCCCATATGTACGCCACTGTAGGGACCCAGACCTCGGCGAGCGAGGGAAACATATCACATGGCACCACAGGAGATGTATTTAAGTGTTATGACCTATTTATGCTTTGATTAGAGACTGCTGGTATCAACCAGGGCCCAGAAAATGCCTTTGCATGATAGTATACTTGATGTAAACAAGAAAGTAATATCTCAGAAATGGTTCACTCCCTAAAACATGGTAAAATTTACATACATCTGATTGGCATATTTATTTACTTATAAGGCCCTAGCCAAGTGGTAAACCGTATACCCAGGGCCAGTAAATGAAATGCTATTAGTGGGCCTTTAGCACTTATTGTTTCACCCACTTAAGCAGCCCCTGAAATATGTCCCAGGTGTTCAAGCTGTCAGTCTCCGGGTGGTCTTCTCCCTGAACATTTTGCCTAACTCCTCCATTTTTGCTAATCTAGTTTTTGTTGACCTTAAGGTCAAATTACCGCTGCTAACTAGTGCTAACTTGCATGTGCTCTCTCCTTTAAGCATGGTGAAAATGGCTTACACCCAATTGCCACATTTCATTTACATATAATTACCTAGTAGAGTGACATGTACCCAGGGCCTGTAAATTAAATGCTACTTATGTGGCCCTTTTAAACATGTCCCAGGCCTGCCACTGCAGCCTGTGTGAAGTTTTAAACTGTCAATTCCATCTGACAAAGGAAATCTTTTTTCAAGGTCTATATCTTCTATTTTAATACATATATGTCAGTCCGAGCAGCCCATATGGCAGAGTGCAGTATATTTAAAAAGTAGGGCATGTACTTTTAGCTTTTACATGTGCTGGTAGTGAAAAAAACCTTACATAATGTTTTCACTACTGCAAGACATGACTCTCTGATATGATAACATTGGGTTAACTTATTACATTTAATAAGTGATAACTTTCAATAAAGAGCAGGTAGGAATGTCGAGTATGTTGTCAATAGATTGAAATTGAAGATCCTCTATAATGTTAAAGCTGGATTTAAAATTCGTAATTGTGAAAATGCCGCTTTTCGAAAGTTAAGTAAAGTGCCTAGTGCGACATCACACACCAGCCTAAAGCCGCACTGCTTGCCAACAATCCATAATCCCAATAAACAATCCAATAAACTTGAGAGTTATTCTTTCAACCATTTTGTCATCTTCAGTATAAAGTTCAATGGAGGAAATGTGATTTAAAACCTTTAATGCTCATCCGGGTTTTTTCAGACAGCTCGGCATGTCACAATTTGAGCTACCAGATCTACAAATCCACCAAATGCATTTCGGGCAACTGCCCTTCATCAGGGGTAACTGTAATTTATTAACAACCCAGCAGCAACCATGTCATACATTATTAAACACATCTAGGTTCATTAAAATATTATACATATAGGGGCAGATTTACAAGCCCCGTACGCCACATTTGCGTCGCTGTTGCGTCACTTTTGTGACGCAGCGGCGGCGCAAAGCCAGCGCCATGCTGCCGGGTATTTACAACGTGACGCATCTAGGGAGATGCGTCACATTGTAAAGCCCTGCTCCACTTGTGGGCATTCCAGCGCTGGGGGCGTTCTGGCGCAGGAACGCTTCCTAAAAGTGGCTGAGTGAAATCTACAAGATTCCACTCAGTCACTTTTACGGCCATGCAGCGCCAAAACCCTGTGCCTGCTTGAAGCAGGCGTAAGGATTGATGCTGCATGTTAGGCATAGGGGCACCCCGAGCTTTGCTTGAGCTGCGTCGCGCTTGCGACGTGACTCCAGCAATGCGTCACCTTTACGGCAGCAGATGCGTCATGCATCTGTCTACTCTTGCCCCATGGTGCGCGCATTGTAAATGTGGTGCATCCATGGTGGTGCAAGAGATGTCTGCCGTGACGCACAGTAACTGGCGCATCCCTGCTGATATACAGGGATGCGCCAGTTTTTGTAAATCTGCCCCATAGTGCTCAAACATCTATTTAAATCAAAAACTATGCATGCCAATTGTCACTTATTAAGAAATAAACATTAATGACCAATTACCCATGCTGTGCACATGTGCCTTTACATCACGAACTAAATAAAACACCAAACAAACCCTTAAACAGTAAAAGAATAAAACCTGCTCTGAAATTAAACATTGCAAATGTAAAATACCTACCCAAACCCCCACCTTAATGATTATGCAAACATTCGTAATGGTTTATCTCTGGCTCAGCCTTACAGTCAACAGTGGACCATTCTGTTCAATCATGCTCATCCATGACCCAGTAAAAAGAAATGACCTCTGTGAACTCTACTCGTGCAACCTTTTCAAACCTTCCGGCCAACCCTCCTAAAACGTGGAACCCATGTGACCTGAATCATCCTGCCTAAACTAACTTAAAGGAATATCCTTCTCCTAATGAAAATAAAAGATGAAAACGAAAACTACTATACTAATCATAAAATAGGCCAAAACAATTTTATAACAAAAGACACAGATATTCTGGTGGAAGTACAATATTTGGAAATAATATGAATATAAATATATGTATATAAGAAAGTTGGCATTTTCTTGTCCTATCCATTTGGTACCTGCTGCTAGCACCCAGGGTCACATGACTAGGTGTAGCTGGTAGTTAGTCTTTGTGTATTGCTCCTGGACAGTGAGGCACAGGGCAATAAGTGTTGGGAGATTGGCGAATCTCAGACTTGATGAGGGAGTGGAGCTGTCACTTTCACATCACTCTGCCAGAGCACACTCACAAAGAGTTTGACACTAGTCTTTTTTGACTGCAGAGAAGTTCTGAGCAGGAAAGGAAGGAAGGAAATTACAAACATCTCTGGGGGTGGAGGGGGAATGTTCTCCTAATTCAAAGCTGCCACCAGGTATAAATAGCAGATCCTCAGACCCAACTCCTCAGAATACCTCTGGACCTATGGAAGACTCAGAAAGACTACTGTGCTGCTCAGGCAGAGGGACCGCTACTCTCTTGCCCTGCTGCCTGAATGAAAGGACTGGACATGCATTTTGAACCAGGACCACCGAAGTGACTCCAAGGGTTAGTTGGATGGCCTCCTGATTAGAGCCTCAGTGACAGGAAAGGCCCCAACCAACTGGAACCCAGCCCTTGGCCTCTTTCTGCTGTGAGTCCTACCCCTCCAAGTGGGACTACCCGAGTCCTGGACCCTTGGAGGTGGGCCTGAAGGTGATCTACCAGCCCAGCTGTGGTCATGTGAACAGAACCGACACAGTGCGAAGAATCCTCACAGCTCCGCTTCAAAACCCCTGCAGTGCAAAAAATCTCCAACACCGGCCCTAGCATTGTAGCCTCCTCGGAATTGCCACTGTGCGATCTATTCTCGGCACAGGCTTTCGCATCGCAAGCTCCTTGTCAATGGCATCCTTAACAACAATTCAGGACTCTGCATCCCAGCCCCACAGCTTCCGAGGAACCGCAGCTGTGCGACACATTCTTGTTGCGGGATCTTGCAGAGTTCTGCTCACCAGGATTTAAGGTAATTTGCTCCGCTGGCCTAACTTGGTCCCTGTGTCCAGGCCAGGCTCCAACTCGGTTGGCCTGAATTTGCAACTTTGCCTCGGTCCAAAGCAAGCAGATAACCACAGTTACCTCTTCATGCTTCTAGGCGCTATTTTTACTTAATACACTAAGATTGCATATTTCCGATTCAACGGACTGATTTTTTGTTGTTTTGATCTCAAATAATTTTTTATTATATTTACCTCTATTGTTCTCAGTGGTTTGTGGTTCTTCTTCTGTTGTCTTCACTTTAATGCTGTTTGAAATGCTGCATAAATAGTTTACACATTGTCTCTAAGTGAAGCCTGACAGCTTTGTGCCAAGCTACCAGAGGGTTGAGCATGGGTTAATTTGGGATTTACTTGCATTTCACCCTGACAGAGATTGTCGTTTCTTCTTTAATAGGGTTCCACCCCCTCAACCAGTAACTCAATTTCAAAGATTGGTATTCAGTGGTGAGACTAGGACTTGTGTTTGTACCATGCCATACAGTGTTTTTGTCTAACACAAAAATACCAGTTAAAGAATTTGAGACCATTTTGAGCTCTTTACATTCTCCTTCAGTGGCTATTTTTAGTTTTTCCAAATCCACTCTCATTCTGACTGTCCCTGACCATACCTGCAGATATGAAATTCAAGCTCTTCAATGTGGAGAGCTGCACTCTTGTTGAGCTCAAGGCATTCTGTAAAGAAAGGGGACTGCCTGCGATGAAAAGCACCAATGAGTTGGAGCTTTATAAAGCTCTGGGGGCCTGGGCAGAAGTTCACCAGTTCATGATAGCAACTGAGGATGGTAATGAGTAGGATAATGTGGAGGAGCAGGGCATGGATGAAAGCCCTGAAATGCAGCAGTCAGGCGAATGGGATGACTTGTCTCCTAATGTAGAACTCCATTACCAGAGCGGAGAGTGTGTCTTCACAAGACCTGTCTTCAGAGAAGCTGTTGGACTGGAAGGCAGAGAGGGAGTTTAGGCTGCAGATGATCAAGCTCAAGTTGGATAAGAAGATTGCAGAGGATGGTCGAGCCTTCCCAAAGGAAAAAAGGCTGAGGCTGAACAGGCCTTGTTGGAAAGGAGACTTGCCATGGAGGAAAGGAGCTAAATCTCGGAGAGCTGGACATCAGGGCTAAACAAGAGGAGTCCAACAAAAATTGTGGCAGTATACCAACAGTGTCTGAGGGGAACAAGAAAGTTCACATACCTAAAGATATGGTGGCCAGTTGTGTGGTCGGGAGTGACATAAACAAGTGTTTTTCTGCCTATGAGGTAGTGCACAGGGTCTCCGAAGAATTTTGGGGGCATCACTCTTGAACAAGTGCCTACAGTTAGGAGGGATGCCTTGCTTACGCTGGAGGTGGGGGACCAGATTAAGTACATCCCAATGAAAACCATCATTGTCGCTAAGCTTGGAATAACCCCAGAGAAGTAGTACATTAGATTCAGGGATAGCCAAAAGATGCAGAACCAGTCTTGAGTGGATATTTTGGATTACGCCAGTAATGCTCTGAATGGTTGGGTGCGGGGCAGCAAAGTTGACGATTTTACTGAGTTGTTTAATCTGATACTAAGAGAATGCATGTTCAATATCTGTTTTACAGAGCTGCACCAGCACCTAGTGAATAGTAAAGTCACTGACCCCAGGGAGCTTGCCAAGGAGGTGGACCTTGGGGTCAGCACCAGAGTGTAAAAAAAGGTATTTGGAGGGGTCACCAAAAGGGTGGTCAGGTGCTCCATCAGAAGAAAGAAGGGAGAGAAAAACATTCTTTAAAGGCCCCCAAAATAATTCCAAAGGAAACCATAGTAACCAAGACCAATTTGAAGCAAATTAGAAGGGGTTTTTTCAATGGAGTGGATCATTTTTTTAAGGCGTTGCAAACTGATGCTCCCAGTGCCGCCGGGGGTTCTATACCAGTGTTGTTATAGGCTAACGATGCCGTCTTACTATGTAAGACCTCGGTCAGTTTACAGTAATTGAATAATGCTTTTGGGGACTGGATGTCTTCTAAAAAATTATGATTAACAATTCGAAACTTTTTACAATGATTTGCGGGCACAAACCTAAAAAATTCTGAACTTTTTTATCGATAATACTCCAATTGCCAATGTTAACTCTTTTTGCTATTTGGAGATTTTATTTACAAATAATGGTTCTTGGGCTAAACAGATATTAAAAGTTACAACAAAAATGAGTAGGATTTCTTAAGGGACCTTCAGGTTTTCATCCAAATTAGGTAGCCAACCCATCAGAGAAATTGTGGAAATTTACACGGCTAGAGGGGTGGCTACTGCTACATATGGGGCTAGCCTTTGTGGCAATGTTTCCTGCACAGCACTACAAGTTGATAACAAATGTTTTCTAAAACGATTACTACGCCCCCCTGCTTCTGCCTCAACTGTGATTGCACATCAAGAGGTTGGACTACAGTACCTGGAGGAAATACTTTTAGTAAGACCCTTGCTGTTATGTTTTTCTTTATGGGCAAAACATGAAACCAGCTGTACCAAATCAATTATTCTAGACTGTTTAAATTTGGACAACATTTTACATATCCCTTGGTTAGCTTATAATAATTCTTCTTTTAGAACGTTGTTTAAACTATCTGTGTGGTCAGATTCCATCCAGTTGTTATCACTTACTAAGAAGACTGTTATAGGAACGTTTTTACTGCAAAGACTTGAATGGCGAATGGACATTGAAATTATGAAATTGACGGTTGCTTCCCGCATGTCACTCACCCCAGAGGAAGGTTATAAAAGTTATTTTCCTGTGTTACAAATATGCAGGACCATTTTGTTTTAACAAGACTCAGTTTTGGTATTGTGCATCATTTGGTGGCTTTTCCTAACATGAAGTCTTGTCCCACAGGCACGACCCTTTGCCCATAAGATGGTCAGAGCAAACAAATCACATTGCACTTTCTGTTATTTTGTACCTTTTATCTGATCTGTAGACATTTTTATCTTATACATATTCTTGTTGCCCAGAACATTAGATCTTATAAAGATTCCCTAAAGTTTCTGCTTGCATTAAATGATCCCTTTGTATGTTTTAATCTTGCTTCTTTTATCTTGAAGGCCGTTAACTTGAGGAAAAATATCATGTATGAGATGGTCCTTTGATTTTAGGATTCTGTAACGATTGTTTGGTGATGATGGACAGCCTATTTAAAAAAATATTAAACTATGTTTGTTGGATTTGTTAAATATTGTTTTTATTATTATGTATGTCATCAGGATATGTTTTATATTGTTCTTATTATATTCTTTATGTACTTTTATGGCCGTTCTGAACTATCTGAATAAAGTTTATGAACCGAGCCGACAAGTAGACAGGAGGTTCGTCCCCTAGTGTAAAGAGTGCTGTAAGTAAGGACACTTTAAGAGAGACACCAGATGTCCCAAGAGGGCACTGTCCCCTCCTCCACCGGTGGACAGAAAACCTTGGTTGGTGAGTGTAGTGCCTGGGGGAGAATTTGTCCCAGTTAACTTTGGGGAGAGGACAGAGATTACCTTAGTGCCCTTAGGGGATGGCAAAATGGTACCAGAAGCTCACATGCCTTGAAATACTACAAAATATAGGCAGTGGGTCACCATCAATGGGCACAAGGTGGAGGCTCTGAGAGACACAGGAGCCAGCATGACTACAGTAAATAGTCATGCGGTGCCTACAGAGCATGTCATCCTTAATATATTCCAACAGGTCATAGTTGCAGACAACTGTTTTAGTCACTACTCAGTGGCTCTGGTTCCCTTTAAGTGTAGGGGGTCTCAGGTTCTCTAGAAGTAGTTGCGATCCCTGCCATGCAGGAAGATGGGCAACAACCTATAGCATACTGCTTCGAAGTAAGTGGAGGTCAGGCCAAACCTGGAGTTGTTAGACTTGCCTGAATAGATCTGTATGAACACAAAGTCTATGGCTGCCCACAGAGAGGAGTCATGGAGGCCTGGAGCTTGGAAGAATGGCCCTGCAGCTGCCAAGAAGAGGAAGAAAGCAGCCCCGGAACCTCCCATGTTCCAGGTTTACGGGGCACCTGAGGACGCTGCTCTTGAACCTACTGGGGAGGACACTTCTGCCCTAGGGGACATGCCTGAGCTCGCTGGATGGCAAGTTGAGGAAGAGCCCACCTGGCAGGGATTCTGCAGGGCGCAGAAAGAGTCGCCAGTGCTAGAGTGCTTGAGGTGTCAAGTTGAGGCCCAGACAAATAGTGATACCTCTAGGGATTACCCTATATATTGGGAGAATTACCTCTTATAGAATGAGCATATGGAACCTGGACCGGGAGCAGCCCATGTGCTGGTGGTCCCCCGGTGTTACAGGACCTTCCTACTGGGGGTTGGCTCATGATTATACCCCTGGCAGGACATTTGGGGTAGGACAAGACATTTACAGACTTGTCACCCACTTCTATTGGCCCCAAACGAAGACAGCCTTAGATACATTCTGTAGGTCTTTGTTCCACCTGCCAGGCCAGCCAGAAAGCAGGGGTAAAGCTTAAGGCTCACCTGAATGCCTTGACTGACTTTTGCACTCCTTTAGAAAGGGTGGGCCTTGACATTATTGGCCCCTTGGACCCTATGACAGCCTTAGGCAACTGATCCATCCTGGTCTTGGTGACCATGTCATACAGTACTCAGAGGCGATCCCTCTGAGGTTGGTGACTGCACCTGTGGTGGTTAGGGTCCTAATAATGATTTGTATCTGTGTAGGGTTCCCCAACAAAGTAGTGTCTGACAGAGGCAAGACTTCATGTAAGTATACATACAGTCCATGTGGGTTGAGTGTGGGGTGTCCACATGTTCTCTACCCTCGTGCCCTCAAACAAATGGGATTGAAGTGTATGGTAATGGGTCTACCTGAGCCAATGTGGTGGAAGTGGTATGTCCCCTTGCCATGCCTGCTGATCACCTACACTGAGGTAACACAGAAGGGGGTTGGGTTTAGCCCATTTGAGACCCTCTATGGACTCCTTGATAGGGGACCTTTAAGCCTTGTGAGAGAGGGGTTGGACCAAGCTCCCAGGGTACCCCTTCATGATGTCGTCAACCACATCCTGGAGCTCTGTAACCAGATGCACCGCTTCTGGAAAAAGGCAATACAATGTTGAGTCCAGACAGGAGGTCATGAACCTCTGGTGGTGTTTCAACCTGGCCAGAAGGTGTGGAACATGAAGCTTGAAGAGCTCTGATCTCTCCAAGATCATTGAACAAGCCCATATGAGGTGAAGGAGTGGAAGGGTGGTAGCACTAATCGCTCCTAGGTCTCCTTAAGGGTACTCCACATAAACTGCCTTCAACCCCACTTAGAGAGGTCTGAAGTCACCATCCTATTGGTGGCAGATGATGGAGTGGAAGAGAAGAATGAACCTCTCCGTCACCTCCTGTTTACCCAGGAGCATGATGGGTTAGAAGAGGGTCTCCCCTACTCTGACTCCAGAACACCAGGCTGACTGTCGCCAGTTACTAGTTCAGTTCTCCTCTCTGTTCTCCCTCACCCCTGGGCTTACTCATTTGTATACTCACAACATAGATACTGGAGACAGCATGCTTTTGATGAACAAAATGTATGGGTTGTTGGACAAGCTGAGAGCTAGAATCAAGCAGGAGATATCCAAGATGCTGGCATTACCATCCAGCAGTCCCCGTTCCGCCCTGTGGTGGTGGCTCCTAAAGCTACCCCACCAGGCACCGCTCTAGAGCTTTGGTCTGTGTGAACTACAGGGGACTCATTTCAGTCACCAAGAGTGGCGCTCACCTCATCCCCTAAGCTGATAAGCTCATGGACAGGCTGGGTGATGCTAAATTCCTCAGTACTTTTGATCTCAGAGCAGGTTACTGCCTGATTGCTCAGAGTGAGGGGGCAAAAGAGAGATCTGCAGTTTAAACCCCAGAGTGCTAATTCCAGTTCAGGGTGATGCCGGGCCTGGCAACCCCGTCAAACTCAGACTGAGGTAAGAGCCTTCCTGGGCCTCATAGGATATTAGAGGAGGTTTGTTATGGGATATGGCACCATTGTTGCCCCTTTACCTGAGCTGACTTCCAAGAAGAAGCCCAAGAGGCGGTGATCTGGATAGAGGCCTGTCGGAAAGATTTTTACACCCTTAAACAGGCCACGAGTACAGCATCTGCACTCAAGGACCCTGACATTTGCCAGGAGTTTATTGTGCAGATGGATGCTTCAGAAAATGGCATATGGCTTATCTTAGCACAAATAAATAAGGAGGGCCTAGACCAACCTATAGACTTCATTAGTAGCAGGTTACTTCTCATGAGACAGACAATGTGTGCTATTGAGATGGAGGTCTTAACTGTGGTCTGGGCGCTGAAGAAGCTGAAGCCATAACTGCTTGGGACTCACTTCAGAGTTCAGACAGACCACAGGCAAATTGATTTTACTTATTAGTATTGTAGTTAACCATCAGATATCATACAATATGTAATATGTACTAGACAGACCCCTACTGCATTATTCTTTACAGTTTTAGCTGGAGCTTGCTTCTTTAAATTAAAAGGCTGAGGTCAGCTTTTAGCTGCTATAATTGTATTTTGCACAAAAGTAGTTGTATTTTGCACAAACAATAATGATATAGACATACAATGGATAAATCCCTGTTTGTGGTCTATAGAATACTTTGTACTTAGGATCCGTGCAGTGGTTCTTAATGTATTTATAATCTATATTAGAAGTTGAGGTAATTCTATAATTGTATTTTGCACCTAACTAAATTTATTTTGCACAAATAATATGGAAATTGTCAAACTTTATGGAAAGTCCGGTTTGTAGTTTTTTAGAATATTTTGTACTTAATATTGGAGTATTTTGCGCCTTAACTATTGCATTTTGCACAAATAGTAAGGATATTGTCTTATTATCGGTACATTCCTTATTGTGACTTTAGAATATTCTGTACTTATGAGGGGTATTTTAAATATGTTTAAGTACAATGAAATTCATTTATGATCTATGGAGGTTTTAGGAAGATTGTTCCTCTTTTCATTTTAATGCATATCAATATAATATTTGTATTGCTTATTAGCAAGATAGAAAACTGCTATATAAAAAAACAACAAACAGACAGACCACAGGCCCCTTAGTTGGCTCATGCAGATGAAGGGTGAGAATCCCAAACTGTTGAGGTGGCCTATCTCCTAAGAGGAAATGGACTATATGGTGGAATACTGTCATGTGTCAGACCACTCCAGTGCCGATTGTCTGTCCAGCTTCTTCCTTAATGATGCAAACTTCCAAGAGGTTGAGTAGTTCTCCTCACTTTCAGCTGGGGGGACATGTGTTAGACCTATTAGCCTTAGAATGTTTTTCCCTAAAATGTTTTGCCTTCACCCTCCTATTGTTTTGGAGTTTGTTTTTGCCTGCTTTAGGACTCTGCATACTTTACCACTGCTAATCAGTGGTAAAGTACTTATGCTTAATCCCTAAAACATGGTAAAATTGTCTTACACCTGATATGCCCCTAGTAAAGTGGTATACCATATACCCAGGGCATGTAAATTAAATACAACTAGTGAGCCTGCAGCATTTATTGTGCCACCCACTTAAGTACTACCCTAAAACATGTCCATGGCCTGCCATTGCATCCTGTCTGCAATTGTAAGCTGCAAATTCAACTTGACTAAATAATTCTCTTGCCAAGCCTAATGCACCCCTTTCATTGCATATAAGTCACCCATAATGTAGGCCCTAGGTAGTTCATAGGGCAGTGTACATTGTAATTAAAAGATAGGACATGTACTTCTACGTTTTACATATCCTGTTAGTAATGACGATTGAGGGCATTGCATCTGTTCTTTTCTCATACCAGACTACCCCATCTCACAATGGACGGCCCAACCTTCCTCCCCTAGATGCGAGCACCCGATGATAGAGGGCATTGTATTTGTTTTGCTCTCACCCCAGACTGCTCCATCTCCGGTTGCCTCACTAGCATGGAGATAGACGCGGGAGCTGGCGCAGGCGATTGCAAATCACAAACTGCTTAAAACATTCGACGATGCTGAACACTGGAGCGCTGAGCTATTCTCTGGGAGCCAGACCCTGGTCTCTCTGATGCCAGTGTTTTCTTTTCTTTTTTGTTCTCTTTGCTGGGCGCCCCCCACATACTTTGTGTGTTTTTGTTCCGCCTTGTTCAATTGGCACATTAGAGGACTCGGTGGGCAGTGCATGGCCCCATTTTGTGCCCTCACTGAATACACCAGCAGTCCCACCCTCCAAAATGGCCGCTATAAGTGGATAAAGGCCTACTCCTCATCAATTCACCGAAATAAACATAGGACCAAGATCCCTACATATTCCATACTTATCACTAAACAGAAACAAAGGACCAACTACTGCAAATTGGCCTCATGGAAAGGGATAGAGGACTAATCCCAGATAAGGCTCACTGCATGGAAAACAAGATAGGACTACACCCCAGATCACCTGATAATCAAGCAGCCATATTGGAATGACTCCTATGCTGGCTACTAAATAGCAGATTGTGCCTGATCTCATATGACCTCAGGAGTGCAGCACCCCGGCACCACAGGTTTTAAAGAATAACAAGGACCTCCTACCACCAGGAATGTCACCAAGTATAATAGTAAGAGGGCTTATCCCAAGGCGCCAGCATCTGTAACAAATAGTCTCCTCCAATTCTACCTCTCCCAGGGTTTTGACCTTCTTACCCCACCCCCTAACAAGCCATACACACACCATGGAGCCCATGGGCCTGCACACCTACTCCATCAAATATCCCCCTAGCCTCTCAAAAAAGGCAGCCAAAGTCTTCAAAGACAGATTACTTAAATCACACCCAGAAACCCCAATCTCTGACCCTTACTTCTCAAATGACACAGGACACATATCAAATGACATTATCTCCTACACTAAAAGGAGAACACAATGGCGGAAAGCCATCCTCACCCTATTAGCAATTGCATCCACTAAAAAAACTGCACATGGTCTTCCACTATCTATTATTCCCTCCCCGTTCTACAAATCGACTGCCACTATTTCCATTTATCATAATGGGATCATCCTCATGCAGACATCAGACCATAACCTGAATATACTGGACCACATCTTCCTGATCATTAAAGCAAAGGTTGCAAGAGCCTCTCCCACTTCTCTAACAGACCGCTCTCCTAACTCTCTGACTGACTCCTTACCTGACTCCCCATCCAGACAGTCTCCCGCGGTATCCCATAGCTCAACTACACCCACCCCAGGCCTAACCGACACACCACTAAATGACATACATATCCATTATCCCTACTCCCCCCAGCACCACCACTATTTCTACAATTTCTACAACAGCGACCTCGCCTCATACTCGCATCACCTTGCACCCAGCCTACCCACACGTCCCCTCATTCCCCACTTCCACTCCCATCTCCATAACCAAGTCTTCGTCTCCTTTTCAGATAGTTCATCCCTCCCCACCTCCCCCATTAACCTCATTTCGGATGCCACTCCAATCTCCCCTTACACAACTACACCCAATAAGTCTGCAGGCCCACATTCTCCCCCTCCCACACTACGATTCTCACCGTCCCCCTCACACAACCCACACCAATACCTCCTCACGTCCCCCCTCTACTCCCCCCACCCAGTGACTACCGCTCTATATCGATGCAGCATAACAAAACAAACACCCCTAAAACACCCATAAATACCCCTTCTCGTCCCCTATCCACCCCTCTCATCCCCACGGACTACCACACTGAAAAACCACCACTCCTCAAAAAAGCTCTTGTCACTCCCCGGGACACCACACAACTCACAACCCCATCTCAATTAACCACAGGCCAGGCTACTAATTTGCTAACGTCTACACATGACCCCCAGATTAGATGAGAGACTACTATCCTTACAACAAATTAAAGAGGACATCCAAACTCTTCATGTCCTGATCCGGCAACAACCCAAACCACAAGCGAAACCCATTCAGCGGTCATGTACTAGCCCCCGTCTCAATTGCTCCCCAGATGGAATACAGTACCTTACCCCAATGCCTCAACCCTTCCAGTAAGGGAAAAGCAAACCCTATCACCGATTGATCTTACTTCCCTACTTCATTCCTACAAACCCCCTTCCCTAGCATCTAGACCTGCGTGTACGGAAAATACGCAGATACTGTCCTTAATCCAACCCATTCATTCCATTGCACCCAGAATTACAAGACACACCCCAGAGGTATTGTTGAAAACAACCTCAAAAGAGTTCCCATCTCCCATGACCAGAACACCACCCCAACCAAGACCCAGATAAAATGTATCCTTCTAAACTGTAGATCGGCAGCACATCATGCCGCTGATATAGCTGACCTCATTATAACCAATGAACCCGACCTTATAATCTTAACGGAAACTTGGCTAAGTGAATAATCCACACCCATCTTTGACATACTAGTTCCCTCAAACTATCACATCACCAGACTGGATAGACCCGATAGGCTTGGTGGTGGTTTTGCCTGCATCCATAGGAACAACCTCTCTGTAAACCGCTCCAACACCACGGTGCACTCCTTTTGTAAATACCTTTGCCTACACATCCCCAGCAATAATAGGCCAATATGCTCACTACACTCTTTCTACCATCTTCCCGGTAACAACCATACCTTCATCAAACACATGATGGATATCGTAGCCACAAACGCAGGACAACGTAATACACAGATCTTCCTGGGGGATTTCACCCTCCATTGGAACGATCCCGACGACTTAGAGGTCAATAGCTTCAAAACGTTCTTGTCCGACCTTAACTTGTCCCAAATATGTAATAGCCCTACACACAAAAAAGGCTCAATCCTTGATCTAGTAATTTCTAAAGCAGACTCTATCCAGCTGGAAGCGATTTTCCCTTGGGATTGGTCTGATCATTACATTATCACTTTCCATATCAGGGAAACAGTTAAACTACTCTCTGTACAACCATCGAGGACAAAAATCTGGAAGAGGAACCTAGAAAACATCAATCCTGCCGAGCTCGCATCTGCTGGTCACATCCTCACACCCCCACCCGATGGATCAAAGGATGTACAGGACATAACCACTCACTACTTTAACTCTATGAGCAAGGTACTTGACACCTTAGCTCCCATGCAACTGAAAAGAGTCACCACCAAAATCACAAATCCCTAGTATGATGGTAGACTAAATGAGGACAGAAGATCACTGAGAGCCATTGAAAGGCAATGGAGAGCCGCCCCATCCGCTACCCACCTCAAAATACTAAGAAGCACCAGAAATGCTTATTACAGAAGGATTAGACGTGCAAAAGCTGATTTCATATGCAATGCAAACAATTAGACCAAGCAAAAAACGCCCCAAAAAACTGTTCGAAATATTCAAAGCTCAATCTTAGGATGTCACACACTCCCCCCAAAAGCTGATTTCATATGCAAACAATTAGACCAAGCAAAAAACGCCCCAAAAAACTGTTCGAAATATTCAAAGCTCAATCTAAGGATGTCACACACTCCCCCCAAGCCAATCCGGATACACTCCCCAATTGCAAAGATCTTGCCTCCTCTTTTACAAAAAAACCTGAAAACTTAAAGACTGACCTTCTGTACGACCTATTATCCCTGACTGACCCACACTCAATTTCCTCGCTGTCCACACCAGGGACACTGCTTAACTGCTCTGCAAAGCTCGACCTCAAAAACAAAGCCTCCTGGACCACCTGCAACTCCTACAGCAAAGAAACTATCCTAAAAATGCTCACTACTTTGAATCCCTCTAATGATTTCACAGACCCTCTCCCAGCATCCCACTTAAGGACCTTCATTCCACTGCTAGTGCCCCTATGGACTAAGATTATAAATACCTCTCTTCTGCAAGGAACCATCCCAGACATCCTCAAAGCCGGTCAGGTTTCCCCCATCCTAAAGAAAGTAACAGCAGACCCCTCAGACTTGAACAACTATCGCCCAATATCTAACATCTCAACCCGGGCCAAACTGCTCGAAAAATGTGTCCACATGCAGCTTAGTAACCACATAGACCATTTCAACCTACATGATCAATTCCAATCGGGCTTTCGTTCTGGGCACAATACAGAATCAGCCATGACCCAAATAATAGATGATGCATTACAAATACTGGATCAAAACAAAGCCTGCTTGCTAATCTTATTGGACTTATCCTCAGCCTTCAATACAGTCAAACACAATAACCTACTGGATCTCTTGAAGCAAAGAATGGGACTATCTGGATCGGTGTTAAACTGGTTCACCTCCTTCCTGGAAAATAGAACACAAAGATTCAAAATTAACCAAACCTTATCAAACCCCACCCCAGTCACTTTGGGAGTACCCCAGGGATCTTCCCTCTCCCCAACACTCTTCAATTTATACATGGAACCACTCACTGAGCTTCTCAACTCCGCAAATATCAATTACCAAATGTACGCCGACGACACAAAGCTCTACATTAAGGTCCATTCTCTTGAAGACATCAAGTCCCTTAACTCTACGCTCCAAAAGCCAAAGACCTGGCTAGCTAGGAAGCATTTAAAAATAAACACAATAAGGACAGAATTCCACTTAATCGCTTCGCCCAACCAAACAACCATCATCCGCGATTGAATGGAGCACCTAACTGCACTTGACGGTCAACCTCTCATCATCGATTCTGCCAAATCCCTAGGAATAACCCTGGACAATAAACTAAATTTGCAGAAGCACATCAGCGCTGCAACTAAAGGAGCACATTTTCAGATAAATACCCTGAGAAAATTGAAACCCTTCATACCCACAAATGACTTTAAACAGGCAGTCCAAACTCTAGTAATTCCCAAAATTGATTATGGGAGTGTCACTCTTTGTGGCCTTCCTAAATCAACGACCGCTCCATTAAGAGCCGCAATCAACACAGCCGCTAGTTTAGTCACTGGCAAAAACAGAAACTGACATATTTCCCCTGACCTGCAGGCCCTCAACTGGTTACCTTTTAAGGCCAGAATCCACTTAAAAATCACCTGTATGACACATAAGGCATTGCATCACAAAACCCTGAGGTACCTAGCGGAGAAACTAGTACTATCGGGTGGTAACAGATCTACCAGGAGTTCGGAAGATCTTCTACTTAAACCACAGCGTTTTTCCAAGAAGAAAACATATAATCAGACCTTCTCAGGAATGGCTCCCAGAATCTGGAACGCCTTACCCCCAGAAACAAGACTAATTCCGTCTGCGGCTTTTAAAAAAAAAGTGAAATCTATATTCATGTCTAAATTTACTTGAACTGTTACTTATACATTCTTGTGGATATGCTAATTTTTAATAGTTATCGGTACTGTACTCTCATAATTCTGTATTTTGTATGTATATGTCATCCTATATTTGCCCTGTAAATGCTCTGCTCTGATACCCGCAAGGGTCTTGTTCGAGCTATACAAAACTGTCAAAATAAAATAAAGAAAAAAAATATAAATCTCCTAAATTAATTTTTCACTTCTGTGAGGCCTACCTCTCACATAGAATAACATTGGGTTGCCTTATTACTTTTAATAAGTGCTAACTTTTAATTGCAAACAGGTCCAACATTCTTGTTCGATGTTGAAGAAATTGTAATTTAAAATTCTTCTTATTGGTAAAATTGAATTTGAGGTCATATTTATATAGTAATATGCCACTTTATTAGAAAGTTGCCCTAGCTATTTTGTGCCTTCAACCTGTTCCTGAGTCACATGAGTGGGCGTAGATGGTGGAGGACTTTGTTTATTCCTCTCAGACAGCCACACAATAATGGGAGTAGTTTTGCCTGGCTGGGCCATCACTGGCAGGGTGGTGGGGTGCGTAGCTGGGCACATCTCCACTTATAAATCTATAGGCTATGCTCTACATTCACACAAAGGACTTTACACTGCCTCATTTTTCATGCAGTCAGGCTGGAGCCAGGGCAGAGAAGGTCGGAAACTCCAAGCACTTCAAAGTAAATGCTCTAGAGACTTCTCCTACTTCAAAGAAAGCATCAGATATGAAAATAGTACCCTCAGACCCACTGTTCAGTTAACTTTCTGAGTGTGGAAGGACTCTCTGGATAGCCAAAAACTTGGGACTTTGAACATTTTTGGCTCAAAAGTGCTCTGAAATCAAGAGGAGATGAGGACAAAGCAGTTGTTGATCCATCCAAGGTGCATCACCTGTCAGCCTGACTTTACGGAAGCTTGCACTAAGTTCTTCTTCAAACTTTAGCGGTCCTTCGCAAAAGGAACATCCAGCCTCGTGGAGTCCTCATCAGCTACAGCTTGGAGCTTTGTCCCACTGGAGGTTTCTGAATTTCATAAAAAACTAAGCCAGATTGTGGAAATCTTCAACTCGACTTTTTCCAATATCTCCCCGACGATGACGCCTCCTCCTCGAGCACTGCCTGCACTTTGCCCCGCTGAAATTTACCTTCTCATTTTCTCAGAGACCGAAGATCTTTTTTTATAAATTGGTGTGGGATTTTTCTGTGTTGTGTTTTCACTTTATTACTCTTAGTGTGCTGCATAAATTCTCAGATCTATCATCACTCCCTACCTCCCCAAAAGACCTCTGAGCTCCGGGAAAAAACATCTTGCTGCTGTCCCTAGGATAAACAGAGTTCGTAGTGGTGGACGCTTGTTTTCATTCATTGCGGCGAAATGCTGGAACCAGCTACCAGATTATATTCGGCTTGAAGCCAACTATCTCTCATTTCAGAAGCTCTTGAAAACCTTTCTGTTCCCCAGAATGCTTGGCTGTATTTCGGTGATGACTCTGTTTCTAGTGCTGGGAGTCCTTCTGGTAGCCATGCACTGTATAAATGTAAATTAATTAATTCATTCATTCATAAATACTTTACGAATTGCCTCTATGGTAGGCCTGGACAGTGAACTCTGAGTTTGCGAAGTTTTCTGCACTCTGGGCTCCACAGAGCATGCAGAGTTCCGAAAAACTCTGCAAAGTGGAACAGAATTTATTCTTCACTCCCACTCGCCAACGTTAAGTCAATGCTAGACAACCTCCCAGTTAGATTTCTCACCATGGATGGTCGCACCCGCTCATATTGGAAATCATCTGTTCGCATTGAGGAAGCTGCAGCTCGGGTAGAAAATCTACTCGAGCGGCAGAAAGAAGGAGCATCCTCTTGTGCTGTGCATGGTGCCATTCGCCCAATTTTCTAGTGTGGGGCAAAAACCCAGTTTGAACAGTGCAACCTAATATATTCCGCTGCTTGCGGAACTTTGCATAGCTCGGCAAAGTGTTTTGGTCACTTTGCGGTGTTCCGTATAGCAGTACTCTACGAACTCCACCCAGTCCTACTCTAAGGTTAGCCTAACTGGTTAATTTAGTGACTTTTGTGGTTCACCCTGACAGAGACTGTGTTTTTTGCTTGAGCATGGTTAAAACCCCACTCAACCAGCCGCCCAATCTCTTTTAGGTATTAACGTTTTAGACCATGAGATTCTGGTATGACCCATCTCAGTATTTTTGGGAATTATTATTAATGAATCATATAAAAAGGTGTCCAATCCAGGAAAGAGAAATATATTTTTTACTTGATGAAGTTGAGGTAAATGGAAAATTTGTAGAAGGTCGACTCAAACTGATCCCTCTGTAATAGCAAATTGGTTGGAATTGGTTAGACATATTTACATTTTCAATAAGGGGAGATCCACGAATCACAGAGGAATAGTTTGGTTACCTTTTGAGAGATAGTGGAATAGGATTAGGTTAAGTGAGATGATCTGATGATTACACTGCTTGGTCGAGGACGATATGAGGACATGGGCCAATGTATTGGATAAGTGAATCATGCAAATGGATGGAATCTGAAAGTACACATCTGTGGAGAAGTTTTGTGTGGAATACTTGATGGTGGCACATCAGGGATGATATGAGGACTATGAAAAAATCTTACTTTCTTGGAATCTTTTTAGGCCTTCTAGTCCTGGAAAATATTCTGCAGCTCTTGTGCTGACATGGGAAACTCCATTCAAGGTCAAGATAGCTTTCCTCAACATAGTTTTGTATTTTGAATTTTGAATGTGAGTTTGGGACTCTTTTCAGGCATCTAGAGGCAAAATACAGAATGCACCTCTTCTTGAACAAATGGAGCTTGTGAAAGAGGGAGAGGAAAAAGCTATAACTAATGGTAGACACACTGTAGCTGAAAAACATAAATGTCTGCTCTCGTCTACATAGAGTGTTGGGAAGTTAAGGCTTACATGGTTTCTGGTCAGAGCGGCGCAGCGTGGCCCTTAAAACAGGTGCTAGTGTTCTCCATACCACATCTGTTAGCATGGGGCAACTGAATGGGGGAAATTAGGACAATAAGGCTCAACAAGGCAATAACAAAAGGAAATTAAACTTACTCTAAGTAACATCAATTGTAAACATCCATTAACCACCCAAACATAAAGTCTGAATCATAAACACATACATGGGAGCTTACAGGGACATAATTCTGTTATGGGATTTGGTATAACCTCTCAGAATGTAAAAGTGTCTCTGCAGGCACCATGGTCAGCAGAATTCAGTACACAAACAAGAAGGTAGCTACAGCACTTCTGCTGAAAATATCAGCAAAAATATTGGTTTGGAAAATTGTCGCATGGCCAGAAATCTTTCTTTTTTAGATCTGTCTTTGTCAAAATTACCTAAATTGGTGGCACACTAATGGAAGGTTGTCTGCTCCTACATTTATTTAGCCCTGTGACCAAGTTAAACATTTGTGTCAACATTCTCTTGTCTCATGTTAGTGTCTGGTAGCAGGATCTTGCTCATGTGTGATGCCTTTGCCTTCCCTCTGCTACAGCTGAGCTTATGTATTTATGTAAATCTTGTCACAAGAGTAAAAGTTCTGGTAGGAAAATGCCTCTTTTTGGATGACCATCCTCAGTTTGTTTGGACTGATGCTGCTGGTTTTTGGTATAACCTCTCAGAATGTAAAAGTGTCTCTGCAGGCACCATGGTCAGCAGAATTCAGTACACAAACAAGAAGGTAGCTACAGCACTTCTGCTGAAAATATCAGCAAAAATATTGTTTTGGAAAATTGTCGCATGGCCAGAAATCTTTCTTTTTTAGATCTGTCTTTGTCAAAATTACCTAAATTGGTGGCACACTAATGGAAGGTTGTCTGCTCCTACATTTATTTAGCCCTGTGACCTAGTTAAACATTTGTGTCAACATTCTCTTGTCTCATGTTAGTGTCTGGTAGCAGGATCTTGCTCATGTGTAATGCCTTTGTCTTCCCTCTGCTACAGCTGAGCTTATGTATTTATGTAAATCTTGTCACAAGAGTAAAAGTTCTGGTAGGAAAATGCCTCTTTTTGGATGACAATCCTCAGTTTGTTTGGACTGATGCTGCTGGTTTTTGTTACTCTATGTATTGCGACTCTGCTAACCAGGCCCCAGTAAATGTGCTGACTTCTAAACCATGTTGAAATTGGCTATACTCCTAATTGGCATATTTAACTTACCTATAAATCCATAGCATATGATACAAAGTCCACCCAGGGCCTGTAAGTTAAATGCCACTTGTGGACTGTAGCACGTATTGTGCCACCCACTACAGTGACAATGCAAACCAAACTTGATAGCAGGCCTACCGCTGTAACCTGTCAGTGCAGTTTTATAACTGCAAATTAAACCTGTCAAAATAGCCCCTTTTGACAAATGTAACCTGTCCATTTAAATATGAATAATCAGCCCCTAAGTAGGCGTTAATGCCCTTAAGGCAGGCTGCATGGTATTAAAATATAGGAAATAGAAATGTTTAACATTAAACATGTCCTTAAAGTGACAAGGGCTCAAAAGCTATTTTGCTCTAGCAGGGGTAGCAGTTCCATAGGAAAAATGTGAAATACTATTTTAAGTTAAATAATGTTAACCCTACCTAGGTAACGCCTACAAAATTCTTTCTTGAACTTTATAATAATATTTATACAATACCAATTCACTGGTAAAATGGCCCTAGTAATACATATTTTGGAAAAGTTGCTTTTATAAAGTTACCTTTTCCATGCATAATACCTATAGGAGCCCCTTTGCATGAGCTTCCAACTATCACCCTGGAGCTGAATACCCCTTTGATGAGGTGTGCACTTGCTCCCGAGCTGAGACAAAGGCCTTGGATGTAGGGAGGTGTTCTGTTCTCTTGGTAGGCCTGGCCCAGAAACCTAATGAACTTCAAAGAGGCCTACCCTGTTACAGGCAAATGTTAGGTGACACCTGGGCAGGACCTTCTGTATCCACTTAGTCAGACAGACACAATCCCAGTGGGAGAGGAGTTTCTCCCGGAACTGATTTGAAATGACCAGGGAGTGATTGCTCTTTCTCCTGGCCAAACCTCTGGGGGGGTGGGCACAGGAGGTCTGCATAGGGGAAGAAAGGGTCTGCCATCTTGGTTGTAGTTAGAGAGAGATAATTGTGGGACTGTCTGTAATAAGGCACACAGAAACTACATTAAAAATGGGCAGTGTTACCCCAGGGACAATTTCCCTATGGATTAGGAAGGGGCCAAGAGTAACCCCCACCCATAGTCTAGTGCCAGGCATAAATGTGGCATCTCTGGGCACACTTTTTAAAACACTATTTAGCCTGTGGATGTCAGACGAAGGACCGCACTTGCTGCTGAGACCTGTGAGTAGAATTGGTCTCACTTTTACCCAGGACAAAGAAGTGGGCTCCAAGGTCTGTTTAAGCGACGGGGACACAACAATCTGCTAGAAGCCCTTTACCTGGTTCTGTCCTGGATCCTGCTGGTGGCTTCTGGTGAAGTGAGTCATGACCCCCATGTGCTGTTTACTACTTCCTGGGATCCTTGATTGTGTCAAAGTGTTCTCCTGGACCTGTGGAAGACCAGAAGAGGACTGAATCTGCTGTCTGAGACCTGTGAAGTGCCCTAAAGGACTAGACCTGATTTCCATCTTGTATCCAGGACTCAGAGAGAGGACTACAAGGGTCATAAGGCTGACATTCTGTTCAAGCTACAGGGCTAAGCAAATTAAAAGAGGCCTTTCCTGCAATTGTCCAGCTGAACAGTGGCAACCCGGCCTCAATAGGACTCGGCTGTTGGCTTCTGTCTAACACCCAGTGAGTTTTTCATTTCCTCTCCTGATGTCATGGTGGGATTTAGGCAGGCGGTCATTATAAAGCTTTGGCAGGAATGACTGTCACTGTGGTTACTGTCAATTCATCTCGCTGTTTGGTGCAGGGCGGCATCAGCATGATGCACCCTGCATCAAACAGTTTTATTTTTAATAAGAAAATCTCGAAACAGGATTTTCATTTTGACAAAAAGAAATATTATGCTTCCCTCACCATGGGAGTCATCTTCCATGCCAAGCGGAGCATTATTTGGTTTTTACTGTCCCGCACCATCAGGATTTGCCTGGAGTTGACAGACCGTAATAAGATGATTACATGTCCACCTATCCTGATTGGGTGGGTGACATGTAGCCATTTGGTTGGCAGCCGTTACTCCATCCGACCATCAGAAAGTTTTGGTTATGGTGGTGAGGGAGTAGTCGCCCCATAGCCACACTGAAGGTCTGCCCATATTTAAAACAGATGGGCAGACATTCATGATGGCTGTTTGTATACTCAGTTGCTGTTGCGACAAACTATATATACACCGCCAACATTTAAATTGGGTCTTAATTCAGAAGGGAAAATCGTTTGCCCAGGACAAAGCAGATAAGTGTATCCGATCCACGCTGCATTACTGTCAGCGTTAATTTATGCCCAGGGTTTGTTCTACCCTGATCATTATATATCAGTGGAACACTGTGCTTCTCGGCGCTATTGGTACTTACACATTTTTGAAATCATATCTCCATTTGCCACATCGGATGTTTGTCATTTCGGTGTCATTTTGTTCATTACATTTTATTTTATTTTTGTGATTCATTTTGGGATTTTTATGGGTTTGCATTTCAACTTTATTACTGTGTTAGTGCTGCATAAATACTTTTTACATTGCCTCTAAATTAAACCTGTTTGGTCTCTACCATAGTCTCTTTGTCCTTCTTAGCGCCGGGACACTCTGTCGAGTAGCTGTGCGCTTTACAAGTGCCAAGTAACATAACATAACATAACATAGTGACCATGAGATTGGGGTTAATTTAGTGACTTTGAGGGGGTCACCCTGACAAGGATTGTGATTATTACTTGAAGTAGGTACTTACCCCCTCAGCTGAGAATCCAATTGTCTACACCAGTTTAATAAGAAAAATTCAATAATCAGCAACTAGAAGGTGCTTTTCAGTAATTTTAGATGCATTGAAGCAGGGAGCCAATTTTTTTTAATCTGTGCATTATTATAACAGCAAACAATTTCGAGGAACATTGAAGCAATTAAACATTACCAAAAGAAGGGTAGAAGATCGCCTGGATTGTTCAAGTTATATGCCTATTTCACTTTTCAATAGAGACTAAATGAATATCACATAAATCTGTTTAAAATATTAGTTACTTGGAATTTAATGCATTCAGACAAACAGATTTTGTCCTTGAAAGATTTGGATGCAGCAATGTAACAAAGTTAATCATCTTACATGTATGTAACTCTAGATGTTCAGAAGGGGCGAAGCTTAGTTTAGATGCCGAGGAGACATACATATATAACATCAATAGGGACTATTTGGTCAATACTATACAGAAGATGAATCTAGAAGATACGTTCTGTGATGCTCTACAGGATTTATATGTGGGCTCAGTGTCCGCTGTCCCTAACAATGGAAACAAATCTGACTACATTTGGTTATCTCGAGGAAGTTAGTAGGCACGAGTGTTCTCTGACTCCATTTTAGTGTTGGACCCCTGGCAATACAAATTAGAAGTAACGAAAGCATCAAGTGACACCTTTGATATTTTGTCAGACTATACTGTTAAGTGGTCCAAATGCAAAGTTTTGCCTTAAGGATTTGTAACTGAGAAATCAATTTTTAATACTTGGAATCTGGCTTCTGCAAGGTTGTACACTTTTTGGAAATTTCCTTTTGTAGCAGAACTGAACATCGCACTTCATGTAAGTTTAGTGCTAGTTAAATCGAAAGTTGAAGTTGAAGTTCTTAGAAGGTGGAAACTTGGCTTATCATTTGGGAAAACTGAATACAATTAAACTGTGCTCTCGGTTAAATTTGTGTATGTTTTATCACAGTGCTGGAGGTAGCTTTTTCTGCCAGGTCCGGCTTTTGAAATTCCAAATTAGGGGCCTCATTAGGATGGTGGACGGACCTGCGTCCTCCGCCACCCTAGAGTAGGAGGGACCATCCGCAGGGGCAGCGGCGGTCACTCCGTGCAGGTTAGGATGTGACCACCACCCTGGCGGTCAAATCCTGTATATTTAACATTGCGGCGGGTGCTGCTTGAAGCAGCACACGCCGCAATGTTAAAAATACCATGTTTTCCTTTGCGTGCGCGAAGCTGCAGGTACCGCGTGGTGCCTGCCGCTTCGTGCACGCAAAGGCAGGGGTGTACCATAGGTACCCCCATGTGCACCCCCCACCCACCCTTCACCCCTGGGGGCCCACATCGGGCCCCCAAAGAAAAGTCTGCATGCCTTTCCACGGTGGAAATGCCGCCGTGGAAAGGCATAGGACCGCCGCCATCCTAATATGGCTGGCGGTGTCTGATAGACACCGCCAGCCTTGTTAGAGCTTTTCCACCGCGGTCGGAAGGCGACCGCAGCGGAAAAGCGGCGGACGGAAAAAAGATCCCCCAGCCATCCTAATCTGGCGGGGTCTTTTTTCTGTCCGCAGTGGTTAATCCGCATCCTCAGGGCCGGCGGCGGAGGATGCGGATTAACCGCAATCCTAATGAGGCCCTTAGTTTGACATAACGAGAATCACTGAACAGTGATGGTTGGAAAAGTCCAAAATTGGTGAGGCATAAAAACTCAGTTTGAACTGCAACCAAAATCGGTTTTTTTTTGCATTTTGCTGCACAATTTTACTAAAAATGGATACAAATTCATGGTTATTAGTGTCAGTTGTAAATTTGGATATGCCATTCGATATGGCCTATTCATGTTTAAATTGTACGTAGCATATTCTTTCACGTCTACAGTCCAATTATTTCCATTTGTCCATCCTGTACCTTCAAAGTAGATTGTCACTCATTTATAATCTATATGGGTGTGATGCTGAGGAAAAATCTAAAACTACACAAACAAATAATCTCAGACTATAGCCAGCAGAGTTAGACGTATCTTGAAAAATCATATAGCAGAGCCACAGCTACAAATCATACAGGCTAGGGGCTCACACAGCAGGAGTCATAATGTAACGAGAAGGCCAATCAGCATAGAGGATGAAATTCCTCCACTAGTGATGAAATACAGACTGTAGCGTCAAGGAAAGAAAAAGTAATTAATATGTTTGCTTACCTCACCATGATGTCAAGAATTACCACCACTATTGTAGGGGAAACATGTTGGCAGAAGTGGTCACCATTGTGACACATACAATGGATGTCTAAAAAATTAAACACATAATGCCAGTATGCATGGCCAACTTTATATCTGTAGCGGGCACCATATATTGATGGGATTCTACGCTGAAACAAGAATCATCACCTTAATCAGGGCAAGATGTACGCTAGAGCTGGATACCATCATGCGATGAATCCCTAATTTGCCAACGAGCTACCTCCTGCAGGGAATGATAATCTTTTACATGGTGTACCCTCCGATTTTTTTGCCTCAACTATTTTTTCCAGTTGTACAACCTATGCACTTTACTACTGCTAACTGGGAGAAAAGTGCCTGTGCTCCTCGTTTCTACATTTTGAAATTGGTAAACTTCTAATCGGCATAATTTACTTACCTTTAAGTACCTGGTAAATAACATTCCATGGGCGGTGCCTCTTTCAAAACGCCACGTTGCCTTATAAAAATCCCATGCAATGCGAACGCCTCACAAAGTTCTTGCATGACATGGTCTGCAGAGTCCATGTTGTGCAGGAAGGATAAGTTACTTACCTGTAATCCTAGTTCTCTTCCAGGGGTATCCTCATCAAAGTCATAAGCACTGAATATTCCCGCCCATGTGCGGGACCCCGGAAACAATATACAAATATATATGTAAAAAACACATATATCTCACTCCACATATATGTATGTACATATATTATTTTTCTCACACCAATGCAGCTCCATAACTGAGGCTAAAACAATGTAACCACATACACATGCACTGCAATTATTTAGGAAGCAAAAGGAAAGAAAACACATTAGGTCAAATAACCTTTGAACTTTGTGTTTTAATGAGTAGACCACTCATAAATCCTGAACATTGCTTGTAAATAGACATTGTTAGCCCTCAGGCTGCATTGTAAAAACAATAGCATAGAAAATGAAACCATTTTCAACAAAAACTGGCACCGTGCCTTTAAGGCAGCCATGACCCCAGGCTTCCCATCATGCCTCAGGGGTGACAATTAGGTCAGTTGTTCTTTGCATAACCCTGAAGACAGGGCTCAACCACAAGATTGAAATAGTACCAAATCTCATTTACCTGGGGAGGCGGGTGGGTTGCTTATGACTTTGATGAGGATACCCCTGGAAGAGAACTAGGATTACAGGTAAGTAACTTATCCTTCTCTTCCAGGGGATCCTCATCAATAGTCATAAGCACTGAATAGAATAGCAAGCCCATCAACCACCTGCAGGTAAATGAGAAGTACATGACCCAACCAAATCATAACAGCCAAATACTCAGCTGTTAAACAGATTCCTCAGGGAGGCCTGGCCCACCTGGGTATCTGCTCTCGTGTCAGAAACTAGACAGTAATGTCTGGTAAATGTATGGACAGACCTCCAGGTCGGCGCTTTATAAATCTCAGACATGGGCACATCATGCAGGTAAGCCGCCGTGGCCGCTCTACCTCTAGTGGAATGCGCTTTAGGAGTACCCCCCAGAGGTTTCTGCGCCAATTGGTAAGCAAGCTTGATACACGAAACGATCCACCTGGAAATGGAACGTTTCGACGCTGCATGACCAGTTCTGATCGATCCGTAGTTAACAAACAATTGATCAGAATGTCGAATAGACTTGGACCTGTCCAGATAGAACTTTAAAACCCATTTCAGGTCCAAAGAGTGTAACGCCCTCTCAGCTGGAGTAGAGGGATTAGGAAAGAAAGTGGGTAAAGAGATAGACTGATTGACATGAAAATCTGATACCACTTTCGGCAGGAAAGAAGGGTGCGTTCTGAGCACCACTCTGTTTAAATGAAAAACTGTATACGGTTCTTTAGTACAGAGGGCCTGAATTTCGCTCACCCTACGGGCTGACATAATCGCTACCAAAAAAGCCGCTTTCCAGGAAATATGCTGTAAAGTAGCTTTATGAATGGGCTCAAAAGGTGGGCCCATCAATTTTGATAGTACTAGGTTCAGCTCCCAGGGCGGAGAAGGAGGCCGTACAGGAGGGTACACCTTTTTCAGACCTTGCAGGAAATCTTTTACTGCTGGAAGCTGGAAAAAAGAAGTCTGTGAAGGTGATCGCCTATAAGCTGTTATAGCAGCTAAATGCACCTTAATGGAGTTAAACTTCAAACCTGCTTTAGTAAGGTACAACAAGTATGGAAGAACTGCTTCTTCCTGACTCTTCACCGGATTGTGACCATTCTGCATGCACCACATATAGAACCTCTTCCACTTGCATGCATAAGAATGTCTTGTGGAAGGACGTCGTGCTTCTCTCAGAATGGACATGCAGTCCTGTGGCAGCCCTAGATGGCCGTACTGAATGACCTCAGGAGCCATGCTGCCAAGTTCACTGACGGAAGGTTGGGAAGGTGTATCCTCCCGTTCATCTTCGATAACAGGTCCGGCCTGCATGGAAGCCTCTTGTGAGGAGACACTGACAGGTGAAGTAGGTCCATGTACCACCATTGCCTCGGCCAGTCGGGGGCAATCAGGATCATTGTTGTGCACGAGTGGTTCAGCTTGCTCACCACCTTCGGGATCAGCGGAAGGGGTGGAAAGGCATACACAAATTGCCCTGACCAGTCGATTAAAAGAGCATTCCCTCTTGTTCCTGGTCGATAGAACCTGGAGGCGAAGCTTGGGCATTTGCTGTTTACATCGTCCGCGAAGAGATCTATGGAAGGACGACCCCATGACTGGAAAATGTCTTCTAGCACTTCGTCGTTGAGAACCCAGTCTTCTTTGTCTTTGAAGTGCCGACTTAGTGCGTCCGCCCTCACGTTCTGCTCTCCTGGGAGGTGGACTGTTTGAACAGACAACTTGCGAGCCAGAAGCCAATGCCAGATGCGCTGAGCTTCCAGAGACAAAGTCCTTGAGCGGGTTCCTCCCTGCTTGTTCAAATAGTACATCGTGGTGGTGTTGTCCGTCTGTACTAGAACCATTTCCTCCTGAAGCGAGGGAAGGAACGCTTTGAGAGCCAGGTGGACCGCTGTCAATTCCAGCAAGTTGATGTGATAAGGGCTTTCTTTGGAAGACCACAGACCCTGCACTTGTAGGGGACCCATGTGCGCCCCCCAGCCTTGCAACGATGCGTCTGTGATGATCGTTTGAGTAGGAGGAGGTTGATGGAAGAGAACTCCCACCTGCATGTTCTGTCTCTTTGTCCACCACTGGAGGGAAGATTGAGCTACCTCCGACAAAGTGATCTGATCATCCCATCGATCTGAATGCTGGTCCCATTTGTCCTCCAGATCCTGCTGAAGAGGATGCATCCAAAGTCTGGCGTTCGGTACTAGGAAGATGCAGGAAGCCATCGACCCTAAGAGTGAGGCTATCTTCCGCACTTTCTGAGACCTGTGGCGAAGAATTTGCTGGCACTTGAGCGCTATCGAAAACTGTCTCTCCTCCAAAGGAAACACTTTTCCTACTTCGGAGTCTAGCAGAGCTCCTAGGAAGTGGATCTTCTGAGTGGGTTGAGAGACAGACTTGCTGTAGTTGACATGCAGGCCTAGACGCTGACAAAGTTCTATGCATGTCTGAAATTGATTCCTTACATTGCCTGGAGTTGGACCTTTCAACAGCCAATCGTCTAAGTATGGGTATACGAAGACTCCCCTGCGGCGTAGAGCTGCCGCCACCACTGCGACACACTTCGTGAACACCCTGGGAGCCGACTTCAACCCAAACGGAAGGACTTTGAACTGGTAGTGGGAGGTCCCCACCCAGAATCGAAGGAATCTCCTGTGATCGGGCCGTATTGGGATATGAAAATACGCATCTTGAAGGTCCATCGAACACATCCAATCCCACTTCCTGAGATGTGGATATATTTGGTGAAGCGCCAACATGCAAAACTTTTCTTTTCGTACATGCAGATTGAGTGTTCTCAAGTCCAGAAGGGGCCTGTATTTCTCCTTTTTGCCCTTTTTTCTGACCAGAAAATACCTTGAGTACACTCCTTTCCCCCTTTGGGCCACCGGAACTCTCTCGATGGCTTCTTTTTCGAGGAGTGTCGCTACTTCTTTCTTTAACCTTTGTAGCTGGTGGCTTGACGTTGACATCGGAGGAAAAGGTGGAGGTAGACGATGGAAACGAAGACAGTACCCATTCTGCAGCGTAGACAAAACCCATTGATCTTTTGTAATGGCCTGCCACTCTGTCCTGTGATGCGCAATGCTTCCCCCCACTGGAGTGGACAACGGCGCTGGGGGAAGTGAAGACTCATTGCTTCTGCTGAGATTTATTGAAGTTGTTGCCTTGGCGCTGATTTCCATTTCCTTTGGAATTGCTCTTGCCTTTGTATTGCGACTTTTGTTGGCCTTGCTGGTTCTGGCCTTTCTGCCAGTGAGGGGTTTGAACCCTCTGCTTCAAAGAGCCCTTGTTGTTCGAACGGAACTTCTTCCGGAATTCCTTTTTCTTTTCAAGCCCCACGGCTTTGAGGGTGTCTAACTCGGTCTTCATCCGCTGCATCTCCTCATCAGCACTCGCTCCAAAGAGAGACGTGCCTGAAAAAGGAAGATTTCGGATTCTGGCTTGAGCCTCTGGTTTCAATGCTGTGAGGCGTAACCATGAGGATCTACTCGCTGTGATTCCATGTACATAGCCATGCGCAGCCAGCGTTGCCCCATCTGCTGCCGCTCCTATAATCTGATTGGAGACTTGACCGCCCTCCATCAGAACCTCCTCAAAGTCCTTTCTATCTTCCTGAGGAAGTTTTGCAGAAAACCTCTGAAGTGAGTCCCACAGAGCTCTATCATACCTGCCGAGCAGCGCTTCCGCATTGGAGACTTTGAGGAAAGAAGCTGAGGTGTTACAAACTCTTCTCCCCCATGAGTCTTGCACCTTGCTGTCCTTATCCGGCGGTACCGTGGATGAGGAAGCTACCGCATTGGATTTTCTAGCCGCCGCAATGATTACTGAATCTGGCGGGGGATCAGATTTGAGGAACAGAGGATCTTCCTCCGGAGGACGATACTTCTTGAGAATCCTCGCTGGAACGGACTTCACCGTTGCCGGAGTGAGGAAGACCTCATTCACTGGTTCCATTATACCCGGGACCAACGGCATCAAAGGTTTGGGTGCCGTTCTGTGTTGTAGGGTTTCAAATATGACCGTCGTCTTGATCTGCGGAGCTGTCATAGGCACTCCCAGCTTCAGGGCTCCCCTGCCTAAGATGTTGTGGAACGAGAAAATATCTTCAGTTGGAGATATCCTCGAGCGTGGACTGCTTGTTAGGGTCGGAGAGTACTCCCTGTGAGATCGGGTCCTCGAAGAACTTGAAGAGCTACGGGTCCTCCTGGACCTAAATCTTCTACTTGAGCGCGTTCTAGAACGAGATCGCTCTCTGTGACGAGATTTTCTCTTACTTGAGTGCTTAGAACGAGACCGTTCCTTGCGGGGGAGAGGCTGGTCTTGATACCGTCTTAGCCGATCTGCCGTCTCCTTGTCCTTGGCCCAGTGGTGAAGAGGTCTAGTCCACCTTGGGGAAAGACGAATAGTAGGAGATTTGTGGATGGGATCCTTCACTGGTGAACGTGACCGTGGAGGCTGATCCGTTTGATCCTGTTGCGACCTTGCAGGGGATTTGGACCTCTCCCTATCCGAATCGCTGTTTTATCCATCCGAGTATCTGCCACTCCGAGATGATGAGTAAGATGAGGAGAGGCTCACTAGAGATCTAGAGGAAGACCTCGACCGAGATCTCTCTTCTGCAACCCTCCTTCTCTTGGCAGGAGGATCCTGTACTGGAGATTGTTCCACCTCCGTAGCCAATGCTGAACCTGGAGAACCCAACTGCGATCCTAGGACGTGAGCCTGGCCCAATGATTCACTCTCTTTCTCCTGAATCACCTGCTTCAAAGGTGACCTCTCCTGTGACCTTGCAGGAGAGACGTTCTCTGGCTGCGAAACACTCCATTCCCTGGATCTTCGCTGATCCATCGACGGTGGCTGTATCGACACCGAGCGCCGAGCAGGTAGACGCTCTCTCGACGTCGACCGTGATTTCTCCAACGTCGACCTCGGGTGGCGATGACTGTCCTTCGGCGTGGAGCATCTCGCCGTTGAAGGTTGTCTGCTCGACGTCCACGGAGGCTGTTTCGACGCCGATCGCCGGTGCTTTGTCGGGGACTGGGCGTGCCTCGAGTCCGAATGCCGCTTCGACGTCGAACGCTCTTGACCAGGCGTCGACGTGGGCTGCTTCGACGTCGACCGACGATGTGTCGACAGAGGCTCCCTCGATGCCGAACGACAATGACTAGTTGTCGACGGAGGATGACTCGACGCCGAACGCCGATGGCCAGGCGTCGACGGAGAATGCCTCGACGTCACAGCATGACGATGCTGCTTCGACGTCAGGTGGCTCGCCGTCGAGCTCTTCTGCTTCGACGGTGACCTATCCCTCGACGCTGTCTGTAGCGGAGGTACCTTAGATGTAGACGCTGAAGACATCTTCTTCGTCGCCGTCGACTGCTTCTCCAACGCCGATCCCGACGCCGAATGTGAACCAGTCGGAGCTTCTTTCGACGTCGACCATGCCTTCTGACTTTTCTGCTTCTTGGGAGATCTTCCTCTCTCAGAAAGCCCATAAACCCGAATTCTCTCACGTTCTTTCAGAGTCCTGGATGTTAAAACCTGGCAGTGTTCACAGGTTTTTGAGGAATGAGATTCTGGTAGGCACAGGATACACACTGAATGAGTGTCAGTCTTGGCCATCTTCCTTCCACATGAAGGGCATTTGTCAAAGAGGGAAGGTCTCTCTGACAGGAAAATTACCTTTTTTAAGCCTAAAAAAGGTTTCAGTAACACCCTATGTCTAAAAGACGTCGAGTGGAAGCAAAAAATTGTTTGTAACAATAATATTTTTGACAAAAAGCCAAAAATAAAGGGAGCTGTTTCACCAGGGTACTGACTGAAGGAGCCGGAAAGAACAACTGACCTAACTGTCACCCCTCAGGCATGATGGGAAGCCTGGGATCATGGCTGCCTTAAAGGCACGGTGCCAGTTTTTGTTGAAAATGGTTTCATTTTCTATGCTATTGTTTTTACAATGCAGCCTGAGGGCTAACAATGTCTATTTACAAGCAATTTTCAGGATTTATGAGTGGTCTACTCATTAAATCACAAAGTTAAAAGGTTATTTGACCTAATGTGTTTTCTTTCCTTTTGCTTCCTAAATAATTGCAGTGCATGTGTATGTGTTTACATTGTTTTAGCCTCAGTTATGGAGCTGCATTGGTGTGAGAAAAATAATATATGTACATACATATATGTGGAGCGAGATATATGTGTTTGTTACATATATATTTTTATATTGTTTCCGGGGTCCTGCACATGGGCGGGAATATTCAGTGCTTATGACTATTGATGAGGATCCCCTGGAAGAGAACTCTTGTGCATGCACACAGTGGAGCACATGTTATGCCCCCCTGTGGGCATGCACAAGAGGAGGAGGCACAGAGGACACTCTAGGGCCCCATTTGTTTCCTGTATGCCAGGATTGACATGAAGTAGAAACCTCCATGTCACCACTGGCAGGAAGAAAACTCGTAATATGCTAGGTGCGACTGTGGTGCTCCCGCCAAGCATAATGTGGCCTCTGACTGCTCAACTTATAATGGGGCTGTCGGACCGCCGGTTCCGGCGGTGGCTGGACCATCATGCTACCATGAGTCTGGTTGTCCTCAGACTGCCAGACTCATAATTTGTCCCTTAGGGCCTGATTACAAATTTGTGTGAGGGCAGCCAGTACTGCACCGCCACATCTCTGCACCACCAAGATTCACTGCTGCTCGCCCACCAGATTACAAGTTATTTGTAGTCTGGTGGGCAGACCGCGTGGTGTTCTTAGGGCGGTGCCACTTTTAAGGCTGTGGTACTTTTGAAAGAGGCACTGCAATGGAAATGCCTCAAAAGGTTCCTGTTTGGCATGGGCTAAAAAGTCCAAGCCGTGCAGGAACTCTTGTGTATGCACACAGGAGGGGAACATGTTATGCCCCCCTGTGTGCATGCACAAGTGTAGGAGGCAGAGGGTTCCCCTGAGGTTGACATGGAATAGAAACCTCCATGTCACCGCCGATTGAAAGGAAACTCGGAACATGCTTAGCGGGACCACCGCATCCTGCCAAGGGTATTGCTGCCTCTGACCGCCGAGCCAACTCCAGCAATGGTGGTCCCAGGGTGGTTCGACCGCCCAACTCATAATGGGGCAGTTGCACCGCCGGTGCGGCGTTGGCTGGACCACAACTGCTGCGCCACCACAGGTCTGGCAGTCATGGGACAGCCAGACACGTAATTTGGCCAAAGTGTACACAAGGCCTGAAAGTTAAATGTCATTACCTAAATGGTGTACCTACTATCACACCCACTACAATGACAGTGCAAAACCTGGCTTCAGGCCTTCCACTATAGCCTGACAGAAGCAGGTTTCAAATTGCAATAGGTGCTATCAAACTAGACCTATTTGACATGTCAAAAACTTCCTTTTAAATATTAATGTATATATTAATGTCACCCCCTAAGTAAGTCTTACTGCCATAAAGAAGGGTGCATGATATTTAAAAGTGGGAAATTTTAAATTAAATGTTACAGTTGTCCTTGAAGTAACATAGCCCAAACGCCATTTTGACTGTAGCAAGGCTGGCTGTTCTTTTGGAAGGCATTGCATTGCAATATGTAATTTTATGATGTTCTCTCTGGTAGAAAACAGCTAGAAATGTAATTATTGAATTCTCTGTAAAACTCATTATGAGCCCAATTCACTAGTAAAGTCAGGATTTAATAAATATTATGAAAAAACCATAGGTTTCACACCATTTATAGTTAGCTGGAAATTTTACTGACATAAAACCATTGAAATTCCCACGTTATAGTTAGTTGGACTCACTATAACTTGCGCGCCTGCAATGCACTGCTGATGACGTCACATATTACATCACTCATGACATGGTCAGTGACATCACTCATGACATCACTGATGACACTATCCAGTGAATGTGTATCTTTCTGTAAAATAAATATGTTTTATACATGTATTTGTAAAGGTCGATGGAAGAATACATTTTTAAATAAGTGTCTAAATGGATGTTTTAAAAAAAAAATTGATTGGTTAACTGGCTTATTAAGTGTATCTTAGTGAAAACATATATTAGCGAGTATTGTTTTAATATTTAAATGTTTGTATCAGTGTTTCACTTTGTGTATAAGTGGATGCATGGGTTGGTGAGTAGCTACATGTGTGTGTATATGTGTTATTAGATTTTTTTTGTATCAGTATGAGTGTCTGTATGGTTTGGTGGGGGTGTTACTTAGCACATAGATGCATCAATGACTAACTCACTGTTTGTATGTGTTTTGAAGACAGCATATGTGCAGGACTGTATGGGTGGATGAGTGTGTATATGTGTGTGTTAGTGAGTGAATAACTGTCTCACTAGTGTCTTAATGAGTAACTACATATGCTTTAATCTAGTATATGTGAGTATTGATGTATATAAGTGAGTATA
Source organism: Lissotriton vulgaris (assembly GCF_964263255.1). NCBI lineage: Eukaryota > Metazoa > Chordata > Amphibia > Caudata > Salamandridae > Lissotriton > Lissotriton vulgaris. The sequence continues at coordinate 973,144,049 of NC_141693.1, read as the reverse complement.
TGTGAGAGTGAGAGATTGAAAGAGTTCCTGTTTAAATAAGTATGTGTTTCTATAAGTGATTGTTTAAGAGAGTAAGTATGTGTAAGTTTCCTTAGAAGTTATGTGCTAGTGTGTGTATAGTTGTATATGCAAATAAATGGATGTTCAATAGTTTATTTGCATGTGTGAGTATGTGTGTTGAAGGACTGGGTTCTTTTAAAGACCCAGCGGTGCCAGGGGACAACACCTGAAACCTTCGTGGGTAACCTGTTCCGGCGTACAAGTGACAGAGACACGGGACACTTCCTTCGGCGTCAAAGATTAGAGGTTTATTACTGCAGGGAACACAGAAGTCACAACAAGTACAACGCGTGCAACTTGGGGAGACTGATTCGAATTGCTGCAAGTGGGTCGCTCCTTTTATACATGTTTCTCCCATAGGGTTACATGGTACACAAAGGTTTACAACTCGGTTCCCATAATTATCCCCGAGAGGGGTCGCGTTGGTCACTTTGATACATTCAAGGTCCGGAACATAAGTGCGGAAACATTTGGCGGTTCCCAACTGTAAAAACCCATCTTCTCACCATTAGTACATTCCAATAGGCAGTAGTAAACGAATCAAGGAAGAGACAGAAACAGGTGCAGAGGAAGATGGAAACAGTGGGGAGATCGAAAAGGGTGTTTATAGGGGTGGTATCGGCAAACACGAGCTGCAGGCATCAAAGGGACGTGCCTAATGAGATGCACGGCTGAGACAATAGACTGGCACGGCAAGATGAGCCTCGAGCGGGGCCATCTGCCTTACAGTATCATCCCCCTTGTCATGAAGACACTTTCGGAGGAAATGTGTCTTCCGCTAATGTCTTGGGAATCCCAGGGTCGCAAAGCGGACAACGTCCGTTCGCTGGCTACTTGAGGGCAAGAAACAGAAATGGATGCCGTATCTAAGATGGAACCCGTGGGTACAGATAGAAAAACCCACGAAACAGACGAACGGTTTAGGTTAATACAGCGAAACTGCGTACACCCACTAAACTTGTCATTTGCGGTTCGTAGATACCAGACTCGACCATATTCGTGCGAGTCGAAAACACCACTTACAATTGTCACGGAACCTCAGACGCTCCTTTTGCCCTCATGTAGGCAAGCACTAGTCGGAATCATACTCGATATTCATCAGACCATCTAGATGTTGCTGTAACATAGCTCTGTCCAACCGAGCTCCTTTGGTAACAGGCAGTTGTCTTATACACGTCGTAGCACAGAGGCCACATAAGGCAGGACCACACTGTACACAGAGGCAACACGTGAACAGGAATGCCACAACAACTCCGATAATCATCAGAATCTTCCAACCCCAAGTGGACATCAGGCCCAAAAACCACCCAAGCAGCGTCCACGTGTATGGACTCAGAGATCTTATGCAGCTTTGAGATGGCTTGATAAACGGTCGGAGCATTATCTGGAATGAAAATACAGCAGCTCGAATGGATCACCTTACATACCCCACCTCGATCTGCTAAAATCACGTCTAAAACCATACGGTTTTGTAACGTCATAAGTCTATCCGCCTGAAGTTCTGTGGTGATATTACCAAGGGCACTGGCAGTAATATTAGCTGTCGATTCCACCACTCGAGTCAGTTGTCTCAGGTTCCTACTATTAGCCATAGGCCCCCAAAACGGGAGGAAACCCTTGAAAAAGTCTCCTGCCTCTTGACCGGCAGTGTCCTCTTCGCTAATTACGCCTCTCACAACTCTAGTCTTGTGATAATCTGCATCTACAGTGAACGTCGGAGGCAACAGATTTGCGATAAAACATGAGCCCACAAAGTCGGAGGGCAACCATGCATACGCACGATCATGGCAGATAAAGTATGTACCCTTGGCAGCCAGAAACACAGGGGACGAGACCATCAGCAGAATGTAATTCTCGGTGCAAGCACTCTCTCCAAGTCGAGCTTTAGATCTTCGGCCACGACCCATTAGACAAAAATTACCAATGTGGGGTACGACCCATATGGGAGGCGAGCTCCTAAGCTGTTTTTCACTCGTGAGCGCACTATACTCGACCTTACTCAGGACCCTATAGGCTTGTACCTCTTCCTCTGGGATGAGCGACGGCTCATAGATATCTCTATCTAAATCTTCTATCGCTATAGACAAAGGCTTATGATACGAGCCAGGGCCAAAGTAGGGAGATCGTGGCTCTCGACTGGGGTAAGAATCTAGTGCACTTCGAAACATTGTTTGAAATGCTCGAGCTGAACCCTGGGAACTATATGGCAAGACCAGATATGGAATTCCCTTATCCGTGGTATGTGGCATCAGCCCACACACCCAACAATTAGTAGTGTTAACCACTAACTGGTGCTGATGAAGGAGCTGAATAAAGGAATTATTTCGGAATTCTGCACGTCTAGCCTGCTCGTGTTCGGGTAAGATATGGAAGGAATGAGGGGATGCAGTGGAGATAAGTTTAGGGTCAGAAGTAGGAGTAGGTATGGCAGAAGGTAGGAAGTACGACATCGCGTAATACACCCCACCCGCCAATAGTGCAGAAACAATCAAAAGCAATACGAACATTTGGAACATAAAACATTTGGTACGAATAAGTTGTTGCAATTTGAATCTTTGTGCCTGAGCTTCTTCCAAGTCCAACAGCTTTGAAAACGCCATCCCCTATGACCGTCCGCAACGTTTCTTGATGCACTTCGTTCTGTGTAGCAATAGTCAATCCCAAGGAGTTCCCAGGAACCGACGGTCTTTAACCTAGCGTCAAGACCTACTAACCAGAAGGAAGTACACGCGCGGCCCTACGGCCTTTATTCACAATATATATGCAAAATGTCTCTCAGCTGTGAAAGCAAAAATACGAGTAGAACGAAGCTCAATACATACAAAAACAATCACAATAATACGGGTGTTCAGATTGAACAATAGCAATGTTGGGGGTAACGTAGTATGTCAGGGGAGAATCAAAAAGTATGAATTTATTAGTCTTTAACGTTAGAACGAAGAGAATAACGATGTCTCCCAGGACGTGTCTGTTCTTCAAACAACTGGTCCGGTGGCAAAACAGAGTTCTGTGGATCAGTTGAATGTTCAGATCTTGAGTTTGGTGACAAAGGTTCAACAGTATCTTCCTGCTGCACTGAGGTATCTTCGACAAGCTGCGCGTCACTGAAAGGGACAAACTTCGATATTGTTTCGGTCTCAGATGAAGCAATGCCTTTCTTCACCCACGAGTCTGCTGGTAAAGGTATAGGGACCTTTTTGGTATGGGTGGCGTGCACCCAATGTTTACGTCCCTCCAATCGAACAGCAGTCCTCGTGGCCAGCAAGACTTGATGGGGTCCAGTGAAACGGGGTTCCAAACTGTGTTTCCGACGAAAGTTACGCGTCACCACCCAGTCACCAGGTTGGAGCTGGTGACCTGGACCCTCCGTCTGCGTCGGCAGTGCTTCAAAGACCTGTTGATGGATTAACCTCAGTTTAGCAGTCAGATCATGAAGATAATCAATCAACATGGGGTACTCAAGATGAGAAAACAATTTAGGTCTAGGGACCCCCCAAACATTTGCAGGACGACCGAACACTATCTCGTAGGGACTGAGCCCTACTCGGGAGTGTACTGTCGCCCTTGTTGACAATAAAGCTAAGGGTAAAGCGTCAGGCCACGAAAGACCAGTCGTAGCCTGAATCTTCGCTAGTTTTAGCTTAAGGGTGCCATTATACCCTTCAACCAAACCAGCTGACTGAGGATGATTGGTGCTATGGAATTTTTGATTAATTCCAAGGCCCTTACACACACTCTTCATCACACTCCCCACGAACTCACTTCCGTTATCAGACCATACAATCCGAGGCATTCTATACCGAGGAAAGTATTCCTTCAGTAGGATTTTCGCAGTCGACAGGGCAGTATTGTCTTTGAGAGGATAGGCTTCAATCCATCGGGAGAACGCGCAAACCACAACTAAAACGTATTTCAGGTTATTGCATCGCTCCATATGGATGAAGTCTAATTGAATCACCTCAAAAGGACATGATGGGGGAGAAAAACTGCCAGGAGGTGTTGTATTTGAGCTTATATTTGAGCTTATATAGCGCACAGCTAGCCGCAGTGGGTTTCCCGGCGCTTGCTTAGGGAACCCGTCCTGGTATTCCCCTGTGAGATAACCCCAGCAGGGTATCCACAAGGTGAAAGCCAGGCATCCCGCCGCGAGGGGCCGTTGTGGAGATTAAGCAAGCTATTGCCCAGAGTCGCAGAGTGTGAACCCGTGAGTCGAGAAGGCACCGGAGCGAGAATTATCGAGTCCGTGGAATTTTTAGCCCAAGACCCGCCGAGGCAGGGAATTGAACCCTGGTCCAGGGCCGATCTCAGCTTCCGGGTCTGCCGCCTCTAACCCCTGAGCCACACTTCTCCATATGTGTTGGGGTTCCCTTACCAGGATTGTACAACATACACACCATACAATTCTTAACCAATCGTTCAGCACATTTCGTGATACCGTCATTCTTCCACACAGGAGACAATAACTTACAAATGCCTTTCACACTAATATGTGCTAACCCATGTGCCATCGTCACAACAGCGAGCACATACGCATCTGGCAGTATCCATCTCTTGTGTTCCGACAAATCAACCCAACAACCATTCGCATCCAACTTTCCCGTACTTTCTTTCCACTTCGCCTTTTCAGTCTCGGTGGCCTCATTCTGTATCGCTTTCACACTCTCGATAGTATCCTCACACATACTCGTCTCTGTAGGCCACTTAACCGAACTCGTCACATACATTCGGGTGCTAAGGTTCCGGGCAGTCTCCTTAGCAGTCTCATCCGCGAATGCATTACCACGACCAATATCATCCGTCACCTTACGATGTGCACTACATTTAACAATCGCTACCTGCTTAGGCAACGTGAGTGCATCCAAAAGATCATTCACAAGCTGTCCATGCTGAATCTTCGTACCATGCGACGTCATAAAACCTCTCTCTCTCCACAATCGTCCAAAACTATGAGCGACGTCAAAGGCATATTGGCTGTCGGTAAACACATTCACACGTTTCCCTTTCGCTAACACACACGCTCTAGTGAGAGCAATCAGTTCTGCAGCCTGGGCAGAGTTCTGATTCAATCTCGCAGCTTCCACAACAGTATTCAAAGTTACAACAGCATACGCAGTAGTCACATCACCATTCGGTAATTTGAAACATGAACCATCCACATACAAAGTTCCATCCGGGTTTTCCAAAGGAGTGTTTTTAAGGTCCACGCGACCTTTGGTTTCCTCTTCAGTCCTCAAATAGCAGTCATGTTCTGCTATTTTATCTGACTCTGTGCTAATTGGTAACAAAGTTGCCGGGTTCAGAACATTGCAACGTTTTATCTGAATATGACTTGCCAAAAGCGTCAATTCATACCCAGACAACCTTGCACTCGTCAAGTGCTGGGTTTTCGTACGATTCAAAAGAGTGTCAACTGCATGCGGAACCATCACCGTCAGCATATTATCCATGACCAATCCTGCTGATTGTCGGATGGACACTGCAGCTGCCGCTGTTGCTCTGAGGCAACTTGGCAATGCTCTAGCTACCGGGTCCAAGGTCGAGGAAAAATATGCACATGGACGTTGCTTTCCACCAAAAGGTTGCGTTAAGACACTCAAAGCACAACCTTCCCTCTCGTGAACATATAATGTAAACGGCTTGCTGTAGTCAGGAGTACCTAACACAGGAGCCGAACACAATGAGTCACGCAATTCAGAAAAACTCTTCTGACATTCTTCCGTCCATGGTAAAGGAGTTGAAACATCCTTGCACGTAAGAGCCACCAATGGTTTCGCTAACAATGAAAAATTCGGGATCCACTGTCTGCAGTATGACGTGATGCCCAAAAAGGCACGCACATCTCTTTGGGTTGTTGGCACAGTCATTCGCGCAATTGCTGCAATTCTCTCTGGGGTCAACCGCCTTCCCTCCTTTGACAATAAGTGACCTAGATAGGTTACTTCTTGACAACAATATTGGAGTTTAGAAGGTGACACCTTGTGATGTAAGTCACAGACATGCTGCAGCAACGACACCGTAGCAATTTTGCAAATGTCCTGAGTATCTGCAGCCACCAATAAGTCATCGACATATTGGATTAAAGCCGCACCAGCCGGCAACATAAACGCATCCAGTTGACCCTTCAAGGCTTGACTGTAAATCGATGGACTCTCACAGTAGCCTTGAGGAGCACGCTTAAACCGGAAGCTACGACCACCAAGAGAAAAACCGAAAAGATCTCTGCTTTCTTCGGCAATCGGAATACTAAAGAACGCATTCTTCAGATCGATCACCGAAAACCAAGATGCAGAAGCTGGAATCAGAGTCAGTAGCGCCGTGATGTCAGGCACAACAGGGAACTGAGGAATCACAATTTTATTAACCTCCCGTAAATCGATAACAAAACGATAAACAGGCGGTTTCGAAGGATCAGTACGTTTTAGAATGGGCAGTACAGGGCTGTTGCACACGTTTCCCCGAGTTTCTTCAATAACATCTTTCTCGATCAGATCATAGATGATCGCTAACAGTGCTCGCTCACCATCAAGAGAGATTCGATACTGGGGAATACGTGGCAATCGTACATTAGATTTCAGCTGAACAACGTAAGGGGAGATGTCAAGCAGGCCCACATCATTGGGACCTGTTGCCCACAAAGACGCAGGAAGAGAACTCAATTCCGGTGGAAGCTGATCGAGAGACAAATACATAGGAGAGACAACCCTCTCGCCTAACGTAAGCTTTACTCCCGCAGGAGAACAATACAAAGTCGCATACAAACGTTTTAGCAAATCCAGGCCCAAAAGATTTTCACCACAACCAGTAGTCAAAATCAACGGAGCTTCAAGCTCACGTGGCCCAATTGCAAGGGGCAAAGGGCGCGAAACTGGATTGCTAACAGGGGCGCCAGAGAATCCAACGGAAACATTTGTTAAGCCAGACAAAGGTGCACCAGGGAGTTTCGAATGCATTATGGAACTTTTCGCTGCACCAGTGTCCAACAGAAAAGGCTCAACGACGCCCGATGTAGCACCTGCGACGTAAGGCCCTCTCTGATCAACCGGAACTGATACCACTCCCTCTCCTTGTCTATGGCTGTCCTAGTAATTACTGTCGTCAGTTCCCTGATCGACATAATAATCATCTACATTGTACTGTGCAGATCGTCCTTGCGGGATCCACGTTGATCAAAACAATTATTGGAATTTGATGAATTATCTGACCGATCATTCTGAGCACCACGACCTCTACCACGTGATGTCTGCTGAGAACCACCACGACCTCCTCTTGAGGAGTTACCACTATTACGATCATTTAGAACAGGACAGTTGAATTTTAAGTGACCCTCCTGTCTACAATAGGCACACTGATTGTATCCTAATGAAGACCTTTGGGAGGAGGAGTCATTTCGAGATTGCGATCTATTCGATTGTGGCTGCGATCGATTTTGCTGTGAAGCATTCTGATTCGAACGCGGAGGATAGGCCTGCTGCAACAACACTTTTGTTTTGAGTTCTTTCGTCTTTTTATCAGCGCGGTCGTTCTCCTCTTTTTCTCTGTTCTCATAATACTGTGCCGTAGCCAGTATTTGAGCAGAAGTAGAAACAGCCCACGCACTCTCAGAATTCTTTAATTTATTGCTCAAGTCGGGCAATAAGTTAGAGACAAATTTATCCACGAACAACCGTTGACCACCCTCAGTGCCCATATCCTGACCACTATGATCGATGAATGCCTCCTCAAATCTCGTAAAGAAATCAGAGACACTCTCGTCCTTCTTCTGTTTACAAGCTGACAATTTATCCCAGTTCACCCTCATAGCTGGCATAAGAGTTTTCATTAGCGTAATTATTCTCTGAGGGAGAGCAGCAATCAACTGCTCGGGTTTAGCACCACCAGTTTGCAACCCATCCGCCGCTATAATGGCAGCCCAATCACCACCTAATTCGTTTGCATGATTCTCCTGACGAATCTTAGCCCATACCGGTTGCGGTACAACATTGCCAAACAGCATATCGATATCGGCAAGATTCATTATCGTGGCGTCTACGAGCTGCGATAATTCTTTATAGTACCCTGCAGGATTTTTGCGAGGGTCAGGCAAAGATTGCTTCACCTGTAACACTTCCGATCGTTTCCATGGGAGATGTATCCATACTCTCTGGAAATGCAGCGGAATAATAGGAACAGCGGCATTATCACCTGGCATCCACACTGGTGGAACCTCACGCATGGGAAACTGACCGGACGCATCGAACTGACTCTCAACATCCTCAACAAACAAGGCTTGAGGTATAGGAGCGGGACGAAAAGATAGCAACCGCTCAACAGTGCGTCAACGTTGGTATCCACTATCAGTCCGTTCGAGAACTGAAGCTGTAGATCAGACAAAGCGGTCAACACATCGTCAGGTGCATCGGCCGATATCTGATCGCGCAAAACCTTGCACATTTCTTCGAAAACGAATCTCTGTGTCGGAATGTTAAATTGACAGAACGTATCAAGTACAGCACGGGGAGGATTCCTAAGAGGATATGTCATCCAACCCATCGCCATGTTATACAGCGCGGCACGCTCCCTATTACCGGGAAGCTGGCTACGCCTCTGAGGACCGTCCGAACCAGCGGACCCAAGAACAGGTCCAAGAGAATTAAAGAAGCTAGCCGCAACAGGAGAGGTACGACTTCGAGTAGATGGAGAAGTATAACATAAGGGGTTAACAAGAGAAGGAGTAGAAACAGAAGAAACAACAGGAGTAAGTAGAGCAGGATCAGTAGCGGGAGCAGGAGTATGTGGAAGTATAAGCGGAGGAGCAGTAGGAACAGCAGTAGGCAACAGAGCAGGAACAGTCGGAAGAACGGGTGCAGGTTGAGGAACAGGTTGAGGAGCAGGTTGAGGAATAGGTACAGGGGGGACCACAGGAGCCGTGGTACCCTGTACGTACGGAGGTGGCAACTTCATAAGATAGGACATTAAAGGATCCTCAACTGATTCTTCCTTCTTATCCGACTCCATAGGCAAAGCAGGATAGCATTTATCTATGGACATACGCTGTAGCCTATCAAACACTTCCTTTTCCTTATCCTCCTTATCACGCTGAAACTGCTCTGCTTTCTTTACAATGGTAGCAACACCATCTCTCTGATTACGTTTAGTCTGCCTAATCTCTTTCTGTCGGGCTTCTTTACGCCACAACCGAAAAGCATCAAACATGGCCGGCCTTGACTTTTTCTTAAACAATTTGGCCTCGAGGTTATCTAAAATCGGGGTCTCGAAACTACCATGAGGTGGCCAACTAAGGACACCATCTTTTTTGGTGTAACGAATCCAATATTCATTAAAAGTAATAGGACCTAGTCCGTGCTTACTGTAGAGCTCATAAGTGGGAGTTCCAACCGGAGGTATCGGACACGAGTCCTCCAGTCGGGAATCCGTACCACAACGTCTGAAACAATTAAACAAAGTACAGCGACCAGGCATCTCGCACACTAGCCGTGTTTCACAAACTTCAAGGGTTACGGGATTTACCAAATCCCAGCAAAGAGCAAAAACCCTCGGTTTTTGGCGGCTGCAGTCGTCAAATATCACAACAAAGATCCACGTACTAAGAACCACAAATGCAATGGAACCATGCAACAACTAAGCAACCACAACCAAGAACTCTGGGAGCGACCCACAAATACTTAACTCAAAGATCGATGGCGTCACCAGGAAGGCCCGTCAATCGTCTCGCTATACCAAGGTCTACGCCAGGCGCCAAAACAGGTCTACAGTCAGGGCAGCAGTCCGTCGCAGCCGTCAGGAGGCGGGAATCTTCGCGGGAAAAGTCTTCGGGCCACTTATTTCGACAACAGGATCGATGAAGCGGAGTGCACCTTCCCTCGGAGATTTCACACGAAGTTCCTCACGATCGTCGGGCTTGGACCGGTACCACTGATGCAGCCCCACGTTGGGCGCCAACTGAAGGACTGGGTTCTTTTAAAGACCCAGCGGTGCCAGGGGACAACACCTGAAACCTTCGTGGGTAACCTGTTCCGGCGTACAAGTGACAGAGACACGGGACACTTCCTTCGGCGTCAAAGATTCGAGGTTTATTACTGCAGGGAACACAGAAGTCACAACAAGTACAACGCGTGCAACTTGGGGAGACTGCTTCGAATTGCTGCAAGTGGGTCGCTCCTTTTATACATGTTTCTCCCATAGGGTTACATGGTACACAAAGGTTTACAACTCGGTTCCCATAATTATCCCCGAGAGGGGTCGCGTTGGTCACTTTGATACATTCAAGGTCCGGAACATAAGTGCGGAAACATTTGGCGGTTCCCAACTGTAAAAACCCATCTTCTCACCATTAGTACATTCCAATAGGCAGTAGTAAACGAATCAAGGAAGAGACAGAAACAGGTGCAGAGGAAGATGGAAACAGTGGGGAGATCGAAAAGGGTGTAAAAGGGGTGGTATCGGGAAACACGAGCTGCAGGCATCAAAGGGACGTGCCTAATGAGATGCACGGCTGAGACAATAGACTGGCACGGCAAGATGAGCCTCGAGCGGGGCCATCTGCCTTACAGTATCATCCCCCTTGTCATAAAGACACTTTCAGAGGAAATGTGTCTTCCGCTAATGTCTTGGGAATCCCAGGGTCGCAAAGCGGACACCGTCCGTTCGCTGGCTACTTGAGGGCAAGAAACAAAATGGATGCCGTATCTAAGATGGAACCCGTGGGTACAGATAGAAAAACCCACGAAACAGATGAACGGTTTAGGTTAATACAGCGAAACTGCGTACACCCACTAAACTTGTCATTTGCGGTTCGTAGATACCAGACTCGACCATATTCGTGCGAGTCGAAAACACCACTTACAATTGTCACGGAACCTCAGTGTGAGTAACTTTTGGATGACTGTCAGTGTGTAACAGGATGTATATATGTATCACTACATATGATAAGTGAGTATATGTATGAGTGACTATATAAAACTGTTGCTGAATGAGTGGATGTGTATATAGATGGTGGAATTACTGAATTGGTTGTTGTAACTGGTATGGGTATCTCCATTTTTTTGAAAATGGTAGTTTCTATTTTTGAATATGTGTTTCAAGGGTTACATTACACTGAAATGAGGTCTGTCAGTCTGTCACAAGGATGGTGTCATCAGTGATGTCATGAGTGATGTCACTGACCATGTCATGAGTGATGTAATATGTGACGTCATCAGCAGTGCATTGCAGGCGCGCAAGTTATAGTGAGTCCAACTAACTATAACGTGGGAATTTCAATGGTTTTATGTCAGTAAAATTTCCAGCTAACTATAACTGGTGTGAAACCTATGTTTTTTTCAGTGAATTTAATAGGTTTTTTAAATGCAAATTCCTAACTATAACTGGTGTGAAACATATGGTTTTTTCAGTGAATTTCATAGGTTTTTTATATGCCAATTCCTAACTATATATAGGGCCTCAAACCTATGTTTTTTTCAGTGAATTTCAAAGGTTTTTTAATAGCAAATTTCTATAACTATGAAATGTAACATTGTTTATAATGAATCCTATATTGCATATTTATGTAATACTATTTTTTTTATGTATATTGTTCATAGTTTAAAAAATTTTTTTTTTATTTTTTTGCCCTGGAGCACTCCCGTTGCGTGTACCGGTGAGTGCACCGGTAAGCGCAGTCTTGCGGCGCGCCCCCTTGCGCGTACCGGTGAGCGTCCCGTTAGCGCTATTTCCACGAACGAAAACATCATAGTGACGTATCGCATAGACGCGTCCGCGTAATACGCACGGCGTAAATGCACCCGGAAGCACTCAAGCGTATACGATTGCGCTACGTAAGCATCCGACGCGCTTACGCTACACGTACACCTAAGCGTAAGCGCGTCGGGTCATGTGACCTAAAAATAACACTTTTTATTGGTTCAGGACAGTTTTGGTTTCCAAATGATGAAAGCCCTGGTCATGTGACCTGAAAATAACCTTTTTCACTGGTTCAGGACAGTTTTGTTTTCCTAATGATGAAAGCCCCCACCTTTTTTTCTCATTCTCACTTTGTACTTTGAGTGAGGAAGACCTGTTTCCGGAGCTATTACTACCTATTTGTACTCAGAAATGGCTACAGTAGCAGCAGCAGCAGGAGCATCTCAACCACCACCACCACCACCACCACCACCAAGAGGACCACCACAACACCACAGTGGTGGAGATGAAGAAGAGGAGGAGGAGGAGGAGGAGGAGAGGAGGAGGTTCCTGCCTGAAGATACTACCCCATATAAGCCAAAGGAGCACATTATCTGGGAATGTTTTTCAATCCCAAAGGACCTCAAGAAAATAAATGCGCCAAGGGTTACTTGTCTAATCTGTGGCACTGTACTTTCCAGGGGGAACCCTAACAAAAAGTACTCTTTTGGCAATAACACCATGATTCGCCACATGCAATGCCGGCACCCTAACAACTATGCTGCGGCAGAGGTCAGAGAACTGACCAGAAACCCTCCCCAATCTTCTCCCAGCACCTCAAAAAGTAAGCAACCCACTCCTTCGGGTCCAGAGACAAGGGAGATGGTCCCAAACATACAAACCCAGTTTGGACAATACAAAATCGTTTGTATATTTTGTGGAAAAACAATTACCTATGGTGAGAAAAGCATTAAACTCATCAACCGTGCTGGTGACAACCACAATTGCCCCAAAAAACCTTAATTTTTTCCTGATTTATTTTGCACCAGTTGAGCCGTTTACAATTCTCTGTTTTTTGTTTGTCCCCATAAAAATAACAAAAAAAATATAAAATTGTTCATAAAAGCCAAAAAAAGTACAAAATGTTCAAAAAACAATAAAAAAATATGAAACCACAAAAAGAAGAAAAAAAACAGTTCTTTATAGAACTACCTCCAATTTATAAAAAAAAGCAAAATTTTTTAAAAACTCTGTCATTCTTTTTTCCCCATGGTACGCTCCCCAGTACGCTCCCTGGTGCACGTACCGGGCGCTCCCCCCGCGCAAATCGAAAAAATATATATATTTTTGCCCCGCGGGACCCTTTTATGGCCCCCACATCAAACCTAGGGGCTCAGGGGGGCTCTACTCTGCCCCTTTTTGGTCATTTCCCCCTTTGTTTTTGCCACCTCTTGTGTCTGGATCCTACCGAGACACAAGATGGCGGTCACTCCGGACTGTTTGGAATGTTGACAGACACCCGAGAGCCAATCAGCTTTCCGCACGCGAACTCGCGTAGCGCGCTGGTACACGCCCCGGTGCGCGTACGGGGGCGCGCTTATAGATATATATATTTTTTGGAACCTAAATTACTCAAAATCCACTGGAGCACATATCTTGAGACATAGCAATGGCACATCCGGCTACCAGTCCCTACAATTTTGCCAAGTTTGGTGGAAATCCATTCAGCCGTTCGGGCTAAAAGTGAGTCCAACCGCCCTACGGAAATTAACATGGGGAAAACATGTTTTGGGACCCCCTTTTATCTCGGCCCCCGCTTGACGAATCCCCCCCAAACTTTCAGGGAAGGAGCGTAGCGCCACGAGGCAAATTTGAGGACAATTTCAGGCAGATCCCTCAACCGGCGCCAAAGTTATTCCCAATAGAATGTTGCGGATTCCCTATACAAAATAATCCTAACTATACCTACCTACTGGCGACTGCCAGTAGGTTATATATATATATATATATATATATATATATATATATATATATATATATATATATATATATATATATATATATATATATATATATATATATATATATATATATATATATATATATATATATATATATATATATATATATATATATATTGGACGACACCATGTCTTTCTATTTCATCTTTGTGAAATAAATTCTTCACTTCAATGGATATTATCGTTGCTGCTTCTTTTGCTTTGACTGATTGAAGAAATGTCACGTAAAGAGGTCCTTACCTAATCTACTTTTCACCACGGATTGGTGAAACAGGAACATTGTTATAGCAGTAGTTCATGAAGCAGTTTGTGGGAAGACATTTAAATCGGAATACTCACCTGCTTCCTGTTCGTCACACCCACGGCGCTGAAGAAGGCTGATAAGATGCCGAAATGCATTCGCCACTGCGGGTGTTTGTGAACTTCTTTGCCGGTTTTTGAAAAATAAAGCTGCTTTCTACGTTTCCCCTGCTGTGGCCTTTTCTTCCTCGGAGGAGTGTTTTGGACATATACATATAAAGATACCAAAGAAAAGTTATTAATGTATTTATACAGGAATATATATTTTTGTATTCCACAAACAGTGTTCACTGTGGTGGAATTGATATTAGCGGCTTCATGTTTATCGCTATTGTTTTCAAATGTATTATTGCGACATTGTCCAATATCTTTGATGTTCATTATATATATAGTGGTGCATTGTTGCTTTAAATTACTCAATCCGGGCCACAGGTTGGATCATGTGATGCACGTGTGGGAGGTATGGCCCATAGGTGGGGTCAGAACCAACAACATAAAAGAAAACCAAAAAAACAAATGTGGTGTGTGAACAAGAGTATGTCAGTACTCGAAACGTTGCATTTTGAAGGCTTGTGAATAAATAACCTGCCTGGATATCGTGGGGTCCGTCTCTTCTTTCGCTGCGCAAGTGGAGGTCTGAAGATTTCTTGTGGTATTATTGCGGATGCCGGCTGTCTCCGCTGGCGGCGCCCCCTCCTCTAAAAGCGGCTTTTGCTTTCCACAACCAAACTCGTCACGAAATCCAAGGAGGAATACTACAGCAAAAGCTCCCTGACACGGGATTGCACAGACCGACGCACATACTATGGGAGCCGTCAGTGGCTAGTTTGAGTACCGGCTACTACAGATCACGGAGTGGGCATAGTCTGCATCATCAAGTCATTTCAGATGAGGAGGCAGCGATTATCTTCAGGCAACGCGGAAACGCGAAAGGCACCAGTGGATCGCCTATTCACGATTACTAACTTTTGACATAAACCTTCAAAATAACACCACCTGGCAGCATTGCGAGAGACCATGGCAGCCAGTTTGGAAATGGAGCGGGAGGCGGCGGCGGATGCATTGTTTGCACAGGTGCCTCGAGGAGCAGGCAGCAGACAAATGCAAGTCAGCGCCGCCACAGCGGTTAATCAGGATGCCAAAAAATTGTTGAGCTTGCTGGAAAAGAAATCTCGGTCCGAGATTACTAAATGGTGGGAGCACAAATCTCTCACCAAGTATGAGGAAGCCGGGCGGGTCCCGAGAGGGCTGCGCATTATGCTGGCCCCGAGTTTTGTGGATCCAAACCCCAATATGTTGCGCGAGTGGGGCGAATTAAATCTTGGAGCTTCTATGAATTTAATCAAGCTCTTAATCAGATATGCAATTTTGGATCGTGGTGTTCTATCGGATGAAATCAAAAAAATCAACACAGACCTTGATGCATTCACGGACAGTGAAACCCAAGCAGTTATTGCCAAAGGTCGTAAAGACATCAGTGAGCGGTTAAAAAAGAATGAAGATAAAATAAAGCTACGCAAAATAAATAACTTTGCCAGAGACCTTAATGACTATGAGACAGGTCAAATATACACGTTTGCACGCAAATTTGACCAAGCCAAAAAGCAGCGGCAAATGCAGTACACTGTGCAAAGAACGCAGACACCGGTAGCTCAACAAAACTCAGGTGGAGTATCTGAAAACCACGAGCTGTCAGCAACGGACACAATTTCGCTGGCTAGCTCATCAAGCACATGCGGATCTTTGACAAGCATGCCCGAAGATAACACACCACACGCCATCCTTGACTTAGGCGAAGAAATTGATTTTTTAGTCGAGGCCCATCTGCAATCTCTAGGTCCGCGGGCGCGGTCAAGGAATGCAGGAAGAGGAAAAACACAAGGCGGAGGGCAAGAAGAAAACGTGCAAAAGCCACCACTGCTGCAAAAAAAGTGGCACAAAAAGAAAAACAGCAAACAATGATGAGCGCAAGTACCATTATAAACTTGTCTGATATAACGCTAGCAACGGCTGAGCAACAACTCCTCATGCTGGGACTCAACTTCTGTCCCGAAAGTTATTTTAATTATATCAACACCAGAGCTGATGTCTTCCTATATATTCGTAAATTAAAACTCAAGAAGTTTTATGCAATTAAATCCAAGTCCATTGTGAACACGTCAGCAGCCACTGGGGGAGCCGATTCAAGTACTGTCTCCCCGTTGGTTGCAGCCAATGAGGCAAGAACGCTCATAACACTGTGCAATCTGAGCAGGGGAACAGCTCCACCAACAACCAACGTGGACATTACTGACACGCAGTGCGAACTGTGAGCGATCGACATTCAACAAAAGGGAGCCGGTGACAGCCCCTTCAAACCCAAAAGCAAATTTGTCCCCGTTATGCCAAAGGACGCGGTGGACATTTTCCACAAGTGCATCATCGAGGATTTGAAAAAACTCAATAGACAAATCCAAAGTACAAACAACATGTCCAGTTTTCAAACTAAACAATACCACAATTTGATGGCAAAACTGTCAAAAAACCAAGAAGTAATTGTGAATTCTTCTGATAAAGGAGGAAACATTGTTTTGTGGCAAAAGGACCAATACATCAAGGAAGCAATGAGACAACTTGAAGACATTAATTGCTATGTAAAAAGCAATGGTGTCCAATACAAGCATGCCAAGGACAACGTCAAAAAAATGCTGTTATCCTACAAAAGAAGCAACTTAATCTCAGCAACTGAATGTGCTTTTCTTCTGGTGGAACATCCGGTTATGCCACATTTGTATCTTATTCCCAAGGTGCATAAAATGAAAGATCCAACACCGGGGAGACCCATCATCTCAGCGATCAAGAGTATGGGTGAGAACATTTCACGTTACATTGACTTTTATTTACAGGAGCACGTCCAAATGTTGCCCAGCTATATTAAGGACACAGGGGACTTTTTGACTAAGCTGGAGTCCATACAGTGGCAAGACAATTGGTGTATTATCACGTTGGATATTGAGTCACTGTATACGTGTATCCAACACACTCAGGGCATTGAGGCAATTAGACATTTCTTGGGACGAAAATCCTGTGTATATTATAGTCATAACAAAATGATATGCGACTTGGTGCAGTGGTGCCTCAACAATAATTATTTTCTGTTTGGCAAGGACATTTGGAGACAGGTACGCAGTGTTGCTATGGGATTCTGCTTCTCTCCCAGCTACGCGTGCTTGCACGTGGGGCTGTGGGAGGAGCGGGATCTCATAAGCGTCCCTGGTATTGAACATGTTAAGCACTGGATGCAATTTATCGACGATGTGTTCTGTGTATGGGAGGGCGATACAAATAGTGCAAAAATCTTTGTTGATGCTTTCAACACCAACCAGTTCAATTTATTTTTTACATCAAGCATCAGCACTTCATCTGCTGAATTTCTAGATGTCTGCATTAGCGTCAATGGCGCAGTGATTGGCACTTCACTGCACCGTAAACCCACTGCTGGCAATAGCATCCTACACGCCAGCAGTGGTCATCCCAGACACGTCATAACCAGTATCGCTCTGGGGGAGTTGTTGCGTTTAAAAAGAATCTGCAACACCCAGGAGAAATTTGAGGAGGGAGCAGTTGCTATGATGGCAAGACTTCAAGCTAGGGGTTACAGCAAAAGTTGCTTATCCAATGCATTAGAAAAGAGTAGAGAACGGTCAAGAGTTTCTCTACTGGCACCCAAACAGCATGACGTTAACGCCAGTGCAGACACTGTTAGACTAATAACAACTTACAGCAGACAGCATCGACAAATCCAATCTATTGTTAACAAACACTGGGCAATACTCAAAACAGATGGTGTTCTTCGTGATAGGACCCCTGACAAACCAGTGGTGACATTCAGACGTGCAGTTAGTATGCACAACAAGCTGGTCAAATCCAGCCCTGAACTTCCCAGGGCCAATGAGTGGTTTGGAGGCAAAGGCTTCCATATATGTTTCTCCTGTTGAGCTTGTAAATATGGCCAAAACATCACCCATTACAGCACTCCATTCTCCAATACGGAAATACCCATTCATGGCAATTATAATTGCCGCACGGAGTTCGCCGTTTATGTCCTGACATGCACCTGCTGTCTGCGCTATGTGGGCAGTACCGGCGCCCAGGTGCATGTCAGGATATTGCAGCACCTACGTGCCATTGTCAATTACGATGGGGCGTATGCAGTGGTGCATCATTTTAACATCAGACACAACAGGGATTTGTCCTGTCTCACATACTATGTAATTGACACTGTTGCCCCTCTTAGACGTGGTGGCGACCGTGACAAATTATTACGCAGATTGGAGACTCGGTATATAATCAAGCTTGACAGCAAACAACCCAATGGGTTGAATGCAACGGAGGATTTGCACATTTTTTTGTAGAATGACTTTTCAATCGCATCCACACTGCAATCAGGCCACCACACCTCGAAGGTTTCAGCAATTCTTTACTGTGTACTTTATAATGGAGTACATACAAGTAATCCATAAGATATACATTATGATATAAACAATACTGTACTCTAGAATGGTGACTTGCAGTCCTACTACCGTTTTTAGATTGATTGTTTATGCTTTCAAACAATGCGGTCTTTTAAATAGTATTTGGTTATTTTTTGGTGGTTATTTTACACTGTGAATATATAGGAGCACTTTTTTATCATAGTAAATAATTTTTTGTATATAGGTCTTAATATTTATGAAGTATGAAATTTATAAATGTATAAATTTTAATAAATATATAGGACTGTAGCTTATAGTCACGGTTGTACACTAAGGTGCATTTAGGGGCAATTCCTTTTCTGCACATAATCCAGCTGAGCTCTGTTTTAAGTTTCAACAACACTGCGTTCGGCTTAGTATTTAAATTTGCTTACAATGTCAGTATATGTTTATACATTTGATTGGTCCATTGACATATTTAGCTTATTGAGTTATGAATTATGCATGTAGGCATATCATTTTAAATTAGTTATTGGATCATTTATCTACATTCAGGTAGTAAAGATACCAAAAAAAAGTTATTCATGTATTTATACAGTAATATATATTTTTGTATTCCACAAACAGTGTTCACTGTGGTGGAATTGATATTAGCGGCTTCATGTTTATCGCTATTGTTTTCAAATGTATTATTGCGACATTGTCCAATATCTTTGATGTTCATTATATATATAGTGGTGCATTGTTGCTTTAAATTACTCAATCCAGGCCACAGGTTGGATCATGTGATGCACGTGTGGGAGGTGTGGCCCATAGGTGGGGTCAGAACCAACAACATAAAAGAAAACCAAAAAAACAAATGTGGTGTGTGAACAAGAGTACGTCAGTACTCGAAACGTTGCATTTTGAAGGCTTGTGAATAAATAACCTGCCTGTATATCGTGGGGTCCGTCTCTTCTTTCGCTGCGCAAGTGGAGGTCTGAAGATTTCTTGTGATATATATATATATATATATATATATATATATATATATATATATATATATATATATATATATATATATATATATGTATGTATATATATATATATATATATATGTATATATGTATGTATATATATATGTATATATATATATATATGTATATATATGTATATATATATATGTATATATATGTATGTATATATATGAATGTATGTATATATAATTGCAAGCAATATTATCACACTTATAAGTAGGCAAATGCAACTGTTAAATGTGTGGATAATAATATGAAATGAAATGCAAGCAGATAACAATATGAAATGAAACACAAGCAGATAATAATATGATGGATGTCCACTCCAAGAAATCAGAAAGATATATACACTAAACAGAGTGCAAAACCAAGGTCAACTTATATGTTCTATAACAACAACAGAATATCACTTTACATAGACAGTGAGAGACAACACCATATACTTAACTCATACAAAAATTATTTTATTCAAATAAGGACCAATAAATATATGATTCACATTCACACACCAGTCGTATCTGCATTCACTCTATAATCACTCTGCACAATTACAAACAAGTACAAGCACAGAAACATGCAAAAAGACCAAACAACAATGGTTCTAATATGCTAATACAACACTTGTCTTGCATAAAGATAAAGAAATGTTGGTCTGATATGGTCAAAATGAGCTGATACACTTGAAAAACTATCAGTGGCTATAACATAGGTATGATTCCCTTCTTCAGGGGGAATAAAGCAAACAAGGAGATGATGGGCAGAGCACCAAAACTTTACAAATACACCCCCAGTCACAGATCTGGGTTGAATCCATCATCGTTCTTTAGCTCACTTCACCACTCTAGGCCAGACAAAGCTATATGCAAATCAGTATTGACCCTGTGCATCATGGGAACAGTCTAGCCCGAACTGCCAAGCCATGTCTTCCCTGGACCAGAAACAAGCATCCTGGGACCGGTTTTGGGCTAACAGCCCTCATCAGCCAGGTTAGCTTGAATCAAGTGGCAAAGTGAGCAAGGGACCCACGTCTGGGCATACCCTGCCAACTTAAGGCAAACAAAGCAAACACAAGGAAACGATGGATGGAGTGCTGAAACTTTTCAGACACTCACCCCAGTCACAGATCTGGGTTGGATCCATCCTCGTTCTTTAGCTCACTTCGCCACCCCAGTTCAGACACAGCTATATGCAAATCAGTCTTGACCCTGTGCCTCATGGGAACAGTCCAGCCCGAACTGTCAAGCCATGTCTTCCCTGGACCAGAAATAAGCATCCTGAGACCAGTTTCAGGCTAACAGCCCTCATCAGCCAGGCTAGCTTGAATCCAGTGGCAAAGTGAGCAAGGGACTCACGTCTGGGCATACCCTGCCAACTTAGGGTGAACAAAGCAAACACAAGAAGATGAGGGACGGAGCATGGATACTTTTTAGACACTCACCCCCAGTCACAGATCTGGGTTGAATCCATCCTCGTTCTTTAGCTCACTTCGCTACTCCAGTTCAGACACAGCTATATGCAAATCACTCTTGCACCTGTGCCTCATGGGAACAGTCCAGCCCGAACTGCCAAGCCATGTCTTCCCTGGAACAGAAACAGGCATCCTGGGACCGGTTTCGGGCTAACAGCCCTCGTCAGCCAGGCTAATTTGAATCCAGTGTATTACTTGAAAAAGTACGATGCCTTATCTCTAATGGATTCAGTGGTTGTTCGAAGATCATCAGATAAGGAATAATATCCAGCCATGAGCGTATGCTTCAATAACTGCGTGACAGCAGATGCCTAGGAAAATGAAACAAATGTCGACACATTTTACAGAATGAAAACTTTGTCTAGAGACCAGTCAGGTGCATGATTTTAAAGGGAGACAGTGTGTGATGAACTTGCTTACCGATATGAAATTATGCAATTCTGGTATGTGTAGTAGTAGCCCTGCGTTCTAGTTTTGAATATACACAAAAGGGATAATGCCTAGAAAAGACAGTAAATGAACAAACTTACTGTGACTATCCTAGAAGAATGCAAGTGTCTAAAGACACCTATTCTACAAATTATTTACTGTGGGTGCAGTAACAAGGGGAGTCAATTCAATTTAATTGGTCTTTATTTCGACATCATGTCATGAAAGACAATCATATTAAATACAACAGAAGTTTTTAAAAAAGATTAAGAGAACAAATAAACATTTTCATGCCTGAGAAGTACATCGGGGAAAATGGGGGCATTTCACATTAGATCTTCCCTCCAGTTCTGTCCACTTGCTATTCCTTGTATTAGTTAAAAAAAATCTATTTAAGATCATAAAAATAATAAAAATAGATTAAAAGGACATTAAAAAAGAGAATCAGTATTTACAACAATTTTTTAAAAAGAAGATCATTTTACACAGAGCAGCATTTCATATAGTACAGAGGTTTACTCAGACAGTAGTGAGGGCTACAGAGTTCAGATTTTTCCTACGTATTGCCCACATCCAGCTAAGAAACTTAGATACAGCAATTATTAGACTTTCAGAGATGTCTGTTTTAAAAATCCTAAGGGCCTCTGTGCCTTTTAGTATACCTTTCTGGAGGCAGATCAGCTTGATTCACCTTAATCTGGGGATTTTGTACATCGGACAGATAAACAGGATGTGAGCAAGGCTCTCTGGTTGTGTAATTCAAAAAGGGCATATGACACCCTCACCATTGGACCATTTGCCTGTAAAAGTGTTAATTGGCAAAGTGCCCACCCTGTATTGATGGAACCGGTTCCTGGGGAATCTAAATGTCACGAGTGCATCAGACGAACGCTGTCTAAGCTGTGAGGACCGTAACGTGGCCGGGATCGCTCGCAGTAGCAAAGAGCGGTCCTACAACTCGTGATCAAGGGCTGCTGAAAGCGGCGGCCATGATAGAATGGAGTTGAACAACTAGTGAGTAAAGGAGGATATTAAACGTAGACTGACTATATGAAGATGGCTACATGAAAGCTGTTAGATATGACAAGCAACCCAATGGCAAAAAAACCTATGTGGGGTGCTCCAGAGCCATCACTCGCGGTACTAAAAAACGGTCCGCAATTCATGTGATCTAGAGCGGCTGGCCATGATGTAATGGAGTCGAGGGAGGATATTAATTGTAGACTGACTATATAAAGATGGCAACATGAGAACTGTTAATTATGACAGGGGCCCAATGGCAGAAAAACATATAAAGGGTGCTTCAAAAACAATCACTCGCAGTAACAGAGAGTGATCCTACAAGTCAAGTGAGACGACCAACTAATAAGCAGGGAGGAAATTAAATATGGACTGACTATATGAAGATGGGAACATGAAAGCTTTTCGTTATGACAAAGTGCCCAATGGTAAAAAAAACTGTGTTGGGCGCTCCGGATCCAAATCCTTTGAAATTAATTTTTCAAAATCATGTATGAATTAGTCAGAAATTGCAACCATCATGAAGAATGGTATATGAAGATACCCTAGGGTAATATCTTTCTTACTTATAGTGAACCTGAGGTGGATTTAGAAGAAACCACTGCAGTCTATGGCTGAACAAAATATAGGCAAAAAAATAATATGCTGGAGGAAGAACATCAGAAATTAACCTGTGTTGTAACGTATAGCTTGTTCCCATGGGATTTCTTGATTAAACCATGTGAGAAAGTATTTAATATAAAAATCCAATATACTTCTCTTCGTTTTCTGACTTCATATGAGTTGTAGCCTGGTTTATTTGCAATTTTCTCAAGGATGAGCCAGTTTATGTCCTCATGTTTATGTTCTACCTCAAGGAAATGTCTCGCCAGGGGTTCAGTCATTTTGTGAGTACGTATTGCTGAACGAAGCTCAGTAAGACGTGTGGCTAGGGACCGAGTGGTCTCCCCCACATAATCAAGCTTGCATGGGCAAGTAGAAGATAAATTATTATTTTTGTTTTGCAGTTAGTGAATGTTTTGAGGGTTATAGGTTGTTCATTGCAAGTATTTGTGATTTCCTATGACTCCCTTTTGTCCATCAATGGTCTTTTGTATGTATGGAGTTGTGGTACTGATGCAAGAATTAACCACATTATCCTTAAGGTTCTTATTACGCCTATGGTTGAATAATATACAATGTAATAAATTGCTATAGTTAGCATTAGAGTTCAAATTGTGCCAATTGGTACATACAATTTGACATATCTGCTCATACCAGTTTAGATGGTTTGTTGTGCAATAGATGGTCTCTATCATAAAAGATGGCACGTTTATTTGCCTAACCCACTAATCTTCTGGGGTAGCCTCTAGAAATGAACTTAGTATTCATCATGATAGATCTGAAATCATAGTCTTTCAAATTAGTACAGTTCTGTCAAAGACAGAGGAGCTGTCCTAACGGTATACTTTCTTTCTGTGCTTTCGGACGGTAACTACTGAAATGCAACAGAGGATTCCTAGGGATTCCTGGGTTTTACAAAGAGGTCTACCTCTAATTGGTGGTTGCAATCACGAAATTCAATGTCAAGGATGTCTACCTTCACGTTGCTGCTGTGAGCAGTGAATCTCAAATTACTGTCACATTGATTGATCCAATCTAGAAATTCTATGAGAGTTTCTGGTTCACCACACCCGTACCCAGTGGGTGATGGACTCAAAAAACGGTGCCACCCCATTGTAGATAAATCTTTGCTCTAAATAAGCCATATAGATGTTAACTACCGTGGGAGCACCAGAGGCTCTCATGCTTCCATGCTCCCATACACTAAATACATCAGAAGATTACAACCACTGAAACTTGAATGTGCACACAGACACTCACACATCACCATGAAAACACCTCAGATGATTATAACCACTGGAGGCTTGAATGTGCACACAGATAGTCACACATCGCAATGATGATTATAGCTACTGGAGACTTGAATGTGCACACAGACACTCACACATCACTATGACAATAGTCAAAAACACAATACATCACCGGCTGCAAACTTCATTTGGCCCACCTCAGACTGGGGGATTCACAGCCGGGTTCAAGAGACTCAGTAAACCAGGAGCTGCTGCACTGTAGATGCGTCCATCGTTCAGACCCAAATCCCAGTTTCTTAGTCAACAAACCCCAGCTTTATAATTGCAAAATACACTAGAAGGTTCAGAGAGACCCTCCTCTGCGCCAAGGAAACTTACTGGAATTGGCCACTTCCCATGCAAGCATTTCAGGGGTAAAAGAGTTCTCATGTTCCTTCTGCGCTCTATTGTATTCCAGCCTTTATCTTAACGAAGCTTATAAAAGTCTCCACCAGAACAGAAAACAAAACAACCTTGAAAGTGAATAACCTAAACAACTTGAGTAATCTGAACTTCATAATACTTATCAATGTACATCACAATGCACCACTGCCTATAGCATCACACACTTCATCCCCCAATTTATCAACATAAAGCACATTTGAGCACCACTGCTTATAACACTGCACTTCCAGACCAAGAAGTACATTCCATATCTCTCTCTCTCTCTTTTTCTCTCTCTCTCTCTCTCTCTCTCTCGCTCTCTCTATCTCTCATGCTTTCAAATACACATTCCACATGTTCTGTTCCTGGCAAGGCTGTTCTACTCTGTGAAAGCTCTCCCACTTTAAAACTACAAAGAGACACAAAAGAAATCTTCAAGGAAACAAGGCACAGGCAGCGTACATTCAAGGTAGGATAAAGTAAAACACCAAAGTCAATTAAAATAATGGTAGTCAAAGGATATCATGTGATTTCAAAACATGGGAGTACTTGTAGCACTACATCATCTCCGTGGCCACACCTCATGTGTGGGCACAGGGAAGAAGGGTTCCACCATCTTGGATTTAGATAGACTGGGTACTCTGTGATGGTTTGCAGCAAGCTTCACAGGGAATACAGCAAAAGCTGGCAGGAACTTTTACCCCATTAGTTAGCAAGGGACCATGAATCTCCCCACCTACCAGCTGGTGCCAATCATAAATGTGACATCTTCAGTACCCTACGCAGAGCACTACTAGACCTGTGGAAGTTCAGAAAATGACTTAATATGCTGTCTAAAACCTCAGAAGAGCCATGAAGGACTGTACCTGCATTCTCTTTTGTACCTAGGCAAAGAAATAGATTAAAAGGGTCACAACAAGCTAGAAGAGGCAACTCTCACAACTGTCCAGCTGACCAGTTCCGTCTGAACCTGCCCTGAACCCTGCTGGTGGCTTCTGCTGGAATTAGTCTTGTCACTCAAGTGTTGTTTGTGAGGTCCTAGAACCCTGGGCTGTGCCAAAAGTGTAGTCCTACTAACAACCCAAGAAACATGGTTCTCAGATATGTTTTGACTCTAAAGACCCCTAGAGGACTGAGATATAACTGGCAAGCCTATCCGAGGAAGGTGTGTTACTTCTTGGCTAAAGATTCAAGTTTCCCCCGCTCAGAGCTTTTCTGCAGTAGCAATTCCAATTCAGCAGGACCTTACAGAGAAACCTTAGCTCCAAAAAAGCGACTAACATAGAAATCTTCACTGGGCGAAGGCACCAAAATAATCCCCCCACTGACCAGCCTTCATTGGGAGTGAAATTCAAATTGCTACTGCTTGGAATTTACAGATCAAACGTCCCCAGCTTCACTGGTACCTCGTTGAAAAATTATTCGTCCTTGTGGAATCCTTTTCGGTAACAGCCTGCTACCTTGTGTTACTGAAAATGTTGGACTCCTATTTTAAACCAAAGCTACTCTCTCCAACTGGTTCGAACATGGTTTATGTGTCCGAACCTACGAATCATTGTGGTCAGCTTCAAATCGCACCTAGTTCCTGGTCTACCGCAACCAGTTGTCGGCAGTTGGTGCTTAATGCTTTTTGTTGACATTTTGAAACTTACAATTTCATAAAATCATATCTCTAGTTGGACTTATTGAATATTTTGCCATTTTCATGTAATTTTGCTTATTAAAATGTACTCCATTGTCCTTAATTGGTTTGGAATTTTTCAAGCATTCTATTTTTATCTGCTTTGTTACCGCATCAATACGTTACTCAATGCCTCTAAATTAAGTCTGTCTGCTGTGTGTCATTGCTACCAGGGGGTGAACTAAGTTTAATTTAGTGACTTTAGTGGTTCACCCTGACAAGGATTGCGATTATTACTTGAGGTGGGTAGTTACCCTCATCAACTAATGCTTCCAATTTCTTACACCACCAACATTCCATGGATAAAATTATACCAACGGGGATACATTATCAGAAAAATGTCCACCATTATGCCAGGAACACCATTCTGCTAGGAGTAGGCAACATTGTGACACAATATGCCACCATTATATTGCAGTACATGCTTGGGATGCACACCATCATGGAAGGCATAATGTATGTATTCCCACAATATGCCAAGAATTGTCATAACTATAAGAAAGCTACACCTCAGCATGTCATTAACAGTCCTAAATGCAGAGGCTCCTCTTATGAAATGCTGAGAGCCACTGACGAAATGTGTTGCCATGAGCATGTGAAGAACATATGCGCATCTTTTAACACACTTAAACACACACACTTCCACAGGCGTACACACCCCCCCCACATATGTGTGCACACACGCATACATTCATACACACATCTACACATACACAACTCCCCCAAAATGAAAATAGCTCAGAGTGATTCAATGAGAAAGTCTGACTACCTCACAGAAGTTTTGGTGCTTCTCCCTCAAATGCATTTGTGAAAAAGCTTGGCAAAGAGCAACATTTCCAATATGTTCTCCCATAGGTATTGATTAACACAAATGTAAAAATAACAATGAAACACAGTTCACATATTTCTTATTGAAAACCTACAATACATGAGTCCTTTCATAAAATAATGTTAAAGACCCAAACTCAATCAGTGCAATATAAATTACCTTTTTCTCTTTCTCTCTTTCTCTGTTTCTTTCTTTCTCTCTCTCTCGTCCATCTTTGTCTTCCCACTCTGTGTTTTCACATCCATCCATCTATCTGCAGTTCTGCATCAACTCTTGTTATCATTGGGTGTGGGTGAAATATTCTGTTCCAAGGACGGAATTGACGCAACTTTGGTGACTCTGTGTTACTCTTGTAATGCCAAGTTCCGGACAAAATCCTCCAATCGCCATGTGAGGGAATTTCTTCTTGCATCTGGCTCCAGAATATATTGGTCTTTTTTCTAATATAGCGGTTACCTAAGCAAACTAACGTGAGGTGCATGTTAGGATGAAAAGGGATACAATGTGTGTCATCGTAATTGGACCCATCTAGCTATTCTACTCCAGGGACTGTGATCCTCTCACCCGCAGATATCGTCCATCCATAAATATTGGTCCCTCTCTTTAGTATGGTGGACGTTTAAGCAAACTGTGATGTACGTAGCATGCAAGGTTGATTTTCAAAAATAGATATCTTTATCACTAAGTGTATTAATAAATTGAGGCGCCCGTTTAAGCTATTCTTAGTGGGACAGTATGCCTTGCTCTCGGAACTATTGAGCGAGATATCGTCACTACCACGTCACTAACGAAAGCTTTGCCTTTATGCTCATGTAGAATGTATGCATCTTCCTGTTATTCCATTCTTTTATTTATAACATATGTAGTTGCTTCCCCATTTGGATAGTCCTGGTTAGAGAAGCTAGCCCCCTAGGCACTCAGGCTGATGATGTTAGATATATATCCTGCCCTGCAGTTGAGTAGATTGCCAACCCTATATCAGTGGAACTGAATGTATATACCAGTGCCTCATATCATAATTATATATATATGAGATATTGGTATGAATCATTATAAATTATGAGTTCAGTGAATCAGTGTATACATCCTTTTTCTATGAACTTAGATTTGGACGTTTTTTTACAGGACACTGAAAATTATGGCTAGGCGTCCATCTATGCTCAATTGAAATAGAACCTACACTCAACTAACACTTTAGCAACACCATCTAGCTTATAAAGGTAAGTATATGATACCAGAGCTAGCTTCCCAATAATACATGATTGCAGGTATAGTTGCTCCCTAATATTTGTCCTTCATTTTCATTTTCTTTTAGCGGAAGTAAATATAACCTTATTATATGAAGACACTTTAATGTGACTCACTTAAGCACCCTCCTCAATGGTAAGAACTAATTGTAGGAATATATATTGTCTGTGACCTTATTAGTCTTGGATATATCTGAGATTCATTACTTGGTCCTTCTACTTACAGAACGCGAAATTGGAGGTCGCATAGAATAGGAATATCCAACGCAGATACAGGATAATAACATAAGAATCTCCATTGAGTCTATAAAATTTGCTCCTCTAAGTAAGTTCTTTCTAAGCTTTTACTTACTATATAGTATATTTAATTGTTAGATCCATCGTAGATCTGGATAGTTATATTGAATAGGAGATTTGACAGTGATAGGGCAAAGATGACAACATACCGGTCTCTATTCTCTCTTATTGTTTCTTTGTACAAATTGGCTTGACTTATACACATGTAATTGTTTTTTTCATTCACTTTTTCTTTTAGCTGTTATTCTGGTCGCTTAAATTGGGATGTCTGAATGTTGCTCTCAACAATGTTATACGTTAATATGGTAGTTCAGTTTTTGGTGACACCTTTTTTGTATATATTATAGATCCCCTGGATATTGGGTTTGCTTTTATCGGAAGAGGTCCTGAAGAAGGTGGCCTTGAGCGGCCGAAACGCGCGTAGACCAAGTGCGGGGTCTCATTCTCAACTCTGAGAACTGTATTCATGATTTCACTTCCTTGTTTCAAATGGTGTGGTGATGCATGTAGATAGGGTGAGAATGTTGTGTATGTTATGAATGCGTGATAGAGTTGATATTAACTTATTTTTTTTCAGGGGTTTAACCCTTTCGATGCTGATGACGAGCTCAGCTCGTCATCACCACGGGTGGCGTGTGCTGATGACGAGCTGAGCTCGTCATGTATCGCGGAAAAGGGAAAACAGCCGCACAGCGCAAAAATCGCCGCAGCATCGATGCAGTTAATGTACTATGTGTGAATTTGTAAAGAATTTGATGTGTATATAGTTGTACATTATATGTATTTTATTATGCTTCTTCTTTTCACTTTTTTCTTTACTTTATCTAAAAAATATCTATGTATGAAAAAATGTCTTTTATAAAAAAAATGATAATTTCCTACTTTGTGTAAAATTGATAAAGAAATTCCTATCTATGAAAAGTAATGACAAACAAAGAGTATAAAAATAATTAAATAAAACTCATACCTTTTGAAAGAAAGTAATGCACTGTTGAGCTTTTTGTCACCAAACTCTTACAATGAACCTTAGACATATTGGCATTTAGATTGGTTGGCCGTTAAGGGAAACTTGTTCTCCTCTTTCTTCTAGCTCCAGAACAGTAAGGGCCTCATTACCATGTCAGTCAGAAAGCATTCTATTTCTAACCCCTTTCTTGTTGGAATCCTTTCCGACCAACTCGGGTTCGGGAGTCTGACCGACTGATTACGATGTTTCTGAACACCGTTTGGCTAGACACCCCTTGACTTCAATGGAAGTCTGTGTTGCGACCAACAACACAGGCTCCCATTGAAGAAAAGGGTGGTGGCGGAAAACCTTGCACCCTGTGATGGACACCAAATGGTGCCTGCCACACTGAGCATGATTGGAAAGAGGGGGCCCATGGCATTTTGGTGAAGGGGACCTGCTACGGGCCCCCAAAGTGAGCTTCTGACAGCCGATCTGTGTTGGGCAAACCGAGTCAGAAAGGCTGTCCAAATGTGATATTGTAATACATCCGTCAGAAACACCATCCATAGACGCGTAGGGTTTGGCTCCAACCGACTCGGTTTCTCTGAACACTGTTCGGAACCAAGTTGGAAAGACTGAACCGTTAAATTGTATCCTTATCGGTCGGAAACATGGGTTTCGACACTGATTCTGACAAATTGAATTGCCGCTCAGAGCCTTTTCGACTGTCATCTTAATGAGGCCCAAAAATGGCAAGCAAGAGTGAGTTTTTGCATCCCCATACTCGATTTCTAAAAACTAGGAGGATTTCCGGCAAGATTTTTCTAACACAGACAGTTGTAACCATTTGCAGTCAGAAGGCTGCCACTCAAGTAGCAAATCTACTCGAGCGGCAGCAAAATCAACTTAAGTAGCTACACACTCTGGTACACCATGGAGGGCTGTGGGTGCTGATATTTTAGAGTGGAACATGCTACCAGCACTAAATCACTGTGTAAGCACCGTGACATGCCCGTTTCTGCCCTCTGACGGAACACCGTGGAATCTCGTGGAAGTTTTATGGAACTCTGCGGTATTCCATGGTGTTACATTCTACGAGTTCCACCCACCCCTACTTATCCTGTGATCATGGTGCTGGGTTTTCCTTGTTCTCCCATTACAGAAAAGAACCTGTGACTCACGTTACCTTTGGTCAATCACTTTTCTTTTCCAGAATCGCGCCACCACTGGACTGGAAATGTGACAGGAATGTTGGGGTGACAGAAATTTGGAGCATGACTAGGAGTGCCGCAGCTTTTGGAAGTGTCACAAATCTAAGAAGGTTGTAAGGAATTGAATGTAACATGTACTAAAAGTGTGACTGGGATGGAGCGGGTGGCATCTATTGGAAGTGTGACAGGGATTACTGACATTGTCACATGTAATGTTATGTTATTAGAACTTATAAAGCGCTCTGCTACCCAGGGGTGTCCTGGCGCTGGATCCTGGTTACCTGGGGAAAACAGTGAGCTGATTATTCGGAGAAAAGCCAGGTTTTCAAACCCTTCCGAAAGGAAATAAGATCTGGGGCATTTCTGAGATGGAACTGAAGCTCGTTCCATGCTTTGGAGGTGCAGTGAAAGAAACTTTGGCCTCCCCAGTTAGTTTTCTTAAACACAGGAGTTCGAACTAGCTTAGACCCGGAAGAAAGCAGGGTTCTACCGGGGACATACCAGCTGAGCCCATGTCTAAGAAACTCCAGCCCAATCCCGTTCACTGCCTTAAAGACCACACAGAGGGCCTTAAACCGTGATCTAAGTGAGATTGGGAGCCAATGTAATTTCCTCAGCTCTCCTCTAACGAGGCAAACCTCGCAGTGTCTGACAACAGTCTGACTGCCGCATTCTGGACCAGTTGCAAATTGTACAAGTGTTGTTTCTGTACATTGAGATAGAGGCTGTTGCAATAGTCCAGGCGGGACAGAATTAAAGCCGTAACGACCGTCTTAAGGTTGCTGGTCGAGAGGAAGAGCTTGATTTTTTTGATTATCCTGAGGACCATGAAACAGACAGAAGTTACCTGATTCACTTGGTCCCCCATGGTGAGTTTGTTATCCACTAGGACTCCCAGATTCGTGGCTTTCCTAGAGGGTATAGTGCAGGCTCCCAACCCTTCAGGCCACCAATCCAGTGTCCACACCGGGGGATTGTTGCCAAACTTTAGCACCTCCGTTTTTGCTGAATTGAGCTTTAAGCAGTTAGATGACATCCAGATGGAGATGGAGCTCATACATTTCTGAAACCTGTACCCTGCTTCTCTTTCCACTCCCTCCGTCAGTGACAACACAATCTGAGTGTCATCTGCGTAGGAGGTGAGTTGGAACCCAAATGACCGGATGATGTTGGCCAGGGGGGCCACATAGATATTAAAAAGCGCGGGGCTCAAGGAAGAGCCCTGTGGCACCCCGCAGGGGAGCGAAAAGGGATCAGAAACATTCCCATCTAGGTCCACCGACAGGGACTTTTCAGCCAAAAAGGAGTAAAGCAATTTCCATGCTAAGCCCTTGACTCCAATATACAAGAGCCGGTTCAGTAGGACCCCATGATGGACAGTGTCAAAGGCCGCGGATAGGTCCAATAGGATTAAGATGGCATTCCCTCCCCTATCCACGGCCTCTCTGATTTCCTCTGTAGATTTAACTAAGGCCAGCTCTGTACTGTGATAGGCTCTAAACCCAAACTGCGAGGAATCTAAAGAGTTGTTATCCAAAATTAAGTTACTGAGTTGTCTATTCATTTCTTTCTCCAGTACCTTCACTGGCAGAGGAAGTCTGGAAATCGGGTGATAGGCGTTCGGATCCTTAGGGTCCAGCGATTGCTTCTTCAGAAGAGGGAGCACGGAGGCCTTTTTCCAGTCTCTAGGAAATGTACCGGTACATGGTATAGAAGAGTGACCGAAATTTACAGTTTGATAAGCACTAAGTGTGATCGGGTTTGGGAGTGTGCAATAACATAGTGAGAGTGATAGCTACTGGCAGTACGACAGGGTCTGTGAGTGTCACATGGTTAGAATGGGTGACAAGGCCGAGTGTATGACAGGGATTGGGAGGGTGACAGGGACTGTGTGGGTGACATGGGTGGGGATAGTGAACGGAACTAGGTGCATGGCAATGATTGGAGGGGAGGATCACAGGGAGGGGATGCTAGCTGGGAAGGTGACGGAGAAATGGATACGTTTGTACATGGGTGGGCAGTGTCTCAGTGGTGGGACGAATGACAGGAAGTGGGATGGTGTCAGGAATTAGGAGGGATTGCTGCAGTAAATAAGAGGGGGATGTGGTAGGGCTGGTACCAAGGATGGAAATCATGACAGTGACAGAGAGTGTGACAGAAATATGGAGCATGAGAGGGATGGTAAGCATGGCAGGATTTGGTAAAGGGATAGGGTTGGGTAGGTTGGCAGAGGCTAGGAGGGTGGAAAGGATGTGATTGTGACTGACAGTGGTAGTGTGACATGGATTGGGATAATGTAAGTGATGGGTAAAGTGACATAGATTAGGAATGCATCCCACTGTGCTGGACACATGCAAAAGTGGACCCATCTGCACCTTTCTTCTGCTGATCATGACTGGTCCAGGCCTCTCCTCTTTCATCTGTTCTATGAGGCTTCCAGAACTATGGGTAAGTGTAAAATGTCAATGAACTATATGAAACCAAGTTCAACTTCTACCCCACATCTCACAGCAATAGCAAAAAAACCTATGTGGGGTGCTCCAGAGCCATCGCTCGCAGTACTAAAAAACGGTCCTGCAATTCATGTGATCTAGAGCGGCTGGCCATGATGTAATGGAGTCGAGGGAGGATATTAAATGTAGACTGACTATATAAAGATGGCAACATGAGAACTATTAATTATGACAGGGGCCCAATGGCAGAAAAACGTATAAAGGGTGCTCCAAAAACAATCACTCGCAGTAACAGAGAGTGTTCCTACAAGTAAAGTGAGCCGACCAACTAATAAGTAGGGAGGAAATTAAATATGGACTGACTATATGAAGATGGCAACATGAAAGCTTTTCATTATGACAAAGTGCCCAATGGTAAAAAAAACTGTGTCGGCCGCTCCGGACCCAAATCCTTTGAAATGAATTTTTCAAACTCATGTATGAATTAGTCAGAAATTGCAACCATCATGAAGAATGGTATATGAAGATACCCTAGGGTAATATCTTTCTTATTTATAGTGAACCTGAGGTGGATTTAGAAGAAACCACTGCAGTCTATGGCTGAACATAATATAGGCAAAAAAATAATATGCTGGAGGAAGAACATCAGAAATTAACCTGTGTTGTAACGTATAGCTTGTTCCCTTGGGATTTCTTGATTAAACCATGTGGGAAAGTATTTAATGTAAAAATCCAATATACTTCTCTTCGTTTTCTGACTTCATCTGAGTTGTAGCCAGGTTTATTGTCAATTTTCTCAAGGATGAGCCAGTTTATGTCCTCATGTTTATGTTCTACCTCAAGGAAATGTCTCGCCAGGGGTTCAGTCATTTTGTGAGTACGTATTGCTGAACGAAGCTCAGTAAGACGTGTGGCTAGGGACCGAGTGGTCTCCCCCACATAATCAAGCTTGCATGGGCAAGTAGAAGATAAATTATTATTTTTGTTTTGCAGTTAGTGAATGTTTTGAGGGTTATAGGTTGTTCATTATATTCAAAGATTTTAGTTACAATGGCACTATCACATGCTTTGCATTGCAAGTATTTGTGATTTCCTATGACTACCTTTTGTCCATCAATGGTCTTTTGTATGTATGGAGTTGTGGTACTGATGCAAGAATGAACCACATTATCCTTAAGGTTCTTATTACGCCTATGGTTGAATAATGGACGATGTAATAAATTGCTATAGTTAGCATTAGAGTTCAAATTGTGCCAATTGGCACATACAATTTGACATATCTGCTCATACCAGTTTAGATGGTTTGTTGTGCAATAGATGGTCTCTATCATAAAAGCTGGCACGTTTATTTGCCTAACCCACTAATCTTCTGGGGTAGCCTCTAGTAATGAACTTAGTATTCATCATGATAGATCTGAAATCATAGTCTTTCAAGTTAGTACAGTTCCGTCAAAGACTAAGGAGCTGTCCTAACGGTATACTTTCTTTCTGTGCTTTCGGACGGTAACTACTGAAATGCAACAGAGGATTCCTAGGGATTCCTGGGTTTTACAAAGAGGTCTACCTCTAATTGGTGGTTGCAATCACGAAATTCAATGTCAAGGATGTCTACCTTCACGTTGCTGCTGTGAGCAGTGAATCTCAAATTGCTGTCACATTGATTGATCCAATCTAGAAATTCTATGAGAGTTTCTGGTTCACCACACCCGTACCCAGTGGGTGATGGACTCAAAAAACGGTGCCACCCCATTGTAGATAAATCTTTGCTCTAAATAAGCCATATAGATGTTAACTACCGTGGGAGCACCAGAGGCTCTCATGCTTCCATGCTCCCATACACTAAATACATCAGAAGATTACAACCACTGAAGACAAATGAACCACAGTGTCATATTAACTTTAGCAGCCCTAACAGAATAAATAATTACAGTGGAGAAAGAACTGGGTTTCATTTTAAAGCCACCAAGAGCCAACCCCGTCAGAAACTGCCTTGATAATTCAATTGCCCACAGCATACCTCACATGGAACTAAGTGAGGGAGTCAGCTTAATTTTCCAGGGGCCTCATAATGCTTTTGCCTTAGCTGTGGTCCACCGATCAAATACAGAGACATTTCCTGGTTTTCACCAGCCAACCCGGAAAAGAAAAAGTATAGTGGGACTCGTGCTCAAGCAAAGGACAGAAATCTAGGGCAGAGAGGCAGTAAGGGTAGAATGAACCTGGTTCATTTGAAGATCGAGTCTGAATTCTACTTGCAACTACTGCCCTTGGTAAAAGGCCCATTTAATATGTGTAATCCTAGACCCACTGCAATTGAAAATGCTTTAACTGGTATGCATAGTTCCATCATTCAACATCGAACTGATCTGAGAAATCAACATGTGACAGAAGGTACTCTCTGTGTTACTCGTTCTACACAATTGCATCAAGAGCCCTGCCTGGGGGCAGACCCTTGCCCATAACAAAGAATGAGGCTCATTCTCAGGGGCCTCATGCCCATCTTTATCTGTTTTATACCAAGACATGATCAAGGGATAGCTTTCACACATGGAGCACTTTGGTCCCATTTATCTCCTACTAGGATATTATTTTTAAGAAATCAGGGGAGGACCGGTAGTGATCAAATAAGAGCAGCTCCCTGGAACGCTCCCTCTGCATTTATCCACTCCACAATAAATATACCGGTTGTTACTACTCCTTCTGTAGTAGTTCTGGTCAATATCCCACATCTGACTAAAGGGCTATCAAAATGCTTTATTCAAGCACAAATAAAGTCGCCCATTGGTTTCACAAATGCATAGGGAGTGTCCTCATCTCCACCAGCAAATTAACAAGGTCAGATGTGTTGGGTGGATCACTTCTGATCAAAAGGTTTTTCATGGCGCTTGCGTATAGGTAAGTTTCACCCACAATGACCTCGTGGGAATTGTTTTATATAATGTCCATATTATCGGTAGATCTCTATCTGTGATTCAGGTACGACCAATGGGCTATTTCTACAACTCTCTCACAAATCAGAATGTTCCATTTACTTGATCCCCTATGAGATCACATGTTTTCATCATTTGTGTATTTGTTTTGTGAATACTTGTGTTTGTATTTTTCTGTATTCTTTTGAGGTTCAATTAATTGAGATTGCTTAGGCTGGCATCAATGTCTTCCAGTAATGAATTAATTGGGAATCCTCAGATTCCAATAATGATTCAATGGGGTACCCGGAGTCCAGTAATGATTGAGTAAGGGACCCTTAGAACTGAAAAGGTTGAGAAACACTGCCTTTGATATTAAAATTAATATAGCATCAATATTTTTGAGACATTTAGGTTATGCAATTTTTTGGAGTCAATATTTGTGACATTCACCCTGGCAAAGCCTCAGTTACCACTCACCTGCTCCTTCTACCCTTGCCTCCACCTTATTCGCTGCCCATCACCACACGCTGCTGCCTGTAACCTAGTCAGTACCCAACTATACACATTACTGTCTTTTTTCTCATTCATTACCCACCACTTATGCATGTGCCTCCAACTTAGCCATTCCCCTGCCACATCACTGTCACTAACCACCTGCCACAACCTCAATCACTACCAACCTGCTCCAGCATACAACAGTGCCCCACTCCTTAATACTCACTTGAGAGCCACCATTGCACACATCCTAAACATTCCCTCATGCTGCATACCTCTGCCCATACCTCATTCACTACCATCTTTCCCTTACAATCATGACCCTACCTTCATCACTACTTGCCTGCTCCATCTATAAATACTCCCCTGTTTTATCCTGTCACTACCAACAAGTCACTACCCATCTGTTCCAGAAATAGCCAACCCCTATTGCAACCTGCTACGACGACAATAGCACCCCACCCTGTCACAAACCAATTGCTCCCAAAGCCCTCATTACCCCCTAAGCCACTTGCCCCATATACACACTCCCCTGTCTCACCAATCACTTCTCAACTGAGCACCACACTCCTACCCCTGTATTGGTCTCTACCTTCCATACGCTTGCCATTTCCATCCATTATTGCCAACATAGTGTCATATGCTTGCCCAGGTCTGTCAAAAAGAACTCGCCTTCACCTCAGTAACGACCTACCAACCCATTTGCCTAACATATACCCCTGCCTCACCCATCCTTTCTTGACTGACCACCACCTCCCTACTTCCACTCGGGTCTCTATCCACCAGCCCAGACACTCCTGCCCCACCCAGTTATAACTTAGCTCTCCACAAAGCCAGGCACCTCCTGCCACCACAAACATGCCCCAAATCAGCTGCTACACACTTACATTTACCCGCAATAAAATATTCCTCCCTCCATGCAAAACCAGACTGAAAGTGTCAGATTCTGCACTCCTAGCCACAGAGACAGTACTCGGTATGTAGAGAATTGTATACTCTCCTCCCTGACTGTGGTGCCTGCTGCTTTCAATTGCCAGACACATTTCTCCCTCAACCCACTTGCACACCAGCCCTTTAAATCTCTGCAATTTCCTTTTTTGAATTGCCATTTGTACATTCACCAGGGTTTCATTGACAAATTATTTGATCAGTAAGCAAAGAGGGTGGGGGCCTGCCCCTTTTGATCCTTATCATATCTATTGCTTTTTATCACAACTCCAAGATCTCTAAAGCGTTTTAATCAAGGTTTGTTACAATGTGTAATTATTTTTTCCACGGTCACAATCAAATTTAAACTTCATTAAAAGATTAAAACTTCTTGTATATATGGGAAGGGGGTGGATTCTCTACCATTAAGTAATACCATGAGACCATAATACAATAAGGCCAAGGTGAGTCTCTAATGATGGTATGAGGGAGTTTGTTTCACATTTGAGGAAAGATGTCTGAGAAGGCATGACCTCTTGATATGTTTTGCGTATGTATGGGTCATATGCTATAGACAGTCTGACTGAGCTGAGGTGCCTGAAGTGTTGGTGGAACTGTACACAGTATTTAGGAAGACTGGGCTTGTGTTATGAAGTGCTTTGTATGTGTATGTGAATTGTAAGCACTTGTGTACTGGGAGCCAGTGAAGTTTCCTCAGATGTGGTGTGATCTGAACTTGGGGTGGGAGCTTGAGGCCACTCTGGCTGCTGGATTCTGAATGGTGTGAATTTGTTTTGTGAGTTGGTTGGTGATACCTGTGTATGTGATGTTTCCGTAGTTCAGTCAGCTGGCTTGAATGACTGTCTTCTTGTTGTTATTATGTAGCCACTTGTATAACTTTTTTCAGCATCCTCAGTGTGGAAGCAGGATGTGGCAAAGGAACTGACCTAGGCGGGCATGTCTAGCTTCCTGCAAATGATGATCCTAATGTATCCTGCCTGTGTGCTAGGGGTGGGAGTGGGTCTGTGGTCTGTAGGCCACCAGCTGGAGCCCCACGGTAGGACTTCTTTTCCAAAGATCACCACTTCGGTCTAGTCCGTGTTCAGCTTGAAACAGTTGAATTTCATTCAGATGATGACTTATGTCATGTAGGAGGTGAATTTATTCCAGGTAGTTGGTATTTTATCAAAAAGAGACAATATCAGTTAGGAGTCGTCAGCTTAGGTGAGTATGTCAGTATTGCATGTGGGGATGATGTTAGCCAGCTGTGTCATGTAGATATTGAATTGGGCGAGGCTGATGGTAGACTGTCTCAAAGGCTACAGAGAGGTCAGGTAGGATGAGGGTTACAGTTTCTTCCCTATTATGGAACATCTAGATGTCATCTGTTGCTGCAATGAGGGCTATCTCTGTACTGTGGTTAGATCTGAAACCTGCCTGTGTGACATTGAGGAGCTGGTGATTTGTAGGTGGTCAGCAATGTGTCTGTTGACACTAGATGCCTTGCAAAAACCTTTAGAGACTATGAGAAAATACTTAACTATTCCAATAAGCTCCTTCTCCTGGTGGAATATCCTACCTCCTATAAAAAATTAAGCCCTACCTAGAAGTTGTCAATAATATTGAAAACATCTTCTTCAAAGTTTATTAGACTCCTTTGAAACTTTATAAACTAAACTTAAAGA
Organism: Lissotriton vulgaris; assembly: GCF_964263255.1. Taxonomy (NCBI): domain Eukaryota; kingdom Metazoa; phylum Chordata; class Amphibia; order Caudata; family Salamandridae; genus Lissotriton; species Lissotriton vulgaris. The sequence goes on along the minus strand of NC_141693.1, from coordinate 973,104,661 downwards.
AGAATGCTAAGCATTGGGGATGCAAAGACGATATGGCAGGCTACTTGCATACACACTTTGACTGTTATGTAATTGTATTTAAAGAAAAGTTACTTATATGTTTTAGGTACAAAATCAGTACAAATAATATTACATAGGAAGCACGGCAAAGCAACTGGATCACATAATCAAAAAATTACCATGTTACAGTACACAGAAATTGACGAGAAGCATGTCTGGGTTACAACGGCCACTAATAAGTTTGACATACAGTAAAATCACATCGCTCCCGCAAAGTAATCTTATATCAACAACCCAATACACATCAAACAATAAACTTGATGCATCGGAGGAGCCATCACATGACACATAATTTTATTGCTGTAGGAACACACCCATTCTAAACCGGGTTAAATTTCACCAGATAAACACTCAATGGATCCCAGAAGTCTCGTGGATGAGCTGACATTGGCAATGTTTCTCCATATGTCCCTGACCACTCCTCACGCAAGGGACATATCTTTCAGCAAATATTGAAACCTTGGGGAAAGGTTACTACCCCACCCTGCTCTTCCCCAGAAGCAAGTCTATGGCGTGAACTTTCAATATGTTTTTGGAATCTCCTTGACATATCCTAACAAAACTGTAATGGGAGTGAGACCATAGGTATAGTTGGTCATATCATGGTGCGCCGACATGAGCAGAAACCAGAAAGTGGCCACCTCAGGGCAGGACCAAGCAAGATGAAAAAAGTCTGCACCCATAGTGCTACAACGCCAGCAACTAGTATCAACGTCTGGATAAAACCATGCAAGTCTCATTGGTAAAAGGTACAATCTATGTAAAAATTATAATGAATCAATCTTTATCTGCCACTGGAAGATATCTTTTTGGTTTGCTGGCAACAATATCGCCATTGTTAATCTGATATTTCTGTCCTTGATTGCCCACCCATTCCCTTTGATCCGTAGGAGGTTCCGGTGTCAAGCAATCCATGACTGCAGTATATAATTGTGAAATGAGTCTATGTGAGTGTGGATTAGTCAGTAGAATGTGCAGCACAGGTCATTCCAGGGGCTCCTCTGGGAACTCATCAAAGAGGTGTTGAGCCTCATGTGAGAGCCTACCATTAGCAAGAACATTCAGCAGGTTAGCCGGTGAGTCACCCACATATACACAAAAGGTTTTGAACTTATGCGCTAGAAATAAATCTGTGTTGTGATGTGTCTCTTCCCCACTGACTGCACAACTCCAGGAGTGTGATTCAGATGGATTAGGCGATAGTGCCTAATGGGTATGTGCAGAGAGTATGGGATGGATACATTCCATAGAGCGGCCAGTCTATTACAAACTCAGATGGTGCAGCGAACCATGTTTATTTCCTGGAGAGGTCTCCGGATCTGAGTACAGGGGGCTGACCAGAGATGTGACGGTGATAACAGGCCCCATTAAATCCCAACATGCAGGGCCTGTCAGCTGTTATGGAGCCAGTGATGAACAAATTGTACTTGGCCACTAAATAATAGGCTTCACAGTAGGGGACCGCAAATCTGCCTTTGTGATCTGGAAGCTGTCATTTGCACCAGCTAATCCTAGGCTGCTGTCCAGCCCATGCCAACTGGATCATGAGGGAGCACTGTTGCTCTATTCAAAGGCACTGGAATATTTTGGAATAAATATAATAGCTTGGGCAGGACTACCATTTTCATTAAAGCAACCCTGCTGCCAGAGACAGCTGGAGTGTAATTCATCTGTCTGCAGCGGATTGAATGGTCACCATATAGCGCCCATAATTCACCCTGATTAAGGTTGCAATGTCTACATGATACAGAATACCGAGATATCTGATCGGTTCAGTTTGCCATTGTAACTGATAGTCGTATCTGGCCTAGTATTGATTCCAGTAACAGGGACTATGATTGATTTGGTCCAATTGATTTGGAGTCCAGACGATTGACCAAACTTAATTATTTTGGAATATAATAGGAGTCAGGTATACTGAGGGGTCTTTGACAACTAACATCCTGTCAACCCGGACATAGATAATAATGTGTACAGGAACCTCATGTTCACACCCCTATTGTGATGAAATTCACGTAAGAAACATGCCATGGACTCTAATGTAAGGGTAGAAAGAAGTGGTGACAGGGGACAATCCTGTCTCGTACCCCGACCTATCATAAAAGGTTCTGACAAGCCACTGCTTAAACATTGCCTAACTGAAGGGGCTGTAGATAATACTTGCACCCACCTTACAAACACTCCACCCAGTCCCATTCTAGTTAACACCCCGAGCAGGAAAGGCCACTCAACGGTGCCAAAAGCCTTAACGGCATCCAAAAGCACCGCAATGACTGGGGCATCAGAGTTTAATTGGTGTGTGAGGTCAAATAAGGAATGGAGATTATACACCATAGAGAAGCCCGGCATGAAGCTGGACTCATTCGGGTGGATCAGCAGCAGCATTAATGGAAGCAGCCTATTTGCCAGTACTTTATTCAAAAATCTACTGTCGACATTGAAAAGAAATAGGGGTCGATAACAGTCACATTTATTTGGAAGTTTGTCTGGCTTTGGGAAGTTTAATAATGATGTATTCCCTCATAGTTGAGGGTAAGGTGCCCCATTGAAATGCCTTTTCATACACTTCTAATAATATAGGAGCCAGCTCCTCAACATGGGTTTTATAAAAATTCAACTGGGAGGCTGTCAGTTCCCGGAGCCTTTCCATTTTTAATTGCCTAATGACCTGCTTGATCGCCGTAGCCATCAGGGGTTGAAAAACAATCTCTCACTCCACCTGGTTCAACCATGCCAAAGTGAGGTGTTTTAAATATTCAGTCGTGTCAGTGGAGGTAGTCTGTGTGTGGGAGGTGAATAGGGTTTGGTACAAGGCAACAAACTACTGTAAATTCTTGCTGGGTCGTGCAGAGGGTGTCAGTCAGAGTCGTCTATGGTGTAGACATGCTTGCCAGTCCATCAGGGTTTAAGCAACATGGCCACTGTGTGCCCCGGTCTATCGCCCTCACCATATTTCCAAGCTTGGGAGTGTTTACTTAAAACTTTCACCTCCATATCGGCCTCATCCCAGAATTCCAGCAGGAGGGTGGCATAAGGTCCAAGATGCTCTGATCTTTAGATTCCCCATACCGGAGGTCTGAGGCACAAAGTTCTGTTTCAATGTGAGCGAGTCTGCTTCTAATAGATTTGAGAAAGCCATGCCCTTTAGCTATGCATTCGCCACAGATGACCACCTTCAGGGCCTCCCAGAAAATAGCAAACTTTGACACTGGGCCCTTATTTATGGTGACATATACCGAAGCTGCAGTGCAGATTTTCTCTCTAAATACCTTATCTAATAATGATTTGAGTTGAAGTCTCCTTAGCGGCACTTGTGCCCAGACAGTAGGGATGTGAGCTACAACACTACTGAGGGAGTGGTCCTATAGGATTATGGCTGAATGTTTGATTTCATGAGTCCAACCCACCACATCTCTTGGCCCCACCCAAAATTCTAGCTATGAAGATGTGTCATGACCTGAAGAGTGAAACGCGTATTCGTGAATGTTACCATGTAATATGCACCAGATGTCTAGCATGTCAAACTGTGCTATAATATCCAAGAGTACATCATGAGCCCTAGTGAGGCAGCACTCTTAGTGGCCGGATCAGTCTAAGTCAATATCTAAAACTAGATTAGGGTCACCTCCCCAAATTATTGTACTTGGGTCTACTGTAATACACTGTTTGAGCACTGCTCAGAAAAAAATGGGTAATCCACATTAGGACCATATGTATTGAGTAATGTAACAGATATGTGTCTAATGAGGCCCCTTATAATTAAGTAGCGTCCATATGGATCTGCCTAGGTGCAAATATATTGAAAGGGCACATGTTTTCAGATAAAAATGACTACTCCTCTAGAGTAGGATTTGTAGGAGGTGAAATATTGATGAGGGTCCCATCCAGGTCTTAAACTAGTCTGTGTCACCGGCATTAAGATTGTTTCTTGTAAATATTTGATATCCGCTTCATGTCAGTTGAGATGAGTAAGAACTTGACGGCATTTAAGGGGATTATTCAATCCTTGGTCATTCCAGGTAATACATTTTAATTGCTGAGCTATTTGGTTAGGTCTGTATGCCGTTAAAACACAATAATATCAAGCCAGTATAAAAGAGTGTATGAATTTCCCATTGTGCGGCATACCATTTCGCAAATGGGCAATAAGTATTAACATTAGGAACCTCCCCATCCCTCCCACCCACTCTGGTACCCAGTCTCCCAGTGATAGCAGTGAATGAACAAAGGGATCTGTGAGAAATAAACAAACAGTCTTGAGCATTGGTTGATATGTCACATAACATAGCTATCGCCAGTAGATGACCAGAGCACTGGTAAGATTGCGACAACCAACAGAATAAACATAAGAACTAATGGACCTATCAGTGGATCTCTAAGATAGTATAACTGGAGCTGTGAGATCGAGCCAAGTTGATTCAACATCCAAATTTTAGCAAACATTCCGATGTAATCAACTTTATTTGAACAAATAGAACTTGATAGTTATGGTTAGGACACGCAAGTAAACATCCAGTCACATTCAAGATGACCTAGACAAAATCTGGTCGATGGAGGCACTGTCCTTCCACCTCATACAGATGAGATGCATCGCCAGCTGTTTCATGAGGCAGAGAGGCCCCACGAGAGGGAAGATTGTTTTGCAGAAAGGACATTTATGCAGCTGATTCCGCGAAAATCCTGTTTTCCCTTCCAAGATAAGCGCTGCTTCTTTTTAACTGTAAGGAGTTTTCTATGTGCATCTTGCATAGACCGCGTAAAGTCTGGGAAGAAACAAGATGCATCCCTTCATGACTGATTTCCTTTGTCTCCCAGGCTAAGCAAAGCACCTGGTCTCTATCCCTGTAATTGAAAAACTAAACAATAAGAGGCATAAGGGAAACTCCTGGGATCTGACGAGGTGCCAGAGATCTATGTGCTCTTTCTATCACAAAGGACTGGGAGAAATATTCAGCACAAAATAATGTAAGAAGCAATTTTTTAACCTAGTCTTCAGTGAGCCCCATCATTGTAGTTTCAGAGATTCCAAGGATGCGTACATTGTTCCTTCTGAATCTAGCTTTCAAATCTTCATTCTTCATTTGCACTTTATGCAGTTCCACTTTCATTTCATCTCTGGTTTTGGCCAGTTTTGTGTGCACAATTCTACATCAGAAATACTCTATTCGGCGTCCGTCAGCCCAGTGTGCTTTTTATCTATGCGATCACTCATAGAGTCATACATCTGGTCAGGGAGTATAGTTTACAGTCAATGGCTGTGAGGCTCTTTCGCATTTCCAGATGGATCAACCTAATATCTTCGGCAGGTGGGGAGTCTTCCCCTTCAGCCACTTCCCCCTCCGACTGCTGATTAGCAAACATTGCTGTTTGGTGCGATTGGCATTTAGTTTCCAATGTGAGGCGCTGGTGCTTTCTGTAGTGTTTTGCTCATTGATAGTGAGCAAAAGTCAGATGTTAATTTGTAATTAAGGGTAGTTAATTAGGGCTAAAAGTCCAGCCAATTAGGCCTTTGGTGTGCAGTGGTGGGGAAGCTGGTGAAAATGTGGTCTACAGGACGCACAGCAGTAAGGTCCATGGACCAGCAAGTGCACACCTTGGTAATGAAGGATAATGTGAAAGGACGCCCCTCCTGTACAGGTGGTACACAGACTCAAGTGACTGTGAGTGTCATCAAGAAGCTAGAACAGCTGGGCAAAGTCAAAGAGGAGGCATCTGCTGGTTAGAGTTGCACAGGGGGCTCTGTCAGTGACTCACCCCACTAAGCAGACCATGTATATCGACACACGTTGCACTTGTGTTTTAAAGGCTCATCTCTGTGGGCGGAGGATACTTGCACAAATTGGAAGCAGACAGGCTGCAAGCACATGTAAACACTGGTGGTCTCCTCGGGCTGTCCTGGGCTTGTTCAGCAGCCTCATGTAGCTATGCGGGTGCCTCAGCAGCCCCCACTAGGTTCAGCTCCACGGACCGACCCAGTAAATCAGTGCCACATTGTGGCAGCCGAGAGCTCTGAGTGGCGGGCCGTCAAACACAAACACAGCGGAGGCGGTATTCCTCCAGCTCATGCCGAACAGGCCCCTGGGTGAACGCTGACCACATCCGCTTCAATCAATAATGCTGGCAATTATTTTGCATCCCAGAACTGGCCATTGTTGTGTGTCAGGATGGGATAAATTACTGGATATTTACTCTGGCCTGCGCAGCCGAGTTAGTATGCCGCCATCTTTGAGCAGTGTCAACCCACGCCCCTAGCCTGTTATGTAATTGTTAAATGGTGGAAAGAGTTAAGTACCAAGATAAACTTGCGCACGAAGGTAGATAACCAGCTATATTCTTCGTTGCTATTATTGAATGGCTTATCTTCTGTTGACTCCCAGATATGATTTGCACTCTGTAGGGCTTATTTACAAGCCCCTTGCGCCACCGGTGCATCACTTTTTCCCACATTAAAAGTGACGCACCAGTGGCGCAAGGGACTTGTAAATATGCCCCTGTGTATTTCCAAAGGTTTAGTGATTGCTAAAAGAATCATCTTTCGTTACTGGAAACCTTCAAAGAAGTTTTATGTTGATAATTGGGTGGCTAATGTGAACGCAGAAGCAAATCTAGAGAAAATCACCTACAGACTGAGAAATGATTAACTGACCTTCAGTTTCATTTTTTAGAAATATCTTGATGTCCTTGCTTAAACTTTTGTATGGGTCTTAGTAGGTATTTGTTTTTTAAGTGTCTGTTAAACGTTAATACTGCTAAATCTTTAGTTTAGTTTAACCCCTTGCATGCGCTGCAAATTTTCCCGCTGTGCTGGAGTTTTATGAGTGGGCAGAGTTCGGACAGCCGGGAACCGTCCTCCGCACAAGCCCACCGTGACGCGTGACTGCTCCCGGCCATCATGGACACGCAAGGGGTTAATATAAGCTTTATATACAAACTAGTAGTCACGTTCTTAATGTTGTACTCATTATTATTTATCACTTGTTCCTTGACAGTGCTCTGCTTGCACACATTATTTTATCACTTAGTTATATTATACTTCTTCTTTAATAACTTGTTAACAATAGTTAAGAAAAATCTGCACTTAATGCAGTAGAGGGTGAATTATGTGGTAACTGCAGTAAATCCATAATTATTTGGAAAGTGCCTTTACTGAAAAATAACTTGGTACTTGCGACCATGACTATGTGGAACATCACAAAGTGCGGAAATAGTAGCCCGTTTTCAGAGAGTTCAGAACTCGGCTGCAAGGACCCTGGTTGGTCTTCCCCGGAGAGGCTCTGCCAGAACTACGATTAAAAAATTGCACTGGCTCCCAGTGGAATCTCGTATTAAATGTAAGGCACTTTGTCTGGCATTCAAAATACTCTAGCTTCAGAGCCCGGCCATTTTGCGCCCTCTTTTGGCTCCTTATGTCCCACACGCAATCTACGCTCCCTTGGTCAGCACCTTGCAATCGTCCCTAGGAGCAGACTCTGCCGTATGGGTGGACACTCTTTTCGGGTGCTGGGAGCCAGGCTCTGGAATTCCCTTCCGGTTGCCATCCGCGGTATTGAGAATCTGCTTGCTTTTCGTAAAGCTGTGAAGACCTTCCTGTTCTCCTCTTCTTAGGGCTTCGTGCCCTGTTTGGCCCGCTCCATCTATACCACCTTTATTGATCGCTAGCGCCGGGACGCCTCTTTGCTGGGGCAGCTGTCGCGCTCATACAAACTAATAACATAACATAACAATAGTAGAAGCTAATGTATAAGCAGACAAATTAGTGTAAATAATAGGGTTCTGCTCACAACCTTTAGAACTGGAAATTGTCTAGATTCTATAGAAACACATGTCTTACTTGGTCCTCTTTTGCTTTCAATGCATATTTTGTATAAGCAGCAATAACCAAGGGCCAGATGTACTAACATTAGGAATACCGATTTCCTAATTGCCATCATATCGGAACCGCAATTAGGAAATTGGTATTCCTAATGTACAAAGCCATTTATTTCTAAATAGTGATTCCTAGTAGGTCACAAATTGAAACACCAAGGCTTACCTAGACTACGCCAACGGGCGAGAGCCGGGAGGGCAACGGCGGCTGCAGAAAGACGCCGGGAGGCAGCCCGGTCAAAGCGGACCACACTTATCAGCAACCTCCGGGGCGGCAGCGCGCCCGTGACGCGCAAGGGGCGGCCGGACGCCCAAGTTAAAGGCTGACCCCCCGGGAGCCCAGGGGGGAACACCAAGGCTTACCTGGACTACGCCAACGGGCGAGAGCCGTGAGGGCAACGGCGGCTGCAGAAAGCCGCCGGGAGGCAGCCCGGTCAAAGCGGACCACACTTCCCAGCAACCTCCGGGGCGGCAGCGTGCCCGTGACACGCAAGGAGCGGCCGGACGCCCAAGTTAAAGGCTGACACCCCCACTCGCCCCGCGAGTCGCGCGCGGGAGCGACCGGGAGAAGCCCGGGACAAGGGCGGGCCGTCAGGGGCCAGAAGAGGCCGGGCAGGGCCACCCCCCTTTGGTTCGAACTGTGAGTATATGCAGGTGATTAAACGTGGAAACAACTTTGTTCCCCTTGTTTTTAAAAAACTAATCATTTGAGACCCTTGATTAACCCCAAAATGTCAGTCCAAAGTACTTTACCAGATAACTATTTACTGAAAGTGGTCTCCAGAATTAACAGTGACAGAAGGAAATCACTGGGAAAAAGTACTGTTCCAGACCTCCCACTGATTCAGTCTGCGGATGTTAATAATTGTCATAATACAGATAACATTGTCAATGAGACAGACATTGTAGCGGAGCATGATAATACCAGTAACAATGTTGATTTAACCACGGCTCCAGACAATTTGATAAGGGGGGAAGATGACCCATGTGATAATTCTGGGGGTACTCCTCGGCAATCTGTTAGGGCTACTAAGTTTATGCGAGCCTGTAGGAAAACGGCTCCTAAGCGAGGTAATCACCCCACTAGAAAGAATAAAAAAGATACCACTCACATGGAGAATACCGAGGAAATAGGGTCTTCGGTAAATGATAAATTTGTTTCTATTAAGCCCGATCAAATTGATCTATTACTGAGTACTATCTACAGTAAATTTAATATGGTGGTAGAGCCCTTGTTAATCAAAATAGGAGATCTACAGGCGGAAGTAGTTAGACTAAGGGGCGTGGTGGACCAGCATGCTGATAAATTGGAAAAGTCTATATCAGATATTAAAATACCAGCGTGCTCAGCTACTGTCCCTACAAAAGATAGGGTGCAGCCACCTTCTACAATTAGTGCCCCCCCCCCCCCACTAACACCAGGAAACAACCATCTAAAGAGCGACCTGTACCGTTACTTACTACGACCCAGGAGGCAGGTAGACCTTCAAAGCAATCAAATGCTGGGGCGACAAGCACTATGTCGGGTACTTCACAGAGCGATAGACCTACATTACCAGCCCCTAGGACAGCCTCGGCACCAGCGGTCTTAGCTCCACCAGCTGTCACAGGGGGAACTAATGGGGTACCCATACGGATATGCAGGCGTCCAGTTGATCTTCCACCCGATTGTGTACCCTATGTTGTGGTTTTAACTAATGTCCCGATCTTAACCCAGCTCCCTAACGATCAGGAGACAGCGGAATCTTTGAGGAATAAACAATTTCCTGGTTAAACCGCCATTGTGGTTACCCAGTTGGCTACTCTGATCAAATCATCTCTATCAGAAGAGTCAATTGGATAGGTAACACCAAAAAGGCATGTGGGGGGGATTGTGTGATCATTAATTTTAAGCACCCGCAACACGTTGCGACTGTCCTGCTTAGAGCAGCCGCAATCACACAGGCAGAGACAGAAGTAGTTGCTAGACCACTGGGCTATTTTTATAATCATCTAAGCAGGCAACCTCCTGTTAATTGTAGGGAGAGGGCAACGAGTAATTTTACTTATCCGCCTTTTGTAAACGGACCTGGGTTGTCTAACTTCTGCCCTGGTATACAAAATGGTTTTTTCACCCCGCCGATGCATATGGTGAATCCTATGTCAGGCGGGAATAATTCTTTAACACATACCCCCAACCCATTTGTAAACTTTGGTAGTACTCCTTTGTTTGATAGTGGGATGGTCTACCAAGTTCCAACTCAGAACAGGTATCAGTCCCTGAGCTACTTAGACCAAAATGACTGACATGAGATCGACCCTTTATGGGACGCTGTAAATAGTAATAATAATGAAGAAGTAATTATATCTGTAGATGAATTGGACAATGATGTGTGCTTAGACTGTACGCCGATAGGGGGAGAAGTCTCAAATTCAATGTATAACATAGAGCTTTTTAACATAGGGAATAACATGCCCATATTTAGTGATGAACAGCTTATTGTAAGTCAAGAGAGAGAAAAGGTAACTTGCCATATCGCTAGCTGGAATATTGCAGTACTAGTGGCCAAGGAGGATACGTTAGGATGGAAGGATTTCGTGCATTTATTTGATATTCTTTGCCTTCAGGAAACCTGGTGCAAAAATGTTAAAGGCATCAATGGTTTTGTATCCTATGAACTCCCAGCCTTGGCTTCAACCCATGGTAGAGCTAAAGGAGGGTTGCTGGTGTTGATTTCAGTTAAATTACCCATCTCAGTGAAAAAGTATGTAAAAGTGGGGGCTCATTCACAAATTCTATGGCTAATACATGAAGCTGGTAGAAATATACTTTTGATTAATTTCTACAATAATACATTTGATGGCACTAGACATGTTGCAATTAATGAATTAGATAGGACACTGTACAATCTTGTGAAGAATTTTAATGGTGTATTTGAATTTATTTTTGTGGGGGATTTTAATGTTTCTGTATGCCCACTATCTTCTCAGAAGTTATGCGGTGTGTATAACCGTCTGGGGGATGCTGATGTCCATTTTCCTCATCACACCTATGGGGAAACCCTGAATAACTTTTTGATACAGCATGATATGGAAATTATGGAAAATGCTAAAAATGATGTGGGCGAAAATATTCCGACTTTTAAAGGAAGGGGCGCTAACACTATTATTGATTTTATCTGCATGTCTTCAACCCTTGCTCCGTTATGCCCAATGCCTAAGGTGATTGATATTATGTTAAGTGATCATAACTGTTTGACTACTGAATTAACTTTCTGGAACAATGTCTATGTACGTGAACAGGGTAATATTGCTAACATTGAACCCCATAGACAGAATGGGTATAGATTGAGATGGAAGGGAGAAAAAGCGGACATAACATCTGAATCCATCATTTCTAGTTGTCTGATGGAAATCACGGCAATTTTAGAACAGGATGAAACCTCGGCTGCCAGTATTGACCACTTTAACAGAATCAATTCAACCATTAACAAGAAGTTTACCAAAGAGGCTGGGCACAAGAATAGGTATAAAAGGGGATGGTTTGATCATGCTTGCTCTACTGCCCGGATGGATCTTAAAGAGGCTTTAGCAGCTAAACCAGGGATAAGAGTCTGGTGATTCAACTTAGGCAGGGTTATAATTTGATCCTTAAACGTAGAAAAGCTGAGTTACAGCAGGAAGCGTGGGACAACCTTAGTCAAGCAGCAGATATGAAAAACTGTACCCTGTTTTGGTCCACGGTGAATAGTCCATTCCTAAAAGATGAAAAGGCACCAGAACTCACATCAAATGTGAGTATGGAATCTTGGATCCAACATTTCTCCATTATCTTCGATTCAAGTAATATAACAGTTTCCCATGGAGAAGGCTGGCCCATCATAGCCTTAGATATCACTATAGATGAGGTCATGGCTAGTATAAGAACCAGTAAAGGAGGGAAGGCCCAGGGGCCGGATGGTGTCCCCATAGACGTGTATAAGACTGCACCGGAGATTTGGGGTCCATTGCTGACCAAAATCTTTAATGCAGCCATTTGTTGTAAAATACCGTCTACTTGGGAGGAATCAATAATCGTCCCCATTTACAAGAAAGGTGACCGGGGCGATGCCAAAAATTACCGACCAATATCCTTACTGGACTCATCTGTCAAAATTATGAGTAGGGTCCTTCTAGTAAGACTAGAGGAATGGGCAGAAACCAATGAGATCTTAAGTAATTGCCAGTTTGGATTTAGAAAAGGCCGTGGCACCATTGAACAGTGCCTGAATCTAGAGCTCTTGGTAGGGAAATATACCCAGGTCAAAAAAGGGTCGCTTTATTTATGTTTCGCTGACTTAAGCAGCGCTTTTGATTTGGTAGACCACGCTACATTATGGGTCAAATTATTAGAAATGGTGGCACCTGAAGGTATAATATACTTCCTCGCCCGCCTATACGAAAAGCTTAGCACCAGTGTCCGTTATGGACCTAATGGGGAGTGTACGACCAAGTTTGGGATCGGAAGGGGGATCAGACAGGGGTGTGTCTTAGCACCCCTGCTTTTCACCCTCTTCATAAACTAGGTAGATTCTGTCTTGCAGACAGTCACGGCGGATGCCCCTAGAGTTAATAATCTTAACATACCTGTATTACTTTATGCGGATGACGCAGTGTTACTGTCTAGGACTCCCTTGGGTCTTCAACGTCTGATGGACCGTTTTGTACGGTTCATCAAAAGCAGGAAACTGGTGATCAATAAATCAAAAACATATGTGATGGAGTGTGGGCTCGGAAGAGCCAAAATGAAAGGTAAAACCCACTATTTTATTGATGGCGAATTGGTCAAAAAAGTTGAAAATTTTTGCTATCTGGGAATTACTTTTTCCAACAATGGGAGCTGGGCAACTGAACATAATGTTGTCAGAACAAAGATGATTAGGAGTGCTAACGGGGTCTTTCTATTTGCCAAGAAGCTGGGGAATAGACGTATTAAAGATATGTTAAAAATCTATCAATCTAGATGTCTTTCTGCGGCCCTTTATGGGGCTGGTGTTTGGGGTGTGTCACCAGCGAGGAGCCTTCAGGTAGAGGAGAATATCTTCCTGAAAAGGCTCCTGTGTTTACCCAAGTCTACCTCCAACTCCTTGGTTCATAAGGAAACAGGGATTCAAGCCCTCAGTGATATGATTATGTTAAGACCCCTATTATTGTGGCGCTCCATTTGGCTCAGTGACGGTACCTCATTGAATAGAGCAATTATTGAGGACTGTCTCTCATTAGACCAGCACTTAAAGATCCCTTGGATTAAATACATTATTGAATGTTCCCAAAAGATTTTTGGGACCAATGTGATTAATGATCCTTACAGTGTCTTGGATATCTCTAAATCAAATATGAAAACAATTTTCTTGAATTTTTGTAATGAAAGGCATTTTTTGGAGGATTCTAAATTACCCACATGTGTACTGTACAATAGCATGAACGATTTTATTGGATTTCATCCGTATTTGTCACAGGTAACTAGAGTTTCGCACCAGTTTGTACTAACTAGAATGAGGATGGGAATAGTACATTATCTCGTTGCGTGCCCTAACATTAAAATGCGCCCTATTGGCCCCTGTGAATGTGATAACAAAACGGAACAGAGCACTAAGCACTTTTTATTAACATGCGAACTGTATAGGGAATTACGGAAATTCTACCTAAAGCCAATGTTAAATAGATTTGGAGTGAGAACAACTACGGACGCTATGAGACTGCTTTTTCATTTGAGCCATCCGGACATTTGCTTTTTTACTGCCACATTTTTTCTTAAAGCTATTAGCGCCAGGAAAAGTATGTGTTTTTAAATATTTTAAATATTTATTCCATCCCCCTCTGGATATTATGTATCATGTGTTATTTTTTTTTAATGAGATGTGTAATGTTTAATGAAATGTTTGTATCTGTAACTGTATGTGCTTTTATGGACATGTTTTTTAAATGTTCCGAATAAAGCTTTATGAATTGAATTGACCGACTTAATGAATATGTCTTAGGTAGGTCTCAATTTGCAACCCATTAGGAATTGCAGCCATCACAGGGATGGCGGCCTGCTTTTTATTAAAGCAATCTTTTTTCTTTTAAATGCAGCCCATTTTCCTCAAAGGAAAATGGGATGTGTTCAAGAAGAAAATAATGAAACTTTGAAGGGTAATTTTTTAGGAATAGGCAATGGTCCGTGGAACCACTCCCTGATCTTAAAACATATTTTTTCAACATTCTCAAAGGGGAAGGCGTTTCCATTTGCGAATGGGTTACCACCACTTTTAAAATGATGGCAACGTATTACTGTTTTTTTACCCCAATTTCACAAAACAGTAATACATACTATTTCGCTTTGGTATTTGGAAGGGTTGTCCAAAACACGCCGCTTACAAGTTACTGAATCACATTTTGCATTTTGCACACTTTTTTCGGTCACAAAGTGTCTTGTTAGACACACACCAGATCCCAGATATTTCGACAGTTACTCTTGAAATGGAAGAATTATGATCATTACCTCCAATATACACCAAAATACATGTATTTGTAAGCAAATATAAATATTGATTCCATTGTTAAAACTTGTAATGTTTAGAAAGTTGGAAAATAAGGCCAATACACTTATTCTATCTTAAAATATCTTGTGGGTTTTACAACTATCTCACACTGAAGACAATCCCAAAGAAGAAAAATGTTCTTTTCAAAATATGGCTGACATTGCCTTTTGATCGTTTTATTCAGTGAATGGTCGCAATCACATCATTCTCAGTCAGTTGCCATATGATTGCAACGTTGTCACATATAAAAAAAACATTCTTTGTATTTACACAGGATATGAAAGAGTTGATTGGATCTGGTTAAGTACATGGTTTAGTGTGGTTAGAAATTTAACAGGTGAAACAGCATTACACTATCGCCTAGCAACAGGGAGGATTTGTACAGCTTTCTGTAATGGGATTTGTGTGGGGGGCCTGTTGTATTAAAGTAAAGAACATGAAAGTACTATTAATACAAAAGTGTTTTGTGGTAAAATTAGGATCATTTGTGGCATTACTATAGCAGCTCTAAGCAATAAAGATAAAGTCAATGAGTAGCCAAACACTCTCTCTACATTCATCGTACAGATCTTCAGTTCTCTTGCTCTTGCTCCCGCTTTCTTTCTCCCTCCCTTGTTCTTTCTTGCCCCAGCTTTATGCCTCGTGTTCTCCCACTTTTATGTGCTCCTCCTCTCTTTCCTTGCCTTTGCATATTGCTCTCATACTTTACCTCCACATTTTACTCTGTCTAATCCTCTGATTTCCCAGTCTGTCTGTACTCCTCTTCCTCATTGACTTACTTTCTATACATGTTCCTCGTATGTCACTCTCTTTTATCTCCCTCTCTCTCTCTCTTTCGCTCTCATCACTCTCAATCTCCTGAGCACTCACTTTTCAAGGCTTCCCCAATCTGTTTCTTTCTGACTCTCCATCTTCAATATATCATCCCTTTCACTATTCTTTCACACATTTGTTGACAATCTCTTGCCTTTATTCTCTCCTTCCCTCTCTTCCTCTCTCTATCTCTCTCTTACTAGTCAATCTCCCTTGCACTCTTTTGCAATTCATTTGCCTTGCTCGCTCTCCATTTCTTGAGCTCTGTCTTTTACTTAATCTACTGTTCTCCACCACTCACGCCTTCACCAGCGGCAGCAGCCATAAACAAAGGGTGGTGGGGCTGCATGGGAGGCATTGCAGGGGGGTTTGGAAATACGTTAAAAAACCCAAAAAAACATACCTTTTGCCTCCGGCCGCCTCCAGTGTTGCGCCTCGTGCCACTGCCTCTCTTCTTCCAGCCTGGTCCCAGCAGCTCTGGGACAGGCTCCCTTTCCAATCCACGTGCTGCTGAGCAGCACCAGGATTCATGGCCGGACTGGATACCACAACTGGCCCTGGCAAAGTGCTCGGCCGGCCCCCCTCCCCACTCGGGGGGGGTGGGGGGGGGGTTGGCGGTGCCGCCGAGCTCCTTGCCGTGGCCGTTTTTCGGCCGATTTTACCACAGGGACGATTTTGCTGCTAAATTGGCCCTGTACCAAAATCGGCCCCCAGGGGCCCAAAACCGACCCCCACCCGTGCGGCGCACCAGTGGATTTCACGGTGCCCGCTATGGCCAGTCTGGGTCTGCCAGGATTGGTCTGAACAGGCAGGAAAGACGCCCTGCTCAGACCAGGGAGTCTGTGGGGTTTCTCCAGGTCGCTGCTCAATGCAGCTGGACTGGAGAAAACCTAAGTGTGCATGTGTGTTTTGGTCGGTCTGAGACGGCTGGCCAAGCACACATGAGCACTGAGGGAGTGAAGTGCAGGTAGCACTCCACCCTTTCCCCACTCCCATGCCTCGGTCTCACTCCTCGCAACAGTGCTGGTTAAGAGCCAGCAAATGCAAAATAAAATGCAGCAAGAGCATAGTTTTATTTTTCATTCGCTGTCTCTGAGCCAATCAGTGGGGCCAACGATCCTTTGCCATTGCGGAGGAGCCACCACTGTCCTTCACTCTTTCTTCAACAGTCCTTCTTTCTCTTTATGTTTTTACTCTTTAACACCTCTTGGTCTCCTCTAACACTCAGTCACTCTGTCCTCTTTCTCTCCTGGGTCTCCCTCTTTCTTTCTTGGCCTTTTTTCTTTATCTGTCTATCCTAATTTCTCAATTTCTCCCTCCTACCGTCCCTTTTCGCTACATAGTCTACCTTTTCCTAACTCCTTCTTGAAACAATGGCTTATCACCTATAATACTGCAAAATTCTAGCCACGGCTAAATTATTACATTGCTTTATGATTGTTTTCCTCTCTTTCTTCATTTCATTTCATAAAGCTTTATTCGGATCATAACAATTAATGACCATAAAAGCACATAGCAAAATGCAACGGTTTAAAATACAGATGATAACAGTAATATTTAAAAAATCATACTTTTCCTAAAAGCCATAGATTTACAGATAAAACTCGCAGTATAAAAACATATATAGGGACAGTCCATGTTATATAATAAACACATTGCATCCTCCACAGTAAGAACACCAAACTTAAGAAATATTGGTTTTAGATATGTGATCCTTACATTCTGGAACAACGTACAAATGAGCATAAAGTGCAAGGTGCTTTGTTTAGAATACCCATCACAGGGGCAAGGGCCAGCCGGGTGCTTTTTTTGATGTGGGAAGGCCACCAAAACATGAGCAATTTCAGCTCTTAATCTAGTCAATACAAATCTGTGCGTAGACCTAGTTACCACACTCAGGTAATTCTGGAATCCCTCGGTAACAATATACTTATTATAGAGATTAACAGTGGCGAGAGAATTAATCACAAATGAGCGTTTTTGAGCTCTATATAACTTAAAGGAGCTTTTCATGTCCTGCTTGGTGAGACCTCTAGGGGGGCAATGTTCTAACAGCAGGTTGATATCATAAATACTCAGGTAGCAGTCCACAACATATTTAAGCCATGGTATCATCAAACAGTTGTCTAAACCAAGGCAGTCCCTAATTACAAGTTGATTAAACTCAGTCTCTTCCTTGAGCCAGATAGCTCGATAGAGTAATAGAGGCCTAAGTAAAGCAAGGTCGCCCAAGTAAGCGAGCCCTACCTCTTTATGGATCAACTCTGTTGAGGCAAATTTAGGGAGGCACAGTAATTTCTTTAGGAAGTTATTTTCTTCCCTCTGCAGACACTCAATATTGCAGTTGCCCCAAAGCCCCGCCCCATAAAGGGCGATGGATACACTACGTGCCTTGTAGATCTCCGTCATATCTTTGATTCTCCTATCCCCCAGCTTAGAGGCAAATTTAAAAATACCAAAAGAGCTTTTGCTCATTTTGCTCTTAACATTGGTAAATTCTTGCCCCCAACTGCCATCACTGGAGAAGGTAACCCCCAGGTAGCAAAAGCTATTGACGTGCTGTACTTTTACCCCTTCTATAAAAAAGGCACGTTTTTTAACCGTCTTTGTCCCACAGGTCATAGTGTAGGTTTTGTTTTTATTAATCAGCAGCCTCCTACTCCCAATGAAATCAGTGAACCTGTCCTTCAGGCGCTGCAGGCCAACGGGTGTTCGGGACAGGAGTACCGAGTCATCTGCATAAAGCAGAACTGGAACACTATTCCCAGCAACCTGTGGGGCATCAGCTTTGACAGTTTTCAGGATGGATTCAACCTCATTAATAAAAAGAGTAAACAACAGGGGGCAAGAACACACCCCTGTCTAATTCCCCGTTTGACATTAAAATTTGGGGTACACTCCCCATTAACCCCATAGCGGACACATGTTTGCATCTTGCTATATAATCTTGCAAGGAAAAAAATAATTTCTTTGGGGGCACCCATATCAAGCAAAACTGACCACAGGAGTGAATGGTTTACCAAATCAAAAGCACTGCTAAGGTCGGCAAAACAAAGATAGATATTACCAGGCTTGGCTCTAGTGTACTTGCCAATCAATAATTCTAGGTTCAGGCACTGATCTAAGGTCCCTCATCCTTTCCTGAATCCGTATTGGGAATTGGCAAGAATCCCGTGCTCATCCGCCCACTCTTCTAATCTATACAGCAATACTCGACTCATGATTTTAACAGATGAGTCAAGCAGGCTAATCGGCCGATAATTGCACGCTGATGCCTTATCCCCCTTTTTATAAATGGGGACAATGATGGAGTCACCCCAAGAGGGTGGGATCAAGGTGGTTACTGCAGCATTGAGTACCAAGGTAAGAATAGGTCCGCCGAGCTTCGGTTGTGCCCTGAACACATCGAACGGGACTCCATCTGGCCCCTGGGCCTTACCACCCTTGCTGGTTCTAATACTGTTTTCCACTTCCTTCAGGGCGATATCTAAAGGCACCACAGGCCAAAGCATTTGCTCGTCGGATGTCTGGGTATTATCCTGAAAAATTACGGAAAAATGTTTCACCCAGTCCTCGCTACCAACGTTGGAGGAAAGCTGTGGGTTTTTATCATCTTGGAGGAAAGGGGAATTGCCGGTGGCCCAAAACAGGCGACTATCAGCAGTCTCTTTCTTAAAAAAGGTTAATGTTTATTAAGAATACAAGAGAATGTAGATGCTCTTAAATAGTTGCAATCCGAAAAACATATCCTTTAAATTTCTACGTGTGACATTAAGAGCATGTCAGTATTGGGTAAAACCTGCAAGAAGCACTCCTCATTCCTATCAATACATTTTCAAGTGTTTTGTTCCCAGTATGACAGCAGTTGCTTTCCCCACACAAGGATTCCATTGTGGTATACACTTGCATACCAGTCACTAAGTCATTAAATGTATTGATCTGCTAATAAAAATCATTATCAATTGATTATATGAAGGTTAAACAAATTATCAAAACGAATATTACACAATTACAATGCAGATAATTCAGGCAATGTGTTGCAGGCAATGTCCATAAACATCACTGTTTTAGATAACACACTTTATAATAAAGACACCATGTCCCTGCAAGTTCGGTGGCCAAATAATGGGCATGCAGAGCATAACCAGGCACTGCGCATGGCAGCCAGATTCGAGTACGAACATTAAAAATGTTACATCCATTTTATACTTCAATGACCCAGACAGTGCTTAATTTGTAACCTACATACCAGGGCCCTCATCAGGAGGCCACTGAAGCTTGCGCCACCCATTGCCCCTGTGTAGTGTATTGTACACAATCCTACCTTTATTTAAGTGTACAGTCCTACCTTTACTCTGTTACTATCTTCACTTACCTGCTACAGTAGATGTTTTCATTCATGTTACGTTCTATGTTCCAGCTCCTGTCTCTCTGTGGGTTCCAACCTAACTACTCTTGCAGTTGGAGTTGGAGTTCGCAGGGGGAGGACCCAATGGACGTGGGTTCCTATGTGTGAAATAAAAGTTCATTCATTCTTCCCTCTCCTGTCATCATATACCCTCAACACACTTGCAGCGCTACGAATGATAGTACCAGCACAGCAACTAACCATCACACTCCTCTTACAAGTGAGACAATTCAGACTATTCCAGGCCCCCAAAATTATAAGAATAGTTTGGGCGGCAACTATCAGTAATTTTAATGTGTATTCCATTAACTAACAATGTTTGTGCTCATCTCTAAACTAGACAAAGAACCCATCATGTGGCAGTCTGACAAAAGTACCGGTGTTGAACTACCTTGGTTTGACCATGTGTGGTGCTAGACTTACTACTTTTAGAAGTAAAGTGCACTTGTAATTCAGGTCCACCCCCTTTTTCAGGGGGTTAAGACATGTAAATTGCACTTTTAGAGTAACTTTACACTAGGATTTTGTCACTAGTCAAAAAGTAGTAAAGTTATTCAATTGTGTAAGGGTAAAATACACATGTAATTTTCCTCACAAGTGTAAGTTACTTTTGTGAATTGCCCTGTATGACTTGCATATTTTTCCAAGTCATACGCTCCACATACAGGCGTACATAGCTGCAGATGTATTTACATTAAATCTCTAATCTCTGCACCTATTTAATCTGGCTAATACTTATATTAGCAATGGTTACCAGAAGTGGCTTTGTTTTCTGAGTTCCATTATGCAAATGATATTATAATTAATAAATTAACAAGTGCGAATTTGAGCATTACGTTAATTGAAAATGCAGATGGGCTCATGAGTGTTTTGTTAAAAAAGCAAAAAGATAATTTCTTATCTGCTAAAAGGCTGCCACATTATAGTATTTCTATTGTTAAATCTTCCTTTTAATTAAGTATTTTTGAAGTTTCTCTGCAGCATCTATTGACAGGCACATATCACAGCTAGAGGTCAAGGAGAATATTTTGAAAGTTTTGTAATCTTAAACTATTTATTGAGAACGCAAATTCCAGAAGCCCCATGTTACGCCCAAAATAATGTAAAAAGAATGATAAACATTAATTGCAAAAAGCGTATGTCAAGAAAAGTTTCTGGTAAATTCAGAAGAGCTGGAAGAGAATAAAAAGCTGCGTGAAGGGAAAGCTAGCTGTTTTTGATATTTAAGACTGGCTTGACAGCACAGCTTCTGCAAGACGGGTTGTTTACAATATACCATGAGTGGCTTATGGTCCGCCTCCTTCAGCTATTGTATTGTTCTGACCAACCCCCTACAGACCTGTCTTTAAAATGTTGTCGGTCACATCTTGGCTTATCCCAATGGAGGTTAGATCTCCCACCTCATGCTGTTGTCTGTTTGATGTATCATTTCGCCTCTTAGTAAGTGGTTCCATTGCAATAGATGAGGAAATATCTGAATCTACTCTCTCATGCAAACACTGTACACAGAAAGCATTTTGATTGGTTAGTCCACTGCAACAGTCACTCATTTAGTGATTTTTAGTGATTCTTAAGACACCAACCTAATTTATTTTTGTGTTTTTACATTGGGTACTGATGGACCCCCAAAATGGGAGTCTGACATATTCCACCTATATTGCTAACATCCTCATTGTTATCATGGTATACAGAGGTACCTGTTCACCAAACACTCACTCATTTTCTATGCTGAGCATCCAGAAGCCTCTCTAAGTCACTTACTGGGCTGCCTCATTGGGTGTGCAGAACACCCTGTAGGCGAGCCACATGGTATTGTTCATTAAAGGTTTATACAGTGCCCATGCTTAATGCTTCGAGAGCTTTACAATCTAGTGCCTCCCTACTACTACTACCACCACCAGCACCATAACTACTTCTACCACCTTTACCATTGCAATTACTACTTTAAACATTACCATATTACCATCTCCACCATTACAATCTCCCCCACTATTATCATCCTTGCCCTCACCACCATTATCAACACTATTACCAACATTACCACCAACATCATTATAAGCACTATTACCAAATACTCCCACCGTGGTCAACACTGCTACCACCACAATCACCGCCTCAGTATCCCCTTCTGGTGGAGTGTGTAAGACCATCATGCACATCAGAGTCTTGTGTGGATGCAAGTGAATGGGTGTTATGAGCAGAGATGCTAAATATATTGTGTGTCTATGCTCTCTGTAAGGAAACTAGCATTGGAAGACCAATTGTATCCGCTTTCATGAAAACTGGTTTTACTGGGTGTCTGTGGTGGCATCCTTTATCACTGAAAGCTAGACTTACTGGATTTGTCTCTACTTTTTCATTATGGTCAGTGCCAAACACTGGCTTTAAAAATTGGAAAGGGGTACCCTAAACAGTTTAATAAACACACCCTGGTTAGGTATCAGGAGAAGTTTCATAGAAACTCTGCTTAACCTCAGGTAGCTATGGCAGAAGCAGGAGGCCCTTTCCCAGAGAAATGTATGTTCAAACGGTACCAGAAATGTTAAAGTCAACAAACCAACACAATATAATTCCTTACTTAATTAAGAAACAGAGAAAAATTTAAAGAGCAAAAAGGTACCATTGACATTGGGGAACAGGAACCAGAGATATGATTTGTTTTGATGTAAGGCATAGTTTTTAGTGGACTCAGACCTAGGTGACATTTTAAGCTAACCATATCTGTGAAGAAGCAGAGGTAAGTGGGTCATCGAGTCAAAGTAATTAACTTCGGCCTTAGTTGCTGAAATAGAAGTCAAAATCCTTCAGCGAGGCATTGTTCAAGGTTGAGGCTGGAAATAGCCCATCAAAATCCAATATGTAGTTGTCTAACTCCCATTGAAGCCTTTGGTTTTGGCACCAAAAGCTCGAAGCAGGGCAAAGCTCGAATTTGTAGCTTCCAAGATCACTTCATTGCTGTGATTGATTTGCCTCCTCATCACATTCCACATTCCAAGGTTTTACCTTTGAACATATTTGGCTTTCAGAATTCTCGAGGGTATGACTAGAAGTTGCAGTATGGCAGGGTGCAATGAGACCAAGGGCCAGATGTACTACCATGACAATTTGTGCTTGATTGCGAGTCACAAAAATGCCATGTACAACAGTGTCTGAGACGCTGTTTGTGATTCCCAATGGGGTTGCAAATTGCATGCCTCATCAATATTCATGAAGCACTCGCAATTTGCGTCGTCGTTGGGAATGGCTGGCCCGCCCAGGGATGGTTGCCTGCTGGGCTCAGCAGACCTCCATGTCTGGGACTGCCTATAAATAAAGCATTTTTTTTTTTAAATGCAGTCTTTTTTTCTTAAACGAAAACGGTATGCATTTTTTAAAAAAATGAAACGTTTTCCATTCATTTTTTAAGGGCTGGTAGTAGTCCCTGGGACCACTGCCTGCGCCTAAAAAATATTTTCCCCTGCATTTGCAAAGAGGAAGGGGTCCCCTGGGGACCCCTTCCCATTTGCGAGTGCATTACCACCCTCGTAAAGAGGGTGGTAAATAGCGAGTATTTTGCGACATTCATACTTGTGGTAAAGAGTCGCTATTAGGAAGGGACGCCCTTGAAATGGCCCTTCCTAATAGCGAGTTGCAATTCCTATTTAGCAAGTTGCAAAAAAATTGTGACTCACTAAATAGGAATTGTACATGGCCCTAATCGTTTTTGCATGTGCAAATGGGTCACTAAACTGTTTGCACATGCAATTTAGGGTCATACATCTGGATCCCGATACCTTTACCATGAGGTCCAGCAGAACCTGTTTTGTTATGTTATGTTAGGTGAATTTCTAGAGCGCGCAACTCACCAGGCGGCCTCTCGGCGCTACCCTAGCGAGGTGGAGAAAATAGCTGGTCACGTTAAGAGTAAGTTAAAACAGGAAGGTTTTCAAATGTTTCCTAAAACCGGCATAAGTAGAGCATTTTCGTAGGGCAACAGGGAGCTGGTTCCAGTACCGCGGAGAGAGGTATGAGAAGGATCTCCCACAGGTGCGGCTAAGACGGATACAAGGAACTTTTAACAGGGCCAGGGAGTTGGAACTTAGGTTACATCGTGAGGCTTGCTTCAAGCATTTCTTCTGAAGGTACAGCGGGCCTCTACCATTCATGGCATTAAAGGTAAGACAGCAGATCTTCAAATAGGAACGCTTCTTGATAGGCAGCCAGTGTAGCTGTCTCAGCAAAGGAGCGGAGGGAGAGTCTGGGGGGTGGTTTAAAATCATCCTAGTCACGGTATTTTGAATTACCTGCAATTTAGCAAGCAATCCCTCTCTTACTTCCGCCAACAGTGCGTTACTGTAATCTAGGCGACTCATCACCATGGCTTGAACCAAGGTTCTCCGCTGGTCGGTCGACAAATAGGGAAGTATCCTACGTAGGAGGCGTAGACTGTAGTAGCAGGAGCTAGACGTAGCTGCCACATGGTCCTTCATAGATAATGCTGGATCCAGTTGTATTCCAAGATTATTTACTTATTGGGTCGGGGTGGGGGCCGTACCCAGCTTATCTGCCCACCAATCAGGTGTTCAGATCATCGAGGCTTTGCCCATAAGCATGATTTTAGTCTTGCTAGGATTTAATTGAAGGCCGTTCTCTGTCAACCAGTTTGCTACTGCAAGCATACCTGCTTCAAAATGGTGTTTCTCATCCTCGAGATCGATACCCAGTGAAAACATCAACTGAGTATCATCAGCGTAGGAGATTATATTGAATCCGAACGGTTCGATGCTTTTCGCTAAGGGTGCCATATAGACATTAAATATTGTCGGAATCAGGCAAGATCCCTGAGGGACGCCCTTGTCCAAGCGGGTTTTCTGAGAAAGATACGGACCCAGCGTAATCCTTTGCCATCTGTCAGACAGAAAATTATTGAGCCATTTCAAGGCTGATCCACGGATACCAAATGAGTATAGTCTCTCCACAAGCATAGAGGGAGAGATGGTATCAAATGCTGCGGAGAGATCTAATAAAATCAGAACCGTGGACCCCCCAGCATCTAACGCCTGCCTCAGCGAGTCAGCTACTGCAAGAATGGCCATTTCAGTGCTGTAGCATGGCCGGAATCCTGACTGACATGGATCTAAAATGTTGTTAGATTCTAGAAATGCGCTCAGTTGTCAATTTATGATGGTTTCTAATTGTTTGGCCAGCAGGGGTAGAAGGGATATAAGTCGATAATTACCAAGCGTTCGGGGGTCAGCTATAGATTTTTTCAATATTGGCCTAACATATGCCTCTTTCCAGTCGGTGTGGATGATGCCGGATTGGATCGATTTATTAAAAATGTTAAGAATTTCTGGAGTGCAGCTGGAGGATATAAGGGCCATGGTTTTAGGGGGGCACAGGTCGCCCGGCGAGCCCGATTTTGATTGTGATAATAGGTTAGAGACTTCTTCCAGGTTGGTAGGTTCGAACTGATCCAGGATGTTAGTTACTGGGATTTCAGATTCTTCTTGTCCAGTTGAAGGAGCTAGCTTAAGGGTTTCTCTATTGGGAAAGTTTGCATAGATTGTCAAGATTTTTTCATGGAAATAGGTCGCTAACACATCGCAGAGTTCTTGCGATTCTCACGGGATTTGCCTACAGGCTTGAGGTGAAACAAAGTCTTTCACTATGTTAAAAAGGGCTTTAGCTGAATTGCTGCCTGGTCAATTTGGTCCTTGATATAAGTACACCTAGCTACTTTAATGCTATTATGGTACCCTGCCAGGGCTCTTTTATAGGTCTGTCACTCCAATGGGTCTTTACTATTTATCCATCGTCGCTCCAGAGCCTTACAATTTGATTTCTCAATTTTTAGTTCAGGTGTAAACCAAGGTGCGGAATGGCGGGGCTGGACAGTGCAGTGTAGGCTTTGGGGGATAGTAAGATCAAAAGCAGCCCCTCGATCTGAGTTGAAACCTTCCAACAATTTAAATACATCAAGGGCAACATCCAATTCATCTTCCAGTGCGTGAGATGGAAGGCTTCCTTAAAAGATCCCAAGGTTAATTTGTTTCAAGACCTACGCAGCACCTTCTGTTTCCGCTCTCTATTCTGGATAAAGGACCGAACGGCTGGAGATTGGTAAGTGAACATGATCATAAAATCGTCAGTCCACGTTAAAGGGCATGGGGGAAATTACTAAGATGATCCATATTAGTAAAAATTAGATCAAGGTCGTGGCTAGCGCAATGAGTAGGACTCTGCCCTCTTTGCGAAAGGCCAATTAGGCTAAGGCTGTTTACAAGTTGACTGACTTCTGGGTTATCAGGATCCTCGCCATGGAAATTAAAATCTCCCAATAAAATGATTTTGGAGGAGGCAAGAACCTGAGTAGCTATATGTTCTATCAGGTAGGTGGAAAAATTGCCTCTCGGACCAGGCGGTGGGTACAACAATGCTCCATTCCTGCTCTCTGATGGAGATATTTCAATTTTGAAGATGCCTAGTTCCAGTCTATCGTTACCAAGGGTAGAAGTCCATTGCACTTTCAGATGATCCTTGAAAGCTATAGCGATGCCACCTCCTGTTTTACCTATTCTGTCCAGATGGATAAATGTATAACCTGCAGGAATTTCCAGATAAATGGACAGGTGGTTAGTTGGAATGAGCCAAGTTTCTGTATAGAAACAAATCTCTGGGTAGTGGGAGGAGATCATATCCCAAATTTCAATGGGATGTTTGGCTAAGGACCACACGTTACAAAGGATGTATTTTGGGCCGATGGAATTATCATCAGACTTCGTTTGTGGCTCAGGTCGACTGTCAGTTTCCAAATTACATTGAAAACAACAAGACCTACAGGCTACTGCACCTTCCGGAGCCATGGGAAATTTAGCTGAGCAACAGATGTGTAGTGGTGAATTACTTGAGGCTGTGGTTATAATATTATGTAAGGTTTTGGTGGAATACCTAAGGCGGTCCATGGTCCGCAAAGTGGTCGTAATTTGGGCAGCATTTCCTGCGTCTGAGCTCCGCCACGCGTATGGGTCAGGCTAGGCATTTTATGTCTAAGAAGGGGCGACAACTAGTGCGCGAGCCGAATTCACCCGCAAGATGGCGGCCTTCACTATTGCCGAGTCCCTCCACCGGTCAGCTCCTAATCGGCTGAAAGCGGTGCGTGGATATGGCTAGGTATTGCCACTAGAGCCCTAAAAACATAGTGGCAGAGTTAAAACACAATCGTGGTGCAAGAAGAAACGAAAAGATTTGAATCCTTGTTATTTAAAAAGATTCCGCCTCAGGAATCACTAGGTAGGCGCATGCGCGCAGGAGCAGCCCATTTATACTTGCGAGCAAAAACAGCTGGTGCCCGAGCTGAATTCACCCCCAAGATGGCGGCCTTCACTATTGCCGAGTCCCTCCACCAGTCAGCTCCTAATCGGCTGAAAGTGGTGCGTGGATATGGGTAGGTATGGCCACTAGAGCCCTAAGAACGTGGTGGCATAGTTAACACACAATCGTGATGCAACAAGAAAAGAAAAGATTTGCGTGCTCGTTATTTAAAAAGATTCCCAGCTTTCTGCCTCAGCAATTGCTAGGTAGTACAATCATGTTCTTTCCCCCTCCCTTAGGTATGTCCTCTATAGGCAAGCCACATCACTTTGTTCCTGTCCTCCAGAGGTGATTAAATAAATATGATTAACTTCCAATTTTCCCCATCTACTGGGGAAGTTTTTTCTGGTCAGTCCTGCAGCTCCCAGATCCACTGGGCAGGCTTCTAGTCACTAGGTATATCTCCAGCCAGAGCCCATGAACAGTCTTGTCATTTATGGTCAGCTTGTCCATCTTGGAGGAAGAACTTTCCCTAAAGTTGGAAATTAGGGTATAGGTTGCAGATAATGTGTGTCTTTCATAAGTAATCAACCTTCTACTCTTGGAACGTGTCTGGGCTATTGGGCCCAGCTTGCTGGTACCCAGCAACAACACTTAAAAAATGATTGTCCGGTCTGTTTTTTTCTTTTACAAAACAAAAGTACAGTTTTTATACACATACTACTAAATACTACACACTAAATTACAACTGTATACAATCAGGTAAATGGAAATACCTTTGCTGACACCATTATACCATATTATTACCATCATGGGTCCTGAATCAGCTATCTCAAGTAAGTATAACTCATGGCCTAAGGTAACTATAACTCGCAGGCCGCCATGCAGTTTTCTTATTATAATTTCACTGCAAATGTTGCAGTGATATTATCAATTATGTCATAGAAGATCTCATGAGTAATGTAATATGTGAGGTAATTAGCAGTGTGTGGCGAAGGCAAGAGTTATAGTTACCTTAGAGCACAAGTTATAGTTACTTGAGATAACTATAACTATAACTGCTGAATTTCTATGGGTTTGGTTGTGTAAAATCTGAACATAACTATATTGTCCCTGTAACCTTTGGTATTTTAGTGAATTTTGAAGTTTTAAAAAAAATCTATTTACTAACTGTAACGTCCTTGTAACCCTTGTTTTCTTCAGTGAATTTCTATGTTTGTTAATGCTATTTTGTAACTATATCATCCCTGTAACCTAGTGTGTGAGTGGGTGTGTGAGTGGTTGTGTGGATGTGTAAGTTGGTGTGTTAGTATGTAGTGGGTGTGTCAGTGGATGTATGACTGGCTGTGTGGGTGTGTGGGTAGGTGTGTGACTGGCTGTGAGGGTCTCTCAGTGGGTGTGTGAGTGGCTGTATGGATGTACAAGTGGATATGTGAATGTCTGAAAGGGCATGTGAGTGCCTCTATGGGTCTTGGAATGGGTGTGTGAGTGGTTCTCTGTGTATCTGAGTGGGTGTGTGAATGGATGTATGAGTGTGTGAGTGGATGAATGAGTGGTTTTGTGGGTCTCTGAGTGGGTGTGTGAGTGCCTGTATGGTGTGTGAGGTTTTGTGTGGGTGTGCAAATGGGTTTGTGAGTGGGTGTGTGAGTGGTTTTGTGGGTCTCTGAGTGTGGGTGTGAGTAGCTGTACAGGCGTGTGAGTGGGTATGTGAATCGGTGTTGGATTTGGCCCTTTATGGCAGGTCCATCCCTAAACTTTTTGCCTTTTCTGTGACCTGATATTGGTGGTTTTTGGCCTCTGCACACTTTAGCACTGTGGCCCAGTGTAAAGTGCGTGCAAACTCTGAGTGCGTGTGGTGAGATTGGTGTAGGGGCGAGTTTAGTATGTATGAACTGGTGAGAATAAATGCTGCGCAATGGTGTGCACAGATTTAGGGTGACTGCTGGAGAAATGCCACTTATAGAAGTTGGCATTTCTGTGTGCTGTGTGTCTGCCTGCCTGATGTGAATTGCATGTCTGGCTTGTGATTGACAGGAGCTGAGAGATGTGGGTGGCTCCAGGAGTCAGGGTGAGTCAGCACAGTGGCGAATAGAGAGATCTGCATCTAGATGGGAGGGAGGAGTTGCACCTGGGACCTGAATAGGGATGTGCCTTCCCTCCATAATGATGGCTCTGCCCCCTGTGGTGCGTCTGATCTGAGGAGCCTGGTAAACAGAGTGCTCCAAAACCAGTTGCATCTGGTTTCTCAAACCCTGTGCTGTGACACAAAGGAAGAGAGTGTATAAAAGACGGGGCTGTGACCCCATGAAAATGTTGTGTTGTTCCTGACTTGATGGGGGCCTACAGCTGCTGGGCTCCAGGAGGAACCACCACTAGGGACTGCCTCCCTGCTGGAGAGCCTTGTGAGCTGGCCTGCCTTGGCCCAGCCTTCGCCCCTTTTTCTCCTGAAGGGCTCCCCAGGACTTTAATTCTAGCACATTGGGAGCGCTTGCCTTTCATTTTTAAAGAGCGATTTGCTCTCTGCAGCTGAGGAGAAGCGCTTCTATTTTTAACTGCAGCACAAGCTGCAATAATTTTAGAAGGGAATCCCCATCGTGGAGATTCCCCTGCATTTCCCCAATCTGCTTTATTCAAGGAAGCGGGAGCGCACCCCGCTGTTTTGAGCGACGCTGAGCGGGTGCCAACACCGCATTGCTGTATATTCCGCGGATGCCCAGCCTGTGTCTTTGCCAGTTTCGTTGCATAGTTACGAATGGGTGGCACCCCGCATTGCTAGGTATTCCGCGGGTCCCCAACCCGCATCTCTGCCGTTGAATCACCGCCGCAGCCCAGAAGTGGCAGAAACGTTGCCGGGCCGCTGCCGCCGTGACCCAGAAGCCAGGCGTCCCTGCCTGGTTGTGGGCGGGGCTGCATGACAAGGCGGAAGAAATCCGGGAGCCTTGCGGGCTCCAGAACGAAAATCCAGGTCCAGAGGAGAGGGGCCCAGATATGCACATGCGCGTGCGGCCGCAAATGCGCATTCGTATCGAAGACGGCGGCGCGAACGAGAAGAGGGAGCCCCGGGACGCAGCGGACAAGGTAAGTGCCTTTTATTTACTTTTCTTTGAGCATTTACAAAAATTAGGTATGTAGGGGAGGGGGGCAGGCGGCGGCGCGTAGTGGGGTGTAGTTTCTCGCCCACTTTGCGTAGCTCCACTACCCATACTACGCCCACCCTTACTGACAACCAGCATGGCGGAGGGGGCCCGCGACCAAGGATTGAGATGCAGCTGATGCCTACGCAGCCAAGGAGAAGTCCAGAGGAGTCCCGCTATAGGAGACCGGAGAGAGCACAGTGCATTCCTGGTGAGGCTGCTGGTGCCCTCCCAAAGGAGTCTTCGGGCTTCCTGTGAGTGGGGGCGCTCGCGGTGGCACAGTGGTGCACATGTGGTGTAATTCTACACAGCGGCACAGCCATGGCGGGCCGCTGCAACAAGGGGACAGATTTTGTTGAGAAGCCCCAGTGGGGGCCCAAGAGGCACCAGGAGTGCCGGACCGTATTTGCGCATTTTTCCAGCTGCCCAGTTTGGCAGCGGGCAGCTGCAGCCTTGGGGCACATTTTCATTAAGAGTCCCAGAGAAGGGCTCAGGGGGCACCTCGGTTCTCGTGCTCATTTGCACAGCTGTCCAGCAATTAGTGGGCTGCTGCCATGTTTAGGTTGTGAAATTGCGCACTTTCACTTTGCTGCATGTGCAGCCAGCCCTGACTTTTGCGGGACATAGGGCCATTGAGCCCCTGAGAGAGGCCAGTTGGCCTGGGGCCAGGTTCAGTGTGCCGTGCCCCTGATTGGGGCACACTGTGTTTATGCTACTTATTGCCCATGGTATTTATGCTTGTGATGCCTACTGTGATGCCTATTGTGTAATGCGTTATCCTAATAGGTTTCATGCCTAGTGTGATAATGCTAAGGTCCTTTCTGTACCAGTAGTTACTGGTTGTGCTTTACATTTACTATTTGTGCTACATTTCTAACTGGTGATTTGTGATGGTTTTGACAGTGGCCCCATTGGCCCCGTCGTGTGTAAATAGTCCCCTGTAAATAATGCCTGGTGCCCGTTGGCACAGTGTATATTGCGTGATTATGATCTAATGTGCTTATTATAATACAAAGGCTATTTTTATATATAACCTTGTGTGGAGTTCCTTTTGTGGTGTGCCTAGTGTGTTACTGTTGTGTGTGTGTTACGCAAACGCTTTACACATTGCCACCAGGATAAGCCTGACTGCTCGTGCCAAGCTACCAAGGGGGTGAGCAGGGGTAATCTTTGGCGTGTAACTTCCTTGCCCTGTCTAGAGTTGTGGTCTCTGCCTGGCTTTGGCGCAAGCCTCAGCCAACCAGTGATCCCATTTCTACTAGTAGGTATGTGCGTGGGTGTGTGAGTGGTATTCAGGCTCTCTGAGTGGGTATGTGAGTTGCTGCATGGATGTGTCAGTGGGTATGTGAGCGGTTGTGTCAATCAGTCAATCAATTAGGGAATTGCAAGTGTGCCACTCACCCGTCAGGGTCTCAAGGCGCTGAGAGGGGTCCGCAGATCTGTTTAGCCGAAGAGCCAGGTCTTGAGGGTCTGCCTGAAGGAGTTCAGGGAGGAGGCGCATTTGATGTCTGCCGGTAGCTCGTTCCAGGTCTTGGCTGCAATGTGAGAGAAGGATCTTCCGCCTGCT
Organism: Lissotriton vulgaris; assembly: GCF_964263255.1. Classification (NCBI taxonomy): domain Eukaryota; kingdom Metazoa; phylum Chordata; class Amphibia; order Caudata; family Salamandridae; genus Lissotriton; species Lissotriton vulgaris. The sequence goes on along the minus strand of NC_141693.1, from coordinate 973,072,978 downwards.
CTGGCTCTGTGGATGCACAGGGTTTCAGCCAGTACGAGGTTGGAAGATCGAAAGATTGTTTTGGGTACGTGGAAGTTGATTCTGTCGTTGAGGTATTTGGGTCAGTTGTTATGTAGGCATCTGTAGGCGTGAGTGAGGATTTTGAAAGTGACTTTTTTCTCCACGGGGAGCCAGTGGAGGCTTCGTAGGTGTTGCCTGATGTGTTTGTGTTGGGGGATGCCGACAATGAGTCTGGCGGTGGTGTTCTGTATTGTTAGAAGGGAATCCCCATCGTGGAGATTCCCCCGCATTTCCCCAATCCGCTTTATTCAAGGAAGTGGGAGCGCACCCCGCTGTTTTGAGCGATGCTGAGCGGGTGCCAACAGCGCATTGCTGTATATTCCGCGGGTGCCCAGCCTGCGTCTTTGCCAGTTTCGTTGCATAGTTACGAATGGGTGTCACCCCGCAATGCTGGGTATTCTGCGGGTCCCCACCTGCATCTCTGCCGTTGAATCACCGCCGCAGCCCAGAAGTGGCAGAAATGTTGCCGGGCCGCTGCCGCTGTGACCCAGAAGCCAGGCGGCCCTGCCTGGTTGTGGGCGGGGCTGCATGACAATGCAGAAGAAATCCAGGAGCCTTGTGGGCTCCAGAACAAAAGTCCAGGTCCGGAGGAGAGGGGCCGAGAAATGCGCATGCGCGGGCGGCCGTGCATGCGCATTGGTATCCAAGACGGCGGCGCGAACGAGAAGAGGGATCCCCGGGACGCAGCGGACAAGGTAAGTGCCTTTTATTTACTTTTCTTTGAGCATTTACAAAAATTAGGTATGTAGGGGAGGGGGCAGGCGGCGGCGCGTAGTGGGGCTACGCGAAGTGCGTAGGTGGGCGTAGTTTCTCGCCCACTTTGCGTAGCTTCGAGTAGCCTCACTACTCATACTACGCCCACCCTTACTGACAACCAGTGAGGCGGAGGGGGCCCGCGACCAAGGAGCGAGATGTAGCTGAAGCCCACCCAGCCAAGGAGAAGTCCAGAGGAGTCCCGCTGCAGGAGACCGGAGAGAGCGCAGTGGATTCCTGGTGAGGCTGCTGGTGCCCTCCCAAAGGAGTCCTCGAGCTTCCGGTGAGTGGGGGGGCTCGCGGTGGCACAGTGGCGCCAGTGTGGTGTGAATCTTAACAGCGGCACACCCGTTGGCGGCCGCTGCAACGTGGGGGCAGATTTTATTGAGAAGCCCCAGTGGGGGCCCAAGAGGCACCAGGAGTGCCGGACCGTATTTGCGCCTTTTTCCAGCTGCCCCGTTTGGCAGCGGGCAGCTGCAGCTTTGGGGGACATTTTCATTAAGAGTCCCAGAGAAGGGCTCAGGGGGCACCTCGGTTCCCGTGCTCATTTGCACAGCTGTCCAGCAATTAGTGGGCTGCTGCCAGGTTTAGGTTGTGAAATTGCGCACTCTCACTTTGCTGCATGTGCAGCCAGCCCTGACTTTTGTGGGACATAGGGCCATTGAGCCCCTGAGAGAGGCCAGTTGGCCTGGGGCCAGGTTCAGTGTGCCGTGCCCCTGATTGGGGCACACTGTGTTTATACTACTTATTGCCCATGGTATTTATGCTTGTGATGCCTACTGTGATGCCTATTGTGTAATGCATTATACTAATAGGTTTCATGCCTGGTGTGATAATGCAGAGGTCCTTATTGTACCAGTAGTTACTGGTTGTGCTTTACATTTACTATTTGTGCTACATTTACAACTGGAGATTTGTGATGTTTTTGACAGTGGCCCCATTGGCCCTGTCGTGTGCCAATAGTCCCCTGTAAATAATGCCTGATGCCCGTTGGCACAGTGTACATTGCGTGATTATGATCTAATGTGTTTATTATAATACAAAGGCTATTTTTATATATAACCTTGTGTGGAGTTCCTTTTGTGGTGTGCCTAATGTGTTATTGTTGTGTGTGTGTGTTGCGCAAACGCTTTACACATTGCCACCGGGATAAGCCTGACTGCTCATGCCAAGCTACCAAGGGGGTGAGCGGGGGTAATCTTTGGCGTGTAACTTCCTTGCCCTGACTAGAGTGGTGGTCTCTGCCTGGCTTTGACGCAAGCCTCAGCCAACCAGAGATCCCATTTCTACCAGTAGGTATGTGCGTGGGTGTGTGAGTTGTATTCAGGCTCTCTGAGTGGGTATGTGAGTGGCTGCATGGATGTGTCAGTGGGTATGTGAGTGGTTGTGTCAGTCAGTCAATCAATCAGGGAATTCCAAGGGTGCCACTCACCCGTCAGGGTCTCAAGGCGCTGAGGGGGGTCCGCAGTTCTGTTTAGTCGAAGAGCCAGGTCTTGAGGGTCTGCCTGAAGGTGTTCAGAGCATCTGATGTATGCCGGTAGCTCGTTCCAGGTCTTGGCTGCAATGTGAGAGAAGGATCTTCCGCCTGCTCTGGCTCTGTGGATGCACGGGGTTTCAGCTAGTGCGAGGTTGGAAGATCGGAAGATTGTTTTGGGTACGTGGAAGTTGATTCTGTCGTTGAGGTATTTGGGTCAGTTGTTGTGTAGGCATCTGTAGGCGTGAGTGAGGATTTTGAAAGTGACTCTTTTCTCCACCGGGAGCCAGTGGAGGCTTCGTAGGTGTTGGCTGATGTGCTTTTGTTGGGGGATGCAAAGAACAAATCTGGCGGTGGTGTTTTGTATTGTTTGGAGTTTGGGAGTATGGACTTGTAGAGTGCGGTTCCATAGTCCAGTTCGATGTGATGAGTGTGTGGCTAACTGTCTCCCTTGAGTCAGGGGGGATCCAATTGAAGGTCTTCCGGAGGATGCTGAGGGTGTTGAAGCAGCTGGAGGTAACGGCGTTGACCTGTCAGTTCATGGTGAGTGATAAGTTGAGCACAATGCCGAGGTTCTGGGTGTGGTCTGAGGGGGTAGGTGGGCTTTAGAGGGTGGTCGTCCACCAGCTGCTGTCCAATGCAGAAGGGGTGGTACCGAGGACGAGACTTCTGTCTTCTCAGCGTTGAGCTTCAGGCAGCTGTTGGTCATCCAGACTGTGACGTCTTGCATTCCTTTCTAGAAGATGAGTTTGGCAGTGGTGGGGTCTTTTGTGAGGGAGAGGATGAGCTCGGTGTTGTCGGCATAGGATACGGTATTGAGGCCGTGTTGACGGATGATGGCTACAAGGGGGGCCATGTAGATATTGAAGAGGGTGGGGCTCAGTGAGGAACCCTGTGGGACTCCACAGGTGATTTTGGTGGGGTTGGAGAGGAAGGGTGGGAGTCTGATCCTTTGGCTTCTTCCCGTGAGGAATGATCGGATCCCGTCCAGGGCTGTTCCTTGTATGCCTGCATCATGTAGTCTGGCGACTAGTGTGCAGTAGGAGACGGTGTCCAAGGCTTCTGATAGTCAAGTAGGATGAGGGTTGCGAAGTGGCCTTTGTCCAGGAGGGTGCGGATGTCGTTTGTGGCGGCGAGTAGGGTGGTCTCTGTGCTGTGGATGCTTCGGAATCTGTATTGGGATGGGTCGAGGACGACGTTCTCTTCAATTAATCATGTCAGTTTCCTGTTGACTGTTTTCTCTGCAACTTTGGCTGTGAAGGGGAGAAGCGAGATGGGGCGATAGTTCTTGAGGTCGGTGGGATCAGCTGTGGGCTTCTTGAACAGAGGTCTGACTTCTTCGAACTTCCAGTTGTCTGGGAAGGTGCCTGTTTTAAAGGTGGTGTTAATGGTGCATTGTACAGACCCCCCAGGATATTGCGGCATGGATTAGCAAATTTAGCGGCACAAATATGGAAATTTAGCGGCACAAATATGGAAATTTAGCGGCATTTTTGCGGCACTGTATTTTACTCATAAGCATTAATTTTCAGCCTTAAATCAATAGAAAATGTTTTAGCAGAGTATTCCACTTTAAAATAGGTATGTTTAAAGTTCTGCCGCTCTACGGAAGCACAGATCCAATCCTAACCTCGTTTAAGGGGTGTCCTATTTCTCCCCGTGATGTTCAAGCACCCTTGTACGCACCCCCGCTGGGGGTACCGCTGCCTCCTGGACCCATGAGGCACGACACCTCTTCCTCAGGTGCCCTAGGGCTCAGGGTCTTAGTGGGTGGAGGCGCATTGCCACGGCTAATGTAAGAATGTTAAATATTGCTCAACGCCATGGTGGACATACTGAGTCCAATAGATGGGAAAACATGTAATGTTTTGTTCACTGTTAGTAAATATTGTAATATGCTACATATCCTGCACAACTTCATTACGTTGCAGAAATGCAATTTAATACAGTACTTAGATACTTTCAGGCGTACTGTGCATATTAACTTCAAAAGTTGACAGAGGTTTTGCGTCCATTTTATGCAAGGGCACTGGAATTATTCGCAAGGTAGGCACAAATTAAGCAGGTGCACTGTCTAAATTATTCATCAACACAATCAAAATATGTGGCGTAACGTGTGACATTGTGACAGTAGTTTTGTAATTTTTACTTTTTAACTCTCTAGGCAAAGGTGTCATCTTAATACTATCAGTTTGACACCTAAATACTGCAATGAGTGACAAAAAAGGCCTAGAGAGACTATATCTGAACCGCAGGATGTGCCTCCCACGCCCAGCAGTAGTAAGCCTCTCCTGGTGAGCTTTCCCTTTTCTAGCCTCATCCACCTGCCAGACCTTCTCCCTGCTTCGTCTCCTCCGTCACCCTGGGCACTACCTTCACTTTCTCCTCTGCCATCACCTCCGCTTAACCTCCGCTCCCCACCTGTCTACATTCACTACCCCCTCCTGTAGAAGCAGTTTCTCTCGCTTTTACAGACCCTTTTATTGCATCTCTCCTCTTCACTTGCCTCCCTATCTACTTGTCCCCCTCTCACACAAGGCCCTCACAGCTCCCCCCCTCCTCTCCAGCTCTCCTCTCCAGCACCTCCCTTCACCGCTCCCCTCTCCTCTCCAGCACCTCTCCTCACTGGCCCCTCTAACTACAGAAAGGGAGCAGAGGATGAGAAGGGGCCTGGGATTTCAAAGGTCACTGAAGCCAAAGCCAAAGTGACGTGCCCAAAAAATATGACCTGCCTGCTCTTTGTGATGAGCAGGCTTGCCACACGCACAGCCAGAGACTGGTTGCGTTGAATGTGCTTGTGGCAGTGTAGATGGAGGAAGGAGAAATATGACGACGAACATGCGTTCATTTCACTGTCTCTAGCAACATTCCAGCAGGTGGCGCTACCTGATAACTTGCATCACAAAAACAGCATTATCAAGAGGGCAAAATAAACGATCATTTAAATTAAATACAGCAATCGGCGCTACCTTTCATTCTCGCAGCTCCCCACTACTCTGCCCCTCTTTTCTCCACTGATGTTTGTGGACCCCATTTGCCGAATGGTGTACGGTATGGAAACTCGTAATGACGTATTTGCGTACATCCAATGAGAAGCCACCATTTTTTAAATTGCAGCTGGGACACCTATTTCGCGGCCGAAATGGTAAATATCGCGGCAATCGCGCTTTTCAGCTGATTTCGCGATTTTTTCGTGAATCGCGAAATCGCAAAAAGCTGGGGGGTCTGATTGTAGTTCGAGTGCAATGGCGGCCGCAGCTCTTTGGTATACGTGAGGGGGCAGTGGTCGGTGGGGGCCCCGAGTGGATGCTTTTCATGGTTGAAGCAGTGTCTTCAGCCGTGATCGGTGTCCAGTTGGAGATTGTGGGCTGGCTGGTGTTTCCGGGGGGGGCGGGCCGTCTGTGGTGCCTGGTGGATGGTCAATGAAGTTGTTGTAGAGGTTTTTGATCTTGAGGTGGAAAGTTTACTTGAGAAATAGATTACTACTCCTCTCACCGCAAGACCTGAGGATGCAAAAAAACTTTTGAGAAAACCTTGGGTATAAATAGTTTAGGAGAATTAGATTTCAAATGTGTCTCCTGCAGAAACAGAACTTGGGGATTTAGTGATGATAACTATATAATAAGAACACCATACTTCTTTTTGCGTTGTATTCCGTTAGCATTGACTGATAGGATCTTACATTTACTGGTTTCTATGAATAACTCTAGTTTGTGTATTTTCTGTACTTGCTGCCCGTGCTCTTTTTTCTGCTGTGAACCCTACCTCAAACCCTCCCTTCCCATCCCCCAAAAAAAATACCCACCCCTCGAAATGTGGAGAAACCCCTACCAACCACGCACCCACGTTTCGCCCCTCCCATCTAACCTCATGGGTGTCATGAGATTACACCCTGAGTGACCAATCGGTAGGCTGGCTAGCCCAACTTATACTAAAGGGGAGGAATCCCTTAACTTTGCCATGTGATCAATCTAATTGTATACCAAAGTCTAAGCGCTAGATTTCAAAGAAAATGGAACCCTTTTCATTTACCATATGGTAGATCTAAATATTCACCGGTGAGAGCGAAACCTTTAAAACAATTCGAAATTGCCTAACAATAAACACATCTCATATTAAAGGGATTGAAGCCGTTTCCCCCGTTACCATATAATGGTTCTATCTGGACATCATTGCCGACTCTGCTGGCCTTGGGATCCCCAGCAATACCTTAAGACCACTCCAAGGCTAGCTAGCCCAGCTTGTATCAAAGGAGAGGGTGCCCTTAATATGGCCATTTGGTAAATCTGTATATATGCCAATGTTCAAGCGCTAGACCCTACAGAAATCTCCTTTAATAATGCCTGGGCCTTTTCTAAATATGAAGAACTTCCCTTTGACTAAAACTCTCAATTTCGACTGCTGAGTAATTGATGCTTGAGCGCCATGAGCTTTAAACAAATGGAAAATCTTAACAAATTATTTTCTTCTACGCGCAGCAGAAGCAGTCATGTCAGAGAATATACGACACTTAGTAGTCTCATTCACGGAAAACTGTCTCTGCTGGATCGCTGTTGTCAAGATTCTCTCCTTGATACAGAAGTCTGCGAAATTCAACCAGATAGTTCTTGGTATTGTTGAATTGGGAAAAGGTTGCACTGGGACTCGGTGAGCTCTTGTAATAGTGAGGTCGCCCTCGAACTCAAACAGAACATTCTGTTTAATAAATGAGTTGACCCATTGGAGGGATTGGGAGCCTTCAATAGCTTCAGGAACCCCAACAATCTGGAGGTTGGACCTCCGAGAGTGGTTTTCAAGCTCCTCCAGTTTGTTCTTGAGGTAGCTTTTCCTTTTAGCCGCCTCTTTTGCCTCTCCCATAGCCATATTCATTTGGTCTTCCAACACAAAATTCTGGCTTCCGCTTCCTGCAGTGTAATGGGAAAACCAGTCATCGCTGCTTCGATTTTCCCCAGTCTCTGATGCAGAGCAGCGATTTCCATTTGCTGCGTTTTTTTCATTTTGCGGACCTCTTCCAAGATTAAATTCAGCATGTCTTTGAAATCTAATTGATAAACCCCCATAGTCTCCATATTTTGGTTGAAGTTACTTAGCAGATCGTCAGTACCAATACTCGTGCTTCCCACCGTACGATATGCCTGAGCCGAAGCAGCTTCTGACAATACTTGCCCTTGAGATCCCAGTTGAAGTTGGGGTTGGGATTGTAGCTGAAGCTGTGGTGATGTCAAGTTCAAAGAAGTATCAATCATGGTCCTTCTACCTTTATCTGTTGCATCTTGAGCCTGAGAGGGATTTAGCCTGGACACAGTCTTTTCCACTGAGTTCAAGAAGGTTGAAAGGGTATAGGGCGCCACCGAAACTTGCACTTGAGTTAGGTTTTGCTGTAGCTGCTGGACCCCTAAATGATCAGTTTCAGAATGTTGTTGGGTTACTGCCTGGTCTTTGGGAGCCAGTTCTGCTAGTGGTCCTGGTGAGAACAAAATCCTGACCCCAGCGGTGAGGCATTACATGGTTTTGAAACTGAGCTTCAGGTTAAAGAGGAAGGTTGTGGACGTTGTGGAGGTTGTGAGGTGTTCACCAGTTTGTAAAAAAACGATTCTATTGTACCTTTCCCTCAATTACAAGAAGAGCATCATTTACCTAACCGCGGGGCATATTAGCAAGAACCTCGTTAAAATTATCGCCGTTTTAGTGGCAGGAAACTAACGCTAAAACAGCGATAATGGGTCTGCTAATATGTTTTATAGAATTCCAATAGAAGCCCAGGTTAGATGTGCAGACAGGAATTCTATAATTCCGCCAACTGTGCCCTGTGGCAAGCATGCATGCCCTTAGGGCATGTTTGTGTGCCACATCTGCACACAAAACGATTCAGAAAAAAGGGGTGGTGATGGACAGAGCATCTGAATTAAGCAGAATACTCGTACCCAGTCATCAGATCAGGGCTTGATCCATTACCGTTTTTTAGCTCACTGCACCATCCCAGCTCAGAACCTGGCTACATGCAAATTAGTCTGTCCCTGGCCCAGTGCATCATGGGAACAGGGCAGACCAAACTACCAAGCCAATTCTTTTACTGGAAAGGAAACAAGCTTATGGGGACCGGTTTCTGGCAGTACAGCCGTCTTCGGCCCAGCTTGCTTGAATCCTGATGGTGCAGTGAGCAAGGGACTCATGTCTGAGCATACCCTACCACGCTTGTGGTGGACAAAACGATTCAGAAAAAGGGGGTGGTGATGGACAGAGCATCTGAATTAAGCAGAATACTCGTACGCAGTCAACAGATCAGGGCTTGATCCATCACCGTTTTTTAGCTCACTGCACCATCCCAGCTCAGAACCTGGCTACATGCAAATTAGTCTGTCCCTGGCCCAGTGCATCATGGGAACAGGGCAGACCAAACTACCAAGCCAATTCTTTTACTGGAAAGGAAACAAGCTTCCGGGGACACGTTTCTGGCATTACAGCCGTCTTCAGCCCGGCTTGCTTGAATCCTGATGGTGCAGTGAGCAAGAGACTCATGTCTGAGCATACCCTACCACTCTTGAGGTGGACAAAACGATTCAGAAAAAGGGGGTGGTGATGGACAGAGCATCTGAATTAAGCAGAATTCTCGTACCCAGTCAACAGATCAGGGCTTGGGTAGGAGTGTTCTGCTTAATTCAGATACCCATGATGCACTGGGCCAGGGACAGACTAATTTGCATGTAGCCAGGTTCTGAGCTGGGATGGTGCAGTGAGCTAAAAAACAGTGATGGATCAAGCCCTGATCTTTGGACTGGGTAGGAGTGTTCTGCTTAATTCAGATACTCTGTCCGTCACCACCCCCTTTTCTGAAACATCTGCACACAAGCACGATTCAGGGCTGCAACAGGGTGTCAAAGTGACACCCTGGCACCCTTGAATGTTTCCCCTATTTTACCGAATCGGTATTTACTCCAGGCCCATAGGAATGAATAGCAATTACCGAATCGGTAAATACCGATTCGGTAAATACCGAATCTTACCGATTCGGTAATTTTTACAGAAAATTTATCTACATCCCTTTTACCTATTCTTAAATACCGAATCGGTAAAATTCGGTATTTAAGAATAGGTAAATTGGGATTACCTACATCTGGCCCTAAATCATAAATCCATACTTGGTTGTCCACATCATGTTCATTCTTATCCAATAATTGTTACTTGTGTTATACTTAACAAATTGTGCTTTTTTCAGCTGAAACCTGCACACACTGCACATCCCACAGCAGTAAAAGCCTTTCTTCAAGTGAATGAGACAGGTGCTGGAAGTGTTTTTCAGGGAATAACGAGGGCTGATAATGTTTCTGATAGTATTATCTCTACAAATGTGACACTAGCTTATCGGACTGGTGCACTTACTTATTAGCAACATCACCACCTTACTTCCAATATGCTTTACTCATGGCGCCCTGTTGGCCAATTCTCTCCTAATGTTTGGTTTTTATGAGTTACTGCTTAAAGACTATCAATGTGTCCTACCAAGCTATTCTTAAATTCTAGTATTAGTTATCATATCAGATAAAACTCCAGCACTTCAAGTGAATATGGTAATGTGGACCCTGTACTTTTCAGATCATTATATGGTCCCTCTAAGGTACCTTAGACCGTTCCAAACTATATATAAAGAAGCTCAAAGGGGTGGCAGGTGAGATATTGACACTTGCTAGATAAGATTATGCAATAGTCTGACAAAGGGGATTTCTAGAAATGAAATACACCGGATGGTTTAAGGTACTCAAGTGTATTGCACATGACCGTCTCCAGATGCAGCCAAGAATTGGCACTTTAGGTAATATGAATTGCTCACAGCACAAACCTGAATTGGTCTCACTATGGAAAGGTGAGGACTGCTCACATGTGAAACGCCGACATGCCTGGCCTTTGGGTTTTATGATCTGAAAGCTGATTTGACAATATTAGTATTGAGAACAACGTGCTTCACTGTAAATAACCAGCATGAATATATGACGTTAGACCGCAGACAAAAATCCTGCATACCATCATACCGCAAATATAATACCGCAAGTACTATTAGTCCGCAAATTAAGAGAACGAAAACTTTTAAAACAAATATGCCTTTAGCACGCATGCCATTACAACGAAAAGGCATGCATGTTAAAGATATACTCGTTGTAAAAGTTCTAAAGGTAAGTAAGAGTACCCTACCCTACCCTACACTACACTCTAATGTAGTACCCCTGCACCACTCACCCTTGACACACAGTCCTTTTCCAACATTTACACTACCCAGCACGACCCCCCAACACTACCATAAAGCACTTTACTTCCCTACACAAACACTACAACACTACCTTAATACACTACCCCCAGCATGACCCTACACAAACACTACAATACTACCCTAAACCACTACACCCCATCATGACCCTACACTACACAAACACTACAACACATCCCCAAACCCTAAAACACTACACCCCAGCATGACCCTACACTACACAAACACTACAACACTACCCTAAACTCTAAAACACTACCCCTACATGACCCTACACTACACAAAAACTACACCACTACCCTAAACCCTAAAACACTACCCCCAGCATGACCCTACCCTACGCAAACACTACAACACTACCCTAAACCCTAAAACACTACACCCCAGCATGACCCTACACTACACAAACACTACAATACTACCCTAAACCCTAAAACACTACCCCTGCATGACCCTACACTACAACACTACCCTAAACCCAATAACACTTCCCCCAGCATGACCCTAAACTACAACATTACACAAAACCCTAAAACACAACCCCCAGCATGACCCTACACTACACAAACACTACAACACTACCCTAAACCCTAAAACACTACCCCCAGCATAACCCTACACTACACAAACACTACAACACTACCCTAAACACTAAAACACCACCCCCTTTATGACCCTACACTACACAAACACTACAACACTACCCTAAACCCTAAAACACTACCACCAGCATGGCCCTACACTACACAAACACTACAACTCTACCCTAAACCCTAAAACACTACCCCTGCATGACTCTACACTACAACACTACCCTAAACCATATAACACTTCCCCCAGCATGACCTTACAGTACAACACTACCCAAAACCCTAAAACACTACCCCAGCATGACCCTACACTACACAAACACTACAACACTACCCTAAACCCTAAAACACTACCCCCAGCATGACCCTACACTACGCAAACACTACAACACTACCCTAAACCCTAAAACACTACCCCCAGCATGACCCTACACTATGCAAACACTACAACACTACCCTAAACCCTAAAACACTACCCCCAGCATGACCCTACACTACACAAACACTACAACACTACCCTAAACCCTAAAACACTACCCCCAGCATGACCCTACACTACACAAACACTACAACACTACCCTGTACCCTAAAACACTAACCCCAACATGACCCTACACTACACAAACACTACAACACTACGCTAAACCCTAAAACACTACCCCCAGCATGACCCTGCACTACGCAAACACTACAACATTACCCTAAACCCTAAAACACTACCCCCAGCATGACCCTACACTACACAAACACTACAACACTACCCTATACCCTAAAACACTAACCCCAACATGACCCTACACTACACAAACACTACAACACTACGCTAAACCCTAAAACACTACCCCCAGCATGACCCTGCACTACCCAAACACTACAACACTACCCTAAACCCTAAAACACTACCCCCAGCATTACCCTACACTACACAAACACTACAACACTACCCTAAACCCTAAAACACTACCCCCAGCATGACCCTACACTACACAAACACTACAACACTACCCTAAACCCTAAAACACTACCCCCAGCATGACCCTACACTACACAAACACTACAACACTACCCTAAACCCTAAAACACTACCCCCAGCATGACCCTACACTACACAAACACTACAACACTACCCTAAACCCTATAACACTTCCCCCAGCACGACCCTACACTAAACAACCACCACAACTCTACACTACACTAACACAACACTACACTACACAATCACTAACCCAGCATGACGAAAAAATTAACCCAAACCCCCTTACCTCTCTCTTCATCGTGGTTTTCACAACGCAAATGCATTTACCATACATGCCTTTACAACGTAATTCATTGTAAAGGCATGCGTGATAAATGCACATGCGTTTTGAAAAAATGCGGGATGATGGTATGCGAGGTCAATGACCTTGCGGATAAATGGTATGCGGACTGAAAGTCCCGGGATAAAGGTTAATTACCAACCAGCATATTTGTGAACACTTAAAAGACTATATAGAATTCCTGTGCTTTTGATGTTGGGATACTTAGTTATTGCATAAGGCTTATTGTACTGCTTGTATGTATCTCCCCTAGCCCTGACAAGGTCATTATGTCTCTCCTGCTTGACATAGCATGTGTTGGATGGCTAGACCTTATATACCTAGGGAAATCAGGATTAAAAGAAGACTAATTTTATGGACTGTGGATATGTTCTCTGCGTCTCTCCCTTCTTGCTAAACGCGCAAAGTGAATGGGCATTGAGGGCCAGATTTCCTAACATTTTGCGTCATGGTTGCACCACATTTGTGGCGCATCCTTGAAGCAAAATGCTAGTAGATATTTACAAAGCCACACAAAGGGCAATTTTTGCCACTTTGTCTGGCTTTGTAAAAAAAAAAGGTAACGTAACAAAGTGGCTCTCGCTGTATTGTGTTACATTTCATTCTGAGAGGCTTTTCATGGGTGCAACACGGAAGTTCCCATGAATCTACCCATGGATTTCATGCATCCCAGATTTCCAAAGTATGTAAACCTGGGATTGTGTGAAATCGTTGCACCTTCCAGAGGATCCTAAACAAGAAGAAAAATCTTTTTTTCTCCTCATTATGTTCTCTTTCTATGTGTGCTGTATTCTGCAGCACACATAGGGGAAATGTTGCAAGAGATTGTTTTTGTTCAGGAAGGTATGACTTCCTGCACAAAAACAATTCTCCTTGTAACGCAGGCACCTGTGCACTGTGGTGCAAGGGTGCATGCATTGGTGCTAGGCTGCCTGAAGTGCGCCTGTGCTTTGAGAGAGCAGACATGCACCATATCTTAGTAGTTCTGGAGCATTTCTGCTCTCTCCCTTTCATGTAAGCAAGTTTCCTCTCTACACTGCATTGGGTGCAAGGTAGTATATCTTGCCCTTCTTTTTGGAACATTTGGCATAGGTGTGTGCTGAAATATCTCTGGGCACCACAAATGTTAATAAACAAAAGTGGGAACGGCATGTTTGCTGAAGCTAATGCACCTAAGGGTTGATTACATGCTGTGCCTAAATGTTCACACACTCCATGTATGGACCCTTTCTAGCACTGCACCACAATAGAGTGTAGAATTTTCCTTTGCGTATAATTGTATTTCGCTTAGAGGCACAGACATATGCTGCACATCAAAAACATATGTTTTGTTACTGTTTGAGTCTGAAATTAGATTGTTCATATGAACTCTTCGTTAAACAGTCACATTTCTGTATATAAACCATAATAATATTGGCAAACTATGACCTTGGCATCGAAAGTATGAGCTAATACAGCTCTTAAAAAGTGGAAATGAGATGAGTATGTGAGACTGAATAAGTATCTGAATGAGCCTCTTTGTGTTATAAGTGTAATATTTCCTACTGCACATTATGTAACATAGTACCAGAGGTTTGATGGTGTAAATAATGTATTGAAGGGTGAGAGTTTGGGGTGATCGAGTAAGGCTGGGTTGGTCGTAAGATTAAGCTTTAACCAAATCTCCTTTCCCCACCATCACTGGCAGAAGGTGGAAAGGAAAAGCAAATGAGAGGAAGCCATGTGACGGAAAATTGAGTAAGTGCATGATAAAATTTTTCATGTTGTAAACAGGGAGTGCATTGGTGGAAGCTAAGGTTCATTGAGGACCAAAAGGTTGTAGCTCAGCTTAAAGTCTCACCATAACTTTTTGTCATTTAAAATCTCTTCAGGTTTTGTGCTATTGCCACCGTTACACACTTGTCATTCAGAGCTCATATTAAAATTAATTTCTTTCTCAGAGAATTTAACTGTTTTTTAAATATTTTTAACTTACAAAAAGGTGAGGTGTAAGCTATTTCTGTTTTCCGTTCCCACTTGGATGATGGGCTCAAGGGTGGTTGTCAACGGTCCCATACTTTACCACATAAAAATTAAGAGTAAGGAGATACTGGCCAGCGGACGCCTACCAAAGTGTTGGCTTTTCTTTGGTAAAGAGGTTGATGGCAGACCTAACCTTAATTTAATCCCATTGCCTTGTTTAAGGGAGGTTTCGGAATCTTTTACACCACTCATCCCTCTCCAAGGGTGATGGTGATGTGTGATGGGCCTTCCTTGTCTTCCCAAAGATACTCTGTAAGTACATTATATCCCTTTTTACCCCCAACTCTGCTTTGGTCAAGGATGACGATTCCTATTTGTTGCCTTTCCTCCATATTGTGAGGGTTTGTGTATGTGGCCTCCATCTTGCTCAAAGTTGGGTGGTCTATGGTTGGCCATTTAGCTTTGCTCATAAGCAGGGAGTCTTATATGAGCTCTGAGCCTTGGCCAGGGTATGGCTGGTCTTTGAGGGGACATTAGCTCCCATTTTCTCCTCTAGCTTTCTAAAGCACTGGGGGGATCTATTTTTGCCAGCCGCCGTGAATAAGGACATGTGGGGTGCAATTACTACATCCTGGCCAGGCTAGGAAGACACATGAGTGAGTGTCTTTTTTTTAGTGATAGCTTTCTAGATTGTGTAACAGACTGACTAGAGCTCTGCTTAAGTAGCAAGCTTTCAGCTTGCCCTCTGATACCTACTGGGGCGTGGCGGGGTTCACCGACTAATACCTACTGCGCGAAACAAGGAGTCCTGCTGTAGAGATCAAAGCAGAAAGGGACCCCGCCCCCTCAACCCTCCTTCCATCCATTCAATGGTTATAAGGCACTTTGCTAGAATCAAATCCAAGCCTATAAATCTAGAGCAGCCCTCATACTTTGCTGGACGTGGGAACAGCCCCACAAACACGTCACCGGTGAATGCAGAATATGGCGTTCAGCGACGTCATTAATATAGTCAATCTCCCCCCCGAGCCGGAGGCGCTCACAATCCCACATAAGATGCAACAGCTCTGCCCCCTTCGCCCCACACCGGGGCAGCTGAGGATACAGGGTATATTTTATTAATCCTGCCTTTTGTAAGAAGTGTTCCTGGGAACAAGAGAAAAATGAATCCAAACTTAGAGAACTTGCTCCAATATTTTCCAGCAGTCAGATCACTAATCAATATACCAATGCCCACCACCCACTGGCATCGACAAGGGGGCATTGATAACCCTACTGAGCACCATATGCAGACTCAAACCCGCCCTATGTGTGCCTTTCATGTACTCGTCCTCAGCCATTAAAAACACACTTGCTTCATACTACAATACTACCACATATTAAAGTGATCGAATCGTTACTTACTTTGCCTTTGGTTTTCGAGGCCGCTGCTGAGCAGTCATAGCAGCACACGCTGCTGCTTATGGGTGGACTCGACTGAGCAGCGCCGCTGCGCCTGCGCAGTACGGGGGAGGGAGGGGGGGTTCAAAACTGGGCAAACTGGTCTGATCGGCATTTGTCCGACTCCTCAAGGGGAAAGACTTCTGCGCCAAGGAGGAACGGACACGGGCTGGCAAAAAAATTAATTTTTCAATTGTGATTTGTAGCTTCTATAGGGACCTCACCCACGCATTCGGGCATGGCGTCCAACTTTAAATATTTTATGCACCGGCACAAATTAAGCACTGGAAGGACTGGAATGTTACGTCACTGGTGCTGCGCAGAATGACAACTCTTATCAGCATAGGAACACAGACGAAGCACAAAGAACAAGTGGAGTGACTGGGCAGAGAGATGTAATATGTCAGTGAAAAAGACAGCGAGGGAAAAAGTCAAAGAATCTAGAGGGCGAGAGAGTGAACTTTAGAGCAAAGTTGAGGGAAAGTGCACAGATCAAAAGAGGCTACGGAACACAAGTAAGGGAGAGAGAGTAAGAGGGAGAACGAGGCATCATGGGGCAGTGACGGACAGAACAAACACTCACCTGAGGACGACTTCCGGCGGCGGTCGGCCTGAAATGGCTGCCGCAAAGCGCTGACATTTTCGCGATTCGGGGGCGTGTTTTTAGCAGTTGAGTGACGGATTACGTCACGGCTTAAAAACTGCAAAAAACACGCCCCCCGAATCGCAAGAAGACGGGGCTTGAATAAAGTGACGCCCCACTCCTCCAATGGCTGGCCTCCGTTTAGGAAGCAGCCAATGGAGAAGAGGGGCGGGTTCAAGCCCCACTGTAGCCAAAACATGAAATCTCGGACTCCACCCACTGCTTACGCAGTGCGACGCAGACCTAGACCTAAAAAAACAGCTAAATGGAATGACACCAAATTTGGCAGAAAGTTACAATTTTAATGAGAAAGTGTGCTTTTCATTATTTGGTGTAAAACAGTAATCTTCAAGAAATTTGCATTTAAAATGGTACTTAAGGTGGGCATTAAGTGTTTGTCCACTAGTAAAATGTTATGATATCAGGTCTGTTGGTATGAAGATGTGCTCTGAATAGCCTGTTAAAAGGGGGCTGGTCAATCCTCATTGGCAGTATACAACATGAACAATCCGTTGTGGCAGCCATTACAGGACTCAGGGACAAGGCCACTGCGTCCTGAAAATGAAGTGAAAATATTAAATGGGGCGGGGTGAGCATACACTAATTCACAGAGGCATGTGGGGATTCACAAAGGACAACACATTGTGAAAGCCATTACAGGATCCTGAGACATAGGGCCAGATTAATATTCTGGTTGAAGGAGTTTTCACCATTGGCCTGGCAGAGGACTTTACAGCCCGCTAGGTGAGGAATTATCCACCTGCCAGATGTATAAATGACCACCAAGAAGGCGGTCCTTTATAAAGGCATTGTAATCTTTTTTTTTTCTCCAAAAATAGAAATCCAAAAGGGGTAAATAAAAAAAGTAATGCTCTTGTCGCCACTGAATCCACGCAGGATCTCGCGTTCTTTAAAACACGTGAGTTCAAGGAAACATGGCAATCGGATTAAAACTAAACCGGCGCTTGTGAGATACTCTGCTACTCGAGGAAGATTCCTTCACCTCGTGCAGATTAATGAATGAAAAGGGGCAACATTTTATAAAAAACTCCCTCCCACCCTCCTTGCTTTCTTGCTTCCAAACAAACGGAATTCAGAAGTGTAAAAACACTCTCTAGACCTGCGCCCTCCAATAAAATAATCCTACACAGACAACTAGACGACACAGATTAATTGTCTTCTTTGGTCCTGAGGATAATCCCCATACTTGGGGGATTTGAAACACGTCGACCTTGTGTGTGTTTATCTGCTAGACAATCATACTGTTATGGATGTTTTGTAAAATAACTATTTGTGATGGCTGTTATATATTGAAAGATACTTGTATTAGATTGACTATATACTAGGTGTCCCTGCCTAATCTAAAAGATTCTAAACAATTAGGGTAGGGCCACGCTCACACACACACCTCTTCTTTAAATTCTTCCTTTTCCTTTCCTTTTTCACCACATGTTGAGAATGCATGAGATATAGATTGAAAGTGGATGAATGTGAAATGAATGTTCGATTCCTCACCAACAACCCTTCCTCCCTTGATATTACTTTCCTTACACCCTGTTGTATATAGAAACACATATAAATAGGAGCACCCCTTGTTAATAAATCCAATTATGTTTTCATAAACCAATGTGAAATATACTACATTTTGTAAAAAGGAAAAATGTGAATAAATAAATTGATTTGAAGAAATAATTTAGACTGAACTTTATGGCAGGACAGTATTTAGTGTATTGTTCATTGCTAAACATTTAAATTGTTTTGAGCAGTACTGGCAGTTGTTTTGTTTAATATTATAGTGGCGTAGCCGTACTGCGCATAAGCCAAACCCTTTTTGTTGGATAGCTTGTCGCCACTGGAGGCATCTCCCATGGCGAGGGAGCATATATTTTTTCTTTAACCGCATCGCTGCTGCGGTGATTTTTGCGCTGTGCTGCAAATTGCAATTTTGCTGGCACTATGACGAGCTCAGCTCGTCATCAGCACACGACACCCGTGGGTGATGACGAGCTGAGCTCGTCATCAGCAGCGAAAGGGTTAAATGACTACAAGTCCCCAATCCAAATTGGATGATTGGACATGTAGTCATTTCTCTGATGGTCCTTGCTCCCCAGGGCTGTCAGAGTGGGTTACTCACAATGGAGACACAGCAGTCTCTGCCATGATTAACCAGAAGGCCTGCCCGCATTTAAATATGATGGACAGACCGCATTCTGAACAGGGAGGCTTAAATCGGGGCCATTGACTCTATTGAAATACATTGCAGTCGCAGGCTGTTTTGAAGGGTCACAAAAAGGTGCGCGTATAAAAGTTGATAACAGATTTTAGTCAACATATAAATAATATATTGGTGGCACCATACTTATTTTAGACATTCGGATGTGTTCTAATGTGTTTTTACACTGTTTTAATGCTAATTCACTGCTGGGATTTGATGAACCATATTTGAGGGAAAACTGTTTTCTTTCGTGATTTCCTCATAGAGGTTATGGAAGGTGCTCCTGAAGCCAAGACACATTTTCTACCAATTCATACTATTTTCCATAGCCATTTGAGAACAAAGTCTGATATTCTGAGCAAAAGGTATACTTCCAACTGGAGCAGCAGTCTGTCAGTTAGTCAAGTGTTCTACTGCAGCTTCACTACAGTATTTCAATGAGCAACCAGAGTGCTAACATTTGCTATTTTTTTTCACGTGTGGTACACCTGAATACTATCTTGATTAAATCAAAGCTGTAAAGGTAAAAGCCAGTCACTAATCCGAATATAGTCTATCGACATGGGCTACTTTTAAGTGATGGGGCTGATAATGCCGGCAGATTTACCAGCACAAACTGCTTGACATCTCTGAATTCGTGGAACCTGGCGGGCCTGGGGTCGAAATTAGCCTCGCCTGATTGGTCCGATTTTATTAATAAATTTGACATTTGTCTCTTTCAAGAGACTTGGTCGGTAGATTCTGTTTTCAGGCTGAGCTATCTTAATTTCTTTGTCCCTGCAGTGAAAAAGAACAAGGGACGCCCAGCAGGAGGATTGGTGATTTGGGTCAAGCAGGGCTTAAACTGTAATATACAATTGCTTCCGGCATCAAATGATGACATCCTCGCAGTGAGACTTAGCTTCCCTTCTGGTTCTAACATTGACATTTATAATGTATATGCAAGGGGTCTCCCGGGAGGAAAAAAGTCTGAGGTAATTTCGGCTCTAGATGGCTTAATGGAGAAATTGCCTAATAGCACACTGCCCCTCATAGCGGGAGACTTCAATACGACCTTTGAGCCACTAGGGTATGACGACCAGTGTCTAACAGAGGAGGAAGACTCAAGATGGAGGATTCCCCAACTCGAGCTGACGCCCATAAAAACTTGGACTGAGGCTGCAATCCAACTGAAGGGGCTATGTGTGGGGAACCAACTAAGGGCCGCTAACGGCCGAATGCCATTAGATAGGCAGGGGATTAGTACATATGATAATGGCCATAGGTCTAGCCGCATAGAATATTTGCTTGTCTATCTAAAATTGTGGCACTGCCTTGCGGATATGGCGATAAAGGCTTGAATAGAGAGTGATCACAATCCCCTTACTTCACTATTCAGGCTGGGATCAGATGGAGTGGTAGTATCAACCAAGGTCATGTCTGCTCCTGATAATGTCCTAGCAAATGATGAGCGCCACCTTAAGTGGAGAAAAGTGGTTGAACACCCTGAAACCTTGACCTTTATCAAGGACGATGTAAATAAGGTATTGGTAGACCTGGGGTCTGGTGTCACTAATGGGGCTTCCCACTCTTCTACAATTGAAATGAAATGAAATGCAATGAAATGAAATAAGACTTATAAAGCGCATGGCTGCCCGTGAGCGTCCCAGCGCTGGTGAGTGAACTAACGGAAGGAAATAAAGGAATTTTTTAAGGGAATAACCCCATTTTCAACTGTTTCCGGAAAGAAAGAAGGTTGGGCTGGGCATGAATGGCAAGTGGTAGGGAGTTCCACAGTTTGGAAGCATTATAAGAGAAAAGGCTACCCCCCGATCTGGCTTTCTTGATCCTGGGCATGGACGCCAGGTGGAGATGCATAGACCGAAGGGGTCTGTTAGTTTTATGGGGCACAATGAGATCCTTCAGGACGGGGGGGGGGCTTGCCATGAAGAATTTTATGAGTAGTGCATAGAGACTTAAAATGCACTCTTTCCTGAATAGGTAGCCAATGGAGTATGTTGGGAGCAGGTTTCGTTGAGCAGCATTTCTTGGTGCTCGTGAGGAGCCTGGCAGCTGCATTTTGGACAACTTGTAGCTTGGCAGTTACTTTCTTGGGGGCACCGAGATACAAGGCATTGCCATAATCCAACCTGGACAGTATGAGGCCCTGGATCTGAAGCTTTCTGGACTGAGGGGGAAGCAGAGGTAGAATTTTCCGGAAAGTGCGGAGGAGGCCGTAACAGGTCGGTTTTCCTGGCTTGCGTGTTGAACGTGAGATCTTGGTCCAACCAGATACCCAGACTTTTAATGTCAGATTTAGGGGTCAGTGGTGGACCCATGCAGGGCGGCCACATGCTCCCAGGGTGGAAGTGTGATTGGTTACCCATGACCAGAATCTCAGTTTTGTCACTGTTTAACTTGAGATGGGAATTATCCATCCAACTAGTTATATCCTTAAGACAGGGGTAGAGGTCCGAAGGGGGACGATCCAGCTGGCTCAATGATACAATGAGCTGGGTGTCGTCAGCGTACGTCAAAAGTCTGACACCATGTGGAGTAACGATTTTTTCAAGAGGAGACATGTACACATTAAAAAGCGTAGGGCTCAAAGATGAGCCCTGAGGGACGCCACAGTGTACAGGAGTCACATTGGAAATGGAGCTGCCCTCAGCCACCCGGAAGGAGCGGCTGTAGAGGAAGGATTCCAGCCAGCACAGGGCAAGCCCCGTAACTCCCAAACCCTTGAGCCGGTGGATCAGGGTAGAGTGGTTCACTGTGTCAAAGGCTGCGCTCAGATCCAGGAGGATCACTGCCACTGATCCCCCTGAATCTAAGATCTTTCTAACCTCTTATACCACCGCAATAATTGCAGTTTCCGTGCCCTGACCCGGGCGGAATCCTGTCTGCAAAGGCTGGAGTAAGTCCCCTGACTCAAGGAAGGAAGATAGCTGATGATTAACGTATTTTTCAGCCACCTTGCTGATACCTGGAAGTAGGGAAATGGGCCGATAGTTGCTCAACTCCGAGGGATCGAGATTAGTTTTTTTGGGAAGAGCTTTTACTATGGCCCTCTTCCAGTTCGGAGGGACAATGCCATGTAGGAGAGAGATGTTGAGCAGTCTGGCCATTGAAGCGAGGATAGTAGGTGCAACTAGCTTTAGGATGTTAATTGGAGCTGGATCCCGCGCTTTTAATTGATTGGAGAATAGGAAGAAGTGTATCTTCTGTGATAGGAGAGAATGTTTCTAAGCTATGAGCAGAATGCTGAGATACTGACGAAGGCATTTCAACCGGATCGACAGAATTACATGGAGGAAAAAGCCTCAGAATATTTTGATTTTTAAGATCAAAGAACTCCGCTAGCTCATTACAGCGATGATTGGAAGGGTCGAAGGGGAGAGGGGGGGCCCGGGGTTTTAAGAAGTTTTTTCACGATGCGATAGGTTTCCCTAGATGAATTAGACGATGATCTAATTTTTTCTTCAAAGAGGGCAGCCTGCGAAGATTTTAATGCCTTTTTATAATTTAGAATCATATTTATATAGTTTTTTTTGGGGGGGATCAAATTCTTTCCTCCATGCCCTTTCTGCTTTTTTGCAGAGTTTTTTTTGGAGGTGAAGTTCCTTAGTAAACCAAGGGGAGGTGGCCTTTCTCCGTGGTTTGAGGGCAGGCTTTTTAGGGAGAACTATGTCCAATGAGCTTACAATCCATGCAGAAAACCGAGCGTCTGCTAATACGGGGTCGCAAAGAAAGAAAGAAAGTTCAAGGATATTCCTCCATTCTTCCAGGTCGATTTTCGACCAGGGACGGGTAAGCGTGCTAAGGGCCGGCCTAGGGCGAGGGGTGGCGGGAATTCGCCAGCTAAACAGTATCAAGAAATGATCAGACCAGGGCATGGGAAGGGGTGTCAGTACTTTAAGCTCGGGGAGGTTGGAAAATATAGGATCTAGGAGATGCCCTACTATGTGGGTGGGTTGGCAGTTCCCCAGGTGGAGTTGATAGGCCGCTAGGTCTAATTTCAGTTCAGTAGCTAAGTTGTCACCTGGGCTATCAAAATGGATGTTCAGATCTCCTAGGATCATCAGATTGGGAAGAGTACTGGACATGGCTAACAAGGTTTCCAAAAGGGAACTGCAAAACTGCCCAATAGGGCCAGGGGGGCGGTAGAAAAGGATCCCAGAGAGTGAGTTACAAGGGGACAGCTGAATAGAAAAATTGACATTTTCACAGTCTGATAAGGGGCTACCGTGAAGGCAGCAGGAGAGATGATCGTTATAAATTATTGCTATCCCCCCTCCCTTTCCCTTCGATCGATCAAGATGTTGAATAAGGAAGTCCGGGGGCAAGGCCTGAACAAGATCTGGGCCCGAGTCTGGAGAAAGCCACGTTTCAGTTAACAACAGAACCTCCACTTGGTGGTTTTCCAGGAGTAAAGCTATTTCAAGACCATGTTTGGGCAGGGACCTGCAATTCAGCAAGGCCATGCTAATATCAAGATCCGTGGATTGACAAGGCTTATGACTGGATAGTGCATACGAACAATGGATGCAATGACTGGGTGATTCCCCTATTGAGATGGAATGGGCGCAAGACGGTAGAGGGGGCTGTCTCAATTGAAGCAGAAAATACCTTGAGTAAAATGGGGGCATCGGAGGGTTGGAGGGTATAGTACTAGGCCCTGGGCCCGGTCTGGCGCGGATGGGCGCAGACGGGCTTACCTCTGGTGCACCTCCGGTGCGCCAGCAGCGCGCCCGCTGCGCGGTCGAAACATGGCGGCTATATACTGCTCCACCTGTCGCATAGCTCCAGCGTCGGGCGTGCCAGGGCGAGTGTCAGGCCGTGTGTGTCTGCCCTCCACTCAATCAGCGTCAGCTGTGGTGTACCGGGGTCGGAGCACACGAGCCTGAAGCCTGGGGGCAAGTGCCTAGTGCAAGGATCTGTGCAAAGCCCATAGTAACCTCTTTGCTCAACTCAAAACATATTTCTGTAAGCCGATCTCAGGTAGAAACAAACCCAGGGAAAAATCTGGTGGTATAATGTAGCTTGCCGACAAGCACGAGTCGAGCTGGGGCTGGCATTAAAAACTAGGGACCCGAGTAAGGTTAGAGAGGCACGGGCAAGCTACAGAAAAGCACAGACTGAGGCAAAAAAGATTGGGATGAGTGTAAATGGCAGGAGCTTAAACAAGCCTGTGTGGCTAAAAATTCGAAACTTTGTTGGGACATATTCAAATGGGACAGGGGTGGGTGCCCGGATCGCCCACAGAATAATGTTGCCCATGACTTGTGGGTTGACTGTTTTAAGCCCCAATATGCTTGTAGTGACAGGGATGTGAGCGTTGGCTCATTTATCCATTCATTTTATGTAGAACCTGCTTTTACCCTAGTAGATGTTGATAGGGCATTAGGGACAGTGACTGAGGGAAGAGCACCTGACATTGAATGCATCCCTGCTGACGTGTTCCTAAATGATAAATCAACTTGGCGATTATACATTGCCCATCTAATGCTATAGCTCAGGGAGCGACTGTCCCTCTCTCTTGGAAGGGGGTAGAAATAGTCCCGATATATAAGAAAGGGGACAAGTCTGTAGCAGGCAACTATAGGCCCATTACTCTAATCGACTCCATCCAGAAAATCATGGGTCGATTAGTTTTGTATAAGATACAGACTTGGATGGATGAAAACAATATTTTAAGCCCACTGCAGGCTGGCTTCCGCCCTAAAACAAGCACGATTGACCAAGTCTTTTGTTTGATTACTCTCTACTGGCGGACAGTGGTCTTGGAAAAAGGGGCCCTGTATGCTGTATTCGTTGATTTGAGGGCAGCTTTTGACTTGGTACCGCGCTGCAAATTATGGCGAGTCCTGGAGGGGTTGGGGATGGCCGGGAGCTGCTGACATTGGTTGTGCGTTTGCATGAGGATAACTACGCTCGGGTGCGGTGGGGGTTGCAGGGTGAGGTCACGGAAACCTTCCCCGTTGAGCGGGGAGTGCGGCAGGGTTGCGTCATGGCCCCTACCCTGTTTTCGCTCTTCGTCAATGGGGTGGTGGACTACCTCGCCCTGGTTCCCACAGATGCCTCTGTGTTGGCAGGTATCCGCATCCCAGTCCTCATGTTTGCGGACGATACTCTGATCATCTCCAAAACACTGAGTGGCCTCCAGCGGGCCTTCCTGCGATTCGGAGACTTTTGCCTTTTACACGGACTGGAAATAAATGCTGCTAAGACAAAATTCATGTCCTTTAACGAACACAAATCTTTCAGAGGAAGTATTAGCATGAATAACTCTCCACTAGAGCAGGTCGATGCCTTTACTTATCTGGGAGTTACCCTGCAGAGAGATATGCGTTGGACTAGCCAACTTGATTTGGCTGTTTTAAAACATCAACAGCAGTTAGGCCTTCTCCTAAATAAGTTCAAAACCTCCCAAACAAAACCAATTAGCCCAGCCCTTGATATCTATGGGATGAAGGTATTAAGCTCGGCCCTTTACGGAGACGAACTGTGGGGGTTCGAAAACCTAAAACGCCTGTCTGTGTCGGAAAATTAGTTCTTACGTAAACTTACCAGTGTCCCACAAAGTACCCCATTAATACCACTTTTATGGGATCTTGGTAGGAAAGCAGTTAAACATCTGGCTATTCTGCGCCCATTATTATATTGATGCAAAATATGGACAACAGAGGTACTCTCGCATTATGCCCAGGGTCTTAAGGACATTATTGATAATGATTCTTTCCACAATATTAGATGGCTGAAGGAAATTAGATCCCTGCTAGCAAGGCTGGGAATGATTGAATTATGGGATGACCCTTTAAATGCAGTCTTTCCCTCTAAAAAATTCATGAAGGGAAGGTACTGGGAGATGTTTTTTTCTTCAACACGCTTAAAGGGTCTCTCGTCTCATCTCAGTGGACGATTCCTAGAATTTAAGTCTAGTCCAGTGCTAGAAAGGTATTGGGATGCTATAGAAAAGCCTCTAGATAGAAAAATGTTTTTTCAATTCAAGGCGGGAACCCTTCCGACAAGGCTATTTACTGCAAAGTGGGTGGGGAAAATTAGCTACAGATGTCTTAGGTGCACGGATGAACAAGAATCTGTTAGCCACATCTTGTTTTTCTGTCCATTATATATTGCACCCCGCCAAAAGTGGATTAAACCAATCTGTCGTCTAATAGGCATTCGAAGACATGAAGAGGGCCTGAGAATCTTGGGCTCAGACCCTAACCCTCCCATTGCTATAGCTGTGGCAAAGTTTTTGAAATGGGCATGGATAATTCGATCGAAACAGATGCTACTGTTAAGCGAGCATTGCCCCACCTGACCACTTTTATACCAGTAAAGCAATTTTTATTGCTTGAAAGTGTCAAGGGGTTGGGGTGTCTGTCTGATTGCTAGTTACTGTTCATTACTGAATTATCCCCTATTCCACATGATGTACTAGTGACTATGATAACAACTTCCCTTTGTAAATTTGGCAAAAATGTTACAAATAATGTTATCTGATATAATTTTTAAAAATAATATATTTGATAGTTGTTGAGCTTAGTTGAGTTTAATTCTATTTTATCTATTTATATAAATTACTATACCATAATTGTTTTATCTTGTATTGGATGAATGTTTTGTATGATCTGCTGTTATGACTCAACTGTCGAATAAAGTTTATGATAATGATGATGATGATTAAAAGCATTTCCAAATGTAGAATGCTGCAGAAAATGAAGAAATGAGAGGATTCTTTTCAGTGCTCTAGAAATCTAACATCAGGACACATATTCTATGAGTTCTCAAATATCTTTCTCATCTATATTAGCAAAACCTTCTGATATCCACTGTGAAATATTCCAACACCAGCAGCAGTCTATCATTTCATTTCCAAGTGAACAACAGCAGCTTCACTACAGAGTTCTAATGAAGAGCTAGAGTGCTAAGATTTTGTATTCGATAAAAAGTCAGGCACTTGTGAACACTAATTCAATGCAATAGGGGCTGTTGAGTTTATAGCCTTTCCTAGGGAGCAGGCTGAAGTAATGAGCACTGAGAAGTAAATGCAGGAACAAAGCCAGAGGTTTAAAAATAAGAGGGTTGGTATAAAATTGTTATCATTTGAGGCATAATGTGTTTTTAAAAGACCTAAAAATAGTTATAAAGAAAGACGTCTGCATAAGTATGGAATCCCATTGGCGCATCTGTTTACTCACCCTACCATTTTTTTCAGTCGCTGAATAGAACCCGAATTTTAGAACAGTAAACATTTTGATAGACAAACTTTGTACATAGCAGGGGTTTCCCACACAGGCAGAGTTGACTGCAGGGCCTTGCTTTGGCACCAAGCTCAGTGGGTAACCCTTGCTGGACACTTTGTGCTTAATGGTGGGTTGGTGCCCACAGAGCAACACCGACAGAGGAATAGGTGCATGCCCAGTGGCCAAGCCTCCCTTTGCATAGCCAGAGGCTGTGTGCAGCAGGGGTTGGCTGCCACCTGATGAGAGTTTGGTGCAGGTTGTGGCCTTGACGCCAGGACCAGCGGGTAACTCCTGTTGCGCATAGCCAATGTCCAAGCGCAGCTGGAGTTGGGTGCCAATGAAGGGTTGGGCACGGGGTCAGGCTTTGCGGCTAACCCCCAATGAGCACGGTCTAGGCCCGGCCTTGCGCATTGTAGTTGGGCACTTGCTGCGGGTTGGGTGCTGGATCAATTTAAAATGTGATAAAAAGAACTGAAATTCACAGCAAAAAACAAGGTTTAACGTTATAATGGTGTTAGTTGTTGAGATGAGATGAGAACTAATGTTTAAAAAACCCTAAACCACTGAAATATGCTGGTTATAATTTGGTCAATTAACTATAACTTGCTCATCCATCATGCACTGCTTATGAACTCACTACATCACTCATGACAAGTTAAAAGCTATCATCAGGGCTGTAGTGGCGGTACCGTGCATCTGCATTTCCCTGGCAGGCTGGAAGAGTGGGGGTCCATTTTTCAGGGGTGGGGGCCGGTTTTGTTACTGGGGGCCAGCCTTGCAGCAGTCCTGTAATATCGGCCCCGGTCAAAAAAGAGGCATTGCTTCACACTTGAACGGCTAGTCTGACAAAATTGCCAGGGCTGCTTTGAGTTTCCAGTCCGGCCCTGGCCATCATTGACATCACCAATGACATCACTCCGAGTTGAAAAGCAATATTGCTCAAATTATTAATGAGTACTTCAGTCCCCAAAGTAATATGTGAGATCATAAGCAGTGGGCAAAGGGGGTGAAAGTTTTAAT
The DNA here is from genome assembly GCF_964263255.1 of Lissotriton vulgaris. Classification (NCBI taxonomy): domain Eukaryota; kingdom Metazoa; phylum Chordata; class Amphibia; order Caudata; family Salamandridae; genus Lissotriton; species Lissotriton vulgaris. The sequence continues at coordinate 973,045,014 of NC_141693.1, read as the reverse complement.
TAATTGACTGACCATAACTGGTAAATTTCAGTATTTTATTTTTTTAACGCTAGTTCTTGTCTGATTTCAACACCCACCTATAAAATCACTTTAAAGTTTGGTTTTTGCACTGAATTTATTTTTATCTTAATAGTGGGCACATTTGCAATGAACAGTAACACCTGGACCTGCAGCTCAAATGCAGGTAGTCAGTATTTCACAAAATAGTAAAAAAGGAACACAATATAAGAAAGATTAATGTTTAGTCAAAATTTCGATCAATGTTTATGGAGTTACATGGAGTTACATGCAGAGACATTTTCCAATTGGAGAGCCCATGGCTTAAAATGTTTGGGCACAAGCCCCCCTCTATTGTTTTATTTATTTGAGAAATCTGCACCATATGTGGCACAACTAATGATTACCTACGGATTACTTCATCTCGCAAGTTTAGTGGAAATTTCTCCACGGCGAGCAACGTTAATAAGGGTGCAAAATAGGATTTAATGTGAGGTGACTGTCGACCATAGCTACAGAGGCAAGACATGCAAATGTTGCCTGTTTTTAATGGTACCTAGAAAATTGTACAGATGCACGTTATTTTCAAGATAGATGATTGCTGCTATTCCTAATGTCCTAATCTTGACCAAGAAAGTAACATTAGATATTCCATGTGTGGCTGTAAGGATCAACCTCATTCTGGTGTATCTTTCAGTGTCTTATTGAAAGATCCAAGGCATTTAGCTGAGACCTTCGAGCAGGAGACATAAATAAGGCTCAAAGGAATGAGGAAGCACAGAGTGAACATTCCCTAATTAGGCCCACGGGAATAGGATCAATGCCAGAAGACAAATAGATTCATTAATTTATGATCTGAAATGTTTCATATGGAGAAGGAGATGAAATTGAATAGTTTGTTGTGAATCCTTCATAAGTTTATTAATGGGTTGCTCAGAAACAGATATGTTCTAAGACTAGATCTGCAAGAATATATGCTGGTTTACAATTGTATTTCTGAGGGGCAATTTAGGGTATTTTAAGGGGGGCAACGGATAGTGAAGAAACACCAATTTACCTAGAAAAAATAACATTCAGATTTAATTGGTTTTGAAAAGTCCACCCACATAGGTTTTTACATTTTGTTTGCTTATGGTCCAGCTTGTAAAAATAGATCAAGAAGGAGGATGGTGCAGCTATATAAACTGACCGATTTCAGGTGTAGGCCCGCTCTTCATTAAAGCGGGTTTTTGAAGAGTGTGCTGAGTCTTATGATGATGAAGCATGACACCGGGTGGTGTGTGAGGACATCCCGTCACATTTTTGTGCATGCCCAGAAAATAGGCTGTTATGAATTGGAGCAGTTGATATACAGAAATAAATAATATGTCCGGTGGCTTTATTATTTTATCATTGCCATGCCGCCGACCTTTCACCTACTTTTCTAAACTAATACCATAAAGTTGATTATGATTTGACTACATGTTGTTTAAGGGTTCCGTGTTTTTTGTTATAACTGACACATGCTTATTTATGTATTTATGTTCTCTTTTAGTTTGGGTACAGTTTATCCTAAAACCTTACGAATTTACCAAAGTACATCAAAGGAACTACTGTTTTCCCCACTAGTGGAGTGCAATTCGCGCTGGCACTTTCCTTTTACTGTCGTAAAATTGAGTGCAAACTGTAATAAATTCAGAAATGATACATATAAAACAAGTATATATCAGTGTTGCGCAAAATTACGTGTTAAACTACGAAAATACCTAGTTCAAGTGATAATTATTTACTCCACGAAGTTTTTTGCCTGTTTTTTGACATTTGAGTGTCGGATTGTAACAGAACAAGGATGTCTGCGAAAAGCAAAGCTAGAGCAAAATATGTGTATAAGTTCTCAGTAACCTAAAATTTCACTGCATGCTCAAATTATTGCTACCATCAATACCTCTTGCACACTTGCATTATGACGTGCAGAATAAGGATTTTACAAATTCAAATTAGTTTATTTCGGTTCCTTCTTTGAAGCATCACCAACGAGGCTTGATAAATTACATTGCACATCTACTAGATATCATATACAAGGTAGAAACAAGTTAACACTCATACATCTCCTGGCGAATCATAAAAGAGCAAATATATTAAATTATCAACGAACTCCAACAGAATCACCATCATAAAACTGTAAAACAATCTAACATCATAATTGCTTCCTTCTCTTCCACTTCTGAGTTCAGAAATTATCTGGCAACATAACAAGCCATTGGAAACGGTAAAGAAAGACAATATGATAATCTAGACCTAGTGGCCTATAGCGGCTCTCCTTTCAGGAATGATACATTTCTTGTGAAGGACAGAATCAAACTTCCAGAAAAAGCTAATGCATGCTTTTTTGTCTAGACGAGTTAACACGGTCACATAGCTCTTTTAGATCTCTGTGCAAACAAATTGTCATTGAGGGAGACAACTGGACAATAGAGCGAAATGTCAAACTGTGCCCGCCTGTCGAGCCCCAATCAGGTGCTTGTGTTCTGTTCAGGGAGGACCTGACATGGCAGCTCAGGCTGGAATGTTTCTGTTAGAGCAGGGTCAAGAATGATTTCCATTTGGCTGGGTCCAAGCAGAGGTGGCTTTGCGGGCAAAAGAACGATGTGTTGCAAAGCTAATCCAAGTGATTGCCAATGGTTAGACTTACTTCAAGCATTCCTTCCATTACATTGTGTGTGCTGTATGCCTTGCCCTAAGTGGGTAGGGTTATTCCCAGACATGGGTGCCTTGCTCACTGTGACAGTGGAGCCAAGATGCTCTGGTCTGAGGAGCCCCGATCAGGGTCAAACCTGTCTTGGGTTGCTTGTGTTTCTTTTCAGGTAAACCTGGCCTGGCAGATGGTCTGGACTGCTGTTTTTGGAGCAGGGTCAAGACTGATTTGAATATAGCTGGTTCCGAACTGAGGTGGCAGGCTAAACAAAAGAACAATGCGTTGTAAAGCTTCCCCTGTGATTGCCAGTGATTAGACTTATTACACGCATTCCTCTCATCCCCTTTTGTGTGTTTTATGAAATATGAACATAGTCAAAAAAAATCTGTTATAGATGCCCTTAGTAGCCCAAAAAATAAGAAGAGCTAGGTCATCAGCATATAGAGCAGCACAATATACTTTCTACATAATCCTGGCCTTCCCTTCCCATACTGCCTCAAAATCCTTTCAAGAAGGTTAATACATATTCAAAAGAGTAAGGGGGTCCAAACACAACCCTGGACCTCTCCTCTCATAGATGGAAAAGAACCAGTACATTCCACTTGAGAGGCAAAATTAACTCTTGTAGTTAGATTCTTATGCATATGCTTGATAAAGTCAATCTCTTACAATCAGCCCCTTTGCTGACCGTAATTTCCTACAACAAATGCTGATTGATACACTCAATGTCAGAGTTTAAACCCGTAAAGGCTAGGTGTAACAATCCCTTTAGAACTTGAAGTTGTGACATCAGGAATCTACCAATGACCTTCATGGTGGAATCTAGAAGGGAAGTTGTACGATAATGCTTGGATCATTCCTGTCCTTTTGCTTACGGATATTAATTATGATAAAACCATGTCAGGTATCTGGTAAATTGTTTTGCACTGATGTGTTTAAAGGTGAACAGCCTTTACGACGCGGCTGTTACACCGCCGTGCCGTTACAAAGCGGTCTTTTCAACGCAAGTCGTTACCACGACTTGCGCTGGAGGGCGCTGCAGGACAAGGAATTTTTTTATTTACTATCCAACACCTTCCCTACTGTACGTAGGCTGGTGTTGGAATAGTAAATAAAAAAATTCCTAAGTCCGCACCCCCTCCAAAGCAAGTCGTGGTAACGACTTGCGTTGAAAAAACCGCGTTGTAACGGCACGTGTTGTAAAAGTACGCGTCGTAAAGCCGTACATCCGTTTAAAGGTGAACAGCCTTTACGACGCGGCTGTTACACCGCCGTGCCGTTACAACGCGGTCTTTTCAACGCAAGTCGTTACCACGACTTGCGCTGGAGGGCGCTGCAGGACAAGGAATTTTTTAATTTACTATCCAACACCTTCCCTACTGTAGGTAGGCTGGTGTTGGAATAGTAAATTAAAAAATTCCTAAGTCCGCACCCCCTCCAACGCAAGTCGTGGTAACGACTTGCATTGAAAAAACCGCGTTGTAACGGCACGCGTTGTAAAAGTACGCGTCGTAAAGCCGTACATCCGTGTTTAAACAATTGTCACCAGTGTGACAAAATACCTATATCAGATTTTTAAAAAGCAGTGAGGATCATCAAAAGATAAGAAGTTATTAGAATTAGAATTAGGAAAGTTATAGATAGGACAGCATTCATATTAAAAAGAAAATTGATAACTCATGTAGATTCTAGTATATGTACACCAGGAGCATGATTCTCTTTGCAAGGGAGTGTAAAGCTGGTAACTATTGTCCAAAACGCGGAAAAATCTATTGAATTGAGACTTAAAGCAATTTGCCTCAAGGCTCATTAATTATGACTGTTTGAGGCTGGAATACAAGCTTCATATAATTTTCTAGTACAAACAACTAGTTCTGTAAACTGAGGCAAACTCTTTAAGGTGCAACATAGTACTTTATTACATTTCATTTTATATCAAACATCCTAAGAATTATTAATAAGCCTAAAACTGCAGGAACGAGGCACCATCAGAAGCATGAGACCCATGCCACCCCCTTAGGCGAGACTACTTCGCCGAGGCTCGAACACTTCCCCCTCAGCGCCGCTGTACTCAGGCGCAGGGAAGCTTTGGACATCACTTTCGCCGCCATCTTAGTTTGGGAAGGCTGGCCGGAGAGCTCTGCGCCCCTCCCACCCTCCTCCCGTCCCGCCCAAATTATGTACAAAAACAACAGTACCGCCCGTCCGCGCAGCGGGCGGGCGCAGCGGGCGCGCCGGCGGCGCGCCAAAGGCGGGCCCGTCTGCGCCCGTCCGCGCCAGGACCGGGCCCAGGGCCATAACCCCTGCCCCTTTTATCTCATATACCCGTAATGCGCTGCTAGAGCTCTGTCCATCTTACGCGCCGCTTTGCACCAAACTTGACCTATCCCTCGTGCAGTTGGTATCACACACACAATGCTCACATTGTAACATCTCCCCTGTGTTTGATAATCCAACTCTGTATGCTAAATCTGTAAGTAATGAGATCGATACCCATGTTTCCATGGCACTCATTAATGCGCGCTCCCTGAGCAAACACTGCCAGGATATAGCTGATCTTATCAGGAACTTTCATTTAGATGTGCTTTACATCACTGAGACATGGTCTGATGAAGCATCTGCCCCCGATTATGTCATAGCAGTCCCTCCAGGCTACAGTGCACACCGGCAGGATAGGCCCATAGGAAAAGGTGGTGGTATAGCTATTATAGTGAGAGACCATTTTGAAGTCCGCTGCTCGTCGATTCCTACTACCTCATGTGAAGCCATGCACTTCAATATAAAACTGTCCCCTACCTATAACTTTAAGGGTATACTAATTTATAGACCCCCGGGGACAAGATCTGCGTTCCTCACAAATTTTACTAATATGACCGAGTCCATAGCTACAGAAGAATCCACTACGATTATGGGAGATTTTAATTTCCATCTGGAGCTCCTTCGTGACAGGGATACTTCCGCTCTTCTATCAGACTTAGATATAATGGGCCTCAGACAATTGGTCTCGACTCCCACCCATCAGGCAGGCCACACGCTGGATGGAATCTTTACAAATGTGGAAGGACTGTGTATTACCTCAGTTCTCCCTATGACCTGGACAGACCACTCAGTCATCTTCAGCAGACTTACAATTAAAGATACACAGAGAAAAAAAGTGGTCCCAGCGAAAAAGGGTACGTTTAAAGTTTGGAAGGACATCAACCCTAATGACTTAACGCTGCTTCTTAATTCCACAATCCCAGAACTATCCACTGATCCTAACATCGCTACTAATCAATTTCAAAAGTGGTTGGGTGAAGCCACGACCCAGTTGGCACCCACTAAATCATTCTCGAAGAATAGAAATGCGCCCAAAGCTCAGTGGTATACAACAGAACTAAAAATTCAAAAACAGTTAACCAGGAACAGGGAAAGACACTGGCGAAGAACGTATGACAGTGAAAATAAGGAAAATTATAAAAAAGCCCTTGCCACTTACAAAGCTATGATTATAGCAGCTAAGAAAGACTTTTTCACACGCCAGATAGAAACTGCGAAAAACTCTAGTAAACAGTTATTTGACATTGCTAAAACCCTCGCTGGAGACTCCCCGGATCTCAATCCGCCCCCTTCACAAGCTTTATGTGATGCATTATCGGAGTTCTTTTTTGCAAAGGTTAATGACATCTTATTATTATTATTATTAGGGAGTTTTGTAAAGCGCCTGGTTTACGCCCAAGGCGTGTCCCCGCGCTGTGGTAGGTAGGGTGTCCGTGAGCAGCCAACAGTAGTTAGCGTCTAAAGAGATAGGTCTTAAGTTTTCGCCTGAACAGGGTTTCCGAAAACTCCATGCGTAGTTCCATCGGCAGATCATTCCACCGCTTAGCGGCCAGGTATCTGAATGATCTACCCCCCATTCGTGTTTTCTTTATTTTGGGGACTTTCAGAAGACCTGTGCAAGACGAGCGCAAACTCCTGGTGGGCTCATACCAGGTGACCAGACTTTGTAATGGGGCAGGGGCTTTTCCTCTCAGAATGCGGTGGCATGTGGCCAGTGCCCTGAATTCCACCCTACTCCTGACCGGAAGCCAGTGCAACTCCTGGAGCGCTACCCTGGAGGGGGATCTTCTAGGAAGCCTCAAAACAAGGCGGGCGGTAACATTCTGCAACACCTGGAGGCGGTTTAAAACCTTTTCCGTTGCCCCCAGATACAGCAGTTTGCTATAGTCCATGCGAGATGTAACTAACGCATGCACCAGCGTCCGGCGAGCATCAATGGGTAGGAAATCCAGGATCTTCCTCATGGTTTTTAGAATGCCGAAGCATGTCCCCACCACTCGGCTAACCTGGGAGTCAAAAGCAAGATCCTCATCTAGCCATACACCCAGATTCTTTGCTTCATGACATGGAGCAGGTACCTCTCCCAGGCAGGGTGGCCACCATGCCGACGACCAGACAGGTGGACCCCCCCCCACCACGAGCACCTCGGTCTTGCTGCCATTAAGTTTTAGGCAGTTGGCGGACATCCAGGCTGCCAGTTCTTGCATGCAGGCTCTGAACTTGTCCGCCATTAGACCAGGTGCGCGTGAGAGGGATACCACCAGCTGAGTGTCGTCAGCATAGGACACAAGACGTAGTCCGTGGCCTTCAACAATGGTCGCCAGCGGGGAGACATAAAGATTGAACAGGGTAGGGCTCAGGGACGAGCCTTGCGGCACTCCCTGGCCCAACCCAATCTCCCTAGAGTAACACTCTCCCTGACGAACTTGGAAACACCTGCCCGTCAAGAAGGACCGGATCCATCCAAGCGCAGCTCCTACCACCCCTCCATCATTCAGACACTGTAGCAAGGTGGAGTGAGCTACAGTGTCGAATGCTGCGCTTAGGTCCAAGAGGATCAGGGCCATGGTTTGGCCCTCATCCACTCCCTGTCGCAGAGCTTCCACTGCCGTGAGCAATGCTGACTCCGTCGAATGGCAAGGACCAAGCCTTTAACTCAGACCAGACCAGCAGTAATGCCATAACCTCTACAACTAATCCCAAAAATTCCATGACTTGTTTTAGCCCCCTTACCACTGATCAAATTAAGAGTATAGTTAAAACGATCAAAGCTGGCTCTGCTCTGGACCCATGCCCGACTTCGGTGCTCGCTACTGTACCGGACACAGTCATTCCCATTATCACTGATGTCTGTAATACAGTATTGACATCTGGAATTTACCCTGATCAATTAAAAAACACGTTGATTAAACCCCTGCTTAAAAAACCCGGCTCAGATAAAGGCGAATTAAAAAACTATCGCCCTATAGCAAGCCTCCCCTTTTTAGCCAAGGTTATAGAAAAGGCTATGAATCAGCAGCTATCATCCTACCTAGAAAAACACAATTTACTGGATGATACACAGTTCGGTTTCCGCAAAAACCATGGCACAGAAACCGCTCTTATAAAAGCAGCTGATGACATAAGAGTCATCCGCGATCAGGGAGGAACTGCTTTGCTAGTTCTCTTGGATCTCTCAGCAGCTTTCGACACGGTTGACCACAAGATCTTGGTCGACCGTGTCGAGAGGATGGGCATTCAGCTCTCTGCTAGGGACTTACTCGCCTCCTTTCTAGCTAATAGAACCCAGGCGGTTACACTGGGTTCCTTCCAGTCAGCTGAGCTATCATTACCGTGTGGGGTTCCCCAAGGCTCATCCCTAAGTCCGACACTATTTAATATATATGTGTCGGACCTTGCTAGTGTCATCAAAGCACATGGGATGGGCCTAACCTCATACGCTGACGACACCCAGCTGGTGTTGGCAATAAAGGGTGATGGACAGAGGGTTGCAGAGAGATTTAAAACCGGGATGATCACCATCGGTGAGTGGATGGCAAGGAATTGCCTGAAACTTAATTCCGATAAAACGGAGGTGGTTATCTTTGGCAATCTCTCACCAGCCTGGTCTGTAGATTGGTGGCCATCGGCCTTAGGTACACCTCCCTCCCCCACGGTCAAAGTCAGAAACCTAGGTGTTACTTTTGATGACCAGCTGAACTTCATGGCCCACGCAAATAAGGTGGCAGCCAACGCCCACTTCAAACTTAGAACGGTAAGAAAAATCATACCGTATCTACCAGACTCAGCAGCTAAAACGCTAGTCACCACTCTAGTCTTGACATCACTAGATTATTGCAACGGTCTGCTGCTCAATGCTCAGAGCAGAGTTATTAAAAAACTACAGACCGTGCAGAATGCGGCCGCTCACGTACTATCAAAAAAACCCAAATTTGCACCTATCTCTGATACTTTGAAAAATTACCACTGGCTGTCTATTCACAACAGGGTGAAATTCAAAGCTCTATGCACAGTCTACAAGACATTACAGGATCAAGGACCTCGCTTCCTTAAAAATCAACTGATCCCCTACAATCCATCGAGAACCCTCCGATCTACCTCACTCAACCAACTAGTGGTGCAACGTAGCCGTACAGCTTCCTGGGGTGATCGCCGCTTCTCAATTGCGGCCCTAGACTCTGGAACACCCTTCCAATTCACATAAAATCATGCCCTTCGATCCTTCAGTTTAGAAAAAAACTGAAAACGTGGTTATTTAACCAGTAATCCACATCTCTGTACTTCCGGATCAGGGTGAGACAACATTTGCATTTCTAGCGCCGAGACGCCTACGGGTATTTGCAAGCGCTTTACAAATATCATTAATAAATATCATTAATAAATAAGAGTAATGCATCTCCAGAGAGATCATCTGTGCGACAAAATATGTCACCCAAAATGTCATAATAGTGTGCAAAGAAAGAGCAATTACCTTATTAATGATCACACACGGGTCACCATTTTCCCATTTTAAAGTAAGGTGATTCTGAACTGATCAGTTCTCTCTTTGGAAGGGCAGTGCCCAGATGTTTTGAAAGAAGGAAAGAGTAAAGGTTGTCAATAAAGGGTTATGATAGCTCATAATAGTAGGAACTATCCTAAAGCCATCTTGTGAAGTAGATCTTATGAAGAAGGAGCAAACTCTGTTATGCCATATGCTGCTCTGGCTGTATATGTGGAGATACATAACTTAATGTCAGACATATGTGAGTTAACATTAATTAGTTTAAAAGTAGCAACAATCTTCAAAAACTGAACCACTGTGTCTATATTTAAAGCCTGAATAATCATGAATAACATCCCATTAGCCATAATCATGAAAGTCAATCTCTAAACAGTTAGGAAAAAGAGATTTACCAAAATAACCACTGTAAAAACATACAGTGATGACTTTATGAGTGCTATAACATTTAATTTCTAGAGCCAGAGTATTCAGAAAAAGTAAAGTTTTCAGTCACAACTGCACACTAGCTACACACTTAGGGCCCCCTTAGCTGTAGCAGAAGGGCACATAGTAGCTGATACATGGATCAATTTGCGTCAAAACAACATATCTATCACCCAGGTGTCTTGTAAAAGCTTTCTGCTAAAATAACATCTAATTTGTAACGGTCCACTTTGAAGGGATCACAGCATCATGTTGGGCAGACTAAGATGAAATGCATCAACAAATGGAATAGGGTCCGCAATACAGAAAAAGGTGTTGTAAATGTAATTTAAAAGAGCGAATGGAAATTTTTTTAAGCCTGTTCTGATAAAATCATAAGCCTGTTTTTTAAACCCACTGACAATTCTAGGGGAAAATATTAAAGTAAATCATGATCTTCCACAGATGATAAGCATTTGATACCGTGTGTCATGAACAACTACTGTCGCGGATGAGGGATTGCAATTAGGTGACCTGCTTTCCACCGCAACTTCGATCACCTGCAGAGTTCCGCAAGGGTCTGCTCTGTCACCCCTTTTGTTCAATATATATCTACAGCCTCTGATTCTAATGCTTAATCAAATGGACTGCCAGGTATATAACTACGCGGATGACACCCAAATTATCATCCAATTGGATGATAGCCAGGATGCCTTTGCTAGATTGCAAAGCATTCTGAGAAGTACAGCTAACTGGATGTCCGGGAACTCCCTAAAAATCAATCCGGACAAAACCGAGGTGTTGACAATTACCATCGCTGGCAACCCTTGGAGCGATCAATTTTGGCCTAGGGAGCTGGGTATGCCCCCGGAACCGGCGGCAGTGGTCAAGAGCCTGGGCATCCATGTGGACAGTAAACTGTCCATGAAAAAGCAAGTTACAGCTGTGGTGGGCACTTGTGTCGGCCTCCTCCGACAACTCAAGAAAGTTTCCTCGCTGCTTTCTTTCTCCACTCTGAGGAGTGCGGTCTCTGCTATAAATCTTGCCAGGCTGGACTATGGCAACTCGTTGTACATTAGACTACCACAAAAACTTTTAAATAGAATGCAGATTGTCATGAATGACGCCGCCAGACTTATCTTTAAAAAGCCGATGAACACTCATGCATCCCCCCTCCTGCGTGAACTACACTGGCTGCCAGTCAAGCAGAGGCTAATGTTTAAGGGGCTATGTATTGTCCATAAAGCCCTTTATGGTAAGGCACCCACCTACTTGAAATCACGTCTGACTCTCTACAAACCGGGGAGGGTGCTTAGATCTGCAGAAGCTACCCTTCTTGTTCAACCACGCTGTAGACTGGCTACGGTGGGTGGGCGTGCTTTTTCATACACACTTCCAGCTATGTGGAACAAACTGCCACTGGAACTGCGGAATGAAACTAAGCTAATGTCCTTCCGAAAGAAATTAAAAACTGTGCTCTTCCAGCAAGCGTGGGGTGGTCTTTAATCTGTAACCAGATGTATCCCTATGTATCGCCTAGCGGACCCTGACAAAGCGCTTAGAGACCTCTGGGTTATAGTGCGCTATATAAATTAAATAAATAAATAAATAAATAAATAAGCCAGAAAATCCATTTGAAGTCAGTGGGTGCCAACAAGTCATAACAGCAGAACTGTCAGCATTAGTAAAAGTTTCATTACGTCTATTCCAGAATTTGATGGAGGAATACCGAGAGACCAGAATCTCTGATTCTGGCTGATATCCCTGATTATAAGTTCTTCCCCTAGAATGAGGAAAATCTATAGGGCAATACCAGGTCCATTCCTTTGCAGATTTCCCTGATTCCAGGGAGACAACAATTGACATGTTCTGCCTATTCAGAGCAGGCAGAAAGTGTAAGCAGTTTGTGCAGGATGAGGGAGTGGGGCGAGGAGGTATCAGGTCAAGCAGGCTTCAGAACGCCTTCCCCCCATACTCCTGAAGAGTTAGGATGTGGCATGTGCTTCTACTCGCAACCCCTGTCTCTGCTGCATAAAAGAGAGGTCTGGTGCCTTCAGGCCCAGAACTGTCGGGTCTAGAGTTTATGGACCCAGATAATTTAGGCGAAATCTGCCACTCATAATAAAGGGCAGCAGGTACAGAACGCCCAATCCATTCAAAACTCCTGGCCGCTATCACATCAGAAAATCCAACGTCGCAGCCTACTAATTTGAACTGCAACCAGTGAACAGCATTATTAATCAAGGTAATATAATCCTTGTCTTGTGTGATTTTTCACGATTAATTGAGGAATGCTGGTCAACCCAGTGTATAAAGAGTAGCTTGGGTAGGAAGCTGTAATTAAATTAAGTAATATAAGGCTCTTCGATTGTGGAAATTGAATTAGCTTTCGATAATGGTGCATTTATATGCGAAGAAGTCTTATTAATTCCAGTGGTCGGAGAATGTTGAGAAGCCTGAAAATTTTGACCAGTGCATACAAGTCTGTGTAGCAGATTCAATAGTGTCAGGGGTGTTATTAACGTGGTCCATCAGATGGAATTAAATAGTAGCCAACTGTTCAAAAAATGATTTTAAACAAAGTGCTAAACAGCCCTGCAATCTGCGGAATATTGAGCCACTTGAAGATTGATAAAACACATCTGAGCTGCCAATTTACAGTAAATCTTTAATCCTGACAAAGCCTAAATTACTCCCTTTTTAGTTTTATTGGTTTACTTGGGAAAAGATACAGCAAAGATGGGATCTTGGACTGCGACAATCGACACAAGAATAGAAGATTACATTTGGAATGCACACTCTAGTGATCACAAGCAGTCAGATTTTATAACTGGATCTCTCAACACATTGATATATTTTGTCACTGTAGTCACCTTACAAATTTAGCAGTTGGTAATCATGTCTGAGCCACCACACACTGTAGAGGATTTTCTTTTCTTTCTTTTCCAAATTGTGCTGGACTTCAGATTTACTTGTTGTAGGAAGCACAGGAGGTAACCCATAAACCACGTTGGGAAGGGTGCGTTATGTAAACAAGAACAGGTCCCAACAGGTATTATTTAAAAGACTGTTTCAATAGGAGTATGCCACAAGCATTACTAAGAACAGAACACAAGGAGTCAGAGGATTGAAAAAAGGGTGGTATTATTCACCAAGGGTAAGGGGTAATACATTTACAGTTAAGACAGCACTGTAAAGATTAGATCTTGTGACAACCCAGTGGCACTTGGTGCAAGGTGCTATATACAGTTTGAAGTGAAAATGAGAAGTGCAAGTGCTTTTAAAAACAGCATAAGTGGCGCATACATGAAATTATGTACATCATTTAAAGCTTCAATTACAGAACAAGTTACAATCACTTGAACAATAGTTTTTGGTAAGAGCTTTAAGTGTGATATGCGTCGTATGATTCACGCTGTGTGGTCGACGGCGTTTCGATCCCCTTGGTTTGGGATCGTCATCAGGACGGGGTTGTCGATGGATACAGTGCTGTGGACAAAGGAGGGGAGTCGTGAGCAAGGGCAATGGGCGGGCAGGGAGGGGTAGGTGAGGGGTGGGGGATTTAAGTTGGACTGAATAGAGTTAGATCTATCGTGAGAAAGGGACCGTGACTGTAGTGGTGGCCAGAGAGGGAAGGAGAGTGCTATTAGGGGTGACTAGTGTGGAAAAATTGGGCCAGGCGAGGGGGAGACCTTTCAGTGGAATGGTGATCCACCTATAAGGGAATGAACTTACAGTTGCCAGTTGGGATGGCGAGTCTGGCGGCACACGGCTGTTACTGGCGTCAATTGCTGTAGAAAAATTATTGACGTGAGTATTAAAAAGGCAGGGGTGTAACAGGATAGTACGGGAGGGTCTCTGGATGTGATTACCTGGTCGCGTTCCGTCCCAGGGATGCTCACAGAGTTGGGCAGCGTCTGGGAAAAGAGAGCGCGCATGCGGTCAGTTAGGCTGTAAGACGCTCAATAATAGAGCAGATGCTGACTAAATGCGTGCCATCTGGTGGTGCAATCTCTCTGACACACTCTTACCTGGAAAAATGAAAAGCACAGAAGGCAAGCGCTCATCTGGCGTGGCTGGTCGGCAGTAAATGCGGGAACAGACCGCGCGTTACCTGAGTCCTGGCTTATGTCCAGGTTGCCGCGCGAGGGGGGTGGGAGGGCCGGTGGAGTGTGGCCTTTGACGGCGTTCTGATACTGCCTTCCTTCCTGTTTACTTGGGTTGCCATGGGAACCTTCACCCACGCCCTACCACTCCTCCCCGGCCCTTCCTACTCCCGCCCCTTCCCTTTACTCTTACCAATGGCCTCGCGACACATCCCCGGCCGTCCCTAAACCCCGCCCCTGGCTCACGCCCACACTCCACCGGCCCTCCCACCCCCCTCGCGCGGCAACCTGGACATAAGCCAGGACTCAGGTAACGCGCGGTCTGTTCCCGCATTTACTGCCGACCAGCCACGCCAGATGAGCGCTTGCCTTCTGTGCTTTTCATTTTTCCAGGTAAGAGTGTGTCAGAGAGATTGCACCACCAGATGGCACGCATTTAGTCAGCATCTGCTCTATTATTGAGCGTCTTACAGCCTAACTGACCGCATGCGCGCTCTCTTTTCCCAGACGCTGCCCAACTCTGTGAGCATCCCTGGGACGGAACGCGACCAGGTAATCACATCCAGAGACCCTCCCGTACTATCCTGTTACACCCCTGCCTTTTTAATACTCACGTCAATAATTTTTCTACAGCAATTGACGCCAGTAACAGCCGTGTGCCGCCAGACTCGCCATCCCAACTGGCAACTGTAAGTTCATTCCCTTATAGGTGGATCACCATTCCACTGAAAGGTCTCCCCCTCGCCTGGCCCAATTTTTCCACACTAGTCACCCCTAATAGCACTCTCCTTCCCTCTCTGGCCACCACTACAGTCACGGTCCCTTTCTCACGATAGATCTAACTCTATTCAGTCCAACTTAAATCCCCCACCCCTCACCTACCCCTCCCTGCCCGCCCATTGCCCTTGCTCACGACTCCCCTCCTTTGTCCACAGCACTGTATCCATCGACAACCCCGTCCTGATGACGATCCCAAACCAAGGGGATCGAAACGCCGTCGACCACACAGCGTGAATCATACGACGCATATCACACTTAAAGCTCTTACCAAAAACTATTGTTCAAGTGATTGTAACTTGTTCTGTAATTGAAGCTTTAAATGATGTACATAATTTCATGTATGCGCCACTTATGCTGTTTTTAAAAGCACTTGCACTTCTCATTTTCACTTCAAACTGTATATAGCACCTTGCACCAAGTGCCACTGGGTTGTCACAAGATCTAATCTTTACAGTGCTGTCTTAACTGTAAATGTATTACCCCTTACCCTTGGTGAATAATACCACCCTTTTTTCAATCCTCTGACTCCTTGTGTTCTGTTCTTAGTAATGCTTGTGGCATACTCCTATTGAAACAGTCTTTTAAATAATACCTGTTGGGACCTGTTCTTGTTTACGGACTTCAGATTTACAGCATTCTTAACGTGCTACCTTTCCCAGGGGGGCGAAAAGCTTATATGCAGGTCTCACCAGGGAGCAATCGACCTCTGAGCATGCTGGCCTTTTTCAACATGTCAATATCTGAGCTCCCTTAATGATGCCCTCTTTAAAATTAAAGTCTTATTTCCCAGATGTATTCTAATTACAAAATAAATCGAGGTGCTCCACTGAGTTGAATTACTCAGTGAATAATCACAATACTTGGATATCACATTTAGAAAACTAAAAGAGCATTTTAAAAATTCTTAAGGGTCTCACATACAGTATACTCTATGTACAATTTGCTCATTTCGTATTGATTGTTTCGCCGGGTGAGTGAAGAAGCCATTTCCATCACAGCCAACTCGCTCAGCAGTGGAAATACATTAAATCCATATGACAAGCCCTACTGGCAAAGCTTTTAACTCTGGCTCTCTGAATTAAGTTTGAGATATATACCTATACCTCATGGCATATGTTAAATGTACATCACATAAAAATCAATATTTGCAGCAGCTACCTTTCAAATGGCATCATGCATTTCATTTTTTTAGCGACCCCTTTTGCCCATATGCTAGCCTGTCCTCTCTTGATGAGAGTCCAGTGTAAATTACATATACACAGATTGTGTGTTGTGTGTATGTGAATTGATCGCTCTGTACTTTCAGTGAAGGCAGTATCCATAAGATAACAGCATGCTACCAACGTGTAGATAAATCATTCCTCTCCTGGTACCGCTGTTAGTTTGGATTACTACAGACCAGGTTGTCAAACAGGATATTGCTGACCTAATTTAAAGTATGCAAAATTCAAAGGAGCCGTAAGTATTTATTTTATTAACCTTTAGCATGAAGTGCCAACGAGATGAAAACAGATGCACTAAAAATATTACTCCAAACCAAGACATCTTAGATATAAAACACCAGTTTTCCAATTAATAGCAACAGAAAAAGAAGTTTGAAACATATAATAAAATGTCAATCGGATCCAGCAAAGGATATGGCAGCAAAAAGATCGAGTTAAAACAGAAGTTAGCCTTCAATAAAAAAGATTAAAATAGAGTACAATTCTTAACACTGCATATTTGTCTCTATTAGAATTTGAATTATCTAGTAACCATGCAAAAGTCATAAATAGTAGCAATAAGGGGCCGAGGCACATACCGTTGTAAACTGTCGTTAGGGAATTGTGGAAAATATTGAATTGTAATTTAATACATACAGAGCACTATTGTTTTCACATAATGGTTTATAAGTGCTTACAATTGCTAAATACTGGTTTCCAATTTGCGATTTGGTATGCATCACAAATTGCAAATCATTGGTTGCAAATTCCTAATATAGAGTATGGGCCTTAGCAGACGTTAAACCAGAAGGGCCAACCACGGCTCCTAACTGCTTTTTAATTGCCCCCTATGAAGTTGTATTGTCTAGATAAAGTTAATAATTTATTATATTAACAAACATAGATTGCTAGGTCCTTTTTAATTATTTATAGATAAACTTTATTTTTCAATTCACTGTCACGATACAAACAGACTAATTGGACGCTCCTGGGAAGATTCTTAAAAAAGAAAAAAATATATATATAATAATTTTTATGGAAGCCAAAACACAGTACCAAGATAAAACACGTGTCCCTTGCACTATGTGTAAATATTTTAGCAATATCGATACACGTTTTTATTATCATTGATGCATGCTAACCATTGTAAGGATTTTTATTAATCAAACAATAAAGTTTCACTCCGAAGATAACAGCAGTATCAAAGGCCCTGGAATCAGTCAAAAGCGTTGTTGCATAACCTGGGAGAAGACCACACTTAACCACTGTATTTTACCTATAGAAGTCATCAGAATGCCAAATTAGTTACTACAAGAGGTGATGAGTAGACACAGTACAAATGAATTGACCAGAAATTGGAGATCCTCTTTCAAGAACATGTGGCTATAAATCAGAAACGTTTTGGAAAGTCCTCTCACACCATCGCTGAGGCTATCAAAAAGAGATATGGAGGTGAATTCAAGATGCATAAATGCAGCAGGGGTTACCAAGAGGAGAGTGGAAGAAATATGTTATGTTAAATAAAATTTGTAAAGCGCACGTACACCGGGGTGGTTTCATGGCGCTACTTTGATTTATACCCAAGTCCTGGAGAATTATTCAAAAAGCCTGTCAGAATAGCCAATTTTTACGGAGGCTTCTGTAGCCACGGAGATTGGTGCAGAAGCGAATTTCAGAGTGAAGGGAGTTCCAGAATATGGGGGCCAAAATAGCAAACTAGGTACCACTAGTGTGCTTTAATTTGAAAGAGGGAATGTACAAAAGTTGCTTGTGGGCTGATAGAAGATTGCGTGTGGAGCGTACTTGTTAATCATGCTGTTCACAAATTTAGGGATTCTTCCATTAAGTGACTTAAAATAATACACCCAACCTTGAAGGCACAGCGCTGAACCACCGGGAGCCAATGTATTTTCTTTAGAAGAGGAGTGACATGATGGTGCCTAGGTAGATGAACAATCAGGCGTGCAGCCTGATTTTGTACCATCTGCAGATGTTTAGATAGGTAAAGGGAGATGCCAAAGTATAGTGAATTGCCATAGTTGACATGGGACATGACCATGGCGATATTCACCTGAATCCGAGCTTCATGGGTAAGAAATCTGCAGATCTTTTTTATTTTCCTAAGTTAGAAAAAACAGCTGGAGATCACCGACCCAATTTGAGGCTTCATAGTTAGATCCTGACTGATTATTACCCCAAGGCTCTTGGCTGAGCTAGATGGAGAGGGGGACTTACCCAGCTCCCTGGGTCAGAAATGAGGACCCCAGGGATTTTTAGAGATACCACCTGTTAAAACCAACTCCGTCTTGTCCGGATTGAGTTTTAGATGGTTACTGTTCGTCGACTGACTAATGAACAGCGTGGTAGACTGAAAGGCATGGACCGACTCTGAGGAGTTGCTGATGGAGAAAATAAGTTAAAAGTCATCAGCATAGTTAAATGTACAAACTTAGTGCTCTTTCAGGGCTCAGACAAGAGAGAGAAGGTAAAGATTGAACAACAGGGGAGAAAGTGAGGAGCCCTGAGGGACTCCATAAGTAATTCTAATTCTGGGGGCAGTAAACTGGGCAGTACAGACCGCCTGGGATCGAATTTCCAGAAAGGAGCTGATCCAGCCCAGAGCAAGTCCCGAAATTCCTGTGTCCCTCACACGGTCGACCAAAAGATTATGGTCAACCATGTCAAAGGCCACGGAAAGATCAAGCAGGACAAGAGCCTGTGAGGAACCACCATCAACCTCACTGCAGAGAGTATCCAACACTGTAAGGATCACTGCCTCGGTAGAATGACCCGGGCGGAACCCTGCTTGGTGGGAATCAAGAAATTCGGATTACTCCAGGAAATCAGTGAGACATCTCATGACATAGGCTTCCAAGACCTTAGCTAGGTAAGGAAGAAGGGAGATTGGATGATAATTAGTTAAAGTTAGCGGATCTGCACCCACCTTCTTCAAAAGGGGGACAACGATTGCCTCCTTAAAAGTTATTGGGATGATGCCCTGGGACAGCGACTAATTAAAATATTCTGTCGGGGTTAGACAACTCATTCACAATAGAGAAAAATTCCTTTGAACGATTAGTTGCAGACAGGCTTTTAGAAGAAAAGTATGCCGCTTTGGCAGTCAAGATAGATTTTTTATATGTTTTCAAGGTGTTCAAGTAGTGACATTTGTCTTCAGATAAATAGTCACGTCTCCACTTTCTTTCCAATTGCTGCAGAGCTAGTGTTTGATTTTTCAGCTCGGTGGAGAACCATTTCTGAGCGTCATCGCGATGAGTGGCGTGAATCTTTCTGGGGGCGCAAACTTATCGCTAGCAGCCAGTAACCAGCTAGTTAACTGTGCATCAGCCAAGTTAATGGAAGAGTTAACAGGAGGAGTAGAGTTATCAAGTGAGTCAAGAAATTAGAGTTTCTCAATCTTATTCCAGTGTCTGCATGTGCCCCCTCCTGAGCTGGGGGTTTTTTGATTGAAAGATTATCATGAATTGTGAATTTGATTACATGGTGGTCTGACCATGTACACGGTGAGACTGATACACGGGACATAGTAATGTTAACTGTCCAGACCTGGTCAAGGATATGCCCCTTGATATGAGAGGCCTGGACACCTGTTGTGTTAACTTTAGCCCTATAAGTAGCTCGCAAAATCAGCTCGCAAAATCAGCCAATTGGGCCAGATGTTTTATTGGCCCAATAGTTAAAATCACCAATCAGCATGACTTTCCCATAGTTCGTAACTAAGTGCGCAACCTGTTCACCCAAAGAGTGGGGGAAGAAGGGCATCCTCTGAGGAGGCCTATAGAGCAGGATGCATTCTAGTGGGGTATTGTCAGATTCTGTTCAAGTTTTATCACCAGATTATCTAATAAAGGTAGGTCTAGCGGGGGTAGAACAGTAAATTTACAGTCATGGCGTGTGACAACAGCTACTCCTCTGCCAACTTTCCCCTGGGGACGTTTGGCTTGAATGATTTTGTAATCCAATGGTAGTGCAGAAAGAATATCTGGTGATGACGCCTGAGATAGCCAGGTTTCAGTGAGCAGGAGAAAGTCTGGCTGTTCGAATTTAAGCAACAGAAAAATATCCATCCTGTGCTTAACCATCGAGCGGGTGTTCAAATATATAACAGAAAACTTCTGAGCACTGTTGCTTGAGTCTGAGGAAAACCAACACTATGAGTATGACAGAGTTCAGGAAAAACTGCTCTGAACGCCAAAATCCCCTGTTCAGTCAAGCTGGAATAGGTGAGGGGATTGTGTTTGGCAGAGACTTCGTGCAATGCTATCAACTCGGAGGCGGTGTAGCTTATTTTTGGGGCACAGCGACAGGCCCAGGCCTCGGAAGGGCGTGGACGGGCGCAGACAGGCTTGCCTTTGGCGAGCCCGCTGCACACGTCCGCTGCGCTCCCGCGCTGCGACCAGGGTGAAATAGCCGGTGGCAGCCTTAGCTCCGCCCCCCTTCACTCTGATTGGCTCCCAAGTGGCCATGATAGCCAGCAGCAGCTTGTCCTGACTTTAGCGTGCAAATAAGCAATAGCGAGTTTTAAAAACACATTCCAATTAAAAGCAAATATTGGCATGACTTAAGGTCCATGACCAAGGATACATTTATAAAAATAGAGGTAGTAGTTGGTGAAACCAGCAAAAGATCAAACTCAGGGACATCACCATTCACCATCACCTACGTAACAAATGATAGAGTTGAATTTCCAACCAGTAGCAGTGATTGAATTCTCCAGAGTAGAAATGTCAGCTGCAGTAACAAGAAAACAACATTTTGTTTTTAAATTGTTATTAGATTTCAAATTGATACATTATGAACTTTTCTATTTTCTATTTATAACCTCTTACACCTTACCTTAGCTCCTTCTCCAGCTCCTCGAAGATTCAACCTCGCTTCTCTGTTTTTACTCTGCTTGTGTTATCTTCAAATTTGTGACCTCTGTTGTTCTTCATTTTTCTGACCTGATTCTTTCTTTCTTCCTGTTTTTCTGCTTGTCTCTTTTCCTGTTCCTCCTTATACCGCCTCACTCTGTCTTCTGCTCTGACTGCTTCTTCTGCTCTGTTTTTACCTTTGGCGTGGGTGCCTCTTTGTGCTTCTTTGAGCAGTGCTCTTCTTTGATTGCTCCTTTTCTGCTCTGTTTATCCCTATCTTATGTGACTCTGTGAGTCATTTACTGCATTAATTTACCTCTTCTGCCTGTTTTCTGCTCTTTTTTGTCTCCATAAGTGGTCCTTACTTGGCTCTTGCTCCTGAATTCTGACTCCTGCCACCCTTTCCTCCCCAGCTCTACCCACTACTCCTGTGGTCCTCCCCTCTCCCAGTACCTACTTAATGGCAGCTGCAACGCAGAAGCGCTGAACATGCTCTGCTGGCGCGCAAAAGGCATGCCACTGTTAAGGTCATCTGTGCCCGTCCATTCCTGGACTATGCCCAGTGCCAGGAACCTGGGACCAACTCCAACCCTATGCTACCACACAGCATCCCTGCTTGCCCTCAACCCAGGCCACAGCACCCTGTGCTGCTGCTGCAGCACTCCAAATCAACATGGAAAAAGCCTTCACCTGTGCCTCCTGCATGCTCTCATGCATGCTCCCACACCATACAATCACCACTCCAGCACCAACAGCACCTAGCACCTCACTCACTCACAATCACACAAACAAGCTACTTGTTCACATTCTCACAGTCCAGCCAATACCCACACATCACCCTACACTTACATGCATGGTCCTAAATGCCAGCTCACTTACCAAACATGAACAATCACACTCTGGACCTGTCTTTTTTTTATGG
The DNA here is from genome assembly GCF_964263255.1 of Lissotriton vulgaris. NCBI lineage: Eukaryota > Metazoa > Chordata > Amphibia > Caudata > Salamandridae > Lissotriton > Lissotriton vulgaris. Next base: position 973,023,234 of record NC_141693.1, on the reverse strand, counting down.
AACCCAGCATTGGTATCGCACATCACAACAGCCATCCTCGCCAGCTACAAGATCGCCAGGCAGGATCCACAGCACAAGCCCAGTGATGGCTTCCAATTCCACCTTCTACCCACAGAAACAGAGAACCCACGGTAGAGGATATAGAGGCGAGCAAAGGGAAGTAGGCTTTTTGCCAGGTAAGAAATACTAAAGACTTTTCACATACTCCTGTAAAGGTGGGAGAAGACTGGCCAAATTTTCTGGGAACCGGAATATGGTAACTCAGGATCTCTGGGTCCTAGAGACAGTCAAGGGATACAAAATCAAATTAATTGCTACATCACTACAAAAGAACACCCCACAGGAAATAGTTTTCTCACGGGGAGATACAGCCCTAGTATCACTAGAATTACAGGAGTTACTGACCAAAAGGGCAATTTGAGAGGGCATGGAAACTGGGTTCATCAGGAACATCTTTGTGGTGGAAAAGAAGGACATAGGGTTAAGACCAGTGATAAACCTGAAAGAGTTGAACAAATGGGTGGCTTACCACCATTTCAAAATGGAAGTGGTACACTTCTTTAGAACTGCATTAAGGAATGGGTATCGACTAACCCGTCTAGACCTCAAAGATGCATACCTATCTATTCCAATCTGGCCACCACATCAAAAATGTCTTCAATTTACCTGGGGAGGCAACCTTTGGCAATTTTGTGGCCTCCCTTTCTGTCTTTCTTCAGCCGCTTGGTGCTTCACCAAGGTCTTTCGACTAGTAGCGGATTGACTCAGAGAGGAATAAGACTAACACTCTATTTAGGCGATATCTTAATAATGGCCTAGTCCAGGGAAGTGGTATCACATCATGCAGACCTCACCATAAGCATACTAGAACACTTGGGGTTTGTCATAAGCAAGACAAAATCATGCATGGCCCCTAAACAGGAAACAAAGTTCTTGGACTTTGTCATAAACATGATATGGGCAGAATTTAAATTACCCTGGGGAAAGCTAAGGAAACTGCGCAAAGAATTGTAAATTTTTTTAAGGGGGAAAGGAGTTCAATCTGAGAGCCCTAGCAAGGATTCTAGGTGTCCTATCCTCGACGATCCAAGTTATCTACCTAGCCCCCTTATTCTTCCGAGCCCTCCAAAGACTCAGAGCCAAAGCATTGAGAACAAGCTAATCCTATTCGCAGATACTATCTCTGGACCAGGAATCAAGGAAGGAAATACTGTTTTGGTTAAAGAATGCAGAAGCATTGAATAGCAGAGCCATCTTTGGAGTAGAACCCAAAATAGTGATGGAGTCAGATGCAAGCTTAGAAAGATGGGGTGCGAGATGTGGCAACTCATCAACAGGGGGACACTGGACAAATCAAGAGTTGCACATCAACTGCTTTGAATTCCTGGCAGGCTCATTGGCAATTCGCTGCTTCACAAAGGACTTAATGAAAAGTCCTGTGAAGCTGCGGATGGATAACGTATCAGCAATATGATATGTAAAAAAAATGGGGGGGCACAAATTCCAAGGCTGTCGCAGACTTGGCGAAGATTTTTTGGAATTACTGCCTGAATAAGGATATTTCAGTAGTAGCAGAACATATTCCAGGCTTGAACAACGGGGTCACAAATTGGTTCTCCAGGAATTTCAGAGACTCCAGAAATTGGAGGATAGACAATGGAAACTTCAGCAGTATCTACTTGATATGGAGACCCTTAGGGGGGATCTCTTTGCAGACAGACTGAACACTCAACCGTCAAACTATTTCAGCTCTACGCTGGACCCTCAGGCCTTGGGTGTAAATGCTTTCCTCCAGAATTGGAGAGGACTAGCACCCTACGCTTTCCCTCCATTTGTCATGGTACCAGGTTTACTGCTACGCGTTCGCAGGAACAAGGAAATGGCGGTAGTGATAACACTCCTTTGGGGGTCTCAGGCAGGGTTCCCAATCCTATTAGAAAGGAGTATAGCCCTACCAATCTTAACTCCGATGTTCAGGGCAATAATTACAGACCCAGAAGGAGAATTACACCCTCTTGTAGATCAAGGTCCTCTGACACTGATTGCCTGGAGGATTTCAGGAGACAGTGGCAGATCCCAGGACTTTTGACAGATACATTCAAACTCATATCGGAGTCATGAGCACCTGGCATAAAGAAGGCATATAGACTGGCTTGGAATAAATGTGTTTATTGGTGTCTTTGATTATTTATTTATTTATTTATTTTATTTAGAAAGTTTTGTATAGCGAGAACATGACCCAAGAGGGTATCAGAGTGCTTTATAGAGCGATGCGACACATATGACGGGGGCAATCATGGCGGAATCACAGCAATAGACAAAAATAACACTAGTTACATAACAACACGATGGATAAAAATAACAATAGTTACATGATGACATGATAGTGGGCAAAAGAATTAGGCAGTAGGATAAGGCGAGAGAGTCAGCAGGATAGTAGATGAGGTGATTCAGGACCCCCACTGGACTTAAGGACAGCCACGTATTCATCAGCAACGCTTTCATTTCCTTTTTGAAGGACACTGTTGATAGAATCAGTCTCATTTCGATGGAATTACAGTCCTGTTTCAACTGACTTAATACATGTAGTCAACTACTTATCTGAATTGTTCACATCAGGACTCTTTTATAGAACAGTCAATGTCTACAGACAAGCTATTGAAGCAGGCTTGTGTCTCTGTCGGTGAAAAGCTAATTTACCAAAAAAAAGAATCATGCAAAGTGTGTGGGTACTAAACTCAAGCTATGCAAGATACGCTGAACTATGGGACGTAAGAGTTGTTCTACAGGACCTAGTAAGTTGGGGTGAAAATTCTAACTTATCACTAAAGCGCATCTTCTACATACAAACTGCCTTACTCTGCCTAGTATCTTTTAGACAGACCTCAGACGTAAAGGCCTTAGACATTAGCGGCAGGGCATACCAACCCAAAGGGGTTTTCTTTTATTTAAAAAGACAAACAAAGACAACGTCAACCTCTCTTTTCTACATTTTCTTTCCACAGAATGAAAGACTTTGTGTGGCGAAATGCTTGATGGGCTTTGAGAGAAAGACTGTGAATCTGAGAGGAAATACAGAACAAAGGTTATATCCCATAGAACACCCCATAAAGCAGTTTCCTCTGCCACTTTAGCACGATGGGTGATTGCAATCAACCCTTTTTAAGTGTGAAGATTTGGAAATTTGCTCCTGGTGAGGCAATATCATGATACAAAACTTGTGCAAAGGAGTTGAAGGCCCAGATCTGGAAGCCTTTATTCCAGTTATGTTCTCTGAGCTCCTGGGGGAGAACCATGCTGAGGTGAAGCTGGATCTGGTGCACAGTGTTGGTCTGATAACTCCTGTAGTGGAAAGCATCCCCGGATGTGCTGGTTAAACTGCATTCTTTCAAAGTCAAAGAACTGATTCTGCAAACCACCAGGAAACTAGAGACAGTTTCGTTTCAAGGAGCCACATGTTCTCTCTTCCATGATGTTGCCCCTGACGAACTGTCAAGATGCAACTAATGTTAACCAATCACAGACAGACTCTGCCACAACCTCATCAAATATAGATGGACCTATCCCTTTGGCATCTCCTTTGACTATCAAAACAAGTCTCATCACTTTTGAGAGCTGGATGAAGCCTCAGCCCTATTGAGGATATCGCTTCCTGAGTACCAGCAATCAGATGGAGAGATAAGGGAAAAGACTGCAGGCACCTCAAGCACCTCTGCCAAAGGACAGTGGTAATCGCAGTGTAGAATGTAGTGCCAAGGAAAACGCTGGACTTAGAGCTTGGTCATAGATAACAAAAATGCCCTCTTAAATCACTGCACTTTGTGAGGAAGGATTTCCTCAGACTGCTGCCCCTGGCTCTTAGTACCTGCTCTGCATATGGGGAACATTTCAGAGTGCTGCAGTAGTTATAAGTGTACCACTGGATCTTTGAAAGTACTGGGGCACAACTCTGGCTTTTAAACTGATGGGTGCTCCACTGCCTTACCGACATGCTGTTGTGCTGCCAGACTTCCTTGAACTTCAAAGGCAGCTGACAGACTACAATAGCGGTTTGTGATGTACATTCCTCAGTTTAACATGTTTGATGTAATGCTAACTCCTTGTTGGGGAACCAGATTCCCCGGTTTTATTGTTCTAATTTTTATGTTCCTATTGCATGAGTGAACATGGTGTGGAGGGATGGGGGGATGGACAGGGGAGACAGGGCGGAGGTCTAGAACAATGGATTCATATGTGACCAGTAGAGCTGAATCGATATTCTACTTTGCAAATACTGTGGCGTTCACATTTTCTCTAGTACATCCTTGGTGATAACTACACTGTCATGGAATATCAAAGGCCATAACTCGCAGGCTAAATATCACAAACTTTGGAAATACATACTGGATTGGAGACTCAATATGATAACACTCTCGGAAACGCACCTTAAGCATGGTGATGAACAGAGACTCCGGCACAAAGCATACCGGATGGGAAAATCATTTTGATGGGGAACTTCAACCTAACCTGGGATCCTACCTTAGAAAGCACTCACCCCCACAATCTTCAACTTGGAAACTTCTCTATAGCAATGCAGCAAGCAATCCTACACATAGGCTTGATATGCGCCTGGACAACCACTCACCCGCCAACACAAAATTATACCTTCTTTTCCCACTTCCACCATAAATATTCACGGCTTGATTATGTTTGTATCAGTCATTAAGTACAACACACTATTGCTGCCTCAAGGTTCTACCCTGTCGTGATTTCAGACCACACTCTGGAGGAGATTGTACTGGAGTGGCACGCCCCCAAAGTCCTGATTTCAGAAATGGTTCTTTCCAGTGCATCTCACACTGAACTGTCTCTTCAGAGATGAACTCCATAAGGCCGTCAGGGATTTAAGTTATTTTTGCACTACCTGGGATTCTTTTAAAGTGGTTATTAGAGGGAACTGTATCATTGATATCTACCTTGTCACAGCAAAAGGCTCGAGATCGGTTAGCACTCAAGCAGACTCCTGTTAGCAGATCAAGCCCACAAGAATTCCCCCACAACACCCTTGCAAAGGAATGTCACAGCCTTACGGGGAAAGCTCAACACCATATACCCAATAGGGTGAAACTAACATTACTGCATTTTAAATAAACCACATATGTACAGTGGAATAATATAGGCTCACACCTTGCGTGACAGCTTCGGGTCAAACATGAAAAAGAATACGTTAAACAGTTTTGTTTGTGTTAGGACTCCGGGGAGGCTGTATCTACAGCAGAGGGCAAGGCAAAGGCATTTTGAGATCTTTTTACACTATTATACACCTCGGACCCCACGGATGAGATGGTGCAGCTAGCCTATCTATAAAGGATGGAACTTCTCTGGGTGACCATGGACCAAAATGAGCTTTTGGAGGGCCACATTAGGGATGGTAAAGTCCAAGCAGCCTTTGATCCCCTTAAACTTCATAAATCACCTGGGCCTGATGGGTTTACGGCCCAGTTTTTTAAGACTTTTAGCTCCAATCTGGTGCCACATTTGACTGCTTTATATAACTACATACCGAACTCCCACAAGGTGGCACAAATAATGGGTGAAGCATTGGTCTCTGTCCTTGTGCATTTCATTGACCTATTGCATTGCTTAATTTTGATGGCAAACTATACACTAAGATATTGGCCAATAGGCCAGAAGGCATTGTGCCTAAACTGATCCATCAGAATTCATTAAGAGGGAGTAAACTCATGACAATCTACGGAGGGTGATCCACTAAAAAACGCATCACAGCTGTTCTGTTGGCATCCAATGCTGAGAAAGCTTTTGACAAGGTGGACTGGCCCTTCCTTTTCCACACACTACGATGGATTGGTATTGGAAAACAGTTTATAACCATGGTTCAAACCAACTATGTCCGTGCTGGTGAATGGGACTTTGGCTGACCTTTTTAACCTCCAGCAAGGCATGAGACAGGGGTGTCCATTACCCCCCTTTTATTTGGCCTTAGTACTGAGCCCCTAGCTGCGAGAGTTGTGCATTCTATCCATGACCTCTGCTTTAGCTCAGTAGACCACAAAATGTCCATGTTTGCAGACAATGTATTGATGTCCCTCATGTCTCCTCAGACATCCCTGACTGCCCTGTAAACGAAACTCAAAACTGATGAGGCAGGGGCGGGTTTTCGTATCAACCACCGCAAATCCTTTCTACTCAACTTAACTCTTTCCACAAGTGAAATGGAGGTGATAGCGGGATCTGCCCACTATCACTGGGACAAAGAAGATTGAGTCTATCTGGGAATTAAGATCACTCCAAAAGTGGCTGACCTATATAAAACTGTCCTCCACTTCTGCAACAGCTTAAAGTGGATCTCAAACAATGGACTCCTCTATATTTATTCTGGATTAGTCACATTATTAAAGAAAAATGACTGTCTTGCTGTGCCTTTTGTATCTTTTTCAGGGGCTTTCCACTGAGATGGAATGGTACTATTTTTTCTCTCTTCGCTCCTTGATCACTCGCTTTATCTGGCAAGACCGTAGAGCTTTACTTTTCCATAAGGTGTTGACATTACCTAGAGAGGCTGGTTGTCTTGCCCTACCTGACTTTACACTGTACTATAAAACAGCTCAGTTGAGGGTAAATGCTGAAAGGGCAGTGAGGGAGTCTGATAAATTCTGGCTTCACAGGAATAGAGCACAGGTTAGTAGATATATTCAGGATGATTTGTGGAAATCAAAATCAGACAGGCCACTTAATGCTTACCTAAGCACCCCAACTAAGACCACCTTTAAAGTCTGGGATGAGGTAAATCGGTCTGCTGGTTGTGTGACATTCCCCTCCCCCTATACTCCCATATACTTTAACAAAGTTTTGGCACCGGCGCTGCTACCGGGTCCTTTTGATTTATGGCGGGAAGGGATGCCTTACCATATCCGATCTATTTCACGGATGGGACATCCTCCTCTTTGAAAACTGCCAACACGACTTTAATCTACCAGGCACGGAGAGATACAGTTATACCCAACTGAAGCATTGGGTGCCCCAGCCAGAGAAAAGGCTTGTGGCTACCTGGGAACTCTCCCCAATAGAAAAATTCGTACAGAGAGCTAGTGGGCCAGAGGGCTGTATCTCCTTCCCCTATTCACTCCTGATTTTCAGCAGTGGCACAATGAGACCTCACCATGAGAACTTCTGGGAGAGAACTCTTGGGTGACTATTACTCCAGAGCAATAGTGTAAAATTTGCAGAGACATTCCTAGATTCAACCACTCACTTGGAATGAGATGCACACACTACAGAGTCCTTTATGATGGGTATGTATACCCTATGAAACTTAAAAAGATTTACTCAAACACTTGATTTATTCTGGAGGGGCTGTGGGCTACTTGGAGATTTATAAACATGTTTGGTGGGCAGTAGCGGTCGGTGGTGTGAGTGCTGCTGGGCAGTGACCTGGGGCGGGGGAGGGGTAGGGTGGCGGTAGTAAACTACGGAATACGGCCAAATACAGGTAAGTAAACATATAAATAAATAAAACAAATTTCATTGTGCGCACTGCATTGCATAATGTAATGCAGTGCGCGCAACAAAATGTTATAAAAAGAAATTCGTTGCATAGCATTTTTTAACATCCATCACACCAGGCATCGTCATTTGGCTTGTCTCCTTCTCCTTTCACTGGCTCACTACCCTGGGGTTGCAATAGGAAAAGGAGTATCTCCAGGACTCCCTTCCGCTTGGGCTATGTGTAAGTCGAAATGCTGCAGATTGTCTAATCATAAAAGGATCCGTATGTAAAAAAATATTTCACCATGCTTGCACTGCAATAATATCAAAAAGACTTCCTCATCACTAAAAGGGCAGAGTACTCTTCAGAGAAATGGCAACCACCAAACACATTGTCACTGCAAGTCATTTAAGCAAAGCCAGCTTCAGGAAGTGACACTGTGAAAATATCTCCAGATTCCAGAAGTAACCCCGGTGTCCCTCAAAGAATTAATCCTGCAGAATATATGCAATTGAAAGACTGAGATAAGGAAGTACACAAAGGAGATTACAGAACAACTAAGCATGAGGCTGAGGCAAACCCTAACAGGCAGAACTTCCAGGGTGACAAGAACATCAGAAAATAACCACTTTGAGAGGTTTGATAGATACATATTGAAATTCATCCAGAAAAATGAAGGGCAACTTGACTGGCATAAGGATTAGCAGCATGGCAAATGGAAGGCCCCCAGCAAAATGCAACCTAAAAGAAGAACCAGCACACACTCAGAAGGAATAGCCTTCATCACAGAATACCATCTCAGGAATGAAGATAAGCGGTGAACATACAACCACTGAGAAAAAGGCTGCCCAGAACCCAGCCCGTCCAGGGAATTTCTACATCCAGAAGTGATCCAATTCCTCCTCCAGGACACACTACTGCCACACAGTCTTAGGCAGACAGCGCCAAAATAGAAAAGTCCTGAGATACAGCAGGATTACACAAAGGATCTACTCTGGAGCAGATACTGCATGACCAAGCAAGGCAGAGCCAACAAGGGAGCATCAACACGCCAGTCACACACTCCTACAGAGGACTCAATAGCTTGGGAATAATGAGGAAGAGTGGTAACAGCATGTTTATTGAACAGGGGCACACCGGTGCATCCAACCCAAAGCACTCTTTACGAGTAACTGAAGCATAATATTCAGCAGAAGTGAAATGTCCCTGCCTGCAACAGGGTAGTATCTGGGTGACAAAGCCCTACAATAGTCCGACAACACTGCCTTGGGGAGACAGAATGCCTCTGATCAGGGAAACAAGGCCACGCCAAACTGCTCAAAAGGACTCTACAGCCCCACTGGAACCATCGACAGAGAAAACTGCAGATAGCCATGACAGAATGTGACCTTTGCCATGGCCCAGCTATTCAGGTCCTTAGCTACTGAGATGGCATCATGCATCCAAAGAACATATACCCTGTGCTGAAAAGGCCCCAAAAAGTACTGAGAACCAGAATCAGCAGACAATTTAACCAAAACGATGGACTGGACAATACCCCCACTGCCCAAAGTTTCAATGGCATAGAAAGCACAATGCAGTACCCTAGTTGTAGCAGCAACCTCCACAATCAACACCACTATAACTAGAGTTTGGCAAGCTACCCCAAGTCCACAGGAGCTGGCAACCATTGCTGCAGGTCCTGCACAAATCACTGCCAATACCAGAACCATGTCTCCGGAATTGCGAAAAATATATAGAACTGCCTCCAGCTCTAGGCTAATGATTACCAACCTACCTGAATCTCCAAATATTAGGAACAGAGAGAAATGCTTGGTACAGAATTATGGTCAATATCTGTGTGTTCCTTGTGAAATCTGGCCAGTAAACATGCACTTCCATCTGTGCCACACACAACTCTGCATCAATGACTATGAATACCATAGACCCCAGTGAGTCCTCCAGGACCAGCTGGGTCTTGAACAAACAGAACTTGTCCATTGGGTAGGGGCACAGGCAGGCCATAAGTCACACCACACCCTGAAACTGGGGCACAGATACCCACCTCTGATCAAAGAAGAGGCTCACAAACACCAAGGAAGGCTCTCTACTTCAAGAGACCAGATGGGGAAGAGGGGAAATGTGTTCACAATTGAACATGGCCACTATGTGTATACCCTCTCTCTCAGAAAGACCAGAAGAAGAGAAGACCCCAACTGCTGAAGGATGTCAAACTAGATGTCAACCACCTGTACAAACATTGAGTAGTATGAGTATTGATGAAGCAGACTTCAGAAAATATTTTATTCTGACTCGTGGATTCAATTCCCCATAACATGAACTAATCAATTAATGAGCTGTTGCATGATTTGTTTAATTAACACAACCTAGATTAAGTTTGCACCACACATATACACGCGGGAAACTAATTACATGTGCTCTTGTTGCATTTCCCCAGAGTGGACCTATTTAATTATTCCACCAATTGTTGAAGTGGAAAGCAGTGGTCAGGAATTTTTAGAAAGTGACAAGGATTAAAATTGTTAGAAATTAGTTGAGGATTTATTTCCTGGCATAAGGCTGAAGAAAATGTGTTAGGTAACTTTTTGTTTCCTGGCATAAGGCTGAAGAAAATTTGTTAGGTGACTTTATGTCGAAGAAATTCTGTTTAGTTAAAGAACACATATTTTGTGACACAAGGTCGAAGAAAAACTGTTTAGGGATTAAAATCTAAAAAAAAAAAAAAATTTTAAAAGGGGGGATATAATTTTTGTTGTTAGTTAGTTACTTACATTCATTTGAATTTAAAATTTTTGTTTTTAGAAATGCCTAGATCAGATACTTCTAGGTGTTCAATTTTTAAAAAATGTTGCAAAATGACTTCAATTTGTGTGATATTATTAATTTTACTTTGGTTAATTTTAGCTGTGGTCTATCCTTTTGATGTTAATAAGCAAAAATCCAAGACTAATATAACTAGTAGAGTAGAGTCTAAACATGAGAAACATGCTGGCAAGTCCAGTAGAGTTATTAATCATGATCCAGTGTCTCATCAAGATAGATCTATTGGTGATTTTTCAACCAATTCATTTTCAAGGCTTTTATCTGAATATGTCAAAGTAATGAATGTTAAAGATTGCTAAGTGTGCGTAAAATTACCTGCTTCTGTTTCTGAGGGGGTGACTTATAATATGATACCTCTCTCTTATGGCATTACTTGTAGTGTGATTGCTAGCTTGTTTTATCAAACTGGTCGTCTGGAGTATTATTACTCAGACTTCGATGAGGTTTTTGCAAATCTCAAAGTTGTAAATAGCTTAAACAAAGTAAGGCCTGCGAAGCAGATGAGGGAATTCCTTTTAGTTACTAATGAACTAAACTATGAATATGCCTATAGAAATAATTTAACATGCAAAGTGAGAGCTGAAGAAAAGACTTTCCTTAACATGGTTGAGGAGAGAAGGGCTGTTTACAAAAGAAATGAAATGCTAAAACATGCTAAATCTAAATATTGGCAGTTAGAGGATGCTAAATTAAATGGTGTCAATACTAATGCAGCGATTCATATAGATGAACCAGTTAGTGGTAAATTTTGCATCAGAAGAGATAATACTCTATATGATAATCTTTTTGTGGGTGCTAGTCAATGTGAAGATACTTATCAAATTGTAGGGGGATGGGGATTCAAAGGTGGAAAGGATCCAATTTTCCCTGGAATTTATTTTATTTGTGGTAATAAAGCATATTTTAGCCTTCCGGACCGCTGGTACGGGACATGTTATCTTGGCCTGGTCTTTCCAAAAATATTTCATGTTGACAGAAATGAAAAGGGTACCTTTGAATTTGGTGAACACTTGAATCAGAACAGGTACAAAAGAGAAAGTTTTACGGAAATCCTGGGAGACATCTTTGGTGCTGTTATTCCTATGATGGGAATTACTATGAACTCAATTAAAATCAGAAAAGTTTCCACAATTGTAGATAGGTTGTCAACAGATACTGCAAGTGGTTTTCAATTGGTTAGCACAGAACTTGTTGCTATCAGAAGTATGGTTATGCAGAATCGTCTTGCATTAGACATTCTGCTTGCAAAAGAGGGTGGAGTCTGTGGGGTCTTGCATGTTCAACATTGTTGTACATATATACCTGACAAAAGTCAGGATATAGAGTTACTTGTTAACAATATTACACATTTTCATGAAGAAATAGAACCTATGGAGGAAAAGTCATTTACTGAAAAAATTGGGAAGAGAATGGAGGCTATTAAAGATTGGTTTTCAGAACTTGGCAGATCAATATTAGGCAAAGTGCTCTATCCAGTAATTGTCATTATTGTAGTGATAATGCTGCTAAGAATTAGTTGTTTGATCCACAAGAGGAGGAAGCATCAGAAGGAAAAGAGAAGGATTTATAAACTCAGAAAGGAACAAGAAAAGGAATATGAGTTAGAAGAAATGCGAAGAGTTCAGTTTGATAGAGATAATCAGACAGCTGAAACAGGGGTTTAGGGAAACTAATATCGAGAGAATTCAGTGTGTGTTGTCTCCAAAAATGGGTAAAAATGTTCTACATTTTTGGGTGTTGTTTGGTGATTTTAAAATCCCCAGATGAGGGAGTTGATGAAGCGGGCTTCAGAAAATATTTTATTCTGACTCGTGGATTCAATTCCCCATAACATGAACTAATCAATTAATGAGCTGTTGCATGATTTGTTTAATTAACACAACCTAGATTAAGTTTGCACCACACATATACACGCAGGAAACTAATTACATGTGCTCTTGTTGCATTTGCAAGTCTGTTTTTGTAACACATGATTAATATTGTCTTGTTTGTTATGTCTGTCCTATTGTCTTTGTCACTATTAATATGCGGCTGATCATTCATGGCATGTGCTTTTTATATGTGCTTACATGTATGTCCTATGTTGTGTTTGTCTGGCTGTGTATCATTTAATTATCTTTTTATTCTTTCAGAAACATAAAGCTGGATTACATGAAGAATGGTAGATATTTTAAGTGCTGCTTTAAATGTTTGCTTTTGCTAAATGTCTTTTTATTAGTGGGTTAATTAATAATTAGCAAGGGATTGGGTGGTACAGAAGGGTTTGCTTTACCTGAATTAATCACTCTTTTTGTGTGTTGTTTAAATATTAGCTCAAGAGTGAGATGAGGCCTAGTCTTTGCTTTTGGAGAAAAGTTGGTCGGCCTGAACTGAGCAGAAGCTGGAGCCAAGTGTACACATTTGGAAAATTTTCCATGCAGAGTTTATTGAAGAGGCTCTAACAATGGAGCTTGTTTTCATGGACTGCTCTGGATGTTCTTTTACAAGGCCGTGGAAGTAACAGGCATATTTCTGCCGAGCTTTTGGTGGAAGTCAGATTGGCAACTTTTAAAGTTGCAAAGTTCGGAAGCTGATGTCACTCTATGTCAATGGACATGACGCGTTTATTCTCTGGACTGGTAGCTGTGGTGGCCTGACAGCCATCAACCAATCACAGTGCTGAACTTTTCTAAAAAATAACATTTAGTTAAATTTGAGAGCAAAAATGATATAAAATTGGTTCTCTTGAAGGATTTGGGGCTGTCTGTTCCAGAGGGGCGAAGTGCTGTCAGATTGCCTTGGGATTGATTGTAAGCATTCAACTGTTTATTATTTGTTTCCTTTTCAGGTCAGAAAACTAACTTAGAGAAAATGATTTATGTTTTCTTTAGTTCATTATTTTGATCAATTCTGATTTGACAGCTTACATTGTGCCAATGTTAATGCAACTTGAATTAATAAAACTAAATGCTTGATTTTAATAAAGAGAGTTAATAAAGATTATTCAATAATGAATTTAAAAAAATAAACTTTTCAAAATGACAAGCTGGTCTTGTTTATTGTAGATAGTTTATAGCTTAAAATCAAACAACATATTGATCTATTCACCTCATGATTCAGCTACTCTATGTTTCTTATGGGCCTGGTATTGATTGGTAAGTGTGACAGTGGATTGTGACATCATTTACAAAGAATTTTAGTTGCTGCGCTGCATCAGTATCAACAAGAGACTCTTGTGGCCCTGTGACTAGGAAGATATGAGAGTAACGTCCAGACCCAAATCACCTGGGGATTGAAGAGGTAGTCTCTTTATCCAACAAAGAGTGAACACTCGCATAAATGATCCACTGTCCAGCTGAGAAATAGTCAAGGAGACTCCAGGTGCCAGTGAACAAGAGAAAGATGGAAAAGAAGGCCCAGAATCTGCTCCCAAGAAAGAAATGCTCACACCCATCTGACAAGACTAACAACTAATGAAACCTCCAATCTCAAGTAGGCCAAATGTCTGGTTAAGAAAAAAGGCAGGGAGAAGAATCAATGATTGATGAATGGCAGGAGTGAGCAAAAAGAAAAAGCTTGGTCTAAGAACTTGGCTTTTTGGTTGAAGGGAGTGAAAGCCGCACACAGGCAAGAACCACAATCCTTGACAGAGAAAACAACAAAAGTCATTAACTTAAACTATGCTTAACCCTCTGGTAGTTTGGCACAAAAGCAGTCAGACTTAACTTAAAGCAATGTGTACAATATTTAAGCAGCACAAAAACAGTAATACAATGAAAACACAACACAAGAATAATCCCAAACCAATTTAGAAAAATAGAGTACATTTTAATAAATGAAATGGTATCAGAATGACAAAAATCCAATTAGTAGAAATGGAGATGTTACATTTGATAGTTTTTAGTGAAGAGTAGGTTTAGCTTCACAGATAGTCTTTGCATTGGCCGTCGTTGTGGGCTGTCACTGCTGCAGCACAAAGTGCAAGTCTCGTGTTGCCAGGTGTTGCGAACGGTTGCTGTTGGTGGGGAGAGCTGGTCTCACCCGCGCTTCACATTGGCGTCATGGGCGGCAGAGTTTTGCCGCAAAATGGGCCTATTTGGATGTGTAAGGAGCCCAGACCTTAGGATTTTCACCTTTTACTCCTGGAGGAGCTTCCTCTGATGCCAGCCAAGCGTGCAGGACAGGGAGGCACCTGTTGGGGATCAGGACTCACTCCAGCAGAGGCTAGCAGCAGACCCCAGGCGGGTTTGGCCAGGTCCAATTGCAGCTGGGCAGTTGCAGGGAGGCCGTTGAAACTTGTTGTGTCTCTGTAGCTCACACAGGAGATCAACCAACTGACTTTTGGAGTCACTCTGGGTAGTATGGGATCAAGCCAAGCACGTTCAATCTTCCTTCTTTAGACAGCATGGCAATCCTTCAAGCAACAGGGCATGCCTCGGCAGCAGGGCAGTCCTCCTGAATCTACCCCAGGTCCAGGAATGTTCTGATGAGTGGCTCTGGTGGCCCAATAGTTATACCTGGTGCTAGCTTATCAGGGCTTAATCCAACACCGTTTTTTAGCTCACTGCACCATCCCAGCTCAGAACCTGGCTATATGCAAATTAGTCTGTCCCTGGCCCAGTGTATCATGGGAACAGGGCAAACCAAACTACCAAGCCAATTCTTTCACTGGGAAGGAAACAAGCTTCCGGGGACCAGTTTCTGGCATTTCAGCCGTCTTCGGCCCGGCTTGCTTGAATCCTGATGGTGCAATGAGCAAGGGACTCACGTCTGAGTATACCCTTCCACGCTTATGGTGGACAAAATAATTAAACAACAGGGGGTTGCTAAAGTTAGAATGTAATAAATGTAATTAGGTAACTCAGTGTTAGTCAGTGGGAGCGATATGCTGGTCAATGGGAAAGATATACCTCACAACAGTTTAAGAGAGTTTCACTGCTAGGTCATGTAAAACTTAAGTACACCCATACTACTGTTCAAACTCAGAGCTCCCTTTCTATTTATCTTTAGGGCCTACCTGAGGTGTGACATAAAAGTATTTAAAACAAATGTTTAGGACTGGAAAAAGGAATAATTTGCAAAGTCAAAATGGCAGTTTTAAATTGTACATACAGGTGGAAGTGGCACAATGAGTGGGTTTCGGGTACTGTTAGTGCCATTTATTAGAGAATTACAAGTAAATTAAAGGTGCCAATTAGGTGTAGTCCAATTTTATCACATTTGAAGAAAAGTACACACAAACTTTAGCACTAATTAGAGTGGTAACTCGCACTAAGCCTACATTTTTGTATATATTATTAAAAGCTGGATTTGTATACATAATCTGTGGCTTAACATTGTTCCATTTTGATGCATTATATTGTAGACATATGAGCAATTTTGAAGTATTGTGTGGAAGCCAGAATCATTTTTTTTTATACAGTGTACTATTCACCTGGTCTGCAACCATTATCTGTGTAAACAGGGACCATCTTCTTTTCCTTTCAGAGTCTTAAAGCCAACAAAAAACTAATTCAGCAAGCAGGAGGACCAACGGTTGGGGGAATACCACACCAAGGATGTCAGGTCTAACACTTGTTGCATCCAGCTGAAAACTTCAGACAGGAAGAAGTTTGGGGGTAAGGAACAGCAAAAGGTGAGGAGCCTGACCCCAATGCATACTGTGCAAAAAACAGCTCAGGTCTAGGTTCTGCTCCACATGCAAGAAAATCCACTGAGCAAAGGATCACTCAATGTCTCACCCCCTGTAACCCATAGCAAAGGGCAATGCAAGTGGCAAACATTCAAATGTGAAGAAGGCCCTCCATCAGCAGACCAGCTAAATGCTCACAGGAAGGAACAATGGGCTAGATGTAGGTAATTCTATTTTACCACTTCTAAAATACCGATGTTTACCGATTCGGTATTTAAGAAGTGGTAAAATAGAAGGGGGCACATGTAGGTATTTCAGAATCGGTAAATACCGAATCTTACAGATTCGGTATTTACCGATTCGGTAAATACAGAATCGGTATCCCCCATTGATTCCTATGGGCCTTGAAGGCCCTAGGAATCAATGGTGAATACCGAATCGGTATTTACCGATTCGGTAAATTCCGATTTTTGCAAGGGTGCAGGGGGTGTCACTTTGACACCCTCTGGCACCCCAATTCCGGACTTGTGTCCTAAGGGCATGTCTGTGTGTCACATTGCACAGGTGTGCATGCACAGATGTGCATGCACACCTGGATTCGGTATTTTACCACCCAATTGGATTGGGTGGTAAATTACCGAATCTGAAAGGCCTGCGGCACTCAAAGATGTGCTACCTACATGTTATTTTACAGAATCGGTATTTTTACCGAGTCTGTATTTACCGATTCGGTAATTTTACCGAATCTGTAAATACAGATCCGGTAAAATACCGATTCTGTAAAGCATGCTCCTACATTAGAAAACCCTAATATCGGTCGGAAACAGCCGAAATCAGCCGTTTCCGACCGGTATTAGGGCTCCTACATCGGGCCAAATATGAATAGCACACATCTAAAGACCATTCACCAGCCAGTAATGGTTCTAAAATGGTTGCCAACCAATGACAAAACAGCCCCTGAAGTGACACCAGAGTATGCAGGGCATCGAAACACACGATGAGGAACAGTGTCTTAAATAAACCAAGCCAAAAATTACGAGCTGCCTGCTTCTGCCAGTATAACAGAAGAGAGTATTGAAACATAATCAGATATAAGAGGGCAAAGGCCCTCACTGAAAGGAGGTGTACAAGAATGTGTACAGACCTCTGATCAATACCACGCCAACGAAAACTGGAGGCATACCAACTGTCAGGAACACCTAGAAATTACCCATCAGGAAGAGAACAGTGGATTCATCTCAAGGAGTGGAAGGCAACCTCATAAAGAGAGTTCATGTGTTTGTAATGAGTCCTAAGACAAGTTTAGCTTTTTCAGTTGGTTGAAACACTGCAGCACCACAGATCAATTGCACGAGAAGCAGAGACAGTAGTCCAGTAGTAGTCATAGATACATATCTTCATTGAAAGATATGCATTAGCAGTTCATTTCCTTCATCAATTACACCACCAGGAGATCCAACACAGAGAATGAAGAAGGAAAAGAAGACTGCAGCTGTCCTGGGAGCCTTCAGATGATCATTCAGCGGCAAAATAGCCTCCATAGAATTAGATCAGATCCTAAACAACAAAGATGTAAAAGGAAAATACCACCACGCCTAGATTAAGTCACGAAGCCCATCAGTCAAACATGGTCTCCACATCAGGGGCTGATGCTGCAGGGACAGTAGCCCATAGAAACAGGGCCTGTCCACCACCAGAATCCAACTACAGTGCATCAGGATGTTCCCCAAGAGAAGCCAGGGCTCAATGCACCCAAACAACAATGCCATTCCAGACACCAGGGAGGACAAGATGCCAAGGGGCACCAACATCTTCCCCACTCCATTTCATCCCCATTACATGTGTCCATGGTTGGGGTTGGATGCCACCAGAAGTACCCCACAATACATTGCCCACTCATCAAGGCAACAGTAAGAAGAGGATCAATCTGAGATAGACACCAAAGGCTTTCTTCCTAGACAGAAAGCAAAATTCCAGGAGGCACTCTGGTTAGTGATCACACATATAGGTTATATTGGGAGGCGTGATTGTTAATAATAATTAGAAAAAAGTTAATGTACTACAGCATGGGCTGTGTGTCTGGCACACTCTCCTCCCAATTACGGATGGATACAAGGAAAGGTAATTAGGCCGTAAAGTGCAAGAACTGGTAAACACATGCAAAAAGATACACACACAAACAAAACAAGCAGCATAATTTCCCAAACTCCGCTTCTATGACACACAAATGCCTGTAGTCAGATCCTGGTCTATCCATTTCAAATAGCCAACAAGCAATGTATCTCCAGTAAAACTCAGTCAAATGTGGCAAAGACATTTTAGGAAGTGAAAATGTGCACAAACACACTTTTCAGACAACTCGGATCAATGAAACAACATATAACCCAGTCCTCCCAAAGCACAACGAGGCCATGCTTTCCCAATCATGCACCTTGAAAAATATCAGTAAGATAAACACAACAATCTGCACAAAGAGAGGAAATTCATGATGTGTCCCATGTAAATGTTATCAAACAATTAATCAATCTTCTTTGTATACTATGTTGTCAAGGGACCCGGTGGTCTGTTCAGAGAACGCTCAGAAAGGCCACACCGAGGTTCTTCTCAACTGGTGAGAGGCTTACTTAAGCAAAATTGTGTCTTATTGTCTATTCATCATTGACTTTGCAGATACATCGGAAAAAGCTCTGTGATTTCCAAACCTTAAAGTTTATGCAAAAAAAATATTAAAAATATTATAATAAAAATATTTTCTGATATTTAAGCATATTTATAGATGAACTAAAAACTGCATTTGTAATTTTGTTTGGTATACGAGTTCTTAGCTTTTTTGTGAAACACTGTTAAATGCTACCTTATTGCTGATATGTGGGTGATTTCTTCTAAATTGTGTTCGGCTGAGTGGCACTATATGAAAACCATTCAAAGGTCATTTTTAGGTCTCGCGACCTATCGATGTGCGCAAGCGCATCGAGCGGAGCGAGAATTCAAGTGGCGAAAACATCTTCAAACCAAAGGGCTTTCAGCCCCGCGGTTTTCATGCTGTTCACGTGAACCACGTGATAACATGCACGCGCATTCAGGGCCAGCCAGCCCAGCACATCAAAGGGAGGAGAAGCCCTTTGATGTGCTTCACACCAATGCGCCTCACAGTCATTCCTCTTGTTTGTATTTGCTTCGGCTGCCATTCTCAGACTCCACGATCTGCTCATGTGCACAAGACGCTTTACACATTACACTCATCTGCCTGAAGTGGGAGTTTTAAACAAGCAAAGCTGGTCCTTCTGTACTTGCAGTTTCACTTCTAATGTGTGTTGTTATTTATCATGATTTTTAGCTGAGGTGTATCACGCTCGTTCATGAGTTTGATCTTTTCATACTGTGAAATGTTTTCTAAGTTGTTTTTGATTGTCTTACCACTGGAGGTCTCTCTGTGCTACATTTAGCCTCTGACACATGCAACGCCACTCAACCACGCAACGCCACGCAACCACGCAACGCCACGCAACAACGCAACGCCACTCAACCATGCAACGCCACTCAACCATGCAACGCCACTCAACCACGCAACGCCACTCAACCACGCAACGCCACTCAACCACGCAACGCCACTCAACCAGGCAACGCCACTCACACATGCAACGCCACTCACACATGCAAAGCCACTCACACATGCAAGGCCACTCACACATGCAATGCCACTCACACATGCAATGCCACTCACACATGCAACGCCACTCACACATGCAACGCCACTCACACATGCAACGTGCTCACACATGCAACGCCACTCACACATGCAACGCCACTCACACATGCAACTCCACTCAACTACGCAACGCCACTCAACTACGCAACGCCACTCAACTATGCAACGCCACTCAACTATGCAACGCCACTCAACTATGCAACGCCACTCAACTACGCAACGCCACTCAACTACGCTACGCCACTCAACTACGATACGCCACTCAACTACGCCACTCAACTACGCCACTCAACTACGCCACTCAACTATGCAACGCCACTCAACTACGCAACGCCACTCAACTATGCAACGCCACTCAACTACGCAATGCCACTCAACTACGCAACGCCCCTCAACTACGCAACGCCACCCACACACGCAACGCCACTCACACACGCAACGCCACTCACACACGCAACGCCACTCACACACGCAACGCCACTCACACACGCAACGCCACTCAACTACGCAACGCCACTCAACTACGCAACGCCATTCAACTACGAAATGCCACTCAACTACGCAACGCCACTCACACACGCAACGCCACTCAACTACGCAATGCCACTCACACACGCAACGCCACTCACACACGCAACGCCACTCACACACGCAACGCCACTCACACACGCAACGCCACTCAACTACGCAACGCCACTCAACTACGCAACGCCACTCAACTACGCAACGCCACTCAACTACGCAACACCACTCACACACGCAACGCCACTCAACTACGCAACGCCACTCAACTACGCAACGCCACTCAACTACGCAACGCCACTCATCTACGCAATGCCACTCAACTACGCAACGCCACTCAACTACGCAACGCCACTTAACTACGCAACGCCACTCAACTACGCAATGCCACTCACACACGCAACGCCACTCACACACGCAACGCCACTCACACACGCAACGCCACTCACACACGCAACGCCACTCACACACGCAATGCCACTCAACTACGCAACGCCACTCAACTACGCAACGCCACTCAACTACGCAACGCCACTCAACTACGCAACGCCACTCACACAAGCAACGCCACTCACACACGCAACGCCACTCAACTACGAAACGCCACTCAACTACACAACCCCACTCACACACGCAACCCCACTCAACTACGAAACGCCACTCAACTACGCAACGCCACTCACACACGCAACGCCACTCACACACGCAACGCCACTCACACACGCAACGCCACTCACACACGCAACGCCAGTTACACACGCAACGCCACTCAACTACGCAACGCCACTCAACTACGCAACGCCACTCAACTACGCAACGCCACTCAACTACGAAACACCACTCAACTACGCAACGCCACTCACACACGCAACGCCACTAAACTACGAAACGCCACTCAACTACGCAACGCCACTCACACACGCAACGCCACTCAACTACGATACGCCACTCAACTACGCAACGCCACTCACCCACGCAACGCCACTCACACACGCAACGCCACTCACACACGCAACACCACTCACACACGCAACGCCACTCACACACGCAACGCCACTCACACACGCAACGCCACTCAACTACGCAACGCCACTCAACTACGCAACGCCACTCAACTACGCAATGCTACTCAACTACGCAATGCCACTCACACACGCAACGCCACTCAACTACGAAACGCCACTCAACTACGCAACGCCACTCACACACGCAACGCCACTCAACTACGAAACGCCACTCAACTACGAAACGCCACTCAACTATGAAACGCCACTCAACTACGCAACGCCACTCAACTACGCAACGCCACTCAACTACGCAACGCCACTCAACTACAAAACGCCACTCAACTACGAAACGCCACTCAACTGCGCAACGCCACTCAACTACGCAACGCCACTCAACTACGCAACGCCACTCAACTACAAAACGCCACTCAACTACGAAACGCCACTCAACTGCGCAACGCCACTCAACTACGCAACGCCACTCAACTACGCAATGCCACTCAACTACGCAACGCCACTCAACTACGAAACGCCACTCAACTACGCAACGCCACTCACACACGCAACGCCACTCACACAAGCAACGCCACTCACACACGCAATGCCACTCACACACGCAACGCCACTCACACACGCAACGCCACTCACACACGCAACGCCACTCACACACGCAACTCCACTCACACACGCACCGCCACTCAGCCACGCAGTGCCACTTTCACACACACTGTGCAGTGCACAATAGGTCTCGCAGTAGGAAAGTTGGAGATATTGGTTTTTTAAATGACAAAGCCCTTTATGTTTTTAACATGCAAAATAAAAGGCATTGTTATTTGCAATTGTAATAGCTCCAACTTTCCTACTGCGAGACCTATTGGCAACGCCAGTGCTTGTTTGTTAATGTGGAGCTTCCATGCTAATTTCTACTTGTTGGAAGAAGTGCAAAACGTTGGTCCATTTAGGTCACACTTTTGACAAGGATTTAAAACATCGTGGAAGGTCATTATGGTGTCAATTTGTCGTATAAAAGGACCTTATGTACACTCGGCTTGAGTTCTGGAAGGGGAAATAGTAGGAGTCTGAAGTTATGGGTACAAATGCTGTGCTATTTAACTTTCTGCAGGATACAAACGCTTGAAACTATTTGACCTGTTTTGGAAGTGCACAGGGGGCACATTCTCCCTCTTAATAAAAAAAATACTTAGAAGTGTCAAAGAAAATGTATACAAAGTCTTTGCTTAGAAGTACACAAAGAAAACAAAACTCGTTTAACTTACCTTGTTTTGTATCATTAAAAGTTGTCCCCCACTCATCTATTTTGATTCCAATGGCCAGCAGCGGCAGCCCCACTCCGATTATAGTTCCAGCATCACTGTGTGTTTGTTTACCGTTTAACATATACTCTTTAAATAACAACAGCATTTAATGTACACGCCGTTCAAGGG
Source organism: Lissotriton vulgaris (assembly GCF_964263255.1). Lineage (NCBI taxonomy): Eukaryota > Metazoa > Chordata > Amphibia > Caudata > Salamandridae > Lissotriton > Lissotriton vulgaris. The sequence continues at coordinate 973,000,631 of NC_141693.1, read as the reverse complement.
CTCTAATTACAGATAAACATTATAAAACCTCACAAAAAGTCATGAAAACATGAAGGATAGCAATTAGTTGGCATAAACTGGTAAAATGACACCTTTAGGCACAACAGAGGACGCGACTCCCTCAAGGGGGGAGTTTGCACGCGCCATTGAGGAGCCGTAATGATCAGACGGCAAGTCGCATGCATTCAGCCTTGCCTTGAGCAGCTGTGAAATGTGTCAAAATCTTTCAAAGCAAATCCTTTAACGTGTTATTTGTCTCATACAACTGCAAGATAATTAATTCACAACAAAACAAAGAAACCCGGGTATAATTGAGCCGTGTGCTGTCAAGCAGCCATGGCAACATTTCAATGGAGAGGGGCGAAGAAACTGTTTCCTACGCTGTCCTGCCACGAAAACCGTACTATGAAATTGCAGGAGACACCAGGTATTAGTTTTCGTATTCTTTTGAAGATCATTTATTTACAAGGGCACACTGCTGAAATGGACAGTTTTTTGACACTGCAGTTTCTCTGTTAGAGCCATGTGCAGAGGAGAACAGAGGTTGCATAGATGCGGTTGTGGAGGGTTTGTTTTAATCCGTGTAGAGAAGAGAATTCTTAGGTGCATATATTTATAAAGAAAGCACCCAGGTTGCACTTTAGGCAGTGGTTGTTTGGGCAAGCAGGGAGACATTGAATCGGTGGCGCTTGGGGGTCAGGTTGTAGCTGTAGCATAAGAAACACTGCTTGCCTAACCCCCACCCCCAGTAGTTTCTTCTCCGGAAGAGATTTATGCCCAGGGGCCAACCCCCTAAAACATATACTTTCAGTTGTGCCCTAACACTGATGAGGCTGGGGGCATTCCGGATGTGAGCGAGACGCGTTCTTGAGGCGAACAACAGGAACAGAAGTGTCTGCTCACTAGGTCACCCCCAGTCCCCCAATGTGCCCTTCATTGAGGTCACCTCTGGGAGACCTTCATGTGCTGACTAAAGCGACTTCCAAGAGTGTTATTGTTTCACTTCCACATGGATGAAGATCGTGTGGTCCAGTACTCACATTTGCTTAATGTGGACTGTCCGGGCCTCTCAGCCAAGGGGTATGTGTTAGTGATAACATGTATGTTCAAATATAGGTATTGTCAACGCAGATTAATTGTGATGCGAGCATATCTCTGAGGATGTTGAAGTCCTCCTGCCTCAAGTGAGTAAAGGGAAGTGGGTTCCCTTTGCTCTTGTTCCCTCTGTAATTGTTTTAGTCAGACAACAGCAGCTATGTTCACCTGTACTATGAAGAACTCCAACCACAGGTTTCAAACCAGGAATGTACTCTATGGTTTTTCCTGACCAAAATCATCCTTTTTTTTATATAATTTGTGAATGAACGCTTTTATGTAAGAAGAATCTTGGTATATCATGGGCTGTTAATAGAGCTCATTAGTCACAGATGGTCCCTTGGAGCTACATCACTTAGTGAAGCAGTTTATCATTTTTGTGTGTGTAAGACCCATTTGTACACCAGAAAGTGCAAGCAGCCTCTCCATGAACAAGCATGCACAGAACTGTTGTGCACCAGTTTTAGAACTTAACCTTGCTATCTTCAGAGCTTTCTTTAACTTGGAAACTCTCCAAGTTACCACATAAGTGATAGGCAGTTCAGCTCAAAGCTGCAAAGCAGTTACAATAGTTCAGTGTTTGCAAGTTGTACTGTCTACAAAACATACACCCGTACATATACCAAGATAGTGCATGCACACATCATGTAGTTAGTTCTGTTCTACAAATGGGTGCCATGATATGACCGCAGAACTTTACATAGTTTGCCATCTTGATGGACTTTCATGCTGGGATAAAACCTGGTCCAAAAAGGTACTAAATGTGTAAAAAATGATGCTCCACCCACCCAGGGACAGGCAGACTTAGATGCAAAGTCATTATGCATTTGTCGAGCACCAGTGGTAAATGGTTCTTCAATGTTTCCATCAACAAAATAAGTTACTTCCTGTAACATACAAAGCGTACAATACTATACATTTCAAATTAAACTCTTTTTACTGTGGGAAGGCAAAGTTGGAGTTGCATAGTCTCTCTATCATCTATTTTGAAGAGTGTTGCACACTTTGGAGTCTTTTAATAGACTTTGCTGAAGTCATTTTGGTTATCCTAAATGCAGTCCATTTCCACAACACCTATGGTGAAACCAGGGCATTTAAAATGCTTTCTCTACTTCAGGGATTTTAGAGTTCAAACCCAGACATTCCAACACAGTGGTGGCAACTGGAGATGTTTCAATAGATTCAGTGGATGGTGTTGTGGTCCATTTACTTTATGTTTCTCTAGGATTTATCTTGTGTTCCTTTGAACGTTAAGACCTGTGTGTTGCAGGTATGTATCTTCAGAACATTTATGCACAACCAAAACAAAATGTGGCTTCTTGAAGACATGCAGTCAATGTGGGGGTAACCTGTTTGGTCTTACTAGGTTTCAGTCAAATGACACAGAGTGTTGATGCAAATAGTGTAGATGATTGTGATTTTCTGGATGAATAATTTCAGCCAACTTCATGTTTGGTCACTGCTTCCGACCTCCTGAATGTAAAAGATTCTAAAAGGCATCAATCAGTGAGCTCAGCATTCGTGCTGTAGTATTTCAGGATCCTAATCTCTAAATCCAGCAGATTGTACTAGTCAAGGCAGGTTTATAGTTCAACCAGGAAACAATTTCACCAGCTTTAAAAATAAGGGCAGAAGAGATATTGGCTGATGGTTTCTATGATCACTTCTTGGCTTCTTTATTATGAGCATTACCCAGGTTATCTAAAAGCTATTTGGCCCCTTCACCAGCAGTCAATATCTACATTTTGATATACCCACACCAGCATATGATACATTGGGAGTCCGAAGATATGTATGAATCCACCATATCTCGATCTGCTTGATGTAAGAGTTCAGAGGTTTGAATTTTACTTTCATTAAGGGAGAAAAAAGCTATGAGTATGGGGATGGGATATTTAGTGGTATGACATTGTACATCTTTTTTACTACTGTTGCAACGCTTAGTTAACGCCTGCATTTTTTCATCTATTATAGACTGACATTAACCTCCTGAGTCCACCACATGCTCTATCAAGAAGAACCTTGCATATTGTTTTAGTTCCAGCAACAGAGAATGGAAACGATTTCTTTTGACAAGTTCATGAATACCCGTTTCAACCGGTTAATTTACTTTCTTTATTTATGATTATACTTGGATAAATGGATATTTATGCAAACGGCCACCAAGTCGAGCTAGGGACAGAGATTCAGAGAGGGCACAAAGGTAACATAAGTAACAACAAAACACAGAGTTTTCAGAGAAGTGTATTAAAAAAAATAAAAAACAGTTGTACATAATTTTGTTAGCATTTCAGTTTTAATGAGTGCCAAGTTTGCATCTCTTCAGGGTAGTACTCCAACTTCTCTGTTCTTTCCTAACTCATAGTCATAGAATCATCCACCAATTTAATTGTGTTTTAGCAGACAAAGGAAACTTTGTTGTTCGCAATCCTTTACCACTATATGTTAATCCTAATGTGGCAGATTTATTCATAAAATCTATTTAAGTGTAAATTGTCAAGCATTTTCCTGCACTGCTCCTGATTCCCTTTATTGCTGTTTCTTTTTGTTCTGTGGCTTACTTAAGATAAAATTTGCAGGTCAGTGGAAATTGTATCCATTGGTCAGATATACGAATTACTGGTTACAAAAAAGTTATAATAATTTGTGACCAATTTTTTTTACGTCTAAGAAAGATTTTTACAAACCAATCTATGTGCTAGCAGGTCGGTTAATAAAATTCCACTTGGAATGGGTTTCCATTCAGACTACATCATGGATATTAATGAGGTAAGTTGCGAATTCCAATTCACTCTGTTTCATGGCCATCACTGGGATGCTGCCCTACTCGGGTCAGCAGACCATCATGTATCTGATTGTCTTTTAATAAACTAAACTTTTAAAACAAATGCATTTAAAATCCATTTAAAACAAAAAGTTTAGGTTTTATTTCAAGTTTGAGAGTATACTCCCCAACAAACTTTTTTCACACTAAAAAAGGAAAAGTGGTCCCTTTTACAAATGGCTTTCTGCCCCAACTCAGGAGTCACACATTTTCAGTGTTTTGCAACCAGATTTCAGTCACAAATATGGATACATCTAATCTCATTTGCTATTTGGAAGTGAGGGCTACAACAAGACCGCTTCTGGGGGTGTCACAATCCCATTTTAAGTGTCATTAAAAGTTTATTGACTCCTAAAATGGGATTAGAACATGTAAAATGGAGCATTTATTGTGGTGGCAAACTCCCAATCGGGCTGTTTGTGAACATAATAATAATTTGCAGGTCAGACCCGATATGCCCAACTATGACAAGCTGGAGACCCATTCCAATTATTCGCATCCAAGTAGAATTTCTTCTCCCAATTTGTTTTAATGATTCTCTAGCTGTGTTTACAATATTCTTATGACTGGTTAAGAAGGTTATGAAGGGCATTTGCAGTTCAAGTTATTAATTCTCAATTTACCTAACATAAAAGGATTCCGTTTATCCTATTACTGACTTTTTGGACATTGTCTGCCATAGTCTTAAAATTACCTGGCAAGTCATTAATGCTTCGAGTGTAAATCTGGGGTGCTAATAGGCATCCCTGGCTGACTCCTTTATTGACTTTACCTTTTTATGAAAAACTGATAGTGTGTGAGTTGTTTCAAATGGAAGCCTCTATATAGATATTGGATGGGAGTCGCTTGGTGACAATTTTGTTTAGTTTGTCCAAAAGCGTATATCAGTTGGGGCCTCGCAGTTCTGCCTGTGTCCTTATCGAGCATTTGGGAGCACTTGGCACTACATCAAACCTGCCACTGCTGGAGAAGTGTTTTCTGCATTGCCCTGGACGCCTGCAACACGGGGGGTGAGTCGCTGTATTCCACAGTCGCTGGGGACATTGAATTCCATAATCCCCTGTAGTTCTTCCAGCTGCCCGTAATCAACCATACTTAAGGGCTTCACTGTCCCGCTGCACCGGTGCCGCGCTGTGACTCTGCCTGTGCCCATATCCAGTGTTGTGGAGCACTTGGCACTACATCATACCTGCCACTGCTGGAAAAATGTTTTCTGCATAACTTCATATAATATTGATCAAAGTTTGTATAGGTACTGAGGATGGGAATGAGAAAGCATCCCATTGCTGCTGACAGAGTCAGGTCTCCAACTATTGTGCATACATCTATACTGAAATACATCACAGATGCTATGGGGGCATTTGATAAACAAATAACAAGTGTGGTAGAAAGTCTGTTAACTTGCGGTGAGGGGTTCTTGGCCTATACCACACAGACTCAGTCTCAACCCATTAACCAAGTTCCTGTCACCCTACCTAGTAGTGATGAAGTCAATGTAATTGATAAAGGTTGTAATGGATGTGTACAAACTGTGTCAGACTCCATCTTCTCATGCTGCACTGATTCTCAACCACCATTGTCCCATACTGTAAATGTTGTCCCAATTATATAGAATGCCCAGGCCATGAATGCAGACCCCAGCATCAACATTTGCTCTAGATCTGCCACTAAAATGGCTGCCCCCAAGATCCTGATTGATAACCTTAAGAATCTGTTGGACATCGTCAAATCATTAGAACTGTTTGTAAGATCTTCACTGGATTCTATAGCCAACAGGCTAAAGCAAGTAGAAAGCGTTACTACCTCCTGTTTGGACCTATTAAAGATCAAACCTGCACTGCCTTTAACATCATCTTGTTGTGAGGCTTGTGCACACCCTCCCCGGGTATCCTCTGAGCCTAAAATGATACATGGCCTTCTTCCAGTATTCTATCTGTACACGAGCCCCTGGTTAAGACAGCTTCAAATAACATATGGCCAAGACTTGCCCAGGGGTTACCTAAATATCTCTCTATGTGGATACATAGACCTTCTATGAGGGCAGGCACATCTAACAGCGAGAGTGTTCCTTGTCTAGCCACTGAGACCTCTGCTTATAGGGACCCACCTACAGGCTCTCCAATTAATACAATTGATTATTTGGACTGACCTCCTGCTGGAACACCATACGCAAAAGTATAGGCTAATGTTCCAATTTTCCCTCCCAAAGAGAATGAAACTTGGATCTCACTGAAGAACAAGGCCATAAATTGGGTAAGCTCTAGAACGGGTTTGGTTGTTTTCCATGCCATTAAATGTTCACAAGGGGCACATGCGTAGGAAGGGGCAGCACATCCTTACCAAGTGAATGTATCTTGTAAATCTCCATGTCTAGTGGCAACCATATTGCATATAACTAGGCCTACAAGTGTGTCTCCACACAACATTAGAGAACTTAAAAAGTCCCGGTATTCAGTCTTTGAAAGGACCTCTTGTATATCCCCCTCATAACTCGTGAAACCAACCACACAAAAAGATGTACAATTTTAAACATACAATAAAAACAATGAATTAAAAAAACAGTGTTTCTTTTAAAAAATTTGAACAATTTATTACAAATAATTGGATTGAATGTTTGATAACAGCAGTGCAGTGCCATACATTAAAAATATAAAAATGTGCCAATACACATGGAGAACAATTAAAATTACAAAGCTCAAAGTTGTCGACGCAGTGTTTCGGTTTATTACGATATCACCTTCATCAGGAAAAGATTCGATTTAAAGAAAACATACAATTAGACACAAGCATTAATTTTTGGAAACACTTTCTTTTTCATATTCTAAGGCACAAGTCTAAACAAGCATATTTTTATGTTTTATCACACTGTATTTTCTGCACATATATACAATTCTGTTTTTTTGTAGTTATGGTGGTTGAGTTACGTGGGGTTATACTTTTGGGCTCAAAACAGAGTGACTTGTGTCACTCTAAGGTAGCATATAACATTTTGGGCTCGAAACAGAGTGACTTTTGTCACTCTAAGGTAGCATATATTAGGACATGTGTGTGTGAAACATGCATTTCAAAATACATTTCAGTGGTGCAGGGGGGGGGTCCTTTGGACCCCCCCTGCACTCATGGAATGCATTAACATTTTGCGAATTCCAATTTGCGAATTCGCAATTCCCATTGATTCCTATGGGCCTATGGGCCTTTTGGCCCATAGGAATCAATGGGAATTGCGAAATCGCAAATTGAAATTCGCATAATATTTGCGATTTGGTAAAAATTGCGATTTTTACCGAATCGCAAATTTTATGCAATTTTAATCATGCATCCCGTTTTGCGATTCCTTATTTGCGATTCCCTAAAAATCGCAAATAAGGAATCGCAAAAACGGACTTTGATGCATGTGGCCATATGTCTCCCCCATATCTTTTTTTACTAACCTTATCTGCTTTGGACATATGCTGCTGTAAGTCAAGTTTCCTGTGGGTGGTGGTTAATGCAAGAAAGACATTTTAATCATGTGCAATATTGTTTTTATGGCTTTGCTTTTCATCTGCATGGTTTTAATTACTTATGCATGTGAGTAATGATTTTAATTCTGTATAATATATATAATTAATTGTTATGATGCTCTATAGTTCGTCGTGTTTACATATTTTAACATATGTCTAGGTTGGATTGTTTCTTGCTTTTATGATTTTAAATTAATTCGAATAAAACATATTTGGCTATATCAGTTGATGAAGTAAAAGGCTGGAATGTTATGTAAACATACAATAACAATTCGCCCAGTTTGGTAAGCACAGTCAGATTTTGTGATCAGACAATTAAGTGTGAAGGCCTAATGCACTTTTGACAATCCTGGAAAAACATCCTTCCTGGAAAGGCTGGGATAATATTTAATATTGTGGTTCTCAGCCAGTGTAGGAATTAGATAAAATACCCTGGTGTTGTTTTTAGCTTTGTCTTTAACTAAACAAATTGTATGGTATGAATGTGAATCTTTTTTCCTCATAAAGCAAGCAAATTATGGAATTTAGTTGCAAACCTTTGAAACTGGCTCAGGGCATCACTAGACTAGTTGTGAAGTGAGTCGTTGGCAGCAGACACTGAGGTGAGGAGATAAAGGTGGTGACAGCCGGCCTGCTCTGACTCCCCTGAAGAAGACCCCAGAGCCAGTGCTACCTGAAACCTCAGACAGCAGATGCAACAATGATAGGAGGGTGATGTCAGATGAACAGAGGGGGGGGCCTGTGAAGTCAAGAGGATTGTTGACTCCCAGACTTACTTGGGGACTGACTCCCCATGGACAATTGGCCTTTGCTGACTCCCTGAGCTAGATCCCCGAGGCACCACTGCACAGAGCTTTAGTCGGCAGATGCAGTTTTGATTGGAAGGTGATGGTGGAAGAACTGAGGTGGGTCTGGGATGTACCAGACCTGTGAATTCAAGAGGATTGCAAGTGCTCAAGCTGCTGTGTGGACCGTGCCTGCCAAGAAGGGCCCAGATGAGTCCAGCCAGTGTCATCATTTATTAAAATTCAGAAATAAATGATCATGGTCTGTGTGGCCCCCAGTAAGCCTGAAAAAGCTGTGACGACCAAGGTAACCTGCCAGTAAGAAGGGTGGACATGCTGATAAAGAGACGACGAGGGTGGCCCCCAACTGGGGATGGTCTGGGATGTTTGCGTAACTGCCTCTCTCCACCTGAAGCAAGTCTGGATGAAAGAAGTGGAGAGCACACCACGCTGCAAGCAATCGACTAACACAGTGCAGGCAAACTGTTTAACTGAAAAATGACATGCTGGGACCAAGCACTGAGCGTGTGTCCTCACTTTTGGTGGATTTGTGATAAATGTGGACAGCTGGCACCAGTGTATCCCTGAGATTTAATTACCATAGATAAAATAGACACCAGGCAGGCCCGCCTCACAACTGACTCATGGAAAGAAACGCAACCAGTGGATGGTAAGAGAAGTCAGAGTGTAGATAATTCAGAGAAGCCGGGAGATTACCTTTTGGAAATGAAATCCAGCCTCACATCGATTGACTTCAACGTCAACTCCCTGACCCAAAAGCTGGATGACATGAAAGACAGGCTGGATAAGCATCACACCTGCAGCAATATGGCTGAGTGCATAATTGCGTACATTGAAGATGATGCAAATGTGCATACAAAAATGCTAAAGGACATGGCTGATGATTTGGAGACTTAAATCAAAAAATAAAGTCCTTGAGGCACGTTCTCCCAGGAGTAACCTTAAAATAGTTGGGATATCAGAGGCCACAGCTATGGGACTCAAAGAGGTCTGTATAGAGTAAATGCTGATAAAAATCTTCTGTAAGCACTATCTTTTACAAATGTTTGTTATGGAGAGGAATCCACGGACGCTGGCACCCAGACTCCAGCCTGGGTGCCTCACTGCGTCCCATTAGCATAAAGCTCCAACGCTACAGGGACAGAGGCAAGATCCTGAGAATAGTAAGGGAGAGAAGAAATTCAGCAATCAGGAATATCAAACCCTTTTTACCTGGACTTCACCCAGAATGTGCATGACGCTCGGAGAAAATGTATACATGTCAAGAAAAATCGCTATTAAGGTGACATTCCATATGCCATGCTCTACCCAGCGAAACTCAGCTTCACTTTCTAAGGAATGACAGACATATTGCTGACCCCAAGGAAGCCACCACATCTCTCAACCAAAACCCATCGTTTCAGCAGGAAAAAGACATCCCTGTAGACAGAGCAATGGCGACTAAGCTTAGTGATTTTGAATGACTGGGACTTCATGCTCGATGATCCCATTTGTGATCTCCTCATGGCTAGGAAAATAGCCATACATAGTTCAGTGTTGAATCAGACACACCACAGAACTGGCAGTTTGGGCTGGACTGTTCCCATGAGCAGCAGGGTCAAGACTGATTTGCATATGGCTGGGTCTGGTGGCTTAGTGGACTAATGCACCCACTGTAGGGGCCTGTGTTTGACCTCATGGTTCCACTCAGCCTTTCATCCTTCTGAGGTTGATAACATTAGTACCATTGAGTTGGGTAACAATAAACGTCTGTTATTCAGTGCCAAGATACACTTCTGGTTGAACATGCAGTTTACAAATACATGTTATGTTATGGCTGTGTCCACACTAGAGTAGCATAGTGAGCAAAAGAATAATGGATTAAACCCAGATCTCTTGATTGGGAGTGAGTGGTTAAAAATCTTCAGCACTCTGTCCATCACCTTTTTGTGTTTGCTATGGTTGCCTTAAGTGGCAGAGGGTATGACCAGATATGGGTCCCTTGCTCGCTGTGCAACGTCATACAAGCTAGCCTGGTTGATGAGGGTTGATACCCCGAAGCCGGTCCCAGGATTCTTGTTTCCGTCTCGGTCTAACAAAGAAGATGTAGAATTCTTCACCGCAATAATCACATGATGCTCCATCCTTAACCCACAAATAATTCTATGTGGAAGGGATCACAATCACACTCTGCATCTGGATCGACACAGCCTGGGAGAGACCCAGACAAATATGAGGGAGGACACCCTTTTAGGCACATTGTGGGTATCTTGTGACTAAGGCACCATAATATCAGAGAATACACATTTTATTAAGTGGCCCATGACTCTTCCTTCCAGATTGACTTCTGGGTACTATGGATATAGTCCACTGGACTAATCCAATCCTATAAATAAATACACCTCAAAACTATATGACCATTCCCCCATTGTGATCACCTGGGTTCACCCTAATCAACCCCACATTGACGAAGGAAATAAGACAAGCCATAAAATCCCACTTTGAAATAAATGAAGGCTTGGTTTCCACAAATGCAAAGTTAATAGAAGTTTTTAAGCTGGTAACATGGGGAAAATGCATGACAAAAGGACATGGGATCCATAAACCAGCGCTCAATTGACTCTCTAAGCTTGAAAGAGAAACATGGGCTCTAACAAAGAAGTAAAACAGGACAACAGGACCTCAGACATAAAAATAGTACAAGATATGCCCTTGAAACTGAAAGAATTTTGAGAGGAAACCGATAGGAAGATTAATTTTCTGGAGAACTGTGCAGCTGGTAGATCCTATAGAAAAGGATAGCGTCTGGGCCACAAATTAATGACTATGGTCAGATTCCAGTGGGTGGCTGCAAGCATTGTTACATAATGAAACAGATGGGAAAGATGCATAATATCACACAACGGATATCTTAGTGATGTTCACTAACTACTACACATGGCTGTATGCATCAAAGTCCATAAGACCTCCTCTGATATGCATAACTACCAAGATAGAACCAAACTGGCGTGGATAGAATCTGACTAATGTATGCTGTATGTCAAACTATTACGCTTGAGGAAATCAAAAATGTATTCAAAAGCATACAGAATGAATGTGCTTCAGGAAGGAGTTGCTCCCTGATGAATTCATTAAAAACTATTCAGAATAACTACCCCAGTCATAGCCCTCCTAGCTGCATGTGAGGAGGCATACAATGAAAGGACAATTCCATACTCATTGAAAGAAGCCATTTTAATGATCCTGCAAAAGCTGGACAAGTCTCTCCAGCTCTCTCAGTCATATAGGTCTCTGTATTTGATCAACGTAGTGAACAAGATCTTACCAAAACATGGGCTATAGCCTACTCCCACGTGTGCCTAACCTTGTGGTACCTGATCAATCCATATCCATTCTGTGTGAATCTATGTTAGATAACCTGCCCACCTTATTAGTGGTTAAGCACCCAATTGATTCAGACACAGCAACACTTGCTACCTTTTTCAATCTGGGTAAAGCATTTAACTCTATTGAGTGGCCCTTTTTTTGCTGTGATCGAGAGATTGTGGTCTGGCAGAGTCAGGATGAGCTGCATAGATTGATATACACCTACCGGGAGCCATTGTGTAGGTGAATGGTGGATTGACCATGCCTGTTGCGGTCACCAAAGGAACAAGAAAAGTTTGCCCGCTATTGCCAATATTGTATGCCCTAGTGGTCGATCCATTGGCTAGCACACTCAGAAGATTTCATAAGCTTTGGGGACTGCAAAATCCTACTATCAATGCATACAGATCACATCCTCCCGCTGGTCAAAAATCCGGCAAATAACTTAAGCCCTATCATTGCTGACATTCCTGAGACTGCAATGAGGGTACCTAGACACTGAAGTGGGGACAGAGATGACAGGTTGATCTTTGGAAATTCAATTAGGTCCCATTGATTCAGAGGGCTGCTGATGAACCTTTCTGAAACTGCCATTTGGTTGTTGATAGGGGTGAAGGGCGGGAATGCAGTTTCTATTGTTTGATGTGAAGGTTCCTTTAGAAGGGAATCAGCCTTTTCTTTCCCTTCCTGATCCCTGTCAGGTGTGGCTATTGATAGTCAAGTGCTGAATGCTCACGCCCATGTGTTCCTCTGTTGAGGTGCTCTATTGCTGCATCCTGTAGGCGACCCTACTGTACAGGCATCACTTTAGACAAAGGGTGAGAATGGAAGACAGCCTGAAAAGGATACCTGAAAGGAGAACAAACCCCGACCAACTCTGAAAATGCAGACATCTTTGTATAAAAGCGGGAGCTGTGAAGTCACTTCTTGTTCCAGTTCCATGTTCTCTTTGAGCTTCACAGAGTTGCCAGATGATTACTGTGCAGCAAGAGTTGGTGACTCCTTGACAGTCAGTTTCCCAGAGATGAAGGGGCATCACCTGGAGTCTGATCTGAGAAAGAGCTGTTTCTCTGTTCTGGCAAGCCTAGAGAGTTCTGCCTGGAAGACATTGGAAGGAACACTCCATCACGGCAGGAGGAGTTGAGTACTGGTGTGTTCAAGAACAGTTAACACTAATGCAGTGGGTTGTTCCAACAGAGACTTGTGGAGATTTTCTGGTGTTTTTCTGGCTCTAAGCCACTACTGCTGAAGTGGAAAACTCTCTGTACTGCTAAAGTGTGCCCCTGTAGATCTCCTCAACAACCCTTCTGTCACATGCATGGCACAAACCTGAGTGTGCCCAAGAGGTCTGTACCACTGAAGAAGAAACCTGTGAAGCAGTACTACTGGCCCCAGGTGCACGCAACTGAGTGATAGTGTGCCTAGACCAGGCACTTGCCAAACATTTGCCATGTGGACTGTGTTGCTGGAAACAAACCTGACATTTTAAGGCACTTGTCAACCTGTATCAAACAACTGAGCTGTTGTCCTTGGGGCTATCCGAGACGTGTGTCCAATCGGACCCACTTGCAGCTGCCCAACAGAAACTAGAAGAAACCCAGGAGCTAACCATGGACCTACACCTGAGTAAGGGCTGCATTGTACCTTGATCCAGTAACACCAAAGTGGATTAACCAAAGACTCACCCAGTCCAATGGATGAAAGCCTGACTGTGATCCATGAGCCCCCAGCCATCAATGCTGTCTGCTCAGAAGAGTGGCGTCACTGAAGAGTACCACCTAATGCTGCCTCCAGAACACTGTGATGTGATCTGTGACTGTCCATTGGGAGTGCAGCAAAATCTGCCTGGCCTCACCTCCTTACCCATTAAGGGAGGAAAACGAACTGAAGTGCAAGAGGCAGATGGAAGGCCTTCCATGGAACCAAACCGAGAGCGAGAGCCTGAGCGCTTTCTGTAAATGCATACAACTATTAACCATAATGGTGCAGCACTGCACCTGCACTGAGACCCACACCAGGGCAACCTTAGAGAAAGGGATGTGGAAGTGGGCAATGAGAGGTGATAACCTGGCACCCGTATCGCATGTACTTTTTGAGATAGTGTGTAGCATTGAGTTTTGATAGTATCAAGGAGCACACTAATATCTATAGCAATTCAAATGTCAAGTACAATTTAATCTTTTAAATCATGGCATTAATGAAACATATGTAGACAGGAGTCTTGATAGTTCTTGAATTTAATTATGTTGCTTTAATTTTCATAATTAGAAGAATTAATGCATGCATCAGCCCAGCCAATGCGTTTCATCTGTAAATGGACTTCATCAGGGTTAAAATATGTCATGGTATCAATACCAATGAGAAAGGCCTTCCGATGGAGAATAGTTATATTTTGTGTTGTGAATCCCCCGTAGCTTGCTATCAATTACCCAAATTAAAGTCTTGGTTCTTCAGTTGAGATAAGAATTTCCAAGAATGGAGTGATTCTTTACTTATAAATAGTTGCAGGTGAATCTTATCAGAAAAGTTCCTTCTTGATTAATATATAATCGCTCGGATTCCCCTTGGCGTAAAGAAGGTAAGGTCTCCTGAGCAAATATCGTCAGTCATCTTGCCAGACGTCTATCTGTGATTCTTACAGATAATATTCAACTGCAACATATGCTAAGGCGCATCCACGTTAGCTGCCCATGCTTACATCACATCTTAAAATCTCATGCTCCTTAACCAAAATGTCCCAAATGGGCTAAACTACAACCAGCAGCCTTTCCATCATGCATCCAAAGAGTGCCCAGAAACTTGATGTAGACCAGAGCATTTCACAACTTCTACAGGGGTAGAGAGGGCTATTCAAATGACAAATGGAGTATCTGCTTACCCGTCCAAACAGAAAGCACTTTGGGCCTTGGAAGAGTTAGAAGAGCATTGCATTATGAAAATACAAATGCAATTCACTACAATGCGGTAGGTCCATCTTTAGATGAATAATAAATGCGACAGTAGTACCGCATGTTATATGTCTTGTAAAAATAACTGTGACATCAAGCGAGAACCCAAGTAAGAAAGGTGGGAAAGGTGTGTTCGGCAGCTGAAAATATCTTTTTTGCCCTGACTGTGTGTCATGTAGAATGAAAATACGATACGGAATTCTGCTCCATCTGATGATGAGTAGCCCACACTCAGGGCCTCATTTATGGAAACTTTTCATCGCTGCAATAAAACAGCGATGCAACAGTTTTAACTGCACCTTCCTTGCGACATGATGGATGCGTCTTATTTAATGTATGGCGCTCCATGTCACAAGGAATGACAGATACGTCAGGAATCTTGACATATCTCTTGGCGTAAAAGTCATGCATTGCTGGAGTTGTGTCTCAGGCCATTTCAAAAATGGGGTTACCAATAATGGTTGTGGACCTGGGTGCATATAGGTACAAAAGACAATGGTCCTAAACCTGGTTCTGACAGGATTTGAATAAAAAAATCCTTTTTGGCATATCAATACATTTCTGAGCTTCAGAGAACAGATTAATAGGCTCACAGTACTCAATACATTATTCACAAAGTATAAGAAAAAAGTGCAACACAATATGACCTCGTCCAACATGCATTTATTTTCATATCAATTGGCGAACAGACATCAAAAGATTCCGATAAGTAAGAGCCTCAGTTAAAAATAGAGGTTGCTCCAGGGGGAACGTGCATCAAGGAAGGGTGCTCAAGTGAAAAGGGTGGTGAAAGGAATTCAATTAGGTGATAAGGAAAAAACTTTTTACATTCAGTATTGCGGACTGGTTGTAAATCACTGTCCCACTAGGCCTGGCCACAATCACAGTAAGTATGTTCCGTTTTTATAAACAATTCACAGTTACATAGAGTATTATTCTTATGTGGCACGATGGAGGTGTGTCTGGGGTTCAAGCCTATTGTTGTGGGGCGTCGACGTTTCAACCCAACTTTTGGCCGTGTGGGTGATTTCAATCCTCGGCCTTGCAGGTCTTCATCAGGACTGGGGTGGGTGAGGGGTGGCAACCTGGGTAGGTGTGTGGTCTGGTCACAACGCACCATGCTGTGCGGGGTGTCAAAGCCTATATATGGCGATGTATTCCAGTCTTCAAGGGGTTCAGCCTGTTAATGCACCTGAACACAAGCTTAATCGTGCTTATACGATTTAAAGGTTAGGCTGTGACACCCCACACAGTTGGCGGGTTGTGACCAGACCACACACCTACCCAGGTTGCCACCCCTCACCACCCCTCACCCAGCCCAGTCCTGATGAAGACCCGCAAGGCCGAGGATTGAAATCAACCACACGGCCATAAGTCGGGACGAAACGCGATGCCCCACAACAATAGGCTTGGACCCCAGATACACCTCCATCGTGCCACATAAGAATAATACTCTATGTAACTGTGAATTGTTTATAAGACGGAACATACTTACTGTGATTGTGGCCAGGCCTCGTAGGACGCTGATTTACAACCAGTCCGCAATACTGAATGTACAAAGTTTTTCCTTGTCACCTAATTGAATTCCTTTCCCCATCCTTTTCACTTGAGCACCCTTCTTTGATGCACGTTCCCCCTGGAGCAACCTCTATTTTTAACTGAAGCTCTTACTTATCAGAATCTTTTGATGTCTGTTCACCAATTGACATGAAAATAAATGCATGTTGGACGAGGTCATATTATGTTGCACTTTTTTCCTATACTTTGTGAATAATGTATTGAGTACTGTGAGCCTATTAATCAGTTCTCTGAAGCTCAGAAATGTATTGATATGCTAAAAAGGAATTTTTGATTCAAATCCTGTCAGAACCAGGTTTAAGAGTTGTGTCTCAAGCATGACACAACTCCAGCAATGCATGGGGTAGGCCTGTGCCTATGGCACTGTGTCACCCGTACAACTGTCATGAGGCAGGCGTAAAGTTTTGACACAGAGGCGTCCTAGAAGTGTCGCAGTGAAATCCTATAGATTTCACTGCAACACTTCTATGACCCTTTTTTACGTGCGAACGCCCACCCTGCATACATGTTACCTGACGCAGGTATAATGTGGCGCAGGTCTTCACATGGTGACGCATCTGCCTTGATGTGGCACCTTTTAAATATGGCGCAACGTGGTGCATTGTTCATGTCAGGCTGTGTCACGAAAAGTGATGCAATGGTGGTGCAAAAGTGTTGCAAGGCCTTCATAAATAAAGCCCCCAGTTTCCCCAGGTTTTCGAACATCTGCCTAATTTTACCATGCAGTATTTCACCTGGAAAAGTCACATGAAGTTTTATTTTTCTGGCAGATGGGAGCATACAATGTTCCCACCTGCCAGACCTCAGCTTCCCTTTCCCTCCCTTAGTTCCGCCACCCTCCTCCCCATACCGCACACCACACAGAGCAGAGGCTTCAGCTAACAGTTACAGTATGTATGCGTTAAATATTACAGAATTGGGAATTCTACATTTTAAGACCCGTAAATCTATTCCACAAGGTTAGTCCCAAATCCGTGGGTCTAACTAATATTTACGCAGTAATAGCGCGGTGTTCCTGTTCGGCAACGTAAATGCATGTGTAGCTCGCACCCTGTCAGTACTGTGCCACTCGCAACTAAGGGCCTCAGTGTTGTTGGTGCAGTTGTGAAAGTAAAAAACCATTATCCAATCTGCCCTATTTATTAGTAGGATATTCATTGAAGGTGTGGATTTAAGATGAACACGATGGAAGCGATGCACGCATAATCCTACTATGCCAGTGTAAAAACATGAACTAATAATGGTATGGGAATTCGGGGAAATGTCCCCTAAACATAATTTCTGAATTAGACAGGACTTTAGCTTTGCATTAAGCAGCTTTTGGTAATATGCTACATTACCTTTCAGCCCACTTTGCTCTGCAACATGTATTCGGGAGACTGAGACTGATCGTTGGGTTTTCAGCACTTGGGCTTTCTGGCATCTATTCCCGCAGCTGATTTGTTATGCATGAGCTTTCCATCACTAACATTGTAACAACGTCTTAAAGGCTTACAGGCTTAACGGGCCTCAAGGACTTAGGTATGATCTCCATACTGATGATGTCCTTCCAGATTATAAATACATGACTTAATTTGGTATATTTTCCACCTTTTCTAGTCCAATATCACCTCGCTAAGTGTGCAGTTTCGAGGATCTGCACACTGCATTTTGAGTCATGATAGCAAAACATTACGTTTCAGACCTACTAACATGGAAAAATGTTATGACTCTAAAATAAGAGTTCTTTGATTAGCAGAGACATTTGAAATGAGTGAGGCGCGCATGCAGAGGTTGTATCAACATTTTAGCATCTGGAGATAATTTTTTTTTAGTTTGGAGCAGAGACTGCATTTGTAAATAGATGTGAATGTAAATAAAAAAAACTATGGGCCATATTATCAAGACTGGGCGATAAAATTATTGCCGCTTTATCGGCAGGAAACCGCCGCTAAAGTGGCGATAATGTGCTTGATAATATGCCCTTGTGAATTCCCATAGAAACCCAGGTTAGACATCTAACCTGGGCTTTTATGGGAATTCACAAGGGCATATTATCAAGCCCATTATCGCCACTTTAGCGGCAGTTTCCTGCCGATAAAGCGGCGATCAGTTTATCGCCCAGTCTTGATAATATGCCCCAATAAGTTCTGAGATTTTTAAGTGGACAACTAGCCTTGTGATTTAAATAGAGGAAGACATGACTGGCGTAATTCTCTACAGTGTGTTTACTCATAACTATCACAAAACTACTCAGTATTATGCGTAATTACATGGGAAGGGCAATCCATCATTTGGAGCTCTATTCTTCGTACAAAACGCACCCTTGCATCCAAAATGGAGCAGAGGATGCATTTTGCGCTAAGAAAAACCACGTAATGCCACAGGATATGAACAGCTATCCTCCCTGTTCTGTGAACTGTTTTCTTCTAACCTTCAAAATCACTCTCTTGAAATTATTTTATGGTACATTACCACTTGTGGTGGTAGATTCATTATATAGTTATAGTACCATACCACTTCCAGAGGTTAATTCAAAGATGTATCTATCTTTTTATGGCACTCTGTTTCCATGGCCAGTTTCTATGGTGGCTCTGTGTTTTGGTGTGGAAATTAGTCACAGAAGAAGCTGGAGTCCGCTCGTTGAGGAAGGGCTTGTGTAGACTCTGTCGGTGCCTCGTCTGGTGGGCGGCGTTCCTGTGGGGTTGCGTGACGCCCTTGACTTGGCCAACATGCGGAGGTTCTGCTGGAGGTGTTTTCCGGATCCAGTCTATCGCCTGGTGAGGGTTTTGGGGTGGGGAGTCTGTGGCTAGACTATTTCTCTACCAGATAAGGCGTTACTGAAGGTAAGTTACTTGTCCAAAAATACAAGTCAGCCAATCAAAAGAGTTAGGAAAAGATGCTGCTCAGACAGAATTCAAAATACTAACTGTGCAAATAAATAATTCTATTAAATTCTCACTGACTTTTGTAAACCATATTGCTTAGAAGGAGCTCATCCCATTACACAAGAATTCACAGACGAACTGGCCAATCATTACACAACCAAAGCAGATACATTGGACTCCAATTTGAAACAAAATAAAACACCAGCACCGACCCTTTTTAAAACAAAACAAAACAAGAGTAGGCTTATTTAGCCTCTGCATTCCTTCCAACAAATATCGCACAATGAATGTATGGACCTGGTCAAAGCAAGCAGGCCTGTGGATAGCCTTTCTGACCCATGTCCACCAAAACAATCAAGACAATTCTTCTAACTACCTCTCTGCCACACCAGTAAGAAGAATCATCAACAATTCCTTAACTACGGGAATCTTTTGAGAAGACCTAAAAAAGGCATACATATGCCCATTACTAAAGAAATCAAACCTGGACCTGTTTAACCCAGACAACTACAGACCTATTACAAATGGACCTTTCCTGGGCAAACTTGTAGAAAGAGCAGCATTCTCCCAAATGTCACAATTTATTGAAGATAATTCCATAATGTCAGACTTTCAAACAGGATTCCATCCAGGAAGAGGCACAGAATCCTCCCTGATTGCCTTCTGGGATGACCTTAAGAACACAGTTGACTACTTCTCTTGGACATCCCAGCTGCCTTTGACACAGTTGACCATGACACTCTAATACAAAGACTCTACGAAGCTGGCATAGAAGGGACTGCACTCGACTGGATCACATCCCACCTTCAAAACAGAACTAATAGCATCCATAACTCCCCTTTCTCATCCAAACTGTACTTAACAAAAGCAGGTTCCCCTCAAGGCTCTTTCATCTCACAAATGCTTTTCAACATCTTCATGAAGTCATTACTGGCACTGATCAATCAAGTTCACCTCACATGCTATAATTATGCAGATGACACACAAATACTCCTTTCAACTGGAAAGAATCAATGACATTGAAAACTCACACATTTGCAGTTGACTCAGAACCATGGATTAGGGGATAACATTGAGCCATCTCAAATTGATTGCTTCTAAAACAGAGATACTCACAAGTGATGATTAGAAAAATGATGACCCACTCGCCACCTGGCCTGACGATCTTGGAACACTGCCTACCGTATCTAAGGTAGTAAGAAATCTCAGAATTACCATGGACTCGAAGCTATCAATGAATGCCCAAGTGGACAAACTAGCAAAATCTAGCCTCATTACTATAAAAACTCTGCGATCAATCTTCCTCCACCTGGAATTTCCACAAAAGGTCCAGGCTATCTCGCTTGTTATGCCTAAACTTGATTACACCAATATCTTCTAAATCGGATCATCTTTAACAAGTATGAAAGGACTCCAACGGATTCAGAACCCTTCTGCAAGACTACTCTTACATATAAAGTCACAAGCCATCATTTCCCTTGCCTTGAAGGCTGTACATTAGTTACCAGTTGAGAGAAGATCCTCAGTCAAGCTGCTTTGTATCACCCAAAAACCTATAAATGGAACAGGACCACTGTTCATCAGGAATTAGATCACCAAATACATTAAAAAAGGAATTTCCACTCTAAATTGGCACCTCACCTCAAAATACCACCACACAAGAAAAAAAGACAATAGGTGGCACATCCTTCTGTGTTCAAACAGCCAAACTATCGAACTCTTTACCCCCAATCATAAGATCCACGGATAATTACATGTCTTCCAAAGACTTCTAAAGAGTTAGCTCTTCCCCACATAACCACCATACTCAAACATAAATATACAGCATATCCTTGTGTATATTAGCACTTATTTGGATTATATATGTGTACCTAGATATGTGTATTCCTTTGTATAAATGTGTCTAATAATCATGTTTATAAATATATAGAAATATATTAGTTCAGCTTAACAAATGTACATATTACTTATGGTTATATTATTCCATGTTTAATTTGTATATAGGTCACTGCATGAATAGGTACATTTTTATCATAACTATCCATCTACAATTGCTATATATATATATGCAAACCATTTCCTCTTCTATCTCTCCACTATTCTTTTTCAATCTTAATAACAGACTCACATGTGCACTGCTCAAATTAATTTTCATGTTTCCCTTTATTAATTCACCAATAATACTTTATGGGTTCCAGAGTAGTGTGTGATGCTCCAAAAAGCAATTGACACCTCATCAGGGGTAGTAAGCACTATATGTATGCAATTACAATTTGTTTGTTGTTGCTCAGCTCCTGCAGTAGGATTTCTGCTCCAAATGACTCTTAATTACTCAAGCTAGTGAAGTTGCGTAATTTCAGTAATTCCGCATCACAAGATTAATGCATAATTGCTAAAATTACTTCCAAATTCAATGGATTGGTTCTTAGTATCCTGTGGGAAATTTGAGTGTAAACGTGGCTAAGACTAAATGTATGACATTCATCCCACACAGTCATTTAGAGGGAAGGTTAAACTGGGTGACACTCTTTTGTAAAAAGTAAAGCAGTTTGATTACTTGGGGGTAAGGTTCAGAAACACATCATTAGGGGTCCCACAGATTTCAAAGAGCCAGCTAACAATCAAACATGCAGGCTCCCCCTTAGTCAAAAAGTTGAAAACATCAAACTACAGGCCAGATTCTCCTGTCATTGAAATTCATTGGGCCAAGGGTATTGGATCCATGTTTTATGGTGCAGAGATAAGGGGATTGAACAATGTTGGTGCCCTTTAAAAAACAGAGAACATCTTTATGCAATTGGTTCTTGAACTACCAAGAAATGTGCCATTAGCCCCCACTCGCTTGGAACTTGGTCTCAAAACATAGCACATGTGGCAACATTTAGACCTCTAACTTACTGGATCAAAGCTTGGTCTAATAATTCACCTCTTCTTTGAGGCAATCATTCCTCAATGTGATTGCACTTGATACTAAAGTACTAAAGGGAGCACAACCTGGTTTAAACCTGTCAAGACATGGCAGTTCAGACTGGGTATGAGTGAATTCTCGACCAACCCTGGTTGTATATAGAAAAACACTTTGCTGTGCCATAAAAAGAGATACTAGCATTATATCAGTGGACTGTAGCTGATTATTGTACTGCTGGGGAGTTCAACTGGAGGTTACTGGATTTTAAAGATAATATATATTCCGAGGAATTCCCCACATAACTACCATACTCAAACATAAATATACAGCATATCCTTGTGTATATGAGCCGTAATTTGGATTATATATGTGTACCTAGATATGTGTATTCCTTTGTATAAATGTGTCTAATAATCATGTTTATAAATATATAGAAACTCATTAGTTCTGCTTAACAAATGTACATATTACTTATGGTTATATTATTCAATGTTTAATTTGAATATAGGTCACTGCATAAATAACTACATTTTTATCATAACTATCCATCTGCAATTGCTATATATATGCAAACCATTTCCTCTTCTATCTCTCCACTATTCTTTTTTAATCTAAATAACAGACTCACATGTGCACCGATCAAATTCATTTTCATATTTCCCTTTACTAATTCACCAATAATCCTTTATGGGTTCCGGAGTAGTGTGCGATGCTCCAAAAAGCAATTGATACCTCGTCACGAGTAGTTAGCGCTATATAAATGCAAATACAATTAGTTTGTTGTTCCTCAGCTCCTGCAGCAGGCTTTTCGCCACAAATGACTCTTAATTACTCAAGCTAGTGAATTTGCGTAATTTCAGTAATTCTGCATCACAAGATTAATGCATAATTACTAAAATGACTTCAAAATTCGATGGATTGGTTCTTAGTATCCTTTGGGGAAATTTGGAAGTAAACGTGGCTAAGACTAAATGCATGACATTCATCCCACAAAAGTCATTCAGAGGGAAGGTTAAACTGGGTGACATTCTTCTGTAACAAGTAAAGCAGTTTGATTACTTGGGGGTAAGGATCACAAACACATCATAATGGGTCCCACAGATTTCAAAGAGGCAGTTAACACTCCAACATGTAGGCTTCGCCTTAGTCAAAAAGTTCAAAACATCAATCTACAGGCCAGTTTCTACGGTCATTGAAATGTATTGGGCCAATGGTATTGGAGCCATGTTTTATGGTGTAGTTATAAGGGGATTGAACAATGTTGGTGCCCTTTAAAAAACAGAGAATATCTTTATGCGATTGGTTCTTGACCTCCAAGAAATATGTCATTATCCCCCGGTCGCTTGGAACTTGGTCTCAAAACAAAGCACATGTGGCAACATTGAGAACTCTAGCTTATCGGGTCCGAGCTTGGTCTAATAATTCACCTCTCCCTTTGAGGCAATCATTCCTCAATGTGATTGAACTTGATACTAAAGTACCAAAGGGTTGACAACCTGGTTTAAACATGTCAAGACATGGCAGTTCAGACTGGGTATGAGTGAATTCTCAACCAACCCTGGTTGTATATAGAAAAACACTTTGCTGTGCCTTAAAAAAAGATACTAGCATTATATCAGTGGACTGTGGCTGATTATTGTACTGCTGGGGAGTTTAACTGGAGGTTCCTGGATTTTAAAGATAATATGTATTGCGAAGAATTCTTCACATACCAAAACATAAATATACATCATATCCCTGTGTATATAAGCCATTATTTGGATTATATATGTGTACCTAGATATGTGTATTCCTTTGCATAAATGTGTCTAATAATCATGTTTCTAAATATATCGATATTCTTCAGTTCACAAATTTACATAGTTATGGGTATATTATTCTATAGTAATTTATATATAGGTCACTGCATAAATAAGTACATTTTTATTATAACTCTCCATCTACAATTGCCATATATATGCAAACCCTTTCCTCTTTTATCTCTCCACTATTATTTTCAATCCAAATAACAGACTCACGTGTGCACCGCTCAAATGAATTTTTATATTTCCCTTTACTAATTGACCAGTAATCCTTTATTTGTTCCAGAGTAGCGTGCAACTCTCTGAAAACCACTTTGACGCCTTGTCTGGTGTAGTCAGCGCTATATGAATGAAATTACAATAAGTTCGTTGTTCCTCTGATCCTTTGGTAGGATTTTTGCCCCAAATGACTCTTAATTAGTCAAGCTAGCGAAGGTGCGTAATTTCAGTAATTCTGCATCACAAGATTAACGCATAATTACTAAAACAACTTCAAAATTCAATGGATTGGTTCGTATTATCCTGTGGGAATTTTGGAAGTAAAGGCGGCTAAGACTAATTGCATGACATTCTTCCCACACAAGTCATTCAGAGGGAAGGTTAAACTGGGTGACACTCTTGTGTAAGAAGTAAAGCAGTTTGATTATTTGAGGGTAAGATTCACAAACACATCATCATGGGTCCCACAGATTTCGAAGAGCCAGTTAACACTCCAACATGTAAGCTCTGCCTTAGTCTAAAAGTTGAAAACATCAAACTATGGCAGCATTTACACCTCTAGCTTACTGGATCTGAGCTTGGTCTAATAATTCACCTCTCCCTTTGAGGCAATCATTCCTCAATGTGATTGCACTTGATATTAAAGTACTAAAGGGAGCACAGCCTGGTTTAAATATGTCAAGACATGGCAGTTCAGACTGGGTATGATTGAATTCTCGAACAACCCTGGTTGTATAGAGAAAAACAATTTGCTGTGCCTTAAAAAGAGATACTAGCATTATATCAGTGGACTGCAGCTGTTTATTTTACTCCTGGGGAGTTAAACTGGAGGTTCCTGGATTTTAAAGATAATATGTATTGCGAGGAATACCCCACATAATTACCATACTCAAACATAAATATACAGCATATCCCTGTGTACATAAGCCGTTATTTGGATTATATATGTGTACCTAGATATGTGTATTCCTTTGTATAAATGTGTCTAATAATCATGTTAATAAATGTATAGATATTCATTAGTTCTGCTTAACAAATGTACATATTACTTATGTTATATTATTCTATGTTTAATTTGTATATAGGTCACTGCATAAATAGGTACATTTTTTTATCATAACTATCCATCTACAATTGCTATATATGCAAACCCTTTCCTCTTCTATCTCTCCACTATTCTTTTTCAATCAAAATAATAGACTCACACGTGCACCACTCGAATTCGTTTTCATATTTCCCTTTACTAATTCATCACTAATCCGTTATGGGTTCCGTAGTAGCGTGCGACACTCTGTAAAGCAATTGACGCCTCGTCAGGGGTAGTAAGCGCTAAATAAATGCAATTACAATTAGTTTGCTGTTCCTCTGCTCCTGGGGTAGGGTTTTTGCCCCAAATCACTCTTAATTACTCAGGCTAGCGAACTTCCGTATTTTCAGTAATTCGGCATCACAAGAATAATGCATAATTACTCAAATTACTTCAAAGTTCAATGGATTGGTTCTTAGAGTGCTGTGGGTAATTTGGAAGTAATCGCGGCTAAGACTAAATGCATGACATTCATCCCATACAAGTGATTCAGTGGGAAGGTTAAATTGGGTGATGCTCTTTTTTAACAAGTAAAGCAGTTTTATTACTTGGGGGTAAGGTTCACAATGACATCATCATGGGTCCCACAGATTTCAAAGAGCCAGTTAACCCTCCAACCTGAATGCAACACCTCAGTCAAAAAGTTGAAAACATCAAACTACAGGCCAGTTGCTTCGGTCATTGAAATCTATTGGGCCAAGGGTATTAGAGCAGTGCTATATGGTGCAGAGGGAAGGGGATTGACCATTTTGGGGCCCTTCAAAAAACAGAGAACATCTTTATGCAATTGGTTCTTGAACTACCAAGAAATGTGCCAATAATGCCCACTCGCTTGGAACTTGGTCTCAAAACATAGCACATGTGGCAGCATTTAGATCCCTAGCTTACTGGATCCAAGCTTGTATTAATAATTCACCACTCCCTTTGAGGCAATCATTCCTTGATATGATTGCACTTGATACTAAAGTACTAAAAGGAGCACAACCTGGTTTAAACATGTCAAGCCATGACATTTCAGACTGGGTATAAGTGAATACTAGACCAACTCTGAGTGTATACAGAAAAACACTTTGCTGTGCTAGCATTATTGTACTGCCGGGGAGCTAACAGGCAGGTTCCTGGATTTTAAACATAATATGTATTGCAAGGAATACCCCACATAACCACCGTACTCAGAAATAAATCTACAGCTTTTCCCTGTGTATATAGACAGTTATTTTGATTATATATGTGTATTCCTTTGTATGAATGTGTCTTATAATCATGTTTATAAATATATAGATATTCATTAGTTCTGCGTAACAAATGTACATATTACTTATGGTTATATTCTATGTTTAATTTCTATATAGGTCACTGCATAAATAAGTACATTTTTTATCATAACTATCCATCTACAATTGCTATATATATGCAAACCCTTTCCTCTTCTATCTCTCCACTATTCTTTTTCAATCCAAATAACAGACTCACAGGTGCACCACTCAAATTTATTTTCATATTTCCCTTTACTAATGCACCAATAATCCTTTATGGGTTCCGGAGTAGCGACGACTCTCTGAAAAGCACTTTGGCGCCTCGTCAGGCGTAGTAAGCGCTATATGAATGCAATTACATTTCGTCCATTGTTCCTCTGCTCCTGAGGTAGGATTTTTGCCCCAATTACTCTTAATTACTCAAGCTATGGAACATGCGTAATTTCAGTAAATACACATCACAAGATTGATGCATAGTTACTAAAAGTACTTCAAAATTCAATGGATTGGTTCCTAGTATCCTGTAGGAAATTTGGTAGTAAACGTGGCTAACCTGTCTCAAAACATAGCGCATGTGGCAACATTTAGACCTCCAGCTTACTGGATCCGAGTTTGGTCCAATAATTAATCACTCCGTTTGAGACAATCATTCCTTGATGTGATTGCTCTTAATACTAAAGTACTAAAGGGAGCACAACCTGGTTTAAACATGTCAAGACATGACATTTCAAGCTGGATATGAGTGAATTCTGGATCAAAACCTGATTGTGTACAGATAAACACTTTGCTGTGCCTTAAAAAGAGATACTAGCATTATATCAGTGGACTGTGGCTGATTATTGTACTGGTGGGGCATTCACAGGGATGTTCCTGGATTTTAAAGACAATATGTATTGCGAGGAATTCCTGGACTAAATTGAACCTGATGAAGCGGGCTTCAGAAAATATTTTATTCTGACTTGTGGATTCAATTTGTTGCATGATTTGTTTAATTAATACAACCTAGATTAAGTTTGCACCACACATATACACGCGGGAAACTAATTACATGTGCTCTTGTTGCATTTGCAAGTCTGTTTTTGTAACACATTATTAATATTGTCCTGTTAGTTATGTCTGTCCTATTGTCTTTGTCACTATTAATATGCAGCTGATCATTCATGGCATGTGCTCTTTATATGTGCTTACATGTATGTCCTATGTTGTATTTATCTGTCTGTGTATCATTTAATTATCTTTTTATTCTTTCAGAAACATAAAGCTGGATTACATGAAGAATGATGGATATTTTATGTGCTGCTTTAAATGTTTGCTTTTGCTAAATGTCTTTTTATTAGTGGGTTAATTAATAATTAATAAGGGATTGGGTGGTACAGAAGGGTTTGCTTTACTTGAATTAATCACTCTTTTTGTGTTTGTTTAAATATTAGCTCAAGAGTGAGATGAGGCCTAGTCTTTGCTTTTGGAGAAAAGTTGGTCGGCCTGAACTGAGCAGAAGCTGGAGCCAAGTGTACATGTTGGAAACTTTCCATGCAAGAGTTTATTGAACTTACTTCTTGTGGCTCTGACGTTTTAAAAAAAAGAGGCTCTAACAATGGAGCTTGTTTTCATGGACTGCTCTGGATGTTCTTATTCAAGGGCGAGGAAGTGACAGGCATGATTCTGCCGAGCTTTTGGTGGAAGTAGATTGGCAACTTTTATGTTGCGAACCTCGGAAGCTGATGTCACTCTATGGACAATGGCATGGTGACGCGCATATTCTCTGGACTGGTAGCTTAGGTGGCCTGACAGCCATTATCCAATCACAGTGCTGAACTTTTCTAAAATATTACATTTAGTTAGATTTGAGACCAAAAAAATGATATAAAATTGGCTCTCTTGAAGGGTTTGGGACTGTCTTTTCCAGAGGGGCGAAGCACTGTTGGATTGCCTTGGGATTAATGTAAGCATTCAACTGTTCATTATTTGTTTCTCTCTCAGGTTAGAAAACTAACTTAGAGAAAATGTTTATGATTTCTTAAGTTCATCATTTTGATCAATTCTAACTTGACAGCTTACATTGTGCCAATGATTATGTGACTTGAATTAATAAAACTAAATGCTTGATTTTAATAAAGAGAGTTAATAAAGATTTTTCAATTATGAATTTTAAAAATAAACTTTTCAAAATGACAAGCTGGACTTGTTTATTGTAGATAGTTTATTACTTAAAGTCATACAACATACTGATCTATTCACCTCATTTTCTATGTTTTTTATGGGCCTGGTATTGATTGGTAAGTGTGATAGTGGATTGTGACATCATGTATAAAGAATTTTAGTTGCTGCGCTGCAACAATTTGGTAGCTTCAGACGGTTATATGTTGTTTTTGACATGCATGTTACATATATGTTGGTATAGACATAGGATTGATGTTTAACAACTGTTAAGTTTTTTTTGATTATGTCAGATTGTTATATGTAGTCTTAAGGAATTTTCCAGTAGTGTGAAAGATTCCTGGTTAATTGCCGGCAAGGTAGTGTGACTAGAAGAGTTACACAGTGCATTTGTTTGTTTCAAAATTGTGGTATAGAATATATCACGTGTTGTGGACGTACAACACAAGTTTAGGGACCTTAGATTGCATGGTTAAATGTATAGTGAGGATTGCCTATGAAATTGTAGCATTAAGCAGAGGGACCTGGTGAGCCTGTTATAAAGCTTTCTGTGAAGAGAGTAGTAGGATTTATCCAAGCTAGAGTGAAGGGTGAGATAGCGTCGTCTATTTCTTATCAACGCCTGACGTTTTCTGTGGTTGGTTCAAGTCCTGCCAAGAATTCATGTGTGTATGAGCAGGGTTTTCTTGTTTGAAAGTGTGTGAATGGTTTGTAAAACTGAAGGGTAGGGTAAGAATTACTCTATTAGCAATTGAAACTATTCTGTGAGAATAGCGTCGTTTATTCCACACTGAGAATACTTGAATGAATGTTTAAAACTATCTCTTTGTTAGAGAAGCAGACAAATGGTTTGTTTTCAATGTTGTTATTAATTCCGTTTTTATAAAATGATTGGAAACGTTTTTGAGTAAAGAATACGCTATTTTAGAGTATTGCAAAGTGTTTTGCGCTATTTAAATGCATTTAGAAGCATTGCGCGCTATGTAAATACATTTAAAAGTGCCCCGATCGAAAATTCTGAAGGGAGGGGCTGTTTAAGGAGTAAAGCGTGTGGGGAGAAAGCCTGCAGCCACAGCTGCTGCATGCGTCAGAGCCTGCCGCGCTCTGATTGGTTTATGTCTCTGGAGTGTCAGAACAAGCGCTCTCATTGGTTGAAGCGTGATCAATGTTAGAAATACTGTTTATTTTATAAGTATTTCATCGTGTTCTGATTTTGTCTTTCTCTTGCAAATTGCGCTATTTTAGAAAATATTGGTTTGTTTGGAGAAGCGTGGTTAAGTGGGCTCGACCCCATCCTTTCGTTCACACGCGGTGTTGTATGGTGTCGGAATCGGTAACACGAGCTTCTTGCTGTTTGTGCTCCCTCTTTTGACAAAATAAGCTTGAGCCCCTTATCTTCCCAACGCGCCTGCCTATACACGCTGGCAGATTGTTTTCCGCCAAGTTTGTGTTGTTTTTTGATTAAAACTGTGTGCCGAGCATTTTGTGTGAAGGAGGGGGGCTGGAGCGAGTGAGTGGGAGAGCTGCCTGCAGCGGCTGTCTACGTCAGCCGCCGCGCTGTCATTGGAGAAAAGGCCGACGCGTCATGCACGGAGCCGCGCTCTGATTGGGCGAAGCTCCGTGTGTTGTTCAAGTCACGAAGGAGCCGCGCTCTGATTGGGCGAAACTCCGTGTGATTGGGCGAGGTCTAGAATTGTATCTGAAAGTTCCCATATTGATTTGTTGTTTCTGTCTTGGCATCTTCGGGTGTTGCGCGAGTTGAAAGAAGCGCATGTAGAGGGAGATATAGAAGGTGCATCCCTGTTGAGGTCCCGGCGAGTCATACAAAGGTCGCGCACCCACTGGCTATTGACGCGCAGCGTCATACAAGGGCCGCGACCTTATTGGTTGAGGAGGCTTCGTGAGCTATTGGGTGAGGCTCCGTGAGGCGAGGCTTTCCATTGCAGTGCATCCCGAGTGTCACGAAGGAGTTGGCTGTGACGTGTGCAGTCACGTGCTGTGATCTGATTGGTCATAGCTTCGTGTAGACAGACTTTCTCATCTTCCTTTTAAGGGAAAGCTGGTGAGCGTAGTGGAATCGCGCTACACCAGAAAAGTGTTTAAATGTCAGATTGGATAAGTTTATTTTGTTTATTTCTCAAGAAGAGGCTTGCTGTGTCCTGATTGGCTAGGGACACTGCAGTGTCATAGAGAGGCCGCGACCGGATTGGTCGAGACTCAGTGGGCATTCTGATTGGTTGAACGCTGTGCAGCCACACGCTGATTGGGTGAAATACTCGTGCTGATGCACATTGTTTACTTTTTGCTGAAAATTTAGTTTTCCCACGCTATTAATGCCCAAAGCTTCATTTTTTTTAATTTTAAAATTATTTCTGATGTTTACCACTATTAATTAGTGAATAATATAGCAACAGATACTCTGATTAGGACAATAGTAGCAAAGGTAATTAAAGCGAGGGCATTGATTATTTAATTAATACAATATTAGATAAAAACAGTTGTTTAAAGTTACAAATAAAATTGTAATATTTATAGCTTTTGATAAAACAGCATTAAAATACAAATATGAGTTATTGGGATGATTATAAAAAAAAAACCTACATGGTTTCAAAAGGTGAAAAATTATTTTAAACCTGACAAGAAAATTGAGACACGTGGTGGTAAATTACTTCATAAGTACAAAACACCTGCAGCCTATATGGAAGGTGAATATGGTTATCATACTGTAATTTGGTTTGATAACTGGATGCATTATACCAAAAAGGATGGTGTACTAGCCTGGCCAGAAGATGGGTCATTTAATATGAAAGTTTTACAAAATCTGAGAGGAAAGATGATGGATCTTGTGCCAAAGCCAAGACCTACACAATTTGAAGCCTTAGTAGAATGGGAGGTTGAAATGATGGAACTTGAACGTGAAAGCAAGTGTTCAGCACCTAAATATTCAAAATATGTTGTAAATAAAGAAACACATGAGGATAAAGTGAGACGCTGGAGAAAGGCAGACATGTATGATGGTCTGTATCCCATAAGAATAATGATTAATGAAGATTTAGAACAAAAGACAGCTGGAAAAAGAATTGATGAGGAATTAGATGATGCAGTTTTAGAAGATATTTATGCCACTAAACCTAAACCGCCACCTTATCAAGCAGGTTCTCAATCTACCCCGAGAGTTTCTACAGAAACTTCTCCAAGTGCACCTAGAGAAGTTGAGGAAGGTTCTCCCAGATTTTTAAAATTACCTGAAAGGGTAGGCTCAGTAAATAATTGTAGTACACCTAAAAGAAGCAGAGTTGTTCATCAAGAAAATAATTCTGTAAGAAATCAGGAAAGATTACCAGCTGAGCAAGAAATTTCTAGTTACAATAAAGCAAAGCATGATTTAATTGAACAGTTGACAAAAGGCATAGAAGCAGTTACAGTACCAGTAACTATTGGTCCTGTGGTACCAGTTTTTGATCAAGGAGATAATAGACAAACAGCCTTAACAGTTCCATTAAATGCTGAAATTCAAAAGGTTGCTGAAAATTTTTATTCAGAACTTTCAGAGATTCATAGAGAAAAATCTATGATGCCAAATTTAACACTACATGGAAGTTTGTCAAGTTCGCAAACACCAACTGTGGCAGATTCAGACTCAGGTTTGTCAGAAAAAAGTTTAAACAGAACAGAATTATCTCAAAATGGAATGTCCCCTGAAGCTCCTGATTATAAAAAGCTTGATGTAGCTAAATTAAAAGCTGACCTGGAGGAATTAATCATTGGCACAATTGGTACTGATAATTTGAAGTTGTATCAAGATGATGAGCTGTTGTTTATTTGCAAAAGTATTCAGTGGAAAACTAAAAACAGGTATGAACAACTGGAAGAAATGGCTGCTGAGTTAGAAATTGATTTGAGCAAACAAAAACATTTACAGAAACATTACAGGGTGGATTTCTCTGAGAGGGACATTGATAATTTAAATGCTGCTGGAAGAATAACTCACATAAGAGAATTAATAAGTTTTCTCAGAAAATTAGGTGAATTAGGTAAATGGAGGATAAAATGGTCAAAGAAAGAACAAGATAAAAGACTAAGAAATGATGAAATTTCTGAATTTCCAATGAGAGAAATAGCTGGAGGAGGGTATGTGCATGTTCCTTGGTCCAGACAGGATATTCTCCTGTTTACCAATGATTTTCCACGTTTAAGGGAAAAACCAGTGGAGTGGTACCGACAGGTAGACAGGTTCATAAGGGTGTCAAAGGTTCTGTGGATTGATCTGGATGGATTCTTTGACATTGTTGTTCCATCAGATCTTTGGACAGAATGCAAGATTTCTGTGGATTGGCCAAAAGAAGAACCTGCCCGAGACAAAATTACAGGTGCCCCATCAAAAGATGTCATGGATCTTTATAAGAAAGTAATTTATTGGCTGAAAGGGAAAATTCCCCCAAAAGAAGTGGACTGGGTTAAAATAGACAGATCAAACCAGGAACCAAAAGAATCAGTTCATTCATTTTATGAAAGGTTACTGTTAGTCTTTAAACAGTACAGTGGCTATGAAAAATTAAGGGAAAAAGACATGAGCCACTTTATATACAGATTTGTATATGGCCTGAGACCTGAAATTGGTGACATGATTAGAAATGGAATTGTTTGTTGGCAATCATTATCAGTTGATGACATCCTGAGAAAAGCAAAATATTGCAGTGATGAGATAGATGCAAGGCAGAAGAGTCTTAAGGAGAAGGCAATGTGGGCACAGGTGAAGGTAGCTGAGCAGCACCAACAACAACAGTTAGGCTCTATGCAACAGGGAAAGTTCAAGGGTAATTTTAATATTACTAAGCCAAAATTTAATGTAAATGTTGAAGAGCTGAAACAAAAGCTCCCATGTTTTAATTGCGGCGAAATTGGACACTGGAAGCGAGAGTGTAAAAACCCGTCCAGAAATTTAAAAAATAATTCATTGAATCCACAGGTGCAGTGTGAGTTAAGTCCGCAGCAACAGCAACAGCTACAACAGCAACTGAATGAGTTAAGTCAGCAGCGACAGCTACAGTGACAGATAGTGAACCAGACACAGCAAAGCCAGTTTCAGCAACAAAATCAGGTACAGCAGAATCAAATTCAACAGAGTCAGTTACCTCAAGCACCATTCCCTGGTAGTGCTAACACACAGAGATTTTCTCCTGAAACAGGTTTCTGTGGAAATAATTTGGTTAAAAATGTGTCAAAAGTTAACATGACAAATGCTTCTCAATTTTGGTTAAGTGACAAAGAGGTGAGTGATTCATCAGAGGATTACTCATGACGGTGCCTGAGAGAGGAGGAAGAGTGTGTGCTTGGACCCACTATTGAGGTAGATCAGTCTGGTCCATTTGTTAATGGTATAGTAAATGATAAAGATATCACTTTCCTTGTGGACACAGGTGCTACCCGTTCTACTGTTAGATCAGCAGAAATAGAAAACCTTCCTCTCTCGGGTGAAACAATTCAAGTTGTAGGTGTAGCTAATCAGCAAATTAGAACAAGTTTGACAGATTTAGTAAAAGTGGAGATAGGCAACTACAAAGATAAACACAGATTTCTAGTTTGTGACAGCAGTCCTGTGAATCTGTTGGGTCGTGATATATTATGCAAAATGAATTGCAGAATATATTGCTCACCAGAAGGTATTGAAATGCAAACAGCAGAAGAAGATGGGCTTTATAAATGGACTATGCTAATGGTGGAAGAAGAAAAAACACCAATATTTCCTGTATTTGATAAAAATGATTTGCCAGAAGAGCTCAAAGAGCCAGTTAATCCAGCAATTTGGGACCTAACAGGAAATGATATGGGTCTTATGAAAAATATTGATCCAGTAAAAATCACTGTTAAACAGGGAATTGATTTTCCAAATGTTCCTCAATATAAAATGAAGGCAGAGACAATTGAAGGTGTCATTCCTGTGATTGAAAAATTCATAAGTCAAGGAGTGTTAAAAGAAATTGAAAGCAGCCCATGCAATTCACCAATTATGGGTCTTAAAAAGCCGAATGGAACATACAGAATTGTTCAAGATTTAAGAAAAATTAATCAGATAGTTGTTCCCTGCTGTCCCATTGTTCCAAATCCTGCAGTAATTCTTTACCAGATTCCACATGATGCAGAATGGTACACGGTCATTGACCTGTGTAATGCCTTCTTTACAGTTCCATTACATCCAGAGAGCCAGCAAATTTTTGCTTTTAGGTTCCAAAATAGGATCCTAGCATGGTGTTGTATCCCTCAAGGGTATACTGAGAGTCCATCTATCTTTAATCAATTATTAAAGAAATCCCTGGAAGATCTAGTATTGCCTGGTAATTCCACATTGGTACAGGACATTGACGATTTGCTTGTGGCAGCCAAAACACGAGAACATTGTGTTACTGATACTATTACCTTGTTAAATCGTTTGGCAGATGAGGGACATAAAGTCTCACCAGCAAAATTGCAGTTTTGTAAACAAGAAGTGAAATATCTTGGTCACAGAATTGCAAAGGGAACCAGAAAGGTGACAATTGAGAGAATTAAAATGATTCGAGCAATACAACCACCGACAACACAGAGACAGGTGAGAATGTTTCTAGGAATGGTTGGTTACTGTCGACAATGGATTAGTGGGTTTTCAGTCATTGCAAAACCACTTCAGAGATTAACAAAGGCAGATATAAAAGATCCAATCAAATTGTCAAAAATTGAGCTGGAATCTTTTGAGCAGTTAAAAAAGAGCTTATGTGAAGCTCCTGCTCTGGGAATGCCAGATTATGAGAAGGAATTTGAACTCTACTGCAGTGAAAGAGAACGGTGTGCATTGTCAGTCCTTATTCAGAGGCATGGAAACTTGAGAAAACCAATTGCATACTTTTCAGCTGTTTTGGATCCTGTTGCAAAAGCTTTGCCAGGTTGCTTAAAAGCAGTGGCCGCAACAAGTGTAAGTCTTGAGCAAAGTGAGGGTATCATTATGGGTTTTCCTGTAAAGGTATATGTACCTCATTCAGTTGAGATTCTCCTTACCAGAAGTAGAACTCAACATTTAACAAGCAGCAGACTGACAAAATATGAAAAAACAATTTTGGGTTCAGACAATGTGTCAGTTGTAAGGTGTGTGAACTTGAACCCTTCCACATTATTACCTGATGGAGTTATTTCTGAGGTAAGTAATGAGGATGACATTGATCATGAATGCCTGGATATTGTAGATTACTGCACAAAACCAAGACAGGACATAAAAGATGTTCCATTACCTGAATCAGACATAATATATTTTGTGGATGGATCTTGTTTGAGAAATGATGAAGGGATTCTGAGAGAAGCATACTCAGTGTGCACAGTTTCAGATGTTGTTGAAGGTTCACCTTTGGATGGAATTCGTTCCGCTCAAATTGCAGAATTAATTGGTTTAATTCGAGCCTGTGAAAATGCAGTTGGCAAAAGAGTAACCATAGTGACTGATAGCCAATATGGTTATGGTGTTGTTCATGATTATGGACAACTGTGGTCCAATAGAGGTTATTTAACTTCTGCAGGAACACCGATTAGAAATGCGAAATTGATTAAAAGATTGATTGATGGCATTCAGTTACCAGAACAAATAGCAGTAGTGAAGTGTTCAGCTCATAAAAAGGGTGATGATTACATCACCAAAGGAAATGTTTTCGCGGATGAGATGGCAAAATATTGTGCCAGAAACAATTACGCAATTAATCGGGAAAAAGACGAAAGTCACACAATGAATTCTCTCATGCTAATTTCTGTAGTTGAGACATGGCAGGAAGTAAAAGATTTACAGGATGAGGCAAGTGAGGAAGAGAAAAACACATGGCTAAAAGGTGATTGCAGACCAAGAGAGGAAGATGGAATCTGGGTACATAAAGATGGAAGAGTTGTAATGCCAGACAGCATGATTGCTGATATGGCACGATTGTGTCATGGTCCAGGACATGTAGGTAAAGGGTCCATGATTAGATTATTTAGAGAAACATGGTACAATGTAAAATTCAGAACAATTGCAGAGTCACTTTGTCAAAGATGTTTGACCTGCCAACAAATGAATCCCAACAGAAAAGTTGTTGTAAGCATGGGAATCATAGGACGGGAGGGTGGTCCTTTTACCAGATTACAAATGGATTTTATTGAAATGCCAAGGCATAATGGTCTGCATTATGTTTTGGTATTTGTTTGTCTGTTTTCAAGATGGGTGGAAGCTTTCCCAACTCGTCATGCTAATGCTGTTACTGTAGCAAAGTTACTTCTTAGGGAAATCATACCTAGGTATGGATTTCCAGTCACTATTGAAAATGATCGTGGAACTCATTTTGAGAACAGTTTGATGAAATTGATTTGTAAAACTTTAGGCATCGAACAAAAAATGCATTGTGCTTACAGACCACAGGCATCAGGTGTTGTTGAACAGATAAATGGCACTATCAAAAATAGGATTTCAAAAAATGTGTGATGCTACGGGAATAAAGTGGACAGATGCACTTCCACTTGTTCTAATGTCAATGAG
The DNA here is from genome assembly GCF_964263255.1 of Lissotriton vulgaris. NCBI lineage: Eukaryota > Metazoa > Chordata > Amphibia > Caudata > Salamandridae > Lissotriton > Lissotriton vulgaris. The sequence continues at coordinate 972,963,709 of NC_141693.1, read as the reverse complement.
AAGCATCCCAGATAAAAAGACAGGTCTTAGCCCACATGATATTGTGATGGGCTGAGTGATGAGGCAAGCATTTGTTCCAGTTGGCAAATTAATGAGTATTAATGATAGCGCAATTTTCGAATACTGCCAAAACCTATCTGATGTAGTGCATTCTGTATTTCATCAGGTGGGAACTGACATTATTTCAAAAGAAAAAGTACAAGCTCATGATTTGCAACCCGGTGACTGGGTGAGGAGAAAGGTTCACCGAAGAAGGAACTGTTTATCACCAAGGTGGCAGAAGCCACGTCAAGTGGTTCTGATAACAACAAATGCAATAAAGTGCAGAGGACTGAAAAGGTGGATTCATCCAAGCCATTCGATTCGTGTGTCACCTCCTGAAAATTCTGATGAAGAAAGTTCAGCTGATTCAGATTCAGAAAGAGACCCAGAAGATCCTGATTCTGATTCTGATGATCAACAAGAAAATCAACATCAAGAGAATCTAGATGAAAGTCAGAACTTGAATAAAGAAGATCTGAAAACTGGAAATCGAGGTGTTGATGATGATGATTTGCTTGAAGAAGAGTCTCTGAGAGAAAAGAGAGATTCAGAAGAAGCAGAAAATTCTGAGCGAGACGAAAATCTGAGCGATACTATTGAAAGGCAAAAAAGAAGTAACTCTGTAAACAAAAAGCTTGAAACTGGGAAGCTGAAGGTGATTCCTGAAGAAGAAGAATTACCAAGTACCAGTAAAAGTATTGTTTCAAATGAAGTGAAGTTGCCGAGTAAAGAAGTTCCTAGGTACAGATTTGATGTCTCTGATACAGACACTGAAAGTGATGAAGAATCCGAAATAAGAAAATACAGAAAAAGAGCTTGGAAATCTAAATGTAACGAATGTGTACCAAAGAAAAAAGTCTTGAGAAAAGGAGACATTTGGCCTGAAGATAATTTGAAATTTAAATTAGTGAAGAAATCAAAAGAACAAATAAATAAGATTTCTAGTCAAGGAAGTGAACTTGAAAAAAAAAACGAAGGTGAAAACAAGAAAATAGAAGTTATCACTCGTAAGACAAAAAGAGTAATTAGGCCAAATCAGAAATATAAATCTCCAGAGTGGACCTATATTGTAATTCCACCAATTGTTGAAGTGGAAAGCAGTGGTCAGGAATTTTTAGAAAGTGACAGAGATTAAAATTGTTAGAAATTAGTTGAGGATTTGTTTCCTGGCATAAGGCTGAAAAATATGTGTTAGGTAACTTTTTGTTTCCTGGCATAAGGCTGAAGAAAACTTGTTAGGTGACTTTAGGTCGAAGAAATTCTGTTTAGCTGAAGAAGACATATTTTGTGACACACTGTTTAGGGTCAAAATCTTAAAAAAAAAAAAAATTTAAAAGGGGGGATATAATTATAATTTTGTTAGTTACTTACATTCTTTTGAATTTAAAATGTTTGTTTTTAGAAATGCCTAGATCAGATACTTCTAGGTGCTCAATTTTTAAAAAAATGCTGCAAAATGACTTCAATTTGTGTGATATTATTAATTTTACTTTGGCTAATTTTAGCTGTGGTCTATCCTTTTGATGTTAATAAGCTAAATTCTAAGACTAATATAACTAGTAAAGTAGAGTCTAATCATGAGAAGCATGCTGGCAAGTCCAGTAGAGTTATTAATCATGATCCAGAGTCTCATCAAGATAGATCTATTGGTGATTTTTCAACCAATTCATTTTCAAGGCTTTTATCTGAATATGTCAAAGTAATGAATGTCAAAGATTGCTACGTGTGCGCAAAATTACCTGCTTCTGTTTCTGAGGGGGTGACATATAATATGTTACCTCTCACTTATGGCATTACCTGTAGTGTGATTGCTAGCCTGTTTTATCAAACTGGTCGTCTGGAGTATTATTACTCAGACTTTGATGAGGTTTTTGCAAATCTCAAAATTGTAAATAGCTTAAACAAAGTAAGGCCTGCAAAGCAGATGAGGGAATTCTTTTTAGTTACTAATGAACTAAACTATGAATATGCCTATAGAAATAATTTAACATGCAAAATGAGAGCTGAAGAAAAGACTTTCCTTAACATGGTTGAGGAGAGAAGGGCTGTTTACAAAAGAAATGAAAAACTAAAACATGCTAAATCCAAATACTGGCAGTTAGAAGATGCTAAATTAAATGGTGTTAATACTAATGCAGCGATTCATATAGATGAACCAGTTAGTGGTAAATTTTGCATCAGAAGAGATAATACTCTCTATGATAATCTTTTTGTGGGTGCTAGTCAATGTGAAGATACTTATCGTATTGAAGGGGGATGGGGATTCAAAGGTGGAAAGGATCCAATTTTCCCTGGAATTTATTTTATTTGTGGTAATAAAGCATATTTTAGCCTCCCGGACCACTGGTACGGGACATGTTATCTTGGCCTGGTCTTTCCAAAAATATTTCATGTTGACAGAAATGAAAAGGTTACCTTTGAATTTGGTGAACACTTGAATCAGAATAGGTACAAAAGAGAAAGTTTTGTCGAAATCCTGGGAGATATTTTTGGTGCTGTTATTCCTATGGTGGGGATTACAATGAATTCAATTAAAATTAGAAAAGTTTCCACAATTGTAGATAGGTTGTCAACTGATACTGCAAGTGGTTTCCAATTGGTTAGCACAGAACTTGTTGCTACCAGAAGTATGGTTATGCAGAATCGTCTTGCTTTAGACATTCTGCTTGCAAAAGAGGGTGGAGTCTGTGGGGTCTTGCATGTCCAACATTGCTGTACTTATATACCTGACAAAAGTCGGGATATAGAGTTACTTGTTAAAAATATCACACATTTCCATGAAGAAATAGAACCCATGGAGGAAGAGACTTTTACTGAGAAAATTGGGAAGAGAATGGAGGTTATTAAAGATTGGTTTTCAGAACTTGGCAGATCAATATTAGGCAAAGTGCTCTATCCAGTAATTGTCATTATTATAGTGATAATGCTGCTAAAAATTAGTTGTTTGATCCACAAGAGGAGGAAGCATCAGAATGAAAAGAGAAGGATTTATAAACTCAGAAAGGAACAAGAAAAGGAATATGAATTAGAAGAAATGCGAAGAGTTCAGTTTGATAGAGATAATCAGGCAACTGAAACAGGGGTTTAGGGAAACTAATATCGAGAGAATTCAGTGTGTGTTGTCTCTAAAATGGGTAAAAAAAATTCTAAATTTTTTTTGAGTGTTGTTTGGTGATTTTAAAATCACCAGATGAGGGAGTTGATGAAGCGGGCTTCAGAAAATATTTTATTCTGACTTGTGGATTCAATTCCCCATAACATGAACTAAAGCAATTAATGAGCTGTTGCATGATTTGTTTAATTAATACAACCTAGATTAAGTTTGCACCACACATATACACGCGGGAAACTAATTACATGTGCTCTTGTTGCATTTGCAAGTCTGTTTTTGTAACACATTATTAATATTGTCCTGTTAGTTATGTCTGTACTATTGTCTTTGTCACTATTAATATGCAGCTGATCATTCATGGCATGTGCTCTTTATATGTGCTTACATGTATGTCCTATGTTGTGTTTGTCTGTCTGTGTATCATTTAATTATCTTTTTATTCTTTCAGAAACATAAAGCTGGATTACATGAAGAATGGTGGATATTTTATGTGCTGCTTTAAATGTTTGCTTTTGCTAAATGTCTTTTTATTAGTGGGTTAATTAATAATTAATAAGGGATTGGGTGGTACAGAAGGGTTTGCTTTACTTGAATTAATCATTCTTTTTGTGTTTGTTTAAATATTAGCTCAAGAGTGAGATGAGGTCTAGTCTTTGCTTTTGGAGAAAAGTTGGTCGGCCTGAACTGAGCAGAAGCTGGAGCCAAGTGTACACGTTGGAAACTTTCCATGCAAGAGTTTATTGAACTTACTTCTTGTGGCTCTGACGTTTTAAAAAAAAGAGGCTCTAACAATGGAGCTTGTTTTCATGGACTGCTCTGGATGTTCTTATTCAAGGCCGAGGAAGTGACAGGCATGATTCTGCCGAGCTTTTGGTGGAAGTAGATTGGCAACTTTTATGTTGCGAACCTCGGAAGCTGATGTCACTCTATGGACAATGGCATGGTGACGCGCATATTCTCTGGACTGGTAGCTGAGGTGGCCTGACAGCCATTATCCAATCACAGTGCTGAACTTTTCTAAAATATTACATTTAGTTAGATTTGAGACCAAAAAAATGATATAAAATTGGCTCTCTTGAAGGGTTTGGGACTGTCTTTTCCAGAGGGGCGAAGCGCTGTCGATTGCCTTGGGATTATTGTAAGCATTCAACTGTTCATTATTTGTTTCTCTTTCAGGTTAGAAAACTAACTTAGAGAAAATGTTTATGATCTCTTAAGTTCATCATTTTGATCAATTCTAACTTGACAGCTTACATTGTGCCAATGATTATGTGACTTGAATTAATAAAACTAAATGCTTGATTTTAATAAAGAGAGTTAATAAAGATTTTTCAATTATGAATTTTAAAAATAAACTTTTCAAAATGACAAGCTGGACTTGTTTATTGTAGATAGTTTATTGCTTAAAGTCATACAACATACTGATCTATTCACCTCATTTTCTATGTTTTTTATGGGCCTGGTATTGATTGGTAAGTGTGATAGTGGATTGTGACATCATGTATAAAGAATTTTAGTTGCTGCGCTGCAACAAACCTCACAAGCAAAATCTTTGTACCTGGAATTTAGGTATAATATCCTGCCAGTAAATGCTTTTTGCAGCAGATGGAATGGTTGTAGCATCTCCCCAAACTGTCCATCGTGTTTGTTTAGCCTTAAAACAGAAGAATACTATCTTTTTTTCAGTTCTAGGTACACTGATATCAGAAGAACTTGGCTTTATCCACCAGATAACTGTGGTCTACTATTAAAATTTTCAGAAGCGATAGTACTGAATGGCTCATCTTTGCACTGTCTAAATACCTGTTATATGTCTGGTGGTTGAGATCAAGAATTTGTCATTTACCTGTTAGGTTATGAAACTGATCTGCTGCTAATGGATTGCATTTCAGAAAAAAAATGTATGATCGAAGAGTAGTAATGCCTATAGATACACTGTATTTTAGAAATGTTAAATGTTAAATATAATGATCATCTTAAATTATGTTTCTTCTTAGAGACCGTCAAGCTAAAGGCAGTGTTGCTAAGGCCTATTGTACAAGTATTTTAGGAAATGTAATGCACAGTAGCACTTTAGTATTTTTCTTAATGAACTGTGTCTTCAGACACTTAACTGGAGAATGCTATTGTTTATGCCTTTTTAATAGTAATATGAGGGAGCTGAACATAAAATGAGAGTGCTTTTAAAAAGTCTGCAGCACTACAAGCATAATGCAAATTCTTTTTAATGGTCTTTATTATTGTATTTGCCAAAGCTTAAAATCAAGTGCTGCTAAACATCGACTGGTTAGCACTATAGGAGTCATATTGCACATGAGCGCTTTGCAGTTATGTCACTTTAGGATATCCGCATATGAACTAATTTATCCATGTCCTAATGCGTACAACTATTATCAAATAAAAGATTGCATGGTTACATAGGTGTATAACTGGGACCAGATGTGATTTTATTGGGTTGTTGTATATATGTCTCTGCTTTTATGTTTTTTTCTTTTAAAACCAAATAAAGAATATTACTACTAATTCTAAAATTACTCAGATTATTGCGTTGTAATGGACATTTTCTTCCACCCTTGATTTAAAGTTTATAAAACATAATAATACAGTTGAATGCATTGAAATGAGATATAGGACGCTGAAATAGAATATGAGGGTTCTTTCACAAAGGCATTTTTCAGTATGTCACTAGTATCTTTTTAGTACTCTTTTGCAAACTCTTAGAAGCCATTGTACATTGGCCTCAATATATCTAAAATAGGAATCAAATTGTAATATGTGGGAAATATTCATATACAATTGGAACAAGTAGAATTGACTGTACTCTTTGCAGTTTTACTAAGAGGTAGTTGGACTGTATAGTGCCGATTTCCAAAGGCATTTAAGAGTATTGACGTTCCTGCCGCATTTCTGGTAATCTCCTACCATAATAACTCTGGGGACTAACGGCCACATGCATCAACCTATTTAGGAAGTGCAAATGGTGCGAATCGGTAAATTCGACCGTTTGCGATTCCTAAATAGGTTTTTGGGATGCATCAAACATTTTTGGAAAAATCGCTATTTTTAGCGAATTCCAAAAATGCGATTGCTTTTATGGAATCGCAAATTTGCGATTCCTTAAAAGCAATGCATGATTACTTTTAAAATTGCAAATTCGCAATTAGGGGGTGCAAATTACCACGAGGGTGAACCTCGTGGTAACTTGCGAAAATGTATTAAAATGCTCAAAATTGCATTTTAAAACACTGTCATGTTACAGACACACATGTCCTTAAGACATGTGTGTGTGAAGCATGCACTTCAAAATACATTTCAGGGGTGCGGGGGGGGGTCCTTTGGACCCCCCCTGCACCCATGAAATGCATTAACATTTTGCGAATCGCTAATTGAAATTCTCAAAATGTCAATGCCTTCCCATTGAGACCTATGGGCCTTTTGGCCCATAGGAATCAATAGGAATTGCGAAATCACAAATTAGAATTCGCATAATATTTGCGATTCAGTAAAAATTGCGATTTTTACCGAATCGCAAATATTATGCGATTTAAATCATGCATCCCATTTTGCGATTCCTTATTTGCGATTCCCTAAAAATCTCAAATAAGGAATTGCAAAACCGGACTTTGATGCATGTGGCCGTAAGGCATTACAGTGATACAATTATATATTTTTTATATATGTGTGCTCAATTGTTAGTGTTGTTTCCCCCATACTAATCAATATGCACATTGTGGTTAAATGATAGGGCATGTATTTATTGCATACAAACCATGAGTGGTTTTGTGTGGCATGTGTACCGGAATAAATCGATCCAAGATATGAACAGCATGTTGCAAAAGTATTGCCAACAGTTCCTGCAGGGCGTTAACATGATATTTTGTCAGATGCTGAATCAGTTAATAAATCAGTACCGCTGGGGCATAATGACTTTCTCTAATAGAAAGAGAAGTAATTACGTGTTTACTCATTGTCTCCAAAGGGGATGATGCATGCAGGTTAGAGATGTATGGCCAATTAGTAAGATGTGTTTTGTTGTCATGCGGTGCCTCCTCCATTATTTTTGTCAAAACCCATGGTTAGAATGGGATGACCCCCTATTGCCTTTAATTCAATTTTAAATCGTCAAATCCATTCATCAATCAATTAGCATATGTGAAAATACTGATGCAAAACGAGTCGATGTTTTTGGCCATTTTATACAGAGACTAATGTCAGCCGCACTTCTCTGTAAACCCATTGGTAAAATACAGGATAGACATGGATTTAACATGTACGACTTGCACTTATGCCGGTGCTATAATGTTTTCACTTTTTCTAGGAGGGCTTACTTGCATGAGAAAATGGATTTAGGTACACACATTTTTATGTAATGGAAATGTATGAGGATCCGCAGGCTACTTCAGGTGATCGGGTGACAGCTCGTTTCTCAGTCAACAAGTATACTATATTTGAAGCAATTAGCCTTTAAAACCATAGAAAAACACGTAGAAAGAATTGTCAACGAGTTGACCTTTAAAAATGATATGCGACTATGGGGGATATTCTCAAGAACGTGCGATAATCATCGCCAAAATTGGTTTACGCAATCTTTCGTATCGCCGTCTATCGCGGGCAAATAGCTTAGTGTTAACGTCCTATTCACGACACGGCGGTAACATGCCATAGTCTCCCGATAACGCACCAAATATCTGCGATAAAATGACCGTGACGGAGATAAGAATCTGAAGCCGAATGTGAAAAAAATGCTGATGGGCCCAACCGCAATAAAAAACAAGCATTGGCATAGCCAATAGGTCTCGCTTTGGGGACCTTATAAGTGTTTAGTTATCCAGCACAATATGCTTGGTACAACAACATCAACTGTTGCATGGCTAAACACTTATAAGGTCCCAAAGGCGAGACCTATTGGCTATGCCAATGCTTGTTTGTATATTATCATGATTCTTGTATTATTATACATGTTACGCACACTTTTGTATGGCACTAATTTGGAGTATTAATATATCTAATTACGTACGTTGATTTTTTTGCATCAGTACTAAGTATTTTCTTGTGTTTGTCAAGATATATATGTCACTGCATACATTGGTCTTTCCTGGTTACAGGGATATAAATGATTTAAACAACATTTCACACTTCCATACAGAACAAATTGTTCTTTTATACTAGTAGCTCCCCAGGTTCTGTCAGTCATGTGTCACCCATTCATTTTGATGTTGTGGAATAAGCGCTGTTGCCAAGCACTGGCAAACACCGGCACAAATTAAGTACTGCTATCTACCCTAGAATTGATACTTCAAGCATATCCTTCTAAGGCAAACTCCTACTCATGGACAAACTCAGAAGGATCCCACGCTCAAATTGCGTGCTTTGAACTTTAGCACACAAGCAACATGCCTGTTTCTTTTTAGAAATTCAAACATTTTGTTTTCTTAACACCTGCTTCAAAGAAGTGCTGATTTTTATTTACACAAAGCCTAGTGTGGATATATTAATAAAGCAGGCTTCGCGGCTAAGCCTATGGGTATTTACACTGACTCACCAGAGTTACACCTCCTCGACGTAAAGCAACACAAAGCAGAGCAAAGTGCTTTTTATGTGCCTAAAAGGGTCCCCTTTGAGCACAAAACCCCGTTTGCGCTGGAAAATAAATACCTATGGGTTGTCTTTGCAGAAAGCCTTATTGAGGGGCTTATGATGGCGGACGGACCGGAGTCTGTCCGCCACCATAGAGTAGGAGGGACCGTCCGCAGGGGCAGCGGCGGTCCCTCCGTGCAAATTAGGATGTGACCGCCACCCTGACGGTCACATCCTGTATTTTTATCATTGCGGCGGGTGCTGCTTGAAGCAGCACCCGCCGCAATGATAAAAATGTAAGTTGTGCATTTGCATGCACAAAGTGACAGGTACCGCGCGGTGCCTGCCGCTATTTGCAGGCAAATGCAGGGGGGTACCATAGGTACCTCCCATGTGCACCCCCACCCCCCCTTCACCCCTGGGGGCCCGCAACGGGCCCCCAAACAAAAATCCGTATGCCTTTGCACGGCGGAAATGCCGCCGTGTAAAGGCATGTTCCTCCAGACATCCTAATATGGCTGGCGGTGTCTGATAGACACCGCCAGCCATGTTAGTGCTTTTCCGCCGCGGACGGGAGGCGACTGCGGCGGAAAAGCTGCGGACTGAAAAATGATCACCCAGCCATCCTAATCTGGCGGGGGGTCTTTTTCAGTCCGCTGCGGTTTTCCCGCATCCTCCGGGCCGGCGGTGGCTTCCGCAAGCCCGGAAGATGCGGGAAAACCGCCATCATAATCGTGGTCTAAGTCTGGGTACTAGGGTCACATTCCATACCCACAGTCCTCTTCCTCTGCCAAGACTGTCTTTCAAGCACACATCCGCTAATGTCCTTTGAAAGCAGCACATCCCATTGACATTCCAATTTGTTTGAAGAAAAAGCCAAGGCTGCTTGACCGCCTGCCTAAAAGCAAAGGACTTTTATTTCCCAGTCCACGTAGGGTTCGCTGTCTGCCCCCATGTAATCTCCAGTCAGCGGCATCCCCGACAGGACACATCAGTCAATGGCGGCCACCCCTCCTCTTAGAGCAGTGTGCCTTGCTGTTTACCTGCAAAAGCAAGTCATCCGAATTCGGAAAGATTAAGGAGAATGGGTTTTTTCTGCTTTCAGACTTCCTTCCACCCATACCAATTTATGCCTTACTGGAGACTCTGTTCCCAGTGCAAAATAGGAATTGGTTCAAGCCTGTGTTACAAACATCCTTAACTAGGGAAGGGGCGTTTTTAGAGACCCAGCTTTTGATAAGGCAATCACACTATGGAAACAAAGCTTCAAGCGATTCTTTTAAAAAAAACAATAGGCCAATTGACTCCTTAGCAGTGCACAGCTCAAAAGAGTGCTATTGCACCTTCATCCATGGGACTAGCGGCAGAGAAGGATAGGAAATGGGTGGAAGTTAGAACCAGAAGGTAAAGAGCAGCAGACAGACAATAGCGTATTGCCAAATGAAGTGCCTTCCCCAGCAGATAGGACCACCAACAGTTAATAAGATTGAGGAGTTTATGCAAATCTTGCCAGAACAGAACAAAAATCAGACATAGACGGGAATTCAAGAGGGGAAGATCATTACTAAAATGTCTAACATATCCTCTGCGTGCTGCTCACACAGCTAGTAGACAGCTATGTATGGGCAGAATACTAAGGGGGAAGCCATATACCCTTTGCATGACAGAATCTCTTTGGACCATTATTGAATGACCCCTTACAAGGAATGAAAAGTGACAATAAAACCACAAATATTTATTGAAGTGCTGCAGGCAAAAGATTCTCTCAGAAAAGGTGAACAGAGCAACCGTAGACCTCTGGGACGTCCAGTGTTCCAACAACAGCAACAACGCTTCATGTTAAGAGACAAGAGCGATTCCTGAAGCAGATGTGACTCCTCAAATAAATAACTCACACAAGTTCCCGCCAACATTTAACGTGGGATTTATAGAATGCTAACAAACCTAGCTACAAAGCAAAAGAGGGGTGTACAAAAAAAATAACAACAAAAACAAGCATTGGCTGCGCTGCCGTGAAAGTGACACAACCGCAAAAGGGAAAGTGATCATGATCGCACGATCGCGTGGACGCAAGCTTGAGGCTACCAAAAGCTTGTGGTCACACTTTCAAAAGCTGCTTACAAAATGTCTCGCAGAGCAGCGCATGCACTGGCTCAGGGAGATCTAATCAACGATAAGCTGCGCCGGGCCTGCAATTCACACACGTCAGGTGGGAAAAATCACTTTAAAAGTGGAAAAAAACACATACACAAAGCAAAACAACTGTGAAGCACAATGGAGGTAGCAGGAGCAAGTACAAAGGACAATGAGAACCCCGCAAGCTCCACGGAAGACCAGCCTGGGACCTGGGTCAGGGAAGGGCAAGGAGAAGAAGAAGAGGAAGACGAGTTTCAGTCCGCAGGAAAACAGGATCCTGATAACGGAGATGATAGAACATCATAAACTACTGTTTGTCACCTCCACTGTGTCCTTTGCAAAAAAAATGGATTATGGCAGTCCATCGTGGACAAGGTAAATGCAGTCGGAGTGCTGAGGAGGACAATTGAAGAGGTCAAGAGGCACTGGAATGATGTGAAGCGCAAAACCAAGGAGAAACTTGGCAAGAACCTGAAGGCAGCAATGCAGGCTGGAGGTGGGAGTCCAGCGCCACAGGAAGAGCTGGATGAGATGGAGGAAATGGTGTCCACAGTCATCAGTGGGGAGACGGTGGCAGGAGTTGGTGGCCAGACACTGCTCAACATGACCTGACACAACAGCAACAGGGTGAGTAACGACCAGGGACTGGGGGAACGGGGGGAGATGGGCACACTGGTACACATGCACAATTGAGTATAGTACATTGCACACCAACAATGACTCTGGATCATGTTCCTGATCCCCTTGGCACACTGCAGCACAGCTAGAAACAGCAAGTAGGCCCCTTCGAATATGTGCCAAGAGGGGGCCCTTCCCACACATCACCAATCTCACAACCAACCCATGCACATGTGCCAAACACATCAAAGCGGCGTATCTGTGAGCCACACTGACAATGCAAGTGACACTCCATGACGAATAGCATGGCTGCAGTCCAATCATCATGACATGTTGCACACCATGACACTGAAGTGGTGAGTGTGGACCACATCCATAAAGGAGCAGGTCACACTCAGACAAATCCACAAGCACAAACAACCCCTGACTTCAACAACACATCTGAAGACAAACCATGCCCCAGAGTCACAACTCACACCAAGAGCCCAATTTTCCCAAGTATGCAACAGCTCAGCACTATATAGGTGCAGAAGTCAAAGGCACACCACCTGAAAGGGATAAGGACCATCAAAATCAGAGCCGACTCTCCCAAAATGCAGCACACACACATTACATTCAGAACACATCAACATTGACAACAATGTGCTACAAACTGCAACACATTCACAACAGAAATAGAGGACACAACTGCTGCCGTGTGTATAAACTGGCCAATCATATTTCCCTGAAGAACGTCCTGCCATTAGTCTGGACTGACCACTGCGCTGTTTTATTTAATATCCAATTAACTAAAAAAGCTACCGTAAATTCTAAACTAAATCCACTCTTATGATTTAAGGCTTGGAACAACGTGGATCAACATCTTCTTAAAATGCACCTCCTCTCGACGCAACCAGACCTCATACCCGACCCCGATCTTGCCTCATCGAACTACTCAGAATGGCTTCATAATGCATTTAACTCCCTGGTACCACAAAAAAAGCCAAAAACTGACTTGCCCCCTCTGCCCCTTAGTTCTCAGAGGCCCTCAGACTAGAAAAACAACAATGTAGAAACCTTGAGAGGCATTGGCGGAAAGACTATGGCAACAATGAAAAAATCTGCTACAAGAACGCCTTAATCAAGTATAAACTTCTCATTAAGCAGGAAAAAAACAAGTACTACATTAGACAGATAGAATCCGCTCAAGATTCTAACAAACAACTGTATCAGGTAGTAGCTAAGCTATCAGGCCATCGTCGAATTTCACCATCTCCCCCTCACAATCCCTATGGAGCTCACTTGCTAGCTACTTTTTTGAAAAGGTCAATCACATATATGTCAGCTTCTTATCACAACCCAAGATAGACCACCAGATTTTGGATCATGACATTTCAGATTGATTTCCCCCAATTGTTCTCAGAATTTAACCAAATCTCACCGTATGAGATCACAAACCTAATCTCCATCATTAAATCAGGATCCTGCACGACCCCTGTCCACCCTCAGCTCTAAAACCTATCTCTGATCTTATAGCTCCCAGCCTCTCCAACATCTGTAACTCGATGTTTAGAATAGGCAACTATCCGTCCATATGGAAAAAGGCCATCATTAAGCCTCTGCTTAAAAAACACAATCTTGACCCAACAGATACAACATTTTTTGGCCCGTCGCTAGCCTCCCATTCCCAGCAGAAAAAAACTGAAAATATTATGAACTCTCAGCTGTCCAAATACATTGATGTGGTGGGGTAGAAGTAATAGGTCGTAAGCCAGGTCTGCTTAGGTATGGTTTTATTTTACTAAAGACACGTTTGTGTCAGCTTGTTAGCCTTTCAGTGGTAAACTTGGAGGGATCTGTCGTACTTAGTGTCCCTTCTGCTTCTTCATATGGACTCCGACTCCTCCTCCCAGGTTCCGGTGGTATGTCTCAGTAGTCCTTCCGTGGCAGGGGGCGTGGAAGGGATGAAGAATAACAAAAGAACTATCAGTATCCCGTGATTTACTCAAAAGCAAGGGACCGGGGAGTGAAGGTGGCACCACACACTCTTGTGTCCGCTTTAACCAAACCGAATAACGTGGGCTATGTGTAACTAGTGCTCGGGTGGGAAAAACGAGATGTGACGGTTTAAACGCGGGTGGGGTCTTAGGGCTTCCGCTTAGGTATTCGGGTCGTCCCGCCTCCCAACCTATCCTGAGAACTTGTCTCCTACCTGTGTAAGCCACGCTCCTCCTGGAGCGTGGCTCGGTGACAGGTGGGAACGTTGGCCTCCGGGCTCAGTCCGGGCTCCTGATGCTCTCTCGTCCCTCGGTCTCTTCTGCCTTCCTCATCTCTTCCTCTACTCGCCACGAGCGCTCCTTCTCCCGTGTCTTCTCCCTCTGCTCCGGTGTCGACGCACACCCACTTCCTGGTTTCTCCAGTCCTTTATATTGGTGTTAATAAAGTTGAGGTTTGTGTCTTCCATTCATCCTGCTGAGAGGAGATAAGAGGGGGAGATGGAGGCACTGCAGACCACCAGTCCATATCATAGTCATGTCTATTGCTCAGCGAGCCCACCCTGTCACAATTGAAGACAATAATTTACTGGATGACACGCAATTTGGTTTCCGTAAGGGCCATGGTACCGAGACAGGCCTCGTTAAGGCATCAGAGGAAATCACGAGGATACTAGATCAAGGTGGTGCCGCTGCCCTGGAACTTTTGGACTTGTCAGCGGCATTTGACATGGTCGACCATGTCACTTTGATCTACCGTGTCACAACCATCGGTATCAGACACAAAGCCAGAGCCCTCTTAGCCTCTTTTCTTTCTAACTGCACCCAATCAGTGAGTCTTGGCACTTTTAATTCCCCATCACTCGCCCTCCCGTGTGGCGTGCCTCAAGGATCAGTGCTGAGTCCGACACTATTTAACATCTATGTGTCGGACTTGGCCAGAGTCATCAAAACACACGGGATGGGTCTCACTTCCTACGCTGATGACACTGAATTGGTGCTTGCAGTGCACAATGATGGAGGAGCAGTTGCAGCTAATTTTCAGGATGGAATGGTGACCATCAGTACATGGATGGCTAATAATTTCCTAAAGCTAAACTCTGAAAAAACAGAGGTAATGACTTTTGGCAAACTATCCCCAGGTTGGTCACCCTCCTGGTGGCCTACTTAATTGGGACCTCCTCCACTCCCTGTATCCAAGGTCAGAAACTTGGGTGTCATATTTGACGACAAGTTGTCCTTTGCACCTCATGTCAACACTGTTGTTTCATCGTCATTTTACATGATGAGAATGATAAAAAAAATCCTACCATTCATCCGACTCAGTGCTGGAAAAACTCTTGTCAGTACCTTGGTAAAGTCAAAAACGGTCTCTTCATGAAGGCACAGAGTAAAATCCTCAACAAATTACAGCTGGTCCATAACTCAGCTGCCAGAATTCTATCAGGCACCCCTAGGTACAAATCATCTTAAAAGTGCTGCGACAGTTTCACTGGCTTCTTATAAGAAGCCAAATGAATTTCGGGGCTCTATGCATCGCTTATAAAGCCACACACAATACTGGACCTTTGTTCCTGAAGGAAGCGCTCGGTGCATACACCCACAACAGATCATTACGTCATCTACAGCAAATTTGTTGAGGGTCTCCCGCACTAAGACAGCTTCATGGGGTGACAGACGGTTCACCGTCGCTACCGCCAAACTGTGGAATTCTCTTCCTATCCATATCAAGTCCAGTCCGACCCTACTTGCCTTCAGGAGAATGTTAAAAACATGGCTTTTTAGCCAATAGCCTATAGATCATGGCTCATGCTCGCTGTCCGTAGCTCCAAGACACCCACGGGTATTTGCGCGCTTTATAAATTATATTAATAAATCAAATAAATCAATAAATAGCAGGGAAATGTGAGATGATGATGTACAAGTACAAACACACATCCGTGATGTTGTCGAAATATCCACTGTCCCGCATCAAATAGGCAGCTCCTCCTAAACAGTCACAATGTACATTGTCATGCAGTCTGTATGTAAACTTATACAATGTGTCAACATGCATGTGAACACAATGTTAAACTGCATTTCCCCTTCACATTGCAGAGGGACAATCAACACCTCCTCCAGAGCAGACCCAACAACTCTTCACTGATGACAAAGAGGGCCTTCCCATCTTCGCAATCCATGCCCTCCAAGAGCTCATGGACAGCTTTGGCAACCCCCCTCCAGGAGCAGGGCAGCCCAGCTGCATCGAGGAGACCCCACCCCCTGCACAGACCACACAGCAGGAAGCACCAACCACCACAGCTGTCTCACAGGACCCACATGAACAACACATGGCCTTCCAACGACGAGTGTTAGGGGGCCAGGAGAAGATGGCTGATCAGATGCAGGAGGGGTTCGACCTCATAGCATCCAAAGTGGACGCCATACGTGGGTGTCTCAGTCCCATCAGGGACCACTCACAGGGCCCGATTCACAGAAGTAACCTAAGACGAAATCCTAAACTTACTACCATTTTGATATTTACAGAAGGCACTTAGTCATTTCGGTATTCACAGAAGTTAGGAGTCCTAACTTTAGGACTCCTAAATGCCTTCTGAGAATACCGAAAGTCTTAAAATTGGGATTTTTCTCAGTTAAGTAGAAGTAAAATTAGGACTCCTAACTTTAGGACTCCTAAATGCCTTCTGTGAATACTGAAAGTCTTAAAATTGGGATTTTTCTCAGTTTAGTAGTAGTAAAGTTAGGACTCCTAATTTTAGGACTCCTAAATGCCTTTTGTGAATAACAAAAGTCTTAAAATTGGGATTTTTCTCAGTTTAGTAGTAGTAAAGTTAGGACTCCTAAATAGGGCTGGGCGTAGTTCACGGAGCTACGCAAAGTGCATTTTGCACTACGCGTAGCACTATCTGATCTGCGTAGTAGCCTGTTCGCACTGTGCAAGATGCTGTTTTCAATGATTGCACAGTGCGGACAAGCATCCGGCACTGTGCAATCATTGAAAACGGCATCTTGCACAGTGCGAACTGTAGTTTTCTGCAGCTCGAGTAGATTTTTACTCGAGAGGCAACTTTCTCAACGCGGACTGGTAGTTTCTCATCACGAGGGATCACGAGCATACGCGACCACTCGCAATGAGTAACCTGACCTCTCCGCGTTGAGAATCTCACCAGGAGCTTTTTTTTCCACGCTCGCGATCGGCAACTTGATGTTGGTGATCGCGAACGAGTAAAAAGTCTCGCCGGGATGTCATTCTGCTTGCTCGCGATCGCCAACTTGACATTGAGGAACGCGAGCAAGCAAAAAATGACCGTGGCACTACGCTACGTGTGTTTGCACTGTGCTACGTGCAATTCGCGTAGTGCGAAGTAGCGGAAACCTTTGCACTTTTGCAAACTACGCGAGCGTAGCGTAGTGCTTTGCCCAGGGTTACTGCTAAATGCCTTCTGTGAATGCCGAAAGTCTTACAATTAGGATTTTTCCCAGTTTAGTAGTAGTAAAGTTAGGAGTCCTAACTTTACTACTCCTAAACTGAGAAAAATCCTAACTTTAAGACTTTCGGTATTCACAGACGGCATTTAGGAGTCCTAAAGTTAGGACTACTAACTTCTATGAATACCGAAATGAGTAAGGGCCTTTTGTGAATACTGAAATGAGTAAGTGCCTTCTGTGAATACCAAAATGGTAGTAAGTTTAAGATTTTGTCTTAAGTTAGTTCTGCGAATCGGGCCCAACGTCCCTAACGGACATCCGCAGTCCGCTCCATGCTCTCCAACGATCCATGGCTGACATCACTGGAGTCCTCACTCTGAGACAAGAACAACTGTCTAGTCAGAGTGGCTCCAGTGATGTCAGCCGGGAGTTGGGACACCTGCAGAGGATCATGGAGAACATGGAGCGAACGCAGGCAGAAAGAATGGCTGCCAAAGCTGCACACCAGCGAGAGGTAGCTGGGTTCTTCTACGCCCTGCAGACCCTCATCATGGCATTGCTGCCACAAGGCCTGGTGCGGAGGAATGCTGCTGCTACCACTCCATTCACATCTCCGCCTCCTGAAGTGTCAGTGCCACACAGTGCGGCAGACACTCCACCTCTGGCCCCTGATGTGTCACTGCCACACAGTGATGCAGACAAAACAACACCACCCACATGTGAGGCACATGATACATCAGAGGAAGAGGATGCAGAAGATTCTGCCTCAATGGTAAGAAGGACGCAGTAGCATTTATCTCCGCCATATGGCCTGGTTCTTCTTGGTTCCGCTCTCTGCATCATCACCTTCCACTGTCCCCCGATACACTCTGCGACACTCACATTGGACCTCAACATGGACTGCCATATTCTGTTTGGTTACCAATGACACAGCAATCAGACTGTGGACTGAACTCTTCCTCTTCCGATGAACTTGTCATTCCCTAAAGGACTCTGGATGGCCCTCCACAGGGCAACAATGTAAAGTGGGGTTTGCATGGCCGTGTACTGCTCCAGCTACAACACTCCACTGAATTTTCATTAAAAATTCTAATCCACACAAATGTGTCATGTCTATGATCATTCAAGTGTGAAATTATGGATGAATGTAGGGTCAGTGATTCCCCCTTACATCCATGTTGCTCATGTTGTGGGACTTGGGTCACAGGGTGCAACATTACCTATTGCAGTCCGGGTGGTGCCAACACTACAACAGAGACACACACATTAGTTACTTCCTTGTACAGCCCAGAACGGAACCATATCCAGAGCCCTGGGATCATTGTTCAGACCCCTACACTGGACTGGCATACTCCAGGCCAGCCCACTCCGCTTACGCTTACAGGAGGCAACAACGCTACATGTTCCCCTTAGTGATCTGCTGATCACAGGTCTAGTTGTCAGCATGCCACAGCCACTCCCTGAGGGCTGGTTCACACCCACACCACACTTGTGCAGCACAGGCATCACAGGACATGTGACCCTGCCAATACAACAGGCCGGGAGCACATGCTCAAGGCCATTTTCACTATCTATCTGAGTGTGTCCGTGTGGTCATTATTTATGCATGAGGGCCTAGGGCCCTACCACATCACTTTCCGCACTGCTGGAGGTAAAATGATGGCATTCGCACCACGAGACTCAATCATAAAGGGCCCTGACTTGCGGTGCACAGAGTTAGTGTCAGCCAAGGCACTTTGGCCGGCACAGGCCTACCACCACGAGACGGTGACTTGCGGTGCACTGAGTTGGTGGCAGCCGAGGTACTTTGGCCGGCATGGGCCTACTGCCCCGAGATGGTGACTTGCGGTGCACAGAGTTGGTGGCACTGGAGGCACTTTGGCTGGCACGGGCCTCCCACCACGGGGCGATGACTTGCGGTGCACAAAGTTAGTGCACCAGAGCTGAGCGGGTGTGCAGCCTGCGATGATGGCGTAGGCCTCGATACGCAGTCCTGCCAATCAAGATTCGATTTGAATTGTGAGCCCAGCCGTACCCAGTTGACACCAAAGGCAGCAGGTTGCACATACATGACTCCACGGAGCGGTGCAGCAGGTTGCGCTGGGGGCCTGTGGCGTGGAATCCAGCGATCAGTTGAGGAGGTTGCAGGGCATGTGGTGGGCCGTCTTCGAGACACGCCGGTGGTGGCAGGTGAGCATTGAGGCCTGGGTGCGCTGGGGCGGGCAGTCATCGTGGGCGGCGGACTGGTCTGGGGACCAGGGCTGGGGTGCAGAAGGCACAAAGGGTAGCATAGGCACCACAGGTCACGGCGGCACCCTCGTGGCTGGGGGGGTGGAGTTAAGGTGCATGGGTATCAAGCGGAAACAAACCGTGATGCTTACAGGTATGAGAAATCCTGCATCATGAGCTCATAACAGAAGTTTGTGTGACCGTAACCTTCCTTTTTTTTCCTACGAAGGTTACGACCACACGTATTTCTGTTATGGTCTTTTTGAGCAGGATTTGTCTTTCCCGTAAGAATTCTGGTTTGTCCAAGTGCTAAATACTGTACCAGATTGGGTTTGTGACTATAAGGACACTTGACCATTGTCACCATTTTTCCAACAGGTTTCTGAATACTGACTTCCGGAGTATGGAATTTTATGGGGAGTTCCCGCAGCATATGCAGTTACTTGAATCCACATGTTGCCCTGATGAAGTTCCCTGTGGGGGTTAGGCAGCGCTTTTCATATTGTTTTTTTGTGTATTTGTATTAAAGGACTGTTTTTGCACTACTGGTGACTACTGGACTTCATGACCGTGCGCATCGACATTTCATTGACTACAATCTTGGATCTGGGGCACGGAGTTGTCTGGCCACGGCTGGCGTTGGAGTTGGTTGCGCAGGAACACTAGGAATTAGAACTGTTGTGTGGTGTGGATACAGGGGCCCGCCGTTGCTATTGTGGACATGCATCAAAGACATGTGTTAGGAAGTTTGATAGGGCTGGCCGTGAGACTCCTCTTGCTCTGGCAGTTGTTGGTTGGCAGGTACCCGGGGCCAACAGGTGCAGCACAGCCAGCAGCTTTGTCTACACAGGGATGTTGGTTGTCTGCTATGTTGGTACCGTCAGCCTGTGGGCAATTTGGGTCGGGATGCGGATGATGGTTGTCCTTTTGTGCCTGTAGTGGGCAATAACTTCCTCTGGCATTGAGTCTCTGAGGCTGTTGTATATTAGGAACGTCCGCTGTCCTGTTCTGCGCTGCCTCGGTGGTAGTCTGGGGGTGTGTGGTCCAGGGAGAGCATGGGGGTGGTGGCGGTGGGTGTTGTGGACTTCTTGGGTCTTCAAGCTGCATGATCAGTGTCTCCATGACATGTTTTGGTCTTCAGATTTGGCTCTGGGCTGGGCTCCCTTTCATGCTGCCATTAGTCGTCCTGCTTTACACCAGTAAAAGGCAGGTGTTAAATCCCTGCTGCTAACACGCCTTATCACTTGTTTTTGGATCACAAGTCAGATCTGGCTGGTCGTTGAGAATATTGCAAAGTGGTGTTTTCATGGGTTTTTGCACGGGAATGCCTGCTCTGCATATCATTAGTTCTAGTTGTCACTCTCATCCGTGGCGATGTTTTTTGCGGAAGCTATCACTGGAAAACTGGCGATTTTGGCAGTTTGCACCAGCTTGAGAATGGGACGATAATTCTTTTGCCACTTTTGCTGCGCTAAGGTGCAGATAACTCGGCGATAAGTCCTTAAGAATATGCCCCTATCATTTAAACCCAGGCACCCAGGAGATGGATACTGCTTGTGAGGAAGTGGAGTAGCGAAACATGAGGGGGGCCCCCTGCAAAGGACATGGATGGCTCTCCCATGCTCCGGACTCAGTCAGGACCTCTCTATCCAGGGGCCAACTACCCGAGCACAGCGCTGGAGGGAGCTCCCTGCACCACGGTGGCTGCGAGGCTATTGCTATGCCAGTGCTCCGAGGCGCATTGTGGAATCCCTCCAGAGCATCCTGGTGACCACAGGGATATGAAAGAACTCCAATCCAGTTTCGCTGGTGATGGGGACCTAATTTTGGAGACTGAGAGTCGACAGTGGACGAAGGGAACAGGCACATTGGCAGGATCATACCCAAAACCAACTGCAGTGAGGAAAGAAGGGTCCGCCAGCAGATTGCAATTTTACAGGACAACAGAAGGCATGGGACTCTCCGAGCAACCACAGAGAGTAATAGAATGTAACTCATGACCGAATCTGCTGTAGCATTACTGAGTAGTGGGAATGAGCCAAAGACAGGGCCGAACTGGAAACCACAACCAGCCCTGACAAAGTGCTCGGCCGGCCCCCCCTCCCCACTCGGGTGGGTTGGAGGTGCCGCCAAGCTCTTTGCCGGTCCGTTTTTCGGACGATTTTGGTACAGGGCCGATTTTGCAGCTATGCTGCAAAAATGGCCCCCAGGGGCCCAAAACCGCCCCCCATCCATGCGGTGCACCGGGGGATTGCCCGGTGCCCGCTATGGCCAGTCTGGGCCTGGCCAAAGAGGGAGGAGGTAGGTAAGGAGTCACCAAGTGCACAGCAGGTGAGGCGATGGGGAAGACCTCAAAGGCAGCAATACAAAGGACAAATATGAGCAGAGAAATAATGTGTGGATTTTTAAAGTTTCTGAAAAACTGGAGAAAGAGGAAAAGATTTTGTTCCTCAGCAGTTTACTTCCAGATGTCCCAAAAATAACCTTTGATTCACTGGCGGAATTCCAAATGGTGCCCAGAGTGAGGACACGCCATCCAATCTCAGACAGATACTAGCTTGCTTTCTATGTCATTAGCAGGCATGCCAGGTCCTTGAAATGGTGAAAAAACATGGCCCATACCAATTTGAAAAGTCTGCAAATATATATCTTGGTGGACTAGTTACCATAGACCAATGCAGAGAGGAAGATATTCTTGCCAAGCCTTCTATAGCTACATAAGAAAAATATTGAATATGTTGTTATAGACTAGGAGGTAGTAGGGATTGCTGTGGGTGGGAGAGCCAAAGAGCACAATGAGTTTGAAGCTTTAGAGAGATTTTTTTGACACATTGGAGCCAGTGGAAATGATAACATCTTAGACAGAGAATGCACCGACTTAGATAAATCAGAATGCCAAGGCGCAGCTGTAGCCAATGACCAGAAGAAGAGTGCTATGCTGGACAAGGTGGTGCAGATGTGGGCAAAAGAAGAAAGTCCCAGACATAACAGATACTCCACACCTTGAAACAACTTGAAATCACTTCTTAATAACTGGAGTACAGTGGAATGGACAGAGTTGGGCAAAATTTTGTAATTTCTTGACATTTCTTGATTATATGTTGATGCAAGTTAGAGAGGTCCCTCTGGAGCTTAGTGGGTAATAAATGATGAATGGTACTAACACATCATGTCCCTGGAAATATGGTGCAAGCCTTTGTTACATATTACCTACTCCCACATCTACCCTGTTCCTCTCCTTTACATTGCTTTTCTAGTGGTTAACTATTAGGTTCTATGGGAAGAATACTTACAAGAGTAAAATGTAAAAATGCAGTAATTCGTAATTGTATACTATAAATATCCAGAACAAGATATGATAGTGACTATCTATTGACATATCTGGTATCAAGCTTGAAGTTTAGAGAATGCCAGACAAATCCTTTCCCTGCCTGATGTGAATATAGACATGAAAAGGGAAAGTTTTGTGGGATGGGGGAATAAGGACACAATACATTTTTATCAAGTTTACAGGAATCTACAGGATAATGAAAAAAATTGCAATCTTTCTTAAAAACATACATGGAGAACAATGAGGTAAGAATGACATCAGGACAGACCTCGTGGCCAGCAGAAAAAAACACATTCATCACTAGTTAAAAGGAAAGCCCAAAGTGAGAAAATCTTGCTGAAAATACTAGTACGGAAAATCCACTTAACTTACAACACCACAGCCAATCAAGAAACATAAAGGGCATTGACAAAGATCAAACACTGACTAAATGTGCTGTACACCAATGTAGCCGAAATAGCCCTAGTGAGACTCGGGCAAAGGCATAATGCAAGGGGAGAAAAAGCCACTAAAGCTACTGGCCACACAATATAAGCATGTGGAACGTGGTGTTGCTTAAATGACATTAATGACATTGAGAACGAATTTGACTGTTATTGTGAAAAATGATATTCATCAGCAAATCTAGATTCAGTTGTGGAGGAAAACTGATTCATGCAAGCCCTTGAACTAAATTACCTTAAAGATATGAAAATCTTAGCTAAAGCATTAACTGGCAGTTCTTAAAGGGTAACTCAATTATTAATTAGTCCGAAAAAAGAGGGAGCTGTACCAAAATACTCCCTCACCAATCATCTTTGGACTCTATTGCATCGCCTCTGGTATGTAAAGGATGATGGAGACAAAAAAGTTAATGATCTCCCTAAATGCTGGGAAACCATTTGATTGTTTGGAATATAACTACTTGTTTCACATTATGACTAGGATGAGTTTAAGTTCATCCTTTATCAATAAAGTCAGAAAATCTATATAACTATCCTGTAGAATCTGTAAACTGTGGTGGCTTCTGATCCCCTTACTTCAAAATTCAAAGAGGTACAAGACAGGGCTGTCTAGTCTTACAATCACTATTGCTGAGAGCAATTGGCATACACCAGGTTTGCAATGAAAAGTGAGGCTGAACAGTAGATGGTGAACAAGAAGCATTGCGTTATGTCAACAATAACTTGGTTACTTGATAACATCCCTCAAACTCTAGTTAGGCCTTAATGACATTAGTTAGAACAGTCTCGAAGTACAGGGAGGATAGGATTAATTGGTACAAGTGTCAAGCACTATCAATGACCTCATACAAGATGAAAAGTGTGTTGGGGAATATACCTTCAAAGTGGCTCAATCCCGACAAAAATACTCAGGAATCAATTTTAATAAAGGGTTGACAAACATGGTTACAAAAATATAATCCTGTTGATAGAATGACAATTGAATTCCACATAAAGTCCAAAATACAGTTATCCTCACAGGGTTTGGTACAACTAATAAGATTGAGCATATCTCCCTGATTCAATGAAATATTTGGAATTGTACCTCTGGAAATAACAATAGAACTGAGGAAGACAATAGAAAATAGTATCAAGTTTTTATATGGGAAAGGAACCGACTTAAAGTTAAAAGCCTAAAATGATATGCAGATACCACAGCAGGAAGCTGCATATACATCAAGTCATACTGACTTACTGGCTATCCCATCAATTAGTAGCAGCGATATATACGTTAAAGACACATAGAGAATCTCCAACATGGGTAACTTCAATGGGGTAATTGACAGTGTTTTATACAAAACACCCACAAGTGTAAAACAGAAACAACCTGATACTGCAGCTTTGTAACATGCATGGAAAGGGCAGACATTTTGTTAACATCAGCGGCAGACCTCTATTGCAATGTTGTGCCACAATAGGGCAATTCAAGTTCGGAAAAGGGATATTGATTGGTCTTATAGAAAGATATAAAATCGATAGATGACCTCATGTCAACAGATAAAAATGTGTGTTTGGTAAATACGTATACTGAACTGCAGAGATCTCCCATTATTCCCTACTTACAAACATGGAAAGAATTTTCCGAAGAACAATATCGGGTCTTTTAAAAAAACAAATGTTATTCTTTTATTTGAGGTTTCAAACAACATACATCCACCTTCTACATATATCTCACTATACGATATTTTCTTGGTCAAGCTGTCCAGTACAATAACTCACAATATAATACGAACATGGTACATGTGCGGTTCAACACCAGAATCACATCATTAGGATAGCCGCATATGGGCTTTACCCCCTCCCCCTGCCCATTTTCTCATCGTCTGAAGTACGCAATTTCTCATTGAATGTGAACGAACGAGGCCATCTAAGAGTTGATATTCACCCCTTCTACTCCAGCAAACCCGAACAACAATAACATGTCTGTCGCCATGAACCAGGAGGCTGCAAAGTCTGTAAATCTAGAGCCTAAACCCCCTCCCCCCAGCTGCATGCAATGTCAAATCCTCATGGCCCAACATCTATGACAACCGAATCTCTGTTACCTAAGTCAGCAGTCGCTCTAGCGCTTAGATAGCATGTGAGGGGGGCCCAGATGTCATTCGGCCTTGAAGTCACCAGTAGTAACTCCGCATATGTGGCAAGCCTTTCTTGACAGGTAATTAAATCATCCATCCATGTCTTGAATTTAGGCGCCCGGTCCCTCCCCCATCTGCAGGCCACCCTTCGCTTTGCCATGAGAAGTGCCATAGCCACAAACCGACTGTGTTCTGCCTTTACCGGAGTAACAAACCCCAACAGTTCCATTAAAGGCTCCGGTTCCAGTGTCTCATCTATCATTTGCTGTAACGCCTCAAAAACCTTATTCCAATACTCTAGAATGCTCGGACAGTCCCATGCCAGGTGCAAAAAATCCGCCCAGGGGCGCGGCATCTGTCACACCGATCGTCCTCCCTCAGTTTAAATCTGTGCATCTTAACAGGCGTAGAATACAATCTATGGAGGAACTAATAGTGTATGATGCGGAGTCGGCTGCTCGCTGAAACCCTCTCAGTGTGCCAGCAGCATGTCTCCCATTGTGAATCTGTCAGCTGTCGCCCTAATTCTGAGTCCCATTTCACCTGCGCTGGAGCTGCAGGTCTCTCTTTTTGAGCATGCACCGAGTTGTAATTCAGTGAAACTAGGCGCAGTGGTTTGGTCCTTTCCAGCATTGCATGCAAAGGGTTCAGCCGTACTGGTTCGTCCGGAAATCTTAGGGTGAGTGCTTTTACCACTTGCCTTAGTCTAATATATAAAAAACATCTAACGGCATCTGCATCTCCTCCGGACCAAAGTGTGCCTGTGCCGCTATAAAGTATAACTCTAAATCCGGTATTCCGAATCCCCCTTGAGAATAAGGTGTAGTTAACACGTCCCATTGTAGCCGAGGCTGTTTACCTCCCCAAACTAGTCGTATTAATTCAGATTTCAGGGATTTAAAGAAACAGGAACCGGGATAGTAGAGTATATTCAGAAATAAATATAACACTTGCGGGAGTATCAACATTTTAATTAAGGAAGCACGTCCCGCCATAGACAGGGGAAGCGCCACCCATCTCGTCACACAATCTCCTATCTTGGACATAATAGATCCATAATTTGCCCTCATCAATTCCTCCCTATCCCTTGTAACCCTGACTCCTAAATATTTGGGCTCATCTGTAATCCATTCTAAGGGGTAATCCATTTCAAATCGCTCCACCGCCGCCCTGAGTGGAAAAAAGCTAGATTTGGTCCAATTGATCTGTACACCGGACATTCTCCCAAATACAATGAATTCCCGCAGTACCGGGTTCAAATTCTGTCGTGGGTCACGGATATATAGGGTAATGTCGTCTGCATACCGCGAGATAAGTATCTGGCACTGAAAGCACCGCAATGCCTTATCATTGTGACTCTGCCTCAGTTTTGCCGTAAGGGGTTCCACTGCCAGAGCAAATAGTGGCGGCGACAGAGGGCACCCCTGCCTGGTTCCCCTCATTATCTCAAACGCTGGGGAAGTGTGACCATTAATCAAAACCTTGGCCAATGGTTTGGAATAGAGTAGTTCAATCCAGGCTGAAAACAAGGGTGGGAAGCCCATCCGCTTCATCACCCCGAATAGGTATCCCCATTCCATCGAATCTAACGCTTTAGTAGCGTCCAAAAATATAGCATCCATGGGGAGGTCAGGGGAGGTGGTATGCAGGATCGCAAATAGTGTCCTTAAGTTATGAGAGGTTGACCTGCCAGGTACAAACCCCGACTGGTCTGGCAGGATCAAAGTTCCATCAACAGACTCAATCTTGTCGCTATCAGCTTAGCATTTTCGCGTCGCAGTTGAGCATTGAAATTGGCCTATAGGAGTCACAAAGGTCAAGGGGCTTACCAGGCTTTGGCAAAGACAATATCAGCGCCTCCCTCATCAACCGCGGCAATAGCCCCACCTCTAATGCGTCTTCATAGACTTCCCGAAGAACCGGTGCCATGATGTCTATATACATTTTATAAAATTCCACCGGAATGCCATCGGTGCCTGTGGCTTTGCCCGACTGCATGCTCATAATGGCATCCCTCACCTCATCTAGCACAAAGGGTGCACACAAGAAAGTCCTCTGCGTGTCGCTCAGCCACCCCAAAGCCACATCTCCAAGGAAGTAGTCCAACTGCTCACCCTTCGCGCCCGTTGTTGTATACAATGCGCTGTAATGTTCCAAGAACGTTCTAAGTATGTTGTGTGTATCCCGGTGAGTGGTGCCTACTGAGTCTTGTAATTCCGTGAACATGTTGGCACATGGTGGTTTTTTCACCTTTTGCGCCAGTGTTCTTCCAGGCCTGTCACCCTCTCCATAAGTCCTAGCCACCCAGTATTTGCTTCAAAACTTTGATTCCCTCTGCGCTTCTTCCATGTACAGGGACAATTTTTCCCGATAGGCTACTTGTGCTTCAGCGGTGGGGGCGCCCGCAAGTTCCGCTTCCAGTCTTTTAAGATCCCTATCGAGAGCCCTGCTCGTGGCCTGAATATATTTAAGTACCCCAGCACCTTTCCCTATGCAATATCCCCGTATTGTTACTTTAAAGGCCTCCCAGATCAACTCTAGGCTCTCCACTGAGTCCTTGTTTCGTTTAAAAAAAGTCAAGTATTTCCTCTCTCAGTTCTTCCTGAAATACCATGTCTAATAGAATGGAGGGGTTTAGCTTCCACGGGCTCCGCGGCACGTTAAAATCTGAGGAGGAGAGGGCCAACAATACCGGTGCATGGTCAGAATATGTTCTAGCGAGATGTCTTGTGTCTGTTATCGCAGGTGCAAGTCCTCTAGACACCAAAAAATAGTCCAATCTTGCCCATGAGTGTGCCTGCGCTGTAAAGTGCGTACCTTCCCGGTCCTCTGGGTGTCTATGCCTCCAAGCGTCTATCAAGCAATAAGTCTCCTTGATGTCCCTGACCACAGCCTGTGCTCTAGTGTAATGATGCAGTGCCTAGTGGGATCTTTCTGCACCCAGATTGTACGTGACATTGAAATCACCTCCCCAAACTATGTGTGTGGCTTCTATTTGAATAATCTTGGCCCACAGGCCTTCAAAAAACCTGGCGTCATCCACATTTTGACCATAACAACATACTAGAAGGATCGATTTTATCCCCAGTCTACCCCACGCCAAACAATATCTCCCATCCTCATCACATAGGGAGCTTGCCATTTGGAATGGTACCTGCCTCTTAACCAGTATGGCAGTCCCACGTGCATACCCCGAATATGACGACAAAAGCCTAGTCTCTGCCTATTTGCTACCAAAAGTGATTGGCCTATTCCATTGGCAGTGAGTCTCCTGTAGCATAGCAATGTGTACATGGTGGCGATCCAAATAAGACAACACCTGCCTCTTCTTACGGGGATCACCCAAGCCTCTCACATTCCAAGTTAGTAAATTAAGGTCAGTGCTAAGCACCCCCCATCATCACGTCTACCATTCCACAAGCCTCCCACCGATCAAATCCACAATACCATAGCTTTTCTGAACCCACTTATACTTCTGAACTTTCATCTGTTGGACCTCATAATCCGAGCCCACTTCACAGTGTCTTTAGACTTTTCCCTTCTCAT
The DNA here is from genome assembly GCF_964263255.1 of Lissotriton vulgaris. Classification (NCBI taxonomy): domain Eukaryota; kingdom Metazoa; phylum Chordata; class Amphibia; order Caudata; family Salamandridae; genus Lissotriton; species Lissotriton vulgaris. The sequence goes on along the minus strand of NC_141693.1, from coordinate 972,935,156 downwards.
ACTTGTCACCTGTGTCCCGACACTCACGGTGCGCCCTCCATGTACTCAGTGCGGGCGTCACTCTGCTCTGGCAGGAGACGATCTCTATGACCCATCGTATCTCTCGCGGTCACGATTTTGCCTTTTCAGTGAGCGTAAGTATTCCTCCACTTGAGCGGGGTTGGTGAAGAATTTCTGTTTGCCCTGATGCGTCACTCACAGTCTAGCTGGATATAGCAGAGCATAATCGATCTGTGCCTCTTGAAGTTTTTTCTTGATGTCTATGAACTTTCTGCGTTCGTCTTGCACCATGGGGGTGAAATCAGGATAGATTGAAAATGTATTTCCCTCGTACGACAATGTTTGCTTATTTCTGGCAGCACGTAGAGCTACATCCCTATCACGATAGTTCAGTAGTCTTGCAATGATGTGTCTGGGTGTCGCTCCTGGGACAGGGCGCGGGCCCAATGCCCTATGTACCCGCTCAACAATGAATTGCGTGGAGAAAGCTCCTTGTCCCACTGCGGAAAGCAACATCTTCTCTACATATTCCTCCATTTTGCCAGTGTTTATGGATTCCGGAATCCCCACCACGCGTATATTATTGCGCCTACTGCGTGCTTCCAAATCCTCGTTTTTGGCTGCTATAGTCCTCAGAATGTTATCCATTCGAGCTAGTTGGGTCGAATGCCCAGCAGTGACATCGTCATTGTCCGAGATACGCCTTTCTGCTTCCACTATACGTTCTTCATGCGCATCCAACTTGTGCACAATCGCATCCATCCTGGACGACATGCGGTCCACCTTGTCTACAATGGTCACGAACCCCTGGTGCTTTTCTTGCAATATGTGTTCCATGTCTGCACCTTGCGATCCTTTAGCTTGTTCTTCTTCCGGGGCTCCCGTGTCTGGCTGCTTGCTTCTGGAGCTTGATCTAGCATTCTCAAAGGTGAGCTTCGGTTGTCCGCCTTACCCATCGTATCCTCGGGTGCTGCACTCCCTGCGAAAAGCGGAGCTTTGCGCAGCGTCTCTGTATCGTCGTGTTATGCTTTTTCTTTGGTGTTGGGTTTCCCTTCACTCACTGCGTTTCCCCCTCCTGCGTGTGGCCTTCAACGAGCTCTGTCACACAGCAAGTGATCCTCCGGGTCACCACTGCCAGCTACTTGTCCTGGGGAACGAGACACATACCCGCGCCAACGCCACCAAGTTATGCCCTGCCTGGCTTATAGGGGTGTTACCTTGGTGCCTTTTTCGGCCCTCTGTCCCGGTGGGCTACTGGTCTGCGTCCCACACCGATGTTTTACAGTGCAATGTCGGGGGCGTAGTGGCACTTCAGCAGTGTTTTCAGAGGAGAAACGTCCTTGTCCCCTAGCACCCAGCTTGGGTCACGCGTGGGGCTCTGCTTTTCACGCCTTCCAACGGGTCAATGGGCACGGGGGGGAAGCTCACCGATAACTACACAGTTCGTAATAGATATCCCCAGGAAGTAGCAATTCCTCTTGCCAAACGTGGCGCAGTGGCTGCTCAGTCTTGCTGCACTCACCTCCAAGGGATAAGTGCTCCGGACCTCAGGAGCCTCACACGAGTGTGGCCATTCAGATGTGCACCCTCTAGCGCCCACATCGGGTCTTTTTTCACTGATGATATAATAGTTTATTCCATTGATGAGATACATGAGTGCAACTACATTTCTAGATAAGAATTGGAAAACCCTGATTAAGAAACACAATAAAAGCTTAAGAAAGGCATCTCTTACATTTTATTATTTTAAAATCATTCACCCGTGACACTGGTTGTCAGCAAAACTACATTCAAAAGTGAGGATTGTGCATCATTGGAAGCCATCAGTAGTGCCTACATATAGGAAATGGTAGGAAGCCATTTAATATAACATCAAATGAGAAAACGATATATATTCTGAATAACGAAATGCCTCAATTTGGTGAATTGTGGGGAAGGTTACTGTAAAGGGAAGGCTAACTTATCTGAGGGACTGGAGCTCTTCTTGCTGTGGTGTGGGGTTCCAGTCACCATAGAACATGGAAAAGAAAGAAGACATTTCCAAAAACGAGGGAAAGAGATGATGGACAGCAAAAAACATAGGGAGCACAAACGATAGAAAAGAAAGTCTCTTTTGCTCTCTCTCACAGGAATCCAACGCTAACCCGAAATTATGAGGAACCAAACACTGGGACCAGGTGGAGAACAGCAACAAAGACTGAAAGGGAAGCAATGTACAGCAAGAAGGAATCCAGCGATGCAGGAGAGACACTCCAGTTGAGAAGGATGAGTCCCCTGAAGTTGGAATACCATGAGGAAGGCAGCCACGTACGGGCCAGCTCCTTTCAGCCCCAAAGGGACAGGACGTGGGCCAGGCTTTCACCACATTTCTGCAAAGTCCTGGCTTCGCCAGGAGGGTGCTAAGGTTTGTGACTGGTCTTCCAGTCCAGGAGAAGCACATACATTCTCAGGCGGGGTAGTACACCAGGTGGGCGGAGAAGGGTGGTTATTAGAGTGGTTGCAAGCAGTGGATTTGAGACACCACTTTGGTCTGCACACGCTTGTGCATAGCAGAAGTCATAATGTTTATATGAGAAAATTGGTTTATTTGCTGACTAGTGGTACAATATATACAGTAGCATGCCATACCTCTCATTCGGTCGGATTAGACTGAAATATTATGGGACCATATAGACGAGCCCTTGATGATGACTTTGCCTCCAATATCCTATGCTCTGATGAAGTAATTGGTTAATTCCATATGACCAAGCATGTATTGGCTGTCTAGATCCTGATCTATGAAAAATAGAGGAAATTGCCAATGAGAGAAGAATAATTTGTACCGCATGCAAGTGGCTTTCTGCTGACTTTTCAATGAGTGCTCAAAGCTGCTGGTAAAATTTGGGACCCTTGCTTGCCAACCAAGGGAGTATTTGAGAGGCTCCTCCTCCTTTGCTGAGCACTATAAAACGGACACTCTAAGACTTTGTTACAGGCACTTACATAAACTGGTAAAGCCGGTTGCTGACATTACTCTGGCTACCCAAATTTCTATAACATGTTGGAAACGACCCTCTCTGCAGGGTCACCCCCACACTTTTTGTCTTCCTCCTCCCCTTTTTGCTGAATTCATGTTTGTTGGCTTTAAGACTCTGGCCACTTACCACTGC